>NC_050104.1:152710848-153960848 GCF_902167145.1 Zea mays | reverse complement strand
CCTGTCAAAATATTTGTGGAGCTGCATGTGTATTATTCTAAACTGGAAACAGGCTTCCAGTTCGGTGGAAGGTATATTCGCTAGAAAGGATGTGATTAAGTTACATATTTCTCAATCTCTTCGTCTCTTTCTGATCGCAGTCCTAGTTTGGGCTCTATGGCATAACCAAAACAAGATGGCAATTGAAAAAAAAGTTCCCTAGCAGTACAACTGTGATCATGTATGATGCGATATCTTTTATGCAGAGTTGGGGCTTGCTGCTCAAGACGGAGGAATCAAAAGGGTTGAAGAATATCCTGGAGCTGATGAAGTGCTGGATCCATATTTTTCAACCGGCTGCTGGCGATGACTCGGACATTGCTGTGCTCTGATAATCCGAGATTCCTCTTGCAAGTTTTGATACAGTTAGCTGCGAGTCGGTTTCTGGTGCTTAGGCAGTGGTCTTTTGAGGTAGATCAGTTATGTTCCTATCTGTTGTGAGGGTCAATGTATGGGGCTTCGTCTGGCAAACTAGCTTCCCCAGTAAACTGAATATGTGTTCTCTGGTTGGGTGTGAACCTTATATGCTTTCTTAAAAGCAGAACGACAGCTCATTCAAAAATCAAAAAGGATTCAAGGAGGGATGCTATCACAGCCTGGAAACATAGATGATAGACGGGAACAGGAAGATGAAAGTTCAAGCTCACATTCATATAGCGAGATTCAATGCTGATATTTATATTTCCACTTCTTTTTTATTTCTCTTTTCTTCTTTCATTCACATTTCTTCATCCCTTACGGCCTTACCCTGTCTTGAAGTTTTCCTT
The DNA here is from genome assembly GCF_902167145.1 of Zea mays. Taxonomy (NCBI): domain Eukaryota; kingdom Viridiplantae; phylum Streptophyta; class Magnoliopsida; order Poales; family Poaceae; genus Zea; species Zea mays. Next base: position 153,960,042 of record NC_050104.1, on the reverse strand, counting down.
TCTTCTTATTTTCTCCTCTCTGTCTTTCCTTTATTTTAACATTCTCTTACTCCTCATCCGTTGTGCTTGCCTGTTGCACTTATTTTACCAGTTTGGTTTATACATGTGCAGTTCTCTTCATTCATTAATGAATTTAAGGCAGGGGCCTCCCCTCTCGACTTCCACTCCTTCAGAGAGAGAGAGGAGAGAGAGAGAGAGAATAGGAAGACCCAGAAATGGCCATGTTGTGCAATTTTCAACTGAAGATGGTAGGTTAAGCTACATTGTATCCCTGCAGCGTTTTCTTAATGCCAATCCAGGTATCTAATGCGGTAATGCCACTACCATAAGTTATATCCCTACCATTCCACAGAATTCATAAATTGAAATGGAAAATAAAAGTAACCAAGATCTTACTGTAAATTCCCTTCAAGTTAGGATGTTGACCGCGGACAAGCTCTGTCACCACTTCTAAGTGTGGAATCTTTTCCTTAAAGGCTGGAAGATGTGCCTCCATGAAGGCTCTGTGATCAGAATTCAGAAAAGGTGCTAGTTGTTAAAGACCAGATTCATGCATTGATATCCAGTAGTGAAGAGTACAAAGCAGCACCATGTTTAATCTGAAGCCCACACAGATGTCACTAAACTATAATGTACTGATGTACAAGGAAGGCACTATAACTCAAGCTAAAATCTGATAAACAAACACAAGCACAAGCATAGAGTGCCTGACTCTATTGCTGCAACGAATAGCATGCAATTGATCTAAATCGCGACTAAATGGGTGGCTCTTTTAACTCATTCCCAGACATCAGTACCACTAGTCCACACAACATATTTCTGCCTAGAAATGAAATTTCCAGGCAGGAATACCCTAGAAAAGCTAAAGAGGCAACATGATATCTGTCTTCAGTTCCAACTTCCAAATTGTAACTGCATACACACGACATTCATCTGCAATGACGAATACCAACCATCTGACCAATTCCCTCATTGAGGAACATTTACCAGCAGGATCTCGATTTATTCTCGCAACAGAACTAAGGAAATCAAACGAAAACGCTATGGTCTAATAGTACTACTACCGAAGTGAGGAATCAAACTATATCATTATACCTGATGCCCCTGCTGCTCCCTCCCCAGTCGCAGTAGTTTACCACGAGCTTCTGGAGCTGCCAGACCCCCCTCAGCGCCATCCTGCCGCAGAGGCAGACCCAATAAAGCACATAGGCGTACACATGTACAAGTACAACCGATAAAAAAAATCGAAGTAAACCTGATTCATATATACTCTTGTGATCATATCAGATTCAAATACAGATAGCCAGATAACTTACATTTGGGTTGAGGTGCTCAGCTTTGCAAAGCAGGAATTACGGAGAAGGGGCGGACATACCTGGTGAGTGTGTTGAGTGCTCGTCGCCGGCGAGGGGCCCGACGAAGACCTGGGCAGCTGGGCGTTTAGCGACGGCGGTCGCCCTAGTTGTCGCGCACGCGAGGTAAAGGCAGGAGCGCAATATTCTTCCGGGCCTGTTTACAGCTAGCGTCTTCGCGCGCGCTAATGGGCCGACCTCTCCTTTTTTTTCTGCACGTACACGCGAATGACTACGCTGGAGCGGCCCATGAAACTGGTTCGTTCTTTCTTCCTTTCCTTTTCATATTTCCTTTCCTTTTCTATTACATTGTTCTCCTTTTCTTTTGCTTCTAACTACTTTATCCTTATAACACTTATAATTATTAATAATGATAATCTCTTCTTCAGATCCACTAGCGAACCTTTTCCCTATTTGTCATTAGACTAGGAATAAATTTCTCATAATGGGTTTCATTAATAATTATATTAGTGGGCCCTTATCTTTTGAAAGCCCTTGAGTAGCAGCACTAAAAGCTCTTGTCTTTAGCCTCAACTAAACTTCCATACGAATTTTACAATAATAAAAATCCTCACCCTCAAAGATAGAAGGAGGTTCATTCTCACTGGACACCTTTACTCAAAGTAGTTAAGCTAAACTAATAAGCAAGAGCTTTCATGCCAATTGAAAGGATCACGATACCCAAGAGAAGATGATGAATTAGGCTTCTCTAAGGACTAGTTTGGGAAGCTCAATTCGAGGGGGACCACCCTTTTTTCCTGTGAAGGAATCCCTCGTGGACATTAGCCCTAGGGAAGTTTCTCGATCCATTTGGAAGGCACTATCCCGGGCCAGCTCTCCCCCGAACCGGCCAATCACTTGGGAAATCTCTCTCCGGTCACCCAAGGCCGGGCGACTTTCCCCACGCTTAGGCCTTGTTCGCTTTGGCCGGGATCAGTCTGGATTGGAAAGAATCCTCCCGGGATCAGACCTCCGTGGTTGAAATACCGGACCACGCAAAAACAACGTTCGTTTAAGCCTGTTCGGGCGTCAACCCCGGCCCATCCCGGACGTTCCCACATCATCTCGACCGGGTTACAACCCTCGTCCCATCGGCGTGGAAAGAATCTGCGCTCGTTGGCGGCGCGGGAGGCTGCAGCGGCTCCGGGACGAAGGCGACTGCGGCGGCGTCCACAACATCCACGAGACGGCAGCAACAGGACGGAGACGGAGATCTGGTGCGCCTTGCGGCTGGGATCAGGTAAGGCTCCGTAGATCTTCGGAAAGCAAAAACGACGAGCGTCCTGTTATCTATGTCCGTAGGTCTCCGTAGATCAGCAACATCACTGAACGGATGGAAGAGCTGGTAGCTTGTGATTTGTGGAGATCGAATATGTTAGCTGATGCAGCGCTTCTGATTGCATTCAGAATTTGTGCGGTGATTAATTCGTTAATGGATAGCATTAATTCATGCATGCGCGCACACACATGGCGCATAAACTTGGATCTCTGTATAGGTAGCAAGACCTTCCCAATAAGAATCCAGTTAACCAATGCTGATTGCAGTCACTGAACCGACCAATGCTTCTGATTGGAATTTGTGCGGTGATTAGGAGCAGTAGCCAAGGATTTGTTTGTAGTGAATTTTCCCTGTTATTTGCATCACTACAGGTCTGATGATGCACGTTGGTGCATTGCTGGGTTGTAATTTTAGTGCTGGTCCAGTATAGCTTTTAGTAGGTAACTACTTCGATTTTGCAGATCTGACAGTGGCTTCTTCACCGCCTGACTGGCGTCCATGCTATCACGGTGGCTACTTCTCGCCGGTACACACGTTCTCCTCCTCTAACTCCTTTCCATCTTCAGGCCATATAGAAGTGAATCAAATATCTTTTCTGTAGGTGGAGTTTTGCTTCTTGAGTTTTCAGAATATTAGAACTCCAGTAAACTTTTAGGACAGTACACTTTTGTGCCCTGTATGACTTATATGAGTCCTCGAGCTTTTTATCTCCATTTAAGTTATTTGTTTTGGATATGTGTACGACGACACAACTATTTCTGACTTTTTTTATTGGATCAATATATTTTGTTGATGAGAGGATTGAAAGCGACCTTGTCTGTATGCTGTACACCATTGTGGTAGGCGCTAGTAGTTTTACACGGGTGCCTCAGGTTATGAACATCATGTTTAGCACAACTGGATTTTAAACTCTATCGCCTTTCTTTTATGCAGAAGACATGTACATAGCATGGTTACTCCTTTCTACAATTCTCCACTGGAGGTATTAACTTGAGTTAATCTGATTACAATATAAACTCAACAGAAACAAGTGACTACAATCCTAATCCAATCTTTACAAAATGTCTCAAATCATAGAATAGATCTGCCGCCTTCCAGGGAAGCTTTGATCTTTAGAACAAATCCAGTCCTTCACTTATTGTATGTTAGCAATCAATATGATCATTTTTTCGTCTTTAGACCGCACAGATCAGTTGTCAGCTTCTTATTTGGGTGATGATGGTAGGAGCGACTCTGCAGCTTATTAGCTTATCCAATTTTATAATTTTGAAACCTAAATTTGGGTGATGATGTTCTTAGAAAGAAGGATAGTTGATTGTAGTAACTGGTTTTGTATCCTAAATTTTATTTAAGGCATGATTATGTTGTGTTTCTCTGTTGTAAAATATCAAGAAAATATGGAGTCTATGGAGTTGCAGAGTTCAACTCTATTTATTCCTTGTTTCTGTTATAAACTATTATATTTGTAGATGTATTTTTAACAAAAACCTATTACATTTCTAGATTATTCCTGCACCGGTTCGAGTTGGAGAAGAATTTCCACCGTCTCGGGATCTAGAAATTAGAAGCAAACAAGTTGAAGATGAAGCGACACAATTGGCAAGAGAAAGGGAGGTTAGAGGAAGTGATGATTTCTCAATTAAGAATTGCATAGCAGTTCTAAACACATTGGAAGTCACAAAGGAGAAGGTCAAAGCCTATAAGGTGTTCAAGGACTCTGACAATCGACAGATTTCTTGAGTGCCTGTAATGATGATAGAGAGGCTGCATTGATGTGGTTGAGGGATGAGATGGCTTAGTAGGTATACCTAAGGTTAACTGCATACTCAATTTTACATACCTTGCATTATTTCATATTTTAGATTAGCAAACAGTATGTTGCTACAATTATTTCGTATTTTGCAATTCTTGGAAGGCAAACAGTATGTTGCTACAATTTTACATACCAGCAATATGTATGCTATGTGTGTAATAAGCTTTTGAATAGTGGTACCACATACATTTTCACTAATGAATACATTTTCAATAATGACCATTAGCTTTCTCATACCTGCATTTTCAGTGATGGATATCTTAGTATCAATATCAACCTTCTCTCTTTTGTTCTGGTAGTGAAAGCTTAGTTTTTTTGCTCTTTATTGAGTCATGTGGCATATACTAAATTGTAAATTTGGTTCTACCGTGAGATGTGTGGTTTACCTTGCTTAAATGGTTATAGTTGCTGACATGTATTTTTAATGGCATTTTTCTTTTTATGACAGTTCTAGACTTCCAGGGGTCGAGTTATGTACGAAGTAGCTCCAATCTTTAGAGGAAGAATGTCTTCTCGACGGGTTTTATGTACTTGTTCTATCAAAGAGTGAGATGAATCATTATCTAGATCTATGATCTCGTCATATTTAGTACACTGGAAATGTAATCTTTTGCAACTTATTAGTGTTAACAGACCATGAGATAATTGTGCAGGTTGTTTGAAAAGGCATTAATATTGAGCTGACTGAAAATTTTTATTTTGGTATTATTGTGGTTGTTTAAAATCGCATTTTCAGTGCACCTGTTTGAAACGTGTACTGAACGTTAGGGCACCTGTTTGAGTTATTTTGAGGCTAGTATTTTCTCTATCCCTGGATTAACCGAACAACATTTTAGTGCCAGGGATTACAATCCCTCTCTGGAATAAATCCAAGGGGTTTAAGTGATAGGAGGGGATTAACTCAATCCCTATCTGGAATAAATCCCTTTCTGGAATGTATCCACGTGAACCGAACATGCCCTTAAGGGGAGGCGACGCGAGCAGCATCGGCGCGGTTACACGAGGGAAGCCAGCTTCCTCCGTCGCCACCGTCCACTCAATCGTCGTTCCCGGTCCACGACGCGGTCACGATCGCGCCCTACTAGTCCTCCACCGACGACGATGGTTAGGGTTTGAGCACTCCCCATTTGTGATGTCGTCTCCTCTCCTCTGCATTCTACCTTTACACACACATGCGCTTGTTTGCTCTTTCATGTCGGCTGATGTTCCTAATCGTCTCACCCTATCTATCGATTTCTTTACTTGCAGAAAGCGTGCATCCAGATCTAGTGTTCCTTCATCTGCGCGATCTAGTAGGTTAGCTCTCCTCCAAGATCCGCTCTAGTACTAGCAGTGAGGTATGTCTCCTCCAAGATTTATATTTTGTTCAAGAGAATAGTCTCGACGAGCGGAGAAGAGTCCTTGCATTTTTTTATGTAATCTGTAAATGAACTTTTTGTTATTCTAGATATATGTTTCATAAAGAAGAGGAATGTTCCTTCCCTATTGAACAATATTTGTTTGACATGCTAATTTATCACGCATGACAGTTATAGCCACCGAGTTTTTTTGCTAGTACACATGGCAATCATGTTAATTTATCAGGTTAAGATGTAGCTGTACTATATTACAACCGGCAGTAAAAAAGTGTTTGTGCAGTAGCTTAATGAGGTAGCTGTTAGGGCTGGACATAAGAAAATTAGAACCGGCTCGGTGGCTCATTTTGGAATTGCTCTGATTAAACATGTTTTCCTTTTAAAACAAAACTGGTTTGATTTTGAATGGCTTTCATATTAGGCTTGGCTCATTAGAATCATGATGAACAAGACTATAAATTTTGAAGAAAGCTAGAAAAAATAGGCTCGATATCCAACAAGTTAGGTGCAACTATATTTCGAGCTGAACAAAACTGGTTACAGCGAAACATGTTTTGTTGCATATTCACGCGATCACCACAAACTTATGCGATTATGGGATTGTACTACATGATGGCACTGTAGAGTGTACTAATATATTCCACAACACTCTGGTCATGGTTAGTGTTGCTTATGCTAAGAAGAGAGCACACTAGATAATCTTATATTTCTGCCAGTGTCCATCCATTTCATAGCTTGAATATAAATGGAAAAGCAAATTCAAATTTGTTTCATGCAAGCAGTGCATAATCATTAATAATCTAGAAAACTTTAAACATGAATCTGGGTTGATATATCATATGTCATGTGTATATACATACATATACATACACTGGGTTGATAAAAAAATAAAAGTATATAGATATAGATAATTTAGTCGCCATTTTTTAAAATAAAGTCGGTGCGTGGGTTATTTTAGATTACTTTTTATAACGTAGGTTGGTGTTGCTTTAGGCTATTTTCAACAATGATAGATATGACTGGTTTTTATATAACTTTAGGGGTTGCTATAAATTATTTTTTATAATAGTATAGATCTATAATGTAGATGAAGATGAAGTTATTTTTCCGTAACACTCCGTCCACTCCTGGATCGATGGTATTTACTTTATGCAGCCCTCTAGAATCATATATAATTCTCACAAACCAACACAAGTCTTTTGTGTGCACTTTGTACCCACTCATGAGCACCCAAAAAGACTTTTCGGTAGGTCATGCATATCAAGCTTGTTTTAGTCCAAGCACGCTTAACCTAGAGTTTCTTTCGAGACAGTCTTTCGAAAAAAAAGATGTATCTTATTGGTATAACTACTCTATTACTCCTATAGATGGCAATGAGTACCCGAAACCCGTATAGCCGGTAGGTTTTATCCGATATAAGGGCGGGTATGTGTCACACCCGGCTTTAAGGAACAAAGCCAGGTGCATCTCATACATGCGCCAAAGAAGACAACATATATAATAACAGAGTGTATAGAGATAAATGTCATAAAACATCAGAGTATTTATTACATAGCGGAAGACTTATTACAAAATAAAAGTATAACCATAAAACGAACTAAGGACCGTCGGCGCCAATGTCGACTGAGAAACGCCACCTAGATTAGATCAAACTCCTCGCCTTGTGGCTCCTCCTGAACCACCTGCTCTTCTCCTGTGGGGGTGGTGTGAGACAGCAAGAGTGAGCTCACATACGTTCATAGCTTAACAAGTCGTGGGGAATAATGTGGCATGAACTCACCAAAGGTGGGAGTTCATGAAGTGTAAGGCTGATCAATGAAATAGAGGCTGAAGCTGAGCATTGCTTTTATAAGTTGGTCAAAATTTTATTAGCAGTTACTAAGTGTAAGTGAATACCAGACCATAGTAATAATAAGTAAAAGTAATAATAAAATAATCCCAAATGCAATGAAATGACAGGTTAAGTTTAAGTTCCATAATTTAATCATGTGAGTGTCCGAGCCGCTCATGACCGTGAGCACGGCTAGTATACCAGTTTTACACTCTGCAGAGGTTGCGCATCTTTACCCACAAGTCGTGTTACCCATTTGCCACGGAGTTGATCAGACTCCATACACCTCTACCTAGGAAGCGAGGCAGGGTACCACTACGAGGCCTTTACAAAGTTCCACTAGCTTCAGACTACCCGCTACAGTTTATAGGAAGCTCCAGTGCAGGGTTCTTGTCTGACCGCCATCGCAGCAAAATCAACCCAAGGACCTCCCTACACTGACCACTCCCCTACTGCCCTTGCCCCTTTCGGGTAAGGTAGCCCTCCACTAGCTTTCCTAGTTAATCAGCCAAGGGCGTCCCATTAAACCCTTGTGGTAGCACTGTTTTCCCGGGTGGTTCTCCATGTTCCCATTAACATAATGATCTTAACATGAACATTAAATAATGAACAGATAATAACAAGTATAAAAATGAGTGATGAATATCTCTATACCCAAATCCACATAAAGCAATAGCATGTACTACCCAAAACTTTAGTAGTAAAACCAGTGGTGAAGCAAGGTATAAAGATAGTCAAAATCTAGGGCATCCTATTGGGTCCCAGCAAAATTATCCTATGCAGATCATTATGAATAATAAGAACATGAATGGGTAAAAGAAGTGATCAAGGGCACAACTTGCCTTCAATGAGCTCCTGCTTAGCTATCTCTACTTGTTGAACCTCAGATTCCACAGTGGCTTGCTCGTCTACTCGCATCAATACAATACATACATAGCATAGCATAAATTAACATCACATCAAACATGCAAATAGAATATACAGTAATAAACTAGACATTAAAATAAGATCACAGGAACTGGAACCATTAAATTTGGAGTTATATATTTTAAGTTATGAATTTCCAAAGATTTTATGCATTTAATATAGGGTTAAGTGAGAAATAAATTTTAATGTGTATTTCTTGTAAAAACAGTGGTACTATTTGATAGAGAATGATATTACAAAATTATAGGAACTGGAATGGTCCAAATTGGAGTTCATATGAATTTTATATGAATTTTACAAGTTCCTACCATTATTTTTGTATTAAAAATGAATTTAGAATGGATTTTCTCTGATTTTATTGATTCCTGGACTAGGCGTCCATTTCTGGAAAACACAGGGACCTCGGAGTAATTCATCCTAAGACTCAGAGTGCTGTACAGGGTGGACTGCGGGTTAATTCATCTAAAATGCAGGGTCTCTTTTGTAAATCTGGACGACTCAAAGGATACGGTGCACTATAGCCGTCGGATATGTTGTCAACGACCCAGATTAGAGTTCCCTATCCGTGAACCGGTACGCATTGTGAACCCACAGATCAGGGATCAACGGTTGTGGTTCAATGGAGCAAGATCTACATATAACCACACGATCTGTATCCAACGATCACCGCCCCACGCCCAATCCTGGTCGTTAGCTAGTCGATCAACGGCTCATGGGAGTCTTCCCCGTCACCAAACACCACATCCCCAAGCTCGGCAGTGCGCATCATCCACGGCGGCGCGAAGCCGGAGTTCGGCCGCAGGGGACTCGATGACCCATTCCGAAATTAAATGGGTCACAACGTAGTGGAGAAGGTGGCGAAACCGGTGAAGGTAATCTCACAACTAATTATGGCGCCAGATCATCGAGCTGCGAGAATGCGCGGACACACCGGCCGTGCACCGAGGCGGGCAATCACGGACGCCCAAAATGCCATTGCTTAACCACGATTACCCAAGGCTACGCGAAATTGAGAATGTGGCGGACCCAGGAGAGTGCTTTTTACCGGCAACGGTGAGGTGAAGGAGCCGCACCACGACGCGAGGGCAATTCCGCGGCAGAGGAGGAGCGCGGGGAAGAAATTGCCGTCACACCGAAGGCACTGAGTGCCCAAGTACAAGCGCGCGCAGACACCACCCGTTGGCGAGCCCCAAGTTCTTCTCTGCTGACACCGGGGGAAGCAAGAGGAGGAAAGCCTAGGCGGCGGCGTGAGCTCCTACTCCGGCGTGCAGTGCGATAGGCGCAGAGCAACGACTTTCGGGTAATTCGCGCTGGAAGAAAGAGGCGAGAGCAAGGAGGGACGTCGTGAGGCTCAAGAGCACCGACCTTTAACCCCCCGAGCGTGAGGGAGGCGACCCGGTCATGGCGGCTGTAATCGCGCCATCCGTTGCGCGAGTTAGGCGTAGGAGACGTCTCCGACCGGCCGAGCCCACCGGTCATTCACATCACGCGCGAAGGAGCCGGCTGCCGGGCGGGCCCCGCAGGTCAGCGAAAGGATGAGAGGGCGCGTGATAGAGTTGGGCTGCGCAGCCAGGGGAGGGAGTGGAAATGGGCCGAGTACTAAGAATTAGGCCCATTCGTGGTTTTCCCTTTTCTTTTTTTATTCTTTTCTTTTCTGTTTTCTTTTCTTTCTATTTACAAATTTGAAATTCAAATTTCCATTTAAATTCAAACTTCATGGTAATTTGTCTTCAGAATAAATATTTAATTTACCCATACTCATATGGAAAGAATTTATTTATTTATTATATTATGTAGCATTTTCTCTTTCCTTTTCTAGGTTATTTTCAATTTTTCCTATATTGTGACTTAGGTTAACTTTCCAATTTGGACTTTAATATTTCTCTAAATGTGCAACCAAATAAATCCACATGATGCATAGTTTATTTTAGGTGTTATTAATTATTTGTTCCCTTTATATATGGTTATTACCATGTTACAATGAGTATGGGGCAAACACATAATGAGATCTACTCTCTTCCGATTGTTTATAAATTAGGTATTACAAATCCTACCCCCCTTAAAAATAATCTCGTCCTCGAGATTTTAAGAAGAACTAAGGAAAAGATGGGGGAAGTCTACGCGAAGCTCTTCTTCTCTTTCCCAAGTGGCTTCATCTTCACCATGGTGACTCCATTGTACCTTGCACATCTTAATCACCTTGTTTCTTGTAATTCGAGTCAAAGTGTCCAGAATCTTAATAGGGTACTCAGCATAAGTCAGATCATCCTGCACACTAAGGTCTTCCATTGGTAGTTGCTCCTCAGGTAGTCAGGTACTCTGAGGCACTTCTTTAGCTGAGACACATGAAATACATCATGTACATCTGACAGATGATCGGGTAACTCCAGTTGATATGCAACTTCTCCCACTCGCTTTAAGATCAAGAAAGGTCCAATGAAGCGAGGGGACAACTTTCCTTTAACTTTAAATCTCCTCATACCCTGGAGTGGTGACACCTTCAAATAGACATGATCACCCTCCTTAAACTCCAGTAGTCTTCTCCTATTATCAGCATAGCTCTTTTGCCTGGATTGTGCAATTCTCAAATTTTCTCTTATCATTCGAACTTGTTCTTCTGCCTCTTGTATAAGTTCAGGCCCAAAGAACTGTCTTTCTCCAGTCTGATCCCAATATAGCGGAGTCCTGCATTTTCTACCATATAGAGCTTCAAATGGTGACATCTTCAAACTGGCCTGATAGCTATTATTATAAGAAAACTCAGCATAGGGTAAGCTCTTCTCCCAACTTCCACCATGCTTAAGAGCACAAGCTCTTAACATATCTTCCAGCACTTGATTAGTCCTCTCTGTCTGTCCATCAGTCTGGGGATGGTAGGCTGAACTAAAATTCAACTTTGTATCCAAGCTCTCATGCAACTTCTTCCAAAATCGAGAAGTAAATTGTGATCCTCGATCAGACACGATCTTCTTAGGCACTCCATGTAGACAAACTATCCGAGTCATATACAATTCTGCTAGCTTGGCTCCCGTATAATTAGTCCTCACAGGTATAAAATGAGCCACCTTTGTCAATCTGTCCACAATTACCCAAATAGAGTCATATCCTGCTGGAGTGCGGGGTAGTCCAACAATAAAATCCATACCAATTTCTTCCCATTTCCACTCAGGTATCTTCAATGGGTGCAATAATCCAGCGGGTCTTTGATGTTCGGCCTTGACTCTTTGACACACATCACACTTAGCCACATGAGCAGCCACATCTCTTTTCAGTCCATACCACCAATACTTTTGCTTCAAATCTTGATACATCTTAGTGCTTCCAGGGTGGATGGAGTAATCAGAATCATGAGCTTCTTTCAATATAGTCTCCCGGAGGCTATCAATCTCTGGAACACATATCCGATCTTTGAACCATATGGTACCTTGCTCATCCTCCGTGAACTCTGGAACTCGACCTTCCGTGATTAGATCCTTAATCTCTTGAATCTTAGCATCACCAACCTGACCTTTACGAATCTCTTGCTCCAAGGTAGGTTCCAACTCAATGGTAACTCCTTCAGTGTAAGTAACAATTCCCAAATTGAGTCTCTCAAAGTCTTTTGCTAATTCATCGGGTAGCTGGACGACAAAAGCGGAGTGAACATGTTCTTTCCGACTCAAGGCATCTGCGACCAAATTCGCCTTGCCCGGGTGATAGTGAATCTCCAAATCATAATCCTTAATGAGCTCCAACCAACGGCGTTGCCTAAGGTTGAGATCCTTCTGAGTGAATGTATACTTCAAACTCTTATGATCTGTATATACTTGGCACTTAGTTCCCATAACGTAGTGTCTCCAAATCTTAAGTGCATGCACAACGGCAGCCAGTTCCAAGTCATGAGTGGGGTAGTTCAGTTCATGTTTCCTCAACTGACGAGACGCATAGGCGATCACGTGGCCTTCTTGCATAAGCACACATCCCAATCCTTGGCCACATGCATCACAATAAATGTCAAATCCTTTCTGTAAGTCTGGCATAACCAATACTGGAGGTGACATCAATCTCTCCTTCAATTGATCAAAGCTCTCTTGACATTTCTCATCCCACTTAAATTCTCTTCCTTTCTCCAGAAGCAATGTCATAGGCTTGGCAATTTTAGAGAACCCTTCAATGAATCTCCGATAATATCCTGCGAGTCCCAAGAAACTCCGAATCTCAGTAACTGTAGTGGGCACTCTCCACTCCATTATCTCCTTCACTTTAGCAGGATCCACTGCTATTCCTCCATTAGAAATAATATGACCAAGGAATGGCACCTTATCAATCCAAAACTCGCACTTGCTGAACTTAGCGTAGAGTTGATTATCTCGTAACTTCTGTAGCACCAACCTTAGATGTTGCTCATGATCACTTTCATTCTTAGAATAGATAAGAATATCGTCGATAAACACCACGACGAATCTGTCCAAATACTCCATAAACACTTTGTTCATTGTAACACCCGGTTTTAAAGGACAAAGCCGGGTGCATCTCATACATGCGCCAAGAAGACAACATATATAATAACAGAGTGTATAGAGATAAATGTCATAAATCATCAGAGTATTTATTACATAGCGGAAGACTTATTACAAAATAAAGATAAATATAAAACAAACTAAGGATCGATGGCGCCAATGTCGACTGAGAAACGCCACCTAGATCAGATCGAACTCCTCAGTGTTAGGCAGCTCCTCCTGAACCACCTGTTCTTCTCCTGTGGGGGGGGGGGTGTGAGACAGCAAGAGTGAGCTCACATACGATCATAGCTCAACAAGTCGTGGGGAATAATGTGACATGAACTCACCAAAGGTGGGAGTTCATGTAGTGTAAGGCTAATCAATGAAGTAGAGGCTGAGGCTGAGCATTGCTTTTATAAGTTGGTCAAAATTTTATTAGCAATTACTAAGTGTAAGTAAATACCAAACCTTAATAATAATAAAGAACAGTAATAGTAAAGTAATCCCAAATGCGATGCAAATGTCAAATTAAATTTAAGTTCCATAATTAACCATGTGAGGGTCCGAGCCGCTCATGACCGTGAGCACGGCTAGTATACTAGTTTTACACTCTGCAGAGGTTGCGCATCTTTACCCACAAGCCGTGTTACCCATCTGCCAAGGGGTCATGAATCCCATACACCTCTACCAAGGAAGCGAGGCAGGGTAACACTACGAGGCCTTTACAAAGTTCCACTAGCTTCAGACTACCCGCTACAGTTTATAGGAATTTCCAATGCAGGGTTCCTGGCTGACTGCCATCGCAGCAACATCAACCAGGGACCTCCCTACACTGACCACTCCCCTACTGCCCTTGCCCCTTTCGGGTAAGGTAGCCCTCCACTAGCTTTCCTAGTTAATCAGCCAAGGGCGTCCCATTAAACCCTTGTGGTAGCACTGTTTTCCCGGGTGGTCGCTCCATGTTCCCATTAATTTAATGATCTCAACATGAACAGTAATAATAACAAGATAATAACAGAATAATCATGAATAGTGTATCTCCATACCCAATCCACATAAAGCAATAGCAAGTACTACCCAAAAATGTATCAGGGGTGAACAAGGTATAGAGGTAATCAAAAACTGGGGTAACATAAAGGCTCCCATCAAAATTAACCTATGCAGATCATTAAAATTAATAAGAACATGGCTGGGAAAAGTAAGTGATCAAGGGCACAACTTGCCTTCAATGAGCTCCTGCTCAGCTACCTCTACTTGTTGAACCTCAGTTTCCACAGTGGCTTGCTCGTCTATTCGCATCAACACAATACATACATAGTATAGCCAAAATCAACATCACACCAAACATGTAAATAAAATATATAGTAAAAATATACACATTAAAATGAAATCCTAGGAACTGGAATCACTAAATTTGGAGTTATAGAACTCAAGTTATGAATTTTCTAAGATTTAATGTGATTAAAATAGGATTATATGTTAAATTAATGTTCTTACTGTTTTCATGCCAAAACAGAGACACTAAATGGTAGTGAATATTATTACAAAATTTTAGAAATTGGAATGGCTAAATTTGGAGTTAATATGAATTTTATATGGATTATACAATTCCTAGCACTTTTTTCATGTTAAATCTATTTTCTAATTAATTTATTCAATTTACAACAGGCTCTGGACTGGGCGCCCATTTCTGGAAAAGTCAGGGGGGGCTGGCGAAAGTTTTCCGAGACTCAGTGAATAGGGTTCTCAGGATGGCGGGTTGATACCCTTTAAACCCAGGGTTTCTTTTACAAAACTTGCGACCGAAGGGGTACGTTTTGATTTCGGCCGCCCGATCTAGATCCTATGGCTCCGAATTTGAAGTGTCGCGATCTAATCTAACGCGTGAGATCTCGATCTAACGGTCCAAAAGGATCCCGAGCGACGCGAGCCTACAACCACCCGATCGGACATCAACGGCGCGAGATCAATCATGTGAAGGTGTAAGCCTAGTTCTAATCTCCACTGTCGATCAACCAACCGATGGCACCCACGCGTCTCTCCGCTCCGATGACCCAGCCCGGCGGCGAGCGCAAGCCCGCGGCGACTTCGCCGGCGTACTCCCCCCGTCTGTTCCGCAGGCCGCCAATCCCAAAATTTAACCGCGCAAAACAGAGACTAGAACACGATAGATTGAATGGTACCCGCCATACCTCTAATCGCGGTGAAGAATCCCCTGGCCGCGGCGTACGGCGGACCCGAGCTCGTTGTGAACGTCGGTGAGAAATTCCCCGAGCTACGGCGGTCTTAACTCCCAGTCGCGGTCGCGGGAGACTTCCTCAGACGTAAGCGCCCCTCCTCGGACAACCCCCGAGGTCTGAAGCTCGGCGTTGAGGGAATTCACCGGCGGCTTCTCTCACACGGCAACAATGGTGGCAGGATTATCGGAGGGCACAGGCGGTGTGGGTCGAGGGTCGCGAGGGTAGAATGAAGAGGGGAAAGAGACGGACCGGGTCCCGCTCCTATAAGAACGTGGCCACGGCCGGGACGCTTCAACGAGCTTCGCGGAATCCGCGTGCGCGCCATGCTCGGAGCAGTCGGTTGAGGGAGGTGGAGCTGACACGGGGGTCCCACAAGGCAGCGTAACGCGATCGCGAGCACCCACGGCCACTGACGACCGACCCCGCATCGCAGTACCCACGCGCTCGCGGCATGAGACAGGCCAGTGGGCCCCACGGTTCGGCGCGCGCCTGTGAACGGAGATGGGCCGCACGGAGGGAATGGCATGGTGGGCCGGAATTGCACAGCGACGGCCCAGGTGCACGATTTCTCTTTTTCTTTTCCTATTTTCTTTTCTTTATTCCCAAATTCCACTTTAATTTCAGATTTAAATTCAAATCTTGTGCAAATTTATTCTCCAATCATATTGTGAAAGGAAAAATACCAATTTTAAAAGTATAATGACATTATTTATACTTTTGTATCATTCCTCTTCTTCTCTTTTTTAGAAAACCCCTAGGTTTAATTTAGGGCTTAATCCAATTTCTAGTCATTATTATTATTTTTATTTAATGCACAAACATAAAAAATTCCAACAAATGCACTTTCTTTTATTTTTGAATCATTGTTTTATTTAGTCACTCTAAATTATATAGGTGCTCTTTTTAAGATGCAAATAAGGCACACAAAATGTGGAAATCCACCATACTCCTTTGTATACAAATTTGAGTATTACAAATCCTACCCCCCTTAAAAATAATCTCGTCCTCGAGATTTAGGAAGATCTAGGGAAAAGGTGGGGAAAATCTATACGAAGCTCTTCTTCTCTTTCCCAAGTTGCTTCATCTTCACCGTGGTGGCTCCATTGCACTTTGCACATCTTTATAACCTTATTCCTTGTAACTCGAGTCAAAGTATCCAAAATCTTGATGGGGTACTCAGCATAAGTCAAGTCCTCTTGAACACTAAGGTCCTCCATTGGTAGTTGCTCCTCAGGTACCCTGAGACATTTCTTCAGCTGAGATACATGAAAAACATCGTGAACATCCGCAAGATGATCTGGTAACTCCAATTGGTATGCAACCTCTCCCACTCGCTTTAAGATTAGGAAGGGTCCAATAAAGCGAGGGGACAACTTTCCCTTGACTTTAAATCTTCTCATACCCCGGAGCGGTGACACCTTCAAATAGACATAATCTCCTTCCTTAAACTCAAGTAGTCTTCTTCGGGTGTCTGCATAACTTTTCTGCCTGGATTGTGCAGTTCTCAAATTCTCCCTTATTTGCTGAACTTGCTCCTCTGCTTCCTGTATAATCTCAGGCCCAAACAACTGTCTTTCACCAGTTTGATTCCAATACAAGGGAGTCCTGCACTTTCTGCCATACAAAGCCTCAAACGGTGACATCTTCAAACTGGCCTGGTAGCTATAATATGAGAACTCATCATATGGTAGACTCTTATCCCAACTACCACCATGCTTAAGGGCACAAGCTCTTAACATATCTTCCAGTACTTGGTTAGTCCTCTCAGTCTGCCCATCAGTCTGTGGATGGTAGGCCGAACTAAAATTTAATCTTGTATCCAAGGACTCGTGCAACTTCTTCCAATATCGAGAGGTAAACTGTGATCCTCGATCTGACACAATCTTCTTTGGCACACCATGCAGGCATACAATCCGTGCCATGTACAACTCTGCCAACTTGGCTCCAGAATATGTGGTCTTCACTGGAATAAAGTGGGCTACTTTAGTTAGCCTGTCCACAATCACCCATATAGAATCATATCCAGCAAACGTGCGGGGTAATCCAACAATGAAGTCCATGCCAATCTCTTCCCATTTCCACTCAGGTATCTTCAGTGGGTGCAATAGCCCGGCTGGCCTCTGGTGTTCAGCTTTAACTCTTTGGCATACATCGCACATAGCCACATGTGCAGCCACATCTCTCTTTAGTCCATACCACCAATACTTTTGCTTCAAATCCTGATACATCTTTGTACTTCCAGGGTGGATAGAATACACTGAGTCATGTGCTTCCTTCAATATAGTTTCCCGAAGACTTTCAATGTCGGGAACACAGATCCGATTCTTGAACCAAATCGTGCCTTGTTCATCCTCCGTGAACTCTGGGCCTCTACCCTCTGTTATCAAATCCTTGATCTCCTGGATTTTAGCATCACCAATCTGACCTTTACGAATTTCTTGCTCCAAGGTAGGTTCCAATTCAATGGTAACTCCTTCCGTATGTGTAACGATTCCCAGGTTGAGCTTCTCAAAATCTTTTGCTAATTCATCAGGTAGCTGGACAACGAAAGCGGAGTGAACATGTTCCTTACGACTCAAGGCATCTGCAACCAAATTTGCCTTGCCTGGGTGATAGTGAATCTCCAAATCATAATCCTTAATGAGCTCCAACCAACGGCGTTGCCTAAGGTTGAGATCCTTCTGAGTGAATATGTACTTCAAACTCTTGTGATCCGTGTACACTTGACACTTAGTTCCCATAATGTAGTGTCTCCAAATCTTAAGTGCATGCACAACCGCTGCCAATTCCAAGTCATGAGTGGGGTAGTTCAGTTCATGTTTCCGCAACTGACGAGATGCATAGGCAATCACATGACCTTCTTGCATGAGCACACATCCGAGTCCTTGGCCACATGCATCACAATAGATGTCAAATCCCCTCTGCAGATCTGGCATAATCAATACTGGTGGCGACATTAGTCTCTCCTTCAATTGGTCAAAGCTCTCTTGACATTTCTCATCCCACTTAAATTCTTTTCCTTTCTCCAAAAGTGATGTCATAGGCTTGGCAATCTTAGAGAATCCTTCAATAAATCTCCGATAATATCCTGCGAGTCCCAAGAAACTTCGAATCTCCGTAACTGTAGTGGGCACTCTCCACTCCATTATCTCCTTCACTTTAGCAGGATCCACTGTTATTCCTCCATTAGAAATAATATGACCAAGGAATGGCACCTTGTCAATCCAAAACTCGCACTTGCTGAATTTAGCATAGAGTTGATTATCTCGTAACTTCTGTAGCACCAACCTTAGATGTTGTTCATGATCACTTTCATTCTTAGAATAGATAAGAATATCGTCGATAAACACCACGACGAATCTGTCCAAATACTCCATAAACACCTTATTCATCAAATTCATAAAGTAAGCTGGTGCATTGGTTAGTCCAAATGACATAACAGTAAACTCATATAATCCATATCGAGTCGAGAATGCTGTCTTGGGAATATCCGATGGTCTAATCCTCATCTGATGGTAACCCGATCGGAGATCAATCTTCGAGAATACTCTAGCACCTCTCATCTGATCAAATAAATCCTCAATACGGGGTAACGGATACTTGTTCTTCACCGTAACATCATTAAGAGATCTATAATCCACGCACATCCGTTGCGATCCATCCTTCTTCTGCACAAATAATACCGGTGCTCCCCAAGGTGAGGAACTCGGACGAATGTACCCAGCTTCTTGTAACTCCGTCAACTGCTTCTTCAGTTCCTTCAACTCCTCTACGGACATTCTATATGGCCGTTTAGAAATAGGGGCGGTTCCAGGTAAGAGATCAATAACAAACTCAACTTCTCTATCAGGTGGCATCCCTGGTAACTCCTCTGGAAAGACATCCGGAAAATCTCTAACCACCCGGATGTTATCACCAACAAACTCCTCAGGCATAAAGAACATTACACGCATGGATGAGGAGGTTACTGCAATATTAACTTGAAACCTTTCTCCTTTAGTGGTAGTGAGTTCCACGGTACCTCTACCACATGCTATAACGGCCTTTGCCTTTCTTAGCCATGACATTCCAAGTATTAGATCTATACTGCTTGACTCTAATATTATAGCAGTAGCTCCAAATTCTCTACCCATAATGGTCAAGGTCAATCTACGTGTCATTTGATTTGCCTCAACAGGACCTTTAGGTGTAATTACTATCATGGGTTTTCTCATATTTAGCAGTGGTATTTCATTTGTGTTGGCATATCTAGCAGACATGAATGAATGTGTAGCACCAGAATCAAATAATATTGTTGCAGGAATTGCATTAACATAAAACATACCAATCACGAGGTCCCCGCCATCAGGAGTATCATCAACGCTGACTTGATTCACCCTGGCTATAGAATATCCCTTGCCAGGGGTCTGTTGCTTGTTCTGAGCTGGAGTAGTAGCAATCCTCTGTGGGCAGACATTTGCATAATGACCAGTCTTCCCACACTTGAAACACGTAGTGCCTGGACTCTGTCCTGCAAACTTCGTCGGGGTGCCAGTGGGAGTAGCCTGTCGAGGAGGTGGAGTCCTCAGTGGTGATTGCTGAACTGGGCGTGGTCCTCCTGGTCGAGTCGGTGTACCCTGTGGTGAACTGTAACGAGGACGAACACTGCTGCTACCCTGTCCTTGTGAGATAGCCTTCCTCTTCAAATCACCCAGTTGAACACGCTTGTGTTCAATAGCAAGAGCCTTATCCAGCAGTCTCTGAAATGATGGAAAAGTGTGTGCAACCAGTGCATACTGTAGGGGTCCATTAAGTCCTTCAATAAAATGCTCCTGCTTCCTCTCGTCTTCAGCAACTTCTTCAGGGGCATATCTGGATAACTGAATAAACTTGTCGCGGTACTCGCTGACTGACATACTCCCTTGCTTCAGCGACAGAAATTCCTTCTTCTTGATCTTTATCATCCCAGCTGGAATATGGTAGTTCCTGAATTGTGTACTGAACTCTGCCCAAGTAATAGTATCCGCAGCATCATGGGCAGCGGTATAAGAATCCCACCAGTCAGCAGCAGGACCAGTCAGACGTCCCGAAGCATATAAAACCTTCTCCCGGTCAGTGCATTGTGCAATGTTGAGCATCTTCTCAATTGCTTTCAGCCAATCATCTGCATCAAGTGGATCTGGCGAACTGGCGAAGGTCGGTGGCTTATGACTCATAAACTCCCGGTGTTTATCACGAGGTGGAACTGGTGGTGGTGGTGGAGGCAATGGTACTTGCTGCTGTTGTTGCTGTTGTTGCGCCCTCCTTTCTTGGCGTATCTCATCTCTCTCCTGGCGCAACTCCTGGCGTATATCCTCTCTTTCTTAACGCATTTCTTGGCGTTCTTGCTGCATCTGG
Organism: Zea mays; assembly: GCF_902167145.1. NCBI lineage: Eukaryota > Viridiplantae > Streptophyta > Magnoliopsida > Poales > Poaceae > Zea > Zea mays. Next base: position 153,939,388 of record NC_050104.1, on the reverse strand, counting down.
GCACGCATATCAGCCATGGTGTCCGCCATTTGCTGCATCACCGCCATCTGAGCAGTAACCAGTGGGTCAACTCCGCCTGGTGGAGGATTAGGAGGATCCATCTCTGCTGGCTGTGGCTGAGGTTGTCTATATATCCTTCGAGTATGTCGATTAGGAGGCAAATCAATTCCACCACCCCTCCTGGTATTGACCATCTGAGTTAGATACATATGGTAAGAAAGAGTAGTAATCAAGGCAGTAATTACAATCATGTTACTTTGGGGGATTTATTAGCTAAGTAGATTAGTGTGTCACCTACTAAAGCTAATACAATACCTTATAGTGGTACATGCTAAGATGTCCATCTATACTATTTCAATCAATCAAAGAAGCAAATCAGGCATTGATCATCAGAACAATCAACCAACATTTTTTTAAATAGAAAATAGTTTTGATTTTGTCTTGGGTTTCCTATCTCTGAAAAAGTTCATAGTTGTAGGATTCCAAGGTGTGAAATCCATCTTGTCACAGAGTAGAGAAAGTAAGAATGATCAGAGTAGAACAGTAGAAGGTGAGACAGGATCGAGATAAGTGTAGAAAGCATCAGAGTAAGGTGAGTGTAGAATGAATCAGAATAAGATAAGTAGGTAAGGGTTTTGTCCATTTCTATCTAGGTTTCGTCCTACAGTCAACATTTCCTCTGATACCACTTTTGTAACACCCGGTTTTAAAGGACAAAGCCGGGTGCATCTCATACATGCGCCAAGAAGACAACATATATAATAACAGAGTGTATAGAGATAAATGTCATAAATCATCAGAGTATTTATTACATAGCGGAAGACTTATTACAAAATAAAGATAAATATAAAACAAACTAAGGATCGATGGCGCCAATGTCGACTGAGAAACGCCACCTAGATCAGATCGAACTCCTCAGTGTTAGGCAGCTCCTCCTGAACCACCTGTTCTTCTCCTGTGGGGGGGGGTGTGAGACAGCAAGAGTGAGCTCACATACGATCATAGCTCAACAAGTCGTGGGGAATAATGTGACATGAACTCACCAAAGGTGGGAGTTCATGTAGTGTAAGGCTAATCAATGAAGTAGAGGCTGAGGCTGAGCATTGCTTTTATAAGTTGGTCAAAATTTTATTAGCAATTACTAAGTGTAAGTAAATACCAAACCTTAATAATAATAAAGAACAGTAATAGTAAAGTAATCCCAAATGCGATGCAAATGTCAAATTAAATTTAAGTTCCATAATTAACCATGTGAGGGTCCGAGCCGCTCATGACCGTGAGCACGGCTAGTATACTAGTTTTACACTCTGCAGAGGTTGCGCATCTTTACCCACAAGCCGTGTTACCCATCTGCCAAGGGGTCATGAATCCCATACACCTCTACCAAGGAAGCGAGGCAGGGTAACACTACGAGGCCTTTACAAAGTTCCACTAGCTTCAGACTACCCGCTACAGTTTATAGGAAGTTCCAATGCAGGGTTCCTGGCTGACTGCCATCGCAGCAACATCAACCAGGGACCTCCCTACACTGACCACTCCCCTACTGCCCTTGCCCCTTTCGGGTAAGGTAGCCCTCCACTAGCTTTCCTAGTTAATCAGCCAAGGGCGTCCCATTAAACCCTTGTGGTAGCACTGTTTTCCCGGGTGGTCGCTCCATGTTCCCATTAATTTAATGATCTCAACATGAACAGTAATAATAACAAGATAATAACAGAATAATCATGAATAGTGTATCTCCATACCCAATCCACATAAAGCAATAGCAAGTACTACCCAAAAATGTATCAGGGGTGAACAAGGTATAGAGGTAATCAAAAACTGGGGTAACATAAAGGCTCCCATCAAAATTAACCTATGCAGATCATTAAAATTAATAAGAACATGGCTGGGAAAAGTAAGTGATCAAGGGCACAACTTGCCTTCAATGAGCTCCTGCTCAGCTACCTCTACTTGTTGAACCTCAGTTTCCACAGTGGCTTGCTCGTCTATTCGCATCAACACAATACATACATAGTATAGCCAAAATCAACATCATACCAAACATGTAAATAAAATATATAGTAAAAATATACACATTAAAATGAAATCCTAGGAACTGGAATCACTAAATTTGGAGTTATAGAACTCAAGTTATGAATTTTCTAAGATTTAATGTGATTAAAATAGGATTATATGTTAAATTAATGTTCTTACTGTTTTCATGCCAAAACAGAGACACTAAATGGTAGTGAATATTATTACAAAATTTTAGAAATTGGAATGGCTAAATTTGGAGTTAATATGAATTTTATATGGATTATACAATTCCTAGCACTTTTTTCATATTAAATCTATTTTCTAATTAATTTATTCAATTTACAACAGGCTCTGGACTGGGCGCCCATTTCTGGAAAAGTCAGGGGGGGCTGGCGAAAGTTTTCCGAGACTCAGTGAATAGGGTTCTCAGGATGGCGGGTTGATACCCTTTAAACCCAGGGTTTCTTTTACAAAACTTGCGACCGAAGGGGTACGTTTTGATTTCGGCCGCCCGATCTAGATCCTATGGCTCCGAATTTGAAGTGTCGCGATCTAATCTAACGCGTGAGATCTCGATCTAACGGTCCAAAAGGATCCCGAGCGACGCGAGCCTACAACCACCCGATCGGACATCAACGGCGCGGGATCAATCATGTGAAGGTGTAAGCCTAGTTCTAATCTCCACCGTCGATCAACCAACCGATGGCACCCACGCGTCTCTCCGCTCCGATGACCCAGCCCAGCGGCGAGCACAAGCCCGCGGCGACTTCGCCGGCGTACTCCCCCCGTCTGTTCCGCAGGCCGCCAATCCCAAAATTTAACCGCGCAAAACAGAGACTAGAACACGGTAGATTGAATGGTACCCGCCATACCTCTAATCGCGGTGAAGAATCCCCTGGCCGCGGCGTACGGCGGACCCGAGCTCGTTGTGAACGTCGGTGAGAAATTCCCCGAGCTACGGCGGTCTTAACTCCCAGTCGCGGTCGCGGGAGACTTCCTCAGACGTAAGCGCCCCTCCTCGGACAACCCCCGAGGTCTGAAGCTCGGCGTTGAGGGAATTCACCGGCGGCTTCTCTCACACGGCAACAATGGCGGCAGGATTATCGGAGGGCACAGGCGGTGTGGGTCGAGGGCCGCGAGGGTAGAATGAAGAGGGGAAAGAGACGGACCGGGTCCCGCTCCTATAAGAACGTGGCCACGGCCGGGACGCTTCAACGAGCTTCGCGGAATCCGCGCGCGCGCCATGCTCGGAGCAGTCGGTTGAGGGAGGTGGAGCTGACACGGGGGTCCCACAAGGCAGCGTAACGCGATCGCGAGCACCCACGGCCACTGACGACCGACCCCGCATCGCAGTACCCACGCGCTCGAGGCATGAGACAGGCCAGTGGGCCCCACGGTTCGGCGCGCGCCTGTGAACGGAGATGGGCCGCGCGGAGGGAATGGCATGGTGGGCCGGAATTGCACAGCGACGGCCCAGGTGCACGATTTCTCTTTTTCTTTTCCTATTTTCTTTTCTTTATTCCCAAATTCCACTTTAATTTCAGATTTAAATTCAAATCTTGTGCAAATTTATTCTCCAATCATATTGTGAAAGGAAAAATACCAATTTTAAAAGTATAATGACATTATTTATACTTTTGTATCATTCCTCTTCTTCTCTTTTTTAGAAAACCCCTAGGTTTAATTTAGGGCTTAATCCAATTTCTAGTCATTATTATTATTTTTATTTAATGCACAAACATAAAAAATTCCAACAAATGCACTTTCTTTTATTTTTGAATCATTGTTTTATTTAGTCACTCTAAATTATATAGGTGCTCTTTTTAAGATGCAAATAAGGCACACAAAATGTGGAAATCCACCATACTCCTTTGTATACAAATTTGAGTATTACATTCATCAAATTCATGAAATAAGCCGGTGCATTGGTTAATCCAAATGACATAACAGTAAACTCGTATAATCCATATCGAGTCGAGAAAGCCGTCTTGGGAATATCCGATGGTCTAATCCTCATCTGATGGTAACCCGATCGGAGATCAATCTTCGAGAATACTCTAGCTCCTCTCATCTGATCAAATAAATCCTCAATGCGGGGCAATGGATACTTGTTCTTCACAGTAACATCATTAAGTGATCTATAGTCCACACACATCCGTTGTGATCCATCCTTCTTCTGTACAAATAGAACCGGTGCTCCCCAAGGTGAGGAACTCGGACGAATGTAACCAGCCTCTTGTAACTCCGTCAACTGCTTCTTCAGTTCCTTCAACTCCTCTACGGACATTCTATATGGCCGTTTTGAAATAGGGGCGGTTCCAGGTAAGAGATCAATAACAAACTCAACTTCTCTATCAGGTGCATCCCTGGTAACTCCTCTGGAAAGACATCTGGAAAATCTCTAACCACTCGGATGTTGTCACCAACAAACTCCTCAGGCATAAAAAACATTGCACGCATGGATGAGGAGGTTACTGCAATATTAACTTGAAATCTTTCTCCTTTAGTAGTAGTGAGTTCTACGGTACCTCGACCACATGCTATAACGGCCTTTGCCTTTCTTAGCCATGACATACCAAGGATCAGATCTATACTGCTTGACTCTAATATTATAGCAGTAGCTCCAAATTCTCTACCTATAATGGTCAATGTCAATCTACGTGTCATTTGATTCGCCTCAACAGGCCCTTTAGGTGTAATTACTATCATGGGTTTTCTCATATTTAGCAGTGGTATTTCATTTGTGTTGGCATATCTAGCAGACATGAATGAATGTGTAGCACCAGAATCAAATAATATTGTTGCAGGAATTGCATTAACATAAAACATACCAATTACGAGGTCACCGCCATCAGGAGTATCATCAACGCTGACTTGATTCACCCTGGCTATAGAATATCCCTTGCCAGATCCTGGAGTTTGCTGCCTGTTCTGAACTGGAGTAGTAGCCATCCTCTGTGGGCAGACATTTGCATAATGACCAGTCTTCCCACACTTGAAACACGTAGTGCCTGGACTCTGTCCTGCAAACTTTGTCGGAGTGCCAGTAGGAGTAGCCTGTCGAGGAGGTGGAGTCCTCAGCGGTGATTGCTGAACTGGGCGTGGTCCTCCGGGTCGAGTCGGTGTACCCTGTGGTGAACTATAACGAGGACGAACACTGCTGCTACCCTGTCCTTGAGAGATAGCCTTCCTCTTCAAATCACCCTGTTGAACACGCTTGTGTTCAATAGCAAGAGCCTTATCCAGTAGCCTCTGAAAGGATGGAAAAGTGTGTGCAACCAGTGCATACTGCAAGGGTCCATTAAGTCCTTCAATGAAGTGCTCCTGCTTTCTTTCATCCTCAGCAACTTCCTCCGGAGCATACCTCGACAGCTGAATAAATTTGTCTCTGTACTCGCTGACCGACATATTGCCTTGCTTCAATGACAGAAACTCCTTCTTCTTGATCTTTATCATACCAGCTGGAATATGGTAGTTTCTGAACTGTGTACTGAACTCTGCCCAGGTAATAGTATCAGCAGCATCGTGGGCAGCAGTATAAGAATCCCACCAGTCAGCAGTAGGACCTGTCAGACGTCCAGAAGCATATAAAACCTTCTCCCGGTCAGTACATTGTGCAATATTCAGCATCTTCTCAACGGACTTTAGCCAATCATCCGCGTCCAGTGGATCAGGTGAGCTAGCGAATGTAGGTGGCTTATGACTCATGAACTCCCGGTGCTTATCACGGGGTGGAACTGGTGGTGGTGGTGGAGGCAGTGGCACTTGTTGCTGCTGTTGCTGTTGTTGTTGCTGTTGTTGAAGTTGTTGTTGCAGCTGCTGTTGTTGCACCCTCCTTTCTTGGCGTATCTCATCTCTCTCCTGGCGCCACTCCTGGCGTATATCTTCTCTTTCCTGACGCATCTCTTGGCGTTCTTGCTGCATCTGGGCACGCATATCAGCCATAGTGTCTGCCATTTGCTGCATCACCGCCATCTGAGCAGCAACCAGTGGGTCAACTCCGCCTGGTGGAGGATTAGGAGGATTCATCTCTGCAGGCTGTGGCTGAGGTTGTCTGTATATTCTCCGAGTGTGTCGATTAGGAGGCAAATCAATTCCACCACCCCGCCTGGTATTGACCATCTGAGTTAGATACATATGGTAAGAAAATAGTAGCCAAGGCAGTAATTACAATCATGTTTCTTTGGGGGGATTTATTAGCTAAGTAGATTAGTGTGTCACCTACTAAAGCTAATACAATACCTTATAGTGGTACATGCTAAGATGTCCATCTATACTATTTCAATCAATCAAAGAAGCAAATCAGGCATCGATCATCAGAACAATCAAACAACATTTTTAAATATAGAAAATAGTTTTGATTTGGTCTTAGGCCTCATATCTCTTAAAATGTCATAGGGGTAGGGATTCCAAGATGTGAAATCCATCTTGTCTCAGAGTAGAAAAGGTAAGAATGATCAGAGTAGAACAGTAGAAGGTGAGACAGGATCAAGATAAGTGTAGAAAGAATCAGAGTAAGGTAAGTAGGTAGGGGTTTTATCCATTTCTATCTAGGTTTCGTCCTACGGTCAACATTCCTCTGATACCACTTCTGTCACACCCGGCTTTAAGGAACAAAGCCAGGTGCATCTCATACATGCGCCAAAGAAGACAACATATATAATAACAGAGTGTATAGAGATAAATGTCATAAAACATCAGAGTATTTATTACATAGCGGAAGACTTATTACAAAATAAAAGTATAACCATAAAACGAACTAAGGACCGTCGGCGCCAATGTCGACTGAGAAACGCCACCTAGATCAGATCAAACTCCTCGCCTTGTGGCTCCTCCTGAACCACCTGCTCTTCTCCTGTGGGGGGGGTGTGAGACAGCAAGAGTGAGCTCACATACGTTCATAGCTCAACAAGTCGTGGGGAATAATGTGGCATGAACTCACCAAAGGTGGGAGTTCATGAAGTGTAAGGCTGATCAATGAAATAGAGGCTGAAGCTGAGCATTGCTTTTATAAGTTGGTCAAAATTTTATTAGCAGTTACTAAGTGTAAGTGAATACCAGACCATAGTAATAATAAGTAAAAGTAATAATAAAATAATCCCAAATGCAATGAAATGACAGGTTAAGTTTAAGTTCCATAATTTAATCATGTGAGTGTCCGAGCCGCTCATGACCGTGAGCACGGCTAGTATACCAGTTTTACACTCTGCAGAGGTTGCGCATCTTTACCCACAAGTCGTGTTACCCATTTGCCACGGAGTTGATCAGACTCCATACACCTCTACCTAGGAAGCGAGGCAGGGTACCACTACGAGGCCTTTACAAAGTTCCACTAGCTTCAGACTACCCGCTACAGTTTATAGGAAGCTCCGGTGCAGGGTTCTTGTCTGACCGCCATCGCAGCAAAATCAACCCAAGGACCTCCCTACACTGACCACTCCCCTACTGCCCTTGCCCCTTTCGGGTAAGGTAGCCCTCCACTAGCTTTCTTAGTTAATCAGCCAAGGGCGTCCCATTAAACCCTTGTGGTAGCACTGTTTTCCCGGGTGGTTCTCCATGTTCCCATTAACATAATGATCTTAACATGAACATTAAATAATGAACAGATAATAACAAGTATAAAAATGAGTGATGAATATCTCTATACCCAAATCCACATAAAGCAATAGCATGTACTACCCAAAACTTTAGTAGTAAAACCAGTGGTGAAGCAAGGTATAAAGATAGTCAAAATCTAGGGCATCCTATTGGGTCCCAGCAAAATTATCCTATGCAGATCATTATGAATAATAAGAACATGAATGGGTAAAAGAAGTGATCAAGGGCACAACTTGCCTTCAATGAGCTCCTGCTCAGCTATCTCTACTTGTTGAACCTCAGATTCCACAGTGGCTTGCTCGTCTACTCGCATCAATACAATACATACATAGCATAGCATAAATTAACATCACATCAAACATGCAAATAGAATATACAGTAATAAACTAGACATTAAAATAAGATCACAGGAACTGGAACCATTAAATTTGGAGTTATATATTTTAAGTTATGAATTTCCAAAGATTTTATGCATTTAATATAGGGTTAAGTGAGAAATAAATTTTAATGTGTATTTCTTGTAAAAACAGTGGTACTATTTGATAGAGAATGATATTACAAAATTATAGGAACTGGAATGGTCCAAATTGGAGTTCATATGAATTTTATATGAATTTTACAAGTTCCTACCATTATTTTTGTATTAAAAATGAATTTAGAATGGATTTTCTCTGATTTTATTGATTCCTGGACTAGGCGTCCATTTCTGGAAAACACAGGGACCTCGGAGTAATTCATCCTAAGACTTAGAGTGCTGTACAGGGTGGACTGCGGGTTAATTCATCTAAAATGCAGGGTCTCTTTTGTAAATCGGGACGACTCAAAGGATACGGTGCACTATAGCTGTCAGATATGTTGTCAACGACCCAGATTAGAGTTCCCTATCCGTGAACCGGTACGCATTGTGAACCCACAGATCAGGGATCAACGGTTGTGGTTCAATGGAGCAAGATCTACATATAACCACACGATCTGTATCCAACGATCACCGCCCCACGCCCAATCTTGGTCGTTAGCTAGTCGATCAACGGCTCATGGGAGTCTTCCCCGTCACCAAACACCACATCCCCAAGCTCGGCAGTGCGCATCATCCACGGCGGCGCGAAGCCGGAGTTCGGCCGCAGGGGACTCGATGACCCATTCCGAAATTAAATGGGTCACAACGTAGTGGAGAAGGTGGCGAAACCGGTGAAGGTAATCTCACAACTAATTATGGCGCCAGATCATCGAGCTGCGAGAATGCGCGGACACACCGGCCGTGCACCGAGGCGGGCAATCACGGACGCCCAAAATGCCATTGCTTAACCACGATTACCCAAGGCTACGCGAAATTGAGAATGCGGCGGACCCAGGAGAGTGCTTTTTACCGGCAACGGTGAGGTGAAGGAGCCGCACCACGACGCGAGGGCAATTCCGCGGCAGAGGAGGAGCGCGGGGAAGAAATTGCCGTCACACCGAAGGCACTGAGTGCCCAAGTACAAGCGCGCGCAGACACCACCCGTTGGCGAGCCCCAAGTTCTTCTCTGCTGACACCGGGGGAAGCAAGAGGAGGAAAGCCTAGGCGGCGGCGTGACCTCCTACTCCGGCGTGCAGTGCGATAGGCGCAGAGCAACGACTTTCGGGTAATTCGCGCTGGAAGAAAGAGGCGAGAGCAAGGAGGGACGTCGTGAGGCTCAAGAGCACCGGCCTTTAACCCCCCGAGCGTGAGGGAGGCGACTCGGTCATGGCGGCTGTAATCGCGCCATCCGTTGCGCGAGTTAGGCGTAGGAGACGTCTCCGACCGGTCGGGCCCACCGGTCATTCACATCACGCGCGAAGGAGCCGGCTGCCGGGCGGGCCCCGCAGGTCAGCGAAAGGATGAGAGGGGCGCGTGATAGAGTTGGGCTGCGCAGCCAGGGGAGGGAGTGGAAATGGGCCGAGTACTAAGAATTAGGCCCATTCGTGGTTTTCCCTTTTCTTTTTTTTATTCTTTTCTTTTCTGTTTTCTTTTCTTTCTATTTACAAATTTGAAATTCAAATTTCCATTTAAATTCAAACTTCATGGTAATTTGTCTTCAGAATAAATATTTAATTTACCCATACTCATACGGAAAGAATTTATTTATTTATTATATTATGTAGCATTTTCTCTTTCCTTTTCTAGGTTATTTTCAATTTTTCCTATATTGTGACTTAGGTTAACTTTCCAATTTGGACTTTAATATTTCTCTAAATGCGCAACCAAATAAATCCACATGATGCATAGTTTATTTTAGGTGTTATTAATTATTTGTTCCCTTTATATATGGTTATTACCATGTTACAATGAGTATGGGGCAAACACATAATGAGATCTACTCTCTTCTGATTGTTTACAAATTAGGTATTACAGTATGGGATGACTTTTTTATCCGCGGGTACGTTAATAGGTACAATTATGTACCCATCGGGTAGATGAGTATGAGTATAGGTATGTACTACCCATACCCACATACCCATAGGTAATTTATACCTACCTCAGTCATACACATACCCTACTTAAATAAGCACATATAAATATATATTAGCTAAAAATAAGATCAACTTACATGTTTCTACATTATTCATTATTTTTTTCTTTTATTGACTCATTTGATGCTTTATGATTTTAAATATGACATACATTTATTAGATTTATGTTATTTAATATGCGTTTAGCAGGTATCTAATCAGGTATAGGTTACCTGACGAGTTGTTTACCCATACAAGTATATGTATGGGTACAATAGGGATGAAAACGAGACGGATACAGCTCGATACAGGGTCATCCCGTATCCTACCCTAATGTATTTCTCTCGGATACAGGACCATATACGGGTAGTTAAGATTCGGGACGTATGCAGGACGAGACCGGGTAATAATCTGGGCGGGTAAGAAACAGATAACGGATACTACTCGGGTAGGTACCGAATAATTATCGGGTAGTTCATCCCTATGATATTAATTGTCCAACCATCCAACAAACACATAAACTAAGCAATACATAATCATGTATATGATAGATCAAATGTAGGAAAGGAAACCGATAAACTTGAACATCATGCAATTCAAAGTTACTAATCACAAGGACATTGTAGAACCAACACCAGAATATTAAAAATTCATAAAATATTCTAGTTTCACTCAAAAATTACAAATAAGTTACAAAAAACTAATAAACATTTTATATGAAGATAACTCAAGTCCTCATATGAAAATAGTAAAGTAAAATACTGATTATGTTAAAACTTGGATACTTGCAGTGATTTCACATGTAACTCGTACAAATAAGAGTGAAAAGGAAGAAACACGGGCATCTTATAGAACTTATGATACAAACATTTTTATGGTTATATATGGACATATGTTGTGCCTCCGTAAAATTTCACGATTTTTTAAGGCTATTTATGTATTATTAATTTTATATCGTAGGAAATTATCAAAATACATAACATATTGTAGCGTCGACCGAAAATTACAAATAAGTTACCAATACTAATAAGTATTCTATAAAAAGATAACCTTAAGCTTCCACGTGGAGATAACCTTAAGCCCCCGCGTAAAAATGACAAAGTCTATTAATTTGATATAATTTTGGATATTATTTCAATGGTTTTGGCTTAAAGATATGTTTAAACAAAGAATGATGTACTACAAAGTTATAGATCTCTTTGAGCTCTACAATTTTCATATAAACTTTATCTTCATTCGATTTCATATGTAAAAGTTATGATTTTATAACTATATTATGTAGAAAAAGGAAAAACGGTACCCGAATTCTGGGTACTCGTATCCGACCCCGAATATTCGGGTATTTACCAGGTAGTCCTCACTCCGTATTCGACCCGAATCCAAAGCTGTAGTATCCGGGTATTACCGGTATCCGACACGAATATAAAAATACCCGAATCTGTATCCGAAAAAATGGATATTTACCCTATCCGTATCCGGTACCCGACAGATATACCCGACCCGTTTTCACCCCTAGGGTACAATTTCATACCCGCAAGCAGGCACGAGTATGGGTACAATTTCATACCCACAAGCGGGTACAAGTTTTTAATGGGTATAATTTTACCTCGCGCGTATGGGTATGTGTAAGCACTACCCAGCGGGTACATATCCGTTGACATCTCTAATTAATTCTATTAAGCCTTGAACCATGATATCACAATTCACACAACCCAGCCGAGAAAAATAATGTGAACTGGGTAGTTTAGATATATTTAAAAGTTACTTTAGAGTACTTTAATAATGTCATATGTGAGTTTTTTTTTAAAAAAAAGGTTGAAATCTTTATTGATGATAATTGATAAGAATCTACCCTCTTCATCCTAATTCCAACTTTCTTGAAAGACAAACTATCTTAGGTTTGATCAAATCTATATAATAAAATAGCAACATCAAATATATATTATTAGATTCTTTATTAATTATATTTTTATACTACAACTTATTTGTATATCAAAACTTTTGTAATTTTCCCTATAATTCCGTCAAACTTGAGATGTTTTAGTTCTTTTTAAAATTGGAATGACTTATGATTTGGAATTAAGATCATATTGATGTTGGAATGTTTTTAAAATCTGTGGGTCTGTCTCTTCGTTCTCTCCTAACACCTACGGTGAGTGGTTGTCACCTTCATGAGTACGATGTTTTTTTTCTTTTATATTTTTTTATTATATTTGGTTTCTTCTCTGTCAGTATACGCTTGATATGCTCTTGTCGTTGGCGCTTTTTTTATATAAAAATAAAAAAGCACATCTCGTGGGAATGGAGATGGATAGCTGAAGAAAACTGAACATGGTCTAAAGCCAGACATGCATTGGCAGTATGAATGGCGAGTGACCTCTGAAAGTAGAACAAAAGATATGCACGAGTCCAAATCCTTTTTATGTCCACAGCATCCATATCCTACACCTGGCTGGAGGCCACATCTGTGTCAGGTGAGATACATACGCTCCATTGTCCTCCAAAGTCAAAGGGAGGAGGAGATTCAGATATGCGCCCATAGCAGCGTCGGAACCGTGGTCCCTTTTCCCAACGGCACCAGAAGATAGCTTGGGTTGGGTCGGGGTCGGGCCCGTTCAGATGGGGCCATGGGGATGTGGGTGGGGCATTTGCATGCGCCCGCGCGCGGCGGCAAAAGCGGCGAACAGAAGAAAGAGTGTAACGGCAGGCACGACCGAGAAAAACGCGTCTTCCAGTTCCAGCCAGTGCCCACCCGTCGTGCCGTGCTCCCTCTGTCCACCGGTGAACACGCGGCGAAACGGCCGCTTGCCCTGGCGCCTGCCTATACACGACCGTCACACACCAAGCAGCAAGCACTTCTTCCACTTGCACACCACGCCCCGACAAAGCGAGCGAGAGCAGCCACGGCAAAACCCTCGCGGGCGTCTCTCTCTCGATCGGCGGGCAGCAGCGACGCGCGCGCACAACACAGCAGGTGAATTCAAGGCAAGTGAGTCAGTGGTTGGGGTCCTCGTCCTGGCTATGAGAGGTTTAAGTCGGTATCTGCCGTTCTGCGGCGGCGGGTGCTGCTGCGGTGACGGCGCCGGTAGGGCAGGGGGCGTGGCGGATGGGCTGGTGTGGGACGTGGCCCTCAAGGCGCACGCGTCCGGTGACTACTCCATCGCCGTGGCGCAGGCGAACGAGGCGCTCGAGGACCAGGCGCAGGTGGTCGCGGCTCCGGCCGCCACGCTCGTCGGCGTCTTCGACGGGCACGGCGGGCCCGAGGCCGCGCGCTTCGTCAACAGGCGCCTCTTCTCGCATATCCAAGGTGAGCTCTGTTGGAGATACTAGACGGTCTCGATATGCTGCGCCTGTACGTGACATGTGGACACCTTGCACTTGCAGCCTTTGCGGCTGAGAACGGTGGCCTGTCAGCGGAGGTGTTCCAGAAGGCCTTCGGCGCGACGGAGGAGGAGTTCATAGGCCTGGTGCAGAAATCATGGCCGTCGCAGCCGAGGATCGTGTCCGTGGGCTCCTGCTGCCTGGTGGGCGCCGTCGACATCGAGAACGGGACGCTGTACGTGGCCAACCTGGGCGACTCGCGCGCCGTGCTGGGCCGCCGCCGGGGCAAGGGGAGGCGCGTGGTGGCCGAGCGGCTGTCTCAGGACCACAACGTGGCCGACGAGGGCGTGCGGCGGGAGGTGGCCGAGATGCACCCGGACGACTCGCACATCGTGCTCAACAGCCACGGCGTGTGGCGGATCAAGGGGATCATCCAGGTGTCCAGGTCCATCGGCGATGTGTACCTCAAGAAGCCTGACATCTGCAGGGGCAACCCGGTGCTGCAGCAGTCCATCTGCCCGTTCCCGCTGCGCCGCCCCGTCATGACCGCCGTGCCGTCCATCACCACGCGGGAGCTGCGCCCCGGCGACCGCTTCATCATCTTCGCGTCGGACGGGCTGTGGGAGCAGCTCAGCGACGACGCCGCGGTGGACGTCGTGGCGAGCAGCCCGAGGAAGGGCGTGGCCATGCGCCTGGTGCGGGCCGCCCAGCTGGAGGCGGCGCGCAAGAAGGAGGTCAAGTACGACAAGATCCGGACCATCGAGAAGGGCCAGCGCCGGCACTTCCACGACGACATCACCGTCGTCGTGCTCTTCCTCGACAAGTGCAGGGGAGCTGCCAGGTCCGGCCCCGAGGACATCGACGGCACCTACGCGCCGGTGGACGTGTTCTCCTGCAGCCCCGCCGCCGGCGGCGATCACGAGGACCCGACGAAGCCCGTCCTGCGTCGTTAATACGGATCGCTTGGTGTTCCGCGTGCTGTCAGATACTGAACAAACATATACTCTTCTCTTTCAGTCTTCTTTCAGTGCTCTGCTTCGCTCTCTAAACAAGAGAAGGTACATACTTGAGCTGCTTCGTTTGGAACGCAGGAATATTTGCCGGTTCTTGCGTGAATTGAGTTGTTTATCGTCCAAGACAATTCGCTTGTAAAGAAATGATAGTTTCAGGTCATGTGTCATAGATTGTAAATCTTCATCCATCTCTTCTCACTTCTATCCTATCTACTACTATCTGTCCTTCCGATGTTCTTCATCGTCGTCTATTTCGATGTTCTTCATAGCTGTCAACCGAAAGCTAAGATGAATATACTCAGCATCTGCTGGTTAGCAGCCGGCCCCCGGCCGCCGGCGACCTCCTATCAGCGAGGCAGCAAGTGAACTGCATGCGAAGCAGGCAAGCCGGTCGTCCCTCGTCAGCGGTCATGATCTCGGAGACGGTCTGCTCTGGAATATGGCTATGTGGAAAGACGGCCACGATCGTGGATCGGTTCAACAGGCACTATAATTCTTGACCTCTGAGTCAACAGAGTGATGGCATCGATGCCCGGATGGCCAGGATCGCGAGAAATGGTGGACGAACTATCATGACAGAAAAAAGAACTGCCGGCAAAATTCTGTCCAACTTGAGCTTGTTCGGTTACTTTTATTATATATGGATGGGATGAAATTGAAAAAAAAATCAAGTAGAAGTTGGAATTGCTTAGTATTTAAATTCATCTAATTTCATTCAATCCACATGGATTGAGACCGAACTGAATAAGCCCTTGTATGGATAAGGTTGGTGCCAAAGGATCCGAGAGTGCGGGTGTCGGGGACCATAATTAGGGGTACCCTCAAGACCCCTAAATCTCAGCTGGTAACCCCCATCAGCACAAATCTGCAAAGGCCTGATGGGTGCGATTAAGTCAATGATCGGTCCATTCAAGTGACATGATCGTGCCTCGCCCGAGCCTAACCTCGGGCAAGGGAAGCCGACCCCGGAGAACCTACGTCTCGCCCGAGGACTCCCCTCCAGCAACGGGCACACTATCGGCTCGCCCGAGGCCCCGTCTTCACCGAGAAGCAACCTTGGCCACATCACCACGCCGACCGACCAAATTGCAGGGACGTTTAATGCAAAGGTGGCCTGACACCTTTATCCTAACGCACGCCCTCCAGTCGACAGAGCCGAAGTGACCGCAGTCACTTCACCGCTCTACTGACCGGTCTGACAAGAGGACAGCGCCGCCTGCGCCGCTCCGACTGCTGAGCCACCCGACAGAGTGAGGCTGACAGCAGCCAAAGCCGGCCTCGGGCGTCATAGGAAACTCCGCCTCGCCCGACCCCAGGGCTTGGACTCGGGCTCAGCCCCGGAAGACGGCGAACTCCGCTCCGCTCGACCCAGGGCTCGGACTCGGGCTCAGCCCCGGAAGACGGCGAACTCCGCTCCGCCCGACCCAGGGCTCGGACTCGGGCTCAGCCCCGGAAGACGGCGAACTCCGCTCCGCCCGACCCAGGACTCGGACTCGGGCTCAGCCCCGGAAGACGACGAACTCCGCTTCGCCCGACCCCAGGGCTCGGACATGGGCTCAGCCCCGGAAGACGGCGAACTCCGCTTCGCCCGACCCTAGGGCTCGGACTCGGGCTCAGCCCCGGAAGACGGCGAACTCTGCCTCGCCCGACCCCAGGGCTCGGACATGGGCTCAACCCCGGAAGACGACGAACTCCGCCTCGCCTGACCCGGGGGCTCGACCTCGACCTCGACCTCGAAGGAGCCTCCACCTCGCCCAGCCTAGGGCACGGACCGACCACGTCAACAGGAAGCGCCATCATTACCCTACCCCGAGCTGACTCGG
Organism: Zea mays; assembly: GCF_902167145.1. Classification (NCBI taxonomy): domain Eukaryota; kingdom Viridiplantae; phylum Streptophyta; class Magnoliopsida; order Poales; family Poaceae; genus Zea; species Zea mays. The sequence continues at coordinate 153,923,148 of NC_050104.1, read as the reverse complement.
GCTACGGGGAACCAGACCGGCGTCCCATCTGGCTCGCTCCACCATGCGAGTAATGATGGCGCCCCGCATGCCCTGTGACGACGGCGGCTCTCGGCCCCCTTACGGAAGCAAGAGGACGTCAGCAAGGACTCGACGGCCCCAACAGCTGTCCTCTCGCCAGGCTCCAGCGCTCCTCCGACGGCCACGACACCACACGAACCGGGTGCCAAAACCCCTCCGGCTGCCACGACGGCATGTACTTAGGGCGCTAGCTCTCCTCCGCTAGACACGTAGCACTCTGCTACGCCCCCCATTGTACACCTGGATCCTCTCCTTACGCCTATAAAAGGGAGGACCAGGGCCCTCTTACAGAAGGTTGGCCCACGCGGAGAAGGACGGGACGGCGCTCGCGCAAGGCCGCTCGCTCCCACTCCCGCATGGACGCTTGTATCCCCCTACTGCAAGCGCACCCGACCCAGGCGCGGGGCTAACACGAAGGCCGCGGGATCCGCTCTCTCACGTCTTGATGAAGCTGAGGTGCCCGATCTTTCGGCGAGTAGAGATAATTCCGATTTGTCGGAAGATGACCCTTGCGATCCGACTACGACGAGCAAGCCCGAGGCGCCAATGCAATCGCTGAACCAACTCCCTGTGGTTACCGACCTTGCTGATGCGAGATCGGCCTGATCACGAAGATCGTTTCCTGTGCACAATCGAAGAACGAACAAGAACAAGATGCGAGCAATCTAATCTATTACTCGAGGGTGGAGTTCTGAATACACGAAGACAGCGCAGATTTGCGCGTGTTCGAGAGTAGCTAAGGCTAACGTAAAACAAAACTCAGGAAATAAAGGAGGCGCAGCTCCTGAATAAATAGAGAGGGGGCGCAGCCCCTAGGGGCGGCCAACCCTAGGTCGTCCATTATGGGCCGCAATTGGGCTGGTCGTCTATTCTTCCGGGCCTTCGTTCTTTAACAACATGATGTAGTTCAATTCTCTTGCACGGGCCCGAGTCACTGGCCCAGGTGGAAGGGGTGGCGCCTGGGCTGGAGAAGGTGCTGCTGGTGTAGATGTGCTCGTGTTGGTGTTGATGTCCGCATCATCCTCCCCTTCTTGAACTGAAGTCGTCCTCGACGACAACTCCTCATCTTCTCCCGCATACGGTTTCAAATCTGCAACATTAAAACTAGTGGAAACACCAAACTCCGCAGGTAGGTCGAGGGTATAAGCATTATCATTAATCTTGGTTAGTATCTTAAAAGGACCAGCAGCACGAGGCATCAATTTAGAACGGCGCAAAGTAGGAAAACGATCCTTTCTCAAATGCAACCAAACCATATCACCAGGTTCAAAAGTAACATGTTTTCTTCCTTTACTACCAGCAACCTGATTTTTTGTATTAGTAGCAGCAATGTTCTGTTTCGTTTGTTCATGTATGGTAATCATTTGTTCAACATGTGCAGAAGCATCTACATGTGGGGCGTTCGCAGCATTAAGTGAAATCAAATCAATAGGTGCCCTAGGAATGTAACCATAAACAATCTGGAAAGGGCACATCTTTGTAGAAGAATGCGTGGCATGATTGTAAGCAAATTCAACATGAGGCAAGCAATCCTCCCAACGTCTCAAATTCTTGTCTAAAACAGCCCTAAGCATGGTAGATAAAGTTCTATTTACTACCTCAGTTTGTCCATCAGTCTAAGGGTGACAAGTAGTGCTAAACAACAATTTAGTTCCCAATTTATTCCAAAGAGATCTCCAAAAATGGCTTAGAAACTTAGCATCGCGGTCAGAGACTATTGTTTTTGGAATACCATGTAAACGAATAATTTCTCTAAAGAACAATTCAGCAACAATGCTAGCATCATCAGTTTTATGACAAGGTATAAAGTGAGCCATTTTAGAGAATCTATCAACAACCACAAAAATACTATCCCTCCCCTTCTTAGTTCTAGGCAAGCCCAAAACAAAGTCCATAGAGATATCAAGCCAAGGAGAAGAAGGGACAGGCAAAGGCATATACAAACCATGGTTGTTCAACCGTGACTTAGCTTTCTGACAAGTAGTGCAGCGTGCAACAAGGCGCTCCACATCAGCGCGCATCCGAGGCCAAAAGAAGTGGGCAGCCAACACCTCATGTGTCTTGTAGACGCCAAAATGCCCCATGAGACCGCCTCCATGCGCTTCCTGTAACAACAAAAGACGAACCGAGCTAGCTGGAACACACAGCTTGTTAGCGCGAAACAGGAACCCATCCTGTATGTGAAATTTGCCCCATGGTTTCCCATTAATACAATGGCCGAAAGCATCTTTAAAATCAGCATCGTCAACATATTGATCCTTCACAGTGTCCAAACCAAAGATTTTAAAATCTAACTGTGACAGCATGGTATAGCGACGAGACAAAGCATCAGCAATAACATTGTCCTTCCCGTTCTTGTGTTTAATAATGTAAGGAAAGGACTCAATGAATTCTACCCATTTAGCATGACGACGGTTCAGATTTGTTTGGGTACGAATATGTTTTAAAGCCTCATGATCAGAATGGATTATAAACTCACGATGCCAAAGATAGTGCTGCCATGTATGCAAAGTGCGCACTAAAGCGTAAAGCTCCTTATCATAAGTAGAATATTTCAGACTAGCACCGCTTAATTTTTCACTAAAATAAGCAACTGGTTTTCCTTCTTGTAACAAAACAGCACCTAGCCCAATACCGCTAGCATCGCATTCAAGCTCAAACACTTTATTAAAATCAGGCAATTGCAATAGGGGAGCTTGGGTTAACTTATCTTTCAAAGTGCTGAACGCTACCTCCTGCGAATCACTCCAAGCAAACGGCACATCTTTCTTTGTAAGCTCATGTAGAGGCGCTGCAATGGAGCTAAAATCACGAACAAATCTGCGGTAGAAACCGGCAAGTCCAAGAAAGCTCCGAATTTGTGTGACTGTCGTCGGTGTAGGCCACTCCCGAATGGCAGCAATCTTGCTGCTATCCACCTCAATGCCCTGCGGAGTAACCACATAACCAAGAAACGAGACACGTTGCGTGCAAAATGTGCACTTTTCCATGTTACCAAACAAGCGAGCAGCACGCAAAGCGTCAAAAACAGCACGCAAATGTTCTAAATGCTCCTCTATAGACTTGCTGTAAATAAGGATATCATCGAAATAAACAACAACAAACAAACCTATGAAGGCCCGTAGAACTTCGTTCATTAAACGCATAAAGGTGCTGGGAGCATTAGTCAATCCAAATGGCATAACCAACCATTCATATAAACCAAATTTCGTTTTAAAAGCCGTTTTCCATTCATCACCGAGTTTCATTCTAATCTGATGGTAACCGCTACGCAAATCAACCTTAGAGAAAATAACGGCACCACTAAGCTCATCTAGCATATCATCAAGGCGTGGAATAGGATATCGATAACGAACTGTAATGTTATTAATAGCACGACAATCTACGCACATACGCCATGACCCATCTTTCTTTGGGACGAGTAAAACAGGAACCGAGCAAGGGCTAAGAGACTCACGAATGTAACCCTTATCAAGCAGTGTCTGCACCTGGCGCTGGATCTCCTTCGTCTCATCTGGATTTGTACGGTACGGGGCGCGGTTCGGAAGAGAAGCGCCGGGGATGAGATCGATCTGATGCTCAATGCCACGAAGGGGAGGAAGACCCGGTGGTAAGTCCGTAGGATAAACATCAGCATACTCCTGCAAAAGGTTAACAACAGCAGGGGGTATATCCAAAGACGGTGCATCATCAAGCGGAACAAGCATTCGCGAGCATACAAGTGCATAACAGGGCATATGAGCTTCATGGAGATCATCAAAATCAGCACGTGTAGCAAGTAAAACAGGAGAGTGCAACTTGATTTCAGATTTAATAGGTGCGGCTGATATCGATTTGACTTGTTGTGCAGTTTTAGCAGCCCTAGTAAGATCATCTTTCAAAATTTGGTCAGGGGTCATTGGATGTATAATTATTTTCTGGCCTTTAAACATGAAAGAATAATGATTTGAACGACCATGATGTAAACTATCAGTATCATATTGCCAAGGTCGACCTAATAACAAAGAGCATGCTTCCATAGGAATAACATCGCAATCAGCATAATCAGAATAAGAATCCAGCGAAAAGGGGACACGTACCGAACGTGTTACCTTTATTTTACCACCATCATTAAGCCATTGAATGTGATACGGATGTGGATGTGTGCGAGTGGGCAAGGATAATTTCTCTACCAACGCTGTACTTGCCAAATTGTTGCAGCTGCCACTATCGATGATGATGCGAATCGACCGTTCGTGCACGACGCCCTTGGTATGGAATAGAGTGTGTCGCTGATTTTTTTCGGCCTGGGCAACCTGTGTGCTGAGAACACGCTGCACAACAAGACTCTCATACCTATCGGCGTCGATAGGATCAACGTGGACTTCCTCATTTTCTGCATGGTTAGTGGCAATCATAGCATGACTAGTTTCCTCAGAATCACTGGCTGAAGAGTACTCACCATTGTCACGTATAAGCAAGGTACGCTTGTTTGGGCAGTCCCGAATCATATGCCCAAACCCTCTACAACGATGGCACTGAATATCCCGTGTACGTCCTGTGGAAGAAGCGGCGCCTTTGGCAGGGGGCACCACTGGCTTGGTCGTCCCTGTGCGCGATGTAGTGCTAGGCGTAGAAGGTGCAGGGCTGGAAGGAGTTGAGCTGTGTGTTGGACCCCGGCCTGCAAGAGAGTTAGTATATGTCTTTGATCGTCGTCCCTGCACTTCACGTTCAGCTTTGCAAGCATATTCAAACAATGTGGTTATATCAAAATAATCCTTATAATCAAGTATATCCTGAATTTCCCTGTTCAAACCACCACGAAAACGCGCCATAGCAGCGTCATCCGACTCAACTAAACCACAACGAAGCATACCCTTTTGTAACTCCTGGTAATAATCCTCAACAGACTGGGAACCTTGTTGAAAACGCTGCATTTTGTTAAGCAAATCACGAGCATAATAGGAAGGAACAAATCTGTGGCGCATGGCAGTTTTTAATTGGGTCCAAGTAATGACACTGTTAATGGGAAGTTTTTGTTTATACTCACGCCACCAAATTAAAGCAAAATCAGTAAATTCACTAATGGCAGCCTTCACTTGGCTATTAGCAGGAATATCATGGCATGAAAATTTCTGTTCTACCTCTAATTCCCAATCAAGATATGCAACAGGATCATATTTACCATTAAAAGATGGAATTTTAAATTTAATCTTAGAAAATAAGTCATTAGGGGGATGACGAACCACACGACGTGCACGACCACGGCGATCTCCATCGTCCTGCTCAGTGTCACCGCCGTATTCCTGCTCCATCTTTGTGGTCAGTGCATCAAGGCGTGCCAGGATGGTGTCGAGTATGGTGCGAGTCGCCGTTTGAGCAAGGTCAAGTTGGTTGAAACGCTCGGTCGTCGAAGTGATCGTTGAATCAAGCCGTTCATGCATCGTCCTAATGTCAGCAGCAAGTCCATCAACTTGTCCCCTTACTTCCTGCAACTGGGCATCCACCATGTCGTGTGCTCCTGCCATAGTTAGCGCAAACACCAAAAGGAGAAAAACCAACGACAAAAACAGGGGTGTACTGCTCACAAGGCGCTCACACTAGTGCTGTTATCAAGTTCTTATCCGTTCTTACCAAGCCACAGTGGTGACTGCAACCAACAGGTGGAACCGGTGAAAGATTGGATGAGCGATTGCGTGGAGAAACAGAAACCTGCTCGTCGTAGAAATATGTGGAGTTGTGGGTAGGCTGCACTCAAGTCAAGGATTAGCACGATCAAACAATAATGCAAAGTTGAATTATAGTGCAAAACACGAAACTATATTGCTGGCCACAGGTGCAAAGGATGGATGGAACTAGCAGAATGGCAGTACCGTAAATATTGTACTAGTGATGCCAAAAAGGCACTAGTAGAAAACACAGGTGATTTTGTTTTTCTTTTTTGTATGATTTTTTTTTTGATATTTTTCTCAGCACAAGAAGCAACAAGATAGGAGCTACACGAAGTTTCACCTAAAACAGATATCAGATGTGGTCTACAGAAAATCAGGAAGTTCTCTGAAAAGCGTGCGAGAACTTTGACGGATTTTTTTCTTTATTTTCCTGAATTTTTTTGACAATTTTGTCGAACCCCAAACAGACCGTAGGTCAGTTTGGCCGGCCTCAGAATGGTGTCAACTAGCTCCTGTAAAAATTTCAGATTTTTTGGACACCCGAGCGAAAAGTTATGCCCGGTTTACGGAAGGTTCCTCAAGTTATGTTTTAAAAACGACCGGGATGAAACAAACGTATCCTTTCTCCTTCGTTTTCTTTTTTTTGTTTCTGTTTTTTTTAGTAACCGAAGGAGAAAAACAAGGAAGCGGGTGTTGACTCGGTTTGTTTTTTTTTTCTGTTTTTTTCGTAACCGAAGGAGAAAAACAAGGAAACGGCCGTTGACTCGGTTTGTTTTTTCTGTTTTCTTTTTGACGTAACCGAAGGAGAAAAACAAGGAGACGATGTTGACTCGGTTTGTGGCGTGATCAAACGGAAGATGGTGGCGGCGCTAGGATTTGAATGGTGGAAGAACACAATGCAACCAGCAACAAGGAAACGTGAAAGCACACAAATTCAACAATGCAGATTATTGAAAGAAAGTGCGAGGCTCAAAAGGGTGCTGGGATAATATCTAACCTGAATTTTTATGTGGTTTTGTGGACTGTAGGGAAAAAACGCTCGATAAACTCACCGATCAACCTGGAAATCTGATACCAATTGATGAAGCTGAGGTGCCTGATCTTTCGGCGAGTAGAGATAATTCCGATTTGTCGGAAGATGACCCTTGCGATCCGACTACGACGAGCAAGCCCGAGGCGCCAATGCAATCGCTGAACCAACTCCCTGTGGTTACCGACCTTGCTGATGCGAGATCGGCCTGATCACGAAGATCGTTTCCTGTGCGCAATCGAAGAACGAACAAGAACAAGATGCGAGCAATCTAATCTATTACTCGAGGGTGGAGTTCTGAATACACGAAGACAGCGCAGATTTGCGCGTGTTCGAGAGTAGCTAAGGCTAACGTAAAACAAAACTCAGGAAATAAAGGAGGCGCAGCTCCTGAATAAATAGAGAGGGGGCGCAGCCCCTAGGGGCGGCCAACCCTAGGTCGTCCATTATGGGCCGCAATTGGGCTGGTCGTCTATTCTTCCGGGCCTTCGTTCTTTAACAACATGATGTAGTTCAATTCTCTTGCACGGGCCCGAGTCACTGGCCCAGGTGGAAGGGGTGGCGCCTGGGCTGGAGAAGGTGCTGCTGGTGTAGATGTGCTCGTGTTGGTGTTGATGTCCGCATCACGTCTGCCTCCCTCCGGCTGCTTCCTTTCCCCCCTTCGCGTTCCGCCTCGCGTCGACCCATCTGGGCTGGGGCACGCGGCGACAATTCACTCGTCGGTCCAGGGACCCCCCGGGTTTCGAAACACCGACAGTTGGCGCGCCAGGTAGGGGCCTGCTGCGTGTTGACGAAAAGCTTCCCGTCAAGCTCCAGATGGGCAGTCTCCAGCAACCTTTCCAGCCCGGTACGGTGCTCCGTTTCGGGAATCTTGAGTTCATGTCCCTCGACGGCAGCTACGACATGATACTCCTTCCCCCGCCGCGCGACAGCGACAATGGCGGTCGACAACCCACTCGCCGGTGGGAAAATCGACGACGCCTTCCCCACGTGGTGGAAGGACGACATTCGGGCTTGTCCCGTCCCCTCCCTCGCCGACGGAGGAGGAGGCGGGGCAACCAAGGCCAAGCGGGAAGCGGCACCTCATTGGCTGTCGAGCGAGTCGACGGCGCCGGCGCCCCAACGGAGGGCGCGTCGGGCATCGATCTCGCGTCTGAGACGAAGACGAGAGCCGCCTCCCCACAACACGCCAATCTCAAGCAAACGCACGACGCCAGCACGCTCGTGAGAGACTTGCTGGGCGTCACCCTCGTACCTGAGACAACGGTGCAGTCAGTCCCAGACGCGACCTCGTCACCGACCGTCGACCGAAAGGTACTGACCGATTCCCATCTCGCATCTTTTGGATCCGGCCTCGACCCACCAAGCGACTCCGCTTCGGTGAGCACACTCTTAGAGGCGAGTCCAAACCTCCTGGGGTATCGTGTGCGGTCACCCTGGGACCGACTGACGGCCGACTCGACCTGCGGGCCCTCGGGGTCCGAGGAAGATGGCGAGCCCGACCTCTGTTGGGATTTCTCCGGACTTGGTAACCCCACCGTCGTGCGAGACTTCATGACCGCATGTGACTACTGCCTTTCCGACTGTTCCGACGGCAGCCGCGGCCTCGACAATGAGGACCGCGGCCCAAGTCGTGAATGTTTCCACGTCGATCTAGGGGGTCCCGGCGAAGGCAACCATCTTGGTATGCCAGAAAACGGTGATCCCCCTAGGCCCGTGCCTCGCGTTGACATCCTTCGGGAGCTAGCTGTGGTCCTCGTCCCGGCGGGGGGTCCTGACCCACAGCTCGAGCAAATCCGCGAGAGGCAGGCCAAGCTCGACGAGGGAGCAGGAACGCTTATGCCGATCCGCCGGGACATCGGGCAGGAATGGGCGGTCCAACCCACGGCCGGAGAAGCGCGTCATCTCCCCCAGGACAACCAGCACCGCATCGCCGACGATGTCAGGGTGAGGCCGCCGCCGGATTCCAGCGGAGTCGGCCGGAACCTGGCTGCAGCGGCAGTACTCCTCCGCGCGATGCCGGAGCCATCAACCACCGAGGGGCGGCGTATCCAGGGAGAGCTCAAGAATCTTCTGGAGGACGCCGCGGTCCGACGGGCCGAAAGCTCTGCCTCCCGAAGGCAGGGGTTCCCCTCGGAACATCACGTCGCGACTTCCAGATTCATGCGGGAAGCCTCGGTCCACTCCAGGCGCACGCGCAACACAGCGCCTGTGGCCCCGGATCGCCTCGGCAACGAGCGCCATCATCACAGCCGTCGGGCCCACCTCGATGACAGGGCACGCCGAGGCTACCACCCCAGGCGTGGGGGACGCTACGACAGCGGGGAGGATCGGAGTCCTTCGCCCGAATCACCCGGTCCGCAGGCTTTCAGCCGCGCCATACGACGGGCACCATTCCCGACCCGGTTCCGAACCCCGACTACTATCACAAAGTACTCGGGGGAGACGAGACCAGAATTGTGGCTCGCGGACTATCGGCTGGCCTACCAACTGGGTGGAACGGACGATGACAACCTCATCATCTGCAACCTCCCCCTGTTCCTCTCCGATACCGCTCGAGCCTGGCTGGAGCACCTGCCCCCGGGGTAGATCTCCAACTGGGATGACCTGGTCCAAGCCTTCGCCGGCAATTTCCAGGGCACGTACGTGCGCCCTGGGAACTCCTGGGATCTCCGAAGCTACCGCCGGCAGCCGAGAGAGTCTCTTCGGGACTACATCCAGCGATTCTCGAAGCAGCGCATAGAGCTGCCCAACGTCACTGATTCAGATGTCATCGGCGCGTTCCTCGCCGGCACCGCTTGCCGCGACCTGGTGAGCAAGCTGGGTCGCAAGACCCCCACCAGGGCGAGCGAGCTGATGGACATCGCCACCAAGTTCGCCTCTGGCCAGGAGGCGGTTGAGGCCATTTTCCGGAAGGACAAGCAGCCCCAGGGCCACCCACCGGAAGATGCTCCCGAGGCGTCAACTCAGCGCGGCACCAAGAAGAAGGGCAAAAAGAAGTCGCAAGCGAAACGCGACGCCGCCGACGCGGATCTTGTCGCCGTCGCCGAGCACAAGAACCCTCGGAAACCCCCCGGAGGTACCAACCTCTTCGACAAGATGCTCAAGGAGCCGTGCCCCTATCATCAGGGGCCCGTCAAGCACACCCTTGAGGAGTGTGTCATGCTTCGACGACACTTCCACAAGGCCGGGCCACCCGCGGAGGGTGGCAAGGCCCTCAACGACGCAAAGGAGGAAGATCACAAGGCAGGAGGGTTCCCCGAGGTCCGCGACTGCTTCATGATCTATGGTGGGCAAGTGGTGAACGCCTCGGCTCGGCACCACAAGCAAGAGCGTCGGGAGGTCTGCTCGGTAAAGGTGGCGGCGCCAGTCTACCTAGACTGGTCCGACAAGCTCATCACCTTCGACCAGGCCGACCATCCAGACTACGTGCCGAGCCCGGGGAGATACCCACTCATTGTCGACCCCATCATCGGCAACGTCAGGCTCACCAAGGTCCTCATGGACGGAGGCAGCAGCCTCAACATCATCTACGCCGAGACCCTCGGGCTTCTACGGATCGATCTGTCCTCGGTCCGGACGGGCGCTGCGCCTTTCCACGGGATCGTTCCCGGGAAGCGCGTTCAACCCCTCGGACAACTCGACCTACCTGTCTGCTTCGGGACGCCCTCCAACTTTCGAAAGGAGACCCTCACGTTCGAAGTGGTCAGGTTTCGAGGAACCTACCACGCAGTGCTGGGGAGGCCATGCTACGCCAAGTTCATGGTCGTCCCCAACTACACCTACCTCAAGCTCAAGATGCTGGGCCCCAACGGGGTCATCACCATCGGGCCCACGTACCGACACGCATACGAATGCGATGTGGAGTGCGTGGAGTACGCCGAGGCCCTCGCCGAATACGAGGCCATCATCGCTGACCTAGAGAGCCTCTCTAGGGAGGCGCCCGACGTGAAGCGCCACGCCGGCAACTTCGAACCAGCGGAGACGGTCAAGTCCGTCCCTCTCGACCCCTGCAATGACGCCTCCAAGCAAATCCGGATCGGTTCTGAACTCGACCCCAAATAGGAAGCAGTGCTCGTCGACTTTCTCCGCGCGAACGCCGACGTTTTCGCGTGGAGTCCCTCGGACATGCCCGGCATACCGAGGGAAGTCGCCGAGCACTCTCTGGATATTCGAGCTGGGGCCCGACCCGTGAAGCAACCTCTGCGCCGATTCGACGAAGAAAAGCGCAGGGCCATAGGCGAGGAGATCCACAAGCTACTAGCGGCAGGGTTCATCAAAGAGGTATTCCATCCCGAATGGCTTGCCAACCCTGTGCTTGTGAGAAAGAAAGGGGGGAAATGACGGATGTGTGTAGACTACACCGGTCTAAACAAAGCATGTCCGAAGGTTCCCTACCCTCTGCCTCGCATCGATCAGATCGTGGATTCCACTGCTAGGTGCGTAACCCTGTCTTTCCTCGATGCCTACTCAGGGTATCACCAGATCAGGATGAAAGAGTCCGACCAGCTCGCGACTTCATTCATCACACCCTTCGGCATGTACTGTTATATTACAATGTCGTTTGGTTTGAGGAATGCGGGGGCAACGTACCAGCGATGCATGAACCATGTGTTTGGCGAACACATCGGCCGAACGGTCGAGGCCTACGTCGATGACATCGTAGTCAAGACGAGGAAGGCCTCCGACCTCCTTTCCGACCTTGAAGCGACGTTCCGATGTCTCAAGGCGAAAGGCGTGAAGCTTAATCCCGAAAAGTGTGTCTTCGGGGTCCCCCGAGGCATGCTCTTGGGGTTCATCGTCTCCGAGCGGGGCATCGAAGCCAACCCGGAGAAGATTGCAGCCATCACCAGCATGGGGCCAATCAAGGACTTGAAAGGCGTACAGAGGGTCATGGGATGTCTCGCGGCTCTGAGCCGCTTCATCTCGCGCCTCGGCGAAAGAGGTCTGCCTCTGTACCGCCTCTTAAGGAAAGCTGAGTGCTTCGCTTGGACTCCCGAGGCCGAGGAAGCCCTCGGGAACCTGAAGGCGCTCCTCACGAACGCGCCCATCTTGGTACCCCCCGCTGCCGGAGAAGCCCTCTTGATCTACGTCGCCGCTACCACCCAGGTGGTTAGCGCCGCGATCGTGGTTGAGAGACGAGAAGAAGGGCATGCATTGCCCGTCCAGAGGCCAGTCTACTTCATCAGTGAGGTACCGTCCGAGACCAAGATCCACTACCCACAAATCCAGAAGCTGCTGTACGCGGTGATCCTGACACGGCGGAAGTTGCGACACTACTTCGAGTCTCATCCGGTGACTGTGGTGTCATCCTTCCCCCTGGGAGAGATCATCCAGTCCCGAGAGGCCTCGGGTAGAATTGCGAAGTGGGCGGTGGATATCATGGGTGAGACGATCTCGTTCGCCCCTCGGAAGGCCATCAAGTCCCAGGTCTTGGCGGACTTCGTGGCTGAATGGGCCGACACCCAGCTCCCGACGGCTCCGATCCAACCGGAGCTCTGGACCATGTTTTTCGATGGGTCGCTGATGAAGACGCTACGTGCTACGCCTCCACTTCCCGGCGTCCAACAATGTGGCAGAGTACGAGGCTCTAGTAAACGGGTTGCGAATCGCCATCGAGCTAGGGGTCCGACGCCTCGACGCTCGCGGTGACTCGCAGCTTGTCATCGACCAAGTCATGAAGAACTCCCACTGCCGCGACCCGAAGATGGAAGCCTACTGCGATGAGGTTCGGCGCCTGGAAGACAGGTTCTACGGGCTCGAGCTCAACCACATCGCCCGACGCTACAACGAGACTGTGGACGAGCTGGCTAAAATAGCCTCGGGACGAGCAACAGTTCCCCCGGACGTATTCTCCCGAGACCTGCATCAACCCTCCGTCAAGACCGAAGACACGCCCGAGCCCGAGGCACCCTCGGCTCCGCCCGAGGCACCTTCGGCTGAGTCTGAGGTATCCTCGGCTCAGTTCGAGGTACCCTCAGCCCAGTCCGAGGTACCCTCGGCATGGTCCGAGGTACCCTTGGCCCCCAAGGGTGAGGCACTGCGCGTCGAGGGGGAACCGAGCGAGGTCACGCCTAATCAAAGCTAGCAGACCCCGTACCTGCAATATCTCCACCGAGGGGAGCTGCCCCTCGACCAAGCCGAAGCTCGGCGGTTGGCGCGGCGCGCCAAGTCTTTCGTCTTGCTGGGAGATGGGAAGGAGCTCTACCACCACAGCCCCTCAGGCATCCTCCAGCGATGCATTTCCATCGCCGAAGGCCAGGAGCTCTTGCAAGAGATACACTCGGGGGCTTGCGGCCATCACGCAGCACCTCGAACCCTCGTTGGAAACGCTTCCGACAAGGATTCTACTGGCCGACGGCGGTGGCCGACGCTACTAGAATTGTCCGCACCTGCGAATTGTGTCAGTTCTACGCGAGGCAGACCCACCTGCCCGCTCAGGCTCTGCAGACCATACCCATCACCTGGCCGTTTGCTGTGTGGGGTCTGGACCTCGTTGGCCCCTTGCAGAAGGCACCCGGGGGCTACACGCACCTGTTGGTCGCCATCGACAAATTCTCCAAGTGGATCGAGGTCCGACCCCTAAACAGCATCAGGTCCGAACAGGCGGTGGCGTTCTTCACCAACATCATCCATCGCTTTGGGGTTCCGAACTCCATCATCACCGACAATGGCACCCAGTTCACCGGCAGAAAGTTCCTGGACTTCTGCGAGGATCACCACATCCGGGTGGACTGGGCTGCCGTGGCTCACCCCATGACGAATGGGCAAGTGGAGAGGGCCAACGACATGATCCTGCAAGGACTCAAGCCTCGGATCTACAACGACCTCAACAAGTTCGGCAAGCGGTGGATGAAGGAACTCCCCTCGGTGGTCTGGAGTCTGAGAACAACGCCGAGCCGAGCCACGGGCTTCACACCGTTCTTTCTAGTCTATGGGGCCGAGGCCATCTTGCCCACAGACTTGGAATACGGTTCCCCGAGGGCGAGGGCCTACACCGACCAAAGCAACCGAGCCAACCGAGAAGACTCACTGGACCAGCTGGAGGAGGCTTGGGACGTGGCCTTACTACACTCGGCGCGGTACCAGTAGTCCCTGCGACGCTACCACGCCCGAGGGGTTAGGTCCTGAGACCTCCAGGTGGGCGACCTGGTGCTTCGGCTGCGACAAGACGCCCGAGGGCGGCACAAACTCACGCCACCCTGGGAAGGGCCGTTCGTCATCGCCAAGGTCCTGAAGCCCGGAACGTACAAGCTGGCCAACAGCCAAGGCGAGGTCTACAGCAACGCCTGGAACATCCAACAGCTACGTCGCTTCTACCCTTAAGATGCTTTCAAGTTGCTCGTATACCTCGTTTACACACCAAGTCTGGTCGTCAAGGAAGGGTCAGCCTTGCCTCGGCAAAGCCCGGCCCTCCCTCGGGGGCTAGAAGGGGGCAACCCCCTCTGCGTCAAAATTTTCCTCGAAAAAAGAAAAAAATCTTTTCTGCCAGAATGCCTTTCGTGCTCTTCGACTACTTCAAAAGTGGATCCTGAAAACGACGGAGTACATGTAAGCAGCCAAGGCTGACCGAGCCGAGGGACTCCTACGCCTCTGGGATACGGATACCTCACTCATCACCTTCTGCGATAAGTAACTCGCGCTCGGATAAGTGACTCCACGGACCGAACAAGTCTTCATGCTCGAGAGCTCCTCTGCCGAAATGATTTTTTGGGCCTTCTCGACTGCGTCGGTAACAGAACCCTATGGACGAGTGAGAGCGCGCGTAAGTGGCAAGGCCGACCGAGCCAAGGGATTCCTACGCCTCTGGGATACGGATACCTCACTCATCGCCTTCCGTGAAAAGCAACTCTCGCCCGCACAAACAATTCTGTTACCAACAAATGAGTCCGGATACTCGAAGCAAGAGGAAAAGAAACGCAACTTTACAACACGACGACGGTGTGTTTAGGCCTCGGCGGCCACGGAAAACATAAACACACTACAGGACAACCTGATCCTGCAGGCTCGGACGTCAACAGCCGAGGGGGGCAGCAGCACCCTCGGCATCAACAACACCTTCGACGGGGTCCGACCTAGCCTCGGACGGCGACGCGGTCGGAGGGCCCCCACTCTGAAGGACGACATCAGCACCACACCCGGGCCATCGCCGCCAGGGTATTCTTCGAGAATCCGGCTCGAGCAGGCGGCTCGGCCGGCCACCCCGAGGCCTCGGCCAGCTGTCCCCCGAAGACATCAGCTCGGCTTGTGGCCTTGGCAGCTCAACTCCGGCGTCGGTTCCGCCAGTGGACGACCCGGCCAGGCTCTGGCCAACCACACCTCCTTTTCGAAGCCAACTCTGTCTCCGCCCATGCTGACACCGCTACCTCCGGCTTCGGCTCATCGAAGGGCGACCAAGGGGTTCCTTTAACTAAGCAAGAGGGGCCTCGGACAGCAAGGCCGACCGAGCCGAGGGACTCCTACTCCTCCAGGATACGGATACCTCACTCGTCACCTTTGCACGAGGCAACTCACGCTCGGTGAAGCGGTCCAGATAATCGACAAGGCGAGTCTTAGTGCTCGAAATGAAGAAAAAACACGGCTCCGTGCCGAAAATACATACACGTTTAGGCCTCGACAGCTGCATTGAACGAAACACC
The DNA here is from genome assembly GCF_902167145.1 of Zea mays. NCBI lineage: Eukaryota > Viridiplantae > Streptophyta > Magnoliopsida > Poales > Poaceae > Zea > Zea mays. The sequence continues at coordinate 153,907,768 of NC_050104.1, read as the reverse complement.
GGCACTCAAGGTGCCATTACAAACGGAACTCCGGTTCCACCTCCACAGGTACGAACAACCCCACGCGATTGGGGGCCTGCGGAGCAACAGAAGGCCGACGGGTGGCTCGCCGTCGCCCGTTCCGGCAACAGCGACGACGACCTCCGCCCCGGGCGGCGAAGCAGCTTCAGCAGCGGCTTCTGGGCGGGTGCTACGGCAGGAGGGCTCTCGTTCACCGAGGACGAGAACCAGCCATTCAGGCCGGAAGACGGAGGCCCAGGGGTGCGGGCGGAGTTGGCAATCTCGTTGGCAGAGAAGCCTTCTCCGGCTGCCACCACCTCAGCATCGCGCCGGCGGGCGCCGGACGCCTCAAAGCGCACCGGCAGGTCCTCGCCCTCGCCGGAGCCGCCCAGAACATGAGCGCCGCCCTCGCGGCACACGACGTGCTGGGCGGCCCACTGATGCGGCTGTCAGCGCGAGGAAGGCTTGGACGTGGCCGGCCCGCTCGCGGCGCGACTATCGTCCGGACGGAGGACGGAATGCTGCACCCTGGCTGAGTAGCGGCGGTCCGCCTACCCCGGCGTGGCTGAGGGAAGCCTCCGCGGAGCTGGAAGATGCCTTTCTCCCCCAGACACCAGGGGAAGAAAAGGGTTACCGACCCACGCGGAGGCGGCCCCCCGACTCGCCTCACCCTCCGCCCCAGCAAGGATGATGAAGATCCTTGAAGCTGAGGGCAGGGCGGAGGCCGCAGCCTGGTTCGCTTCTCCCCGCCATCAAGGTGGTGGTCACCGTCTTGGGTGACCACCGGCGAGGGGATGCAGCCGGGCTGCATGATGAAAATCCTTGAAGCCGAACGATGGCTGAGAGGTACCAACTTCCACGAAGTTGCGTTCCTCCGACGACAAGGCGGAAGGACTGCGGGCATCCCCCATCCGGGGGGCTCGGAAGATGGAAAGGCACGATGCATGAGGGGAGCACGAAGGACATGGTTGCCCTCCAAGGGGGTCGCCCCCCTTTTTAAAGGCGACTCTCTCCACTTGCACCCTCAACCGTCGCGGGTTGAGTCTTCTCCGACACGCTCCAAGATTCTCCCCCCCCCCCCACGACGCGGGGGGTGGGTTCCACACGTCATGTAAGCCGGTCCAAGGGAGAAGAAGCCAAACCGCCACACACGCGCGGTGCATGCAACCACCCGGCGGTTACAAGCACTCCTCCACTTTCGCCCAGACCAGCGGGTGAAAGGGCGGACAGCCATGCAGGCGGCATGCAACCGTGCCAAGTAGGCGCGCCCCTTGGACTCCAACGAGCCCAGCATGGAGATCCAGGCCCACGCGTCATGCAACCGGCGCGCCGGTTGCTACGTGTGAGCAACTGCACCGCCACTCGCGCCACTACCGCGCCTCCTCGACTGCGGAGCCAATACCGCGACTCGAGGCAACCCTGCAGTGCCAGCCAAGCGCGACGGTCAAATACAGTCAAAAATGGGCCGACAGTAATGGCGGTGACAGGCGGGCAGGAGCAGCGGTCACGTCGTCAGCCAGGCTTACGTCCCATCCAGGGGCAGCGAGGGAGCCCTCTCTCACGGCGTGAAGACGGTGCGCCCGTGATCCGTTCCTCGAACGACTCGCGCACGCGCAACGACCGCCCCGCGAACCGCTCGCCCCGTCGCATTAATTCCGCGGCGGGACAGGCGGCGTCTCTGGCAGGGGAAGCAAGCGAAACTTCGCCTTCGCCATAATGACCGCGTCAAAAAAGGTACGCCGCGTCATTCGATTTCGTGTCCTTTTCCTTTTCCTCTTTCTCTCTCTTACAACAGGGACCGGGAAAGGGGGATACCCCGAAAAGGACCCTTCTCCGTGAAGGAAACAAGCTTCGAGCCTCCCTACTGATCAGAGGTTCGAAGGCCGGCCCCTCGGAGGGGTTCAACGGCCGCCTCAGATCGATTGGGTTCTGCGGGCCCCTCGAAGGGTTCAACGGCCGCCTCAGGCCACTCGGGCTCCGCACCCACTACTGATCAGGGGTTCGTAGGCTGGCCCTCGAAGGGTTCACAGTCGCCTCAGACACAGAGCGAGGGATGACCCTGGGTACGTTCGATACATAACCAAGGCTCGGGCTACGCTCCCGAGGTACCCTAGGACATTTCCGAGACCAGCGGGAACGATCTTATAACGGAGTCCCATCAGAGGGAGGCATCGAGCCCTCGGACCCCGTCGACAAGGGACCGGGTCCGGCAGATCACCCGCAGGTACTTTTGGGAGCGCCTCTGGGCCTCTAGCCGACCCCTAACAAATGGGGCACGGACGTCCGCTCGGATTACCCGCCAGCAGCTCACCAGAAACACCATGTTCGGCGCCCTCCGAGGGCAACATGACGCTTTCCCCCCTCCTCCTTGCGGAAAGGCGACGCAAGGGCGTATGTAAAAAAGACGAGTCTGTCCTCGACCGTCCTCTCACCCTGTGCAGAGGCTCGGGGGCTGCTCTCGCAAACCCGGCTCCGGCCAAACCATTGACAGCGTCAACATACCAGCCCGAGATCTTGGGACCCGACCGTGCACTCGGGCTACGACCTGCTCGCATGAGGGAACAACTAGACCAACCGAAGTGTTGCGTAACGCACTAAGACCTCGAAGGAGTAAAACTACTCCTCCGAGGCCTCGGGGGCTACACCCGGCGGGTGCGCTTGCGCGCACCCACCGGAACAGAATGCAACCGAAAAAGGCTGGTCCCCTTGCAAAAATGTGCGGCAAAAGCCTCCAAGCGAGTATTAGTACTCCCTTGGAGGCTCGGGGGCTACTGTCGGGGACCATAATTAGGGGTACCCTCAAGACCCCTAAATCTCAGCTGGTAACCCCCATCAGCACAAAGCTGCAAAGGCCTGATGGGTGCGATTAAGTCAAGGATCGGTCCATTCAAGGGACATGATCGTGCCTCGCCCGAGCCTAGCCTCGGGCAAGGGAAGCCGGCCCCGGAGAACCTACGTCTCGCCCGAGGACCCCCTCCAGCAACGGGCACACTATCGGCTCGCCCGAGGCCCCGTCTTCACCGAGAAGCAACCTTGGCCACATCGCCATGCCGACCGACCAAATTGCAGGGACGTTTAATGCAAAGGTGGCCTGACACCTTTATCCTGACGCACACCCTCCAGTCGACAGAGCCAAAGTGACCGCAGTCACTTCACCGCTCTACTGACCGGTCTGACAAGAGGACAGCGCCGCCTGCGCCGCTCCGACTGCTGAGCCACCCGACAGAGTGAGGATGACAGCAGCCAAAGCCGGCCTCGGGCGTCATAGGAAACTCCACCTCGCCCGACCCCAGGGCTCGGACTCGGGCTCAGCCCTGGAAGACGGCGAACTCCGCTCCGCCCGACCCAGGGCTCGGACTCGGGCTCAGCCCCGGAAGACGGTGAACTCCGCTCCGCCCGACCCAGGGCTCGGACTCGGGCTCAGCCCCAGAAGACGGCGAACTCCGCTCCGCTCGACCCAGGGCTCGGACTCGGGCTCAGCCCCGGAAGACGGCGAACTCCGCTCCGCCCGACCCAGGGCTCGGACTCGGGCTCAGCCCCGGAAGACGGCGAACTCCGCTCCGCTCGACCCAGGGCTCGGACTCAGGCTCAGCCCCGGAAGACGGCGAACTCCGCTCCGCCTGACCCAGGGCTCGGACTCGGGCTCAGCCCCGGAAGACGGCGAACTCCGCTTCGCCCGACCCCAGGGCTCGGACATGGGCTCAACCCTAGAAGACGGCGAACTCCGCCTCGCCCGACCCTAAGGCTCGGACTCGGGCTCAGCCTCGGAAGACGGCGAACTCCGCCTCGCCCGACCCCAGGGCTCGGACATGGGCTCAACCCCGGAAGACGACGAACTCCGCCTCGCCTGACCCGGGGGCTCGACCTCGACCTCGACCTCGGAGGAGCCTCCACCTCGCCCAGCCTAGGGCACGGACCGACCACGTCAACAGGAAGCGCCATCATTACCCTACCCCGAGCTGACTCGGGCTACGGGGAACCAGATCGGCGTCCCATCTGGCTCGCTCCACCATGCGAGTAATGATGGCGCCCCGCATGCCCTGTGACGACGGCGGCTCTCGGCCCCCTTACGAAAGCAAGAGGACGTCAGCAAGGACTCGACGACCCCAACAGCTGTCCTCTCGCCAGGCTCCAGCGCTCCTCCGACGGCCACGACACCACACGAACCGGGTGCCAAAACCCCTCCGGCTGCCACGACGGCATGTACTTAGGGCGCTAGCTCTCCTCCGCTAGACACGTAGCACTCTGCTACGCCCCCATTGTACACCTGGATCCTCTCCTTACGCCTATAAAAGGGAGGACCAGGGCCCTCTTACAGAAGGTTGTCCCGCGCGGAGAAGGACGGGCCGGCGCTCGCGCAAGGCCGCTCGCTCCCACTCCCGCGTGGACGCTTGTATCCCCCTACTGCAAGCGCACCCGACCCAGGCGTGGGGCTAACAGGAAGGCCACGGGATCCGCTCTCTCACGTCTGCCTCCCTCCGGCTGCTTCCTTTCCCCCCTTCGCGTTCCGCCTCGCGTCGACCCATCTGGGCTGGGGCACGCGGCGACAATTCACTTGTCGGTCCAGAGACCCCCCGGGTTTCGAAACACTGACAGCGGGCGACAAAGGCTACTGTAGTCCAGCCTTGGGCGAGAGAGCATGCCCGGGAGACGCACCTAGCGAGAGCGGGCGATATCGCCGCCTTCGCTGGAGTGCGCGCCCGGACGAGAAGGGGCGTGAGACGGTCAATGTACTGGCACGGACGAGACGACACGATGGGCGAGAGCGACGTGGCGGCTTTTGGTTAGTCCACGTGTGCTAATCATTGCAACTAGTCGTTTTTTAGTCCAGAAAATTTAAAAAAATTACAAAAAATCACAAATTTCATTTCCAATCCCTCTAGAAATACACCTACCCGGGTGGAGCTCATTCCACAAACCATTTTATTATATTATGTGATTCCTGAGAGTTGAAATAAACATGTGTGAATTACTTAATTCTGAAATAAAAACAATGATGTGGTTATAGACTAAGGTTGCAGACTTGCAGGGGCAAGAGTGAAGTCGAGAGCTGATGTGGCAGGTTGAGAGAAGGATGGTGCACTGAAACTAGCCTAAAGAGAAGATGTTAAAACAGATATTTCCACGTATTCAAAACAATGAGAGATAGAAAATTAAGGATATTTTTGGTTGAGTTGTAATTTTTGGAGAAAAGAACTTGTTACAAAAAATGTTTTGTGAACTTTGGACCATGCAAAAACTGAAGTGGCTTGCTTGGCATGTTTGGTTTAGTCGTCAAATTAAAGAACTAACCTTAGATTTGGACAAACTATAGTAAGTCAGACAATAAACTAAACATGCCCTAAATTTAACTCCTATTTCTATCTCTTTCGAAACAAATATGAAATATGTCCATGTTTTACCATTTCAATAAATAGAAAGCCAAAAAAGGGGCGCTTTTGAAATTATACTACTAAAACAACTATTTTTTTAAAAAAATGGCAAACAATACCGTTCAATAGGGTCAAACTAAAAGCAAGGAAATTCCGCAAGAAACCCATTGACCGCTCGGGGACTATTTACGTGTACTTGGGATACCATAAGACAGCATAAAAACCTACTCTAAAAGATAAGAGCTTCACACGACCTAGGATGGCTCCCGAGCAGGGTAGCCCCGACCTGGTTACCTCGACCTGATCGGACCCGAAACACAACCTAGTTCCCCTACCAAGTCACCCCGACCAGGTCGAATTCGATCCTAGAAAACCCAACCTAGTCCCCCGATCAAGTCACCATAACTAGGCCAGATCCGACCATGGCAAACCCAACTAGGGTTTCCACAACTTGGTTCCCCACCAGGTCAGTCTCAACCTCGATCACCTCGAGTATGTTTCAATTTAGGTCGTCTCGGTCAGTCGGTCTCGACCTTAGTCACATTAAGCCAAGTCAGTCTAGGCCATACACCCCTAATTGGACTCCATGACCTAGAGGTAACATAAACCTCCGAGAAAGGCTAACATATTTATGACCCTCTGATCGTTCGAAACGTGCTCCTAACTGAGGTGTGCGACGGACAAAGGCAAGTACAATACAATGGAATCTAAAGACTCCCCTGCCCAACTACTTTGGTCTTAGAAGTACGAATAAGGACTCGCATGCCTTGGCAGGCCTCACCTCAAGTGTAAGGAAGTCAAAAGAACCAGGCAAGATGAGAGCAAATGATGAGAACTCCGAGGCAAACCATCCCGAAAATGTACCTCACTATAAGGCTCTGTACACCTGCAAGATCCAACTACCCCATAGCCTGGTTATTTCAGGAATAACATGACCTTGGGAGTAGGTGCACCAACTACGGTAGGCCTTTAGGAAGCACGCGAAGCGACCCACATTCGAAGGCTAGGAATAACACACCACGTAAAAATATCCATGTAACAACAGCCTCCGCTCTGTTGACAATATAAAGGGACGGGTCCTATAAAAACCCAAGCAGACTTTATGTGTATTATATTCACATAACCACGAGAGCCCAGTGCTTCGTCTTGTAACACAAAAAATCAACAACAGAGACTTCAACACCATATTGGACACATGGAACTTCTCTAAACAAGTCTAAAGACTCTCCTTTAGGCTTGCCAGTAAGGCCATTAGGATAGTGGCACCACAAGTTCATTGCTAACCTATAAATAATCGCTTAGGTACAAAACCATGATGGCTAGTATATGACATACATGTTTCCCTATATAGACGTCTTTGCTAGCCTCCAAAGATGGTGGCCAAGGAGGAGGACATTCAAGGGCTTCTGTGGGGGATAAAATGATAGATATCCCCTAGCTCTCCATGACCTGGATTCAGTTTGTGAGCTGTCAAAGGACCTCGATGGGTGGAACAGGCGTGCCTTGTAGGCTAGTCAGTCACCCCAAACTAGAGGATGATGATGTTGAGCTCGGAGACGTGGGTATGAAGGCTCCGTAACCAATTCCCGCACATGCAGAAGTGAAGATAAGCTAACAAAATCACACGCTTAGGTGTTAGTCAGAGTCGGCTCCATAGATGTAGGCATAGCGATAGCGATCTGCTCAATCATGTAACCCTAACCTCGTCGGATATATATAAGGCGGGTTATGGAAGGACCCCTACAAAACGATTGGATCCTCTGATAGGCTTAGCAAGATTGTAGTTCTCATCTACTCTGTAACCTCAAAACCGAGAGCAGCACAATACCATCTCAGCAGCACACATGATGTAGGGTATTACGTATCTCGACGATTCAAACCTGTATAGATCTTTGAGTCATGTCGTGCTTTGCACCGAACCATCAAGCTATCGTCGATCTCGCTAACCACAAAAGCGCTACGTGGTACATCCTGTAGTGTGTTGCTGGTGCTAAACACCGACAACTTCCTTGTGTGCTCTCTATCTCCTTGGTTTCCTTGCGCGTTCTTTGTTAAAGTGTATAAGTGGATTGTCGACCTTCTCCTAATAGGTTAAGCTTTTGGTTTAAATTGGTTAGTGCGTCCACTCTAACATTCTTCGTCTTCTTGGACATGCTCTAACTTGAGACAAGATTTCAAGAGTGAATATCAGGTCCAACATAGAATATCTTTTTTGGCTATCATTAACATCGTTGTCTCTAAATATATTTATAACACTAATGTTAGATAGCAACTAATTATTAGATTTATTGTTGTTAAAATACATGAACATACCTACTTATGATCATCAATTGGTCATGTCTGTTGTGTGTGTGTTACGTACTCGTCAAGTCCTGGCCATCGCTATCTCCACTGACCTGTTGACTAATAAGACCGCGTCCAGGACGGCAGGCCTCGCGCACAATGCTGTCCTTCTCCGATTCTGTTAGCATCATCCATCCGTGACTCGCACGAATACCATTCGGGGGCCGGGGCGTGCGTCACGTTAGAACCCGCGTGCCGGCAACGGCAGCAGATGGGTGCCACTGCCACCTTTGGGAGAAAGACTCTGAATGAATCTATCCGTCGTCTGTTTACGATAGTCCAGACGTTGACGGCGAACCGGCGACCGAGATGACCGGAAAGGAGTACCGGACGGAGGATATAATAATAATATGACGGAGGCTGAGGTGCCCTGGTTTGTTGCTTTCCTACGACTTGTTCCTTGGCTTCTCGTTGCTCGGCACTCGGCAGTCAAGTCTCTCCCCGTATGGTTGTGTCTGCCTGCATTCATGCCATTGGCGTTTCCATGGAAATTGCAGGCGACGGATGGCAGCGCAGCACATTCAGGACAGGGTTCATGGAACGAGGCTGCATTGTCAGAGCTTCTGAATCAGGCCTGTATAGCTGTGACGAGGCTACCACAGTACTGCAGTGCAGTATACGCGCGGTATGTTAGACGACAAAGACCACGATCAGTCCACTAGAGATTATAATATACGGAGCTAGGAGTTTGATTTTTTTTTTAAAAAAAAATACTATCTCTACCCTTACACTCGAAGAACAACAATTTTTGACTGAGTCTACGGTTCTAAAGTCTGGGTAGGTTTATTTTAAAATAATATCAATAGTGTTAGGAATTTAGCTAGGTGATTTTATGCTTAATTTAATCTAGAAGTAACATAATAATATTTTTTTATGTCATATATGTTTATGTATGTAATACTACTATTTACAATAGTAGACTGTGCATACGTACATGCAAACCATACTTGTCATGATCGTAATGCATTCTATTATGTTCTTCCACACCTTCATTATGATCTGTTCTGCTCTCCTCAGCAGAGAAGCCAACTTGACACATCATTCGCTTCTCTATCCCACCATCTTATTAAGAGGGTGTTTGGTTGCCCCTGCTAAAGTTTAGCCCGGGTCACATCAAACGTTTGACTTTCAAATAGGAGTATGAAATATAGACCCAACCAACTGGACTAGATTCGTCTCATCTTTTAATCTTCGGCTGACAAATTAGTTTTATAATCCGACTACATTTAATACCCGGAACGGAGGTTTAAACATTCGATGTGATAGGGGCTAAAGTTTAGTTTGGGGTAACCAAACACCCCCTAATTTATTTATTTTAAATGGGTGGTCATTATATTGTCATTTTGACTCTCAACACTCTCACTTCATCAATACCTTCCTAGTCGCCTCATTACTTCGCCTACTTTCTAACCCACCACTAGGACAAGCTTCCTTCTTCATTCTTTCATGTAAATCCCCATCCGAAACTCAAAAAACCGATAATTCCCGCTCTCAGGATTAGTTTGATAATTCTATTTTTCCAAACAATTTTCATTTCCTCAAGAGAAAAGAAACTAATTTTCCTTAATAAATGGAAATCTTTTATGAAAATGGGGTTGCCAAACTAGCCCTTATCACTAAAATGTCTAAATCTAGCCCACAAAAGAAATCTGGACCTATTATACATAGAGCAGAGTGGGAGTGAATCTCGTTAGAAGTAGAGCATGAGAGAGAGAGGGAAGAGGGAGGGAGGGGGGACCAAGTGTCGAGGAAGAAAAATACATCATTATAACTTTTTTGACAAATGAAAAGAGTGGAGTTTGCCACAATTCAATTACCAATAGCACGTGATTGAGGAAGCCACCTCTTCAGATGCACATCCTCTCCTGGTAGATTTTTTCACATCTCCACTAGATTGTTATCTGACAAACCATACTAGATTGGCGCAAGAGTGGAGTTTGAAAACAAGCCCTACAGGATTGAGAGATAAATGAACTAATTTATTTTTCAATCCCTGGAGATTAGAGTTACCAAACTAGCCCTAAAGTTTGTTGTTTTTTATAACCCTACTCAATGCGGGTTCAATATCCAAATTACTCGGGAGTCGTTTGTGGTTCTACTAACGTCAACACATAAACCGAAGTTGAGCTTATCTCCGCTCCATTGCAAATTAGCTTAGGAATCATTTGTAGTAGTTTAGCTAAAGTATCACCCTTAACATTACTCTTGAAGCACGATACGTACCTTGTTTGTATATGTATGAATTTAGTCTTTGATGTTTAGGCTCTCGCTACATTTGCCAGAGAAAAACAGAGAACAGAAAGCTGCTTCATCAGTTCTCACCTCAGTTGCGACATGATATAAAACTACACCATGTGAATGTTGCTGCTACACTAGGGCAGAGCTCTCCCAAACAGCCCTTGATTATTTCTTAGTATTTGAGCACACATTTTTTTCTTTTCGATGGAATTGCATGTTCGACCCAAGATTATAAAGTTTGAATATTCACATACAAATTCCTTGTAAATTAGACTGAACGAAATGGGATGCAATGGATTCCAAAATAGTTTGAATTGTCCTAAAACCGATTTAACATTTAGTTAAAAATATTTCTTTTGAAAAAAGGTTAAATGCTATTCTAAAAACATGTTTGGTACACAGAAAAAGAAAGTTATGTTTACACGCAATATTTGTACTAGTAAACTGCCACACATTCTGGACCTGGAACGCTTTGCAAGGGCTTTAAGAATCAGATGACTGCGGATGCGTTGGAAGGACAGAGATAAGGCATGGATCGATTTGCAATCGCCATGTGACAAAATAGACGAAGAGCTTTTCAATGCATCCACGGTGGTCAACGTTGGTAATGGCAGAACAACAAGTTTTTGGAAATCGAGTTGGATCCATGGTCAGGCGCCTAAAAATATTGCACCAAGTCTGTTCAAGAAAGCAAGGAAGAAAAACATTTCAGTTTTTCATGCTCTTAGAACCAATAGATGGATTCAATTATGCCTGCCATGCATACGAGAAGACGAAATAAAAGACTTTATAACCTTTTGGCAGGCTATCTGTAACATGCACGATGTTGGGAACTTGCTCTCAAATGCTATAAATTGAGAACATGGCAACACCAAAACAGGTTACTTGTTAATGCTCTTCGTCCTTCGAAGCATTATTTTCCCAAGGATATAAGATATTCGAACGAAGGTCATGAAGGACATACCTTCATCATCTCAACATACATATATGTATAATTATTAACAACGAATGGAGCATGTAAAGCATAAGAAACAATGTGAACAATAACATTATCATATATATTTCTCAGTATATAATCGTAAATTAACATAAGAAAAAATATTGAATTACATTTGGTACCTTCGGCTTGACAGAAAACAAAGGTACGAGCGTGACGCAAAAGCAAATGTCAAGTCAGCGTGAACAGTACGGGAATACGGTTCATCTATTTATAGGCATGTGACGCAACCCATGTGAAATTACATCCATGCCCTTTACATTTGCTAATGACTCTAAGGTAATCCATCGAGGTCTAAATAGCCTTTTCCCCTTTAAGTCGGTTCCCTTTCCTGCTGTCATGTCGAAGCTCCCTTACGCGTAGCTTCGGCGCTGCGTCAACCTTCGTATTGTTCGTGCTTCTCACACTGTGGTTCTGATCCGAGTCCGAAGGTACCTGTTCATGTATTACACTCCGAAAACATTGTTAAATCATATTTTTGAGGACCTTCGGAAGACGAAGGCCCCCAACACACGAGCTTAACAATTTGGAGGATACCATCTCTTGGAGATGGACGACTGATGGGCAGTACAGTACAAGCAGCGCATATAACATTCAGTTCTCAACAAACTTCTGCACAATGAAAATCTGTTCCATTTGAAAAGCAAAAACTGAACCAAAGCGTCGCTTCTTCGCTTGGACTCTTTTGCACAACAGAGTGTTGACAACAGAGAACCTCCATAAAAGAGGATGGCCTTGCAATCCTTCTTGTTGCCTCTGTAATTCGACCTTTGAAACGACGGTTCACTTATGCAAGGACTGCCGCTTCAGCAGGGAGGTGTGGGACATAATCTTGTCTTGGGCGAACCTTTCGTCCTTTAGGGGGATCTTTGGCACTGAGTCCTTGTATGATTGGTGGAGGAAATTAAGAAGTATGTGCAGCAAGCATTTGAGAAGATCTTTTGATGGCCTTATGATTTATTTTTGGTGGAGCGTTTGGTTAGAAAGAAACAATAGAATCTTCCATAGTCAGCATAGATCAGCGGAGCAGGTCGCGTTAGTGGTCAAAGAGTTAGTTGGTTTTTTTCAGTGTTCGTTTGGCTAGTAGGTCTGCTCAGTAGGTTTGTTCAGTAGTCATGTAAGTCGATTCGGTTTCCTGTAATTTCCTGTAAGTTCTTCTCTTTCTAATATATTGGTATATTGGAGTGGCAAGTCTTTTGTCTCACCCTTTCAAAAAAAAACCGCCACGCACCTGCGCGCATGTAACTTGTTTTGTATTCACAAAGAAGACTTTTTTATCTTTCTTTGAGACACTCGGCAAAGAAGTTGAATGTGGTAGTGACAGTATTTAACTAAAATTGTTTTATTCCTCAATGCAAATGTAATTTTTATGTAAAGTATTTATGTGAATTGGTGATGCGTTCTACATTACACGCTGTGACACCAAATGAATTATTTGGATATAGCATCAGAAATTATATGGTCAACACACAACATCAAAAAATATAAGGTCAACGCACTGTCAGAAAACATATACACATAGAACTTAGCAGCTCACCATAATCTGGCACAAGCTTGCCGATGCCTTGCTGTGATGCTCCTCCGCCAACTACGAACGATGAAAGGAACAAACTAATTATCACCTGACTACCAGAGGATTCCTTTCTTAAAAAAAAAAACCGGAAAGAGAAGCAACAGAGGAAACATCCACGGCAGCAGGCAGCAGCTGAGCTGCTGAGGCGTGCCCGCGGGACGGCTCACCTAGTCTCACGGGCAAACGGCAGCGACCTCGCCATTGTGCTCCGGCGCGTCATCCCCTAGTGAGCAATCATTAATGCAATGAAGACATAAATAATCTAAAGGAATGTCTTTGATAGTAAACACTGAGAAGCAAGATTTGCTCCTGTGTTTAATAATAGGAATGACACATTAGCACTATGGTTGTTATGCATAAGCATATTTGTTCTCATTATCATATTTCTGTATTTGAATTTCTTCTAAATAGAAAGGTGCATTTGGATTCCCATTCTATTGATTATTGCAGGAAATAATTATAAAGATGTTGTACTCCCTCCGTTTCTTTTTATTAGTCGCCGGATAGTGCAAATTTGTACTATCCGGCGACTAATAAAAAGAAACGGAGGGAGTACTTTATTTTATCTCACGTGCTTATGATGAGACACTTTCTTTGAGCCTTTTGATTTGCTCATGCTTGGCCTACGAAAGTTCCAACTTGTCATTTATTTGAAATAAATCTGAAGAAAGCCTACCCTTTTCATTACATAGATACAAATTGTATTCTTGATGTTTCTTTTTTTGTTTCCGTTTCTGAGTCAAAACTCTCATATAGTTTCAAATTATCTTTATGTAATCTTTCCAATAATGCCTGGGTTTGCCAATTCTGTTAAAGTATGATTCAAATTTTCATTGGAGGGACGCAGGTCACACTCCAGAACTTTACATCTACTGCTAGCATCTATTTCCTCTTTCACAGAAGATAAGCCAAGCTCAAGACCTGACATATCCAATAAAAGCTTCCTGTTGTCAGAAGTTAGACGGCCTCACTGCTCTTTTTTTTTTTTTTTTGCTTCTTTCTCAAAAGCAAGGCTTGCAATAAGCTATAGGTTCTCCTTGTGCAGAGCTTGCACAGCTTTTGGCTAATTCTCTGCTAAAAAATGGAGAAAAAAGTATTCATTTGTGTGTGATTTTTTTGACCAAAAGTAGTATATACTCAGTTAGTCAATCAGTCACCTATTGAGAACAGGAAGGACGTTGAAACTTTAGAGAAGTACTTACACTCCAAATAGAAAAATCATCAACAAAGCAAAACCCCATCAAATTTCCCTCCAAAAATTCCTAAACACAGAATGAACCTTCGATATGGAATAAGAGCCAGACCCCTGGTGACCGCATTGAAGATCTCCATGTAACCAACAATTCATCCTCGCCGTCAGTTACCAGATGTGTGTGTGCTCCTGCACCTCAACACCACGTTCCCGTCGTTGCTCGCCATCATCATCTGGGCGACGATGCTGGCCTTGAACGCAGCCTTCTCGGCGCCGTGCCTCGATGGTGCGGGTGCGGCGACGTCCGCGTCGTCATCCTCATCCGGCGTTGTCATGCCGTGGTCGTCGACTCCCGCAGCGAAGTTGAGGAACGACGGGCTTGCAGTTACACATAGGCACAGGAAAGCGGGATTGCGCAAGTCACTGGTCGGTGGTCGGCGGCTCGTCACACCGTGCGCAGCGGGTGCGGCGCTGCTCACCCACTGGCCATTCAACACCGTTGTGCAGCTTGCCGAGTCTCCTCCGTCGGTAGCTGTCTAGGACTCGCCGCCGCAGAAGCGCGCACATAGATCTCGCGCGTGGGCAGCTCACCTGGTCCCGCGGGCGAGCGGTGACGACCTCGCCCTTGTCCTCCGGCGGCGTGTTCTCCCCACTCCTCCAACAGCTCCTCCATGGGCGCTTGCTATGGGGAATCACGGAGGCCTCGGCGCTGACGCTGGCGGCGTTTTTGGGGATTCGGCGAGGCGACCCTGTCCAGCCGTGTCTACGAATCCAACGTGCAAGATTTTTTTCGCCAACATGGCCACACGAGAAGCGAGAATTGCTCCCGAGTATTATATCTTCAAGTAAGTTGGAACAGAGCTGTGTGACACACTGACACAGACGCTTCTGCGTGCGCACGCCGACACAAAGATGAGAGTATGAGACGCCTCTCACACGATCACATCAATCCCTAGTGTCTGTGTTGCTAGTTTGGGAAACCTGTTTTTCTAAGAGATTTCTATTTTTCTAAGGAAAATTAGTTCATTTTTCCTTGAGAAAATTAGAATCTCTTGGAAAAAGGTGTTCCCAAACTAGCTCTAAGGGCTGATTTGGTGACCAGAAATCACGGTCACCAGAGAGTTGGAGGGGATTGAGGGGTGATCTCATTATCACCAAATCATCTCTAGAGAGAATTGGAGAGGATTGAGGAGAAATCTCTTCAATCTTCTCGTGATCTCCTTGTCACCAAATCATCTCTAAGGTAGATCACAAAGTACAACTCATTCATATCTTACACGACATTCCATTCAAGCTTCAGCAGAATATGCATTGAGCTCCTGGAATTCAGAACTGCAACATCGAGCTTTACAGATCATTCAGTAAATTTCATCTGCTCAGTTTCAGGAGGAACAGCAATGCCAGTTTTTTTGCCAGTAGTCTTTTCACATCACCATAAACCTCAGAAATAAGAAATCTATCTGCAACGTGTGACTGGAGGTGAAAATATAGCATCCTAAAAGGGAAGGAGCCCTACTACCAAATATCCCATAAATGCAAGCATACACGGGATATGCATACAGCATACATAGTCTTCTCTGAAGCCAATAAATAAGCAGCAGCACAAGCTTTGCATGGATCTACAGCACTGTTCCAACCCATCAAAGCAGCAGATGACGACATTGAAATGCTCACGAGCTCTTTGACGTTGATGAGCAAAGGCGAGAATACAGCGAAGTATTTCGCACAATAAGATAGACGATGAATGCAAGGTAAACAACCAACACAACACACAAGCTTGAGCGAAGCAATGCACCCCGGACATCAGTAATGTAGAAAGATAGTATAAGATACCCGTTGATAAGCATCAGAAATACCGTAACAATCCAGCTAATCACCTGATGAGAGCGTAGAATGAATCAATACAGCACATTTGGATGAGCAGTGTTACTAAACTAGTTCAAATGAGCTTCATACCAGCAGACAAATTATAGCAAAGTAGCAAAATAAAACATCTACAATCGCTTCATAGGTAGGCAAACCATATATAGATATACGGAGTCCCAATGACAGGGCAATGGTATATGTGATAACATGTCGATACTCAGTAGGTAGCCTAAGTTCCATAGTATGAAACACTAAAAAATCATGTGAAGGCATCTCGATTTGATAAAATCTATAAGTTAAAGAAGAGCAGACAACTGAAACTAAGGATTCTTCTATAAAGAAAATAAACTAAAGACTCCAGCTTCTAGTTCTTTCAGATGTTGACACGCCATGACGCAATGGAATAACAGTACCATGGTCTCAAGTAGCAACAGTCAGTTGATCATTATTTAACTCTCTGCAAACAGGATTTCCATAAGCAAAACTCAAAGAAAAACTTACTTTGGTGATGGGACCAATTACGAACGACCCCATGATTTGCTCCTTTGAAACGAGGGTGATGAGAGGAATTAGAGCAAACGGAATCTGTATGGACTGAAGAACATTGAGTGCTTCATTCAGAATGTCCATAGTAGGATCTTCAGTATCGAAAAATAAAGCCACAATCATAGTTGGAATAATGGCAAAACTTCGAGTAATCATTGCCCGTAGCCACTTCTTCAATCGAAGATTAAGGAAACCTCCCATAACAAACTGTCCTGCATATGTGCCAGTAATTGTGCTACTCTGCCCAGATGCTAACAAACCAACAGCCCAGATATAGAGGATGGGAAAGAATGCAGTTCCATATTTTTCTTGTAAGTACTGCCCAGCATTCTCAAGACCTATACTGTCAGCCTGTTTAGACCCATAAAATCCTTTGGCAAAAACAGTTGTGACACAGATGTTAATGAAGAAGGACACGATGAGTGCAAGAATTGACTCGATGTTATAGTAGTAAACTGCTTCTAGAACACGAGATTTCTTGTTTGTGTCAATCTTCCTGGACTGCACTAGTGCTGAATGCAAGAAAACATTGTGAGGCATGATGATGCAGCCCACAATTCCAACCGCTTGCTTAATTGTCTTTGAACTCAATTTTGGAACCACCAAACCTGTATAAAATATGAAATGAGCAAACTCCTTAGATTCCCAAGGATATACAGCATAAAGGAAAAGATTTTGCCGACATGTTATAGTGAGAGTTACCGATCAGAAGTTCCTTGCCACTAGGCTTTGTTTCACCAAACATAACCGCAAATGAAACAGCCATAGTTGCAATCAGTACAGCGAAAAATGCCTCGAGTTTCCTCACGCCATAATTCTCCAGGAAGAGAAAGATGAAGCTGGCATCAGGGAAATACCATGAGTCAAATGTATCAGTTCTGCTAAATCCATCAGATAATTATAGACGGTCAATAGAAAAAGAGATAACCATAGAGTACCAGACAAAAGACAAACTGCTGCCATTTCATCATCACTAGACGATTTATTTAGCAGAACTCTTATATTTAATTCTTTCTGTTACTTTCACCGTTGCCAATCTCATATTCTAAAAGCGCCTAATCTTGTTCAACAACCAGTAATGCTGAAAGCAGAAGGCTTGACCAGGCAAGGGTAGAAGATAGGCAGCAAGTAGCAGTGTACGGATAGTAAACAAGGTCAGGATATGTCCATAGTTTAATGAATAATCCGAGATCATGGGTACAAGTCTCTAACTGGAGAGGAAAAAATATTAAACCAACCAATAAGCATAAATAAATATGTGAACCGTTGGGAAATTCTCAGCAGCCAGCAGGCCACAATCATGCTGCCATCGCCAACAGATGAAGCATGCTCTACTAGCAGAGAGAAACTGAGCAAGCAGAGTACGCAAACAGCAACAAAGTCAAAACGCAACCTAATTCGATCAGCGAGCAGCACATCAGCATCTCCACAAGCTACAGCAAACCAGTACAAGTGCTACAGTTTGTAGCTGCTCAGGAAGCAGATAATCACCAGAGAACTGCAATTTTTAATCCAAGGGATGCATTCGTACTGATTTTTTCCTGCGTCCAAAACAGGTGTACTCAGCAGAGTAAAAGCTTTTTTTACGAGTAAAAGATGTTATCCGATGACACACGGTAGCCATCATGCCCATCATCAAGTAATTGAACAGATAAACAAAAACAATGCTCCCATAAGCAGCAAAGGAACACCAGAAAGCCAACAAGAGGAGTGATCCCACTCAAAATCGATTTGACTCCAAGCACACCACAACAAAGGACGCGGAACTTTATATTACCTAATAATAGACCGGACCAAAGAATCCAAGGCAGAGATCCGATTAGAAGGAGTTAAGGTAAAAAGAACGGACAAAAACACTTGATCCTGCCAACATGAGGCATGAACTTTCCTGAGATGCCATTTGATTATGCCTAACAGAAGAAAGCAATAAATCTATTCGCTTCATCAACACAGCAGCAGAAACACCACATAAATTTATAACTTCCAGTTCAGGAGAAGTGAGGAGTAGACAGAGAGATTCAATTCAATCAATTAGAGGGGGGGAAAGCACGTACAGGGAAGGAATTTGCTATCCGTCACCCCCACACCAAAGCAGTCAACAAAAATGATTATGGACGGGAAAATAAATTTACCAACACTTTGGAGGTTCAAAACCGAGAGCGAAGCAAACTTACCAATCGAGCGCGGTGATGACGACGCCACCCCAGAGCGGTATGGCACCCCCCGAGAGGATCTTGATGGCAATCGCGCTGCCAATCACCTCCTGTATGTCTGCGCCGACGAGCGCGAGCTCCGTCATGGCCCAGAGCGCGCGAGTGGCCCAGGGAGGGTACTCCTGGCGGCAGAGCTCGGCGAGGTGCTTCCCCGTGGCCACGCCTAGCCGGGCGGAGAGCAGCTGCATCAGCGCGCCCATGATCGTTGCCCACAAGAGCAGCCACAGCAGCTGGTACCCCGCCGCGGCGCCCGCCTGTAGGTCCCCCTCCAGATTGCCCGGGTCCAGGAACGCGATGCACATGAGAAAACCCGGGCCCGTGAAGCGCCAGAGCTTCCGCCACGAGAAGGGCGGGCGCGACGCCGGCGTGCCGTCGTCTTCGCCGTCGGAATCCGACACGGCGATGGAGATCTTGTCCTCGGAGTCGTACGCGCGCTCCTCGTATTCGTCATGTGAGGCGGAGGCTCCGCCCCCGCCGCCGGGGAGGAGGCTCTCGGCGAGGTCGCTCGACGCCATGAGGAAGACCGGAAGATGCGGGCGAGTGGGGGGAGTGAGGATGAGAGTTGCTCTAGAACCAGGGCTGATTGGTTGGATGGTTTCTGCAACGATTTATACTATTTACTTCATCATTTTTCCTTAATACTGAGATGTCTGATTTTACCTTGTTATCTTATATCATCCTTTATTTCAAACTTCTTGTTATAAACAGTATTAAACGATGTTATATATAATTATGTGTCTCCTATTTTACAACATCTACTAGAAACAGTCTTATGGACCACTGAGACCTTGTTTGGAAGTGACCTATTTTTTAAAAAATCATCTATCTCATGTTTATAAAAACTCATTTATGAAAAAAAAACTACTTAATAGTGTTGTGAACCACCTCAAATTTTATAAATTAGTTTTAGCTATAGAAAACTAGCTTCTTTGTTTTTAAGAAAATAAGAATCCAGTTTCTATAAACTAAAGCATAAATTGATATATTTAGAACCACCTCAGTTTCCATAAACCAATTTGGGTCCAATCTTAGGCCATGTTTGGTTTCTTTAGTCTAGGGACTAAAGTTTAGTTAGGGGACTAAAATTTAGTCCCTAACATGTTTGGTTCTAGGGGCTAAAAATAGTAAGAATATACTAATTGACTCATAAGAAGACTAAAATGCCCTTTAATATTCTCTTGCTATTAGTACAATTGAACTAAATGAGAGGTAAATGTGGAATTAATATGGTTTAGTCCCTTTTAGCACATATGTGAAGGACTAAAGACTAAATCATTTTAGTCCTAGTGTTTGGCAAAAAAGGGACTAAATGGGACTAAAAACTAGAGACTAATCTTTAGTCCCTCTAACCAAACACCCTCTTAGTAGAGCTCTCTTAGCTTTGCTCCCAACGAGAACCACTCTCACCTAGATAAACCGTAAAAAACTGAACTACTCCATGATGAGAGTAGAGTGAATCTAGCCTATATTTTTACAAGATAGTGGGTAGGCCAAAAAATCTGCTCCTTCCACTTTCAACCTGCTCTCTACACTTCAACTCCTTAAAAATCACTTTATAGACGGTTTGTCAAACGATTTTCGTTAGATATATTGACATCCGCTATAAAATCCCTCGAAATCAATCTACTGTTACCAAACATGCCCTAAATGATGTCTCCTACTCTATTTGATTCCTTTAGTCGTCTCATGGTAATAAAATATCCTATTTAGACCATGTTTCTTTACTCCATTATTATATAATCCAGTTTTATATAGGTCACACGACTTTGTTGGCAGGATAACGAGTTAACGACCACCAAATCGTGGGGTCAGATCACCTTTTTTCCTTGCAAAAGCAAAAAAGGCCAAAAAAATGGAAAGCAAAAAAAGGCCAAAATAGGAGAGAACTCTCTTCTTCTCGCCTTCCGCCACTTCAAGGTGGGGTGCGGCCGTTTGGCCAGGAGCCATAACCTTTAGAAACTTTCGGCGTATCACAGAACTATGAGCAGTGCCAGATCTTAGGTCATAGCAAGTTTAATAATAAGGTTTTTCGGATATATATATATATATATATATATATATATATATATATATCATTATAAAAATTGAGTATTCTAAAATTGCATTATAATTTGTGATATCCTATAGTTGTCATTATTCGGTCGAAAAATGTTATTTTTCGCACATGCACCCCTTTTACATTTCTTCTTTCCTGCTCTTCTTCCTCTCTAGTTCCAAACCCTCTCTTGCTGCTGATGACAGAGTATGCGCCATGTCCCACCATGACCATGGCATCGACGCTGGCGATGGCGACAAGACCCCGTCTCCATACCCTTGTTGGGTGGCTGAGTGGCTCCTATAAGTTCCTGACGCCCTCCCACCACGCAAGCGCCTACTGTTGCCTGAACTCCGCGCTAACGTTCGAGACCGAGGCCACAACGGCGGTGAGGATGGAGGTCGGGACGACGAAGAAGGGGAGGGTAAAGAGTGTGTTCCATGTTAACCCTTCGTGTTGGAGGCTAGATCCGAAGGTAGACGGAAGTTGATAAGGGCATTTTCGTCTTCTCGGGCGAGTCATGTACACGCTAATATTGATAATGGTGCAGACCAAAATGTTTGATCGAATAATGGCAACCATCGGAAAACGTGAATTATAATAGCATCTTTAGAATACTCGGTTTTCATAATGGCGTATATATGAAAACCCCATAATAATATAGTCCATATCAGTCATATATAGCTAACTAAAAAACAACTAGTACAATAATTTTTCCATGATATAAGCTACATATTTAATATTTGTTCCATCTCTTACCCTCACAAAATGTTTTGGGATAGCCCACCTACACCAGCTTATTGCACTTATGTCGTGGTTTCGGGAGCCGGGGGGAATAAGATTTATGTTCAGCAGGAGTGCTAGCGCGGACTCACTCCGAATGGTGAATCGCTGGGACTCGATGAGAGATCTAAGACAAAGGATTATACTGGTTTAGGTTTACCCCCTATTCCAGTGTAGTGTTGATCGTAGTATTGCTTGGAGCGTGTTACAACAAGTGTGCTTGTGTATGAGATGAAGAGGGACCTTCCCTTTTATATCTTAAGGGGCAGACTACATCGATGTCTCTCTTAGAGAGAGAGAGAGAGTCCTTCGGTTGTCGTGGTGGGCCTCTCCTCTAGGTCGTGCGAAATAGTACTTCTGGTATGGTGTCGTCTGTCACACCTGTTGCTGTTGCGGGTTCGTGGCTGACGTCCCTGGATGATATGTGGCGGGTCTCGTGGTTCAGCTTCGAGGCTTGATTTATATGGCACAACCTTCTCTTGTCGTCGTGGGCCCTACGTCGTCCTTCCGTGCGGATGGATTCGCCTATTCGGTATGGCACCCTGTCGTGACGCTTCTAACATACCAGCTACCGCGGAGAGTTCGGTGCTGAGGTCGCCTCTGACCGGGGCTGCTTCGTCCCATCAAACAGCGTGATATGCTCAAGTTCGGTGCTGTGGTCGACGTATGTTCGTGGTTGTGGTCTAGAAGTTGGGCTCGCTCGGTGGGTACCTGGTCGGCCGCTACGTATCGCAGACTTGCTTGGTGGGTACTTGGTCGATCGTTCCGCCTCTCAGACTTACTCGACAGGGACTTGGTCGTCCCACCTTGCAGACCTTGATCGGCAGGTACTTGGTTGGTCGTTTCGCCTCGCAAACCTGCTTGATGGGGACTTGGTCGTCCTGCCTTACAGACCTTGCTCGACGAGGTCCTGGTTTGCTGGGCCATAACATGGATTATATGCTTACTCCGAGTACCCCATTCCGGGTACCTGACAATTTGCAAGGCGTCACCTAGGCGCGGCTCAACCCCGACACGTAGTGCTGGGCATTCAGTCTATTAGGGTAATTCGGTTCGATCTATTTGGTTTTGTGAATTTTCGGGTTTAAAAAAAATGAAAAATATGAACCAAAATTTTCAAAATGATTTTAGGAACGGTAACCGAATAGACCCAAATAGTAGAGAGATTAGTATCTTTGTTGAATATATACAATGAATAATTAATTATAAGTACTATTATTACAACCAGCGTATGTAAAAAATAGCATATAAATATATATACACTATGGTTAAGATGATATTATAATTTTTAGTTAATTAATTCATAAATCACATAATAATATCATCACATGTCAAGAGCTTTTTTATATTTCAGATTATTCGGTCTATTCGGGTTTTAACGATTAGAAACCGAACCTAAACCCATACCACAAAATGTAGCACATATATAAACCGAACACGAACTAAAAACCCGAATAGACTAGATTCAATTCGGGTTTCGGTTTTAAAGTGCCACGTACCAACACGCACGCAGCCAAGCACACACTTTGTGCATTATTGCATGCTACTCGGAGCGCGGTGATTTTTTTGATTTGTTGCCACTTGCCGCTCCAGTCACTGGATCACAGAGATCAATCAGAAAAAAAGAGATTAACCGTCCTGTATGTAGACAAAATCACGCTGTGGCGTGGCCTGACAGATTGACAGTGGTGCAGTGCAAGGCTGCATAATCAATCCTGCACGCACGGGAAGGTGGTTGGTAGGCTATCAAATCCGTCTCCAAACACGTGCAACACAACACAAGCAGCGCTGCCTCTGCGGGCTCTGCCACAGTGGTCGTTCCCTGTGGCCACCTCAACGCAAGGCGAGCGCTCTCGCCACCGGCCTGACCGTGTCGGCGGCGTGGCGCCACGGGACCGCCTCGTGTCCTGGCTTCCATGGACTACTCTGCCCGCTCGCTCTCCTCCTGCTGTGATCTGCAGTACGTAGTGACATATAGAATGACGTGGCATACTGCACCCAGATTCCACGTTGGCGACAACCACCCACGTAGCCGGTAGCCTCGCATCATGTCTGATCAAGACCTGCAAAAGGGAAGCAATATTATAATCTGACCAAAGTACCAAACACTGCGCTGGAAAGTATTTGCCTCAAATACTCCCATGTGAACGTGGCATCTCCTTTGAGAAAAATTCCCTATTTAATACACGAGATTTTTTTTTTCCTATTTGACATCTTAATTTAAAATATTTACTATCACTTGTTTTTTTCTATTTAACACTTCCGTCAACGCCGTTACTCATCGCTGTTAACTCTCTCTCTCTCTCTAAGTGGGTCAAAAAAAGAAACTTAAGCAAAAGGATTAAAATGGTGTACCTTAAAAAGTTATATATCTTTATTTTTTATGAAACTTTTAGTTCTCAATGACATCTACAATATTGTATTTTTTTATTAAAAATCCTTAAAATATGAAAAAAATAATATAAAATTTTACATCATATTAATCATATATCAGGGTTATCATCTTAGAGAAATCATATCGTTCTTAGAGAAATCACATCAACCTACAACCATCTCATCACCACGTAACTTTTTCTTCTACGATCTTTTAACTGACATGAAATGTTGTAATTTATTGAAACTGAAATATATCTGATTATATAATTAAGCAAATAAAATTAGATGACGCAAAACAACAATCAGTCGTTGCATAACTCAATCACATTAATTTAAAATATATGTTTTATAAATAAATTCACATAATTTTAAAATAAAAAATAAATACATAAAATATAAATTATAGATCAGACTGTATGGTTTTTTTAGTATTTTTGGACTTTAAATTGTTACAAAACAACTAGATAACGTAGCACACGTATGAACCAATCTAAAACACTCAATGTCACTAAATTTGGTCGTTACCAAACAAGTGCGGATAGGTACCGATAGATTCTACGACGATCGGTAGAGCTACCGTTCTACAGGTTGAACCAATCGAGGTTGATATCGCTATGGTCGATAACGACTACTACATGTCAGGAGTCGATACCGATTCGTGTTGTATCGAGTCCGATGAGGTTTGTTTGGACAAGCCACATATGGCAGGCGTGACAGGAAAGGACTCTTGTCGTGCTCAAAGTTTCTTATTGTCGTCAAGCCTTTTTTTTTTGGTACCCATCATGGAAAAAAGTCAATAGGAAAAGGATTTTTGTTTTCTTTCTTTTTTTTTCCCTGCGCCGCCAATGAGGATATATCCGCGCACGCTCCAGCGAATATACTTGTAGAGGTAGAGGCTGCATTGCACCACACGCAATAGAAGAAGGCCGCACAGTTTGGACCGATCGGACGAATGGGACATCTAAAAATTCTAAAACGATCGGGATACCAAAAGAAGCGAAGACGACTGGGCCTTACTCTCTATGGAACCGTGCCACCGGATGTCGACACCGTAACGGCGACGCGTGCACCGGCGGCCGGTGGCGGCAGCTGTCTCGTGTTCACTTCTCCTGCCATCAGCCGATGCTGACGATCAGCGCCAGCGCCCGTGACCCGTCGAAGCCGGCCCTGAAGAATTTCACCAGCGGGGAGGGCGAGGCCGCGGATAGCACCGTAGGCCCAGAAAGAAACGCAGCAAATTCGAGCCCATCATGAACTCCAGCGGGCCCCCTCTTCTCCATCCCCATAGCTAAGCTATGGGCCCAAGGAGATGTATGCGCTAGGGCGTGCTAGCCCTAGCCAGATGCCCCTGCCTGCCTGCATACAAAGCAGCGATAAGGGATTTTGTTTGTAGCGAAGAGGCTTGAGATGCATTCGCTCTGATGGATCAAATTGTCTCAAAGGGAGCGATGCCGAATCCCACAAATTATAATATATAACCTTTTCCTTGCTCGGTGTTTTGCTACAATTATTATATACTCAAATATAACTATTATTTATTTTCAAATACTAAGGTTTATGTGGTCTGCTGGTTAACCCTAAATTTTGAAGCAGCATTAGGCTCTTAATAGATTAGTATTTCATACTTATGCAGCTAGCTGAGCGTGAAAAGCCACTTGCCAGGTTAACTGAAAAAAAAAGACGGCACAATCTGGTCGACTGGCACCTGAAGATTGGCAGAGTCCAACACTCTGTTGACAGCAGGCCTATCAATGGTATGGTGAACTGGCTGGTGTTGATATATTGAGAGAGCAGCTTAGTGCATGCATATGGATGATGACCGTCGTGAGTCAACAACAATAAATTATTTTGTTCACCATATGGACACTTTTTCCGGTTATTTTCGTTAAACGTGGATTCGAGAGGATTGACAAGGATTGAGATGGATTTTACCTGTTATAGATTTAAACTGATTCTAGACTTGTTTGGTTATTGATATTCCATGTGGATTGGTGTGTATTTTGTGAGATTGAAATGCATTTTAACTTGCTATGGATTTAAACCGACTCAATCCCACCTAATCCACATGAATTAACACAAAAACAAACAGGCCGTCGATATCATCCAATCCATGTGGATTCACGTCAATCTATATGGATTGTGTGAGATTGAGTGAGTTTAAATTATAAACAAATCAAAATCTTTCATATTTTTTTCAATCCCATCCAATCTACGTGAGATAGAAATAACCGAACAAGAACTTAAAAGATTTTTTCTGAGTTTTGTACTCCGATGCCTTCCATAAATGTTTTCAAGATTCATGGTTACGCTTTGGAGTGATAAAGTCAGCAACAGGTTCGGATCATTCATGTTGGCATCAGATGTGCCGCCTAGCTGGCCTGCTGTGTGATGAGGGGAAATTTGAGGACTGAGGTGTTCCTGTCAAATGGTTGGTCAGGGGGCCAAAAGCCCAGCACGCAATGTTGTATTTAAAAGGATAGGAGGTACTTGTGCATATTGTCAAGCACGAGTAATTCCATTTCTAGGTTAATTGCAAAGACGGCACAATTTGGTTGACGCAGATGAAACCAGGCCTAGTACGATCGATCACGTAGCTGATGCTGATATATAGATTCTGACATGATTATGAACCATTGAAAAAAGGTCGATCAACACTTGTTAGATATTTGTGAGTTCCGTACTCGAGTGTCTTCCATAAAAGTTCTCAAGCGATGACAGAATTAGGCACTCTAATTATATTGTCAATGTAATGAGTGGCGTAGACAAGGGGAGTGCAAAAAGATTTTTCACTTCTATATCTATGACTAAAATAAAAGAGTTAATTTATAACTTAACACGTGTATGTGTTAATTGTTATGACTAGCAACTATTATACACCAATGAAATGTATATTTTATTTGTTAATCCTAGTTTTTTTTTACAAAACCACCAATAAATTAAGAATGCTGGGCCTGCCGGTAGCATATCATGATTTGGCTGTCTTGGAGAACCATAAAGCTCCCTTAACTATATATAGAGGAGCAATGTTGTGGCTCTCTTTCTCTATCTACTTTATTTATGCACATGAAAGTTTGTTACACATGACGCATATATTAAATTATTATCATTCATCTCAAATCTAACATATCTGATTGTTTGTTATATTTTACAGATAATATCTTACACCACTACACCCTACCATTTTAAATGGTGTTCTTTGTAAAATGTACAGAGCAACTATAAACATTGGATTTGAAATGGATGATGATGATTTAATATATTGCTCTCTTAAATCTTATGTATAATGAGAAGAATATATATATATATATATATATATATATATATATATATATATATATATAAGAGTGATACTATACTCTTTTTATACTTTAATCACGTTGTTTTTTGCGATGTTAATTCTATTTAAGCTTTATAACACGATGATAATACGTATCATGGCGTACAAATGTTATATGATTTTTTTATAAAATTTAAGAAATGGTAAATAAATGTTAAACAATTAAGTTATCGTATATAGAGAAACTGTATATGACAAATGATCTGAGATGTCCTATATATATATAATTAAGATGGATAGTAAAATATATTAGAAAGTATATATACATAGAGATATGGAAATGGTTAGAGAATTCGCAGAATCCGCGCGGTCAAATCGACGTTTTCAGGTGGAAAATTTGCGGGAAGCCGGGAACCCTCCAGAACTTTCACGCTTCTTTTTGCACCGTGTGGGTCCAATGAGTCGGTGGCACCAGTCTGGCTCTGGCTCTGCCTCTGCGTGATAGCGCATTTCGGCCTGCAGATGCCCGCCACAAGGCCATCTCAAAAATTCAAACCGCATCAAGCTTCCCAAGACCCCAGACGAACGCCGGCGCTTCACACATCGCCCGACCCGAACCAAACCCTTCAAACCCCAGCGAAAAGCGAAGGCAATCGGAGGAACGAATCCGCGCGACCAACACGTTGGCAGCAGCATTAGGATCCGGATCCGAAGACCGCCAGACCGGAGCCGGAGGCGATGAAGAGAAAGGAAAACTCCGCGCACTCGGCGCCGCCTCTCAACAGGCCGCGCGGGAAGCGCAAGGCCCTGGCCGAGCTCCCCAAGTCCAACGGACTGAACATGAACCACGACTCGGCGCCGCGGCCGTCGAAGCCGAGAACGCGGTCGGCGGCGCGAGCTGAGGCCGAGGCGGAGGCGGCGATGAAACGGCGGAAGGCCGGAGACGCCGCGCGCTGGCCGATGGACACGAGGCAGCCTGACGCTGAAGCGGCGGTTGCGCCATACGTCGGGGACATCGACCGGTACCTCCGGTCCCTGGAGGTGAGGATCTCACCCTTTCCACAATTCCATTGTGTCTAGGAACATGCGCGTGAGCGTATTTAGTTCTCCTGTTTGGCTGATCTGGGCTGTGAATGTGTGGTCGTAGTTGTAGATGATGTAATGGGCTCATTTCGGATGCGTGCTCATAGTGCTGAGATTTGACCAGTTTGATTTTAGTGGGGATTACGTGATTTAAATTTTGTTGGAGTGAGACGTTCATAGCTTTACTTGTTTTAAGCTTTTAACTGCTGGCTAGGTAAGTGGACAGTGGTTACGCTAGGATGTTGCGTAGTGCTGCCGTGGTAAAGGTCCTCGTCTAGAGTCTAGACTAGACGTTGCGTGGCCGCAACACCTTCACAAAAGGAAATGACTGTTTGGAGCTCAATTCAATCATCTTAGGTTTTGTATGGAGATGTGCAATTGTTAGCCTCTAAGGAGTCACTTTCTCTAAACTTTCTGAAACTGCTAGGTTGAACCGTTGAGGAGGCCAAGCCATAGCTATTTTCAGGATATCCAGAAAAACATCTGCCCCAAAATGAGGGCTATCCTTGTGGACTGGTTGGTGGAGGTGGCTGAAGAATTCAAGCTTCACGCAGAAACACTCCACCTTGCGGTTTCCTACGTGGACCGCTTTCTCACAATGAATGTCGTTGCTCGGAACAAGCTGCAACTACTGGGTGTCACTGCATTGCTCGTTGCTGCGTATGGAACTAAACCGTTTGTTTCCTTCTTTTTGCTTTTCTTTTAAAACTGCTCTTTGATCTGCATATTTCAAATGTTGCAGTAAGTATGAAGAAATTGAGTCTTCTAAGATGAAGGTGAAAAGATACACCGATATCACGGATAACACTTACACCAAGCAGCAAGTAGCCTTCCTTCTGCTGAACTTTCAATTGCATATGTTTATTTCCTTTGGACCGTAGATGATAGGCACACATTTCTATAAGGGCCCGTTGTTTCCCTTCATTTTGAGAAATTGAAATTTGATTAATATAATAGGCTATTTTTTAGAATGTGATATTCCACAACTTTTCAAAGTGTATATATAAGCCTATCTCAAATTCATGGGGTGAGAGATGAAAATTAATTCTATAGATTTACATGCTACTTTTCTAATATACAATTTATAGCACACTCTTCTACTTGTTTTTTTATAACATAAATGTAGTGTATAACTATCTATCTGATATGATTTAGAATAATATACAAATACATTACATAAATAAATATATTAACTCAATTAGTTTTGTCTAAATTATAATTATTAGAATAGAATTTAATTCCAACGAAACAAACGGGGCCTAAATCTATTCTGTATGCAACACAGGTGGTCAAGATGGAGACTGACTTACTAAAATCTCTTAGCTTTCAGATTGGGGGTCCCACAGTGACAACATTTCTACGGTATGTCTTCTCCATCATTGTTTCCTGTGCTTAGAACAAGCATAGCATTTGACGTAACTTCCCTTTGTATGTTACCATATAAGAATTATGCCCTGGACTTAAAGAAGTTCAGAATCTAATACTAGATAACTGTTTGTTTTAGGCAATTTATAGCTTCGTGTCGTGGAGGCAATGTAAGCGGTACTTTGGAGCATGTGCATTTACTTCTCTTAATGTTTTTTTTCGATAAATCTGTTTTTTTTATTCAAAATTCAGAGTGCAAGCAGAGGAAAACTTGAGTTTGTGTGCAGCTACCTTGCGGAATTGAGCTTGCTGGATTATGACTGCATAAGCTATCTACCCTCAGTAGTTGCTGCTGCCTGCTTGTTTGTAGCCAGATTCATAATCCACCCAAAGACTCGTCCTTGGGTAAAGACAACATGACCTTTATTGCCAACTACACCCTCGGTCCCCGAAAAATATCATTCTAGTAGTAGCTATGAATCTAGATGAATAACAATAATTATCCAGATTCGTAGCTAGAATGTCACATTATTTTGGGACAGAGGGTGTATCTAAGCTGTAGGGTTTTTCTGACATCAGTGTGTATAGTTCTCTTTTTCTGACTTCAGTGTTTATAATTCCGCAGAACTTGTCACTTGAACAAAGCACGGGTTATAGAGTCTTTGATCTGCAGAAATCCATTTATGTCATACATGAATTGCAGTTGACAATAAGGTGCCCAAATCAGGTAGCCATCAGGGAGAAGTACAAGGACCCCAAGGTAAATCCATTTTCACCGTTTTGTTGCTCTAATCTACATTTCGTGTTCTGTTAAAATCTGTTTGCCTGACCATTTCAGTTTGGGTGCGTGTCGACAATGGTTTCACCACGAGAAATCCCTACGTCTTTCCTTGAAGGTTGCCATAAGTGAAGTCCGGACTTGGACTTGGAGAAGGGTTTTTGCAGTAATGCTGCTGGCGAGTGGCGATGCAGAAAATAGCTTGATGGTAGGATAATTTAAGGGTAGGTCGGAAAATATACCATGGCCAGCGTTGTAGATCGTTGGTACGGTACTGGTCTCACAGTTGGTAGAATATGCAATTGAAGGCTTTTTGTACAGGAGTTAGGCTAGTCCGTGACACACACGTGTGCATCCTCTATGGTCTGTCTTTGCGCACATTATGCCGAGCGCCGACCATCTCGTGCTGTTGGCCTGTCTCAATTACCACCAGACATTTGACACGTGGAATCTTTTTAAGATTCAATTTTTAAAAATTGTATTTCTCAAGCTGTAACTTCGATTCACGAACGGTTTGAAGCGTGTCATTGAGAAAAATATAACGAACAAAATGAGATCCACGCCTATCTTAAGTTGAAATTTTAAAAATGTAAAAGAAATAAGACGTAGCTATTAACAGCTCTGCTATAACTGGTGATTTATCATTTTCGTTATAACTGAAATTTTGTATCTGTTGTAATTGCATCAAACTAGCTGTAACGAGGATTCTGTTGTAGTTACATGAATTACAGTTATCTAATATTGGTCTGAACTTTTTAAAGTCTAGTAAGACATCTAGTTATTCATGAGACTCTTATTAAAACTTATGATTATGAGAAGTTCAAAAAAGATCATTCCTCTTTTATTCAAAAAGGAGTCTATTGAAATAACAAGTATATATGTTACATACAATATTCTTTATGGTACTATTTGTCCACATATCATTATTGCTTCTACTAATACTCTTCGTAGCAATACAATTTTAACATCTTTGTGTAATAATGATACCTCACTTGTAACTGAAAGTGAAACACTTAAAAAGGAAGTAATGAGATCACTCATGCATTATGTAAAGTCTACGCCACTTGCTAAAGTTTTTGGGTAGCTAAAGAATTTCTCTCAACAAAGAAGGATTGAGCTACACCTCCAAGAATGGTAAGGCGACCTTTGCAACCCACAAAACTAGTTTTGTGAAGGAAAATGGTCATTTTTGATCAACATGAAATCAACTTTGGAATTTAGATAAAGCTATAAGAAGAATAACAAAGCAACATCTTCTATTAGGTTTGATTCTTGCTATTTACCTTTAAAAGGTGTTAATATATTAAGGTTAAATTCATTGGTGCACCTATTATTAGTCCAAAGAAGGCAATTTAGTGACCAAAAGTATAACACCCTAAAATATTATTTTGGAATTTAAGAAAAAATTCTCTAAAAAATCGAATTAAAATATATTTTAATAAGTTTTTTCTTACCTTTTGAAGTTACACCTCTAAAAAAAAGAAAAAGGAAAGAAGTAGTGCATTTCGGCCTACACGGCCTGCAGACCGATTTTTTTTGTTTTAAGCCATTTTTGTGACAAAAATTTACACTTAGACCCCTGAAAGACTTATTTCCCGTTTTGGACATGAAACTCGGCGCCATAGCCTATGGCGCCAAGGTAACACAGCTCGGCGCCATAGGCTATGGCGCCGAGCTCTGATGTGGCTAGGCAGCTCCCGATGGCTAGGGCTAGCGTGGCGTCGATGCGGGCGTGGCGTCGATGCGGCATCGACGCGACCTCCTAGCTCGGCGCCACATATCTTAGCGCCGAGCTAGGGAGGCCTATAAA
Organism: Zea mays; assembly: GCF_902167145.1. Lineage (NCBI taxonomy): Eukaryota > Viridiplantae > Streptophyta > Magnoliopsida > Poales > Poaceae > Zea > Zea mays. The sequence goes on along the minus strand of NC_050104.1, from coordinate 153,875,921 downwards.
ACGGCCGCGCTGCTGGCCGAGAAGAGCTCATTTCCCCTTAATTCAAAACTTCTTCAAAGTTGCTCTATTCAAAGATTTGAAGCCCCACAAACGCCGCGAACAGGATGAGAAATCTCAACCTCGTTCGGGGCCGATTGAGCATCTAGCACAACATCTAGCAAAGGAGCTTCACTATGAGATGCATTTGGTATTTGTGGAGATAACCCGACTGGAGCATCGTAATGACTAAATGATAACTTTTGAACAACCACATCCAAACATGGTGGAACAATTGTCTTCACAATTTTGACATATTTCACCCAGTCATCTTCATTGGAAATGGAGATCAACCGTCAGACAATTGTCTCAGATGTAACATGGGACAACAAACCCTGAATTGATAGGGTATGGTCGTTTAAATTGCAATTAATCTCCTCACAAGCTCGAGCGAAAATCTGGCCAAAAAGGGCCTTTCATCGAACATCACAGTCACCTTCTTCATTCCATAAAAACTAACATTCCCATAAATATCTTCTTCCATGATTCCTCCATGGTATAGTGTCACTAGGGTGTCCATCTATTGCAAACACGACTTACTAACTCAATAATGCCTAAATACTTACTAAGTAATAAATAAGTAATAGCTACTTATTGACTACTAACTATATAGTAACTATTAAATAACCATAGCAAACAAAATTACATAATCTATGATCTAATAACTATATAAACTTTTTAACTAAAATAAATGAAAAAATTACCTCATGGCGATTGGCGGACGGCACACGGTGAGGGCGTGACACCGGGTGGCTCAGGGACGGAGCCGGCGTGGCGAGGCGCGGGGGGGGGGGGAGCTACGGCGGGAAGATAGAAGAGAGAATGGGGAAGATTCTAGCTCGGCGCCAAAATCTATGGCGCCGAGCTAGGGAGCCACGTAAGCAAACACGTCATCCATCGACGCCACCGCCACGTCAGCACTTGACGCCATAAGCTATGGCGTCGAGCTATGTAAACTCGGCGTCATAGGCTAAGGCGCCGAGATTCGGGTACAAATACTGAAATAAAACATTCAGGATCTAAATGCTTACTTTTTTCATAAAGAAGGTAAAAAAAAAATCGGCCCTGCAGATGCCCACCACAAGGCCATCTCAAAACTTCTAACCGCATCAATCTTCCCACTTCCCAGGACCCCAAACGAACCCTGGCGCTTCACTCATTGCCCGACCCGAACCAAACCATGCAAACCCAAGCGGAAAGCCAAGGCAATCGGAGGAACGAATCCGGATCCGGAGGTCGGACTCAGAGGCGATGAAGAACAAGGGAAACTCTGCGTCTCCGCGCACTCGGCGCCGCCTCTCAATAGGCCACGGGGGAAGCGCAAGGCCCTGGCCGAGCTCGCCACGTCCAGCGGAGCGAACATGAACCACGACTCGGCGCCGCGGCCATCGAAGCCGAGAACGCGGTCGGCGGCGCGGATTGAGGGCGAGGCGGAGGAGGCGAGGAAACGGCGGGAGTCCGGACTCCGGAGACTCCGCGCGCTGGCTGTTGGACACGAAGCCGCCTTACCCTGAAGCGGCGGTTGCGCCGTACGTCGGAGACATCGACCGGTACCTCCGGTCCCTGGAGGTGAGGACCTCTTGAGATTCCCACCCTTTCCACTGTGCCTGGGAACATGCGTTGGCCGTATTTACATCTCATGTTTGGTTGTTTTGGGCTGTGAATGTGTGGTCGTAGTAGTTGATAGCATTGATTACTAATTATAGTTGTTGTATATCTTGCACTTGCACTTCGATAGATGAGCTGTTTTACTGACCTGATGCTAACCCCATGTGTTGTGCTAATAAAGTCGTAGATATCTGCGGACAGTCTAACGGCCTCATTTCAGAGGGGTGCTCTCATGATGTACGCTTCAGCGATGAGATTTGACCAACTTGATTAGCGGGGATTATGTGATTTAAATTTCGTTGAAGTGAGACGTTCATATGTTTTCTTAGCTTTTAGCTGCTGCTGGCTAGGTAAGTGGACAGTGGTTGCACTAGGATGTTGCTTAGTGCAGCTGTGGTCAAGGTCCTCGTCTAGAGGTTGCGATGCCTAGGTAACTAGGTCCACAGGCCGCAACACCTTCACAGGTCCTCCTCTAGAGCTCAATTCAATTATCTTAGCTTTTGTGTGGAGATGTGGAATTGTTAGCCTTTAAAAGAGGTACCACTTTCTCTAATGTCATTCTCAATGCACAGTTTCATCACACTATTTCTAAGATGTCATGTTAACATTTGTCTCGTAAACAGTATATACCGAGTTTCATCCTCATGAAACTCTCCCATATCTTATGGTATTTCATTTAATGAGAATGAAACTCTAATGAAATACTCACTGAGAATGGGCTAAACTTTCTGAAATTAGGTTGAACCGTTGAGGAGGCCAAGCCCTGGCTACTTTCAGGATATCCAGAAAGACATCTGCCCCAAAATGAGGGCTGTCGTTGTGGACTGGTTGGTGGTGTTGGCTGAAGAATTCGAGCTTCACGCAGAAACTCTCCACCTCGCGGTTTCCTACGTGGACCGCTTCCTCACAATGAATGTCGTTGCTCGGGACAAGCTGCAACTACTGGCTGTCACTGCATTGCTCGTTGCTGCGTAAGGGACTAAACCGTTTCCTCCGTTTTGTTTTTCTTTTAAAATTGCTCTTTGATCTGCATATTTCAAATGTTGCAGCAAGTATGAAGAAATTGAGTCTGCTGAGATGAAGGTGAACATATACATTAATAGCATGGATAACACTTACACCAAGCAGCAAGTAGCCTTTCTTCTGCTGAACTTTCAATTGCATATTTTCATTTCCCCTGGACCGTAGATGATAGACACACACTTCTATTCTGTATGCAACACAGGTGGTGAAGATGGAGGCTGACTTACTGAAATCTCTTAACTTTCAGATTGGGGGTCCCACTGTAACAACATTTTTACGGTATGTCTTCTCCATTTTTAACTGTGCTTAGAACGAGCATAGCATTTGACATAACTTCCCTTTGTATCTTACCATACAATGTTTCCAAGTCTCTTGCTGGTCATTCTGGTTGACCGGCTTGGACAATTAATCGCAATTAATCATGATTAGTCGGACCACTTGGACAATTAATCGTGATTGGTTCAAACCGACTTGGATTATTAATCATGATTAATCGAAGGACTTGAAAACATTGATACCATATAGGAATTATGCCTTACTGGACTTAGAAAAGTGCAGATTAATATTAGATTACTGTCTGTTTTAGGCAATTCATAGCTTCATGTCGTGGAGGCAATGTAAGTAGTACTTTGGAGCATGTGCATTTACTTCTCTTATTGTTTTTTTTCCCGATAATCTGTTTTTTATTCAAAATTCAGAGTACAAGCAGAGAAAAACTTGAGTTCGTGTGCAGCTACCTTGCGGATTTGAGCTTGCTGGATTATGACTGCATAAGCTACCTACCCTCAGTAGTTGCTGCTGCCTGCTTGTTTGTAGCTAGATTCACAATCCACCCAAAGACTCGTCCTTGGGTAAAGACAACATGGCTTTTATTGCCAACTGCACCCTCCCTTCCCGAAAAGTACCATTCTAGTAAATATGAGTCTAGATAAACGATTAACCAGATTCTTAGCTAGAATGGGACATTATTTTGGGATAGAGGGTGTATCTAAGGTGTAGGGTTTTCTGATATCAGTGTGTATAGTTCTCTTTTCTGACTTTATTGTTTACAATTTTGCAGAACTTGACACTTGAACAAAACACGGGGTATAAAGTCTTTGATCTGCAGAAATCCATTTATGTCATACATGAACTGCAGTTGACAATAAGGTGCCCAGATCAGGAAGCCACCAGGAAGAAGTACAAGGACCCCAAGGTACATCCACCGTTTTGTTGCTCTAACGTACATTTTGTGTTTTGTTAAAATCTGTTTGCCTGATCATTTCAGTTTGGGTGCGTGTCGACAATGGTTTCACCACGAGAAATCCCTACATCTTTCCCTGAAGATTGCCATAAGTGAAGTCTGGACTTGGAGAAAGGTTTTTGCAGTAATGCTGCTGGCGATGTAGAAAATAGCTTGATTGTAGGATAGTTGGTATAATACGTGCTAGTTCACATTAGAATAGTAAGACTGAATTAAGCTTACCTGTTGAGTCTGAGATCTTGAACAAGCCATACAGTCAAGGTTTTGCTCAGTAACCTAGTTCACGATTCTCTCTTTAGCAGTAATGGATGAGACATTTTTACTATTAGAAAGGGATGTTAAACTAAGAACACAGATTTTAAAGCTCTTCTATTAAAAAACGCAACCGCTGGTATAGATCTTCATCCTTACAAGAGGAGAGGAGAGATGAGAGACACCTCTAATATAAGGGCAATAATGGATTACGATCCAAATGATTCTTCATGATTTATTTGAGCCCTCAGTTAATTTTAGATAAAAAAGAATAGAAATAGAGTATGACCTAAATACGATCTGATCCATGAAGTTTATAGTGTAAAATTTAGAGATCATCACCACTACTACTCTCAGGTGACACAGGCCAGCTTAAACCCATATTACGCTCAAATTTTCATTTTTTTAAAAGTAAAATGAACTAATTTCTCTTGAAAAAATAGAAATTCCTTGGGAAGATAGGATTGCCAAACAAGGCCTAAAAGAACAGAAAAATCAGCATCCAAATTTAAGCCAAGAGAGAATTTGAACCTAGTGGGGTTCGGTGTATGATCACACCTCTCACCCAACCAGCTAAGCTAGGCTCACGTCCTAAGCCCCTAGAGTTTGCAACAAATTTCTGATAGAGTAGTGCTCTAACTGCTCATGCATTTTTGTTAAAAATTTATACAACACGCAGTTGAATTCACATTTGATGTAATGTCTTGAGTCATTCTCACAAAAAATGGTGTCACCTGTTTGTACATTTTTTACATCACCACAATCGCTAACCAAAGTAGCATAGCAAGTCAAGATTGTGCAGTGTCATGCTGCAAGACAGGTATAAATGCAAACTAATAATCTCAATCTAATGGAAGGTTACATTACATGGTGAGAACGAATAAACTTAAACTATGTGATTGGTACTCAGACCTTATATGGAATTAGACAAAAAAAAACGATGGTTATTATAGGATGATCTCCTCTTGGACACTGACATTGAGAGTTTTATTTGGGAGCACGATGCTGTTAACTACAACTACTTCATCTTCAACATCAACGGCTTCACCTGTGTTAAAATAGGATGTCAATTCCAGAAACGAAATTATCACAAAATTATTTGGAATACTGTTGTAAATCATCAATTTGGGTCTTACCAAGAATAGTAATGCCAAGTTTGGCATTGTGATCACCTTCGCCCTGAATTCAGAACAAAACTTCCATTAAATGAAGCCAGCTGATGTGCTCAGGAAAAGAGTAGATCATACAGGCATGCATAGTCGCACCGATTTCAAATGTTGTAACTAAACTATTTGCATCCAATGTTCAACGTGGAATTTATTAGCTTTGCGGTTGGAACTATCAAACATCGATTCAAGAAAACTAGGTGCACTGAACTGTTCAGATTTCAGAAGCATAATCTTGGCAGAGAGAATGATCATTGTAACACTAGGACAATGCTCATGCAGTCACGCTTCTTGAATTGAACTTGAGAAAGAATCCTAAGACAAGCTTTTTAAGCTTCATACATAATGAGGATTGAGGATTCATTAATTTTGAAATGAATAAAAATGAAATGGTAAAGAGGAAAGCTTGCCTGTACACGTGACCATTTTCCAATGGATGATTTCCACCCTACAATTGAATGTATAACAACAGCATTTTCCTGATACACAAACAGAAACAAAAGAAAACAACAATGAGATATTCATGTCCCTAAACAAGATTTATCACTTGGTACAAAGGTACAGAAAACCAACCATAATTTCAACATCATCCAGAATTATGCAATTGATAAGCCTGGCACCAGCTCCAACGCGTGCATTTGCTGATATAGAGACATTTGGGCCAATCTGTTTACAGAGTTACATGATTATTGGTTAAATTTTATTTCTTGAATAGATTCTCCGATTTAAAAGCTATAAGCACTTCATTATTAGCCAACAACAGATAACTGAATATAATCCCATCATAATCTGACCAAAATAGTTAGACGAAACAGGCATTACCTTTGAAGTAGGATGCACCTTGGCAGATGGATGGATATAGACATCGCCAACAATAGTGGCAGTTCTTTTGCCATCTCCTGAGGCTAAAAGATGAGGAGAGGTATGGCGAAACTGAGAGAGATATAACCCAGAGCATCTCAAAGACATCCTAATCAAGATGAAACACAATGGTTAGTTAAAAATTCCAATATATTACAAAAAACATGAAAAGTATTTGTATACCCTGGGGTTTTGATCTGTTCCCAGAAATCAAGTGTCTGGTATGTGTACAGCTCCTTCTTTCCCGCTCGAGGGGATAAAATGTCTTGATCTAACCTAACAAAGTCTGGTGGAAGCGCCCTGTTTATATTAAGCTTATAAGGTCTATATAATAATAAATACTTTCTAGTTGGATTGGTAGCAATGATATCAATTGTATACTACTACCCTCCATCCCAAATTATCGGTCGTTTTGGCTTTTCTGCACCTAGATGTATGATATGTCTAGATACATAATAAAAGTTGTGGGCAATGTTCGCTTCTAAGTGCAGCTGCACCGCTGCAGACGTAGAACTATGTAATACTGTTGCTGGTACTTGTTTGGAATTTTGGATGCAGCCACAGCTGCTGTGGCTGATTCGGATACTCTGTATTTAGAAAAGCCAAAACAACCTATAACTAGAATGGAGGGAGTAGCTAGTTTCTGGAAGAACCACCACATAATGGTGAAGAGAAAGGGGCTAACAGCAGAAAACAAGATTTGTGAAAAAAACATGAAGAATATATCACGAATACATACTTAGTTGCTGAATGAAGAGCTTCAATGCTAGATACACGCCGCAAATTTGCTGAAACGTAGCACTTAAAGGGATTAAACTTGTGTTAAAACTGTCAATCAAGGGAACTAGAAGATTGAGTTAGAATATCTGCTACAAGTAATACATTTTAGAGCACCCATGTATGAATTAATATAAGAATATGAATATCGGCAAATCAAACATTTTTTTCCCAAATGACTTGCGTCAAAAGTAAAGAAGGCATTTACATCTACTTAGTTAAGAGAAGTTGACATTTGAAGCAATAGAATAAACAAAGAATGTTCTGTTTCAAACAATCACACACATTTACAAGGAAAATCGTTGTAATATAACATGAGACAATACCTCTGTCTTTTTTCTGTTTTAAGACATCCTCAATGGCGCTAAGGATATCGGGAGTAAATATATATACTCCGCAATTTATGAGATCACTCACCTACACATAGATAAACTGCATTACTGCTATCAACTATGCCAATTACTCACTGAGAATCATTGCATGTGAAAGGTGCAATCAATTTCAGAGCAAAAATATGACATGCAAAATCTCAACCGAAAAAATTACAACGAGCAAATAAACCAACAAAGAGCAAAACTGCACTCACAAAAGTCTCCGGCTTTTCCGTATAGTGCAGCAGTTCATTTGTTTCAGGATCAGCTACCAACTCGCCGAACTGGTTTGCTGACTCTGCTGATACCTGATTGAAAGTGTTAGAATAGAATATTAAAAGTGGGAATGATGTTAGGAGTAACAAATTATGCATGAGAAAGGCCAAATTAATATGTAATATTTTAGAATATTATCAGCATACCTTGTTGACTAGTAAAGTACCCATTCCTCCATACTTTTTATGGGCCTCTACAATGATGAAAACAGTTATACATTTAGCTGTTGGTATCCAACAAGACCGGCACTGCAGAAGCTATGTAGATGGAGTTATCTAATATCTTACAACAAAAGGCAATTATTAGAAGTGTAACACACTATCGTTGCCTCGTCGGACAAGTTTGACTTATATCTTCTGTTTCTCTATTCAATAAAGCTATAGATGGAAAATTAATAAAAGTTTAGATGCATATTGTGCATCTATATAGAAAGGTAATGAAAAAAAGGAAAGGCAAAGTATCTGGGAATAAACGGTTGATTTCTATCAATATTAAAAAAAGCTCAGAAGCTAAAATATCCGTTTCATATTCTCAATTATGCCAGAGATAAAAACCCAAGAATTTTGATGAATGAAGGGTTTTGTCAAAAAGTATTTATTGTCCAATGATAAATTAAATCGGCACATCTAAATTATCTTTAAAACACTCTTTCAGCAGTGAAGCATCCATGTATAGAACACCTAAAATTGACTGAGACTTTACCATTATTCACATAACGGTCGATCATTTCATCGTTTTCTATGCACTATACTAACAATACTTCAAACTTTTTAAAACATACATCCATATAATTTAGTGACCTTAAGTACAATACCGTACATTAGAAGAAGATGCATCTCTATAAGATGATGTAACCTCTGAATGTGCCAAAAACAAGCTACCAATGGCAAGCTCAGCTTCGGATTCAATACCAACCACTACACTTATGTTCCACTTACTCTGACAGTCTGACTAAAGTGACTCCACCAGGGGCACAAGAACAATGTTAGACGTGAGCTTGATGACAAGTGGACCCGCTATTTCGTTTTAAATAGCAAATCAAAGAACAACCTCATGATGTTCAATCATTATACTAGCTGACTAGGCATGCTTGTGATTAGAGAAGTGTGTCTAAGATCATGAAACACCATCACCAAACTGATAAATTTAACTAACAACCTACCTAGCATGTCTGGAAGAGGGAAGCTAGAACAGACGTCGCAATTCAGCAGAACTATGTGTGACTGCAAAACAGCAAGCAAAAGCAGTAACCAACTTTTAGAGGATGAAAGTTTTTTGATCCAACCGGCATAGGCGCATAGCAATGTAGTAGGTTCCTACAGACCCCAGCCACTGAATGTGTTCTGAATAGGCAAGCACTATTCAAAAAGTAATCCACTGCATTACTGCAGCTTTGTAAATATGCAACTAATCCAATTTCACAATTCAAACTGACAATCAGGCTATGGCACTAAGTCATTACCGGACTGTCTTCCATGATGTAATCTCTAAAGCTGTAGAGCCCTCCAGCTGACCCGTGAGGCTTATCCTCTCGTAGGTACCTAAAAATTGGCGAGACCCTGTCAATGGCACTGCTCTGAAATGTAGCCCGACATGCAGAAGCAAACGTCATCAGGGCACGAAACGAACCTGACAGGGATCCTGAGCTCGTGGGAGATAGACGAGACATAGAGCGCGAACTCCCGCTCCTCATAGAACCCGATGAGGTATATCTGTGCCAGGTGGGGGATCTGGGATCCAAAAGCCTTTTCAGACCGAACCATACGGATATCACAATTCCACAAAGGACAAGGGGGCGTAGGAATTGGTGGCTCACCCGGCTGCAGGCGGAGATGGGGTGGTGCACCATGGGCTGGCCGGCGATAGGGAAGAGCGGCTTGGGCACGTTCAGCGACAGCGGCCGGAACCGCGTCCCTGCACCCGACACAAGGACCAGAGCAAAACGATCAGAAGGGAGGGCAGAGGAGGGGTTCCGGGGGGGCGCGCGGCGCAGATCTAGCAGCACTAACCTTTGGTGGGGCCGCCGACCATGATGACGGCGACGACGCGCTGCTCGGAGCCGGCCATGGCTGCTCTGCTTCGGCGCCGGTGGCGGAGTGGTGGGGGGAAGAGACACGCGCGGGCGCGGGCGCGGGCGTGGCGAGATTTATGGCGATGGGATTTGGACGGGAGCGTGGACCGCGGGTCTCTTAGCGGAGGCGATGCCGATCAGAGACGTCGGAGGAGGTGGGGATCCCCTGCAGTACTGCATGGGCCACTGTCGCGTGGGCTCCGCGTGCGACAGGGCCCACGCGCAGTGACCCAACTGCACGGTGCAGTACGTCAGAGGATCCGTGGGGCAACGAGGCGGGAGGAGCGTGTGTGTTGGTGCGCAGCGGAGCGGAGGCGGGCGAACTGGGATCCGTGCAGCACCAGAGCTGAGCTAGCGCGGAACGGATACCGGTGGCCGAGGGGCAGAAGCGCAGATCGGAAGCTTCTTTCTCTAGATGCCGATAATAACGGTCAAGGAATGTGGCCGCTAGCGGATAACTGAGAGATTATCCCAGCTGGAGTTCACGATTTTCCATTGGGGTACTATATGTTAGCTGTTAGACGAGACAAATTTGTTTATTTAGGGCTAGTTTAGAAACTCTATTTTTAAGAGTTTTTTATTTTTCCAAAGAAAAAATGAACTAATTTTTCTTGAAAAACTAGAAATTTATTGGGAAAATTTGGTTCCCAAACTAGCCTTGGGTCCCTATATTTACTGCTGGCTAAAATACTATCTATTGAACTGCAGATCACTTGGACAGTGTTACCTGTGCACCATTGAAGCATGGCTAATCTGCAGACTGAACAGGGGTAAAATGGAAACTATACCAGGGCTGGACTCACAACAAATAACAGTGGGGTAATCTAGCAACAAACACATGAATAATGTATTGCGGGTTATTTTAACTATTGACAATGTTAGTGGGGTGTTTTAGTGAACGACAATGTATAGGGACCTAAATAAACAAATTGGCCAGTTAGACAAAGGCGAGATCTGGAAAAACGCTGTCTAATTGGATCTTGATGGTAGTACGATTCGAGCAAGAAATTCTTGCGATGATGCGGCACTTGCGAACGGAACCGTATCAATTGGTTAGAAGCAGAAGTTCTGTGTTTGTACACGATCCCAAGCACGGTACGCATTGACGTAGTCTGGCACATTTTTCTCGACTCTTCCTAGGAAGAAGCATGATTAAAATAATATTATTAATTGGATTTAAGTGAGTAATAGAGAGTATGTTATTAGTGGTTAGTTTTTATGGTGTGATTAAGTTTAGATGCAATTTATTTAATTGATTAGAATCATGAACGTGGGAGTGATTTGGTTGATAAATTTTGCAAAATTTAAACTGATAAATTATATAGTGGTATAAATAAAGAAATTTGCAGCATTGCGATCGGCACTATTTTTTCCTACGTTGGAAAAAGGACGTTTCGAACGGAAGCATACGAATGGTTTTCTCCTAAATTCAATAAATTCATTCATCCAAGTACCTCACGTCGACGCCACTTTCCACACGCAGTACGCAGCACACTTTCATTAATCTCTCTTTAGAGCTTATTTAAAATACAGGAATTTTAGAGGAATCATATAGAAATTTTATAGAAAACAGTTCGTTTTCATAAGAAAAACGTAGGGGGAAAAATCCTCCGTTCCAAAGGAGCGGCTTACTTCGGAGTTATGGTTGGGCCCAACTAAGCTTGAGTTCAAAAAAAAGTTTTCACATAGTTCTTATATCTTTTTTTCTTTTCTTTTATAAGCATACTGATCGTGCTCGCTTCTGCTAGCTGTGGCTGTAACAGTAGCAAGACATAACTACACAGGAACTTCACTACCAGTCTCGGCCATCACAGCCGATCAGGTTACATATCTCCATTTTACTTGAGTGCTTAATTGTGTGCAACATGCTTGCTGTAGACTGTAGTTGACTTGATACCTTGTTAGATCAAAGTTGTAAAACTGTAGTCTTGTTTACAAATTACAATGTTGGTTCCTTTCACAGCACCAAGGTTTCCGTCATTCATAATTGAATGCTCTTGTCTGATCCGTCGCGTGGCGTTAGTGTTACTGCCTTTGCCTACAAATAAATTAACTTCTAAATTTGTCCTAAGTTTAGAGTTTGTGAATATAATTAGATTTAGAAAAATAATATCAATATTTATGACACAAATTTCATTAAATACACCCTAGAATTTATATTTTTTGTGTCATAAAAGTTAATACTCCTATAAAATTGCTCGAACTTACAAAAGTGTTATATAATCTCAACTTTACTAGATATTGATATCACAGTCAGACCTAATATAAAATAGGAGTGATGACACACTTGCAACAACTACCACCAAAATATCAAAGCGAGGGTATATAAATTAGTCTAGGCAAGAGACCTAATGATAAAAATTTAGACTCTACTATTTACACCCAGAGAAATGAGCAGGGGCATGTGCACTCACTCGGCTATACGTAGGTCTAACCCTAATTGATATTGGTGTATCTTCTGTCATTAATAACAAAAAAAGATGACAGGAACGTAGTACTCACTCTTGTCCTCCCAACTAGGATTAAACATTTGGGTATACCCAAAATTTCGGGTCGGGTTTTTTGAGTTTTAAATATTTCGGGTATTCAACAATTGAACCCAAACTCGATCTGAATTAAGTGCCCGAAATTTCGCGCCCGAAATTTCGTGCCCGAAATTTTGGATTCCGGTTTGAGTATGTCTGACATACCCGATATACAATCTGACTTCTGCATATGTAGCCTGTCCGTGTTTGGCGTTCTATAACATGAGTACTTCGCCACTACTTACCACATAATTGGATACCTATGTGTGTAACCGGCCTCATGCGAGCATGCTCCCACGAATACGTTTCACACGTATCGGTGGATGCGGGACAAAGACCTCCCGCGAAGACGTGACTGCATATGTCTGACCACCCACCTGTGTATACGGGTAAACAGACACGCTGGTCAACACATGTCGGCTGCTAGACTACCCAGTTAGTGCTTCTGCAGCAACCAAACACATGGTTAGTGCTTCTGCAGCAGCTTCACGCCAGGCGTATCCAGGCGCCTAGGCAGGCCAGGCTTCACTCTACAAGTTTGCAGCTGCAGCTAGGGGTGGTAATGGGCTATAAACTTTACACTGCAAATTTTAAGGGTCGAATCGGATTAGGATCGGTCCTTATTCTTATTTATTTTTGAACTAATATTATTTGAGGGCCTTAATTTTTTGTGAAGAAGCATTTGGATCGTGATCCATTACCACCCCTGGCTGCAGCCGATTGCCAACTAGGCATAGCAATTAGCAACCACCTAACTAGCTAAGTACCGGCAGCAGCAATGCAGCACTGGCATTGCAATTGCAGAGTAGCAGCAACACAGGCAAGCAGCAACAGCAAGGTAGCTACCCGCTTTGGAGCCTTGGAGCTGGACTGCTGGAGGCTTGGCCGCTTGCCCGCTTGGACTTGTCCCGGCGGCCCGGGCGCCCGGCTCACTGCTCGTCTGCTTGCTTAGGGCTGTGACACACTGACACCGTGACCCGTGAGCCCGGCTCACTGCCCGATTTTTTTGCATTTTGGCCCTTCCTTGGAAAAAAATCACGTTTAGACCCTAAAAAATTTTAATGTCACTCGGCGCCATAGGCTATGGCGCCGAGGTACGTGCTGCGCTGGCACGAATGGATGTCATGGCGTTGACGTGTCACCGAGCTCGGCGCCATAGATCTTGGCGCCGAGCTCAATTCTGTACACAAAGCTCGTCTAGCTCAGTTGGTAAATCGCAAGGCTCTTAACCTTGTGGTTGTGGGTTCAAGCCCCACGGTGGGCGTTTAATACTTTTTGTCTTTGTCACTGATTTGTTTTTTTTGTCCAGATTTTTCGTTTATGTCACTGATTTGTCCGTCCACATTTATTTCTCATCTAGATTTTTTTGCAGTTTAATACAGTTTACCTCGCATGTGAATAACTTAAACCTTCCTTTTGAGCCGGAAATAATAAACAGCCAAATGAGTTATGAAAGATATTATTGTTTTTCTAGTGATTTAATGCATAAGTTCTGCACTTCTTACTTTAAATTTGAGACTAGTGTACTAGAAGGGTTCTTCATTTTTTTGTCTGAGTTATCTTCTGACCTTGGGAACCTACCCTTGTTTCCTTTTAATTTAACCAGAGGAGACTGCACTAAAGTTTAATGAACACGAGTATAGTGGTTGTATTACTGCTCGAGTCATGCAATTGAATTTAGTTGGTTTAATCCAATTGCTATATGACATGCATAATTAAAAACAATCACTTGTCCACCGTCCTGAATCTATAAAGAAATATAGCACCAATATCAAATTAAATTCAATCTGGCGACAAGAGTTCAAGACCTGTTATCAGCACATAACACTTCTATGGTGCTTTTTATGGAGATAGACTTGAGATTTACATGTTTTTTAAAAACATTTGTATAGGTTGACGGGAGGAACAACTCCAACTGGGTTATATCTCAGCTGGCGGTTTTGGACTCGAGAATGAGTTCGCTGCAAGATCAAACTGAACCGCAAAAAATTCTGAATGAGAAATAAATCTGGACGAATAAATCAGCGACATAAATAAATAATCTGGACAACAAAAAACAATTAGTGACAAAGACAAAAAATATTAAATGTCCACCATAGGACTCGAACCCACAACCACAAGGTTAAGAGTCTTGCGCTCTACCAACTGAGCTAGATAAACTTTGTGTACACAACCAAGATCTATGGCGCCGAGCTCGGTGTCACGTCGGCGCCACGACGTCCGTTTGTGCCAGCGCAGCACATACCTCGGCGCCATAGCCTATGGCGCCGAGCTGTGTTACCTCGGCGCCACAGGCTATGGCGCCGAGCAAAGGGTCCAAAAATGACATTAAAATTTTTTAGGGTCCAAACGTGATTTTGTTTCCGAGGAAGGGTCAAAATGCAAAAAAAATCGGGCTCACTGCTCGCTTGTCGGGTTGGTCAGGAACAGGTTATCGGGTAGCAGATTGGGTATTCGGGCACCGAACTTCTTAACCCGAATTTTGCTAAAAAAATGTCAGATACCGAACTAGCTAAGAAGTATCTTATTAGGTTTGTCTTGTACTAATTAAACTTTACCCTAACATGGTCGATACCTATTCAACCATCTCTAGCCAATTTCTTAGATACTACTCCCTCTATCTTAAAAAATAAGGCGCATAAAATTTTAGATTTTGTCATAAAAAATAAGGTGTACTACTACTTTTACCCTACGGTAGATCAGTAGATGCATGTGCCCTTCTCCATTTTTCTATCGGTGCATACACGTTTCTTTATATGGTGACGTATGATTATTTATCCCAGCCTAGTAGACGGGGAAACAAGATTTTTCTCATGCACCCAATGCGTAATGTCTGATACTCAATTAAAGCCGAAAATAATTACCTTCCATTCCATGTAGCATGTGTGGTACCACCTGCTGATCCGTTAAGCCAAAACATAGCGACATCAGAGGAAAGATAAGTACTGTAAAGAGTTGCACTAATATTCATGAAAAAAATCCACGCCTTATTTTTTGGGATAGAGGGAGTATAATCTAGACATGAGGGGAGCTAAAATCCCTATGTTCATCCCCTAGATATGTGCTTAAAACGAGCAACATTAGTCTACAGATGGCTCAACCTACATGAATCCTCACTGAAACAACAACAATAAGAAAGGCATTCTCCACGCGCAGTACACAACTCGCAATATCTATGAAACTATATACCTAAATATCCTCTATCTTAAATATAGAAAATAATTTCTTCATTATAGACTTCAAAGGTGTTCTCTAAAGGCTTCTCTAAATATAGAGGACACTCATAAATCTCTACATATATAGACTCACTCTCATCTTCTCTGTCCATTTTTATACTTTAGATAACATATTAAGCAAAACTCAGATATGTAAGATATTTAATGGTATGGTAAATATTTATATATAAAAAACTGAAGTAAAATATGTCTCTAATGTAGCTCTTTTACTTATAGACAAATAGATATAGAGGACGTTGTTGAAGATATAGATAAGAGAATATTTTAGAAAAATTTATAGATGACACTTAGAGAAATGATATAAAGAATACTGGTGAATACTACCATATGTGTCAACTAAACACACTAGTCAACAAGCCAAACGCCATCGACCAACACCACTATACGACAATAGTGGTAGCATGAGGCTGGTTCCAATCAAAGGCGTTGCTACCGCGTATGATCGGTTGGTATTGACTTGTTCGACTTCAACGCGGGTTGGTTCGACCACCTGATCGGTGGGCTGTCAACCGGTCATCTTGATCGTTATTGATCAGACAATACTGATCCAAACTGGTCAATAACAACAACTTTTAGTGATGTGGTATGTTTATATTGGTTCACGTGTGTGCACGTCACATAGCTATTTTCAAATATTTGAAGTCCAAAAAAAACAAAAAAAAATAATTCCATTTTTTTAAAAAAATATAGAATGTGACCTGCAAATTAGATTTTTATTTACGAATCATGCAATTTTTATATGTTTAAGTTATATAATTTTATTTATGAAATTATTAATTTTATGTGTTAAATTGTGTGACTTTTAATTGTGTTCATACTTAGATGAATCTATATTTCAATAAGATATCAGATATCGGGTTTTATTTTAGCTAAAAGTTGTAAAAGAAAAACTGCTGAGGTGACTATAAGCTTCGTAGATAAAAGCTAATATAACCGATGCAGCTCGCGAGCTGTGTTGAGAGAATTTCGTGACAGGAGGCCTAGTGCAGTTCGAGAAGGTTCGGCTCGTAGCAAGCACCCGACCGTTGGACGGGCAGAGGCTGTAGTACGCGTGTACTGACTACTGATTAATCCCCAACCCAAGCAGCCCAACGCTGCTGCTGCTGCTGATTTGTGATCGGCATGCAATTTGGCGTTGCCGCCTTGCCGGTGCTCCTGCTACGCCTACGACTAACGAACGGAAAGGAAATGACGGCTCAGATTCGACGCCGTGATTTTACCCCCACCACTCCGAATACAGCATTCACTCATATTTATGAATTTATCCAGATTTCCTACCTCTCACCGGGTGGAACGTTACAAATTCGAACTCATCTGACAATGAGGACAAATTGTGTGGTACTACATTGACAGCCTGCACTGAATCTACTGGCATTTTATTCGGATCCGTACCATTCCGATTTCCTCGCGGGTGATGATCACATCTGGACGTTAGAATTCAAACAAATTCAATTGCAAATAAGAGGGAAAACAATCTGTCAAAGAAAACGAACATACAAGACTCGCAACGACGCCACCCGATGATTTCTCTTTCTTGAAGCTACCGCAACACTCGAACAGAATGATGCTCATGAACAACGACGCACCACTGTCCACCGAGGTGACGCCACCGCTTTAAAATCCCCGCAGCCTCCGAACGGATCGAGCTCGCCCACCTAGAAATGACACTCTGACTAACGACGAGTTTTATCCCATATAGAGGAGTATGTTAATTGTTAATGGATAAGAACGTCTACCTATCCGTAAAATATATTCACATATACCATTATAATTATTTAATAGTCTATATTAACTAAAATTAAACTCTTTTCTAGCTATTATTTATATAGCTATCAAGTCATGTAATCATGTGATTTGTTATATGTGAAGTTAGAAAAAAAACACTATTTTAGTTTTCGTATTTAGCAATTAGAGACTAAAATGATATAAAATGTAAGAGATAAAAATTAGTCTATATAAATCAAACACCTTCTTAATATTTTAAATCTTGATATTTAAATGATTGATATATTGTAATTTAAGACTTTTCTATTGTTACAAGTTACGAGTAAAATTTTATGCTCGCTATCATATACATCTAATCGTAACCTTGCCATCCCTACCCCACCTAGCCCCCGCCATACTCCGACCCTAGGGTTTCCGTCCTCTTCCGTAAGCTTCCAAAAAAATGGCCAACGAGGAGCCGGCTCCCGTCACCGCTCCTGCCGCCGCCGCCCCAGCCGGGGGCGACCATTCTCCGGCCTTCTCGTTCAGCATCTGGCCGCCGACGCAGCGCACGCGGGACGCGGTGGTGCGGCGCCTCGTGGAGACGCTCGCGGGGGACACCATCCTCTGCAAGCGCTACGGCGCCGTGCCGGCCGCCGACGCCGAGCCCGCGGCGCGCGCCATCGAGGCCGAGGCCTTCGACGCCGTGGCCGCCGCGGGAGGCGCCGCCGCCTCCGTGGAGGAGGGGATCGAGGCGCTGCAGTCCTACTCCAAGGAGGTGAGCCGCCGCCTCCTCGACTTTGTCAAGTCCCGCTCCGCGGACGCCAAGGCCGACCCGCCGTCGGCGGAGGCCCTGGCCCCTGACGCGCCCGAGGCCCAGCCCGCGGCGTGAGCGCCGGACAGCCAGTCGTTCCGTACCTGATCTTCCTGAGATGAGATTGAGTCGCGTCTGGAGTTTGTGTGGAGACTGCAGCCTGTGTGTGTGGCAAAGTCTGGGTCTGTATGACTTGAACGTTAGCTGTTTGCACATCTATGCAGTTCTTCTTCCACGGATGTCTGATTTAGTGCGTGCTCTTATTTTACTTCTTGCAATGACTGCCCCTGACCAACGATTATGTTCCGTTTGCTGTGACGCTCATGCATCAGGCCTCGAGTGATAGATAAATCCGAAATAACAAGCAGAATCCTCCCATCTTTCAAGCCACATTTTTATCTGGTAACTGTCATCGTTGATTTGAAATCTGATTATGGGTCATAAGTTCAGTATGAATCCTCAATGATCAAATGCCTATATCGCAATCTTCTGTGTACTTTTTGCTGCTATACTGTATGTCAGCTGGCTTTGGAAATTGGAATCAATACCCAGCCAGCATCTCGTTCAAATGTGGCCTTGCTACTGAAACTGAATGAATCGTCTGTCTCCCATTTTTCTTTACGCCGACCAATTCTGCAGATGGCTTGTTTTTATCAACAAGTTCAAAGAGCATTTGCTGGGGTGCTGGGGCGTCTGGTTGGTGCTAAGCCTGTCTGATGACCCGGATCTACTCTCGGTTGAAGATGAAAAGGGATACTGAGGGCCTGTTGGGAGCCCCCCTTCAATCCCCTTCTCCTAAACAAAGCCCTAAATTGAATAGTAAAAATCCCCTTCTCCCAAGCCCTGAAATGTCGGCGTTCCCCGTGTCAAGCGAGCTTCGGCATGTATTTGGCCATTCCTCTTACAGTTCACAGACTGAATATAGCCGAGGAACCGTTACTCCGGTTACATCGGCGATCAATTGGGATGGCGGCTTCAGTCCCCAGCGACTGCATTGGATAGTTCAAAGCAAGCCCTGTACTTGTCGAACAATTAGTGGTAATTTCTGAATTGCACACGTTATCCAAAGTGCTTTGAGTTGATAAAAATCAGACAAACCCTTCAGCGCGTAGTGTCATTGTGTTTGTGTTCTTTCATATGATGGTCATCACATTGATGTGTGAGTGGCTGAGTGTGACGCACAGGATTGGAGGGAATCAGATGGAACTTTATTATTGTTGGTGCAAATCACACTTGCCACCAATATGTTCCAATTCAGGAAGCTTATATAACTCTTGGTGGGTAAACAAAAAAAAAAATCCTCGGCAGACTGAAGAAATTTCCAAACATGATAGCCATATGTCCTTTTCCATATTTATTAGTCGATGCTTATATCTCTCCGTTCTTGAACAGTTTGATGCCGTCCCTCCAGAGATTCGCATGCCACAAAATTCAAGGCCTAAGAAAATAAAAGAAGAGGAGGAAGGAACAAAACGATCTGGGACAGTGGAAATCACTTGACGATCGTGGACACTGGCACGCCTGAATGCAGAAGAAGTGCCAAAAGCAGCGAGCTGCACATGCAATGAAGAAATCCAAAACCAAATGTGAAACATGATGGTCCAGTTAACCATGAGACAAACAATGGCGGCAAGCGACTCCCGAAGCCTGTCTACAAGAGGCAACCTGAAAATAGAGAACGATTTCCCAGCTGAAATTTCTCGTGGCCCCCTCGCAAGGCTATCTACAAATGACTGAGAGCGCTCTCCTGGCAGTTTAGGGCCAAGCAAGGCATGCTTCCCAACCGAGTACAACATCATCTACAAGAATCTGCGCTTCATCACCAGATAGTAGCCACGGCTCTCTTGATTTCCGTTCCTTCAATGTTTCTTCTTCCGCAGGTGATGATGAGTTGCAGGGAGCTCTGCTAGATACAGCTCCAGAGTCTGCTGATTGTAATGGCATTGAGTTTACAAGATCGTCAAGTGATGGATGTGAGACATCAGGAGGCGACGACACTGACTGCATTCCTTCCAGAATCGTGCACTGCACGGGTCATCGAATTGGGCCAGTGCAACTCTACATTCCGGTCAGGGTAGCCTAGCTGTAGATACGGGCATGCCGTCATCTGAATGGTTTAGGTCGACCTAGTTAGAATAGATGCCTTCAACGGCCTGTGATCTGCTCTTGACAGGATCATTTGAGTTTTAAAATATTGTATGGTTTGGCTTTTGGAGTTACTGCGTGTGGCAGAGCAGTGCTACGGAGACATTGGGTATATGTGATTGTAGGATTGGCTATATTTGATTGTAGGATTAGGTTTGCTAGCGGCTGCAGAATACTTTAGTCACAATAATATCACAGTTTTGAAAACTAAGGTCCTGACCTAAGTTTAGAATGCTTTAAAACAAGTATAATATTTGCAATACTTCAGTTTTGAAAACAGAGACTTTAGCTAGCTTGTCAAACATCATTATGTCTATAATACAACAGTATTTAATAATACTGTGGTATTTTTCCAAAGCTACGAAAAAACTTCACACCCAAACACCCTAAGTTTTAGTGCTTGTAACTGAAACCCCGAATTGCGTGCGAACATGTTGCTTTCGGATATATATGTGGAATATCTGACTCAACGTATCATTCTCCTTTTAATCCTTTGTATTGGTTGACATGAATTTATGATACAATGCACTGGTTAATTTGGAGTTAGCCCAGTGCCAATCTGAGCTTAGATGCACTACATTGCTAAGTCAATAAGACGGACCATATGCACATTTATGAAGCTTCTTTCCAGCTTGTATTTTGAAAGGTACTTGCAAGGTGATAAACGGCTCACTTTTGATTAGCTGCGGAACCTTACAAAGCCAACATGGCGAGGCGTAGACGCCACTCCAGCAGACCAGAACTCATACCAGATTACCAATGCAATTTTTCTTTACAACTCAAAGCTGAGTTCCCATACTAGGCCTGGAAGGGGAATTACTGAAGAAAATAATCACATGGCGGTACAAGAATCACAAGTAACTTCGATTCTGCCAAGTCTCCTTTCTTTCCCATACAGCAAACGGAAGCTATTGTAGCCTTTGCATACCTATATCAGATATGCTTACATTAAGTAATGTTACAAAAAGACATGATGGGTAGTCACTACTTTCAGAACATCCCTAAGACTTCATTTCCCCCCACAAAGAGGCTTGCATGAGAACTTTCTTCAATGTATTAACGGGGAAAATGCATTCTGGTCTGTGGAAAACCACGGATGAGGGGTAATTTACACAACAACAAAAAATCCTACCACCAACTAAACAAGTTAAAGAAAAAGGCAAGGACGGAACATATCCATAACCGCATGATATTTGTGAGGGAAGTATGTTGAAATATAGCAGGAGTAAGCTAAACCGGAACTCGTTTTCCTCTGTAGCGGTCAAGGAACTGCAGATAAGGGTATCAAACAAGGAATAAGTCTCTCGTCTTGAGTAAAAAAAGAAAGAATGTTTTGTGTTCTGAACTCCTTACCGATGTGACAAACGGTTGTTGAAAAATCCATCCAATAATAGGAATCCTTTGGAGGAAAACAGCAAGGGTTGGCCAAAATCCACTGAAACTAAATCCATGTAAGCATCCATATAGAAGCCAATCTTTTGACATTAATGATGGAGTAAGAGCAAAAAAAAGTTTTGTGAATAGTTATTGGTAATGCATTGAATGCTTCAGGTTGATGTTTCAACCTTGAATAGCAGATGTGTACTGTTGCATTGTGTGTACAACCATTTGAATTGCTGCTATTTGTGGGTGAGTGGCAAGGGATTTGCCACTTTGTAAGATGGATGAATGTTAGAAGCATTTCCTGTTGCAGATTGCTAAAGAGAGAACAATTAAAGAGAATCATACAACCTGAAGAGTACAACAAAGCCATATGCTTCTAAGAGCATGCCAAGAAAGGGCCACCCAATAAGAACCAGAAAAAAGCCAGCACCAAATGAGATAGTACCCTGTTTATTACATCAGATAATTAGATATCATGGATTTTAACGTAGGCAACATATCTAATGTAAAAACGATTATGGTGCTAACAATGCTACCATCAAATCTTGTTCATCAGATCCACCATCTAAGGCTGAGTGCAATCCCACCTGAGGACAGCACGCATTATTCTGTGAAGACGCAGGGGTTCTTTAGAAAATAGTCTGAGAGAAGGTGGTACTGCACTGAGCCGTAGATGGTGAACCCAATGGACAAGATTTGATGTTAGTACCCTAATCGTTTTTACACTAGATATATTGCCTTTAAAGTAAACATGTACATGAAATTTAGTGATTCAAACCTTGTAGTTCTTAGGCTTGGTGAAGAACTGCATAGTGGATTTCAAACCAATTGTCAAACCCAAACCAGATAGAAAGAGGATCTGAAATGGTGGCATTTAACCATATGGTAATCAGTCTTGAGTTACCTTTCGCACTTCAAAATTCAAAGAAAAAATATTGAGTACTGAAAACCTACATTGCCCATTGCAATAAGACCCTTGTCAAAGAAGAAAATGATTCCCAGGAAGGAGAAGAATATTCCAAAGCCTGTTAGGCCTAGCCCAATCTCTATTTCAGGAGAAAAAAAAGAACTCAGCAAGTCACAGGTCAATAAGAAGGATAAAAAAATCAGGAAATAATGGCACAACCAAAGTTTGTTGCTCATAATTATCCTGCCAGATACATAATGCCACCGCTACAATGACTTACAGTTAACTTACAATGATAAATTGAAAAAAAAACACTAATAGCTTACTACATCCTACATAATTCTACTCAGATGGCTTTCACATAGGCACAATCATAAATGAAATAATGAAAATAGTGACATTTGCAAGCAAATGGCACCAGGACCAAGCCAGAAAAGACTACTAGATTCTAACTGACATTTGCAAATCTCACTGCTCAATTTCTGCTCCAAATTGTTTCATTATTTATGACAACATCATCAGATGAATGCAAGGGTCAACAAAAATTGATCAGAAATTGGTACATGTCGTTTAATGGAACCATATATGTTACCGAATTTCAAGACACTTTCTAACTAATTCAAGCATTGTTTGGAGATTTGCAAACACAACATTCAAGCCAAAACATAACCCACACTAACCCCTAAGATTATATGCTTATGCTAAAAAGCTTAGTTGGTATGGCTCCAATTCTGGTGATTTAATTATTGGTCCAACTTATGTGTAACACTGTGACCGGCCAATAAGGGGTGGATGACGAGCCAACAACACTTTTTTAGGGATTCCTTCGAAATTGGCCTGCTCTTATTTATCAGACTCCTGAATTGTTTGAGATCAACTCCAAATCGAGCTTAACAATCTGAGCCAAAGTCAAAAGTCATTCAAATCCAGTCATTTTCATTTTAAAAGAAAAATAAGTTTAATCGGGGCCCTTTTCAAACGAGCCACTGAGCTAACTCAACGATCTTTTTGTCCAGCCCACATACTGCAATGCAACGAAACATCAATTCATCACATGTGTTCCAAGGTCGTATCTTCATCATGTTTGATCCTTCAACCCACAAATGCATTGCAGAATTGAACAGAATAATAATACATGATAAAGACATGATTGACAATAATACTACTAAAATATTGGGTATGTGAGATCGTATGGAATAAAAAAACTCATGTATACCGGTCTTTCCATATGCATTGTATGTGGTGGCAATTTGCAGATATGTGAAGGTCATAAGTAATAAACGAGATACAAAAAATCACACCAAAAATGGAGTTCCTGGCACTACATATTGATGTCCCTATTAGCACCAATTCAAACAAAAAATGTAATGCCAGGTGCATACTCTTGAGGTCATTCATCTCGAAAGAAACCATGTTGTCAGGAGAAGGGTAGCAATGACACTCCGAAGCCGCAACACAGAATCCAACACCTGCAGTAAGTGTAAAATTAGGCACCAAAACTACAGACTCAGAAGACAACAAAGAGTATGAGTTCCACAAGGGTACTGAACCCGAAGGAAACAGGCAAACGAGATCACTGGAGACAACTCAGACAAGAGAATGTCACTAAATACCACTTCCACAGCACCGTGCCTTTAAACCTAGAGGCCGCGCAGAATTGCATCTGAAAACCTAGTCCCTAGTCCCTACTCCCTAATGAAACACCACCTACATCGAATCGAGTAGGCGGGATCTAGAACTAGAAGCTCCGCGCCAGAGATCCAGCCCTAGATGGCGGCTCAAACCCAAATAATTCCCCCGCGCGCTGAATCAACGATACCACCACACCCGCAGATTCATTTCAACCGAGATTCGAGACAGATCACAGTCCTGGGCACCACTACTGAAGAGCAGACGACGGAACGAACCTTGCTAGGGCGGCGGCGGCAGCGCGGAACGATGACTTCGCGGTGGAGAAGGCGCGCTGCGTGTGCGTCTGCGTCTGGGTCCTCGACCTCGTCTTGTTCTCTAACGCAGGATGAAGAACGGAGACACGGAGGAAACGAAAATCGCAGGACGGATGAATGCCTCCGTGCAGCGCGCAATATTTTTTAGCCCTATAAAAACACTAACATTTTTATAATAACGATGCTCAATTAAATTTCGAGGAAGTAAACGTTTTGACGAGAAATTGTATATTAGTGCTACCAACCGGTAACGGTGTCATGACGGATCACGATCCAGTTTAAGGGCTAGTTTAGGAACACCATTTTTACAAGTGATTTCAATTTTTCTAACGGGACGTTTAGATCCCTTTATTTTAGAAGAATTGAAATTCACTTAATAAAGTAACTTATTTAGTTTGAAATTTGACATTCCACTACTTTCCAAAATTCATATATAAGTCTATCTCAAATTCATAAGGTGGATGATAAGAAATGATTTTATGCATTAGTAGAATTTGTTTCTACTCCGTAATTTACATGACACTCTTCATCTCACTCATCTATAGTAAAAATATAGCTCATAAATATCTCCGATATCTTGCTAATAATGGTATACAAATATATTTTGCATAAAACCGAATTAGCTTAATTGATATATGTATAAATTACTATTATTAGAATGAAGTTCAATTCCAATAATCCAAACAGGACGCAAGGGAAATTAGTTCATTTTTCATTGGAAAAATTGGAATCACTTGGTAAAACGGTGTTTCCAAACTAGCCCTAACTAATTTTAATTTAAAATAGATAGAAATAAAACTCGATCTAAATATAGTCTCATCTTTAAATTTTATAGTCTAAAATACCATATGAGTCGATCATCACATATTAATTGGAGTTGATTTTGATAGACTTATACGTGATTGATCCTGTTGTGTGATTGATCCTGTTGTCTCTTGTCTGGTACTTCTGTAGATCTTTTGTTTGATGGACGTCTTCCTACCTCTAGATTACCTTGAGACCTTAAAATTTCGCTAGATGCAAGACCTTAACGTGTTTTTGTTTATCAATAGGTTAACCGTGAATATTGCTTTCCATAGTAATATAAGTATATTATGGATCTTTACCTCACTCATTGTTGTCCCATGTAACTTTACCTAGTTAATGAGCCAAGGTCACTATCTATTTCTTTCACATATATCTAGCTTTCCTACTTTTAGATTACACTTACCCCATCTAGATACGAGTGTGTGTATTTACCAAGTTTATAATTTATTTTTCAGTTTTGAGTTAATCATGCCACCTCTAGATTCTCGCTTCATTGTGAAAAATTGCGATACCTAGTATACTCTTGGTGAAAAGTCGTATCGGTCTTCAATCTTGATGCTCTGAAGTAAAACCTAATTGACCAAGAACCGCCAACAAGTTTTCCTAGCGTTGTTACCCTTGTCTCTATCTAGTAGTAAAAATGTATCATCCATTACTGGTAGAAAGGATAAAACTGAACGATGATGTTAAACTAAAGACATAGATTTGAAAATTCCATAATTTAAGTTAGAATCGAAGCCCTCAAAAAGCCATGAGCATTGAAGGGCAGGTTCGTTTGATATGTATCTTTTAGAGCTCTTCTGAAAAACAATTGTTGAGATTTTGATTCTAAGAAGCTAATGGTAGTTTTCGATAATGTTATTATCCTAAACTTAGAAAGCTATATAAAATCTACAAACCAGATTTTTTAAGCTTCCCATATAAGTTCAACTTTTTTTCTTTTGTTTTCTCTGAAAACTAAACCGGAAAGCTAGAACTTGTGATTTCACGCTGGGAAAAAGCTCAAACAAACAAAAAATATATTAAGGCAACATCACCTTGCTCCTTATAAATTAAGAAATAAATTAGGAAATAAAGCACCAATCATTTGTTTTAAAAAATACTGCACTGTTATACATACTATACTACTCTGTAGTAGGTAGCATTTGAAGATAACACTCACAATTGAGCAGATAAAGGACATTTGCAATGATATCAATCCCGCAACGGGACATTCACTTGTACTTCATGTTGAGCACCTTGCCAAGCGTCAAGCAGCGCGGCGTCGGCATGTCCTCCCCTCCTGGCCTGGCACTTCTCATCGCCCTAGACGGCGTCCCGGACGCGGACGCATGAGACGGCGTCGGCCGCGCCCCTTCGCGCGCCGGGCGCCAGCCGTCCTCCGAGTCCGACGTCGCGCGCCGCCGCGACGGGGTGTGCTTCCTCCTGATCTCCTCCCGCAGCTCCCGCTCCAGCGCCGCCTTCGCCTCCTCGGCCAGCTCCGCCCGCCGCACGGCCTCCTCTAGGCTGAACCGCAGGTCGCTGATCTCGGCGCGCGCCTCGTCCAGCTGGTTGTTCTTGACCGCGACGTCGGCGCCCTTCGACACGAGCACGTACCCGTCCAGCTTGGCCCCCTGCCCCGGGTCGGGCTCGAGCTCCTTGGTGTAGAACTCGTGCTCGTCTTTGGAGAAGATCTCTGTGGCGACGACGACGCAAGCATCCGACCTGCCCTCTCGCGGCGTGGAGATCGGAGCTGCGGCCGGCTCTGCTCGTGGTTCTTGGTTGTCAGGCTCGGCGATGCTGATGACGTCCTTGGCATCATCAGAGTGCGCGTTCTGGAAATCGTCCCTGGAGCTTGCAAGGACAAAGCTGGCGTCTGCCTTCGTCTCCTCGTGATCTTTCACAAGGACATCATTCCCTTGGCACGCCGCGAAGTCTGGAACTGCGCCGTCCGACTCATCTGGTTCTTGATTGCTGTTAGTGTTAGCTTCGATGCTTCGATCTTCTCCAGAGGTTTTAGCAACAAGACATCTTGTCTCTTGAGCATCGGAGTTCCCTTCAGCCACTGTCGTCTCCCCAACCATTACTGCCGCTCCTTGTTTACTCTCATTCTCAGCTAAATCCTCGGATGTATCAGCTTCCATCTTGCTACCACCAGATGGAACGGCGTCACAATCCACTCTGAAGATCTCATCAGAGACAAAGGATAATCCTGGTGAGTGCTGAAACGTGAATTCCGGCTCCGTTCCTGTATCTTCCACTGCTGTTTCACGTCTCTGAACCTGAACCTGATCATGACCATCGCAACCGTCAGCAGCGACCACCGTGACCGTTGCATCAGAATCTCCTTGCGGCGCCACGTAAATCTCGCTGGCCTGCTTCAGCTCCGCCCGCAGGTACTCAACTTCCACGGTCTTCGCCAGCAGCTCGGCCTCCATGCGCTCCACCATCTCCATCTGCCTCCTGACCACCTCGAGATTACTGCCGTCAGAGTCAAAGAACCGGAGCATGGCCTCCTGAAAGAAGACCGACCTCTCCTCCTCCGCCCTGATCGCCGCGACGGCGGACGACAGGACCGCCTCGTTGAGCTGCAGTATCCGGGCCAGGGCGTCCTTGGTGCCCTCCCGCTCCAGGATGGCCCTCGTCTCCACGGCCTCCACCTCCCGCAGCACGAAGGCGACCGACGCCCTGGCGGCGTCGAGGTCGGCCCTCACGGCGGCCAGCTCGCCCCTCAGGGCCTCGCGCTCGCCGTCCGCCTCCGCCTGCCGGCTCATGATGCCGGTGTTCTCCGCCTCCAGCTGGGCTATGCGGAGGTGCGCGTCCATGCAGTCTTTCTCGTACTGGTCCGAGAGCTCCTGCACGGCCTTCTGGAGGGCTTCGATCTGCATGGTGGCCTGCTTCTGCTGGTTCTCTCTGACTTCCAGCTGCAGCTTGCACGTCGCGAGCTCCTTGCTTAAGATGGCGATCTGATCTTCCTCCTGCGTACATACATGCGTTTTAGTACCAACAGACACATGTGTGTGATTAGTTGATGTCAGCGTTAGAACAGAGCAAAATGGAAACAGCTAGCAGTGAGTAGTGACGACGCACATTTCCGTCTGGACTGAGCCTGCTCTGATCGCTTCCCGGCCGGTCGAAGAGATCCACTGCTGCCTTCACAGATTCTAATGGTGTAGTGTCGATCTCGGCCATCAGTAGTCGTACAGTTTCCAGCAAGTGCCAGACGATGATGGGCCGCCGACCGTGCAACGAGCGAGGAGATGGGAGTCGGAGGCAAGAGGGGTAGATAACAGTAGGCAAATCCGCAGGGACACGCGGAGCCGGCAAAGACGAGGCGCCGTGGCAAACGACGCGTGCTGCCCGCTGCCGTTGCAATCCAGGGAAAATGCCCACGAGGCGCTTTGGGCGTGGAGACCGCGGGCCCGATGCGGTCGCTTTGCCTCATCGGCACGCCCGCCCTCGCGGCTCGCCGGGGTGCGATGACGCCTGCCGCTCCTTCTGACGCTGTCGCGTGCATGTTCCGGCGAGTTCGACCGAGCTGGGCACAAATTCTGTCTCGTGTCCGGTCCACCATGGTCCATGGTGGCTGCTCCTGCCTGGGATATTCTCACATAGCTGCGCCAACATATATATGCCGGACGCTTGCCTGAATATTCTCGCGTCGCGATTACTACGTACGTGTAGCAAACCCTCGGGGCCCGACAGTGCGTATGCACTGCCATACTGGCATACATGGCAGCCAAGAGAGTGCGTATGCATTGCCATACAGGCATACTTGGCAGCCAGTTTTTATGAATTACTATGACAGTGCATCTACCCCAAATATAAAATCAATTTCCTGAATCACTCTAGGTCAAATTATTTCAAATCTGATAAAATCTATAGAGAAATACACCAGCTAAATTAATATTACTAGATACAGCAAAAAAAAAACATTTTCAAAATATACTTGTTTCGTTATATATATATTGTTACTCTTCCTTGTAAAGTTACTTGACTCATCACTCGTCTAATCTTCTCGATCGAGCATATTGACGTTATACTTCTTTCCATGGCCAATTCACAGCCAGCGATGATCAACCGACAACCACTCGTGGCCGAGATCCAACCAAAACAGAGTAGCATGGCCGGAAATGCAAGATGGCCGACGAACTAGACAATTCATGAGTTTGCAAAAGCAACAAGAATTGCTCAGATACCCGTGAACAAGGCTTATTTGGGTCATTATAATTGCCCTCGCTAAATTTCATCTCGTATAGCACAAGCAAAAATACATAAATTTTCAACTACCAACCAGCGGACATCATCATCTGGCTGTCTTACCGGAGAGTAACTCTAGGAGCTGATCTGTTGAGCATTGACACAGTATAAATTAGTCAACTGCGTAGTCGCAGATCGTGAGCCATTAGCTGACAATTTGTTCGGAGGGCTCCACCAGTGAGCGTGCTTGACAGGAATCCCGCCATCACCACTGGTGGGGTAAAAATACAGTACGAAAGGAGGCATGAACACTGAATTATGTCGATTATGTTCATATTCATGGTTAACAACGCTATCTCGTCTAAAGTAGATTATGCTATTGCATGAAAACAATGGCAACTCCTAGCGACAAAAATGCTGATTGTACGAATCTCAGATTTGTTCTCAAGTGATCATCTCGTCGCTAGCATTCGTCTAAAGGCGAGCTAAACAATGGCAGTACAGAGCAACCACACATGCGAAAAGGTAGATTAACAGGCTCATCGGATCACCATCCACGACTACTCTACTTATCAGTAGTAGGTTGTGCCATAATAAGGTTGAGCTGCCGCAGGTTGTTGAGGATAAGCTGACGGCGCTGTAGGTGCTGGTACTGGTGCTGCTGGAATTACTGCAGGCTGTGGGTAGCTTTGTTGTGTATAGGCCTACGATAAGCACAACAGTTTGCATCAGACAAAATCCTTCAACAATTTCAAAGCTACTGTGGTGACCAAGATAGAAACAAGATTACTGGACAGTTAGACATACCAAGTAGCTCCAGTTAAACACGATAGCTAAATGCTAATAGCGAGCATGAATGCATGATACTTACTCAAGACCAATGCGCATGTAACACACGTAACTACATAAACCACAGGTGGTTCATATCAGCCAATGGTTACACCGGCTGTATACTCAAACAAAATATGATGTGGCCATATAGACAACGCTAACACCAAGCTGACTAAACTATGCAGTTTCTAGTCAGATATTAATCAAACATATGATGCCAAACAACTAAACCAGTGGGCCCAGCCATCCGTGACGGAGTCAGCTGCTCGCCCCATCCCCACCCAACATCCACATCTCCAGCAGCAGTCCTGATTCCTGAATTCCTTATACCCTCCAGTGGTTCCATTTTTTTCTCCCCCACCCTGGAATAATGGAATGACCTATCCCAATTTCAATGTGATCCTAGTGCACCACCCCCATACCTGCCAGAACTGCTGCTCCCTGTGCACAAGCCTAATCACCGGAGGTCAAAGAATCTTGGCAACCCACACAGCCCCTCTAACCCTATATCTCCCAGCCACAAGTTTTCAGTCCAATGAGTGGATTCTCGTACTGAACAATAATTGTGCTAGAAGAAAACAGTTATTGCCAGTAGACTTAATGTTATGATCAGCTTAATTAAACAGATCACATGCAACTACGAAACAATGCCATGTTTGGGTAAGACTACTTCAGAACTAGTGCACAGCATGATACAGCAAGCTATGAACTTAAGAAAATGCTTGAAACAAAGAACTAAAGACCAAACAGTTACAACCCAAAACACAAATGTTGGCAGCTTAACTCTGTTGTGACGCAATCCATTTAAACTCAAATTGATACCCTAAGTCCCAATTCCTGATTTCGTAACTGAATACCAGTAGATAAACTGGACTGAGGAAAGATTGCATGACATGTCAGTCACCCATTTGCAACAAAATTTAGGAAGATACCTTAATGTGTTATAATTGAGAAGCATTCTGTAAATTTGGGATGGAATTAAACACAATACCTGTGCAGAGTATGTTGGAGGATAAGCACCATAGGCAGCTGCTTGAGGAGCAGGCTGGGGCATTTGATGGCTGTAGTCGTAAGTTCCATATGCAGGATATGCAGCCTAAAAAAAGAGTTCAAACATACAATCAAACCACTATAGCACGAATTTATAGCCAAACAAATAATAAGATTGACTGTTTGTAAAAATCAAAAGCAAAGATATAAGAAACGGGACTCTTACTCTCATCGAGAGGAGAGAATGACACTACGAGTTGGGGCAATTTTTCGTGTGTGAGAAATAAACGAAAAATTGTCCCAACTCGTTGTGACATCCTCTCGATGACAGTAACAGTCCCGTTGCTTATAAAAGAATCATAGGAATAAAAAATATCTCGCAAAAGGTTCCAGAATCAAGATGTTTCAATATTGCAATAGCTTCAAATTCACAAAGAATAGCAAGAGGCATTGAGAGAAATAACCATCAGACCTCTCTCTAGTTTGCGAGGAATTAGACATACAATCAGCAATGACAATTTTCTTTTCCAAAAATGCATCTTATCTTAATCAGTGCAGCAAACAAAATCATAGAACTAACAAGCAGATTTAAATGAATGTATGACCTGCTGTGCATAAGAAGCTCCCCATTGTTGCCCAGATGCTTCAGAAGTTGCAGGCCAAACAGGAGGATTGGAAGCATTTGGATCAGTTCCCGTGGCTGACTGAGTAACCACAGTTTTAGCAAATTTGTCCCTGTCTGAGACAACAGTGTCATCTGCTTTCCGTTTCTTTGATGGCAGAATGCTTCTCTTACATGAAAAAAGAGTTGTATGCCGAGTTAAAGCCTTCTTGATTGACTTTGCATCCCCAAAGAGATCCAAAAACTGCAGACAAATCAGAAATGAATCAATAATCTATCAAGCTGGATGAGGCCAAAAATAAAATACCAAAAACTTTGACTCAGTGAGAAACCCCAAACAGAAGAGTATCTCTATCTTACATAGAACTAAGCGAAAGGGCCTCTAGCTGAGTAACACTCCTCGGGTCCTAGGTTCGACTCCCCATGGGAGCAAATTTCAGGTTGTGGTTAAAAAAAAAACCTCGTCTGTCCCACACTAAAGCACAAGGCCCAGCCCCAGCCGCGGTCGTTTCTCACATGGGCTATGGTGCCATTGTGTATGGGTGGGGCACGGGTTCGGGGTTGACCTGTGTGAGAAGATCTTCTTAATATAATACCCGAGGGCTGTCTTACCCCCGCGGGTCGCGAAAGGGCCTCTAGCTGAGTTGGTTAGGTGGTCTGAGTAACACTCCTCAGGTCCTGGGTTCGACTCCCTGTGGGAGCAAATTTCAGGCTGTGGTTAAAAAAATTCTCTCGTCTGTCACATGCCAAAGCACAGGTCTAAGGCTCAGCCCCGGTCGTGGTCGTTCTCACATGGGCTTCGATGCCGCGGTGTATGGGCGAGGCAGGGGTTCGGGGGTTTTCTCGACCTGTGTGAGAAGGTCTTCTTCTTAATACAATGCCCGGGGGCTGTCTTACCCCTCGCAGGTCGAGTTTTTTTTACCCCCGCGGGTCGAGTTTTTTTTATCTTACATAAAACTAACATTACAAGATTACCATATTTGATAACTGTGCATACATAGATCATAGGGATTAACCGTGGCTCTGACTTTAAGAAGAGTTCCACATCTATATACAACTTCTATTGCATTACCTAAACAAAATAAAAGAATGCAGAGGTTGGCCCCACATCGAAATTTCCAAATAGTATAACAATCTACTTCATGTACCCAATGAGAAGGAATCAAATCATACTTAACAATTAAATATGATGGTCCAAGATTAAAAGCAGAAGCATATTTGATTTTCCCAAATGATCATACTCCACTTGTCCCAAAATAGTTGACACTTCAGCTATGAATTTGGACAAATTTTCTCCAGATTCATAGAAAAAGTGTCGACTACTATGGGATGGAGGGAGTACTTAGTTTACAGTAAATACTTCAAGTTCCCAAATGATTACAATTAACATTTATCCTTAATAGCAATCAAATGGTATTACAATCTACTTTATGTTCCCAAAACCAAACCAAGGAACTACAATATTTAATGAAGCTTTTAGGTATTTTACCTCTAAAAATATGGAAGATATTTCCTCTTTGTCAACTAGACTTGCCACCTCTCCCTGAGATGATTCAGGTGTAACAAACTTCTCCACAAGTGAGTCTAAAAAATCAATACGCTTTTCGCATGGAAAAATTGACTCTAGATGAATGACAGCCTGTAAAATAGATGTAACATTAGTTAAATTAGGGACAAGGCAGAAAATTGTAATAATTTCATATAATCATAAAATCTTTAACCTCAAGCACTGTTTTTGTTACATTTAACTGCTCATGCAGCACAGTTAATATTTCTCTTGCCTTCTCCAAATCTCGGATGGCCTACACATTTCAAGGAACACATTAAATTCACTAATCTGAGTGTCGTTTAACTCGATCAACTATCGGACAAAGAGAGAAAAAAAAAAGAAAGGACATCGCCTAGATGGCTAGATCAAACAAAACTGGAGTGCTTCAGAAAACAAATCGTAAGATGTACAGTAGATGAAATCATCTTACCATAAGTTTTGACCAACTGAAAAACATAGAGGAAGGTCGAAGGTGTTTTTGTACAAAAATTTAGACACACATGTGAATGATGTGTTTTCCACTTTAATAATATTAATAATATGTATTGTGATAAAAAAATTACCAAAAATAAGAAACGGGAGTACTGAATAAGCAACGTCGGCAAGAGCTGGCTCTGTTCCTTTCCCTTCTCAGCAGCGATGGCCTTTTCATAAACTGAACAAGATAATTCTTTATCTCCCTACAAACATAGACAGCTTAAACAAACTCTTGCACATTTAAAAGGAAAAAGGAACATGATAGCTGTTAGTACAAAGTCATACCAGTCGGTGTTCCATATTAGAATGCTTCACGATGGCCTCTAGAAAGCCAGGACATAAATCTGAGTAAAGATGCTGATATTCTGCACGTGCTCCAGAAATATCCCCATTAAGCTCCTTAAAGCGAGCACTAAATAGATGGATCTCCGGCTGCTTCTGTGAAACAGAAAAAAGAACCGGTGTGTAGCTATTAGCAATATATTCTCATTTAGGTCATGGTATTTGAGGGAATTTTATTTTTCCAATCTTATGAACCAAAACCGATCATGACAGTATAGTTTCGAGTTTTAATGCTTCTCAAAGTATCTGTGTCCAAACTAAAGTTTTGGAAATCCAATCCCAAATAAGAACTAAAAAATCCATATATATAAACACTCATCTATGATGACATGCCGCAGTGAAAAATACGAGACATGGTTTTGGTTAGATCCAAATTTAAACCTAGCAGTTAGTACATATGCATAAAGGAGTACACAGAGCATGCATGATAAGGGGAAGTAGAAATGTAGAATGCTACAAGGTAAAAACATAAGTGTCATGTATTACCTAAATTTCATTTCCCAAGGTGTAACAGGATTTGAGGAAGTTCTCCAAGGTATTATTTGATCATTAGTTTCTCTTGCATTATCAATTACTAAAAAATAATTTATTACCAGAAGACATGTGAACTACTCAAATAACAGCATGTGGACTCGGGGAAAACCTCTAGCAGATCTATTGATGCATCTTTTGTGCACTAAACATACATATATTTTACTAATTGGCGACCTAATTTACGGTGTTTGTGTTATGGTTGCTAGATCGGTGAGGGATTGGAGAGGGGTATCGATGGACAAGAACGTCGGCCGGGGGCCTCCGCCCACGGCCGAGCAAGAGGAGGGTTTCTCCCTTCTAATTCTTGCCTGCTTTATTTCTCATCCATTGATTACATAAATAGGCCGGTTGGTCGCCCCTATCTAGCTAGACATCATTATCTCCTTAAAACTCTCCTAAAAACTCTCAACAAACTACTAACTGATAACCTTCCTAGA
Organism: Zea mays; assembly: GCF_902167145.1. Taxonomy (NCBI): domain Eukaryota; kingdom Viridiplantae; phylum Streptophyta; class Magnoliopsida; order Poales; family Poaceae; genus Zea; species Zea mays. Next base: position 153,840,809 of record NC_050104.1, on the reverse strand, counting down.
TAATCTCAACTAATCTCCTAAATAATCTCAACTAATATTCTAATCTTATCTCTAACTATCCTTATCTAATCTCCTTGGAGGGCCATGGCTGCTGCTGTCGTAGCCCCTCCGTGGGCCTCCTTAGGCCCTGACACTACACCCCTCCTGGACAAGCAGCTCGTCCCCGAGCTGCCGCATAACGGGTGCTCAAAGACCGAGTCTACTTGACCCAAAACCAGACACCTAGAAGACAAGCCTTTTACATCTCAGCTTATCTTATTATTCCGAATCTAAATTTTTTTGACCCCATAAGATAAGGCGGACACCCTCCGCGCATTGGACTTGCACGTGTGCAGCCACCTGGATCCCATGGACGCCATCTAGACGAAAGGGGAGCACATGGACGGGCACCTGGAATAGGTCGCAACAATAACCAGCGGAGGCGCCCTCGTGGCGGCCGGTAGCGGAATGTGGTGGCGCTAAATAGTGCGCCCTTGCCGATGACGAGGGGAGTGCCTTCCTTACCGCCGCTGCCGTAGAGTTGAAGTGCGTCGCCCGCGGGACACGTACCATGCTCACACTTGGAGATAGCGGCCCGGAGCCGCTGCTGATGGCCGTCCGACAGGGCGAGGTCGCGCCCCCGTGTGCCGAGGTCAACCGTCACCAAGGCTGCCTCGAGCATCTGTCGGCGCATCTCCCGCACTCCCCGTCGTGCAAGGAAGCCACGAGCAGCAGCTTGTATGCCCACAGTCGCCGACGTCTGGAGCCGTGCGGACAACGCCAGCTGGTGCTGCTCATGTTGCACTGATACCTTGATTTGCAGCAGCCCTTGCTCAACCTTCTGGAGCATGGCTTGCATCTTTGCGAGATCAGCCCTTATGTTGGTCCACAAGTCTCCCATCAATGGAGCTGATGATTGTTGAGCCGTGGCTGCCCCTAGTGGCGTCGCCCATGGGGACGGAGACGTCGTCAACGAAGATGATGTGACAAAATTTGGCGTTGTCCCTGGAGATGGGCACGTCGACGTCCAGGATGTGGTGACAAAATTGGCAGGCGATGCTGCCCATGGAGATGGGGACACTGGTTGCCAGGATGGCGTGACGAAGGTGGCATACGGCGCAGCCCATGGAAATGGGGACGTTGGTTGCCAGGACGGTGTGACGAAGGTGACATGCGGCGCAGTCCATGGAGATGGGGACGCCGGTTGCCAGGATGACGCCGCGAAATTGGCAGCAGAAGCCATGGGATCAGATCGAAACCCAAGCTAGCCGATACCAGATGTTATGGTTGCTAGATCGGTGAGGGATTGAAGAGGTGTATCTATGGGCAAGAACGTCGGTCGGGGGCCTCTGCCCACAGCCAAGCAAGAGGAGGGCTTCTCCCTTCTAATTCTTGCCTACTTTATTTCTCATCCATTGATTACATAAATAGACCAGTTGGCCGTCCCTATCTAGCTAGAGATCTTTATCTCCTTAAAGCTCTCCTAAAAACTCTTAACAAACTAACTGATAACCTTCCCAGATAATCTCAACTAATCTCCTAAATAATCTCAACTAATCTTCTAATCTTATCTCTAACTACCCTTATCTAATCCCCCTTGGAGGGACCATGGCTGCTGCTACCGCAGCCCCTCCATGGGCCTCCTTAGGCCCTGACAGTTTGCCTTTTCTGAATCCAAATACACCCTACAGTTTTAGTGGTAGAAGCACATTGCCATACTAGTTATGAAATAATACCTTGACAAACACATGAGTAGCACGAGCCAGGGCATTGTTTGCTAGGTCTAGACTCCCTTTATCCTCCATACATTGCACATAGCGGATCCAGAATTCTGAATAACTAGCACATGCAATCACACACCTTTCATACAATTTGATAACCTGAAAACAATTTAGCATACCATCAGAAACCTTGTGCATGTGAGGAAATAAAGGGGGTAAATAATGATAGTAAGGATATGGTATTGACAAAAAAAAGAGAAGTTCACACAGATTACTCCATTAGCTGATTATGGAGGCCCCTCCATAAGAAAGGAGGGACCATCCTGCTCGATAGATAGATGGTTAAGAAGGTGAGCATTAAGCAAATACCTGCATATATGAGATTAAAAATTCAAAACTGGTATTTGGTACCATATATCATGAACCCAGAACGACCACTGCCAAATGAAAGTTTGGAGTACTTAGCCTCATCGAAACCAAACATTATGTCCACGCTCTATCCTCAGTTCAACATCCCATTACAAAGGAAGCTTCGTCCAAATACTAGCCGTTAAAGGATATAGTTGAGCCAATAAGACTGGATTGTAAGTTATAAAATTCCAAGTGTTCCATAAAAACTACTAAATAAAAAGGACAAGGGGTTCCTAGAAGTGTAAAAGCATACCTTATTAATGTCTTCTTCCTTCTCGATAAAGTCAAGGTAGCTATGCCAATTTTCAAGCTCTGGATTGTCAAGAGGCTTGACATGAAAATATGGCCTTCTAATAGCTAGCTCAAAACCAATGATCTCAGATTCGTACTCTTTAGCCTTCTTGTACATCTCTTCCCTCATGGAGACATACTTTGCAAGGTTTTCTGCATCTGCCAAAGATGAAAGTTCTGGTTGACCAGCCTTATCGATATCATCAGGATGTGTGTCACCATCAGGCGCTTGAGCACTGGTCTCAGACGTGACAACATACACCGAGGCTTCTTCCGCAGTAAGTATTTCTGAAAAACTGTGCTTTGAAGCCAATTCCTTGAGGCTGTGTAGAAATAACAATTAGCACCACAAAGCCAAATGGTTAGTGATGCACATACATTACTTTAGTTCACACATGGCAGACCTAACTGTTGTTAATGATTTGTTTATTGATCAATTTATCAGACAACAAAGCTATGAATTAGCGCAGATAAACAAAAGATAGTTAATATTCATAGTAACACACAAAAGAAAGCTTAAACACACAAAAATATGTCAAAGAACTTACCAATTAAAATAGCGATCAAGCTGCTGGATGGGATGTTCCAATACTCTTGTATATATAACAGCGAGGTGACTCCATGCCTCCAGTGACTCTTCATACTTAATATACTCATCCCACAAAATATTGGAGCGATAATCAGTTCCAACGTATGCCAAGCCACGTTCAAACAGTCTAAGAAACCAGAAGGCAGAGAAAGTTACTACAAAGGTTGAGCAGAGTTACTGATTCACAACAAAACAAGAGAGAGAAAACAGAAGTACATCGACGGAACATGCAATGATGATGCCTGACAGGTGCAAAGGCAGTAGCTAAATACATCCAAGGAGGAAGAAATTATTCATGATAGGCATATTTCAACTTTATGTATATGGCCATATATATGTAGAGTTTAAAGCATCTTTGATCAAATAAGCATGTTAATATGTCATATAAAAGCTAATGTATGAAGTATGAACTGACATACGCTCAAATAAAATGACTAAATCAAGACTGAGTTCACAAAAGGACAAATAAATCCATTATGCTTAGACCCTAAATGTAGGTAACTTAATCAAGAATTCATGTATGATAATATAATATAGAATTCAAATGCCCAATCATTTCAAGTAATCAGAAGACAGAAACCCTAGGTACAGAAGTTTCGTTGAACAGGCATATTGTGTATGGATTGCTAATTTCTACCTTCGGACGATATCTGGGTCATCATATGTTGAAATTGCGAATTGACAATAGTTATACCAAATGTCCACTGAATAAGTAACTGCAAGAACTGCTCGCTCATACACCTCAATAACTTTATTGACACCATCAAGTCTCGCTTCATGATCAGCATATTTCTTCCAGTACCCAAAGCAAAGAGGGAATTCCGTAAGAAATGAATCGTACACTTTCCGTATCTTCAAAATATCGTTCTGGACGAGAATATACAAAAGTATGCATTAGCATAAAAATTGTCATCATATCAAAGAGCTCTGGTTTTTATGGCTGATTAATCAGACTGAATTCAAATTAAGTATACTTTATTCGAATACCAAAAGCCATTCAAGACAACAGCAGGGAAAACTAAATAAAACATTAGATGCATAAAAACTTCAAATTGATAAAGGCAACATAAGGATTACATAGTCTACTAACAGGATATAGACAGAGAGACAAGCAAGGAAGCAACTGATCATACAGCAAAAATAATGCATCGTTACAATATGCTCCAAATCAAATAACCTGTGTTGCTGCAGCTGCACCAGCGGCCGCTATATTCTACAGTAACATGTGAGGCTGCAGATGATGGGTGGGGGGGCTTCCGAATGGTGTAAAAGGCATGCACAAATAATTGCAGATTGACAAATAGCTTATAATTATAAGCTGCCGCAGAAATCGGCTCATTTGCACAAAATATGTTAGAAGAATGGTTGTATCCACAAACGGCTAACCAAACATTACCTCAGCATTTTTCTCCGTCTCCTCAATAAGTGTGGTCCAGGCATTGAAATCTAAGCAATTTGCAGTAACAACACTCCACAATCTAGCCTCTTCTGCTGAAAGCACAGCTGCATAACGAAAGCGGCATGTTAAGATCAAACAGAACGTATACCAAATTAAGCAAGCCTGAAGCCCAAATTTACCTTCCTCGTAGGATGGCTCAGGAACCGGCTCGCCTATCTCGGTGACGGCTGTGCCATTCTCTGCAGCTCCTGCAGATTGGTAATTAGACATATCGCCAGTCGTCCCATTCAACTCCGTGTGCTCGGCCTGGTAGGCAGAAGTATCAGCTGCCTGAGCCCCACCGTCAGGGGCCACGGCGCTTCCGCTGGTCACAGCCGAGCTAGGTGCATTGCCAGTCGCAAAATCAAAAGCCGCGGCGCCAGAATCCGCGCTGTCGACGGCTGGGCTTTGATCTTGCTCCATTGCGCGCGGATCGCACGAGAGGTACCCCGGACCAACGTGAAGCCCTAAGGCGAAGAGACCGAGAGCAGAAGGTGAAATTGACGCGCAATAAGTGGAAGGAGGCGTGTATAGGTGAGAGGGAGGGCGAGGGGCATGCACCGGAGAGCCGCCGATGAGAGACACTGATGGGGAGTGAGGCGGGGTAGAGCGCGCCGGCGAGGAGGCGGAGGGGGGTAGGGTTGGAGCCGGGGGCGTAGCGGTGTGTATGCAAAAGACAGGATTAATGTGGAGGCGCGGACATATGTGTGTACACTGTACAGAGAGCTCGATGGCTTGCGGCAAGCCGACCAAGAGTTAGCAAAGTTAGCGCACGTTCGAAAGCGAAATATTTTAAAACTATGGTTTTATAATAGTATAGTTTTAAAATATTGTTAATTAGTTGTCCGTAAATTACTATAAATCTACAATTACTATATACTATAGACCTTATTTAAATGTAAAAGTTGTTTGAATATGCTCCAAGCATTTAATCATTTATATAGGTATAAAAAGTAAACAGAAACAAATGTAAAAGACAACATGTAGGTCAGTGTCAAAGCTCTTTAGTTCTGACCGAGATTTCCATCTGTTTTGCAAACGTAAAATATGAATAAATAAGATAGGGACGATATTGTCAATATCTATTGTGATAACTAAATATTGTAATAGTGTTCTCTTCATTCCAAATTGGAAGTCGTTTTGGCTATCTTACAGACATATTTTACAATGAATCTAGACATAGCTTATGTTTAGATACATAGCAGAAGCTGATATGCATCTAGAAAGCAAGGGTTCGAGTTCACCGATGTCGACTAAATCTGTGGGCCTGAGTGAGAGTGTGAGGCTGGAGGTGCTGATGCTAATGCTCCACTTGCTGCTTGGTTGCCATTTTTTTCACCAGGTTATGTATCGTCGGTAGGAGCTTCGCCAACACAAAGATTATCTTAGGAACCTCTATGCACATGATCAGTCTATCTTGTTATGAGCCTAATTCAAAATGGGCAGAGTTGAGCCAACTCATGGACCGATATGACATTCTTGTTACAATAAAAAAGAAGCGATGTCGATAATTATTTTATGCTATCATTATGACGCAAAAGACAAAGAAGTAAAGTTGAGCACCGGTGCAAACTATTTTCATGGATTAAACTACTGCAAAATTTTAAGTTGAACGTTATATCAAGTGTTCATATCATACCACTCCATTTTGGAATTCTCCGTTGGCATATAGGTGCATCACTAAAGCTTTGACCATTAAGTAGCCCACAAATAGCAAGAACGGATAGATAGGATTCCTATGGAGAATAAGAACATCAATGCCACACAATTGTTAGGCTGAACATAGAGAACCACATAGCATAGTACTACTCAAGTACGGAAGTACCTAACAAGCACCATGATCTCAATGAAACCAATAATAGCAATGGCCATGATTGCCCGAGGAGGAAGCAATTTATTATTACCACGCTTGTGATCTTGTTGGGGCAAAAAACGAAAGGTAAAGTCAAACATTGAACATGGATGTAGATACAACTTTCACCCCTACGGGAAAAAAGTCACACCATGATGACTGATATAAAAAACCAAAGCTCTGCATCCCTAAGGCAAAAAATGTGTGGGATCTAAGTGTTGAAATGGTCTCACAACCATTTCTTACTCAATATCCACTTTTTCTCTAAGTCTGAGCTGTTTTTTCCGAATTTGGTGTTTTGATTCCAAATTTAAACATGCATTCATATACTTAGTGATCAAATCAACATCATAAAGTTGTGATGGGCATTAAACATCAAAACAAATATATAGGTGGCTTTTAGGACCATTTCCCTTTCACATGCGTACTTGGGATACCCGGAAACAACAACGGCGTCAACGTTTTGCGTTGTTCCCCTATTTTCTCCAGGCACGTGCATGGATAAGACCCTAATTAGTTTTACAGCTAACGGGACACACGCACAACATGAGGTACTACATAGTTGACGGTATTTATCCTAATTGGCTATATTTTTAAATGGTGTGCCACCCTACTGAGCTCCGGACAAAGCACTTTTGCATCATACCAGGAGTCTGCTCGAAAAGGTATTGAAAGAACATTTGGTGTACTGCAATCAAGGTGGGCAGTAGTGAGAAGCTCGACATATGGGTGGTCCCGATCCCATATTAGTGACAAATAACTACTTGCATCATAATGCATAACATATATACTACTATATAATTCACAAGTTTAAACATTACAAAATCCATCCAGCCAGATCACTCTCACACTCATAAGCTCCACTAAATCCATCAAATAAATTACACCCAAACTTAACGCACCATCAAAACCAAGGTTCATATCGCTGGATAACACGTCTCCCTTACTCAAATATAATGGCAATATTATTTGGATCGTCACCCATCCCTCATCCTCCCCTCCCCCTCCTCCTATGAGTTTGTGACCCCTTCGCCTGCAACCTCCTTCTATGACACCATCGTCCCCGTTCCCCTCCCCTCTCGCGCCATCGATCTCTCCCCAAGATTGTAGCATTAGCACAGACTATATGCTAGTGGTAGTAGAAGACGAATGTGGCATGTCTGCCAACAAAAGCTTCGACAACCCCAGTGTGTTAGTGAAAATCGCCTATAGGGGGTTACGCGGAACCTACAAATTATAAACTTTAAACACGAACTTCACCCGAGCTTAGTGTTAGAACAAATAATGATGAAACCAAAGTTTAGTAGAGAGTCCTTCTTGCTATGAGTTGCTCAATTAATGTGGATAACTTTGGGGGCTAACTCAGAACGATTGCAAGCAATATAACTCAAAGAGAGGGAGAAGAAGAATCAAATCACAATGCAAGATTACACACAAAGACATAGGTAATTTGTTTTCCGAGGTTCCGTTCCAAAGAACCTACTCCCCGTTGAGGAGACCACGTAGGTCGGGTCTCTTTCAACCCTTCCCCTCTCTCAAACGAACACTTAGACCGATTGAGTATTTCTTCTTAATCTAGAGGGTCACTTAGACCCCGCAAGGATCACCACACAATTAGGTGTCTCTTGCTAGCTTTACAAGCCACTTCAGAGTTTAGAAGGAGATGAAGAAAGCACGATCACGAAAGCCAAGCAACAAGAAAAACACAAGATCACACTCTCTCTAGACTTTCCAAAGCACTCATCACTAACGATCACTAGTCACATTTATGACGCTTGGAGGAGCTTGGGAGCTTTGAATGTGTATTGGGATGAAGTGTTTGCTATTGTATTCAATGAGGATGACTGAAATGCTTGGATATAGTGGATGGAGGTGGTTGGGGTTATATTTATAGCCACCAACCACTTACCAGTCGTTGCCCACTTTCTACAACCACGGACGGTCCGCGCTCTTGGCTCGGACGGTCCGTCCTTGCAATCAACGGCTAAAATCGCAACAGTCAGCAGTAACAACTATATCGACGGCTATAAGTGCATTAAATATGTCGTCAGATGTCAGATAAAGTAGTTGCGGACGTTCTCGACATGCAACTCGGACGGTCCGCGAGGACGCTTTAATTCCTTTTTACCGAACTTGGCTCATTTAGGTTTCTCTGTTTTCCAACGGGCGAACTGTCCGTGCCTAAGGTTTGGACGGTCCGCGCTTGGTCCCGTAATGTACTCTTCTCTCCTTCAGACAGTCCGTAGTAGAAGTTTTGATATTTGCATAGTTCCTGATCGAGGCTCACCGAGGTGTCGCGGATGGCCCGATGGAAGGGCCCGGACGGTCCGCGCATAGGTGAATTCTCGCAAAAGATCTCATGTCCGGAATAATCTATGATATTCTGGACATTTGACTTAGAATTAAGATGTTTTGGCCTTATACACCTGAGAATCAATCAACTAGCCAAACTAGTTAGTCTATTAGGTTGTGATGACCATCGATCATCAAAATCAATTTAGAGGAAATGGTAAAGGCCATTTCCCTTCAGTTGCTCAGGCCCTTTGATAGCTCAAAGGGTGGTCTTTACAATGGTAACTTGTATTTCTATCGGGGGAGCTCGGCTTGCTGTCTCTCAATGGCGTAGTGAAAGGGAAATGTGCCCTTGGGCCATTTCTAAGTGTTTTGGTGATTTAGTGTCCAACACAAGTGCCTAAGTGTCAAATGGTGGACAAAGTACAAATCAAGTATAAAGGTATGTTTCTCAGACTTAGTACATTGTTTTAGAGACTAATGTATTGTGTCTAAGTGCTGGAAACAGGAGAAATCGAATTAGAAAAGAGATGGCTTTGTTCAGCCAAAGCCAGCTCTGTCTGGGTGCACCGGACAGTGTCCGGTGCGCCAGGCTAGCTCAGGCGAACTTGCTGCTCTCGGGAAGAAATTAACGGTGTATGGCTATAATTCGCCGGACTGTCCGGTGTGCACCGGACAGTGTCCGGTGAGCCAACGGTTGGCCGCTTAATCCGGGCGCGACGCGTGGCCGAGCCAACGGCTAGAAGGGGCACCGGACTGTCCGGTGTGCACCGGGCAGTGTCCGGTGCGCCAACGGCTCCCAGGCGCCAACGGTCGGCTTCGCCAAATAAGGAAAGAGATCTGCACCGGACTGTGTCCGGTGGTGCACCGGACTATCCGGTGTGCCAAGCGACAGAAGGCAAGAAATGCCTTCCTGGAATGCACTCAACGGCTCCTAGCTACCTTGGGGCTATAAAAGGGACCTCTGGCGCATGGAGGAGGACACCAAGCATTCTCAAAGCATTCCTAAGCACTAAGACATCGATTCCACGCTTTTGATTCCTTGCGATAGCAATTAGAGCTCTAGTTGAGTTGTGAACTCATTGAGTTGTGTTGTGAGCTCTTGTTGCGACTTGTGTGCGTGGTGTTGCTGTGATTTCTTGTCTTGAGTGTGTTGCTCATCCCTCCCTTACTCTGTGCTTCTTTGTGAATTTCAAGTGTAAGGGCGAGAGGCTCCAAAGTGTGGAGATTCCTCGCAAACGGGATATAGTAAAGCAAGCAAAACACCGTGGTATTCAAGTGGGTCCTTGGACCGCTTGAGAGGGGTTGATTGCAACCCTCGTCCGTTGGGACGCCACAACGTGGAGTAGGCAAGCGTTGGTCTTGGCCGAACCACGGGATAAACCATTGTGCCATCTCTGTGATTGATCTCTTGTGGTTATTGTGTTTGTTAAGACTCTTCTCTAGCCACTTGGCATTATTGTGCTAACGCCTAATCAAGTTTTTGTGGATTAAGTTTCAAGTTTCACAGGATCACCTATTCACCCCCCCCCCCCCCCCTCTAGGTGCTCTCAATTGGTATCAGAGTCGTTCTCTTCACAAAGGGACTAATCGCCCGAAGAGATGGATCCTAAGGGGAAGGGAATTGTGATCAACGATAAGGAGAAGGAGTCCTTTGTCAACGAGCCGAAGGATGACAAGCCTACCGACTCGGGCTCGGGCCACAAACGCAAAGATGGGAAGAAGAAGAAGACAAGACGCATCAAGGAGATCGTCTACTACGACGACAGCGATGAGTCCACTTCTTCCCAAAAGGACAACGACGACAACGACTACGACAAAAGAAAGACGGTTAATTCGAACTTTTCTTTCGATTACTCTCGTATTCCGCATAGCTCAAATGCACATTTGCTTTCCATCCCTCTTGGCAAACCTCCACACTTTGATGGGGAGGACTATGGATTTTGGAGTCACAAAATGCGTAGTCACCTGTTCTCTTTCCATCCAAGTATATGGGAGATTGTTGAGAATGGAATGAAATTTGATAGCTCGGATAGTCCTATATTAATTAATGAACAGATTCATAAAAATGCACAAGCTACTACTGTGTTGTTAGCCTCTTTGTGCAGGGACGAGTATCATAAGGTGAGCGGCTTGGACAATGCCAAGCAGATCTGGGACACCCTCAAGATCTCTCATGAGGGGAACGACGTCACCTTGCTCACCAAGATGGAGTTGGTAGAGGGCGAGCTCGAGAGATTTGCAATGATAAGGGGCGAGGAGCCAACCCAAACATACAACCGGCTCAAGACCCTCATCAACAAAATAAGGAGCTACGGAAGCACGCGATGGACGGACCACGACGTCGTTCGCCTAATGCTAAGGTCCTTTACTGTACTTGATCCACATCTAGTGAACAATATTCGTGAAAATCCTAGGTACACCAAGATGTCGCCCGAAGAAGTTCTTGGGAAGTTCGTGAGCGGGCGAATGATGATCAAGGAGGCGAGATACGTGGACGACGCATTGAATGGTCCAATCAATGAGCCTCAACCCTTTGCTCTCAAGGCAACAAGAAGCAAGGAGGCGCTACCTAGTAAGGTGGCACAAGTTGAGGCGGCAGGACTAAATGATGAAGAGATGGATCTCATCATCAAGCGCTTCAAGACGGCGCTAAAGGGTCACAAGGGGCAGCCAAGCAAGACCAAGACAAAGGGGAAGCGCTCATGCTTCAAGTGTGGTAAGATTGGTCATTTTATCGCTAACTGCCCCGATAATGATAGTGACCAGGAACTGGGGAACAAGAGGGAGAAGAAGAAGGCATACAAAAAGGCTAAGGGCGAGGCACACCTTGGCAAGGAGTGGGACTCGGATTGTTCGTCATCTGACTCCGACAATGAAGGACTCGCCGCCACCGCCTTCAACAAGTCATCCCTCTTCCCAAACGAGCGTCACACATGCCTCATGGCGAAGGAGAAGAAGGTATGTACTCGAAACAATGCCACTTATGATTCTTCTAGTGATGATGAGTCTAGTGATGAAGAAATAGATTACTCCAGTTTGTTCAAGGGATTGGATAGAACTAAAATAGATAAGATTAATGAATTGATTGATGCCTTGAATGAAAAAGATAGACTTTTAGAGAAACAAGAGGACCTTTTATATGAAGAGCATGACAAATTTGTAGAGGCACAAAAATCTCATGCTTTAGAAGTTAAAAGAAATGAAATGCTTTCTTGTGAACTATCCTCTTGCCATGAGACAATTTCTAGGTTAAAGAGCATAAACGATGATTTGAATGCTAAGTTAGAGATAGCTAGTAAATCTAACTCTTGTGTAGAACATGTTATGATTTGCAATAGGTGTAAAGACTTTGACATTAATGCTTGTAGTGAACACCTAGTTTCAATTTCCAAATTGAATGATGAATTGGCTAGTCTTAATGCCCAACTTAAGACTAGCAAGAATGAATTTGACAAGCTAAAATTTGCAAGGGATGCCTACACGATTGGTAGACACCCCTCAATTAAGGATGGACTTGGCTTCAAGAGGGAAGCCAAGGACTTAACAAGCCATAAGGCTCCCATCTCCGCCAAGGAGAAAGGGAAGGCCCCTATGGCTAGTAGTACTAAAAACAACCATGCTTTTATATACCATGATAGAAGACAATCTTATAGGAGTTGTAATGCTTATGATGCTTTTGACTCTCATGCCATGTTTGTTTCTAATTCTTCCTATATGCATGGTAGATATATGTATAGAAGATATGTTGATCATATGCCTAGGAGAAATGTTGTTAATGTCCCTAGGAAAGTTAATGAACCTTCTACAATATATCATGCTTGCAATGCTTCATTTGCCATTTGTAGAAAAAATAAGAAGGTGATTGCTAGGAAGTTAGGGGCAAGATGCAAGGGAGATAAAACTTGCATTTGGGCCCCTAAGACAATTGTGACTAACCTTGTAGGACCCAACAAGAGTTGGGTACCTAAGACCCAAGCCTAAATTTGCCTTGCAGGTTTATGCATCCGGGGGTTCAAGCTAGATTATCGACAGCGGATGCACAAACCATATGACGGGGGAGAAGAAGATGTTTACCTCCTACGTCGAAAACAAGGATTCCCAAGATTCAATAATATTCGGTGATGGGAATCAAGGCAAGGTAAAAGGGTTAGGTAAAATTGCTATTTCATCCGAGCACTCTATATCTAACGTGTTTTTAGTTGAGTCTCTTGGATATAATTTGTTATCTGTTAGTCAATTATGCAATATGGGATATAATTGTCTATTCACAAATGTAGATGTGTCTGTCTTTAGAAGAAGTGACGGTTCATTAGCTTTTAAGGGTGTATTAGACGGCAAACTTTATTTAGTTGATTTTGCAAAAGAGGAGGTCGGTCTAGATGCATGCTTAATTGCTAAGACTAGCATGGGCTGGTTGTGGCATCGCCGCTTAGCATATGTGGGGATGAAGAACCTTCACAAGCTTCTAAAGGGAGAACACGTGATAGGTCTAACCAATGTTACTTTCGAAAAAGATAGACCTTGTGCAGCTTGTCAAGCAGGTAAACAAGTGGGAGGAGCGCATCACAGCAAGAATGTGATGACCACATCAAGACCTCTGGAGCTGCTACATATGGACCTCTTCGGACCCGTCGCCTATCTAAGCATAGGAGGAAGTAAGTATGGTCTAGTTATTGTTGATGACTTTTCCCGCTTCACTTGGGTATTCCTTTTGCAGGATAAATCTGAAACCCAAGGGACCCTCAAGCGCTTCCTAAGGAGAGCTCAAAACGAGTTTGAGCTCAAGGTGAAGAAGATAAGGAGCGACAATGGGTCCGAGTTCAAGAACCTTCAAGTGGAGGAATATCTTGAGGAGGAAGGGATCAAGCACGAGTTCTCCGCTCCCTACACACCATAGCAAAATGGTGTGGTAGAGAGGAAGAACTGATAGTCGCCTAGAGGGGGGGTGAATAGGGCGAAACTGAAATTTACAAATATAAACACAACTACAAGCCGGGTTAGCGTTAGAAATAAAACTGAGTCCGCGAAAGATGGAGCAAAACAAATCGCAAGAAAATGAAGAGTGTGACACGTGGATTTGTTTTACCGAGGTTCGGTTCTCGCAAACCTACTCCCCGTTGAGGAGGCCACAAAGGTCGGGTCTCTTTCAACCCTTCCCTCTCTCAAACGGTCCCTCGGACCGAGTGAGCTTCTCTTCTCAAATCACTTTGGGAATCAAACTTCCCGCAAGGACCACCACACAATTGGTGTCTCTTGCCTCAATTACAAGTGAGTGTTTGATCACAAGAAAGAATGCCAAAGAAAAGAAGCGATCCAAGCGCAAGAGCTCAAATGAACACTACAAATCACTCTCTCTAGTCACTAAGGCTTTGTGTGGAGTTGGGAGAGGATTTGATCTCTTTTGGTGTGCTTTGCAATGAATGCTAGCTCTTGTATAGTGGTTGGAAGTTGGAAAACTTGGATGCAATGAATGGTGGGGTGGTTGGGGTATTTATAGCCCCAACCACCAAACATGACCGTTGGTGGAGGCTGTCTGTCGTATGGTGCACCGGACAGTCCGGTGTACATCGGACATGTCCGGTGCGCCAGCCACGTCACCAAAGCCGTTGCGATTCGACCGTTGGAGTTCTGACTTCTGGGCCCGCCTGGATGTCCAGTGGCGCACCGGACATGTACTGTAGAGTGTCCGGTGCGCCAGCATGGGCGTGCCTGACGCCTGCGCGCTCTGGCGCGCATTAATTGTTGTTGCAGGCGACCGTTGGCGCGAAGTAGTCGTTGCCCCGCTGTTGCACCGGACAGTCCGGTGTACACCGGACATGTCCGGTGAATTATAGCGGAGCAGCCGTTATGATTTCCCGAGGCTGCCAAGTTCCAGAGCCGTGTCTTCTTGGAGCACCGGACACTGTCCGGTGTACACCGGACAGTCCGGTGAATTATAGCGCGCCGGCTTCTGAAAATTCCCGAGGCAGAGGAGTTCTGCGCGAAGGTCCCCTGGTGCATCGGACACTGTCCGGTGCGCCACCGGACAGTCCGGTGCGCCAGACCAGGGAGCCTTTCGGGATGCCTTTAGCTCTCTATTTTGAACCCAACTTTGGTCTTTTTAATTGGCTTGTTGTGAACCTTTGACACCTGTATAACTTATACACTAGAGCAAACTAGTTAGTCCAATTGTTTGTGTTGGGCAATTCAACCACCAAAATTAATTAGGGACTAGGTGTAATCCTAATTCCCTTTCAATCTCCCCCTTTTTGGTGATTGATGCCAACACAAACCAAAGAAAATATAGAAGTGCATAATTGAACTAGTTTGCATAATGTAAGTGCAAAGGTTGCTTGAAATTGAGCCAATATAAATTCTTACAAGATATGCATGGATTGCTTCTTTATTTTTGACATTTTGGACCACGCTTGCACCACATGTTTTGTTTTTGCAAATTCTTTTGTAAATAATCAAAGGTAGATGAATAGAATTTTGCAAAGCATTTTTAAGATTTGAGATTTTCTCCCCCTGTTTCAAATGCTTTTCTTTTGACTAAACAAAACTCTCCCTAAATGAGATCCTCCTCTTAGTGTTCAAGAGGGTTTTGATATATCATTTTTGAAATACTACTTTCTCCCCCTTTTGAACACAATAAGATACCAATTGAAAATACTCTTTTTGAAAAGCTAAGTTTTTGAAATTGGTGGTGGTGCGGTCCTTTTGCTTTGGGCTCATACTCTCTCCCCCTTTGGCATGAATCGCCAAAAACGGAATCATTAGAGCCCTTTTATTACTCTTTCCTTCTTTGGTCATAAATAAATGAGTGAAGATTATACCAAAGATGGAGTCTTTTTGCTTTCTCCTCCAAAGATGGAGAGTTGTGCGGAGCGACGACAAAGGGTGAGTTACGGAGTGGAAGCCTTTGTCTTCGCCGAAGACTCCAATTCCCTTTCAATATACCTATGACTTGGTTTGAAATAGACTTGAAAACACATTAGTCATAGCATATAAAAGAGATATGATCAAAAGTATATAAATGAGCTATGTGAGCAAGTTAGCAAAAAAAGTTTCTAGAATCAAGAATATTGAGCTCATGCCTAAGTTTGGTAAAGGATTGTTCATCAAGTGGCTTGGTAAAGATATCGGCTAATTGATCTTTAGTATTAATGTATGAAATCTCGATATCCCCCTTTTGTTGGTGATCCCTAAGAAAATGATACCGAATGGCTATGTGTTTAGTGCGGCTATGCTCGACGGGATTATCCGCCATCTTGATTGCACTCTCATTATCACATAGCAAAGGGACTTTAGTTAATTTGTAACCGTAGTCCCGCAGGGTTTGCCTCATCCAAAGCAATTGCGCGCAACAATGGCCTGCGGCAATGTACTCGGCTTCGGTGGTGGAAAGAGCGACCGAATTTTGCTTCTTTGAAGCCCAAGACACCAAGGATCTTCCCAAGAACTGGCAAGTCCCCGATGTGCTCTTCCTATTGATTTTACACCCTGCCCAATCGGCATCCGAATAACCAATCAAATCAAAAGTGGATCCCCTAGGATACCAAAGCCCAAACTTAGGAGAATAAGCCAAGTATCTCAAGATTCGTTTTACGGCCGTAAGGTGAGCTTCCTTAGGGTCGGCTTGGAATCTTGCACACATGCATACGGAAAGCATAATATCCGGTCGAGATGCACATAAATAGAGTAAAGAACCTATCATTGACCGATATACCTTTTGATCCACGGACTTACCTCCCGTGTCGAGGTCGAGATGCCCATTAGTTCCCATGGGGGTCTTGATGGGCTTGGCATCCTTCATTCCAAACTTGTTTAGAATGTCTTGAGTATACTTCGTTTGGCTAATGAAGGTGCCCTCTTGGAGTTGCTTCACTTGAAATCCCAAGAAGTACTTCAACTCCCCCATCATAGACATCTCGAACTTTTGTGTCATGGTCCTACTAAATTCTTCACATGTAGACTTGTTAGTAGACCCAAATATAATATCATCAACATAAATTTGGCATACAAACAAATCATTATCAAGAGTTTTAGTGAATAGAGTAGGATCGACCTTTCCGACTTTGAATTCATTAGTGATGAGAAAATCCCTAAGGCATTCATACCATGCTCTTGGGGCTTGCTTGAGCCCATAAAGCGCCTTAGAGAGTTTGTAAACATGGTTAGGGTACTCACTATCTTCAAAGCCGGGAGGTTGCTCAACATAGACCTCTTCCTTGATTGGTCCATTTAGGAAGGCACTTTTCACGTCCATTTGATAGAGCTTAAAGCCATGGTAAGTAGCATAGGCCAATAATATACGAATTGACTCAAGCCTAGCTACGGGTGCATAGGTTTCACCGAAATCCAAACCTTCGACTTGGGAGTATCCCTTGGCCACAAGTCGAGCTTTGTTCCTTGTCACCACACCATGCTCATCTTGCTTGTTGTGGAAGACCCATTTGGTTCCTACAACATTTTGATTAGGACGTGGAACTAAATGCCATACCTCATTCCTAGTGAAGTTGTTGAGCTCCTCTTGCATTGCCACCACCCAATCCGAATCTTGGAGTGCTTCCTCTACCCTGTGTGGCTCAATAGAGGAAACAAAAGAGTAATGCTCACAAAAATGTGCAACACGAGATCTAGTAGTTACCCCCTTATGAATGTCGCCGAGGATGGTGTCGACGGGGTGATCTCGTTGGATTGCTTGGTGGACTCTTGGGTGTGGCGGCCTTGGTTCTTCATCCTCCTTGTCTTGATCATTTGCATCTCCCCCTTGATCATTGCCGTCATCTTGAGGAGGCTCATTTGCTTGATCTTCTACTTCATCAACTTGAGCTTCATCCTCATTTTGAGTCGGTGGAGATGCTTGCGTGGAGGAGGATGGTTGATCTTGTGCATTTGGAGGCTCTTCAGATTCCTTAGGACACACATCCCCAATGGACATGTTCCTTAGCGCGATGCACGGAGCCTCTTCAATACCTATCTCATCAAGATCAACTTGCTCTACTTGAGACCTGTTAGTCTCATCAAACACAATGTCACAAGAAACTTCAACTTGTCCAGTGGACTTGTTAAAGACTCTATATGCCCTTGTGTTTGAATCATATCCTAGTAAAAAGCCTTCTACAGTCTTAGGAGCAAATTTAGATTTTCTACCTCTTTTAACAAGAATAAAACATTTGCTACCAAAGACTCTAAAATATGAAATATTGGGCTTTTTACCGGTTAGGAGTTCATAGGATGTCTTCTTGAGGATTCGGTGTAGATACAACCGGTTGATGGCGTAGCAAGCGGTGTTGACCGCCTCCGCCCAAAACCGATCCGAAGTCTTGTACTCATCAAGCATGGTTCTAGCCATGTCCAATAGAGTTCGATTCTTCCTCTCCACTACACCATTTTGTTGTGGCGTGTAGGGAGAAGAGAACTCATGCTTGATGCCCTCCTCCTCAAGGAAGCCTTCGATTTGAGAGTTCTTGAACTCCGTCCCGTTGTCGCTTCTAATTTTCTTGATCCTTAATCCGAACTCGTTTTGAGCTCGTCTCAAGAATCCCTTTAAGGTTTCTTGGGTTTGAGATTTTTCCTGTAAAAAGAATACCCAAGTGAAGCGAGAATAATCATCCACTATTACAAGACAATACTTACTCCCGCCGATGCTTATGTAAGCAATCGGGCCGAATAGATCCATGTGGAGTAGCTCAAGCGGCCTGTCGGTCGTCATGATGTTCTTGTGTGGATGATGGACACCAACTTGCTTTCCTGCTTGGCATGCGCTACAAATCCTGTCTTTCTCAAAATGAACATTTGTTAGTCCTAAAATGTGCTCTCCCTTTAGAAGCTTATGAAGATTCTTCATCCCAACATGGGCTAGTCGGCGGTGCCAGAGCCAACCCATGTTAGTCTTAGCAATTAAGCAAGTGTCGAGTTCAGCTCTATCAAAATCTACCAAGTATAGCTGACCCTCTAACACTCCCTTAAATGCTATTGAATCATCACTTCTTCTAAAGACAGTGACACCTACATCAGTGAATAGACAGTTGTAGCCCATTTTGCATAATTGAGATACAGAAAGCAAATTGTAATCTAATGAATCTACAAGAAAAACATTGGAAATAGAATGGTCAGGAGATATAGCTATTTTACCAAGACCTTTGACCAAACCTTGATTTCCATCCCCGAATGTGATAGCTCGTTGGGGATCTTGGTTTTTCTCGTAGGAGGAGAACATCTTCTTCTCCCCTGTCATATGGTTTGTGCACCCGATGTCGAGTATCCAACTTGAACCCCCGGATGCATAAACCTACAAAACAATTTTAGTTCTTGACTTTAGGTACCCAAACGGTTTTGGGTCCTTTGGCATTAGAAACAAGAACTTTGGGTACCCAAACACAAGTCTTGGAGCCCTTGTGTTTGCCCCCAACAAACTTGGCAACTACCTTGCCGGATTTGCTAGTCAAAACATAAGATGCATCAAAAGTTTTGAATGAAATGTCATGATCATTTGATGCATTAGGAGTTCTCTTCTTAGGCAACTTAGCACGGGTTGGTTGCCTAGAGCTAGATGTCTCACTCTTATACATAAAAGCATGATTAGGGCCAGAGTGAGACTTCCTAGAATGAATTCTCCTAATTTTGTCCTCGGGATAACCGGCAGGGTATAAAATGTAACCCTCGTTATCCTGAGGCATGGGAGCCTTGCCCTTAACAAAGTTAGACAGTCTTTTAGGAGGGGCATTAAGTTTGACATTGTCTCCCCTTTGGAAGCCAATGCCATCCTTGATGCCAGGGCGTCTCCCATTATAAAGCATACTACGAGCAAATTTGAATTTTTCATTTTCTAAGTTATGCTCGGCAATTTTTGCATCTAATTTTGCTATATGATCATTTTGTTGTTTAATTAAAGTCATGTGATCATGAATAGCATTGATGTCAATATCTCTACATCTAGTACAAATGGATACATGCTCAACGATAGTTGTAGAGGGTTTGCAAGATTTTAATTCTATAACCTTAGCATGTAATATGTCTTTTTCACTTCTAAGGTTAGAAATAGTAATATTGCAAACATCAAAATCTTTAGCCTTAGCAAGCAATTTCTCATTTTCAATCCTAAGGCTAGCAATAGAAACATTCAACTCATCAATCCTAGCAAGTAAATCAACATTGTCATTTCTAGGATTGGAAGTTGAAACATTACAAACATGAGAGTCAACCTTAGCTAATAAATTAGCATTTTCATTCCTAAGGTTGGCAATAGTGTCATGGCATGTGCTTAGCTCACTAGTTAATTTCTCACATTTTTCTACCTCTAGAGCATAAGCATTCTTAATCTTAACATGTTTTTTATTTTCCTTGATTAGGAAGTCCTCTTGGGAGTCCAAGAGATCATCCTTCTCATGGATGGCACTAATTAGTTCATTTAGTTTTTCTTTTTGTTCCATGTTAAGGTTGGCAAAAAGGGTACGCAAGTTATCCTCCTCATCACTAACATTATCATCACTAGAAGACTCATATTTAGTGGATGATTTGGATTTAACCTTTTTCCTCTTGTCGTCCTTTGCCATGAGGCACTTGTGGCCGACGTTGGGGAAGAGGAGTCCCTTGGTGACGGCGATGTTGGCGGCGTCCTCGTCGTCGGAGGAGTCGGTGGAGCTCTCGTCGGAGTCCCACTCGCGGCACACGTGGGCATCACCGCCCCTCTTCTTGTGGTACCTCTTCTTTTCTCTCCTCTTGCCCTTCTTGTCATTATCCCTGTCACTGTCACTTGATAATGGACATTTAGCAATAAAGTGACCGGGCTTACCACACTTGTAGCAAACCTTCTTGGAACGGGATTTGTAATCCTTCCCCTTCCGTTGCTTGAGGATTTGGCGAAAGCTTTTGATGATTAAAGCCATCTCCTCGTTGTCGAGCTTTGAAGCGTCGATTGGTTATCTACTTGGTGTAGACTCTTACTTCTTCTCCTCTGTCGCCTTGAAAGCCACCGGTTGTGCTTCGGACGTGGAGGGATCATCAAGCTCGTTGATCTTCTTTGAGCCCTTGATCATACATTCAAAGCTCACAAAATTCCCGATTACTTCCTCGGGGGTCATTAGTGTATATCTAGGATTACCACGAATTAATTGAACTTGAGTGGGGTTAAGGAAGATGAGTGATCTAAGAATAACCTTAACCACCTCGTGGTCATCCCATTTCTTGCTCCCGAGGTTGCGCACTTGGTTCACCAAGGTTTTGAGTCGGTTGTACATATCTTGTGGCTCCTCCCCTTGGCGAAGACGAAAGCGACCGAGCTCCCCCTCGATCGTTTCCCGCTTGGTGATTTTGGTGAGTTCATCACCCTCGTGCGCGGTCTTGAGTAGATCCCAAATCTCTTTCGCATTCTTCAACCCTTGCACCTTGTTATATTCCTCTCTACTTAGGGAGGCGAGGAGTATGGTTGTGGCTTGGGAGTTGAAGTGCTCGATTTGGGCTACTTCATCCTCATCATAGTTTTCATCCCCTACGGATGGTACCTGTGCACCAAACTCAACAACATCCCATATGCTTTTGTGGAGTGAGGTTAGATGAAATCGCATTAAATCACTCCACCTAGCATAATCTTCACCATCAAATGCTGGTGGTTTGCCTAATGGGATGGAAAGTAAAGGTGTATGTTTAGAAATGCGAGGGTAGCGTAGGGGGATCTTACTATACTTCTTGCGCTCTTGGCGCTTAGAAGTGACGGATGCCGCGTCGGAGCCAGAGGTGGAGGTTGATGAAGAATCGGTCTCATAGTAGACCACTTTCCTCATCCTCTTTTTCTTGTCCCCACTCCGTTGCGGCTTGTGGGAGGAAGACTTCTCCTTCTTCTCTTTGTGTGAAGAAGATTTCTTCTCCTTCCCTTTGAAGGAGTTCTTCTTCTTCTCCTTCCCTTTGGAGGAGTCTTTCTTCTCCTTCCTCTTGGTGCGGGACTCTTCCGATGAAGTGCTCCCGTGGCTTGTAGTGGGCTTTTCGCCGGTCTCCATCTCCTTCTTGGCGTGATCTCCCGACATCACTTCGAGCGGTTAGGCTCTTAATGAAGCACCGGGCTCTGATACCAATTGATAGTCGCCTAGAGGGGGGTGAATAGGGCGAAACTGAAATTTACAAATATAAACACAACTACAAGCCGGGTTAGCGTTAGAAATAAAACTGAGTCCGCGAATGAGGGAGCAAAACAAATCGCAAGCAAATGAAGAGTGTGACACGCAGATTTGTTTTACCGAGGTTCGGTTCTCGCAAACCTACTCCCTGTTGAGGAGGCCACAAAGGCCGGGTCTCTTTCAACCCTTCCCTCTCTCAAACGGTCCCTCGGACCGAGTGAGCTTCTCTTCTCAAATCACTTTGGGAATCAAACTTCCCGCAAGGACCACCACACAATTGGTGTCTCTTGCCTCAATTACAAGTGAGTGTTTGATCACAAGAAATAATGCCAAAGAAAAGAAGCGATCCAAGCGCAAGAGCTCAAATGAACACTACAAATCACTCTCTCTAGTCACTAAGGCTTTGTGTGGAGTTGGGAGAGGATTTGATATCTTTTGGTGTGCTTTGCAATGAATGCTAGCTCTTGTATAGTGGTTGGAAGTTGGAAAACTTGGATGCAATGAATCGTGGGGTGGTTGGGGTATTTATAGCCCCAACCACCAAACATGACCGTTGGTGGAGGCTGTCTGTCGTATGGTGCACCGGACAGTCCGGTGTACACCGGACATGTCCGGTGCGCCAGCCACGTCACCAAAGCCGTTGCGATTCGACCGTTGGAGTTCTGACTTTTGGGCCCGCCTGGATGTCCGGTGGCGTACCGGACATGTACTGTAGAGTGTCCGGTGCGCCAGCATGGGCGTGCCTGACGCCTGCGCGCTCTGGCGCGCATTAATTGCTGTTGCAGGCGACCGTTGGCGCGAAGTAGCCGTTGCCCCGCTGTTGCACCGGACAGTCCGGTGTACACCGGACATGTCTGGTGATTTATAGCGGAGCAGCCGTTATGATTTCCCGAGGCTGCCAAGTTCCAGAGTCGCGTCTTCTTGGAGCACCGGACAATGTCCGGTGTACACCGGACAGTCCGATGAATTATTGCGCGCCGGCTTCTAAAAATTCCCGAGGCAGAGGAGTTCTGCGCGAAGGTCCCTGGTGCACCGGGCACTGTCCGATGCGCCACCGGACAGTCCGGTGTGCCAGACCAGGGAGCCTTTCGGGATGCCTTTAGCTTTCTATTTTGAACCCAACTTTGGTCTTTTTAATTGGCTTGTTGTGAACCTTTGACACCTGTATAACTTATACACTAGAGCAAACTAGTTAGTCCAATTGTTTGTGTTGGGCAATTCAACCACCAAAATTAATTAGGGACTAGGTGTAATCCTAATTCCCTTTCAAGAACAAGACGCTTATAGACATGGCGAGGACGATGCTTGGAGAGTTCAAGACCCCCGAACGCTTTTGGTCGGAAGCCGTGAACACGGCTTGCCACGCCATCAACAGGGTCTACCTTCATCGCCTCCTCAAGAAGACGTCATACGAGCTACTAACCGGTAACAAACCCAATGTTTCGTATTTCCGAGTTTTTGGGAGTAAATGCTACATTCTAGTGAAGAAGGGTAGGAATTCTAAATTTGCTCCCAAAGCTGTAGAAGGGTTTTTGTTAGGTTATGATTCAAATACAAAGGCGTATAGGGTCTTCAACAAATCATCGGGTTTGGTTGAAGTCTCTAGCGACGTTGTATTTGATGAGACTAATGGCTCTCCAAGAGAGCAAGTTGTTGATCTTGATGATGTAGATGAAGAAAATGTTCCGACGGCCGCAATACGAACCATGGCGATTGGTGATGTACAACCTCAGAAACAAAAGGAGCAAGATCAACCTTCTTCCTCAACAATGGTGCATCCCCCAACTCAAGATGATGAACAGGAGGCGTGTGATCAAGGGGGAGCACAAGATGATCATGTAATGGAGGAAGAAGCGCAACCGACACCTCCAACCCAAGTTCGAGCGATGATTCAAAGGGATCATCCCGTCGACCAAATTTTGGGTGATATTAGCAAGGGAGTAACTACTCGATCTCGATTAGTTAATTTTTGTGAGCATTACTCTTTTGTCTCTTCTATTGAGCCTTTCAGGGTAGAGGAGGCCTTGCTAGATCCGGACTGGGTATTGGCCATGCAAGAGGAGCTCAATAACTTCAAGAGGAATGAAGTTTGGACACTGGTGCCTCGTCCCAAGTAAAATGTTGTGGGAACCAAGTGGGTGTTCCGCAACAAACAAGACGAGCACGTGGTGGTGACAAGGAACAAAGCACGACTTGTGGCAAAAGGTTATGCCCAAGTCGCAGGTTTGGACTTTGAGGATGAAAGCATCTAGGCCCCTGGTTGGTTTTAATGATTAATGACAACGTAATATTATATGTGACTAACGTGTGTTTTGCAGAGACAAATGGTAAGTTAGGTCGCATGACAGGTAGAAGTACTACAACGGTGAAAACAATCCCGGAAATAAGAACTCGAAGCAACGGCTAAAACGACGGAACAAAAGGTGAAGGTCTACGGAGTCCGAGTGTCAAGGAGATGTGGACACTCGCGATTTAGTTAGGTCTTTTATTCTCTTTTAGCCGTACTATAAAGAGGGGTTGTCGATGAGTAGTTTGACCAAGAGAGTTCTAGTGTAGTGTTGGTGCACAATCACACTCATACACAGTGCTAGGTATCACTCTAGAACTCACACACAAGTTAGAGCGAAAACCGATTTGAAAATCAGCTGAAAAACAAGACTTAGGGTTTCTGGCTTTGGGGCACCGGACTGTCCGGTGTGCACCGGACTGTCCGGTGCACCCTCTGCCAGGTGGGGCCAGGCTGGTCCACGGCAGTCCTCCCCTTCGCAGAAACCCGAGAGCGCAGCCTCCGGAGATGAATTTTAGTGGCACACCGGACACTGCACCGGACTGTCCGGTGTGCACCGGACAGTGGACTGTTCACTGTTCGGTGCGCCATGAGTCCAACGGCTCCCTGTCAGAACTAGCCGTTGGAAGTGACCGTTGGCGCACCGGTGGCACACCGTTGGCGCACCGGTGGCGCACCGGACTGTCCGGTGCGCCATCGCGCAGTGAATTGCCTGTAACGGCTAGTTGGTGGGTGAGGGCTATTTATACCCCCTCCACCCACCATATTCAATGTCTTGCACTCCACATTTATTTCAGCACATTGGTAGAGCATTGCAAGCACCAAAAGCCTAGTGAGGAGATTAGAGAATCATAATCCGCGCTTGTTCCTCATTAGCGCTAGTGAGAGCCACCTAGAGCACACACCACTTGCATTAGGCTTCTCTTGGTCAAGCGAAAGTCTACGGCTTGTTACTCTTGGTGATCGGCATCACCTAGACGGCTTGGTGGCGTTGGGAGCTCGGTGATCACCGTGGAGATCTTGTTGGTGACCCGACTCAAGTTTGTAAGCGGTCTCGAGGGATCCACCACGCCGGAGTGGCAAAGGATTATCTCGTAGTGAGCACTTGGTTCTTGCGAGGACCAAGGGGGAGCGATACCCTTGCGCGGGTGCTCCAACGAGGACTAGTGGAGAGTGCCGACTCTTCGATACCTCGGAAAAAAATTGGAGGAGTCTTCTAAACTTTGCTTTACATTCCGCACTTAATTCAAGCACTTTACATTGTGTATTTGTTTAGCAAGTATTTGAAGTATTATCTTAGCGTTGTTACATTTCTAGTATTATTTTCTTAGTGCTAGTTGTCGGGGTGAAGTTGGGCTCTTGTTTAGCTCTTGCTTAGGTTTTAATTAGTATTAATTTTTAGAAAAGCCCAATTCACCCCCCCTCTTGGGCATCGTGATCCTTTCAATTGGTATCGGAGCCTTGTTGCTCATAGATTAGCTTAACCGCTAGAGTTACGATGTCCGGTGGGGATGGACCTCCTCCCGTTTTTGATGGTGACGATTTTCCTTATTGGAAAATTCGTATGGAAGCATACTTAGAGGCTATAGACATTGGTGTCTATAAAGCCGCCACACAAGGGTTCCCCGAACCTAGAGATCCCACAAATCTTGTAGGTGATGAGTTCAATTATGAGAAATGGAATGCTAAGGCCAAAAACACCCTTTTTAGAGGCCTTTGCAAAGATGTGTTCAATAGAGTAAGGAATCATAAAAATGCTCATGATTTGTGGATGGACATTTGTGCTCTACATGAAGGAACTAGAAGTGAACGTGAGGAAAGATATCACATAGCCATGCGAAAGTTAAATTCCTTTGAAATGCTTACTAATGAAAATGCAAATGCTATGTACTCACGACTTAATATTCTTGTAGAGGAAGTCAATGGATTGGGGCTTACTCAAATCTCACAACCGGATGTTGTGAGGAAGATTCTCAGTGTCCTCCCAATAGACAAATATGGACACATTGTCACTGTGCTACATCAAATGGATCTTTCAGTTACCACACCTACACAAATTTTGGGAAAGATCAATGCCCATGAAATGTACATGCACATCAACGACAAAGAAGAATCATCTTCCAAAAGAAAGGATTTGGCTCTCAAAGCAAATCATGAAAGAAAAGGAAAAGCAAAAATACAAGTTGAGGAAGAATCCTCAAGTGATGATGACCTTGATGCAAACATTGCCTTGATGGTAAGGAAGACCACCAAGATGTTGAAGAAGCTAAATAGAGAAGGCATCAAATTTGATTCAAGAAAGAAGAAGTTCTTTTCCAACAAAAGAAAGCCCATTTCTGAGATGGACTGCTACAACTGTGGTGAGCTTGGTCATCTTGCTCATCAATGCAACAAGCCCAAGAAGAACAAGTTCAAGGGCAAGAAGGAAGATGACAGCGATGATGAAAAGAAGGAAAAGAAATTCTTCAAGAGGAAGGATGGGAAGCAAAAGAGGTTCCACAAGAAGAAGAATGGAAAGGCATATATTGTTGGCGACTGGCTCACCGACATCGAATCATCAAGTGGGTCTTCTTCAAGTGAAGAAGAGAATGATGAAAAAGTTGCGGCCATCGCCGGGGACTTCTCTTCACCACCACCATCGCCATCATCCACTTCTCACCTATGCCTCATGGCTAGGGGTGAACGAAAGGTACAAAATGATATTAATATTAATGATGATAGTGATAGTGATAGTGATGAAGAATTTGCTTCACCTTCATATGATGAGTTAGCTGACTTACTTAAAGAATATACTCAAATCATTAGAAAGTCAAAAGCTAAATGTGATAGGTTGAAAAATGAAAATGAATCTTTAAATGCCAAGTATGACATAGTTATAAAGGCTAGTGATGAAATAAAAGAAGAAAATAAAACTATGTCATCAACTGTAAATGAGCTCACAAACTCCCTAAAAGATGCTAAGGAAAAATATGACAAATTAAATGAAGCTAATAGGGAGTTGCAAACTAGACTAGTAAAGATCAAGGAAGACTATACTCAAATTAAATTTGATCATGACAATCTTCTTGTTGAAAATGAACTTTTATCTTGCAAAACACATGAGGCTATTAACCCTGTTGTTAAGCTTGATGTAGCAACCTCATGTGATGATTTGATTCAAGAAGAGCAAACTAGTCTACATGCTGAATTGACTGAAAAAGTTGAAGTCCTGACTTTAGACAACCAAAAATTGAAGAATTACTTGACTGATGCAACTACTAGAGGAAAAGTTGCTATTGAGAACAATGATTTCAACAATGAGTTGGCAGTGGATAACCAAAGGCTTAAGAATGAGGTCAAGAAACTAAAAAGTGAAAATGAACATCTTGCAACAAGTGTGCAAAAGTTCAACAAGGGTCAATACCTCCAAAATGAGCTGCTTATGAACACTGTTATGAAAAATAACAAGAGCGGTATTGGATACAATGCTTTTGTGCAAAAGAAAGCTATCACTCAATACAAGCCAAAGCAGACTCACAAGCCTATCAAATGCTTTGAGTGTGGAAATGAAGGTCATTTTGCCCACAACTGCAAAGCTAAACCACCAACTCCCTTGCCTAAGCACTCAAGACCATTTGCTTTCAATGCTCACTATGTTCTAAGAAAGGTTGCAAATGGAAAGATTAAGGTTACATTCCTAGGTCCACCAAATAAGAGTAGACCTAGACAAATCTGGGTGGCAAAGTCCTTAATTGAAAGAGTCACTGGTCCTATGCAATATAGGGCCCTCAAAACTCAAGCTTGAATTGTCTGTGAATGTAGGTGAACTACAAGACTGGTGGGAGCCATTGGGTTATTGACAGTGGATGCACACAACATATGACAGGCAACCCACGGATGTTCACCTCATTAGATGAGAATGTTGATGGTCAAGATAAAATCACATTTGGAGACAACTCAAAAGGAAAAGTGCAAGGACTTGGCAAGGTGGCAATCTCAAATGACTTATCAATATCAAATGTTCTCTTAGTTGCACCCTTGAGCTTCAATTTATTATCAGTGGGACAACTCTGTGATCTTGGACTTCAATGCTTATTCACTCCATCAGAGGTTATTGTAACAAAAATGGATGATGAATCAATGGTATTCAAGGGATTTAGATACAACAACCTCTACTTAGTGGATTTCACTTCAGAAGATGCAGACTTAAGAACTTGCCTCTTCACCAAAGCTTCTCTTGGATGGCTTTGGCATAGGAGGCTTGCACATGTTGGGATGAGCACACTCAAGAAGGTACTAAAGAAAGATATGGTTAGAGGATTAAAGGATGTGATATTTGAAAAAGACAAGCCATGCAGTGCATGTCAAGCTGGAAAGCAGGTTGCTAATACACATCCCACTAAAGCTTTCATGTCAACATCAAGGCCACTGGAACTACTTCATATGGATTTATTTGGACCTACAAATTATGTCAGTGCCGGTGGCAACCTCTACTGTCTAGTGATTGTTGATGACTTCTCAAGATACACTTGGGTGTTCTTTCTCCATGACAAATCTGAAGTTGCATCTATATTCAAGAAGTTTGCCAAGAAAGCACAAAATGAATTTGATTGCAAGATTAAGAAGATTAGAAGTGACAATGGCAAAGAATTTGACAACACCAACATTCATGAGTACTGTGATGAAATTGGGATCAAGCATGAAGTATCTGCCACATATACACCTCAACAAAATGGAGTTGTTGAAAGGAAAAATAGGACCTTGATCACCCTTGCAAGAACAATGATTGATGAGTATAACACACCGGAGAGGTTTTGGGCCGAAGCTGTCAACACTGCTTGCTATGCATCAAACAGGCTATTTCCTCACCGGCTACTTGCAAAGACTCCTTATGAACTGCTAAATGGGAAAAAGCCAGACGTCTCTTTCTTCCGGGTGTTTGGGTGCAAATGCTACATCTACAAAAAACGCCATCATCTAGGGAAGTTTCAAAGACGTTGTGATATTGGTTTTCTTTTGGGTTATTCATTAAAGTCCAAAGCATATCGAGTATTCAACCATGCCACTGGCGTGGTAGAAGAAACATATGATGTGGAATTTGATGAGACTAATGGCTCCCAAGGAGCACTTGAAAATCTTGATGATGTAGGTGATGAGCCACTTAGGGAAGCAATGAAGAACATGCCCATTGGAGCTATCAAACCAAAAGAAGATGAAGAAGAAGTGCAAATCATTGACAGGCCTTCTTCATCAAATGTACCACAAGATGATGAAAAAGATGAGAGGCATGCAAATGAAGATACATTTGTCTCTCATGAACAAGCAAGGGTACAAGCCGAAGATGTTGATGCTCCAGGATCTTCTTCCCAAGTGGTTGACAGGAGAAACTCATCACTACTTCAAGCTCATCCTCAAAACCAAATCATCGGGAGTCCTTCACAAGGGGTTATTACTCGATCACATAAACATGCTAATTTTATTGAACATCACTCTTTTGTTTCTTGTGTTGAGCCTACTTGTATAGATGAGGCGCTACAGGATCCGGACTGGGTGAATGCCATGCATGAAGAACTTAACAACTTCACCCGTAACGAAGTTTGGACCCTGGAGAAGCCCCCACAAGATGCAAGAATCATTGGAACAAAGTGGGTGTTCAGAAACAAACAAGATGATCAAGGTGTGATTGTAAGAAACAAGGCAAGACTTGTCGCAAAGGGATTCTCTCAAGTTGAAGGCTTAGATTTTGGAGAGACCTTTGCACCGGTTGCTCGACTGGAAGCCATCCGTATCCTACTTGCATATGCATCATGCTATGATATAAAACTTTATCAAATGGATGTAAAAAGTGCATTTTTAAATGGATTTATAAATGAACTTGTATATGTTGAGCAACCGCCTGGATTTGAAGACCCTAGATATCCTAATCATGCTTACAGGTTGTCCAAGGCGCTATATGGGCTAAAGCAAGCTCCAAGGGCTTGGTATGAGCGTCTTCGCGACTTCCTCATCGAAAAGGGCTTCAAGATCGGGACCGTCGACACAACTCTCTTCACAAAGAAACATAACGGTGATATTTTCATTTGTCAAGTATATGTTGATGATATAATCTTTGGCTCGACAAATGACTATCATTGCAAGGAATTTGGTGAGTTGATGTCGAAGGAGTTCGAGATGTCAATGATTGGTGAGCTAACATACTTCCTCGGCTTTCAAGTCAAGCAAATGAAAGATGGTAACTTTCTCTCACAAGAGAAGTATACCAAAGACTTGTTGAAAAGGTTCAACATGGAGAAGTGCAAACCAATCAAGACCCCCATGCCTACAAATGGACATCTCGACTTAGATGAGGGAGGTACCCCGGTTAATCAAACTCTCTACCGTTCTATGATTGGTAGTTTATTGTACCTTACCGCATCTAGGCCCGATATTATGTTCAGTGTTTGCATGTGTGCTAGATTCCAATCTAATCCTAAGAAAGCTCATCTTCGCGCTGTTAAGAGAATTCTTAGGTATCTCAGGCACACCACAAGCGTTGGTCTGTGGTATCCCAAAGGAGCTACTTTTGATTTAATTGGCTATTCCGATTCGGATTATGCCGGTTGCAAAATTGATAGGAAAAGTACTTCTGGGGGATGCCATCTGCTTGGTAGATCACTAGTTTCATGGACATCCAAAAAGCAAAATAGTGTTGCCTTGTCAACTGCCGAAGCGGAATACATTGCCGCAGGTGCTTGTTGCACACAGATTTTATATATGAAACAAACTCTTCTAGACTATGGCGTAGTTCTAGAAAAAGTACCTTTGTTGTGTGATAATGAGAGTGCTGTTAAAATTGCTAATAATCCTGTACAACACTCTCGCACCAAGCACATTGATATCCGTCATCACTTCCTTAGAGATCATGTTGCTAAAGGAGATATCACTTTAGAAGGAGTGAGGTCGGAAGATCAATTAGCGGATATTTTCACTAAGCCACTTGATAAGACCCGCTTTTGCATGTTGAGGAATGAACTAAATATTCTTGATCTCAGAAATTTTATGTGAAATGTCAAATGGTGATGTCAAGCTTGCATTGCATGTTTAAATTCTTTGTATTGCATCTAGGACTTGTCTAACCTAGTTGAGATAACCGCCAATAAAGCGAGTGAAAAAGCTTAACTCGGGTCAAACCTGACAAGTCTTAATTTTTAAGCTTTTAGCACTTAAAATTCTTACTTTTCATGCAATTATTGGTTCTTGAAATATGCATGAGGTACTGCACTTAGGGGGAGTATTCAAAACTCAAATCACTCATGAAAACCCCTAGTGCAAACCAAAATGCAAATTTCACCATTTGCCTATTTTCTCTAAAAATTATCTAGCCTATGGCAAAATATTTTGAAAAGTATATGAGGGTGCCAATACCTGTCCCAACAAGTGTTCTTTTGTGTGATTATAAGTTGGGATTTGGTTTGGTTGGGAGTTAGATAGAAAAAATTCAAAATTTTCCAAACTCACCTCTGTCTGGGCTCACCGGACAGTCCGGTGTGCACCGGACACTGCACTGTGCAATGTCCGGTGCACCGGCAGCCGCGCGCTAAAATCCATTTTTTCTGTGCGCTGTCCGGTGGTTCACCGGACAGCTACTGTGCGCTGTCCGGTGTGCACCGGACAGGCACTGTTCACTGTCCGGTGCGCCCATATCGCGTTTTTAAAAATGCCTCCAGCCCGCTGAACCGAGCCAGAGGCTCCTTTTATTTCCCAGCCGCGCCTGCTGCTCTCTGTCTGTGGCGATTTCCCCCCCGCCGGCGATCTCCTCTGGCGGCCACCCTCTCCGGCGGTGCTCCGGTGACCTAGGGCTCCCCTCCTCTCCTCTCCTCGGTGAGCAACTCTTGCTCTCTCACTCCCTCAGTTCTTCTCTGTTCTGGTGAGCAGAGCCTCCCACCTCTTCCCTTTGTGCAACAACTCTAAATCCTGTGAATTCTGGTGATTTCCCCTTGTGAAATGTGTTCCCCTGTGTGCCTTAAGCCTCCCTGCAGGTTCCTAGCTCCTTCGGGAGGGTTTTCCCACCTCAAATAACCGTTTCACCGAAACCCTAAATCCCCGCACACCACGTGCTCGGTGAAATGCCCAAACCAGCCAAACTTGCTCCAATTGAACCCAAATTTTTCAGGCACCTTCACAACACTTCCAGTAACCTCCTTGCCAAATTTCACGCCAATCCGAGATCCCAGGCTTAAATTTCACCAAATTTCCCGTTTTGAGCGATCGTTTCCGAGCCGAGTGCCCAAATTCCTTTTTCTTCGCCTAAATTCAAACCAAGCACACACTTCACTCATATTCACCTATATGAACCTATTCGTGAAGTATCGGCTCAATTCCATATCATTTCGTGCCTCAATTCGAATTCCAAACATCCTATGACACTATTTGCCCGTCAAACGTCGTTTTCACGTCATTTGACCTCTTGAACGTCCCGTCTCGTGCCATATCTCTCTGTGTATGTATTTATTCACATTTCATATGCTTATGACTATGTGACTAATACGTGCTCACCTCTTCTGTCATTTCAGTGACCTTGTGTGACCGTGTGCCGTTTCCCGTCCTGCCTGGATCGTCACCTCTCGTGTGAGCTTTCCAGGTAGACCTCTCACTCTTTGCTAAATCTTTCGGTCACTTTTGCTCTGTGCTTAGTCTCTCTATCTCATTTGCAGACATTAGTTCAGGATGCCGCGCACGAAGAATGCGTCGGCGTCAGGGGGTGGCAATGATGAGGACCCTCGTCGCCCCTTCACGCAGGTGAAGGGCAAGACTGTCTATTTGGAGCAGCAAGAAGGCCGCAAGAAGCGGCGTACGGACAGAGAGGCCCGTGCAGCGGCAGCAGCTGCAGCAGCTGCTGCGCAGGCCGCACTTGGAGATCAGCCACATATTCCATCCGATCAGATTGCATTCCGTGCTCGTCGTCTCACCTCCCGGCCTCGCTCCTCCACTCACACCTCCGCTTCCACTCCGCCACCCACTTTGCCTGCTCCCGTCACTCCTATTGCTCCATCCACCTCCACAGCCATACCCACTACCAGCACTACGCCAGCTTCCACTGCTACCCCTGCTCCCGCTCCCACTTCAGCTCCTCCTGTGCCTCCACCTCGCTTCCGGGAGCGTGATGAGACTGAGGTCCATCCTCTGGTTTCGGATCCTCGTCTGTTTGATCTTCAGCGTGCTACTGCAGCTCGGGTACGTCGGTTCAGGTACGTACCCGTGGAGTCTTGGCTGCCTGCTCAGAGAGACCCAGCAGCAGGTGTTCTTTTCAGCACACGGATTCAGGAGTCTTTCTTCAGGGCTCAGATGTCTGCTCAGATAGCGCTGCGAGTGCACCGCCTCTTGGATCTTCCAACTTTTCTGCTTGCAGCCGGTGCTGAGTCTGAGGCGCATCTCACCTATCTGCCTGGCCTCCTGTCCCTTCTGACTATCAGCGGCAGATATGTTGAGGAGTGGGTCCGCGTCTTCTACGCCTCCGTTTGGATTGACCCGAATCATCATTGGATGAGGTTCCGCTTTGAGCGCGAGGATGTCACGATCACTGCCAGTCAGATCCGTCAGCTATTTGGATTCCCTGAGTCGACGACTCGCCTTCACAGCCTCTGCTACGGCACTTCAGATCCTCCACGTTGCCCTCACGGCGGTGTGGCTCCAGGGACAGCTCACGTCGCGGCTCTGTTCCGCCCGCCTTTCACAGATGGGTCGCGACGTTCTCCAGCAGACTTTACTACAACAACGAAGTACTTATATGAGCTCATCAGACGGACACTCCTGCCTAGGATGGGATACAGGGAGGCTACCACTCATATTCAGCTTTGGCTCCTTGGTGCCCTGGTATCCCACTCTGAGTTTGATGTTGTGGACTTTCTGATCTGTGAGATCGAGGACACCGTTCTGGATGGGATTCGTGCTCGTCGGCAGCTACCTTATGCTCACTACTTGTGCCACATCTTTGCGCAGCTAATTCAGCCACCTCGATTTCAGAGCACTCTTGAGGCCTCACGCCTTGTATTTGGATCTTACCGTCCTGCTCCTGAGTTTCCAGTGCCTGCTTCTGCTTCTGTGTTTGACACTCAGGCCGATGATGCAGCTCTTCGACAGTTTGACACTCAGGGTACAGCCGCTAATGATGATGATGATGATGATGATTTTGGGGTTCCTCCTCCGCCTCCGCCTCCTATGCCTCCACGCTCACATGATCATGAGGCTGGGAGTTCTAGTGCTGCCCCTCCTCATCCTCAGGCTATAGACCCTGCCCTTGCTTCGATCCTTCAGACTCTCACCCAGCAGCAGCAGACTCTCACCCAGCAGCAGGCTCTCCTGGCAGCCGAGCAGGCCCGTTTATCCGACAGGATGCTCTCGATGTTTCAGAGCATGCAGGACAGGCAGGATGCTCTTCAGCAGCAGCTTATTCAGGATAGGGCAGAGAATAGGGCATTCATGGCTCTCATGCTCCAGCATTCTGGTATCTCAGCACCTCCGGTTCAGTCTGCTCCGCCTCCACCGCTTCACGCTCCAGTGGTGCCTACGATCTTGTCTGGACCCCCTGCTGGTACCTCTCCGCTCCGGCCGGTCACTTTGGCGTTCACCTCTCCGGCTCTCAGCTCTATCTGTCCGCAGCCGTCAGTGCCACCAGCATCTGCTGTTACCACTATCGCTGTGGCAGTATCTGTGACCGCTTCTGTTCCGGTAGCTCCTGCAGCGCGGCCTCCGTCCGAGTCAGTACCAGCTCCAGCCTCTACCGCAGATCCTGGATCCGAGACTGACTCTGACCCTCCGTCGGCGTTCGCTCTGCTACCTCGACCTCGACCGGATGTGCCCCCGCCTCCTCCTCCTGCTTCAAATGTTTAGGTTCAGGTCCCTTTTGGTGTTTGACGCTAAAGGGGGAGAGATATGAGTTGTGAGAGCTAGGGGGAGTTAGAGAGTTAGTAGAGAGTCAGAGTCATTTTGATGTAATATATGTGCTTGCTACTCTCGGTACTAGCTTGATGTTTTTGGCTCACAAACTCGTCATATACTCTCGTTGCGTATGATTGACTGTGTGTACTATGTTTTCACCTTATATTATATCACCAGTCTTCTAGCTCTTGTTTCATTAATTTAACTTCACTTTTACATGAACAAGAATCTTATGATGTGTATGCGCTCACCCTTATTATTATGGTACACATTCTTTCTGTCAAAGATTACTAAGTATAACTAACCATTCTTTCTATTGACAGAACCTTCAAAACAAACTACTCTCACAAAACTTGTAGGGTTGTCATCAATCACCAAAAAGGGGGAGATTGAAAGCATCTAGGCCCCTGGTTGGTTTTAATGATTAATGACAACGTAATATTATATGTGACTAACGTGTGTTTTGCAGAGACAAATGGTAAGTTAGGTCGCATGACAGGTAGAAGTACTACAACGGTGAAAACAATCCCGGAAATAAGAACTCGAAGCAACGGCTAAAACGACGGAACAAAAGGTGAAGGTCTACGGAGTCCGAGTGTCAAGGAGATGTGGACACTCGCGATTTAGTTAGGTCTTTTATTCTCTTTTAGCCGTACTATAAAGAGGGGTTGTCGATGAGTAGTTTGACCAAGAGAGTTCTAGTGTAGTGTTGGTGCACAATCACACTCATACACAGTGCTAGGTGTCACTCTAGAACTCACACACAAGTTAGAGCGAAAACCGATTTGAAAATCAGCTGAAAAACAAGACTTAGGGTTTCTGGCTTTGGGGCACCGGACTGTCCGGTGTGCACCGGACTGTCCGGTGCACCCTCTGCCAGGTGGGGCCAGGCTGGTCCACGGCAGAGTCCTCCCCTTCGCAGAAACCCGAGAGCGCAGCCTTCGGAGATGAATTTTAGTGGCACACCGGACACCGCACCGGATTGTCCGGTGTGCACCGGACAGTGGACTGTTCACTGTCCGGTGCGCCATGAGTCCAACGGCTCCCTGTCAGAACTAGCCGTTGGAAGTGACCGTTGGCGCACCGGTGGCGCACCGGTGGCGCACCGGTGGCGCACCGGACTGTCCGGTGCGCCATCGCGCAGTGAATTGCCTGTAACGGCTAGTTGGTGGGTGAGGGCTATTTATACCCCCTCCACCCACCATATTCAATGTCTTGCACTCCACATTTATTTCAGCACATTGGTAGAGCATTGCAAGCACCAAAAGCCTAGTGAGGAGATTAGAGAATCATAATCCGCGCTTGTTCCTCATTAGCGCTAGTGAGAGCCACCTAGAGCACACACCACTTGCATTAGGCTTCTCTTGGTCAAGCGAAAGTCTATGGCTTGTTACTCTTGGTGATCGGCATCACCTAGACGGCATGGTGGCGTTGGGAGCTCGGTGATCACCGTGGAGATCTTGTTGGTGACCCGACTCAAGTTTGTAAGCGGTCTCGAGGGATCCACCGCGCCGGAGTGGCAAAGGATTATCTCGTAGTGAGCACTTGGTTCTTGCGAGGACCAAGGGGGAGCGATACCCTTGCGCGGGTGCTCCAACGAGGACTAGTGGAGAGTGCCGACTCTTCGATACCTCGGAAAAAAATTGGAGGAGTCTTCTAAACTTTGCTTTACATTCCGCACTTAATTCAAGCACTTTACATTGTGTATTTGTTTAGCAAGTATTTGAAGTATTATCTTAGCGTTGTTACATTTCTAGTATTATTTTCTTAGTGCTAGTTGTCGGGGTGAAGTTGGGCTCTTGTTTAGCTCTTGCTTAGGTTTTAATTAGTATTAATTTTTAGAAAAGCCCAATTCACCCCCCCTCTTGGGCATCGTGATCCTTTCAGAGGAGACTTTTGCTCCTGTGGCTAGGCTAGAGTCCATTCGTATTTTGCTAGCATATGTCGCTCACCATTCTTTCAGGTTGTTCCAAATGGATGTGAAGAGCGCTTTCCTCAACGGGCCAATCAAGGAGGAGGTGTACGTGGAGCAACCCCCTGGCTTCGAGGATGAACGGTACCCCGACCACGTGTGTAAGCTCTCGAAGGCGCTCTATGGACTTAAGCAAGCCCCAAGAGCATGGTATGAATGCCTTAGAGACTTTTTAATTGCTAATGCTTTCAAGGTTGGGAAAGCCGATCCAACTCTTTTTACTAAGACTTATGATGGTGATCTTTTTTGTGTGCCA
Source organism: Zea mays (assembly GCF_902167145.1). Classification (NCBI taxonomy): domain Eukaryota; kingdom Viridiplantae; phylum Streptophyta; class Magnoliopsida; order Poales; family Poaceae; genus Zea; species Zea mays. Next base: position 153,803,725 of record NC_050104.1, on the reverse strand, counting down.
AATTTATGTCGATGACATAATATTTGGTTCTACTAATCAAAAGTCTTGTGAAGAGTTTAGCAGGGTGTTGACTCAAAAAATTGAGATGTCGATGATGGGTGAGTTAAGCTATTTCCTTGGGTTCCAAGTGAGGCAACTCAAGGATGGGACCTTCATCTCCCAAACGAAGTACACACAAGATTTGATCAAGAGGTTTGGGATGAAGGACGCCAAGCCCGCAAAGACTCCAATGGGAACCGACGGACACACGGACCTCAACAAAGGAGGTAAGTCCATTGATAAAAAAACATACCGGTCTATGATAGGGTCTTTACTTTATTTATGTGCAAGTAGACCAGATATTATGCTTAGTGTATGCATGTGTGCTAGATTTCAATCCGATCATAAGGAGTGTCACTTAGTGGCTGTGAAGCGAATTCTTAGATATTTAGTTGCTACGCCGTGCTTCGGGATCTGGTATCCAAAGGGCTCTACCTTTGACTTGATTGGATATTCAGACTCCGATTATGCTGGATGCAAGGTCGATAGGAAGAGTACATCGGGGACGTGCCAATTCTTAGGAAGGTCCCTGGTGTCATGGAGTTCTAAGAAACAAACTTCCGTTGCCCTATCCACCGCTGAGGCCGAGTACGTTGCCGCAGGACAGTGTTGCGCGCAACTACTTTAGATGAGGCAAACCCTCAGGGACTTTGGCTACAATCTGAGCAAAGTCCCACTCCTATGTGATAATGAGAGGGCTATCCGCATGGCGGATAATCCTGTTGAACACAGCCGCACAAAGCACATAGACATCCGGCATCACTTTTTGAGAGACCACCAGCAAAAGGGAGATATCAAAGTGTTTCATGTTAGCTCCGAGAACCAGCTAGCCGATATCTTTACCAAGCCATTAGATGAGCAGACCTTTTGCAAGTTGCGTAGTGAGCTAAATGTCTTAGATTCGCGGAACTTGGATTGATTTATAGCATACATGTGTTTATGCCTTTGATCATGTTCCTTATGCATTTTGTTGTTTACCTATGGTGCTCAAGTTGTACAAGCACTCCCCGGACCTTACACGTCCATTTGCCAGTAATGCACAAATTTAGGGGGAGATGTGCTACAACTTGACCTTTTGAGACTAACTGTGTGCTTGAGTTTGCTTAATTTAGTCTCAAAGGTGGTTTGAAAGGGAAAAGGTGGACTTGGACCATGCAAGACTTCCACTGCACTCCGATGAAAGAGTAACTTTTTCCAAGTTCATCTTTGTACTCTTATTGTCTTTTTCCTCTTAGTTGAAGCTTTTGGTGAGGCAATGGGATTGAAGGGCCAAGATTAATCCCGTTTTGGTGCTTGATGCCAAAGGGGGAGAAAATAAGGCCAAAGCAATAAATGGATCAGCTACCACTTGAGAATTTTGAAATAGTAGAGTTAGAGTTTTTGTTTGTCAAAATACTCTTGTTTGTCTCTTATTGTCAAAAGTTGGTCTCTTGTGGGGAGAAGGTTTAATTATGGGAAAAAGGGGAGTTTTTGAATCCTTGATCATTTTCTCGTGAAATATCTCTCTTTATGCTTCAACATGTGTGTTTGACTTAGAGATAGGAAATTGAGTTTGATTTGCAAAAACAAACCAAGTGGTGGCAAAGAATGATCCATATATGCCAAATTTGATTCAAAACAAATTTGAGTTCTCATTTGAATTGATTGTGTACTTGTTCTACTTGCTTTATGTTGTGTTGGCATAAATCACCAAAAAGGTGGAGATTGAAAGGGAAATGTGCTCTTGGGCCATTTCTAAGTGTTTTGGTGATTTAGTGTCCAACACAAGTGCCTAAGTGTCAAATGATGGACAAAGTACAAATCAAGTATAAAGGTATGTTTCTCAGACTTAGTACATTGTTTTAGAGACTAATGTATTGTGTCTAAGTGCTGGAAACAGGAGAAATCGAATTGGAAAATAGATGGCTTTGTTCAGCCAAAGCCAGCTCTGTCTGGGTGCACCGGACTGTCCGGTGGTGCACCGGACAGTGTCCGGTGCGCCAGACTGGCTCAGGCGAACTTGCTGCTCTCGGGAAGAAATTAACGGTGTACGACTATAATTCACCGGACTGTCCGGTGTGCACCGGACAGTGTCCGGTGAGCCAACGGTCGCCGGGCCAACGGTCGGTAGCTTAATCCGGGCGCGACGCGTGGCCGAGCCAACGGCTAGAAGGGGGCACCGGACTGTCCGGTGTGCACCGGACAGTGTCCGGTGCGCCAACGGTCGGCTTCGCCAAATAAGGAAAGAGATCCGCACCGGACAGTGTCCGGTGGTGCACCGGACTGTCCGGTGCGCCAGGCGACAGAAGGCAAGAAATGCCTTCCTGGAATGCACTCAATGGCTCCTAGCTACCTTGGGGCTATAAAAGGGACCCCTAGGCACATGGAGGAGGACACCAAGCATTCTCAAAGCATTCCTAAGCACTAAGACATCGATTTCGCGCTTTTGATTCCTTGTGATAGCAATTAGAGCTCTAGTTGAGTTGTGAACTCATTGAGTTGTGTTGTGAGCTCTTGTTGCGACTTGTGTGCGTGGTGTTGCTGTGATTTCTTGTCTTGAGTGTGTTGCTCATCCCTCCCTTACTCCGTGCTTCTTTGTGAATTTCAAGTGTAAGGGCGAGAGGCTCCAAAGTGTGGAGATTCCTCGCAAACGGGATATAGTAAAGCAAGCAAAACACCATGGTATTCAAGTGGGTCCTTGGACCGCTTGAGAGGGGTTGATTGCAACCCTCGTCCGTTGGGACGCCACAACGTGGAGTAGGCAAGCGTTGGCTTGGCCGAACCACGGGATAAACCACTGTGCCATCTCTATGATTGATCTCTTGTGGTTATTGTGTTTGTTAAGACTCTTCTCTAGCCACTTGGCATTATTGTGCTAACGCCTAATCAAGTTTTTGTGGATTAAGTTTCAAGTTTCAAAGGATCACCTATTCACTCCCCCTCTAGGTGCTCTCACATAGTCCTTCTGACGTTGTTCATAGGGTAGTACGCTGATGTACCCTAGTATACCGTTCCATCTTGTCCGATCGGTATACGAGTCTCTATTGCTTGCTTGTTGCAGCGTTGTGTTACCTGTCGGGTCCCACAAGGTGTGCTTATGGTAAGGTTCAGGTCGTGTCTGATTCAGCTTCATCTTTTGTCATACCTCTTGCATCACTACCAAGCACGCGTAGGTATACACCCGGTATGTGTATTGTCTCGTCCTTTACGGTGTATGGGTCATTGGAGAGACTCCGATGCTGAGGCCTCCACGATTGGAGTTGACCGGCCCTGCAAGCCAGTGAGGGTATATTCATGGGCACACGCGGGGGTGTTCCATCGTGTCTGTCTGATGCCTTATGGTACTGTATGTACGATCTGGTCATGGTTTGGCGACATTGTGTCTTGCCACAGCCGTCGTAGGCCGACAACGTCGGCTCTGGTTCCTTCCTTGCGGGTTTGGTCGGTCGTCCCACCTGACAGACTTGTTTGGCGGAGACTTGGTCGATCGTCCATCTCGCAGACTTGCTCGGCGGGGACTTGGTCGGTAAATAGGCTAGACTTATGGGCGTTGCTTTAGGTACCTTTTTAGGTACCCGACAGTATATATGATAAATTTAAGGTTTAGTTTTTATAAATCTTTACCGTCAATGTTAAAAACAAGTATATGAATTTACATAGTAAAATCTATATCTTATTTGTCCGCAATCAAAGAAAAATGACAAAAAATCTGACATTCAAATAAACAACTTTTTCTACCCCTACTACCTCACTCAAAAAAAATACACAACTATGGGTACAAAATTACTTATATCCATACCGTCACGGTAAAATCACCTCATATTGCTCATAATGAAGTACTAGTTAGGTACCCGTGCGTTGCGACGAGCATAAATCAATTGCTGTTTCGAAGTACAAAAGACATCAGATTCTTGACATGTCACTAAAATCAGCAACAGAGAAATCAGATACTATGGAACAATATTATCAATTGTCCCCAATTGAGGTGCTTCAGCATTGAAGGAAGTTGCTGGCACTCATCATGGTGGTTCAAGACCAACAACACCACATAGAACAAACTGGACAAAATGAAAATTCCGTGGAGGGCAAAATTTGTATCAATGGCAACTGTATTCATTTTACTTTTTTACACACGGTAAATTATAGAGTTTGTAATAACACACGAGTAATACTTTTTGATGATACACTGAAAATTACAATTTTTTATAATACACATGGGTAAAAGAATCTTGTTGCTCCAAGGTATCCATTACATTATGATTAGTTTCTTTCTGCACAAACTTAATACAACTAAGGTTCTTCATCTTCAGCCTTATCCATAACAACATCGTCACAGTAGACAAAACTTGTAGACATGATAATTACAGCCTTTTCATCCCATTTAACATTGGATGATCTAGCAACCATACCACCTGTCATGAAACCTTGCTTCAAATGGTCACTATGATCATCCCCATCGGTGCCATTAAGTAGTACACGTGAAGGCAGACTGCCAAGCGTGTGCAACTTAGTGTCCAATGATTTTCCATGACCATTCTCATGAGGAACTAAAGAATGTTTTGTATCGAAAGCTTGTCCTACTGAATTCAGTTGTGTCTTAGAACTAACTACTAAGAGAAGAATATCTGCTCATATTGTCATGAACAGATCTTGCGACAGGTTTAGATTTATGCTTTGAGATGCTCTAACCATCGTTGTTGGGAGATGCAAATTGCCTGCTGGAAAATACACAATAAATAATGTTGTTTTGGATGATCACTAAACATATCTCATAGTATGAAATACCATTAATGCACGTGTCGCTCTTTTAACCATTTTAGAGGTCCTGAAGCAGGTATGGGATTTGTCTGACCAAGACAATGATGGCATGCTTTCTTTGAGAGAGTTTTGTGTTGATCTTTATTTAATGGAGAGGCACCAAGCTGGAACTACTCTGCCCCCAGCACTTCCGGACTCTCTTAGGCATGATGAGACACTGTTACGAGCTACAGGCTTGCCTTCAACAGCATACAATGGGCCATCATGGCAACAGAATCAGTCTGTTGCTCACAAGCTAATTTATTTTGGGTCAGTAGGATTATCACAAAGAGGCCCTGGAGCACTTGGGGTGCTGCTGGTGGTGTGCGGCCACCCTTGCCACCACATTTGCATTCACAAACTGATGGGGCTAGCAGACCAGGGCAGCCAAGATCTTACATGTATAGGATGGATAATCATGTGGTAGTTCAAGGAAACAAAGATGACAAAAGTGGAGTGAACCAGCCTGTGCAGGAGGTGGCGGATACTAAGAAGGTATGATGACCCACAACATTCTTGTTTCCTGAATTGTTCTATGGTGATCATTTTGCAACTCCTGTTCCATTTTGGCCAGGTTGGCTCTGTGGTGGCCAAAAACTCAAAATGCACCCAGTTTATGCACCTTTAAATAAGTTTAGCTTGTATAATCAACTCAATTACCAACATAAAGTGGACTGTGTAAAAATTAGACAGCTAATGAATTCGACTGTGTAGGAATCAGGTAAGCAGAAATTAGACAGGCAATGAATTCGATGAGCAAAATAACAAAATACCTGTCAGGCCGGTTGCAAGCAACCACTCTTGCTTTGTCAGGCTCCACCTTAGTTGTGCAAGGGACTGTGAAAAAAACAATGCTAATTATAAGGACAGGGAAATAATGATATACATGAGTAGTCATCTATCTATTTAGCTACCACTAACCGGCCAGACAGTCAATGAATTCGATGAGCAAAAGATTCGAATATCTGTCAGGAATTGCAGGGCAGCAATTGTTGGAAGCCGGATGCATCTCTATACATATAAAAAATAGATGCAACTTTTGGTCTGTTTGTGCTTGTCTGTTGTTCTATACATATAAAAAAACTGATCATGAAACATTAAGAGTGCATTGGGACTTGTATGTATGAGATGAAAGTAAAACTCTAAGAGTACCTTAGTGCTTAGGAAATGTAAGAAAAGGGGAAATAGTAAAGCTTTAAGGTGACCCGACTTGATTGAGATGTCCGGTTTTCTTCAATAGGGTGTGTACTTGTTATGGATAAAGCAAAGTACAGTATAGGTAACTAAACTCTAAAACTGGTTCAAGCACCAACTGATATAAATTGATGGTCGACAACCACACCAACAAAACAATGGTAATTTCTAAAGTAGTACCATATGCACCTTCTTTCTAATGTTTTTTGATTGCTATCAATAACAGCAGGGAGAAGGAGAAATTACAGTATCCCTCTACAAACCAAGAAATGTACCAAATAATCATAGTACCACCAATAACTACTCCATAAAGACCATTTTGCGAAATCACAAATACATACTAAAGTTCCTACTACTTTGCTGCTTGTTTCATCCTCTGAGCATCATCTTTTGTTGCCATCATCTGGTAACAGTTGTTTGTTGGAGGTTTGGAGCTACATAATCTAAAGAGAGCAATGACGAAGTCTCATAGTCATGATCTGCACTGATAGATCAGCCTATTTTCTGAATCCCAAAACCAAAAACATCAAACTCTGGCAGCAACAGAAGTTCTCCCTTACAACTAAGTTTCACAATTGTACCTAAAGCTCCTAGTTTTAAAAATAACAGACTTGACCTAAACCACATACAAATGATCTCATGGTTACTTGCTATGAATATAGAAACTACAGTAAATTTCGGATCATTTAAATGAGTCCCCCCTCCAGCTTCCATGAGCTATAGTTAATCAAACTATACCCTTTTGACAATATAAGTACGTCAGTTACAACAAACAGATTGGCTGCCAGAGGAACAGTGAATTGTGAAAAGAAGAGCAAATGTAAGCTAAATGACAAGCATCAACAAAGAAGCCACAAATCTACACGATAGGAGGGTTCATCACATCCGGCAAAGATTATCGCTCCAAAAGATGCATATCATTTTCATGCAAAAGTAATGCCTAGCAGAAATTACCTGAGTCAAACGAAAAATGTTGTCAATAAACAGAAGCACATCTTGTCCTTCAGCATCACAAAAATGTTTAGCAACAGTCAAACCAGTCAATCCAACACGAGCACGCCCGGGGGCACATTCATCTGCCCATAAACAAGATCACACTTTCTTTCACTCTACCACAAAAGCCAAAACATGAGAAAGGGGTCAGCCCTGATATGCTGAGTTCACAATGAAATTACGACATCACAAGAATTACCTGCTTGTCACCTAGCTTAGTGACAACACTTTCAATAATTTCCTTGTACAGATCATTACCTTCACGGGTACGTTCTCCAACACCAGCAAATACAGAGAAAGCCACCTACATAGAAACAAAGAAGCTATCACAATTAGCATATCCAACAAGAAACTGAGCCATATTGACTGCCCTATGATTAGATTCATAAAAGGTCATGGCATTCTTTCTGGCTTCTTCTGCCCTGAGGCACAAGGCTAATTTCTTCTTCCTCTGCATGTTTCAGTGTTTGGCTTTGGTGGCAGAACAATAATTATTAACTATTACCCTTATCTTTAGTCATCCACCTCCTCTTGTAGAAGAGTTCATCATGTGAAGAAAAGCCTGCATTTTGGATCAAAGAATAATTTAAATAAACACACATAAGGAATTAAATCTGATGTGTCAAACACAAAAAAAAACCGACATGTATCATCATATGCCTAAGTGCCATGCTGCATTGATTGGGGCAAAGAAATATTGTAGACCTCACTTTGAATATACGTAGTTGGAGGATCTAAAAAAGTCCCCAACCTAAATACCTACAAAAGAAACCTCATGTAACTATAGATCTCAGCTTTACTTAATGATATGATAACCAACAGTAATATACGTAGTTAGAATTATCTACAAATAATAAAGCGTAGCAAATGCATGATACAAAAGAGATTTTTTAAAAACAGTTGCAATGAAAAATGGTTCGCTACCATCTAACAACTGAAGCATAGCTTTCCTTATGAAACAAAACACTTCTCAGTTTGTAAATTCAACTCAACTGAAAATGATACTAAAATTCACGTCTGCATAATTCACAGAAAAGGTAGAACCCTTTTTCAGCATAGATCAGACAGATAAAAACTCTAAAACCAGCGAACTTTTGCAGGGGTACACCGCACGAGCTACAATATTTTGTGTGGGTACCATAGCTTTCCAGAGTAACGTTCATCTGTAGCTAGCATTCAGAACAACTAAGTTTTTAAAGATAGCATTCAGAACTTTCTCCCAAGGATGGAGCAGATGGTGGGCTTCCCAGATCGTCATCGTCGCATATGGAAGGGGATGGTAGTGGGGTGATAAAGGAAGAGCGCCAAGGATGGAAGGGTTCGCTTGTGAGGAGTGGATTTTGGCCATCCACAATGCCCACATGGATCCCATCTAGCATGGATTTGAGCAAGGACAACACCACAGTAGATAAGCGCAGGGTAGCATGGCTTGGCTTTTGCCTGCCAAGCACAGATTAAGATTCCTACACTGGTAATCAGCTATAAATTAGAATTAAGATTCCTACACTGGTAATCAGTGTTGACATAATAGACCTAAAAATAGGTCGACCAGGTATCTAAGAAAAGATCATTATTGATCACTCAAGACTTATTTACTTTGTTGAATAGTTGAGTGAAGTGAGAATGAAAATGCTATATTATTTAAGAAAAAAATCTAGAAGAATCCCATATAAAACTAAGATTTTTTTTTCATTCCTATCGAAATAATAAACAGTGCAAATTACATTGACATAGTAATGGCAAGTGGGAGAAGATAAATTACCTAAGTACACAGTCACCGCAGGCTCGGAAAGCAAGGCCCCAACCATTCATTGACACAGACCGATCAGGCAGTTTTCCAAGGGTGATCCACCTGTAACCTGTTGTTCTTCTTGTCATACTTCTTGAGGTCATTCTCGCTTGAAACAGTCCTTCCTGGGTTTTTTCCCAAATAGAAACTGATTGAGAGAACATTCATAAAAGAAGACAATTAAAATATATATAGCATTTAATATATACTAAAATCTGCATATATAGTGGCAGCAAAATGTTGTTCTGCATTCCACAGGATGGTTAAGATTCCAAATGAACAGATGACTACATAAGCTGATGGATGGGTGGTGAACAATTGCCCATCAGTGTCAAAACCAGAAACCAGCTGGGAATTACCTGACCAATTACATGACCCCCTGCCTCACGTCCCTGAACAATGATCCCATCTACACCGGCCTCTTTAGCTTTAGCTGCCACCTCAAGGCTACCGACCTGTTCAGATATCAACCGATGGGCATCAGAAGTTTAGATGAACATCAGAAGTTTAGGTAAAATGAAAGATATTGCATAGGGGAGGGAGGGGGAAACATCCCCATGGCCAACCTGCGGTGTGGACAGGAGAGGAATGGGGAATATATCCCATGGCCAACCCACGCGGCAACGTCCATCATATTGGATTATACTTTATACTTCAGAGCAGATGGATGTACAGAAAACACCACGACCACGACACTCGAAACTGATCTACAGACTACATGTTGGCTTACAGCTAGGTAAACACGATGCTTCAGTTCAAAAGATTAACAAAAATTAGCAACAGGTAGGTCATACTTGCGAGCCTGATCTCATCTAGACTTGTGTTGTCTATGAGGTAGTGTCATGAGTGGGAAGAAGGTACTACCTGGCGGCAGCGCCTTCAATACTTCATCCCTGTACTCCACCGCGCTCGCTGTTGTGGTCACGGACGACTTCAAGTTGGGCATGATGATGTCCCTCCCAAAATGCCTCTCACTGCCACAAAACCTCGGAAACATTGTTGAACACCCGGCATGCACCGCCAAAAACCAAGCAGCACCTACGACAAACGAACATGTGTGGCACTGCAGCCTGAAGGACAACATCATCACGAAAATGAAGGTGCCAAGCGAGGCGCTCACCACCTCCCAAAATGCCTAGCACTGCCACAGAACCTTGGAAACATTAAGTTGAACACCCGGCATGCACCGCCAAAAACCAAGCAGCACCTACGCTAAACGAACCTGTGTGGCACTTCAGCCTGAAGGACAACATCATCACGAAGATGAAGGTGCCAAGCGGGGCTCGCCGGGTCTTCTCGGTCGTCGTCCAGGGAAGCATGTTTCTTGGGGCATAGCGCATAGGGCGTTTCCTGGTGGGCGTGTCCGTGGGCGTCGCTGCCGACGTGGGTGTGGGCCTCGAGGTGGGAGAAGGCAGAGAGGTCGATGAAGGGCGCGCGCGCGAAGGACCGAGAGCCAGGGCGCATCGGACGCGGACGATGATGTCGACCGAGAGTCGGGGCGCAGCGGAGGCGATCTCCTTCGGAGGCGGATTCCTCAATTTGGACGCGCGCAGACGGCGAGATTTGGAGAGGAGAGCGCGCCCGCCGACGCCGGGGCCAGGGGTCCGCCCGCCGCCGCTGTGGCCAGGGGCCGCGTCCGCCCCGCCGGGAGGCCCGCGTGCCTCGCCCGCGCCGTCGGGTGGGGGCCGCGCCGCGCCCGCTCGCGCCGGGGGGCCGGTGGGGCAGCGCGCTGCCATCAGGGCTGAGGCCGGGGGCCACGTCCGCGCAGGGGCCGCCCTCTCCGGTGCCATGCAAGGCCGCCGTCGGCGAAGCGTATGGTGAGGAAACCCATGCGGCGGCGGTGAAGCGTATGGTGAGGAAACCCTAGATGTAGAGGCGGCAGCGGCAGGCGCTGGAGATACGTGGTTAGTTGGATTTTGGTGGGACGCAAGCGCGAGGGAGTGCGAGCGAACGCTGACATGGGTCCACCTGTCGGCGAGAGAGAGGCAGAACCATGGTGCACGGATGGTCTACATTAGACTCTTATAGAGTAGTAGAGATAAATGAGGACACATTTATTTAGCAATACATACACGTACGAACCGGAACAGACACAACTATATCTTGATTGCTGCTACCACATTGATGACAAGACTCAGACCTTAATTACCGATAGAATGGAACGCTACGTAATGCGAACAAGCAAGGGCCATGTTTTGGTAGTATTTTTGCAGGTTTAAAATAATACTATGATATTTAATGATACTATAGTATTGGAACACAATATGAGTTTGGGTTTCAAAAAACCATGGTTTACATAAAACCTTGGTATTTTTGGAGTTTTCGAAATCTATCAGGACCTCAGTTTTCTTCTCTTCTCTCTACATATACTTTGTTTTCCAATATAACCAAGCATAACTCGGTTTTGAGCTGGTAAAGTAATACCGCAGTATTTTTGTCATGTATAATTGTAAACTATAGTAACTCAAAACTACATTATTTCAAAACCGCATTTCCAAACAGGCCCAAGGTGTGTAGTATGATGCCCTCGAACTAAGCCGAGCCCAGTTGTGGGCGATGAGGTCATCGCTGAAGCTGGAAGTGAGTGTTCCAGTCGCGCAGATACACCCCTAAAATATAATGAACTAGTTATAAAGAGCAATTTTTTACCTTATATACACTACCATCACATGATGTCTATGCATCTACAAGACAGTTGCACCATCTTTAAGTTTGCTTTAGCTTTGTTACTTGTAGATGGTGGCATGGTGCTGACCTGGCACGAACGTAAGTCAATAGATCATGTATATGACAGTACTAAATATTATTTTGTACAGTATATTATATTACAGATAAGAGTTTTAAATAAGACTCGAGCAGGATGACTGGATAAGCCTACGTTTGGAACAAAGTTTTTAAAAACTACAATTTTTTAAATACTATATTATACTTTAGCATGACAATATCACCTTTTAAATTACTTTAGTTTTAAAAACTGAAGTATGTACCTAAGTTTAGAATACTTTAAAACAACTACAATATCTATAATACTTTAGTTTTGAAGACAGAGATTTTAGCTAACCTGCTAAACATTATTATGTATATAATACTGCAGTATTTAAGAACATTGTATTTTTTCCAAAGCTATGAGAAAACTTCACTCCCAAACATATATGAGTCCTTGCATCGGTTTTCCAAGTAAAAGAAACAACTAAGAGATTGCATAATACAATCTTCAGTCCCTAGATTATAAATACAGTGAAGATAGTGTCTATAGAGAGTGTAGAGATGGGATTTTTTGCAAAGAGTCCATCTCTTCTTTTTTTACTTAGACCTCTAGAGAGTAGAGACCCCTCGTTTAATTTGTTTATACATGACTAAAAGCAACTCCAATTGTTATATAAATTTAGCTCTCTAAATCACAGATTTAAGAAGTTGCTAAATAACTTTGGGAGTAAAAAAAATGTGAGTTCTCCGATAGTTCTCTAAATAGGATATAGTTTTGTTTTGTATCTATCCACATCAAAAAGATAATTTACAAATGTCATTAATTATCTTTATTATCTATATAATGCAGCCAACATTTTTTATTTAGGAAGTTGCTAATTTTTACCAAATATATAGAGGGAAAATAAGGTTAAATGGGAAGTTGCTAAATTTAGAAAGTTTATTTAGAGAATTGTTGAAGAATAGTTTTTACCTAAATTATTAAATTTTTTTCAGAGAGAAGCTTTAAGCTGTTGACAGGCCTCACTGTCGTGAAGGATCCGGCGCCGCAGGCCCACGGCCCTCTTTTGAACCTGGTTCTCCTGTCGCTGTCGCCCATCTTGCGGCATCCCACCACGGCACCACCGCCACAGAAGAGCGGCCGAGCGGTGCAGAGAACCAGCCAGCTGATCTGAGCGGCCGCGCTTCCGGTGGGAGGATGGAGAAGGCTCTCACCAAACTGGGCAGCTTCACCATCTCCCGCAAGGCCAAGCAGGAGCTCTCCGCCATCGGCGACGACATCTCTGTGAGTGCTCTTCTCGCCGCCATCTCTCCTTTTCGGCATCGCCTTTCCGCGCAATCGGTTGCTCCATCCTCCCAGCCACTGCGTTGGATCCACTGCTTTCAATTATCCTGCTCTACCGTTATGGGGAAGTCGAGATTAGAAATACTACTAGTTGCATGGCTGTGCTATTGTGAAGGCCGTTATTGTTCTTCTGGTTCTTGTCAGTTCTGACGACTCAACTTCTTAGAGCATCTGTTAGCGGATTATTCTCGTTTGCACCTTTTACCTCCTTGTTGAGACTGCACTACATTCATCCCCATCGTGTTCTACTCATAGCAAGTACTACTGGTTTAGTGGTGTGGTAAGTAAAGGAAAAAATCCCTCTTCGATTGAATTGGGGAGACGAAATAGTATACCAATTTCAACTTTGGATGAAAGCCTTTGCGTTCAGCAGCATCACATGCACAAACTGACAGCCTTACCTGCAGCGTTTTTCGAGCACGGTGGAGGAGAAGGCAAAATGGGTCTTCGAAAAGCTCAAAGGTACAGTTGTTCTGTTCCATTGCATTTTGTGGCTCTGAAAATAAGAGTGTCTCTTAAGAGATGTATGTAGATGATGAATTAGAACCTTCTGGCTGCATGTTAAGTTGTTATGACATCATCATGACGGCAACTATGAACTATCCATTGCGGCTACCTTTTCTTTGCCTTATGCGTAAAACCAAAGCAATGCAGGAAAGAGATGTTTATCCAATATGATTATATGTACTGGCTTCCTGATTCCTAGCATTTCCTCTGATTGGATCTAGCTTGTCTTGGATTTCCTGTACCCCTTTGATCTGTAAAGTAGAGTGCACATGGGGGTCGAAACTGAAATGACTTTTGTGACATCCTGCTGCACGCACTGTATTGGTTGGCGTCGGGCCATCCCCCCCCCCCCCTCTCTCTCGTTGATGCCATTATTCACAAGTCCGAAGACTAGCAATGGATAGGGAACATGCTCACCTAACAGCTTGTTTTACGTGCAGTCTTGGTATTGTTGGTCCTCCTTGATCCTCATGTCTTTGGCCGTATTAGCAACACTGTGCAGTGTATGTCGACCTGGTCGTCGGAAGCACCAACTATAGCCGATTGATTTGACAGACTGCACTGTGATGTCCATTAAGCAGCGTCTAATTTGTTGTGGCTAGAAGAACAAAAGCAATTGATAATGTAGCTAGACAATTTAATTTCTCTTGTCAAAAGCTTTGCAGGACAGGATACCGTTGTTCTGAATACACTGCATGCAATTACTGTTTGATGTCTTCCTCCTGATTTGTTGGTGGATCACAGTTATCTTATATGATGAATAATTGAAATATTTTAGTCTCTGTTGCGTCATAATTTTTTCAGGTGCTATATATCGTTTCACATTCTAAGTCAAAATTGCTTGATGAAGTTAGATTTTCACTCAAGAGTGGGCACTTTCTGATTCTGAATTATGCTCCTGTATCTCTTCGTTAACCTCATCCTGTAGCAACTTTGCACAGTTGTATAATCGATATTTCAAAAAATTGCACTTACTTCAGTTTCTTCTGTCCAGGACACAAGAAGTCCCTCTCTGATCTACTGCGCGAGCACAACCTCCCTCCAGGCCTCTTCCCTCGTAACATCATCTGCTATGAGTACGACGAATCGACATCGAAGCTGATGGTGCACCTGTCGAAGCCCTGCGAGGTGAGCTTCAAGGATTCCTCCGCGATACGGTATGCTCCTCGCGTCAAGGCGACTCTGTCCCGAGGCAAGCTTTCTGGGGTTGAAGGCATGAAGACCAAGGTGGTGGTGTGGGTGAAGGTGGCTAGCGTTAGCATCGACAGCTACAAGTCCGACAAGATATGCTTCCTCGCCGGTGTGAAGAAGCTGAGGCAGAAGGATGCTTATGAGGTCCCTCGTGAAGCCGTCTCTGTTGATGAGTTCTGAGCTCGATTGATTTCCCTTATCCGTAGTATCATTCGTTCGTAGCATTTTTTTGGGTCCCATGTCATCGGCAATTGATGTGCTGCGGTTTTGTAGATTTGGAATCACATGGATCTGTTGTGCCTGGCAGAAGACAACCCGTTCATGTTATCTGACGAGACATTCACATGTGTGATGTTTCAGTAATGTGTACATTTAGCATGTGTTCTGGTTCTGCATTGGTTGCTCCTAGAATTCATTTCTTCATGTTTTACTGTAATACGTGGTATTGGGCTATTGGCCGAGTTGCACAGTTTGTTCCGACAGGTAATCCTATATAGCTATCTCCAGCAGTTGTATATGGATCTGTACCTATATTTAGTTCGCAATGTCTCCAACAACATACGCTATCACATCCGATAAGATAGCGGAGCCACCCAGCGTCCTCTATACTGGTCTGCTTCGCCTGCTAAACACTGTGCCCGTACCTTTCTCATTTAATTCACTTGATTTCATGTGCGGGGATGCGATGTATGCGTATGTGTGGTGTTTCATGTGCGGGGATGTGATGTATGCGTATGTGTGGTGTACGACACGAGACGAGGTCACAAGGATACGATGGTGATGGAGGAATGTTTAGAAATTAGTTGTAATAATGAAAAAATATGTAAATAAATAAATAATTTATTTTTATGAGTCGTCAAAATTACTGTTAATATAGTTGGCGAAATAAAAAAAACAATGTATTTAATGAAGTCTGTTAATACGGTAGATATAGAGGACCGAATTTAGAGGACGCTGCACCATTCAAGCTAGTAGCGGAGGACAAAACAAAATAAATGTAAGACTAGTTTGTAAGGGAAAAAAAGAAAATGTTGCACCACCAAGAACCGAACACACAGCCTGATGTTTTTAAACACTAAAATTTTAACCATCACACCATGTCTAAATTTTTAAAATATGTTCTTTTATTTTTTTGAGTGTAGCTAGTGTCACAATGAGTCCTACTTCACTTATTCAAGTCCAACATGACAAAAAATCGTAAGCAACACTTCTATATAGTGTCATCTTGCTAAATGAAGGAGGACAAGAGATCGAGCGAGGTATAAAAAATAGAGTCGGTCTCCTTTCTAATTCATATTATTTTTAGTATTTTATATTCTTATCAATTTAATATCTAATATATGAATACATTCAATTTAATATTAAATTATTTTTTATAGTTAATTTTATGGGGAGTACCCACCATACTTGCCGGGAGCCTCACGTGTCGCTTTGTCGATGCATTTTTGGTAGACCTAACCTACTCTAAACAATAAAATCAAATATGATTATTAAGTGACGTTGCCAAGCACGTGTATTGTACTAGTCGTACTTAACTCATACAACTTTGAGTAATTCTCAAGGTCCAACTCTAAAAGTCACCTTGTATATGTATTCCGTACACATAAAACTCGAGCAGCATAGAGAAACAACCAAGACAAGTGCACCCCAAAAAAAGATCAAGGAGCGTAATCCCCAGATCGTGTTCTAGCTTTTAGTTAGTGGCTCACAAGAGAACAAGTCGGCCCCCATCCTTTCCCAGCGGCGGCTTGCCCCCACCAGTCCGCTAGTGCTACATGCTCTCCATCCAATCCATCCATGATGCATCCTCCTTCGCATTGCTGGGCCTTAGCATACTGTCAGGCTACCAGCAAGCGAAGTAGCTAGCCATGCTCGGCCTCCCCGCCGCGCCCCCGGCCGCCGCAGCACCGCCGAACCCGAAGGGCAAGGGGCGATGCAGCGCCGCCCCGCCACCAGCGATGACAGGCCGGGTGTCTCTGGCTGTCCCTGCGGCGGCTGTCTCGCTCTCGCTCTTCCTCTGGTCCAGTCCAGGTACGGCTACTCTTGCAGTCTTGCTCACCGGCACGGCGCACTTGCTAGCGACACCGGTGCAACACAGCATCAGAGTCAGGCACACTTGATGGAACGTAAAACATTCGAAGATTCGCCGCCGGTGCTTCCAGACTAATAATGCCCGGAACATTTTGTTCGCGAACTGCAGTGAACGCCGGCATCCTGTCCGGTTTCTCGGGACTGGAGTCGACTCCCGGCCCCGACCTCCCCCGGCTCGAGTTCCTGGAGAAATGGAATGGTTAGTTGAGATCCTGAGTTACCTGCTGAGTTCTTGTGGAGGCCAAGGACTTGTTCTTGCTGCAAGCGTTTTACCATTCCGGGCCTTTTCTGACTCATGGAAACCATGTCTCCCTGTTTCGCTCTCAAGCGGAGAACCAGAAGAAGTACACCGAGTTCGATAACAGGTTCAAGAAGTCCAAGGTGCTGCAGGACCTGCTCGAGAAGAGCAGGAAGAACAAAGAGAAGTAAAAACGTAGTCTTTTATTCGGTTCTTGGGATCTCTCTGGTGATGCATTTCCAGCGCTGAACCTGTGTTTTTTGCAGGAACGAGAGGATGATCCAGGACAAGTACTGTCTGCGGGGCGCCGAGTGGGGCGTCGGGGACTGCTCCACGGAGGGCATGTCAGACCAGGAGAGGGAGGACTTCATTTCGGAGCTCAAGAAGAGAGCTGGAGCAGAGTAGCGAGCTGAGGACGTCATTCAGTTTCAACAGACGAAGTATGGGCACACTTCGCCACTGTAGCAGTCCAGGGAATGGCCATTTTACTCGTCATACCCTGATTACCAAGGGAAATACGCAAACAATGTAGACCAGCCCATAGGCCACTGGGAGTGCGAGAATGTTCACCAACATCATGCGAGCTCAGAATTTGCAATACATATGTACCCATTGTAAAATGCATTTAGCACGAGCAAATTACCAGCTACACTGATTCTTAAGATCCCTAAATTCCTCTTATTTTTTTAACACTGATGTAACCTATAAAGCTGCCGCTCTCTGCATAACTGAATGATCATAGATGAAACAGCCCTGAAAACCAACACGCGGGCAGAGAAACATGCGAACATCCCAACACACAGCACACATGGAAAGGAAACGAGGAAGATTGACATGGATAACTTTTTTACTCGTGCCTTAAGAGTAAATTCTGGAGTCATCCCTCCCTTCAGCACGAGAATCCGTTTCCTACGATTCACTTGATTCATAGTGCATCTAAGTGAAAAGTTTGCTGTGTTACATGAGCTTAATCCTACCTAAAAACGGTACGGGATTTAAAGCCCAAAGCATTCCAGATTGTTTCCAATGCAGCAATGCTTGTTCCTGCTCCATCCAAACTAATATTGTTATTACCCTTGACACAATTCATATAACGGGACGGCCGGAACACAGTTCATCCTTGCTCATAACCTTCAGTTCAGTTCTGATTTCTGTATGAAGATATTATAGGATTGAAGGTTCCATGATTTGTTCGGAAGATAGTTATTTTGATTCCAGGAAGCATCATTGTGACTGGTAAAATAACCTGCCGGTAAATTGATGCCTCTTTTGATGGTATTCACAATTCAGTGCTTCTGAGAATCACAGAGCACCAACAAGCCAGCTAGGGCATATACTTTTTTTGTGGCTGCTGAAGGCCCAACCATCTTCACCCATGCAGGATGTGATCACAAGGGGTGGACCAAAATATTGCTATCGCAAGGTTTCATACGAAGTGATCAAGCCATCATACGAAGACTCAACTACCTTCAAAGCAAAAAGAAACAGAAATTTCAGCACAACAAATGGTGCTAAATACTTGCAGGCATATACATAAATCAACTCATAGAAGCAACCTGCATAAATGATGGCAATCATAATCCTTGATGTGGTACTAGTTTGATGTGGTTTTGCGCTAATTTATACCTTTGAAACTAGATACCAGGAGCCAATTTGCTAACTACTGTAACAGCAATGAGTGTCAGCTCAACACGCTTTGTGCAATGTGCATACTTTGCACTTCATGTAGGCCACAGGCAACCAAAAATGAGCACACACAAGCCATTATCACCAATGGGACAAAGTAACCATAAGAGAATGACTATTGTCATTGAACTCTGAAAGACCCACTGAGGAATGAAAATAAAATGATTTGGAATTTTTTTCTGTGCCATGAATATAATATTTTATACTTTTTTATCAACATGAAATATGAAGCAGCCTTTTTCTTTAATCCATGCCTGCCCTGTCTAATTTGCACACAGCTGCATGTTCATGTGCCAGATTCTTCAATGCGCGAGAATTTAACAAATTTGAATTTTCAGCGATCCATCATTGTCTGTCAATTTTAGCTATAGGGCAGGTAACTTACTATTGACAACTGCAGTAATGCATTTATTCTGCTAATATAGATGAAAGCATGATGAGTTGTTTTTTTACAGATAACATCAAATTTTGCTACAGATTCATGATGTGAATTTTTCAGACTGCTCATACTAAAACATTGAAAATAAAATAGTGATAAACAAAGAATATAATAAAAATATTACCGACGAGGCTGAGGCGAGGATGGTTGATCAGGAGATGAATGAGAGGAACCACCCCTATATCGACCACGTCTTTGCCCATAAAACCCATTAGGCATTACTTGGCGTGTCGACCTTGGTATGTCATCACCATCTGCTGCAGGAAGTGGCCCAAGAGATCCAAATTCAATTGGTTCAGATGAGGAAGCAGCATGATTTGAGCCTTGTTCATAAGAGTACACCATAAAAAATGGTGGTCCTGGAGGGCCAGATAAAGCACTGGTACCATTTGAATACGTAGATGGTGGTGTATAAACCCCATGCACTGTGTTTCCTGGTTTGCGCATAGAGCTTGTGGATCCAAAAGGTTGGCCCTGCACAAGATACTGAGAGCTTGCCTCATGCCGGTACGAGTCATTTCTATAAGTTCGTCGTTGCCTATCAGACCGGCTCTCATCAGTGACCTGTCTATCAGACCTCATGCCGGACCTCTCTGACTGGCTACGTCCATAGCCGCGGTTTGGATTTCGTTGTTTTGAGTTTATCCAGCTTCCCTCCTTATCATTATAGTCACCCCTGTCACCATTATAACCTCCTCTGTAGTTTCTTGAATTTGAGTGTCGGTCCCTAAAATGAACCTTCTGAACAGAAGCCATAGAATTGACAGCTTAGTATTCCACAGTCCAGACAATCAATTTCATAAATCATTGGTTTAATAAATCTATCTCTTGCAAAACATGGAAATGAAAGTGTCATGACCCAAGACGGACAAAAGGTAGAACCACCATAAGAAAACCTATATCACACATAATCCAGTAATATATCTTAATTCGGTCACGAAATGGACTGAGTTTTCTTCATGTGGCAACTCAAAAGTCCAATAAACTAGACAGCACAATTAGGTTGTGATTCATTTATTGGTGATTAAACATTTTCAACCATTGTACTATCCTAGTATGTGCACCTTAACTATTACCAGTGTACAGGGGTAGGGGGAAGCTCCAACCTAAATGCCGGAAAGTTACAATGCTATGGTTTGCGAAAGGGCCTCTAGCGCAATGGTTAAGGCTTCAAGGTAGCACCTCAGGTCCAGGGTTCGATCTCCCTCGGGGCGAATTTTTGGTTTGGTTAAAAAAATCCCCTCGTTGTGCCCCGCCCGCTCCCAGGTTACGTCCGTGACGGCCCACTAGTGATGGGGGGCCAAGGTTCGGGGATTTTCTCGGTCGAGACCATCTTTCGGCCTCTTGTTAATATAATACCGGAAGGACGGTCTTTCCCTCCCCGGCCGAGTTACAATACTATGGTTTCATGCTGTCTGTGAGTGATACATGGCTTTCAAGTCGATTGAAGACCATTTAAAAAAGACGGCTTAGTTCTGGTCAAGTTTTGGTGGATCTCAGAGTAGTTCTGGTCAAGTTCGTCCAGGGTGCATCCTTATTTAGTACTCAGAAGCACCAGCACAATTAATTCATAGTTACAGGATGATAACTGGTCCCGGCAAAACTGTTCCTAGTACACGAACTTCAGCATGATGATTTTGGATGATGTTATTAAAACAAGTTAGCACTACCAAAGACCAATTTCACCAATAAGCAACTCCAAGCTAGCAAGTTGATAAAAAAACAGCCACTGTTTGTGTCTAGATCCTGGGCCTCAAGCTCTAAGAAACTCATGTTGTGATAAAGGGAATCCTCCCATCAATTTTGAAGGTAGACTCATAAATCTTATAAGTTATTAGCAAGTTTAAACTTTGAATTTTACCAAACTGACAGAATCCAACAGAACTATGAATAGTTACAATCTCGAGTTGAGCAGTTGAATCATCTAAAGGGGCATTTGTGGGTTTGGATTGATGAGACAAATCCTAAAATTCAGTAAAAATAACGGAAAAGAAAATAGAGAAGGGCGGAAACAAATTCGAAATGGATGGGATGATCAAGACCCATCCAATCACATTTTCAATGACTCAATTATTTTCCAGCCTCTAGATAAACATGGACCTTTTTGTCCTCTCGCTCTATGTAATAAGATATACAACAATTTTATTTCTAATTACAGCAAAAGGTCTTTTAATCTCAAGCAAGATGGGGTAGACTAGAGTTGAAACCCAATAGAAACAACAAGTCAAGGTCCAAGCACATAGGTAGCTGTTTTTCATGCACTTATAATCAAGGCTAAATCGTTGGTTATATTTCATCCTTTCAAGTCTCTTTTTATTGTCTTTTCCCATGTCAACTTTGGCCTTCCCCTACATCTTTTCCCATTGTACCGGGCCTTAGGTTGTCTCCAGCAGCTTACTCATCATATCTCTCATCCCATCTTCTAATTCAAATTTCACTCTGTAAACAATGCAGTCTACAGTATAAAACAGTGTTTTGCACGACCATATGCACAGTCTGCTGGAGACAGCCTTAGGATACCAATCCGCACTAGCATATCTGAAGGTCACCGTTGAACAAACTTTTCTTTAATTGGTGCTACCCCTAGCTTATCATGTACATCATAGTTCCAAACTCGATCCCTTCTTGTATGGCCACAAATCGAACACAGCATATGCATTTCTACAAGACTTCTCTGCTTAACATGTTCTTTAGGCCAACATTTTGCACCATACAACATAGCAGTTCTAATCCCTGTCCTACACAACTTGCCTTTTAGTTTTGGTGTACCCTTCAATCGCATTGAACGTCGGATGCTTCATCCACCCTACTTAGTCTATGGCTAGCATCTTCATCAATATCCCTGTCTCTCTATAGCATTGATCTTAAATACTCAAAGGTATCCTTCCTAGCCACTACTTGACCTTCCAAACTAACATCTTCCTCATTTATAGTAGTGTCGAAGTCACATCTCATGTATTCGGTTTAGTTCTACCAAGTCTAAAATCTTTGGACCCCAGAGTCACATCTCATAGATTTATTTCTGATTGTGTAACCTTTTTGAACTAGATTGTTAAAGAACAGGGCATGGATGGCCAATAATCTCAAGCTCATAACAGCTGTTCAACAAGCTGGAATGAGTATGAAGTTCAGAAAGCAAAGTTTGATATAAGTACATTGATAATGTTGATGTTCTCAGCTAACCACGTATTAAATTGCAATGCTGTAATACAATAAAGAATCAAGCTTGTTCAGTTTTTCCACAATATATTATTACTAACAGGCTCTCTATGCATGATGCAAGATAAGGTTCTTACAGGATTTGGCAAGTAGGTTCCTGTGCCTCCACGGTATCTGGGTGCATCTTCACCGTAGTGCTGAAAAACACCAGTTCTTTCTGTAGCCGGTTGTACAGGCATCACAGGAAATACTCGTTGACCGCCCACCATTTGTGTCCAGTTAACATTTGGTGCAGCTGGTCTTCCAGGCCCATCCCATGGAACATGGCCCTGTAAATACATCGGTGGCACTGGAACAGGGTATAGAACAGGACCCATGGGACGAGGATTCTGACAGAGTCGCCCATACTGTAAATTGTGCCAATGGCTGACAAAATCACTATGCAAGATATCAGGCTTGTGTTCACCAGATGGCTCAGTCATAGTACTGGACGATACTGTTGAGATAGCACTGGAATCTTGTTGGTGAACATCATTAAGTGAACCAAAAAATTGACCTACAGTATTGGCAGGAAGCTGATCAATTCCTTCGCTTCTCTCAAACTGGGGGCCAGAACCATCATTATTCCCTGGAACAAACGGGAGCACAACAAAAGGAACTGGTGGACCTGTTGGAACAAAAGTAAGTCCAGAGCTATCAGCTTGCCTATGCTGTGGTGATCCAATAAGAAAAGGTGTAAACACTGGATTAGGCATGCCAACTTGTGATGGATCAAGCTCATTGGGTACTTGACTAGTTCTTGATTTTGATGAAAAAGAATCAGACCCTGTTACTATCTCAGAAGCTTCAGTGATGATTGGTACCACTGTCCCATTTCTGGGGCCATCATTAACTTCAGCTGCGAGATGCTCAGTGATATTTCCCATCTGCCACCCAGTATTGCCATGTGTAGTCGTGGCAGGTGCCACAAAGGCAGGTCTTTTTCCCCAATTTTCTCTTGGTGGTATTGTTGTATTTACAGTCATTTCATCCCATGAACTCGAATCCAGAGTTTTGCCTTTGGATGAACTGGCATGTGAAGACGGAACATTCCCATAACCACTCCTCTTAGAATAATCTACAGCAGGTTCTCTACCTGTATGAATTTGGAACATGCCAGTATAAGTTTCATCACCTACAACATTATTCTCAACTGTGAATTTCATCTGCCTTTCCAAGGGAGCACCTGGTACACCATTAGGCAAAGAGGAATGCTCCTTGCCATCAATACCATAGAAGTGAGGATCTCTTGCTTCAGGATCAAAATGTCTAGAAAACCCAACACCATACTCTTGCCAAGTTTTGCCAGCATCATGATTCACATCTGATGTATTAGGTTTTTCAGTCTCAGTACCATCCTCGATGTTTGGTGCAAAATTTGGATTGTGTATGTAATGGGCCATAGGTGGAACAAATCCATGCAGGAACTGCATATTGGGCAACCATGGTGTCCCAATTAAGTTAGCTGGTGGAACCCCAGCCAAATGCTTTTGTGAATAAGTTGTTGGAGCCAGTAAAGGGGGATGCGCTACAGACAAATGAGAAGGTATTTGCATTGGCAATTGAATCTGTCCGTTGAATCCATGCAACTTCATGGATTCCATTAAATTAGCCAGAACTTGTTCATCGTGGTGCATATCCGATGATTCAGAAACAGAAGGGAGTTCTTCATTCATCACAAAACCATTATCATCACGAAAGCTGCTTGAAACGCTATTTGAGTCAGAAGCTGCCAATGCACTAGGGTGAGATGAACCATTCATGGAAGACACTGATTCATCTTGTGAAGACTTAGTGCTGTGGTTGCTAGACACTTCTGGAATCAAGATGTTTCTTCTGCTGTAATCAACACCAAAAGATTTTTCCATACCAACTGCATTAGTCCGCCTACCACGAAATCCTTCAGTAGACGAGTCTGTGAGTTCAGGACTTGATCGGGTCCTTGCAAATCTGGACCTGTTCTGCCCATTTCTGTCATTGACAAAGAGACCATTTGGCACTCTCTTATCCCTTGCACTTTGCATCAATCCGTCTGAGTTATTTCTTTCAAGCTGTTCAGAGACCTTAGCATTGCCTTGTGGTGTATAACTTTTTTGGTGCTGAACATGAGAAACTGAAGGATTAACTGTTCTTGGTAGATTACGGTAATGTATGTCACCAACTCCAGTGAGATTATCTTGATTCGGACGAAGATTATCCTGATTAACATGAAGTTTAGGATTTTCAACTTTTTTCTTGAATGCCGCTAAACTTCTCTGGCTGCTTGACACTACAGAAGAAACAACCTTCATAGGCCGCACATCAACCAGACTTGGGATAGGCACATCAGGACGACTTCCACTCCCATGTCTTATCCATGTATTTGTGAAGAACTGGTTTAATTCAGGAATTAAAGCTTCTTTTGGACATTCAAGTAACTTTCCGAGCCTTTTCGCCCCATACGCAAAAGCACTGCGTATTCTAAAGAAATTTCCTGCAAAACCGCAACTTTTCACTGAACGCATCTTCTTAAAAGACTGGACGTAGTTAGCAACAAAAGGATAAGAAGACAAAGTAATGACAAGAGTTCTTTTGCATGTAAAGAGCACAAGGAAGAATTGTCATATTTAAGTATTAAATAATCAAGTATGCTGCCCTTAATTAGCATACTCAAAAGGCCAATATACATGCAAGAGTGAATATAACACCAGTACAAAAACTGGCTATAGTCCTGATTTCCAACCAGGACTAGGGATCTGGGACTAAAGGGCATGGTCTGTTAGTCCCGGATGCCTGAACAGGGACTAAAGGGTCTGCGTCTCTGCAAGGCCTTAAAAAAAATTGGCACAAACTCCCACCCATGCGATTCATGGGACTCACCCAAGATCTTACAGCACATGTGACTTTGGATGGGAATGGGATACTTTCCTTTTGAACTAATTCGTGAATGACCCTTTTAGTCTAGGTTGATGTTATCAACCGGAACTAATGGCTCAAAGCTCTTTAATCCAGGTTGGTAACACCAACCAAGACTAATGTAGACCCTTTAGCCCACCGGACTAAAGGTCGTCCAATGCACATGAAACTTGGACCCAGAACTAATGCTCACATTAGTCATGGGCCCAACTCTAGCTATGACTAATGTGTTGAATCAAAGATCTGTTCTCTACTAGTGTAAGTGTGACAATCACAAAACTGCTCAAGGAGAATCTACTATGGGTCACATCCTTACAAGATGCTGTCAGTATTGACATAAATTGTAACAAACCCAAAATGAAGTAAGTGCACCTAGTTGTTTAAGGCTTGTTTGGACCTCATACCAATTAGACAAGAAATTTCTAGTTAATGAAATCTACCAAGGAGGGATGCACGGAGCTTAAAATTGCTGGCTGAGCAGAGATTATTTAGGCCAAAAGATTTTTGTCAAGTTGGCACTAACAAGATTGGATCACAATGTTAGAATACTAATTGCTGCAGATATGTGTATTATGATTTATACATATTGGGCCTGGCCCATCTCCTGCATGAGGCTGGGACCAGCCCATTGGTGCCTAGTGTTTCCCTAGCCACCCACCTCTACGACTATATATGTGTTCCCGAACACATAATAGATGCATCTATTTCTGTCGCAAAACTGCCTCTAACTTAGCATCCAAGTCCAATCTCATTTCTGCTCCTCCCCTGGCAACCACCCCTCTAGGGACGCTGCCACCCTTGTGCTGTGTCGCCACAGCAACGCACACGCATTTCACCCCACCTCTGCACCCATGGCAAGGACCTCGTCAACTGTCGAGGATCGTGCCCCATGCCCATGTTGATGAGGTTGTGGCCTTCCACAAGAAGATCGACGACATGCTCGTCACAGCTCAGGTTGCCAAAAAAAGGCTGCCAAAGCACACGCTCACGTCTAGGCAGCCACCCTTCTCGAATAGGAGAAAGGCCGCTGCTGCTCCCTCAAGCAAAGGCTGTCGCCACCCGATAAGGTTTGGGCCTACAACACCCCACGACCACCGGCCCCCACCCTAGGGCGTCCCCACAGGACGTCTTGCAACTTACGAGGTTGCCACCATCGCCAATCTCCACAGCCATGCAACCGATGTTCCCGGCGTCTGATTGTTGGTGACGATCATCCTCCTCCGACAATTAATCCTGCTGGTATGATCAGGTGCTACTTGCTCTCACACGGAACACCCTCGTCGGCCGCGTCTTGTCTAACCCTCCGTCAAACACTGATTCATGTTGCGATCGGATGGACATCATCATCATCTGCTAGATCTCCAGCACCATCTCCCCTGAGTTGTGTTGGATCATTAGGGAGCAGAGCACAATGGCACGACGTGCCACCTCTAGCTCGCTCTCTCAGGAATCATGAGACCCACACCCTCCATCTCAACGCCACCTTCTGCACCTCCATCCAGCAGGGACGTGCCCTGGATTTAGAGAATGGGCATTCAAATTTTACTAGAACACAAAAAAATCGGTTTAAAACCTATCTTAGTAGCCTTTTGGCATGTATAGTTGATTATAGTATCACATAGAAGTAGTTTCATACAACAACAACAACATAGCAAGTTGGGGTAGGCTAGAGATGAAACCCACAAGAAACAAGGATAGAAAAAAACCGAAAGGGTAAAAGAAAGACGGTAGAGTTAAGGGAAAAAAGGCAAAGATCATGGTTCGGGCACATTGATTGCTAGTCTCCAAGAGCACCTATCCTTAGCTAATTCCTTGGAGATATTCCACTCCTTAAGCTCTCTTAACTCCCTTGTCCCAAGTTATTTTAGGTCGACCCCTACCTCTTTTTACATTATCGACCCGCTCCAAAATCCCTCTACGCACCGGCGCCTCAAGAGGTCTCCTTTAGACATGTCCAAACCATCTCAACCGATGTTGAATCAATTTCTCCTCAATTGGTGCCACCACGACCCTATCGGCTATCCTGAATATCTACGTTTCGGACTCTATCCCTTCTTGTGTGCCGACCAAACCAATGTAACATGCGCATCTCTGCTACACTCAGTTGTTGGACATGTCGCCTTTTTGTCGACCAACATTCAGCACCATATAGCATCGTCGAGCGAATCGATGTCCTATAGAAGTAGTTTCATAGCATATAATTGAACATACACATAATACAATTAGTAAACTAGATCATAACTCAAGCTGGTCGCTTAGTCTCTGTTGCCGCACCGAGAATAGGGTAGGGAAACTGGGAAAGTCGGTCGTCGTCGCACAAACCAACATCCGGAGGAGGCAGACGCTGGCACGCAGCCTAGCATGTTGTCATGCTCGCCAATGAAGCAATGATGGGCATGCTGGATTTGTGCGTTGTGCGTTAGGAGGGTGTTGTCAACATCATCACAATTTGCCAATATTTTCACGAATGGCCTCCCCTCAACGATGTTTTCGGAGCTTCGATCTAGCTCAACATCTCTTGTGACTAGATTTTTGACTGCGGGGGTGTTAGAATACTAATTGTTGCCTATATGTGTATTAGGGTTTATATATATTGGGCCCGACCAATCTCGTGCGTGAGGTTGGGTCTAGCTCATTGGCGCATAGGGTTTCCCTAGCCGCCCACCTCTACGATCATATATATACTCCCCTACACATGAATATATGCACCTAATTCTGCAGCAATACCTCCTCTGACACAACATTCAAATGATATACTCATAATGATTAACCTGGAACAAGGACTGGTAGAACATATAGCTTCGACATTTTTTCCGCCACGGACGAACCGAATTTCTATACTTGAAAGCAATGAAATTACAATAGTTTGTAACAGCAAAATAAAACCGTACCAAACCTAAGATGAGGCCATGCTAAAATGAACACGGAGGGTTCACCCAACATACATGCGTCAACATGAGATTGCTATTTTAAGTACCCGACATCTTGTCATAGCTAGATAGAACAGAATAGACCAGAGAACAAAGTAAACTATAGCTACAGAGGACATGTTGCAGCATAAGAAAAGAATGAAATTCTTATTGCCAGTATTAGGTTGGTTTACTAGAAAATGTATATGTGTATATCTGGAGAATAGCGACATTCCACCAGGCCACAAGCTCGAAAGTTGCAATTATGTGGACTTTTGAGTTTTGACCAGATACTTCTGCTAATAGAAAATATGTCATAACAAAAGTTGATTAAATTTCAAAATATAGTTTCATAATTATGCTAACAATCAAACAGCTACTGTGACAGCAAAAGAATACTGCCACAAAAAATCCCCAAACAAAAGCAAAAAAACTGGAACAACCAAACATTGAGGTAGCAAACTAGTAATCGATTATCACATATACAGTGCATGATATAATCACCTAGCATTACAAATACCACAGAATGACAGTAGAAATCATTAAATAAAAAACAACACGCAATCAATTGTGTGGAAATAAGTGAAGCCAAACTACCAAAGAACATTTACTCTGTTCAATTCACCGGTAAGGTCAATCTTAAAGGATGTTCCTACTTTATAGTTACCTTTACTGACACTTCTTCCAAGATTGTTGTTTGTACGTAAAGGATCAATAACATTAAAATGTTTTGAAACAAATGGTTGACCCTGGTTCTCCTGGGTGTGAGGCACAACTCCATATGCAGAACTACAAGTATCGAGGAAGGACTTGTTCAGCAACAACTCACCACTGTCCATCCGTGGGGGGATCGCTGCATGATGTAACATGAATGATCAAAACGCACATGTCTCAATGAACCATTGATCTATCAAAACAAAGCTATACATATGAATTACCAGTCATATCCGGAAGTGAACTAATAGGAACTGGGCCCCACAAGCTCAAACAAAATTTCTCCCAATCAAAGTTGCTGAAAAATTCTAAGAAACGGTACAACACCTGGACATGCACGAATAGAAAATAAGCACTGGTTTCATATCAGGGTACGTTTAAAAGACGAGAAGGCAAAGTCACCTCAAGAGGTCCAGTGAAAGAGTTGTTGAATATATGAAATATGTACAGAACAAGTGTCTCCAATGCATAAGTAGATATAAGACCATGATGAGCTCCAAGAATACGGCTCTCGTAGAAACACCATGCCTTTATCAATATGATACTCCTCTTGAATAAATGGTTTTGGCTGATCAAGTTGTCAATCTATTAAAATGCAGAATCATTAGAAGCAAGCAAAAATAGGCAAAAAAAAAATCAAACATATTTGAACAGTCGAACCAGGCATCCAGACCAACATGAATTTTTTACAGGATTACAAGATACAGATGGTAAAAGTTTCAAGGACGAGCTCTGCATATACAAATTAAGCTGGATTTGGAAGGTAAGAACACACCTCTTCAAGAAAACATAGTGTGCATAGTCCACCGACTTGATTAAATGAGATGTCAACAACAATGTTTTCCACAAGACACTTTATAATCTTGACCTGTATATTATACATGAAACATGCGAGAATAACACAAATGTATGAAAAAAATATAAGTGGCAAATCCTTAAACATGGTATATTCCCCAAAAGACAAGGGAAGGGGAGCAAGAAAAAAGGATATCAGATGCATTTTTCTGTACTAGACCTAAGGCTGATGCTAGAAGTGCCTTCAAAAACATAATCCTCCTAAAATTTAATAGTATATTAGCATATTGATTTTGCCCACACAACATTCTGCAAAGAACTGTATGAAAGAAGTGACAGCCACATACTAAACTTAAGTTTAACTTAGATATTTTGTTACTTTCTGTCCTGTACAGATTTATATGGCGTAGCATGCAATAGGCAACTTCTGGTAATAACTTCGACAAAATCATAAGTCATAAAGACAGTCATGAGCCCATGATGCTGATTTAAACTCCATCATAGGTACACGTTAGCAGAGGTGTAACCTTGTATTGAGCTTCTCTGATGCTTATACATCAACTAAATGAGATATCACAGAAAAATACCTCTGCCTGAATATACTGGACTTCTTTTACATGAAATTCAGCGTTTTCATCCTTCTCTTCACGCTCCAATGCATCCCGGACAAGATTTGCCCAAATCTCCTTTAATTCTTCACTATTACTAAAAGCAGTGACATCAATGTCACCATCGGGTAAGTAAGTCTTGAGAGGGACTGACCCAAAGGTAAAAACCTGCAGAGAGAAAGAGATCAATTCTCTGTGAGGCATATATAGTGAACTGGATGCTGAAGATAAGAGCAGGAACGTCCAAAATGGTAGTGAAAAATCCCCCCCCCCTGCCCCCCCCCCTCTTGACATGCATAAGACAAACAAACAAGTCTGTTTCTATTATCAAAGACGCATGAAGGTAAAAGTGATATCCTGATGCACCTCGAAGCAAGGAAATAAACAGCCGGCTATATGTGCCCTGTATAGACAGCTATAGCTGTTTTGAGCAGTAAACCGTTATTTGTACTCACGTTCAGTTTAGCTGTTTTAGCCCACTATAACTGGGTCTTAGCCTCAAGAAAGCCCTGCCAATGTGCATGACCTGCTATTTACTACACTGCCTCCTAGGCTGCACAGCAAATGCTCATCCCAACAGACAAGCCAGGATTTTCATACGGCCGCATATGGCTATTGATTTATAACTATTAAACAGGATTTTCATACATCTCATGTCACAGGAATGTGTACAAAGAGTGAATACAGTTCAACTATACACTATCCATTATCTCAATTCATGCTTTTCCCCAATGCACGGATTACTTTTTTCCAGTTATCCTCATTGTATGAAAACTTCATGCTTCTAAACACGTATCAGATCCAAAGCATTGGTGTTAAGTGACCAGAGGCCTTCTGGAACCATAAGTCAACATTTACAATGAGCACTATCTCCAGAATAAGCTACGGTTGTTCAGACAAACATTTAAATAAGAGAAAGTAAAACATCGATTATTACACTAGCCAGTTCTAAAGTAGCAGTCCTGTTTATACATCCACACAGCAGTCCTCGCCGCCATCTAAGAGCGTTCTACTTCATACAGATGCTAATCTCCACTGCTACAGGGGGGGAGGCAATCGGACCACTTACAGGTACCCTACCTGGCAGGAGAGGCAGTTCATGATGAGCCGCTGCACGTAGTGGTACACGGCCAGCCTCCGCCCCTCGGAGTACACGTTGGGTTGGATGCACGCGATCAACTCCGCCGTGCGGTCCTCCGCGACCGCCCAGCGCTCGGGGTCGAGCCGTCGCGTCATCCCGGCAGACGCACTGGGCAGGAGCCCGTTGGGCACCATCCCCATGCGCAAGCCAACCAATGCACCCTCCTCTGCCTGGCAGTCCCAAAACCCTATTCCTCGACACCAGCGGCAGCCGACGGCAGAGCACCCCCGCAGCAGCAGGCTACAGCGGCGACAGGTGGCTAAGAGCTCGGAGCAACCGCCCTCGGCGCGAATCGAGCCAGAACGGTGGAGCACCAGGAGGTAGTCGAGCAGAAAACCTAAGGCGAGCGATGGATCGGTGCGGTTGTGGGGATTAGTAAGCGGAGGCGGCGATGAGGAATGGAGTGGTCGGCGTGAGGAGAGGAGGGGAAGACAATGGGAGGGTTGTGTCTGGGAGGGGGAGGAGACATGCGGTTCGGGTCCGTGTTTGGTTTGGACCGTGGGGATGCGCTGGCCGCTGGGCAAACGTCTCAAACACTTCGATGGGACGTGGCCGTGGCCGCGTGCGGACTTCTGGGGTTCGAGCGGGAGCACCGCCGTGCTACGCGGTAGGGACTAGGGAGTCTAGGGACTTGCTAGATACGCGTGGAATGGGAGTTTTGAATTTTCGGAAATTTGCGAGTTAGAGAGTGTTTGTTACTAGGGACTAATTTTTAGTCCTTCTATTTTATTCCACTTTAGTCTATAAATTGCAAAATATGGAAACTATAACTTTATTTTAGTTTCCATATTTGACAATTTAGTGACTAAAGTGGAATAAATGGAAGGGACTAAAAATTAGTCTCTAAAACCAAACACCCCCTTAGATTGTAATTTGTAAAGTGAGGTGCATGATGAGTCGTGAATGTATTCCGTCCCCGTGTAATCACAGTCCTAAATCTAAATTCCTAGCTGAACGTAGCAGGATAAAAGTGATAATAATAGCATCAAAGATGGTGAAGTGTTAAAAGCTGGCACGTGTCTGCACCTTAGGTGTTGTTTAGCTCGGAAACCATAACACAAATAGATCAGCTACCTACCTAGTGGCAGTAGAAAGAGAATCAATCTTGTTTGGTCCACCGGCGACAACAGACAAGTGGTTAGCGACATGAACATGATCAGCTCACTAAAGATCTATCTAGATGTCGTTCGTCAGTATATATACGTAAACATATACAGATTAATGGGATCTACTAGCGTTTCGTCAGTATATTTCCTCATTGGTACGTCGTTTCACTTTGGTAGAGTGATCTAGTTTCATTAAGGGAAACTTAATGTATTAGGGTTCCAATATCTAGATGTAATATAGACATGGTGTCTAGATTATATCTTACCTTTGCATACTATTTGCCGCATAGATTTTTTGTGATAGTTAGCAGGTGGTAACAACACTATATATCTTTTATATTCCCGTATGTATTCTAAAGAAAAATATTAAAATAATAGGCCCCATAAAAAGACAAAGTTTTAGGCAAAAGTTTTGTGCTCTTGATGCTTTGCTCTATGCCCCATGAGCAAGGGCTTGGTAAACATTGTTGTATTTATCCTATGTCACAACATATCACAACTATAAAATCCTCTTTATCCAACTATATGACACTATTGTATCATTACATAACGTTCTTTATACTTTGATAGTACACTTAATGTTTTATGTGTAAATCAGTACCTGAAATACATTTGATGATGAAGGCTACTTTGATAACCGTAAACTTGTGGTCTACCTGTTTACCACTTTTCGTGTCAACATGCTCTTTAATAACCCTCTATCATAACTCAATCTTTCCGCATTTGAGGGAATCAACATTGTCATGCAAAAACATACACACATGTCTTAATTTTTTGGGATGAAAGGGTGTGAGGAAGAATAATAAGTATGATATAGTTTGCAATGCAAATTTACAAGAGAGAGAGGGTATAAAAGTGTTTACGATGATTTGAAAATAGTATTCGGTTTTTTGTTTTATATTTCTTAGGAGTGAGATTTTAGAAACTGTTGAACAAACACAATAAAAATACTTCCAATTTTTTAGACATTTTACAACTTATTAATTTACAACTTGAAATTTTGAGAACTACTGACTATGCTCTTAGATTGTTTTTCTCTCTCTCAGATTTATGTAGCGATGACAACAATATGGGGTACTTGTCATGGTTTTTAAAACCAGGGGACAATGAGATTTGTGTTCGACGGGGGATGCTAATGCGGACTCACTCCGAATTGTGAATCACTGGGACTCAACGATAGATGAAACAAGGGGTTATACTGGTTCAGGCTTGCGCCCTAGTGCAATGTAGTGTTGATCATAGTATCATTCTGGAGCGTGTTACAGCAGGTGTGCTTGTGTGTCGAAGAAAGAGGAGAGCCTTCCATTTTATATCTCAAGGGTAGGACCTTACAATGGGACTTCCATTCTACTAGAGAGAAAGAGAGATATGCTCCCTGGGTTGGTGTGGTGGGTCCTCCGTAGGATCGTGCGTAGCTGTACTCCCGGCATAGCGTCATCTTCGCCCGCTACTTTGGTTATTGTAGCGAGTCCATCACCAACGTCTTCGTAATGGTATGCGATGGGTTCCACGGATCAATCTCAAAGTGCGGTCGTACTTGGTGTGCCTTCTCTTGTAGTCATGACGCCTTCATCACCTACCGACGTGCGCAGACGCACGCTCGGTATGGGGCGTTGTCCCGTCTTTCGATATACGGGTCACTGTAGAGATCCATGTGCCCATTCAGCGTGTCGTGTGCATGTCCGAACGTGGTTTGATGATGACACGTCCCGCTGTAGCTGACGTGAATCAGTGGCGCTAGACATAAATCTGTGCCTCGTCGGGTTGCTCGACAGTGAGTTGGTCGGCCGAAGCTGATTGGCCGAGAGTTGGTGTTATTGTATGCATGGGCGGACCGACATTAAGAGCAGTGGGGCACATGCCCCCACTCAATTTTGTTGATTTAGTGGAAGTTTTACCTTATTTACTATAATCACAGAGGCTTATTTGTAATTAACCCTTCATTTAGCCCCCCACTCAAAATTAGGCCCCACTCAAATTTTTGTCTAGGTCCATCCCTGATTGTATGCCTATTTACCACTTTGGTGTTAACTTGCTCTTTAACAACTCTATATCTTGACTTAATATTTCTACACTTAGATCGATCTTGTCGTGCGTAAATATATATGCACGTCTTGATCGATCAATCTAAAGATAAAAGGGTATGTGAAATGATAAGAAGCATGATAAGGTTCATAATATAAATGTATGAGAGATAAAGTATAAAACCAGTTAGGTCAATTTATAATTAGTATGTAAATTATACTAGGTACGTGCCCGTGCGATGCCACGGAACACAAATTGACGAGCCTCCAATAGCGTGACGGGCGACGTGAGTACAATGGTGGGATTGTTTAGTGGTGCTATTAAGAATCAACTCAATAATCATAATAAATATCGAATTATGTCATTTTTATTGAAAGAGATCCAATAAATTCCAACACACGTTCAAGCATCGTCTCAGATGTTTATCTTTCAAACGTCTAACAAGAAAAATGATACTCTGTTAACAATTAATCAAGGCATGAGAATTTGTGAAGCACCAAAAAGATTAAGTTTGGCAACAATACACAAACATAATTACGCCATCGTATCAAGAAAAAACAAACCAGATGCATCAGTAATTCCTATTAACAAAAACTACATCTGGATGACGATATGGAAATTTCACAAGATAATCTAACCTCATCAGAAAGTCAGAATATTTTGAAGGCCTTACCTTCTCCGTGCTGCCACCTGTACTATATTTTCTATGGATCTGTATGGAAGGACACTTGGTCAGAAAATCAACATAGTTTGTGAATAAAGGAGAATGTTTCTTCCAAACTGACCTTCATAAGGAAATAATAATGTCGTGTAACAGAGCTATCAATGTTAACAAAAAGGTACAGCTCAGAATTAACAGCTCTGTTGCTAGCAGAACTTTAACTTTGACAACAGAGCCTTGGGCAGTTTACACTGTAACATAACTGTCAATGTTAACAAAAAGGTACAGCTCAGAATTAACAGCTCTGTTGCTAGCAAAACTTTAACTTTGACAACAGAGCCTTGGGCAGTTTACACCATTCTTGACTACCAAAAGTGATCTAAGACCTTGGCTTCTTCTCCTTGAAGAGTGCAAGCAGCGACACACCAGAAACCTTAACAACCTTGAACCTGACACCAGGAATGTCTCCTCGTCCTACAATCAACACCTCATCCTACAACAAGAGAGATGGTTAGATTTTTCATTACATAGATCTTGACAATCATTACAAGGTGAATTGGTCAACAGACATACATTCTCCTCGATGTAGTTTAGGCAACCATCATTCGGCACAAAGGCAGCAATCTTCTTTCCATCCTTCACCAGCTGAACACGGGCACACTTATGGATGGCCGAATTTGGCTGCTTGGCCTCAATACCACTACACAATGGAAACAAACACACCTTAGCCCAAGAACAAGAAGTACAACATAACAAAAGCACAGATCATTCCCATATTTGGCATACATTTTCTCCAGAATGATGCCCTTAGCGTGAGATGATCCAGCAAAAGGTTTTTTCCACTCATTGCCCAAGTGGCTTTTTGTATGCTTTGTCAGCCCACCTCTGGTTCCTGCGGTGGCTCTTGAGCTTGCGCCCAACTCCCATACCACGTGTCTTCCTGTGATGTGAATTCAAGATCGATATGTTAACTCACATAAATCGCAGGCTCTGCAAAACCCTAAACAACATGGTAGCAGAAGGCCATATGTCTCACTACAGATAAAGGCAAACAAAAAAGAAAAATATAGATTGCGGCAAAGTATACAATATAATCCTCTTTCAAATATAAAATATAGCAGTATACATAACCGAAATGCTGCTAATGATATAACCGAAGTGCATGCAAAAATAATATAATGCTGCTAATGATCATTTCAGTACTGATTTCTATAAATGTTTACTAACCGAAACTGGTAGTAAGTGGTATGGTATACTGCTATAATATACATTGTTTGATAATTATTTTCTGCAAGTTATGTATACTCTAGCGGGAGACTACACTGCACAGATCATTCCAACAGGACAAGTCATTCGACCCACATACTGGTCAACGCCAGCACACAGTACACCTGTTTAAACCAACAAACATTAACCCTTGCAATTTATTTTGAGAACATGAATCAATTAGACCTCAATTTTTTTTCACATATCCTGCATTGAGTTACAGATTATTTCAAACGGGAACAAAGGAAACCGAGCGAAACTTACTATACAAACAGTAGCAACACAAAGGAGCAGAATCGTAGAAACCAATGAATACTGAAAGATAGGGGGCGGACCCAATCCTGGGTGGCATCAAGGGCTCATTTGTATGATCTATGGCTCATTTGTAGAGTAGACATCACCAGTTTCCTTCCATACCATCCAGCCATTTGCTTGATCTATGGTGGCATTTATTGCACCATCTCTTATGCCCTTGGCTACAATGCTCTCCACATCAGCAACAGGGTTCTCAGAGTCTAGTTCCCTGCAGACTTGTATTGTTGTTCAGCTTTGTAGATATCTAGAGCTAGTTCCCTGCAGACTTCATACCAGTTTGCATAAAACTCAACAACAGTGGGCTTGCCATTTGAAAGAGCCTGTAGATGAATTTATCAGGTTAAGTTTAAGCATTTATAGTGAAGAAAAAACATCTACAAAACAATGTGATTCCAGCTTACCAGGGTTTTTGGTCAAAACTAATTCAATATAGTGAATAGAATGATGACAGGGGCTAGATTAATCATGTATTAAGAAAATAGCGAGATTAAGATTGTTCATTTTAGAAGGAAATATGACGTAGTTCAGACGACGAGAAGCAAACAAATGAAGCCTTGCTGTGTACAATGCACTTAATTTAATATCAACACATTTTTTATCAGTTGCATTTGTTTGTTTTGCAGTAGGACTGTAACATTTAGAGATGCACAGACCCTAGGTTTTTGTTCAAGGAGAAGAACCCTCTAAGGTGAGGTCACTAAGAAATCTATACTTTAGGCCGTAACTGCTTGCAGCCCCTCTTTTCGCTGTATTAAGAAGCGGGACGCCATCAGCAAAATTTGCATGTATTAAAACCAGAGTTCTAAGAAACTCATAAGCTAGTTTAAGTGTTGTTTTAGAGCTTCATGTAGTACATGACTATGTACATAGGAAAAGATGGTTTAAACGGGCATTGGTTTATATAAGTTCGCATGAATACAAACTTGCACATAGCACAAAGATTAATAAGACACTACATAAGAACCAAGTAGTGATTCAGACACACATTGCTGACCTTGTTAATCAGCCCATCATCAATGAAGGTGTTGCCAATCTTCTTGAACAACCTGTACAATGCCTCGACCTTGTTCATGCTGACTGCAAGAATGACAAGCAGATGCAACCCAACCAGGCAGGAAAATGATGACCAAAATCACAAACAAAGTTATTAGTGTGAGCCAAAAAAACTGCTTCTTAATCTAGTGCTGTTTTGACTGTCATCTGCTCAATATTATGGCTTCTTCTAAACATTGTGCAAGGCTACCAGACTTCTACAACCAACTGAGCTGTAACTCCTATAATTTTCTGCTAACCGAACGAACAACTATCACACGATTTCACTTTAGGAAAATTAACCGAAGAAAGGCAAGTAGAGTAGTAGACTGCTAGAGAATTGTAGTGAGGTTAATCCTAGCTACAAAATACGAATAATCATGTAAACTACTATGACATGGTAAGTAACTCACATTTTCTTTCACATCTATCGACAAACCTTGAGAATATCGAATCTGACGATCAATCACATCCAATAACCTTGTAACTGTATCCATAGGAACCTCATGCAATATCCTTTTGGATCGAACAGATGTAATTTCATTCACGAGAACCTTAACATCACCAAGTGGGATTGACAACCAGTCACCGCAATTTCCATCTTCAGGAATTTCGGTTTTTCCACAGAAATCCTCCACCACCTCACAGAAGGTAGTGATAAAATCTAAAAAGCATAATTATAACCAGAGTCAGTAGAACTCGAAACAAAAAGGAAGCTACATGGGTAGGATATACAAACCAATAGAAACAAACCTTGAGTATTAGGAATGTTGGGAGCAGAACTTGAAACAGAATTGTTATTTTCTCTCTTCCTTATTTTTGGCTTCTTTGAAGCAATTGAATCTGAGGTCAGTTCATTCTACAACAGAAAGCCCCTTAGGCCTTAGCACAAAGAACTGGCATCTATAAGAAACTGGTGGTATCTAACTTACATAAATATGCTCTCTATGTGAGTCAATTTCATCCTGAGGAAATGCAGATTCATTTCGTGTTTTGCTCATATTAGGTGTAAAATGCTCAAAGTGCTTCTCATGTTCTTGATTTTGACATCCTGGACCTCCAAATGGACCTGACAAGGTCCGGTGCGGCAGTGCTCGAGCATGATGTCAAGTTGAACTGAATCGGCTCTACCATCCTGACTTTCAGGTCCATGGCGTCTGTGATCAGGCCAGGCCTCATGATCCTGTCACTCACAGCACACTCACCTTGCAGTATCTTAGCAACCATTGACATGGAGGGCTTGATCTTAGGGCTATCCGGGATGCACACAAGACCTATCTTAAGCAACCAGAGTGCTTCCTCGGTGTCAAAATCGCGCTTTAGTGTCCTATCAATGATGCTCTCGAGATCATCGAACTCATAGAGTGTCTAGACCTGACAGAACAATAGAAAAAATTTAGATGATTTAAACCAAAGTCTAAGAACTGATAGCAGTAGCACTTCAGGTATTTCGAAGCTAGCAACCTTGGTATTAATAATAACCTTTTCCTATTCTGGTAGATGCCTTCACAAAATTAGAATATCCCATGGTATTAATAATAACTATTTCATTATTTAGAATGACAAAAAACTGACTAATTTAAATTGTTTATTTGGCTGTTGTGTTATGTGAACCATCAAACTAAGTAAATTTATTTCATTATTTAGATTGAGTAAATACTCTCTGCTTGCGTTATTTGAGTGCATCTCAAGTTTTTCAAGGCAACAACTTACACTTTCATATATATATGATAGGTTAACTATAATACACATGCAGATTTTCTTTTCTCTGTTTTTCTTTAACCAGTGTAGTAGAAAAAATAGCCACTAAGTATTGAAGCAAATCATCTGCAGAGTGCTATAGAACTGGGAGCAAACACTTGGATAAGAAGTGAGAGATATGTACTGAAGCAAAGATCTATATACTGAAGCAAATGATGGACAATACTATCAAGCCTAGTATTACTTTATCATCTGCAGAGATCTATGTACTGAAGCAAATAGCTTTCACATGTGTAAAAAACTAACACCAAATACATGTTACTTATAAACCCTTAAATCTGTAATTTTTACTATTAATTATATTTAGCTACTTGTTTTAGATAATTTAACTGATCAGTTGTGATGAAGCATCCACTATTGTAGGATGACATGTAATTTGAAAATATGCAAAGATAGAAATGACACTAAAAAAGGTAGCATATGAAGTTCCAATAGTCAAAACGCTCATCATATTCTCTATTATAGAAAGAAACATGGTCTCTATTATAGAAAGAAACGCTCATCAGATAGAATAGATAACTACAACAAAAAAAACACTCCATCCATCCTGAAATACAAGGCATCTAAGCAATTTTAGAACCAAATAAGGAGTCTGGCAATTAGACTAACTTACCCCTCACTAATTAGTTAGTTTGATTGCCAATTTGCTTAGTTTTCTGGTAATACATAGTTTGACTTAAGGAAAAAACATCTTAAACTCTGTAACAGAGGGAGCAGATCATAGTGGTTGTGATAATTAAAAAAATAAAAACGAACAAATATTGTTTCCAGGAAATGAGCAACTTCAGAATCTGAATTTTGACACCCAAATTCACGTTACCCAGTTCCAAAACTATTACAAAGGTTAATGTCTTGCTAGTAAATCAAGGTAGATAGTAGCGCCAAATTAATGCCGGTCAAGAGTAGTAGAAATCGGGGAGCTATTGGCAACAGAAGGGGCAATGTGGTTGAAGAAGGCGACGGCCTCGGGGATTGAGACGCCGCTGCAGAGCGCGAGGAGGAAACAGAGGAGATGGAGCGGGAGGTGAGCCGAAGGCGAAGGCTGCTGCGGATTAGGGTAGAACCTGGGGGATCAGGACCAGACGAGCTAGGGTTTAGTAGGTACGACCTGGGGATCCGCTGATGGTGAGCACGTACTCCATGGACGGGCGAGCTCTAGGGTTCATGGAAGCCCATGGAGAGGAAGGGATCACGACGAAAAATGGAGTGAGCGCGGTGGAGAATGGAAGCCGACGAGAAGGGAAGGGACGCCGCCTCAGAGCTTGCCCACGCGGAGGCAAGCCGTGCCTGCTGAGATCTACAAAGGCTTCGTCGTCGTCACGTCTGCCTCCGGGCACCTCGCGCCAGCCGCCGCTGTCCTGAGCTCCTCTTTCCTTCTCTCAGACAGCGCGGCGAGGCGAATCGATGATCACTGGCAGAGCCGCGCGGTGAGGCGGGGGAGCCGGGGCGCGGGTGTGAACTGCGGTGGGCGCGTCGACGGGATGAGCGGCCATCGCGTGGGGAGCGGGCGTGGTTTGGGGGCTGGGGGCGTCGCGGGGCGGAGTTAGGGAGCAGAGGCGGCGGTCACGACACCAAGGCTGCGTGGCGAGCGGGCAGGGGATTGTGCGGAGGCCTGATGGCGGCTACGACGCGGTAGGTTTTCGGGGAGCTGAGCGCTGCGGGATGCGCGGGGTCGGGCGGGGGCATGGTGATGCTGTGGACGCCCTCGCACCACCCTTAAGTATTAGTAGAGATATGACCTGAACATAGGTGGTGCAAGCCCCAAAGTGGAACATATGGAGCGGGAAAACAGCACTGAAGTACCTTCTCAAGGCTGTAATGCTGCCTCCTCTTCATCTTCTGGCCTCCGACATTTCCTGCCACAGTCCAGCCCGTCCGTCAACCTAAGCTCAGACATACAAAGGCGCTTCGGAGCACAAACAAGCAATTAAGAGATACCTTGGCCGCGAGGCGCTTCTCCTTGGGGGTAACCGGGGTCTTCTTCCTCGCCACAACTTCGCCGGCGCCGCCATGGGCCGTGTAGCCGCCGGCGGCCGAGTGGCTCTTCCGCTTCGCTCCGTCCCCGCCTCCCTTGACTTGCTTCCGAGGCTTTGCCTTCCCTTCCGCGTGCTCGCGCTTGCGCTTCTTCGCTCCCTGGAGACCGCCGACTGCCATCGCGCGCGCCCCTCGTTGCTCCTGCGCCGAGCGCAGTGGATCCATGGAGGAGGGCGACACGCGTGAAGAGCTCCTGCGCCGAGCGCAGTGGATCCATGGAAGAGGGCGACGACGGGCGGGCGGAGGGGACGAGAAGAGTGGATCCTGCACCGTGCACCGTGGATCCGCGGGAGGAGGACGGCGGGGGGCGGACGAGCGGGCGGTTGGGGGTGCCTCCTCCACGTCGCGCGCAGTCGCTACCGCCCGCCGCAAGCAGAGCTAGGGTTTCCGCTGGGAGTCCGTGGAGGGGCGGTGCAGATGAGGGCGGGCGGTTTGGTGCGGGGTGGGGAGGGGGAGGGAGGGGGCACGGCTGGATCTGGCGCTTGCGGCTGGATGGCATACGAACGGTCCAGATACATGGGAGGCAGAACGGCAGAACGACAGAACGAGGGGAGGCAGACTACTATTGCTTACTTAATAAGTAGTACAGATTTTAGGAGGTACGTTTCAAAAAGTGTCGAAAGACTCAATAAAAATACTTTTGACTTTCTAGGTACTTTAACAATAGAGGCTATTATCTGTTTTCAATGGTTTGTTTAGTTAGGAGATCGACGCTGACCCTTTCTAACTCCCCTATAACCAAGCAAGTCCTACCGGATCTGCTCAGTTACACACTTTTTGCAGGGTTGTTGACTGTAGAAAGCCGAACATATAAATATTATTTAGTGCTATATACCATACCATATTCACCTATGTATCTTGTAAGCACTAGTATGTTCTGGTGACCATCTAAAAGTAAACATTTCTCCGATACATTTGGACGTGGGTCTTTGGGTAAAATTTCGAATCCATCGATTTTAGGAATATGACTTTGATAAACATCTACCTTTTTAGTCATTTTTTCTATAAGAATCATTTTAAATAAAGTTGTCAACATAAAACCGATCAAGTCGTTATAATAGTTGGAAACCGTTATTTTTTATATCATAAAACCTATAGACTCTTTTATTTTTCTCTGCACGTAATCTTCACGATATTTTTCCTGCAATCATATTCTCAGAAAAGACTTTTCTCACAAAAAAGATGAAACAGATGGAAGTATAATTTGCCCGCACGGCGCTTTTGGCAGAACGCCAGAACTACAGAAGTGTGTGCAACAGTGCAAGTTTTTTTTGCTGGCTTTGCTGCTAAGTGCTAACACACGTGTGGTCGAGAACCAACGAGCGACGGCAAACCAGGCACAGCAGAGCCGCTCAAAGAGCCAGATGAACGGCATGCTGCTGCATCTGCCCGCCGGCGCCAGCACCGTTGCTCGCGCTCCCGTCCCGCCGCTGCCGCGCCAGCTCGCGCCCCGGCGGACAGCGCGGTGCAGCGCGAAGAAGAAGGCAGCGAACGAGGCCAAGGACGACCGGCGGGCGGGAGACGGCGCCGGCGTGCTCTCCCGGACCGTGATGCTTCGGGCCGGCGTCGCGCTATTCGCCCTCGGCTTCGTCGACGCCGGGTGAGCTTCCACGCTCGAGCACGCACGCACGCACGCCGTCAGTGGGCCGGTGCGCCATGCATCCCGGCATTGGCGGCATTGCCTGCTGCTCGGACTCGGACCTTACAGTGGGTAGCTGCTGGTGCTCCGCAGGTACAGCGGCGACTGGTCCCGCATCGGCGCCATCTCCAAGGACACCGAGGAGCTGCTCAAGCTGGGCGCCTACGCCGTCGTGCCGCTCTCTCTGGCCCTCATAATCTGGTTACCCGAAGGCGACAGCGACCGTGAATCGTAGGATTTGAGAAAGCAGATCGCATTTCTTCTTATCTCAGTAGAAAAGCGAAGAGCATCGGGTTCTAGACTCGGCGCTGGATCGTTTTCCGTGTTATGGGTTGGGATGAAATCACGATGTAGCTAGTACGTCGGCGAATTGAACGTGTGGCTTCAAGTAAAAAAACGGCAATGCCAAGCTACATCGATGTAATACAAGACAGGTCTACCAGTTTCTTTTCTGACGATAAAAATCAAAGAAAAAAAGATTAAAAAAACGAATCAGGAGTTCAGTATCATTGTGGATTACTCGATTGCTCTCCGGTTTGCTGGGATCGGGGCAAGGTGTGTTCAGAGTTCAGACATCAGAGTAGAGAGGTGGAGACTGGAGAAGGGATCAGTCATTCGTGTTGCGAATGGCGCAAGTAACCGCCGCTGGATCCGCGAGTGGTTTCATA
Organism: Zea mays; assembly: GCF_902167145.1. Taxonomy (NCBI): domain Eukaryota; kingdom Viridiplantae; phylum Streptophyta; class Magnoliopsida; order Poales; family Poaceae; genus Zea; species Zea mays. Next base: position 153,759,964 of record NC_050104.1, on the reverse strand, counting down.
GGAATCTCTCCTGATCCTAGCGTGGAACCCGTGTCGGGAAGCACCACGGGGTTGTTGTTGTTGCAGCGTTTGCCGTTGCTCTCGCCTCGGTTCCCCGTTCGCAAATCGGTGGCCACAACGCCCCTCTTGCAGTGGCGGCCTGGCGGGCCGCTTGTCAGTGTCAGGGCAGAGATCTCGTTTCAGGTCGCCACCACGCACTGACGTCAACGGTCCGTCCATTAACATTAGCGGGGTCCTTTACATGACCCCGGGGACGGCATTTTCTTTCTAATGGCAGATTAGCAATGAGACAAACCGTCCAAAGGAGGGAGCGAGCGACCCAGATCTTGCACACGGCACGCACCGGCCACACGGCAACAGTGTGCGTCTTGTGCCGCAGGGGCGTGGGCCTTCTTCCTCCTCTTCCGGCACTCCACTGCTCCGTCTCCCGGCCTCTCGCCTCTCGGCCTCTCCATCGTTCGACCTCGCGACGCGTCAAGTAGGGGGGCGGCGGCCTTCGCGGAGATGACCACCTTCCTGATCACCGGAGGCGATTTCCCGCGACACTCCTCCCCCCTCCCCGTGCTCTGCTAGACAGATAGATCCGGGCTCTTCCTTGGTAAGCCGCCGCCTCCTTCCCCTGATACTCTCGTGGCCTGCCTGATTCGCGTCCAATTCCTGCCCGCGCCTACCTATTTGCTGCCAATTTCTGCTTACTGGGACGCATCGCTCCATTCGCTCGTGCTCGAGCTGAATTGTCAATAATGGATTAGTGGGATTCGAATCTCCGATGGCTGTATTTGTATCCGAAACGTTTGTCTCAAGGGAGTGGGTGCCTTGTGCATACGAAAGGGAGGGGAATGGTTGTGAAAAATATCAAAATATTGGTTAGGTTACGGTTGGTTCATGTTTTGGTGGGAGCGGTAACACTGATGAACTGCTGATAATTGTCCTCTGGGTGGGGGGCAACCGGTATACACAGCAATTTTGTGTGATACATATGTTGGGATCTCATGTTCACGGGGACGGGGTGCACTGTGCACCAAAATTGGCTAGGGATTGTTTACAAATACATTTGGAGTCCTGTCGATCATGGTAACTGAAAGTTGCAAGAGGATAGATGCATAGAGCATACATTATAGAACAGTCCCACTCGTCTAGCTGGTCTGCAGGGTTGATTATGAGGTTTTATCTGGGAATTGCCGAATTGGTGCATCCTCATTACCTGTTAGCTAGCCCATCTCTTTGTTGAAGCTGTCTTAATTAAACCTGTTGAAGGGATATATGCTATGGATGCTATATGATGATGAACATCTCATCTGTTGCAATGTTGTGCTTTTGCAGGTCTACTGAATGAGAAATCACATCCTATTTTTAGGATTGCTCTTTTTGTTCTTACTTGGATGAATTTAAGAAAAAGCCCGTTTTGGTTTCTGTGCATTTACATGTAAATTCACAATTCTGAATTTTGTTGTTCTACATTTCAAAGATGGCTGCAGTACACTCTTCCAGCTGTAGCCTTCTAGGATCTGTTACTTCTTCACAATCCTGAATTTTGTTGTTCTACATTTCAAAGATTTGCTCTCACATAACCCAATCCTGACTGTCCCCTGTTCTATAATGTGAATTTGAAGTTGCTAATCACTTTCTTTTAGTTTATGTGTTGTAGAATATAAGCAACTGCTGTTAATTTTGAACATAAATTGTCATGTAGGACTAGAATCTGATGTTCCATCTATGTATCCCTTCTAAATTCTAAAAGTAACAAGAGCAGCAGAAGATGTTTTTCTTATTGGCCATTGGGGTTGCAAACCGAACTATAGTTCAGTGGTGTGGTTGGTCATGGTCATGCCTACCGACTGGGGTTCAAACCCGGTATTACACACACACACGCAAAAAAAAAACCTCACTGGCTTGTGTCTGTGGTGCATCACTGCCCCGCTTGTTGATACACCCAGCCCAGGTGGGGTTGGCCGAGGCCCAACAAATTAGGGTTGCCCGGAGCCCAACAGTTCATTATGCACACCCAACTCAGGGAAAGGCCCAATCGCCTCAAAAGACTAGTCCAATGGAGGAAGGGTGGCTCTCCCTTTTAAAGTGGCTTCCTCCTCCCAAGTTAAGCGAGGTGGGATAATTCTGAGGCTCACACGGTCGCCGTCCGACTACAATTGGGCCAATTGGGCCAATTGCGTCTTTGCCAACGGGTAATAGTGGAGGATGTCCTCATCATTCCCACCTTCTTAAAATGGGCCCTAGCTCTGATACCAGATGATACACCCAGCCCAGGTGGGGTTGGCCGAGGCCCAACAAATTAGGGTTGCCCGGAGCCCAACAGTTCATTATGCACACCCAACTCAGGGAAAGGCCCAATCGCCTCAAAAGACTAGTCCAATGGAGGAAGGGTGGCTCTCCCTTTTAAAGTGGCTTCCTCCTCCCAAGTTAAGCGAGGTGGGATAATTCTGAGGCTCACACGGTCGCCATCCGACTACAATTGGGCCAATTGGGCCAATTGCGTCTTTGCCAACGGGTAATAGTGGAGGATGTCCTCATCACTTGTAATGGTGCACTGTGCCAACCCGGGTAACGGCGTAAACTGGCCCAAGTTCGGTTTCAGTTTGGCTCTATAAATGGCCATGGACCAGGGTGGGGGCGGGGGTAACTTGGGTCATGTGGATGTGGTCCCTTCTTAATTATAATGACATGGGGGTGGTTCTTCGCCCACTGGTCGTTTTTTAATTGGCCATTGGGGCATGGGCTATCATTGCCTTCATTTGAAGAAGAAAAGGCTACAGGCCACAGACGATTTTTTCCCCAATTCATGTGCAATTTGAATAATTGTCAATGCATCAGGATGGTCTACTGCTGTTTCTCTGCATGACATAGGCCAGTTTTGTATTTTCATCAGATTTTCCCCTAATCCTTCAAGACCCAGATGTAACTATCTGACTTGTGGCGATTCATTGTGTAGGCATCTGGTTGATGTACAGTTTATCATATCCAACCTGTTGAGTTTCAGCGCCCCCCCCCCCCCCCCCCCCCCCCGCATATAAGCTTTCTTTGTCTTGACAACATGGACTTTGTGCCTAATATTTGTCTTATGCATAACATATAGTGGATTTTATGGTCAGTCATACAGGAGCCAGTCATATCTTTAATCGTTACCCCAATTATTGATTGCATTCTATCAAATACTAAAGATTGTTTTCTCAGATTTGTTCGGTGAGGACATCATGTGGAGTTTTGCATCAAATGCCATAGCTGGAAGCTTAAAGAAAAAAGCACAACCCTCAAAATGCAGCATATCCAATGCAGATTATTCTGATGATGAAGTTTCTTCATGTACAAGCAGAGAGGAAGGCCTTGATTGTCCAATATGCTGGGAATCCTTCAACCTCGTGGAGAATGTTCCCTATGTCTTGTGGTGTGGCCACACAATGTGCAAAAACTGCATCCTTGGTCTTCACTGGGCAGTTGTCAAGTTCCCGTCCCTTCCTATCCAGCTGCCTTTGTTCATCTCATGCCCCTGGTGCAACCTGCTGTCTTTCCGCCTGGTTTACAAGGGCAACCTCAGGTTCCCACGCAAGAACTACTTTCTGCTCTGGATGGTCGAGAGCATGAACGGTGGGAGAGCAAAATTCCATTCCACTAACCATGACGAGCATCATTCCACGTGGCATTCAAGTGCCGGCACAAGCTCCAGCCATCAACAGCGAAGAAATGCTGCTGTAGGATCAGAGAGCTCTTCTGGCAGAGAGACAGGCGTAGGCCGCAACATTTTCCACACCGACAACATTAGTGCTTCTCTGCAAAAGCTTATGGTGTGCTTCATGCAGCTGACGGCCAAGTTCCCACTCGTGATAATCTTTCTGCTGATAGTCCTTTATGCTGTCCCTGCAAGTGCTGCTGTTCTGGTTCTCTACGCCCTTGTCACGTTTTTGTTTGCACTGCCCTCATTTTTGATCCTCTACTTTGCCTACCCCAGCTTGGATTGGCTTGTCAGAGAGATCTTCGCTTAATTCGTGCTGTCTGAAATGTCCGCGCAGTTTGTATCCCTGCGACAAATGATATATATTGGTATATGTATTCCATGGGCCACCTGCCCTCGTAGGCCCTGTATAGTTTCTTCTTATTCTCTGTCCTTGTAGCACTCTATTTCTGTTGTAACTAACAGCTTATTAAAAATGCTCTGCAATGCTTTTATTTGTGGTTCTATGTTTGCTTGTTTTCTGGTTCTGGTTGAAAAACCTGTGTTCCATGAAATGTTAATCATTCAATATGCTCTTTTTTTGCCGTCATTGCTGCTCTGTATGCTTCAAGAAGAATCCATGTCGCCATGGAACATTCTTATTTCGCGGCAGCACTATTTGATGCATATTCAAAATTCACTGGTTGGCGGCATGGTTGTGGGCCAAGATCTCATCTGTTTGTGGGTTTCGAGAACCTGCCTTATGTCCTCCCCGTGAGCCCATGACCCGAGCTATATGCCTATCTCAGTATCGTCACGGTGTATTTGGTGAGCCCACTCCACGCCCAGGGCATATACAACCTAATTAACCTAATTAAATAAAGGATCTCTTTGAGAGGTCTCTAGAGGACCACGTGAAAAAAAATCAAGAGACGACTTTTTTTACTAAGAACCAGTCTCTTCACGAATCTCTCTTTATATTGTCCCTTGAATGTATTAATTATTTAGAGGTTCATAGTTGTATCATGTAATCTCTTAGCTATCTCTAATACCTAGAAAACCGTTCGAAGGATTCTAGGTTATACATGTCCTTAGAATTAAGTTTTTCTTTCCGTCTAGATGCTGAATAAATGACTCGGTTGACACCAGATCAAAAGTGTAATTGAATAGCAAGGAGTTTTCTCCCTATGGATTCCCTCTAATTCCCTGGTTACTAGACTAATCCTTAGTTGGTAGCACATGTCATGCGGTGACATTTAGAGCTAGTCTAGGAACTAAATTTCCCTCCCGTCCAAATTCTAAAGGTTGATTTGGTGACGAGGAGATTCCAGGAGGATTGGTGGGATTAAGGGGGAAATAAAGTAATTTCTCTCTCAATCCCTCCTACCTCCAGTGATCATGTTCACTAAATTAGTCCTAAAGGCTGATTTGGTGCTCAAGGATCACATATATCTATGATATAGAATCCTCTCATGATCCGTGGGCACCAAACTAGCCATAAAGGAGATTTGAGTTCCCAATCCTTATATGATCAGCGAGGGAATGGATCTATTCTAGTGGTATATGGATCCCATTTGTTTGTGTGATGAGGACAGGCTTCAAACATATTTCATTGTCCGAGACAGCGGTGGCGCGAAGGGTAGCTCAAGCTCATGCTAGCTACGAATTGGAGGGCATAGAGAGACTGTAATGTTTAGACTTGTGACCTTGTGACGTGTTTTCTGACATATCAGGTTATGTTGTAAGGCTACATTTGAATCTAGAGCTAATAGTTAGTTATTAAAATTACTTGAAGTTATCCAAACAGCATATCTAATAGTTTAACTATTAGCTACTTTTAGCAATTAACTAATAATTAGCTAGCTAATTTTAATAGTAATATTTAGCTAACTAACTATTTGCTCTAGTGCATTCAAATTTTCCCTAAACACTCTGTATAACATAACTAATAGGGGCTTAATCCACTTGCTCATGTTGGATCTTTTATGAGCTTGGTCTATTTATTCAATAAACTTTATGGTGTATAATAGTGGAGAATACCAATAGTACCATATTGAAAGTCCAATGATTGTTGGCTTGACTTATATGGTGAGAATTATTCCACTTAATTTGAGAAGTAAAGAAACGTACAAGGACGTGCCACACACGCGCGCTCCGCCGTCGGCCGAACGTGGCGTGGCAGGCGGAGTGCGGGCGTGGTGTGTTAATTTTTAGCACCCATTAACAGCGGGAGTTTCAACTCTTACCCATCTCTTGGCGTGCCGCATGCGAGACCCTTATCCTTCAGCATTTGGTACACGAGAGCAGAACCTTCAGAATTACAGTCTAGCCGCAAGTGTGGGTGCTTCCATCTCGTAAGAGAAGCGAGAGGGCAGGTGCCTCCGAAGCCCTTGTCGTTCGAGACCTTGCACGTGGATCGGCAATTAGGTTTTTAGGGAGCGTCTACGCGACTGTCCAAAGCATCTTCTTCTTCCTGGCGACATGACAAGAGAAGCTGGACAAGGATCTGGATCCTCAGAGCGCATGGGAGGGTATGATCAATTTATCTCCTTACTGTTTTGCGTATTGCAGATTATATATGTTTTGTATAATCATCTCTGCTGTTTCATATGTAGCCATGAATTTATCTCATCTGTTCTGTCATTTTATAATATGTTATATCTGTTTGTTTTAATTTTACAGTAATGCTGTTTATGTTGCTATCTGTTTATTTTCAGTTGTTTCATCATAATACATGTACCATGTTTATATGCTTATTATATTTATATGATTCATATGCTCATGATACATATTGTTATGAATATATTTGATATCATGATTTCTATGTTTAATCATTATTTATATGTCATCCTCATAATGTTAATTTATAGAATTAAAATGATATGAAAAATATCTATATTTCTAACAGCTCATCCAGTCCCTTTTAAAGAAAATGGATACCGTTGCACATTACCTACCTAGTTCGATCCATTGCGTGCAATACATGCTTGCTCATCCAGTTCCTTTTAAAGAAAATGGATAACTAATAATAGTCATCGTTGCATTTTAATTGGATGCATTAGATTGCTTAATTACACGGATTTAATTGGATGCATCAAATTGCTTGATTATATGGTTGCACCAACATGACTGAATTGTACAAGATATGTTCCTCTTTTTATTGCATCCCGTTTTATCAAGTCATCTTACTATTAAGAATCTTATTTATATAGCATGTAATATTATTATTTGATTCTAAAAATTATCGGTACATGTAACCCTATACACTGAGATAGTGGTCCTAGCCGTAAATATTGTCACTGGTGACGGTGAAATGAATTGCTTTTCTCGTTTTATTAAGTCGTTTGACTATTAAGAAAGTTATTTATATAAGGTGCAATATTATTATTTGGTTCTAAAAATTGTCGGTACAACTTATTTGATATAGGTTAGATATGCACTCAGATAGTAGCAAAAATCGTCAGCTCGGCTACTGTGACGACGAAATGAATTGCTTTTGCCGGAAAATTGCCATAGGCAAATGATGCATCCAGGTCACCAAAGCTAAGCAAGCTGCTGCAAGTCAGCACGGCAACATCCAGATCCAGGCGTTACGAGACGGGAGTAATTAACGCTCCCAAGACGCGGAAAGCCGAAACAAAAGAAACGCCCGCCGCCGCTCTCTTCGGTTTTACGCCTTCTTTGTTGCGCGCACGACTGCTCCTCCCCCTCCAAAGAAGAGAAGGTTGGCTGCCGGCCAGCTGACTACCTGCCCAGCGAACCACGTTGCCTCCGCCACCGCTGTCCGCTACCTCTCGTCCTCAACCCCGTCGCTGCTTCGTTTTCCTCTGCGGCCTCGGGCCTCTGCCTTCTCTAAAAGGTATGATCTCTGGTCTTGCTCCTTCCGGTCCGATGAGCTTTGCGTGATCGCTTTTGATTCGCCTGGTTTCCTTGCGTTCCGCGATGTGGTTTGGTTGCTGGGGTTCACTAGAACGCCGCTTCGGGTTGTTCTGTGTCTGTTCTTCGTTTGAAAAGAGTAGATTTGACTAAGAAAGATGAAGTTTTGATGTCAAATAATCTCGTCTCCATATATATTTAATATTTTTCATTTCAGTTTGTTTTCGTAGCAACTGCGCTGTCTGCTGGCATGATGTATGTGTAGTTTAACAAATGATTCTGCATGGAGTAATACGCGTTAAAAATTGGATTTGGTCTTTCTGAATTCGGTTGCTCCGGTTAGTGATGTCTTTTCGAGGACGACAAATTGCTATGGAAAATGTGCACATTCTAAGATTAATGCCGCTGGTCCCCTTGTTCCGTTTTTTTTCTTCTTTTGCGTAATTTTTGTGGGGACTTTGGCTGGTACTATCTCGCGCTTTTACTCATCATTCAAGTCCTTGCAGTTTTGAGCTGGAAAGGCTGATGCTGGAGCAGTGTGGTCTAGACTCTAGACAGCTTGGCTAGGAAAAAATGGCTTCTGTTTAATGATCGGTTAATTGGATGACGTATTTATGGAGGAGTGGGATCTTGGATATGATGTCTGCCCAATTCTGTTGGTTGTTTGTACAGGTGGATTGCCCTACATTTAGTTCAAACTTCAAACAGCCTCCTAGACCGATCTCTTCCTCTATTTTCATCCTGACTAGTAGTGGAGTGGCCAATTCTGCTCTTCCTATCCTAGGAGAACGATCCAAGGTACGGTAAGACACATAGTTCTTGAACTGGGCATCTTTTGTCACTTGTGGCTCTTGTATTGTTTAATACGTATTTGGATTTGTTGTAGTAATCAAGTATGATAGGGATAGCTTGATTTATAAATCCTATTTTAGACACAGATAGTTGAATTCTTATCTGGTATTCTGTCACATTCTGGCTGCTCCATTGCTTCTATCGAGAGGAACCTGTCAGATCTTTACGTTCATCCCCTCCTCTATCTCCTCTTTCTGTAGAATTTTTGTGATATGGTTGGTGGTGGGCACTTTATTGGTTAAGCAATCTTGTTGATGTGCACTTTATTTTTAATATTGAATTTATATGTGATGTGACTGATGACTATTAAATATTGCTTTTCGTAAAAAAAAACTATGAAATATTGTTGTCTTGATGACTTCGTTTCCTTTCAAATTCAGGCCAATTTCCCAACATGGAATTTGAAAGCACTCTTTAACAATTGTTGATTGAACAGCACAGTGCCTGGTTTTAAAAGGTATGTTTCTGACGATGTGCATTTTTTCTCTCTAAATTATTGAATTAGGTTAATTTTTGTCTTTATAATTTTCATTCAAGTACTTAGGGGGTGTTTGAATGCACTAGAGTTAAAGAGTTAGTGACTAAAATTAGTTGAGACATTCAAACACCCTAGCTAATAGTTCAGCTATTAGCTATTTTTGGTAAATTAGTTAATAGTTGAGTAGTTATTCGTTAGCTAACTAATTCCATTAACAATTTTTAGCCAACTAACTATTAGTTCTAATGCATTCAAACACCCCCTTAAGCTCTGCAGAATTATGTATTTTTTTCTATGGTTGCCATTTTTTTGGCGTCATGTATAGGGTCTATTTTAGACCTTTTCTTCTTAATATAATGAGGTATAGTTCTCCTGCGCATTCCACAAAAAAGCTCTGCAGAAGTAAAGTATCATTTCAACTTGGTAGGAGTAGATTATTAAGGCAGCTGTAATTTATTTTTGTTTGGTTGAATAATTATTCTTGTCGTATGAATTCTCCACTTACTATTCAGTAATCTATTGAAGCATTAGTGACCTATTGATCTCGCACAAGTTTGAATGATTGTCAAAGATGGGTGGAGCCAGTACAAATTCACCTTTCTTTGTAGATTCTTAGTTTGTGGCTGTGCAAAGGTCTCGAAATAACAAAATGCCCTTTGTTGCAACTGCCTAAAACCTTTCAGGTTCAAAAGGAAGAAAATTCATCTGACACCAGCACTATCACAGCCACTGAAAGACCTCAATGTCCAAAGATTTGGAAAAATGTTCACCTAGTGGCACCACACCTACGACTTCAGTTTCACCTGTAGAGTCAAAAAAGCATGAGAAGACTGTACCAAATTATCTCAGAGCTACTAGAGGTTCGTGCCATGATTTTTGCAAGTATGGACATAAAAACCCTTCTGAAGAGGAGGCGGGTATTTCAGGAGGAAGAAGAAAGAAAATTCCTGCTCATCTGATTAATTTGACACTACACAGATCAGCTATTTTGGATAGATCCAAGGATATAAAAAATAGGAGTGTTTCACTAACCAAGTCGAGCATATCTCTGGGTGAAGCTGAACGGTTTGCACCCAAGAAAGCATCAGCAAGTCGAAAAGGAGTTCTATCCAGTGAGCATATGGTTCCCAGGACAGCTACACCATCTCAACATAAATCTCTGAACTCTGATAGAAGAAAGATGCATTCAATTGTTGCACAGAAGGCTCCAACAAATCTAAGGTGTTCAAATGGAGTTCCAAAAATTGATAAAAAAGAAACAACGCCAGCCAAGGGGGCTATATTTCCTGCGAAATTGAAGTTTCCAGAGAAGACCTTGCTGGAGAAATCTAGAAATGTGGATAGAGTCACAATGGCCAATCAATCATTGCACAAGAGGCCAGCTTCTTCTCTCACTAAGCTCAACATGGTTAAACAGGGGCCTGTTGCATCTCAGGCTTCTAGTAAGCATCTACTTTCAAAACATAAAAATACTCTGGAGGAACCTGTTGCAGCAAATATTACAAGAATGCGTGCTAAAGCTGGACAAAGTCCTAGAAGGACGAGCAATCCTTCTAATATAAATGGGAAGGAAGGCTCAGATATGCCCAGATCACCCCTCTCTTTGCAACCCAAGTTGACTGCTTCTATGGAATTACAGATGGATGATTCACAAATTACAGGGAATTACAACGATTCAGCATTGGCTGAACTATCTCCAGCTATTACAGAATACAGAGACTTTTCTCAACCAGCACTAGAAGAAACAAGTAAAACTATTTCAGAGGACGATGGGGTGGGAAGAACTGAAAAGAGCAAAATATTAGGAGGTGAAGCCTTCCTGGAAAGCACCATTGCCCTTCAGCTGCAGCAATCATTAGATGGAAAGGAATTCAGCGTTATCCTAGCTGAATCTGATCTAGAACAGAAACTATCAGAGCATAATATTGTTCATAGTCAAGCTTCAAAGGATTATAATAGCCAAACAGATTATGCAGCTCTTTGTCAATTACCAGAACAAGTAACAACTGTGGAAACTGCAGATGTGTTTGACTTTATGTCAACTCAAAGTAATTCAAAAACTGAGGATGATCAAGTTAAAGTCAATGCGTCTGTGGAGTCTCTAATCCCTGAAGGTAAGGAAGAAATGAGAGTTCATGAAGATTTTGAAATATCTCCAGAACTACTGGTACTTGACAAAAAACATGATAAGGAGCCTGAGTCTTGTCTTGATCTTGCTTCTGGAAATATAGCAGAGAATGATAAGGATGGTAAAGTTTTTGACAGTAGGATGAACAACAGTGCTTCTCACTGCCAATCAATTTCAGAAACTTCATCAGATGGTGGACTCCTTGAGGAACCTAAGTCCATGCTAATTGAACCTAGTGTTTTTGCTGGTGATGAGTTAGCAAGTATCAGTAATGAAAATACCTCTGAACATGGCGGACTGAAATCAAGGATGTTTATTCCCCATCAATCACCAGAAGAACTATCAGATAATGAATTTTATGAAGAGTATGGTTTTGAATTAAGTGAATCAGATGAATCTGGTACAGAAGATGAGGAGACAACAATCAAGAAAAATAGGAATGAATCATTGAAGTCTGGTGGCCAAAGATCAAGAAGAACCTCAGCACTTGAATTGGATGATGCTAGTCTCACACCTTATAAGTTAAAGTTTAAGAGGGGTAAAATTGTAGAACTCCCACTAGACAGCATGGGCCCAAGGAGGCTGAAATTTAGAAGAAAGTCTGCAAATGAAGCTTCAAATCGTGAAAGCCAACCAGCTAGAAGGATTTATAGAAGGAACAACACCAGTACTGCTGTTCCTACTGATGTGGAATCTCCTGGTGTGAAACTGAGACATCAAGATGCACAAGAGAAGAAAGATGCACAAGGATTGTTCAATAATGTAATTGAAGAAACTGCAAGCAAGTTAGTTGAGTCCAGGAAAAGCAAGGTAAAAGCTTTAGTTGGCGCTTTTGAAACAGTGATTTCTCTCCAGGATGGCAAACCCACATCATCGACAGCGCAAGCTGGTAATTCACAAGATTTAATTCCTGATGACGGGGGAAATGCACCTGAGGAAACTGGATAGAATTTGCATGCCTCTGAAATGTTGCAATCTTTGCACTCATGTTTGGGTCTCCTCCTTTATTTGGTTCCAGAATCGGATCTGATTGGAAGCATTTTGTTCAGTGTATACAACAGATTTCTCCTGTAGAACGACAGTTGCGGAAGTGGTTTTTTCAGACAGTATATAGTAATGTGTTCAATGGAACAAGTGCTTTGAAGTCTACTTCACTGTAAATCAAATGAGACATTGTAAGACCAATTGTGTTTTTGTTCGGCTTGGTTTTCCTAAATGCAATATTAAAAGAGTTGGTTTTGCTGCACCTACCTCTAGTTTGGTTTTCACTGTGGTGGTGGTGGTATTGTTTGTATTTCTATCTATTATATGAAAGCCGGTAAGAAACGAGGCCAGATACGTTGTCCACGTCGGCGCAAATTTTTCAGCACGTCTGATTCCTAATCAAAGGGCATACCGTCTCTTAGCTTCTTGTAATCCCAGCTTTGTAATCCCAGCTCACTATGCCTCTGGATACTTCGGCGGCACTCTCCCTCACGTCAGCTCGCTTCGCGCCGAGCGCTACAGGTTTGTTCCGACCTCACTCCCTCCGCCATTGCGACCGCGCTGGATTTTATCCGATTCGGCACCATTATGCCTTTCAACTTTTGAACTTTTGGTTGCGTTCTTGGTTCTAGGGTTCGTATCCTCCGTCTGTTAGATCTTTGCTCGACTTCATGTTTGTACTGGCGGCTGTGTGACGGCGAATCGTATTCTAGGAAATCCTCTCGAAATCTACCCTAACCTCGCCCCTAAAACCATAGCTAGGGTGGTGCGGCTTGGAAGCCACATGTTCGTCAGTCAGTACCAGGCTGTCCGGTATAAGGATTTCATTACCTAGTGAACTATTGGAATGGCCCTCAAGAAACGACAGCGTGATTTTTTTAGATGATCCAAAGCAGCTATTGTTGCTATCGGGAACAATCGTTGAGCTTCTTCTAGTCAATGTAGAGGGTGCAATAGTAATCCGTTTGCCAGTTGGTGTCATATGAAAACCTAGATAAAAAATGACTTCAATGTTAGTTTCTATACAAGCGTTGGGTTCCCATCCACTGATGCATAAAGAGCACTCCAGCTTGAGCTTCTTAACCCTTATTTATTCTAATTCAATGTGTAGGTCTCTAACCCTGTCTGTTAATCATTAACCTTTTGGAGAATTTTGCAAGATAGAAATATATATGTTATATTTATCACCACCTCTTTTTATCAAGGATAGGATAATTGTTTGGTCGCTGCTCTGTACAACTTCTTTTCTGCTGATTCCTGAAGGGCTCTCACAGGGAATTTTCAGGGGAACCCGAGATCATGTTAATTTGTTGGCATACCACATGTTTGTTGTATTGCTCAAGAGTCACAGCCAAAGCATCCTTCCTTATTCTTTAAAAAATGGTAGCTTTGCGAAAAAGCGAGACTCCGTTGGGATATCTTATTAGGGGAACCCAAGATCATGCTAATTTGTCGTCATGCCACATGTTTGTTGTATTGCCCATGAGTCACAGACAAAGCATCCTTCCTTATTCTTTAAAAAAAGGTGGCTTTGCGAAAAAGCGAGATTCCATTGGGATATCTTATTACCCTTTGGAGATTTCGGCTCTGTGATTTCAGGTCAGCAAAGCGACTGTCAGCCTCAAGTCCCACCCAACCGTGCAAGTGACAGATGAGGATGTCTTGCACTACATCCATGTAGTGTTCATTATGTGTTGTAGCATATAAAAGCTTTTAGCTGAACCTAAAATAGGAGAAAATCAAATTATTGGTTGACTGCACATATTGACCTCATAGAGATGCTCATTATGGCTGTTGCATGCATGTAAACCTGGATTTCTATAGAAAAGACCTTGTGTGATGAAAATCTGGGTTGCCTACCTCATACATTTTTTATTTTTTTATCAGGCAACATTGAGCGCAGTTGCTTTCACTTCTGTTTCTTCTAGCCGATTCTTAATCCAATTCCCCGAGGAAAGCAAAAAGACAGTTAACTAAAAACAAAGAGTTGCCTACCTACTAAGTTCTCGATTTTGGTTATCCAAATTCTAATCCTCCTCTGCTGCAGAGAAAGCTCGTGGACAGGCAACGAACCAGCAGTGTTTCCATACGCGGAAGTAAATCTTCTCATATCTTCTGCTTCAAAATGTCTTGCGTTGTATTGCGTTGCTTGATGATGTGCAACAGAGGAACAAGAGGATTAACATTGTGTTTTCAAATGTTTATTACACTAGTCATCCTCTTCGTTTTCGGATTGCAGTACATGCTACAATATCACATATCTCGGGTTTATCCGAAGAGGTAATTGGCTCTTGCCTTGTCTTGTACTCAATTTCTGCGCCATTGTGTCCTTACATGAGATTGTTCGGTGCCATACCACTTCATATAACCACAATTCATTCGTGTGGTGCACCTGCTACATGCTGCCTTCCCCTATGCACCAACGCTTTTATCGATTTGGTTCATAAACGTCTTTTATGCGGCGACAAACAAAGGGTTGCTTCTAAATGCTGCACTTATATTATCTTTGATACTAAATGTGGTACTACCATGAGCTAATTTCACTCGTACTCACGAAATAGTTTTATCTCCTTGTGCTTGTGTGTTTCCTCTGCTTCGCCACCACCTAAATTAGTTGTTTATTTATGTCAGTACAAGGGAATCAACATTGGGTTCTAGGTTTATACCAACGCTCTAAACTGTTTCTTGGATTCCAATAATTGTAACAATATCACATAAACAAGCCAACAAGGTTTACCTCAAGAGATAATTGGATCTCGCCATTGCTTCTACTTCGCTACGGCATTGTGTTGTTGAATCGACTGTTCCATTTTTTGTAGCATTTATTTCTAACACGGTTGATTGATGTACTGCTTCTGCTATGTACTGTGCTACCTGTACATCAACAAATTTGTTATTTTGGTTAGTTATAATTTTCGTCTGCTCCATCCTGTACTTATTTGGCTAACTATATGTTTACACCAAACATAGAGTATATAATTCATTTATAAGAACATGTTTATACATACGTGTATGTAAAAACTGCACGGATGTATACAAATGTATGTTTGTGTTGAAATTCCCATATGGACACACGAGGTTAATCCCACTTTGCTTGTATTTTTTCCCATATGCCTCGTGATCCATTAACACAACTATATGCTTATACATTTCAGCAGATCACTTTTCATCAGGATAAATGTGTTTATACATAGAAATATGTTTTCGTAAAAACCGGCATTTGTTTCTATTTTTCCCTGTGTTTCATAATTTATCAACACAACTATATAGTTATTCATGTCAGCGGATCACTATATAACTGATATATGTAAACATTTCAATACCACATGTTCCAAGAAAATCTCAAATGAAACATGTTTTAACATCTAGATTACATATGTTCTCACACTTAAACAGTTGTCTACTCTATTTGCAATAAAAAACACATATTACAATCCACTCTTGCTTCATACATGTTTTATAGGAGTAACAAATAATTTTAACTCATTGTCTTCTACTCTTTCCTTAATTTTTCAATATCTTTGTTTCTTATTTATTTGATCCCCAACCTAATCCAACTTGCTTTCAAACAAAAGCTATGATGTTGGTGTGTACTTCATACCAAACAGAATTGTTTATAGTAGTTTACTCTACAAGAAGGATTTTACTCGCATCTAAAAACATAAATCATCAAGCTATTGCTACACATACTCAAAACCAAATAAAAAATATCTAGGCCAAATGACAGTACAATAACTTCCCATAATGCATAAAGACTACCATCCAACTGCAAGAAATAAACTAATAATAAAACTAATAATCCTCTACGTTGTTCCTTGGTAATTCATCTAAACCCTAACCCTAAACCCTAAATACAAACACTAGCAAACACATTAGTCCACAAGTTATGTTGATCATCAAACACCAGAACCTATTGAGCTAAATGTCTGGGGGTCCATTTTCCATACAATATAGTCACAACACATCATACGATGCTGCTACATGGTTCGCCACGCGTGCATTGCGCGCGCTATACACTACTCTCTGTAAATTTACATAGTAAAAGCCGTGCACCTATAGTGTCGGATTAAAAAGATGAGTGTTTTTTGGAAACAAAAAATTCAGACAAGTGGGACGATACGTATGGGTTCATTTAGAATACGGCCCAAACATTGACCCGTTAAACTGTAACCCATAACCTGTAGGCGAGCGACGCATCGACGCTTTAGGCCTTTAGCCCAGCCAGACGACCGCTGCCTAGGGATGGCAATTGGACCCGTGGGTATGGATACCCACGGGTTTCGTACCCGGTGGACATGGATTCGGGTTTGAAATTTTACCCGTGGATACTATCGGGTCGGGTACCCGAAATACGTTGGGTAGGGTACGGATATTATGTTTTACCCATGGATATCCACTGGATACTCGAATTGTGTTTTTTGTGGCCCATGAAAAAGAAGCCCAAAGGTTAAATCACTGAACCGCTAACCCTAACTCCCTAAATTCCCTACTCCCTTCCCTTTCCAGCCGTCCCGGTCGCCCACCCCACTACCCCAGCCGCCACTCCCAGTCGTCCCAGCCTCCCAGCCTTCCCTGGAGGCCAGGACCCCAGCGCCCCACGCGGCCACGCCGGCACGCGGCACTGCGGCAGTCCCAGGCCCCCAGCCGCGCGCCCCCGCCCAGGCTCCCAGGCGGCGGCCAGGCCCCCGCCCCGCGCCCCCGCCCAGCAGGCAGCAGCCAGTCCGCCTCCGCCCGCTAGGACGGCTCCTAGTCGGCCAGTCTTCAGGCTTCAGCCCGCTGCCCCGCTGCGACGCTGCCCCGAGCGGTCGAGCTACGCCTGCGCGGCTGCGACCGGCGACCGTCCCCAAGCTGCGACTGCGACTGCGACCGGCGACCGTCCCCAACCTGCGGCGTCCCCGAGCCCTAGGCCCGACCCGCTGCCATCCCTACCGCTGCCACCTGCGTCGTCCGCAAGGGATCCATCGCCGGCGAAGGAAGCCCTCCGAAAGCCGCACGAAGCTCATTTGATGACGCCCGCACACGCGACGAGCTCGTTCACCTACCAGCGGTTTACCGGCGGTGTGGTGGCTACGGATCAACGGTTAGCTGAATTTCTTCCTTATTTCCTCCTAGTCCCTCCCTGTCCCCTCTCTCATGTCCCTGGCCAAGAATAGACTAGAACAACAAGTCGATGAATGGTAGCACAGCATCTGCAAGCACTTCAGGTAGTATGTGTTGGGCTGTCCGTTGGATCAGTGATTAACTGATCTCGTGTCTCGTCCAAGCCTGAAGGCACAAGTCAAAGGCGATTACTTGAATATACTAGTGGATTAAGCACTTATGCATTACTAGTGGGGGTTTGCAACTTCGATTTCGAAAATTCAATGGAAATGCTCGGCAGGCTTGTCTATTGGAGTGCTGTCAAAATGGAAATATGCAAAATTGGAGTGGGAAGTACAAATAATAGAATTCAAGGGAATTTCAATATTCCTGGCAGGTTGATACTGTTTTAGAATTTTAATATACTGTTTGTTTACCCAAAAAAGTACTAAAACGTGTAATATTCCTATTAGTATTGTTTTTTTCTAGAAAAAAATGGCTTACGCATGTATCTGTATTCGCTCAATACTAGATATAGTACCCTGTATCCGTTACCAAGTTGGTGTACCCCAAAACCAAGGTACCATTCTCTTTGAAATTGATTGGTCTTCAATCGACTATTGCAATTCGAGGGCAAAAGTAACCCTGCATCGCAGCACAAGAACCTGCAAATTAACCCACATGAACACTGATAACTGAAGCAGAAAAATAAATGTGCTCCATGGTTCCAGGCCTTGGATGCACACAATTACCATCTCCTGGTCTGTTTCTTTCAAAGAATATTTTTCTTGGTTATGTGCTCTCAAAAGATTTTTGTCTCCCCTTTCTCTCTCTTTCTTCTTTTGGTGACATATTGTTGGGTTTTAACTCTAACCTACCCCAACTTGCTTGGGACTAAAAGACTATGTTGCTATATATGGTGTCATTATACACAGGGAAGAAAAAGATCTTCATGTTACAGGGAACTTTGATCTATGAGATTTGTTGGATGTGGTTCGGTTCTTGTAAGTAAATTCTTCAGATTAGTTTGAAGGACCTATGTTGTAGTATTTCGATATGGTATTAAATATGCAAGCATATGTATCAATTATGCCAGCCCTGATTGTGACCACACATTCTGATATTAGAGTATTCTGTGCAAGGTTGTTACTATGTACTAGGAAGAAAGTGGCTTTTCCATTTGTAGGGATGGCAATTTTACCCGCGAGTTTAGATATCCGTCGGATATCTGACCCGTCGAGTTCAGGTACGGGCACAAATGTTGACCCGTGATAAAATCGGATCGAGCACGGATTCCAGTTTTTGCCCACGGGTTCCCCGCGGGTATTCGTAATCTACTACTTATTAAGGCGGTAAGGGGTAGGCTGCCATTCCGTGTTCTGTCATTCTCATTCCCGTCTTTCTCATTCTCCCCTCCCGCAAAGCTCTCATTCCCGGCTCTCATTTTGTGTTCTGCCATTCCCGTACTGTCTTTCTCATTTTCCCTCCCCGCAAAGCCCATTGCCATTCCCACGTGCATCCCACGCCTAGCGAAAATTAAATTAAAAAACACAAATGGTCTCAAGGGGATTCGAACCCGCGACCCCTCAAGCAAATATACTCGTAGCTACCATTACACCACATATGTGTTTATGTCTACATCTATTACAATAAAAACATCTACTACATCTCTCCCGAAGCCCACCTGCTATCCTTGCACGATGTGTAGTAGTAGATAATTATCACCGAGATTTTTGAATTATATTTTTGGATGGAGGGAGTAGTATTTAAAGAAGAGTCTTGCATGCAATTCCTTTTGTTTGAATAATGTTTTCAACTTAAATTCATTTTTTGCATGTGTGACATTTATTCTCCGTAATATTTTTTCCATAGATTTGACTTATGAGTCATTTTCATAAACCAACGCCAAAGATGAATCCATGTTTCTTACTTGGAAACCCCGAACAAACACCACTGGCAGGAGGCGCTCGCGTTGGCGTCGCTCATTGACGACGAGAAGAAGCTTGGCGACTGCCAGTTCGACCTCTGGAAGCAGTACTACGCGGCCGCATGCGTCGCTTTGTTCGGCAAGCTCCGGCATAGCCGCCGCTTGGACGCGGTCCAGAGCGGCTGCACCGCGCTGTCCATCTTCAAACAGGGGGACCTCATGGTCGTCGCCAACGCCAGCGACTCTCGGGTTGTTCTGGGCATCGCATCCGACAACGACGCCGTCACGCCGTCCAGCTCATCATCCACCTGAAGCTCAACCTGCCACGTAAGTCTCTACTGACCGGCCATGAATTCTTGTGCGCTGGGACGATAGCCGTTGCTGACGTTGTGTGAGTGTCCTCGAACAAGATGTATGTAGAGGAGTAGCACATCCGGTGGTGCAACGGCTAGGTGTACTACCTCGCTGATGAACCCGGGGTGCACTTAGTTTGACAGCCTAGCCAAGAGTTATTGGTACTCGCCATGTCGTGCGCGTTCGACGACTACTATATCAAGGATTATGGCGTCATCTTGGCGCCAGAGGTGACGCAGAGGAGGACCGACAACAATGACCACTCGCCATCGTCGGGGTAGCTTTTGTGCCGGCCTGCCTTTAATTCTCTTCGCAAACACACACTTGTCTTTTTGTTTAAGCAAGCATGTATGGTGGTGCGTACCTGATGACTGATAATATACGAGGGAACTTCTACCGGCAGGTGTGGCACATGCTCTTCAATGATGTGAGACCATATAAATCGTGACATATATCGAAGTCTGCATGATACTGTTGGTTGCAATGTAGTAGTGAAACAGCTAAATTAAAATAACAAAAATTATGTATGGCTAGGATTACAAATAGATTATGAAACATTTTCTTATAACAATATAAGATATATTTTGTATATAAGTTATTATGTTATTATATATTTATGTTGCAACGTACGGGCACTCACCTAGTAATAAAAAAAAGACAAAGGGCAAAGGCCCATCAAACGTCTCTTAAGTCACCGAATCTTTGCGAGAGGCGACCTCGCCCATATGTCTAACCCTAAATAACTCCACTCGACCACTCCAGTAATTCAGCTCCACTCTGCGGCTGTGCCTCCGGCCGGCGACTTTTTAGTCTCAGTTCCCACTCGATGGTTGATTCCTATCATCCTCACAATCGCTCCTCCATCCAGTCCCGCATCGGGACCTGCACGCGCACGAGCACACGACGGCGGACGGTCGCACCTCCTCCGCTCGGCCGCTCCACAGCTTGGCGCTCCGGCGGGCGCTGGCACCTCCGGCTACGTCCTGCTGCCTGCGCGCGGTAGCCACCTGTTGTACCCGTGCTGGCCTGCTCTCTCTGACCTGATACTCTGACTCTGCAATCGGCTTGCTCTCTCCAGGTAATCTGTGTGGCTGTGAGCCTGTAACTGTGAGTCTGTGACGCTGTGGCCTGTGCGAGTGTGCAATGTGTGGCTGTGCCACTGTGCTCGGCAGCATGTATGCTACAAGCAAGCAAGCAAGCTGCAAGCAGCATGTGCTGTGTGCGTATGCAGTCAACAGTGCAGTGTGCAAAGCCGGATGTTTTCTTGTCTTATTACATTTCTTTTTGGACTAAGTTATATTTTTTGGAATTAAGTTACTTTGTGAACTAAATTGATTGTGTTATTGTTACTATTACATGTATAATGTATATGATATGTTTGTCTACAGTTTAAATGCTCTCAGTGGCTGTACATGTAAAACTATACCCGCAGGTACCCGATACCCGCCCGATACCTGATCGGTACGGACACGTATACAAAATTATACCCGCGGGTATAGTCGCGGGCGGGTATGATCAATCCCCGTGGGTATGGTTGCGGGCGGGTATTTGTCATACCCGATCCAAACCCGATCCGTTGCCATCCCTATCCACTTGTTTATGATGATACATGTATAATCACTAACATACCTTTTGCATTTCTGCATCAGAAGTGTATATTAATACACTTGACGTGGTCTGGTTCCTGAATATCAACTTGTCTCACTTCAACTTTTAATAGATCAGTTTTACCTTTTTATTGGCATTCAGAAAAATATAGGTGATATTTTAGAGAGAACATTCATACATATGCAGTTTCCCTCTCTTGATTTACAACATTATTCCAGTGCAGTTTTGTTAACTCCTTTTTTCCTTTAGCATGTATTCATTTAGTTTCTTATTATGCCCATCCTTTTATTTTTGACTATGAAGCAGGCTTTCTGGAATCACATTTCTTGAGAACTATCTGTTGGAGAGCTAAACTAGGCTCTTGTTCATATTATGGATCAGCAAGCTAAGATTGATGCTGATTTTCTTGAACCAACTGTACTCTTAGATGAGACACATTACCAGGAGGGGTACAGAAATGGCTATAATGATGGTTTGGCATCTGGAAAGGAAGAGGGGAGGCAGGTTGGTTTAAAGATGGGTTTCCAGGTCGGTGAAGAACTGGGTTTCTTTCAGGGCTGTCTGGATGTGTGGACGTCTGCAATTCTCATTGATCAGAATGCCTTCACAGCTCGGGTCAGGAAGAATATCGAGCAACTGGCTGCACTGGTGGGCAGTTATCCGCTGTCCGATCCGGAGAATGAACAAATTCAAGACGTGATGGAGAAGATAAGGCTGAAATTCAGGGTCATCACTGCAAGCTTAGGGGTGAAGTTAGAGTATGAAGGGCACCCCAAATCATCTAAACAGGATGCTGAGGATCTGTAGCGGTGATTGAAATTACATTTTAGTTTCTCCGCCCTTGCTGTTTAAAGCTCTTCAACTCATTGGCATCATGAGGAACTGCAGTGAGACATCAATGGTCAGAGTCCGACCATAACCACATATATAGTTTTAACAATGTCTCAAGTTTTGTGTTATTACCTGCTGTCTGCTGTCTGCCATATGTAATAGTTTCCTTTCAAAAGGCAAATGCACTTCCTTCCCATTTTCTTTGAAGTACTTGTATCAAACACTCTGCGATGAGAATCCTGAATTTCGTTCTTTTCTGAAGAATATATGTACTCCTTTCTCATAGTTGTTGGGGGCAGTTCCTACTCCAGGCTTCATCTTGAATATTGATGCATGTATCTTCCTCTCTCTCTATCTGAATTCCACGTCCTTCAAACATGCTGATGTTGCTTTCAGTGGAAAGCGTCAATATGTTGCGTGTTGGATACAACTCTCTTTTTGAAGGGGGATACAACTCTACACTAATATCTTGTCAAAGCCAAATACATATTACAATACAGTACGTCACTATTGTGTGACTTTTACAATAGTGACTTCAAATCACACTTCTTTCATACGGTTCCAAATTTCAGTGTATAGAACTATTCTCAAAAGCAAGCACATGTGCGGGGAGGCTTTCTTGTGGATCGTATCTTGTGCGCCTTCTCTTTGATCTTATTCTCGTCGTTGTATTTTCGTTCCTCTGCCATCGACCTTGCTCCTCCAGCAATCTTGCTGATCCTTGTCATCTCCTGGTTGTATTCTTCTAGTGCTTTTGCTCTCTTTCTGTCCAGCACAGTCTGCAAGTTAAGAAGCTCAGCTCTGAGTCTCCTCAAACAATGTGGTTTGATCAATAATTTATCATGATGAATTCCTAGCGTTATCATTTTTTTGGGTTTGTGGGGCTTGTACCACAGATGCTTTCGACGAAGGAAATATTGGATTAATAGTGCAACGTTCTTTAAACTATGAATGAATTAACCAAATTTAAAACCTCTCTCTGTTCTTTATGGCGTCTCGCCTTCACCTTCTTCTCAGTTTCCCATTCAGCTATGGTCTCCATCATCTTTTCGTACCTAATTTTGAAGTCCATATCAGCATAACTTCAATCAAATGACCCTCAGAATCTAAAATAAAATCATACTCACTCCTCTCTAACTTTTGCAAGCTTTGCCTTCTCCCACTCATCAGCCTTAGATCTCGTGCCGCCAATAGCAGCTACTCCTGCTGCGTCTTCTCCATTCCGTCTAGAATGGTATGATGTAGATGGCCTGATGATCGATGGCGCTTTCTGAACATGTTCTTGCTCAAACTTCTTGCTCCCTTTCCTGTCTGTTGTCTTGCCGGAGGACCCTGAACCCTTCCTCACACTCAGAGAAGTCTCAAGAATCTTGGGTGCCACCTTGTGATCTGCAGGCATACCCTCGGGCTTTCCAGGTGCTGGTTTCAGTGGCCTGCTCACTGAAAGGACATTCCATTTCAGCATTGTCACGAGAGGTTTGCCGGTTTTGCTACAATACAGGTGGCAAAAGAATGGGAGTAACCGAGTAAGGTAGAACATGTTTACACTACCTGGACCGTCGTCGTCGTGTTCTAGAGGCTCCTTGCCGCTAAACCATCTTGAGATTTTGTTGCCTCCCGCAGGTTTTTTGGTGCTTCCAGCTCTCTTGACTAGCGACAGGGCTCGTGGCACCTCCTCGATGGGGACAGACTTCTTCTGAGCTGCAAGCTTCTCTTCACGGGCAGCAATTGCAAATGCTGCTGCTGCAATTGTGGCTGCGAATGCAGCATCAAATTCCCCGCTGCTGTTCATTTCCGCTGGACGTCACAATGCCATTTTGTCAGATTGTTTTTCCGAAATTGCCGGTAGGATTCTGCCTAGCTTGTATTGACAAAATTTGCTAGTTTTTTTTTTCCGTTTCAGTTCTGGTTTTGTTTCTTTCAAGAAAATGAATTGGTTCACCACTAGAATTTTTCTTGAATAATTCACAGCCAGAAAACCAGGGAGACTTAGCTGCGTTCTACACATCCATGTGAAGTTCCCTTCTAATTCAGAATATCTGAATTTTTTTAATGCTCCACGGTTTACCTTTCTAATTTTCCATAGCGCTATTCTTAATGACATAGCACTATAATCTAATTAGTCTAAAAAACAACTGAAGTACAAATTGTTGAAGAGAATTTGACATGATTACAGTTTACAATCGCAATCTTCTGTAAACTAAAATTATATTTATTTATTTGTTTTGGTTCATCAAGGTAGCTTCAAAACCAAAACAATATCTATGCTTTTTTTAGAGTTGCAGGTAGAACACGAACACTCCCTTGTCCGTCAAACTGATTCAGGACCAAGAGTTCAGTGTTTTCGTATAACAACACCCACAGAGCTCAGTAACGCTAGAGTTTCTGGAACCAGACTCCTACCAGCCCTTGTCCAAATTACAACTCAGACACAGATTGAACAGAAAACCAAATCATCGCATATTGTTCAGTTACCTCTTCCAATAGGCGCGCTTTCTTGCGGTGGTGCCGCTGAAGACTGGCGTCCACCTCCACCTCCCTTTCCTACTCCAGAAAACCACACCCTGCAAAACAACTGCGAAATCTGAATCTGCTCGTTTCGTACCTGATGATCGCAAGAATACAATGCCCTTCCGATTCTAGATCCCCAAAGCTAAAATCTTGCCCTTTTATTGCCCCAAAAAAAATCTAGGAACCACCAAACCCCCGTTACAGTACGACATGAAAAAGGAAAACACTTAGAAGCCAGCCACATAGATGAAATTAAGACCAAACCCTTGAGCAGATGGAGGTCTGGGCTGGGCCCTGCTTCATGCACCTGTTTTACCTCAGCTTCTTCGAGTCGCCGTCCATGGCGCGCGACGTATTTGTAGACTGTAGAGAAACACTTCCAATGGCAGTTGGCAGGTTCCGAGGCACAAGACGCCGCGCAGCTTCAGTAACAAGCGAGAGCCTCGTATTTAAAAGGCGGCTTGCTTGCATTCATGGAGAGGCGGTGAACCGAAGGCAGGAGAGCGCAAGCAAACTAAAAAACTGTTGCCTTGGAGGCAGACAACAGGCAGGAGTGGAAATGGGATCGCTTTACCCCCATGGAATGGAAGCCTCTTCAAGAATCCAGTCCAGCCTCCGTTGTGCCGCCTCCGGTCCTGGCTCAGCTATCTGATGGATGGAGTGTGCCTAATTGCTTTGTGACATAAAGAGAATAACTTTCGTCGGCACGAATCGGCATCTTCGCGGGGCTACGTTTGGTAACTGCACGAGGTTCCTGTGTGCTACGAACATAGCTTAGCGAGGAACCATCAACCATGTCAGCTTTGCTCATCAGTTACAGATGACAGTGCAATGTTCGAGGTTCAAAGTACTCGCTCGTCGCAGTCTC
This sequence comes from Zea mays, assembly GCF_902167145.1. Taxonomy (NCBI): domain Eukaryota; kingdom Viridiplantae; phylum Streptophyta; class Magnoliopsida; order Poales; family Poaceae; genus Zea; species Zea mays. The sequence goes on along the minus strand of NC_050104.1, from coordinate 153,734,804 downwards.
AGATTCACTTCTCTCTTTATGCTCTATCAGGCACCACTAAGTGCTGAATCTGTCCTTTGATGCTGGTAGAGTGGTAGTTGGACGCTAGATTTGTCCGTTTGAAATTAAAGAAGCCACTTTATGCCATCTTAGTGCCCTGGAAACACCGAAAGGGGGTTGCATTTTTATCTTTGTTCTGTCCTAACAAGAGATATGGATCTACTCCCATGACTTTATGCTAGCTCGCAACGCATAGGTTCTGTCCTCTTTGTCGTTTCGATGTTCACATGTCGCCACTCACTCAGAATCAGGAGTATTCGTAGTTCATATTGCCAAGCCACAAGCCTGAAATGGTTGTATCACATTCACGGATCAGTCTTGGGCTACGTCGAAATGCTACACTAACCTTTTCTCTTCCAAAAAAATAAGGGCTAGTTTGAGAACTCTATTTTTCCAATGTTTTTTTCAAAAAAAAATTACTTCATTTTTTCTTTAAAAAAAATAGAAATCTGGTTGCCAAACTAGCCCAAAATTGATCAAAACTGCCTCGAAACTACTGGGCCGAACTGGAGTCTGGAGGGACTAGGATTTCAGTTGCGCCAAATCAAATATTCAGGCTCAACAAGATGCGGAGCATTGGGCTCGTACCGGAGGGAAGACGAGGGCGTTCATGCTTCAGCACAGTGCTACGGACAAGGTAGGACTAGCCTCGCGAAGAACAAAAGACCGGTGATCTCGTAGCTGTACACAGCCCAAAATAAAAATGAAATGAGCGAACGCGCATGTATACAGAATCAAAAGTGGCAGAGCAGAATTGTTGGGCTGAACACCGTACATGGCATGCCGCATGCCAATGGGGACCCATCCCCAATTTCCCGCCGAGAATTTTTCTATCAAGACTTTTCATTTTCATCCTAATTCATATAGATTAAAGACAATTGAGTGGGTTTAAATCAAATTTCTAATATATTTTTTTCTAATCCTATCAAATCCATGTAGAATAGAAATAACCGAACAATACCTCAGAGGATAGAATATAACTAATTTAGTCCCTATAGAGATCGAAATGGGGAAATTTAATTTTGTCCTTGTCGGGTTGTTGGATATAGGGATGGGGAAAATTTTGGCTTGCCGAAAGTTTGGTCGCGAAGCAAACGGCTGTGTGAGCAAAAGGAGCACTTGCACTTCGAACTTGCGGAAAGGCAACCCGCGGAAGCCATCCAAACACACCTACCAGTGACCACAATACTTCAGCAATGGTTAAATTTAGTCAAGAGGCCAAACGCTTTTGTCTAAAACAGACGAGAATAAATTACTCCGGCAGTTTACAATCCTGCCGACAAGCAACACAGTGGCGTTCCTCCTAGTTCCAGCCCTGGCTCTCCATAGGCCCAACCATAGGAGTGACGTAAACTTTTGTTCAGTGAATTTGGATCTCTATTTCTCACAGTTTAGCGCAAATACTCTTGAAAGAATTATCTGCACATCTTTAGTATGTCAACAATCGTAACAATATCCTGTAGGTTACTCCAGAAACAATGGCATCTCTACTACAATCATCTCGAACCTACCGAAGCAATCACAAAACTACCAGAACAAAATTTCAATGCTCGAGTGTAAAAAGAATTAAATGGATGGATGTAAAGCATATAAACTTGCCACCTCATAATATCCGCCTCCTTTCTTCGTCTTGATCAACCAAGCATTCAATCTTCTAGCCTTCTGATGTTGTTCTGCGACCAAGGATCAGCCCAGTCCCAGAGCCCCTTTTTGCGCAGCTACAGTATAGGAAAGAATGATGCACCAATATGATACAGATGGTAAGAATTGTGTTCCCCTATGGTACAGATGAAAACTCCTGGCAGTTTTCACAGGGGATGGTCAGTTCCATTGAATGCTGGTTGCTTTCTTGATTAACCAGTATACTTATCATCCAGCAACAGTCAGTCTCTCCAGCCAACAAACGAATCATAAACTATACTCCCTCCGTGTGTCCGGTATTTGCTACAGCCTACAGGTCATTCCTTGACATGCTGAGGCTCCAAAATATGGCAGTTTTTAACAAAGTCGTTGGAGTAGTTTACATGCTTTGTCCAAAATGGTTGTAGGTTCTTAAAAGCAATGTCTAGCCATGGCTTGCACTGTCCATTGTAATGTATCACTGCAGCCCTCCTGACACTCTCAATATCTGTCTTGTCTTGGTATCCTAAGCCAAGCAGGTGCCATGATGGGTCTATGCCATGCACATGACCCCTAAATGCTATAAGGGATGGTGGTAAAGTACCAAATTTCCAGAGTGTAAGACCAGATTTTAGATTCTGCAAAAGAGATTGAAATTAATGTGAAGACAAATAATGGCCACAAACAATTCTTATCATGTTTTAGGCAGTAGTTAACTACTTTTATTATATATAATTTTCTATGGTTGGAACAATATATAAGCACATTGTGACAAAAGCCGGATGGCAGAAAAAAGATATTCACTTTTTACATTTACACAAAAATGTTGAATCAAGGTTTCTTTTTTAGATTTTGGAACACTGTACACAGTACAAAATCTGCATGCCAAAATACCAGAAAGATTTCAGTTCAAAACATAGTCAACGAACTATGGAACATAGAGTAAGACTGGGAAATGTATATCCTTGTTGGTGAAATGCATTACCTCCTTCAACCAGAAATGATATGTATCCCTGATATTTGTCTTCCTCCAAGCTGCCAGATCAAATATATTCATACCATATGCCCAAGCACATTCATCTGGGTCAAGACTCCGAGCTATCACGGGATGCGAGAAGTTGAAATATGTCCTGAAACGCTTAGACATCACCCAGCTGTCTTCCCCTCTGCATGTTTCCACAGCTCCATTCACCTTCCCTTCAAGATTGATCGCCCAAAGGGGAGACAAGTCACGCTGAACAACAATGTCATCATCGAGGAAGACCACCTTGTTGAGGTTGGGAAAGAGCTGATTGAAGAGAAGTGAACGAATTAGGTTAAAAAGATGTACAAAATCTACAATTGTACATGATAAATTTCACAATCTTTGCTACAGAGTACAAGTATAAGCTAGTTTTAAAGCTGTACTGTATAATTACTAGAACTGGGAAAGCGATAATGGAAACTAAAAGGAGGTGGTGGAATATAACAGCTCATCACATTAGCAGCACAAAAAAGTACACAATTAACGTGTGATAATGATCCAAACAAAATAGAAACACATTTGAATATCTTCATTTGAATCAGATATAGAAAGAGAACTAAACATGAACCTTAATACTGCAATGGTTAGTCGGGTATCTGTTAATTATCAAGTTTCAGCATGCATCACATGGTAATGGCTAATGATCTAGTAGGTAACTGCAAAGGTCATACTAACTAATTCAGTAAGCTTTAGCCCATACAAATGTTCTTCTCATAGAAGCATTCAGTCAAATTAAATGCATAAATGCATGCGATATCACATAGTCACTACATTGAAGTTGGTTATGTCCTACTACATCTAATAGTAGACTATCCCATCCACCTTTGTTCTATCAATGAAGCATGCAGCATATATTTTACAAGCTCATTTAATCAGGAGCCTTGGAGACAATCACCTAAAAAACGGAAAAAAAAATTATGTACATCCCGGATGCAAACACGCTCCTTTACAGCCCCTCACATCCATCACTTGAAGGCCCACAAAAACATATTAAAATTTGCAACTTAACCTTCTAGTAATTTGTTTTTCTTCTATTTATATGGACCACCAGGTGGTGGATGTGAGGGGATGTAAAAGAGATTCTTTGCATCCTGGATGCAAAGAATTTTTTCCCTAAAAAACCTAATGCCCTACTGTAAAGATATACTAGAAAGCATGACCATGGAATCTGGTTGACACATCAATATGAAATGTTTAAATAAACCGGTAAAAAAATGAAACGTGACAGATAGAAAGCTGATGGCCAGGCACCTCAGGCAAATAAATACGGAGATGGTTCAGCAGGGATATGTATTTAGGGCTCCGAGCCTGCAACTTTGAAGCAAGCACCCTAGGATTGTCACTTGCACTGGAAACTGTTCCATGATCTCCATGATAGTGATTTCTGACTCCACGATGGTTTTCTATAGCCTCTAGTACCGGAACATTTTCTCTTGTCAGCCAAGCAAACTGGTGAACACCTTTTACTTCAACTATTGCAGGAGCTATGGAATTAAGAGCAAACCACGAATGCATCCCAGGATATGTTTTCTTATCGGTAATAACATGAAAGACTACTTTCTCAGGCAGTGAGGAAGATCGTACAATTGAGCTGACAACAACTGAAGCAGCAAGAATATTATCACTGGCTAGAATATAATGTTGGAGGGAATTATCAGAAAGCAAAGGTAACAGTTCTGGTGGCGGTAACTGTTTCCGTGCATGAGCATTTGAGGAGTATTCATCCGTAAGGCGCAGAGACAAACAATGGATTCCTTTGGGAATAGCTGTTGCAGCATAATGTTTATACAGCTGTTCTGCCAACCTTGACCTCTTTACCTCCTTATCCATGGTTTCCATCTGCAATATAAGTATACTTAATAAGAATATAAATGTTATAAACCACAACAGTGCTCTAAAGCACTTAATAAAAAACTAATATCAATATTTTATTAAGCGGTGTACAACAAAGCAGCAATACACAATTACACAGAGGTGGGAACTGCATGATGAAAAGGATGACCAATTACATATCCAGGGGCAATACACAATAGTACGGTAGCTCCCAGAAAATGTGTAGTGTCGTGGTTTCGGAAACCGGGGAACAATAGAATTTTTGTTCGGTGGGGGATGCTAGCGCGAACTCACTCTGAATGGTGAATCGCAGGGAGTTATACTGGTTCAGGCTTGCGCCCTAGTCTAGTGTAGTGCTGATCGTAGTATTGCTTGAGGACTGAGTTACAGCTTGTGTGTAGGAGGAGGGGGACCTTTCCTTTTATAGCTCATGGGAAGAACCTTACAGAGGAAACTTGTTTTCCTACTAGAGAGAGAGAGAGAGATCTTCTCCACCGGGTTGACGTGGTATCCCTGAGGTTGTCCATAGGGTCATGTGTAGCCGTACTTACTCACAGTATGGCGTACCACCTTGCTCGTGCGTCATACAGGTCCCTGTAAAGAGTCCGCCACTGATGTCTTCGTAGTAGTACATGGCGGGTCCAGTGGGTCAGTCTCATGGCGCGGTTGTGCGTGGCACGGCTTCACCTAACGTCATGAGCCTTGTGTCGCCTGCCAGCGTGCGTAGCCATACACTCGGTATGGTGTATTGTCCCGTCTTTCCCGGTACATGGGTCACTGTAGAGATTCTAGTGCTAAGGTCTTCTCATGATTGAGGTTGACTGACCCCACAAGATAGTGGGGATACGCCTGAGACCTTTCGTGAGGGCGTACAGTCGTGTACTCGTGTTGATGGTGTCCTCCTAGCGCCCCTTCGGTATGTTGCACGTATGTCCGGACGTGGCTTGGTGATGATGCGTCTTGTCGTAGCTGATGTGGGTCAGTAGCACTAGGCTAGGACCTACGCTTCGACAAGTTGCTCGGCGGGGACTTGGTCAGCCACCCCGCTTCGTAGGCTTGCTCGGCGGGGACTTGGTCGGCCGCTCCGCCTCGCAGACTTGCTTGGCGGGGACTTGGTCGGTCGGACCGCCTCGCAGGGTTGCTCGGCAAATGGGCCGGAAGGAGGTCATGGGCCTACTTTGGGTACCCTGTTCATAGGTACCCGACATGTAGATTCATTTATACAGTTGCCAAACATTTCTGCAACTCTACTCTCTAGTGATCATCTCCTGTACTAATATCCTTTATTAAAAAAAGAGCTCACAACCTTCTTCAGAGAACATATGAAAATAAACCAAATGCATATCTAAAGTTCTATAAAGCACAATATATAATGTGATACTATGCAATAATCACATATTATTACAGAATATGTTGCTGTTCTCACATGCCATTCTAGTTCATAATAAATGGGTTTTGTTGTGTTTAATTAGTAGCAAATATGATATGGATCATCTGAGTGCCAAAAGCAATATGCATAGTCCATATCATACTTGGGGCTTCCAAATACACATCACAAAAACCAATTCAGTTTTCTTTAAAACCTTGTTAATGCAGCAATACAACTTTTAAAATTCAAATGCAAAAAAGGAAGTTAGTTCCATACCGTAGCTTTCAACCTAACGGCAAATGTTCTAGCATCATAATGGTTATCCTTCATCTCCAAAAGGAAATCCCTGAATGATTCTGGTAACTTCTCATCGGATGGGAATTCCTCCTTGTTAACTTGGTCAAAAAATCTATACAGATCTTGCACCAGCCTCTGTTAATATTAAGAAGTGTAAACAAATTGTTGTCCTTAAGAAAAAAGGTAAACAAAGAGTTATGAGTTACTAAAAGAAAAGTGCAAGGAATTTAGTAACTCACTGTAGAATCACCTCCCTGCCTACCAAGGAAACTAGGCCCTATTCGCCTCCCCAAGCAATCTGCAAAATAGGATTACAAAGGTTACAAACACAAAAACTATGAGCTATAATACAAAATTTCAGTTCCATGGAAAAGAATAAAAGATAACTGTGATAAAGCACCCACGCAACCGGAGGAAGGGGTTTCTACAGGTAAGCAGTAAAAGTACTACCCCCTCTCTCCTAAATGTAGGTCGTTCTAGAATTCTAGGATTCTATCGGTCAGACTTTTTTTACTTGCCCATCAAGACATGATGAGAAGTTACATAGATTCACAATGCATGGTTGATGCTACTAGATTCACCATGGAAAATACTTCTATAATACAAATTTATTTTTTTACATTTGAGATTTGTATGTTGGTAGAACTGAAAACCCTAACCCTAAACCAGGGTTGGGTGATGTATTATATAAGAGGTAAGTGGGCCTAGGCCCAATACAAGGACAATACACCTACGCGATACATCTAACACCCCCCGCAGTCGAAACTCTAGCCACGACAGATGTTGAGACTAGACCAAAACTCCTCAAATACCACCGTAGGGAGGCTCTTGGTGAAGATGTCGGCGAACTGAGAAGTAGTCGGGACATGAAGTACTCGCACATCCCCGACGGCGACACGCTCGCGGACGAAGTGGAGGTCGAGCTCGACATGCTTCGTGCGCTGGTTCTGGACAGGGTTGGTGGAGATGTACACGGTGCTAACATTGTCACAGTAGACGAGTGTGCTCCGCGTTAGTGGACTATGCAACTCCTGAAGCAGTTGACGTAGCCACGCCGCCTCTGCGACGCTGTTAGCCACGACGAGGTACTCGGCCTCGGTGCTGGAGTGGGAGACGACGGGCTGCCGCTTCGAGGACCAGGAGATGAGGTTGTCGCCAAGGAACACGGTGAAATCGGAAGTGGAGCGACACGTGTCAGGACAACCACCCCAGTCGGCGTCGGTGTAGACGACAAGGTCGGTGGTTGCGGACCGTCAAAGAAGAAGGCCGAAGTCGATAGTGCCTCGGAGGTACCACAAGATCCGCTTCATGGCGGTGAAATGTGGCTCCCGTGGGATGTGCATATGGAGGCACACCTGTTGGACGGCGTAGACGATGTCGGGGCAGGTGAAGACGAGGTACTGCAAGGCCCCGACGAGACTCCGATAGCTGGTCGGATCGGCCACCGGAGGGCCATCGTCAGAGAAACCTTGCCCTGAGTGTCCATCGGAGTCGTGCAAGGCTTACAATCAGCCACGCCAGCGCGCTCAAGGACGTCAACGGTGTAATGGCGCTGGTGGAGGAACAAGCCCTGGGGCCGGCGCTCGACGATGATCCCCAGGAAGTGGTGCAGCTCACCCAAGTCCTTCATGGCGAACTCCTTCTGAAGAGAGATGATGAGCCGCAAGAGGTCGGGGGAGGAGGTCGTGAGGACGATGTCATCGACGTAGAGGAGGTACGCCATGTCCAGGCCGCGGCAGAAGTAGGGTTGGCCATTCGGCTTTTTTTAAACTTCGGTTCGGTTTTTTGGTTTTAAAAAACTTTGGTTTTCTAGACATTAGAAACCGATCGGTTTTCTAGAAAATGAAAAACCGAGAAGTTCGATTTCGGTTTTTTACTTCGGTTTTTTCGGTAAAAACCTAATACCAAACTTATACTCAAGACAACACATACAACAAGTTTACATGATAGATTACACATAATTTTAAAAAGTAAAAATTATATAGGTACAAATATTTAGAGATACATCGTACGTCACATACAAATATTTACAAGGACAATACACACACGATACATCTAACACTGTTTTTTTTGGAAAAAGCAAGTGAAAAAACATTAAGAGTGTGTCATTGTCCTAAACTTACATTTAGAATAAGAGGGAGTAAATAATACTAATTCCATACCATAAGACCTTGAAGCATGACCAAAATCAATTATCTCATTGTATCAGCAACTTACAAAAGACCATATGCTTATAAGGCTATAACCCAAGCAAAGAGCTTATGACAACCAAACTTTACACAGATATCAAGAATGATCTACCAAACATTCCACAAAGCCATGAAAAATATTTCCCTTTGCAGGTGCTCAAGTCACATTTCATACCATCAATCAAGGCTGATTGCCTGAACTCAAGTGCCCAGTCCCAAATATTTTTTTTCTCGAACAACACAGGAGATCTGCGTGTCATTTCATTAAGAAGAAAACCCAGTCCCAAATATTTTGCTTAGACTATTAGGACAAGTGTCCCTATTCCCTAAGGTGTGGCAATTATGGTGCTCAAAGTACCAGAACTGAAGTTCCAGAGTTTTGCACAAATCTAGGAGTGGCTTCAGCATAACTTCTTACGACTGGTACATAGGGAAGTGGAGCACGTTTATCCCAGACCAATCAGCTGGCCAGGTGTAGAAGTGGAGCACTTTAACCTACAAGGCTACAATTGATCAGTTAACCAGGCACGTCAAGACAATTCCTATAGCTTAAATATCCACCATTCATGCCCAAACAGTAGAGACCTAAGATTTTAGAGTCCAGATGAACAGGTACCCAGTTCAGAGGTGAAACATATGATCGCTGATCGTTATATTGGGAAGGACTGATAGTATTTTTCAGGTATTTTAGTATGGTTTCTGCTACAGTCTTGCAAGACTCAGCTGGAAACTACAATAAGAAAACTGTTCCAAAGCTAACACTGAAGCTAATAGGAGTAAATCGAGCCCCTCAATCCTAACCACACTGATGAATTTAAAAACTACATTTCGACCAATGCAAGGACATTATATGCCTAAGATCCACAAATCTACTCACCTGCAAACTGAATCATAAACCCAAATAGTCAACTCTATCTATTTCAGTTCAAATCAGCACATCAAACAAATAAGATCGCTCACACCTTCTTGAATCTGAAGCTCATGGGCGAGCAAGCAAATCACACGTTCTCGGAGAAGCATCTGTACATTCCCACCGACACCGCGAAATCCTACGCCAAGGGCGCTGAGATCCAAGGTTTACCTCCCCAAACGCACCAAATCAACAACTCAACCCGACGCAACCAAACCCAGAAAACGCCACGAGATCGCAGGCGTCGATCTTACCGACGGAGGAGCACTTGCTTCCGCCTGCCTCGAGCGCGGGGACGGCGGCGAGGATGAAGGCGAAGGGCAGGAGGCAGCCGAGCGCAACGACAAGCGGGAACGCGACCGCGCGCCAATACCATCCCCCTCCGCCACCCCCGCCGCGCCGGGCGGCCCCGTGCGGCGGCGGCGGGGGCGGGGGCGGCTGCGGCGCGACGCGCACCTTCATGGAGTCGACGACGCCATTGCTGCTGGAGATGGTGATGCTGCGCATGCTCGGCGAGATCCGCAGCTGCATCCTCCCCCGCCGACGGGAGCCCCGAGTCCGGCGGCCTAGGGTTCCGGCGACGGCGGCGGCGGCGAGGCGGTGGCATTGGGCAGAGACATGCTAATAGGTAAAAAAGAAGGAAATAGCAATGCTCGTCGCCGCGTGCGAGCAGTGCAAAATACGGGGCGGCACGGGGGGGGCCCTATCGGCGAATCCCCAGGGGATTTTGGGGGGGCGAGGGATTGGGGATGGGGGCTGATTTCTCTTCCCGGGAGCCGGGCGGCGGCTAGGCGATGGCCGGCAAGCGGCAATGGAGCTATCAGGCTATGCTCTGCTCCCGTGACGTCTCGCTTGCTTCTCCCCTTCCCCTCCCCCGCTCGCGCTCTCTCTCTCTCTCTCTCTCTCTCTCTCTCTCGTCCCGGAGTAGAAACGAGAGACCGGAGCGGACCATTTTGTTTGGTCCCTCCTGCAGTCCTGCATGCTACTATGTTTTTTCCTTTCTATTTCTTTCTTGTTTCTTTTGGTTTGTTTCAGAATTCAAAAGAATACATGTTCTAGGTTTGTATCGAGTTAAACTAATTTAAATATAGAAGAAAAAAAAGTTTTTAGTACGCATGCCTTCGAATGGATACATACACTATGAAAACATATCTTATAATTAATGCTTAATTCTCATTCGACATCATAATGTTAGCCCCTTTCAAATGTTAGTGACCTTTTTATGATATATGAAAAGGTACTGTATATGTTCACAGAATCACAGGCACAATCCTATCAGGCTACTTACAAGCATATAGTAGGTGATTTCGTAGATGACATCCTTGCACGTATTTTATACGTTTACTGTTTATACGAGCATTGACGGGTCCCGTGGCCGTGGGAGGAAGAGAAGGCGTCGGCGTCGCCAACGGAGGCAGAGCGAGTGTGAGCAGGTGGAACTAAGCGATCAATCAAAGCTTAGGAAGCTGTCAAATTGACTCACCCGACAGCGATCCCCCATCCACCATACTACAAGGAAAATGAAACGCCCATATACGTAGTATATATTGCGCGGCCGTTGGTTTTCCGAGGGAAAAAAAACGCGCGATGGTTGTTTGTTGTTGGGAGAATTGAAGGAGAAAGAAACGGCCGGAAACGGAAACAAAGCGAGCAATTATCTTTTTCGCACCGACAGATTTCGTCGCTCCGGGCCTCCGGCTGAACGGCCCGGAAGAGCTAGCTGCGGTCGAGGCTGCCAGCCCAATTGTCGCCTCACCACTCGTGCCGGCCGGTGAGTCCGTATTTTTTTTCTTACCGCTGCTACTGCGCTGCAGCACAAAACTAGTAACAGAAGCGTTGCTGTGCATGCCCGATGCTTCGCCCTCTGCTCACAGAGTCACAGGTGCCTGGCTAGTGGCTACTGCCTGGCGCCCAAACATCCATCCATGCAATGCAAGATGGTCCACGCCTGACGCGCTCCTGCGATTCTGTGAAGAAGTGGCACCTAGTACATGACTACACGAGTCTGTGTCTATTCTAATTTTCTGCTTGTGGCTGTGGTTGTGGGGGTGACACGCAGGTACGGGGAAAAGGAACCAAATGAAAAAAAATAATATATGCACAAACGGAGCACATATTTCCATCGTCTCGTTTTAGATCAATATATAAAATATAGATAGTCCTTGCGACTTGCGAGATAATACTAGCTACTACTGTACTACGTACTTGCAGGTAAGAAGTACTAGTATATCTAGCGTACGTAGCATGCAAGCTAGGTTTGATGGGTGCAGACTACGGAGTGCATGTTCCTCCGTTTGCTAGCACTACTCGCACCGGTGCGGGCTAACCACGTGCTCACGGTCACGGCTTAAAAAGTTAAAATACAGCGCCGTTTGGCTTTTTTTTATCGCAGCGAATACCACCCCAAGGCACGCACGCAGTTGCTTGCTGCTGCACTCTGCGGCTCTGGCTCGTTTCTGGCCTTGTGCTGGCTCTAGGACTCTAGGTTCTCATCGTGGATGACACATCCAAATGGCTACTCTATCCGGTCGCCTAATATAGATGTGGTCTCTACTCTCTACCGCCTACTTGCAAGTGGATGACTGAGCTCCTTCCCGCGTCCCACCCGGCAACGTTGAGCACTGCAGAGCAGATCTGCGCTAGGGGCTTGGGTCCCTCGCTTTCAGCGAGCTTTTTACTAGTAGTAGTTCTTTTTGGGAAGTGCCGAGAGGGAAGGAGGAGGAGGAGGAAACAAAGCCGTGGATCAAAACAAATGGTGACATGGACTGAATTCAATATTGCCTCCTTGTCTGAGAGGACAGGAGGCCGGCCGTCTGGTTCGGTGGAGGTGGTGGTGGTTTGGGTGGTTCTCGGATCTTGTGCGTCGCCTTGCCACCACCCACCACCCGCCGCTGGTGATGACTGACGATGGGCGGCGAGAAGGAAAAGCAGAGGCGAAGAACGATGGCACTTGTTAATTTCCTCTTGACATTTCTATTTCTATATATTAAGCGTGAGCGTAAAGGCGCACAGCCGGAGTATCCACGTCACTCTTTCTTTTTCAGCCGTTGGATCGACAACAAATGGTGGACGCTCCGTAGACACAGTGCTTCTAGATGATGTGAGGCGCAATGCTTCTGGATATATACACTTTTCCTCCGCTCCCAAGCGACGCCGTCCACGGGGAAAGGTTAGTGACCACGATGGCAGCGACGCTAGAAGCTGGATATCGCCCGTCTGCGTAGGCTTTTTTTTGTTGCGCGCTTCGAACAGGTAACAGTCCTTCTCCACAGCACCTCCTTTGATCCTCCTCCGTTCTGCGATTTACACAGCATGCCACCAGCACCAGGAGCCCCATCCCTCAATCGTATCTTCACGTCGAGCTGTGTACCCTCAGGAGCCCATCCCCCTCTTCCCACACAAACGTCGCCACGAGGTCCACACGAACGTCCGCGTGGGCCACCGCTAGGAGCGCCCCCTCCACCCTTCCTACCCTAAAATGGTGGCGTAGTAGCTCGGTGACCATCCATAGCTCACGGTAGAGCAGGGTGCCATGGAAGGCTAGGCAAGGCGAGGGGGAGGCAGACCTGCTCCTAGAACTGGGCGAGCTTGCGGCGATGTGTCTTGCGAGTGAGGATGACCATATCGACGTCAGTAATCTTGGGCTTCTTCACTAAGATGTTCCCCATACTTGCGGTTGAGGTTCCACCGCCAGCGAGGTGGTGTGACTGCGGTGGAATCGGAGAGGAGGATGAAAAGGTGGACCGTGCGGAGAGGAGACGGTCATGGCACTACAGTTACAATTGAGTTGTTCTAAATGTCTACTGTCTACGGGTAATTTCAATTATCTTGCCTTACAACATGTCAACAAGGTTTTAGTTCATGAAAAAAAGAAAAATATTGCCTCATGGAGATTGAATTGTTAATCTCGAAGTGCACACATCTTTTATATAATTAAATATCAGTGAGAATGTGTTCTAGAGTAATGTTTGAGTATGTGTCGAACAGGTGCCTTTCTGCTGGACAGTTACTGTGTCTCCCAAGACTTCGTTTATCCATTGCGATGATACAATACAAGCCTGTGCAATGGTAACGATGGGCCAGGACCACAGTCCTGATGAAAAGCACGAGAAGGCTGCAGCGCATCACAAGCCTGCTGTGCATCTGTTTTCTGGCATTGGCTCATGGTTTCGTTCATATTTTTTAGGTCCTTGCACACACCACCAAAGCGACTGCCCCCCTAGCTGTGTGCTTGTCAATATGCCATTTCGCACGAACAAAAGATGCCTGTCCTACACGGCTACACGTGCCTTGAACAGCTCCAAGCGGGCCTGCCTGACTCACAACTCTTCAGCCGGCAAAGAGAGAGAGAGAGAGAGAGAGAGAGAGAGAGAGAGAGAGAGAGAGAGCACTGGATTTGCGAGGGAGTCGGAGAACTGGACCATGGTGGACAGCGACTCTTCAGTTCTCCATGTCGCTCAAAGACTCAAGGAAGAGTTTAGAGCGTTTATCTTCGTACAATTGGAGTTGGCGAAGAGCAATAACAGAAACCGGTGCAACGGTACTGCGACGGTGGGCTTTCATATCAAAGGTTAAAACTGGAGTTGGCGAAGCAGTAGCGACACCATCAATTCGGACATAGATTCCGACACGCATCCAGTTTCTTGAAATGCGATAATCATGATACAACAGGCGGCGGGAGAGCTCAGAAGGGAACAGAATACCCAAAAGGCAGCGTGGACCCACTAACAACAAAGATAACATTGCTAATGACTATCTCCACCAGTTTATCCATCCTCATACATATATTTAAACTCCACTCTGCGAACAGTATAGTCTACAAGTCTACAGAATAGTGTATATAAGTAAATTTTGGATAATCTGCTGGAGTCGGCATTAGCAATGTTGTCTGGCAGTGTATAGAAACGCCATGTGGGCTGGACAGTATTCTTTGCTGTGACTGTCTTCCAAACAAACTGGCGCAGCATATATATGTAGATACAGCCTAGTATTAGCAGATTCTCCTCCCCCACATGCCCACGCTCTCAAGTGTTGGTGGCACCAAATTCGCTTCCAGAAAAGGCCAGATCATACCCAGTGTGCAACAGAAATAGGAGTATCATTGGCCACAGGTTGTACCAGGACTGTCGGTGCTATTGCGATGCGCTGGCGTTACAGCTGACGAGCGTCTCCACCATACTATATAGTTGGTCGTCCTCGTGCAGAGCTTTTACTGTAGGAATAGGAATGGCGGCAGTGTGACAGACGGCCAGGACAGTGGCCTTTACTATTCGCCGTTTTTCCCTCCGTTTTTTTCAAGAGACTTTTCAAATATAAGGGCTAGTTTGGCAACCCTATTTTTCTATTGGATTTCCAATTTTTTTAAGAAAAAACGAATTAATTTCTCTTAGAAAAATAGGGTTTCCAAACTAGCCCTAAGTGTGTCAACTGCAGTGAGAAACATAGCTACATATAAGCGCAAAAAAAAACGTGGTCTTTGCAGTAGTCTACTACTGAAGGACGCCAAGACCTCGGGTCCCCCATCCTCAAACGAGCTTCCTAAACTAAGATGTCAGCATCAGGCAGTTCCAGCACCTTGTGTGTTCGTTCCTTTTGGTCTGGTTCCTGGCCTGAAGTGGTTTCCTTCGATGTACCTGCAGCACGGGCATAGATGTGCTTCAACAAATGTACGGCAGAGGTAAAATGGAAACCTTTCTGAAAAAACAATATGAAATTGAGATTCTGGAGCCAACTTACAGCTCCTTCAGAAATGGATGCCTGTACAACCCTTCGGGTATCCTCCCGATGAAGTTATTGTTGTCCAAGTACTCCCTCCGTTTCTTTTTATTTGTCGCTGGATAGTGCAATTTTAAAGCATTGATCCCCATATAGAATTACCAGACAAGGTACCTGCCACAAACCATTGGGGTATGGTAACACTGCGAGGTTTGAGCAGCATATAGAATTACCAGGCATTCCTCCCCATATAGAATTACCGTTAGGGTATGGTAACACTGAGAGCATGGTTTTTAAAACGGTAAGCCAAGACAAGGTGTTGGACCACCGTCTGGACGTCTAGACGACGTCTAAAGAATAGTGACTGCGAGAACACTACATTACCCGGCATTCCTCCCCATATAGAATTAAGACATGGTTTGATCAGTGAGACTCACAAATAGATCAGCCTTGGAACGTGAGCTAGCTTAGGCGATATTGATCCGATCATCTTATTATTGGACAGGTGCCTGAAGAAGGTATAAGGATGGCCAGATGATCCAGTATCTCTTGTTTTTCAACGGAAAATGTGATGGCAGGTCACACTGCAATAGAATCTTCAGCTTCGGAAAAGACTTACAAAATCTCAAGGTTTGCCAGATTTGCAATCTGATCTGGCAGCACACCGGTCAATTCGTTGTTGCTAACGTGTATCTGGGAGACAAAACCTCGCAGTCAGCAAAGGCGGCACTCAAACCATTCACAAGACAAGGATGAATTCAGTAGCATGTTATATTTTTCACACAGAGATTTCTAAGGAAGGGAAGCCATTCCCATCGCCGATAAAATCCCTGAGAGTGACTGTAAAAGGAGATTTTTTTTTTATTTACCACAAGCCAACGACATGACTTGGTTTTTCTTCTAAAGGCTAGTTTAGGAACCCTATTTTTCTTAGGAATTTTTATTTTCTAAAGAGAAAATGAACTAATTTCTCTTGCAAAAATAAAAATCCCTTAAAAAATAGTGTTCCCAAACTAGCCCTAAAGGTGGACAAGAAATAGAAGGAATCAAGAAGATTGTTTACAGGTCACGTAGTTTCTTTAGAGGAGTTCCAAGTTCAGGAGGGATTCGCCCAGTGAATCGGTTCTCATGAAGATAAAGATAACGAAGTAGCTCCACTGGAATCTCGCCTTTGAAGTTATTGAAGCTCAAATATCTAAAAAAATTCCAATAACAGATAAGAAGTGAACCATTTATATATCCAGATAAACTCAGTGCATTATAAAAATCAACTTACAAGTGTGTCAGTTTCTTAAGTTCACCGATTTCAGGTGGAAGCACATCTTGAAGCTTATTCCACCTCAGGTTCCTAAGTTTAAGAACACTTTGCTTAGACGAAAAGCAACTATAATCAAATTAGCCACTGATTCAAAGGGCAAGCAAGTACTACTAGTGCAGCATTGATTCAAGGGCTATCATTATCCGAGGACATTGGAGGATTGCGGAGAATAAAGATACTTGCAAGAACTGAAATGCTCTAAAGTGCAAACATCTTGACCTGAAAGCATACACTTCAGTATGCACAAAGATAATCTATACTTACAGTATCCTGAGATGTTTCAACCGTCCAATCTGCGGGGGAATTGGCCCTGTCAACTTGTTATTGTGGAGGTCCCTATTAACTGAACAATTTAGTTACATACTGGACAGAGTCATAATGTTGTTCTACTGCAGCCCTTCACAAGGTCATTCAATAATAAGAGAGCTTCCCAATTAGTGATTTTTTTGACAGAAAATAAAATGTGCAACTCAGAGAAATAATCAAAACAGAGGCTGATATGTTAAGTTAAAAAGTGATGATATATGAGGGGTAAATTTAGCTTTCCCTTACAGCAAATGATCACTCCAAAACTCAGGGACATAGCACAGCAGACATGGAATTTCAATGCTTCTTTTTTACAAGAGTGTATATCTATCAGATACATTGATGTGTGCTCTTAGTATCTTACCACTGAATGGTTTTAAAACTAACAGACAGTTAACAACAGGTATATGAAGAACATGAACCCAAACAGTTTATATCAAACAAGCATGAAACATAAAACAGGACTGACAAGGAAAAGATTCTTACAATCTTCTTAGATCCAAGAGGTTAGTTACTGCTGTTGGGAAAGGACCAATTATTGATACAGCTTAGACTACCCTGCAATAAGATATACAATATGGCATTCAGGCGTGTATGTGTAAAAATGGTTAACGATGCATGAATACAAGCAGTAAATGTACTACCCGTTTAGTGTTTGGTTGAAGAGCCAAGTAGAACGGAGCCGTTCTGTCCCAGTCTTGTTGTTGTTTGGTTACAAAGTAACTAGAACGGAATGACTCCAATCAGAGAATATTCTCCTCAGATCCGGAACCATTCCGCTCCAAAAAAATCAACTGGATGGAGCCGCTCCGTTTCCAGCCCGCTCGCACAGTCACGCTCTGTTCCGTTCACTCTGCAACCAAACAAAAAACAGAGCCGTTCCGTTCAAGATTACCAAACACAAAACAGAGCGGCTCCGTTCCTAAAATCATGAATAAAACGGTTCCGTTCTACTTGGCTCCTCAACCAAACAGTATCTAAGGTCAGTTGATTTACATTTCAACTTGTACTAGAGCCAGAGCCATCAGTTCTCTCTTCCATCCCTTCCACCCCTACAACCGCCGCCTCTCAGCCCACGCTGGCGTCTTCTCTCAAGCCGGCCACTCCTCCCTCTCGTCGCCATCTCCTGTAGCCGACGCCGTCCTAGATGCCTGCTCCCGGTGTCCTCAAATTCGTCACGCCGTCGCCAGGGCTCGGCACGCACCCGTCTCCACCAGCACGCCGCGCCGCTCCCCTTGCTGGGCCGCGACGCCTGGTTGCACCCTCGACGCCGGGCGCGCTCCGTCAGGTGACCTGGAGGAGCTACATTAGCTGCATCATCACCGGCTCCAATTGCATGCACGTCCAGGTGCATTGTCCTTCACCGGTGTAATCATTTAGCATTCAAGGATTAGCTCCTTTCATTTGTAGCTGCATGTAATATATGATTGCTTGTTGTGATTGTTGCTATCACTGACTATTTGTATATGCCGATGTAAGGGAACATAGTATCGTGTGAATCATTCTCCTTCGCCGTTAACAAAGACACTACGATTCGACAGACAATAGATATGGATCATTTTCAGGACATGTTTTACACATCAATGTCAGGGATAGCATACGAGCAATTACAGATCCTAACCTAGTCCTTGCAGATGCAACAAATAACTGAACAACATGATAAATGGGTGTATGATTGGGGAGCATAACAATATTCATCGCAAAAAGCCTACAAACACATGGTCAGAGCTGTGGCGGTCCATTCAACCTACACTTGGCTGTGGAAGACGAAATGTCAACCAAAACACAAAGTATTTTTCTGGTTATTCCTGAAAAACATACTCAACACCAAATCCGTGCTCAGGCGAAGAAATATGGAGTTGGATTCTTATACATGTGAAAATTGTATACTCTAGAAAGAAGAGACCCCTCACATCTTTTCATGAAGTGCAACAGTGCAAGAAGATGTTGGCAACTGATAGGGGTGGTGCCACCACACACACGAACAATCAATATATAGTTGTACAACAAATTTGTGCGCAATTGACAAAGCCATGGAGGATAAAGACCACCATTATCATGATCTGATTTGGTGCATATGGAATAATAGAAACAGATGGATCTTTGAAAACATACCGCTAACAACATCAACCTGCAAAGACATATTTATCAAAGAAATGTTGTTAATATGTCATAGAGTGAAGCCCCAAATAGCAAATGAAATTAGAACATGGCTTTGACAGATATTTTTGTAACCCTTGGGAGACTTTGTACATACCCTCTTTAATAAAAAAATATTGTAGTTTAGGATACAATAAATTTATAGTTTTTTGTGACACTTGCAAGAAAGAGGTTGTTGGCTGTTGCTATGCATAGTCAATGCTTTGGCTAGTGGAATACAGTGTACTTACGTTGATGATGAAGCCATAATGTGGATCATACGACTCATTATGACTTCTATAGTCCTCGAGTCTTTTATATTAATTAGATGTGTCGCTTTCTATTTTTTTTGAATGTTGAAAATTAGAAGAGATCCTCTAAAAATGGATAACCACGTGTCCATTCGATTAATTATTATATAAAGAATCTTACAGGATCCCACAGACGTGACAAAAATTTCTTATCATAAAATGCAGCAAATTAGCTGTGGAACCCTCAGTGCTATTAAACCAATGGAAGCTAAACTGTCTTCTCAGTAAGCTATTCGTTGATTTAGTTTCGCAGGGAATTACAATTACTGAAGAATCCAATTGTTGTATGTTTTGAATATTGGCCTCTCAAACAAACCAGCAACGATTGACTAGGATCTATTATCACTCATTCACTCACAGCAACGATTTGTTGTATCTGGATATATCACCTGTGTTAATGTGTATCTGAGGAGCCCTAAGGTTTGCAGAGGCAAGAAATGCAATGTGCATGTTCTTTCAGTTAACATCAATCGCACACCATCTTTTCTTTGCCCTTGCAGAGGACATCACATCATCTTTGTGTTTCAAGGCCATCCACCGTGCACGGGTGCACACTGCTCTATCGACCACTCTATATATGACCGTTATGCGTTTGCATAGGCCATCCACCGTGCACGGTCGGACTCTGCTCGATCGACCGCCACTGCGATCGCAGCTCTCCTCATGCCGATCAGCGCCATGCGACCGTCGCCATCTTCCGTAGCGTCGTCGGGGGACACGGCGGCGCCGCGCATGTACTTCATCCCGTTCCCGACGCCAGGGCACGCGCTGCCGATGTCGGACCTCGCCCGCCTTTTCGCGTCCCGCGGCGCCGACACCACGCTTGTCCTCACGCGCGGCAACGCCGCCAGGCTCGGTGGCCCCGTCGCCCGCGCGGCCGCCACTGGCCTCCGCATCCGTATCGTCGCGCTCACTCTGCCCGCAGAGGCCGCCGGGCTCGCGGGTGGCCACGAGAGCGCCGACGACCTTCCCAACCGCGAGCTCGCTGGGCCTTTCGCGGTCGCCGTTGACCTTCTCGCGCCGCTCTTTGCTGATCTGCTGCGCCGCCAGCCTGCCGACGCCATCGTGTTCGACGGTGTCCTCCCGTGGGCTGCCACTGCGGCCCCGGAGCTCGGCATCCCGCGGTACGCGTTCACCGGCACGGGGTGCTTCGCGCTCTCGGTGCAGCGTGCTCTGCTGCTCCACAGCCCGCAAAATGGCGTGGCGTCGGACACCGAGCCGTTCCTCGTGCCGGGCCTCCCCGACGCGGTGCGGCTCACCAGGTCGAGGCTCGCCGAGGCGACGCTCCCGGGCGCGCACTCGCGCGAGTTCTTGAGCCGCATGTTCGACGCCGAGCGCGTCACGGCCGGGTGGGTCGTCAACTCGTTCGCGGACCTCGAGCAGAGGTACATCGAACACTACGAGAAGGACACGGGGAAGCCGGTGTTCGCCGTCGGGCCGGTCTGCCTTGTCAACGGCGACGGCGACGACGCCCTGGAGCGCGGCCGCGGCGGGGACTCCAGTACGGCCGCCGAGGCCGCGCGCGTGCTGAGGTGGCTGAACACGAAACCCGCACGGTCGGTGGTCTACGTCTGCTTCGGCAGCCTCACCAGGTTCCCGCGTGAGCAGGTGGCGGAGCTCGGCATGGGCCTCGCCGACTCCGGCGCGAACTTCGTGTGGGTCGTCGGGGACAAGGACGCGCCGCAGCTCCCGGACATCGACGGCGCGGCGCCCGGCCGCGGGCTGGTGGTCAGGGGGTGGGCCCCGCAGGTGGCGGTGCTGCGGCACGCGGCGGTGGGCGCGTTCGTGACGCACTGCGGGTGGGGCGGGGTGACCGAAGCGGCGGCGGCGGGCGTCCCGGTGCTGGCGTGGCCGGTGTTCGCAGAGCAGTTCTACAACGAGGCGCTGGTGGTGGGGCTCGCGGGCACGGGCGTCTCCATGGGCGCGGAGAGGGGGTACGTGTGGGGAGGCGAGGCGCTGGGCGGGGTGGTGGTGGGCAGGGCGGCAGTGGCGGAGCGGGTGCGCAGCGCCATGGCGGACGAGGAGCTGCGGGGGAGGGCTGGACGGGTTGGCGAGCGCGCGCGGCGCGCGGTGGAGGCGGGAGGGTCATCGTACGAGGCCGTGGGCGCGCTGCTGGAGGATGTGCTGCGGCCTCAACGCCAGGTCCAGGATCTGGATGCCGTCCGGGAGACGAGGCGGGATGCTGAGATTTTTAATTAAACTAGTAATTGGCTTGTGCGTTTGCAACGGGAGATAACAAAATTTCAAAGCAATATATGTACATTACGATATAACAATACCCAAAATAGCAATTCTCTTTAGGCATGTGAGAATAAATAATGTAGTATTTGTTTTCATATGCCAGGGTCTTTAGGCATCAGAAGGAAAACAGTGCTCCCTAGTCGCGCCGTGCGAACAACCAGCTCATACTGTAAATGCAAGAAACAAGATAATTGGGAAGTGAAGTATTTCATCCAGTGATCAGTGAAATAACATTTAGTTAGCTAGACCTATCTAGTACATGTGTAACAGTCACATCTTATAAAATCTATTCTATATGCCTGCAGCGGCGAAGATGTAGAGATCAAAGCAAATGGGTCAAGTATGACTTCAACAATTAACCAGAAAGTGCCTTTTATATATGAAAAATGGCCCATCTGGACATCCCATTGTATGATCTACTTCATGAAACAAAATCTGAAACTTTATTGGGATTTTTTTTGCAGTATTATCTTTCCTTAGCATAGCCCACGTTTACACAAATTAGAATAAGATATTGTACACTTACCAGGCAGTGAGCAGGCCCATGTTGTTGCCTTGTTGGGTTATGATTTAGCTTGAAATAAACAAAGCCTCACATATGAGAATAAAGTAAGGAAAATAAAACCTGAAAATGTTCAAATAATCTCATTGTGATCTAGGACTTATGGTCATGCTGAATTCATAACATGTCCAACTAAAGCTCTAAAGCATGAATGATATGCTACAGTTGGAATATACAAACTTGCAGAACTTGGAACTCTCATATGGATTACTAACATATAAGTTTATATGTTCTTATTTCCCCTATTTTCTAAAACAGAAACGACTTTATTACTAGAAATAGTAATTTACAAATCTATGCTAAAGCCCATTCAAGGTACCAACACACTATTAACATTATGTGACTATTTGTTGCCTCTAATAAAAACATGAAATGACCAAGATTGTGGCTCAGTAACGAGCGAGGAAAAGGCAAAGGAGACCTCTAAGAAGGGTGTTCAGGGCGGATGGCCTCCCTCCCCACCCGCTCTCTCTCCCACGGCGATCGAGCCCCCGCCGCCGCCGCATCCGCCCGATCTGCCTCTGTCCCGTCGTCCTCGGCAGATCCCACCCCCAAGAAGCCAGATCCGACCCAGCGTACTCCCCTAGCACCGCTAGCTCGGCCTCCCATGCCCCTTCCCCCGTCGCCGCCGCCTCCACCGTGCTCTCCCGTGTCTGCCAGCCTGCCCCAAATCCTTCCCCTCCTCCAAGCGTGTACGCTTTGCATTGACTGCGAGCGGCGCGCCAGGCGTCACTTACCTCTCCTCCCCCGAATCCACCGGCAAATCCAGTCGCCTCGATGTCTCCCCCGATCGACAACCCATGGTTGCGACCGCATTGAAGACGAAGCTCCTGGCGGGTGGACGACGATTCGGCGCAAGCGCCGACGTGCTGCCTGTGCGGAACCAGACCGCGTGACATGGGTGCCTCGCTCGACCCCGACTCCTAGCCGTCTGCTGGTAAGTCTACAAGGTAAATGTGCTCGCTGCCTGGGCAGAGGCCACTTTGTCATTGATTGCAGAGACCCGGTGAGATGCATAAATTGCCTGCGCAACGGACACTGTTCCTGGCAGTGCTCCGGAAGGGGTAGTAAGACACCTCCAACCCCCAAGTGCCAAGCTCCCCGCCTCGACAACGTCAACTTTCAACCGCTCGTGCTCGCTGCCCCGCCCATGGCTCAACCCGGCGACCCTGCTGACCGCCCGGAGCATTCCTGTGTCGTCGCCTCCTCCACCAACAACATGGAGAGGGAGCTTGAGCGGTTGAGTTCTCATGTCGTGGTAGTGTGGCTCGGGCGTGACCGCCCCGACATCAGCCCGGAGCGGGTGATGCGGGCCTTCTGCTCCCGCTTCGGGGTGAGGACAGAGGACATCAAGGTGGCTCGAAGCCCTCCGGGCGACTTCCTCGTCACCTTCACACACCGCCACCACCGGGAGGCGGCCGTCGCTGCAAGAGACTTCCTACACAGCAACCTTGACTTCCGCATCAGGCCATGGCAGCTAGTCGCCCTCGGGGAGCGCTGTGACCTCTGCTTCCATGTCAGACTGTGTTTGGAGGGCATCCCTCCCCACGCCTGGAACGAAAGCATTGCCAAGCGCTCGGTGGCTCGGGCCTGCGTCCTTGACTACGTCGAAGAAGTCTGTCTCTCCTCCAACAAGGTGGACGCGCGTGGCCTCAACCTGTGGGCGTGGACGGGAAATCCGTCTAACATCCCCAAGATCGTATGGCTCACCATCACTAGCCGTACAATGGTGATCCATGACAACGCCCCCTCCACCGGGGCAGTGTGGCCTCACCTTCCGGGTGCTGGTGCACATTGATCTGGTGGAGAGCCCTCTGGGGCAGGGTGGACGGCTGGTCACTCGCTCACTTCCCTGGCGCCATGGTGTGGTCGACGGCGAGCGGGGTCCCCGCGGCCGCCATGACCCGCCCCCGACGGCTCACTGTAATGGGAGTCACCGTTGGTACATAGAAGACGAAGATGATGAGGATGGTAGGCGTGGGCGCCGGCAACACAAGGCAGGGAGCTGGAGTTCCCGCCTCTTCCGCGTCGTCTCCCGTGCGCCACGTGACCGTGATCGCTCTGAGCCTAGATGTGACGCCCACGACCGGGGATCCAACACTGGTCGTTGACGCCACCACCATGTCGGGGGCTCTTGCACCGATGACCTGGCCCATCCCCCCGGGCTTGTGTCTGCCCCCCACTCTAGGCCTGCGTGGCAGGACCGTGGACGAAGTCGGGAGAGGCATTCGCCCCATCGCCATGGACACCGCATCCGGTCCTCCCCCCGCGGGCTCCACCAGCACCACGAACCCTCTCTGGTCGTGCTATTGGGCTGCAACTCCGGGTCCCCGACGGGCGCTGGGGAAGACCGCTGGCCCTCCTCACGGCCGCCGCTGCATCACGTCGGAGGCGACCGGTGCGGAGAGAGTGTGCCACAGGAAGATCAGAACCACTCAACACCGCCGCCACAGACAGTGACATCGAGCCCAGGTTTGATGTTTGTGCATGCAGAGCAACGCTTTCTGCCTGGCCGGGTCTACCGTAGGCGCGCCCGCTCTGCCCCACCAGAACCGGGGCAACATTCGCCTGCCACCATCACGAGGGATGCAGCACTGGAGGTAGCTGTGGGTTCGGAGACAACACTTGTCACCGTCATGGAGAACGCTCAACAAGCTATATCTGCTTTCCCAGAGCTAGGGGAGCCGGCCCCTACCACTGTGGCGTCCTTCATCAGCAACCACACCTGCCCTATTGCACCACCGCTGCTCCAGGAGCTCCATCAAGCGCCACCAAACCTGAAGACAAAGAAGAAGCAAGAAGCCAGGCCAACCCGCAAGAGCATGCGGCTAGCGGCGATCGCATGGCCGCGTGGGAACATCCAGGAACGTGCATGCCAGGTCCTGCTAAAGCGCCTGGGCTTGCTGCCTAAGGAAGGTCAGCCGTCTGATTAGGCTACTACAAGTGCCGCGCTGGAGACCTGCATCAACCTCTTTAAGGGTCCACTGTCGCCCATGGTGCTGCAAGCGCTAATGGACCTCTGCGAAATCCTTCCACCACAGGGACCTGCGGCATAGGTTTAAGACATGCGGTCTGGCACGCTCTACGGGGGCCTTAGTCTTTTGCAATGTCTAGCACTTCTTCGTTCTTTTGTCCTGAATGTGTCATGGTGTATCTGCACAACCAATTTGTTCGGTGGCCCAGAATCACGGCAGCAGCCAGGGGCCTTCAATTGTTGCGATTCTGCTGAACCACTCAGCTTAGCAGTCGTCGTTCGTCGTCACAAGTGTTTGTTTGTCTACTATCTGCAGTGTTCTGGGAACTTCAAGGTTCATCCCAGTACCCCTTGTTCTGGATCTAGTTTGAGTGTAATGGAATTAATTTGCCACTTCCTTGGCTTGGTCTGTTTTATCTTGGGTCTCAGTTGTCTACCAATGTCTCAACATAACTGCAAAATTTTGAGCTGGAATGTGCGGGGGCTCAATGAAGTGGCCAGGCGTGATTCTATGCAAGAACTAGTTTGGGATACCGGTAGTACCATTGTTTGCTTGCAGGAGACTAAACTCACCACAATCGACGATGCAACCATCCTTCGTACATTGGGTCAGAATTTTCTAAACAACACTGTTGTGCTGCCTGCAAATGGATCTAGGGGTGGGATTCTCCTTGCAGCTTCGAATGACTTTTTCTCACTTTCGCAAGTGTACACCACCTCACACACTGTCTCGGCCATGATCACTATGAAGGCGGACAATTCAGCTTGGTGGATCACAGGGGTTTATTAGCCACAGTCGAGCGCTGAGAAACTTGTTTTCCTTCAAGAACTAAGTGGCCTCGCAGCACAACGTTGGGCAAAGTGGTTGGCGTTAGGAGATTTCAATCTCATATATCAAGCCTGAAATAAAAATAATTGTAACTTGAATCGGCGCCTCATGGGCGCGTTCAGATCAGCACTGGACAACCTACAGATGAAGGAAATCCACCTCAATGGCCGCCGCTACACTTGGAGCAACGGGCAAGTGAATCCAACGCTAACAAGAATTGACAGATTTTTCTGTACAACGGAATGGGAGCTTCTTTTTCCTAGCCGCTATATGCACTCCTTTCCCTCCCTCATGTCTGACCACACTTCGTTTCTCCTCCAGAGAGAATTGACGACGACACATAGCCCCTCTTTCCGTTTCGAAATTTTTTGGGTAAAGATGGAGGGATTCAAGGAGGCTGTTCAGGCTGCCTGGCTGAACCACTTCGTTCCTCCTTTACACCCATGAAGCGCCTTCATATCAAATTAGCGCGTGCAACAAAGGCCATCAAACTATGGCGTAAGACCAAAGTGGGAGACACGAGATTACAGCTTGCAATTTCCAAAGAATTAATCCTCCGATTTGAAAGTGCTCAAGAGGAGCGTGTGCTCACCCAAGAGGAACTGGATCTCCTGAAGGCACTCAAATCCAGAGCACTAGGACTTGCTGTAATTGAAAAATCAAGGATCCGTCAATGGGTTCGCCTCACTCGCATTAGGTAGGGCGACGCGAACACTAAGTTCTTCCACCTATCTGCTAGCTCCAGAGCGCGTAAGAACTTTATCCATTGCCTGCAGCCCCCAATTGGAAACTTAGCAGTAGCCCATGAGAAAAAAAGAAAAGATCATTCAGGAACACTTCAAATCTCACCTAGGGACAACCCCGTAGAGAGGGATCACCCTCAACTGGCCGGCTCTAGCTTTAGCGCAACATGACCTCTCATCGCTAGAAGCGTCGTTCTCCCTCGAAGAAATAAAGGAAACAATCTTCTCAATGCCGAGCGACAAAGCACCAGGCCCAGATGGCTTTACAAGTTTATTCTTCAAAGTATTCTGGGATATCATCAAGGAGGACGTTCTTGAGGCTTTTCACCAACTTCATAGCATGTATGGGGCAGATTTTCGTTTACTCAACTCTGCCAACATCATGCTTATCCCCAAGAAGCTGGATGCTTTGACAGTGGGTGACTACCGCCCCATCAGTTTGATACACAACATCGCAAAAATCTTCTCCAAACTGCTTGCTAACCGGCTGGCCCCCCTCCTCAACACTCTAATCTCCAAGTCCCAAAGTGCCTTCATCCAGAAAAGATGTATACAAGACAACTTCCTCTATGTGCATAACGTAGTTAGAAGACTTCACAAGCAAAAAAAGGCGCTCTTCCTCAAGCTTGACATCCAGAAGGCTTTCGACACAGTTAATTGGGGTTATCTCCTGGAAGTCCTCCAGACCATGGGTTTTGGCCCTCGTTGGCGTGAGTGGATTTCCATCCTTTTTGGGTCCGCCTCGTCTCGAGCCCTCCTCAATGGCCAACAAGGAGCAAACATCCAGCACAGGAGAGGGGTTAGGCAAGGAGACCCCCTTTCCCCTATGTAGTTCATCCTTGCCATTGATCCGCTGCAGCGTATTGAGAGCACCTAGAGGGGGGGGGTGAATAGGTGATCCTGTGAAACTTGAAAAACTTAAGCCACAAAAACTTGGTTAATCGTTAGCACAGTAATTGCCAAGTGGCTAGAGAGGAGTCAAAACACAAGAAATCAATCACAGAGATGGCACGGTGGTTATCCCGTGGTTCGGCCAAGTACAAAACTTGCCTACTCCACGTTGTGGCGTCCCAACGGACGAGGGTTGCACTCAACTCCTCTCAAGTGATCCAATGATCAACTTGAATACCACGGTGTTTTGCTTTTTCTTTTTCTCAATCCCGTTTGCGAGGAATCTCCACAATTTGGAGTCTCTCGCCCTTACACTTGAAGTTCACAAAGAAGTACGGAGTAAGGGAGGGAAGCAACACACACAAATCCACAGCAAAATACGCACACACACGGCCAAGAATCGAGCTCAAATGACTATCTCAAAGTTCTCACTAGAACGGAGCTCGAATCACTGAGAATGACAAACGAATGCGCAAAGACTGAGTGTGGATGATCAAGAATGCTCTTAGGTTGCTTGGTGTACTCCTCCATGCGCCTAGGGGTCCCTTTTATAGCCCCAAGGCAGCTAGGAGCCGTTGAGAGTAATCTGGGAAGGCAATTCTTGCCTTCTGTCGCGTGGCGCACCGGACAGTCCGGTGCACACCGGACACTGTCCGGTGCCCGATTTCCTTCCTTAAATGGCGAAGCCGACCGTTGGCTGACTTGGAGCCGTTGGCGCACCGGACAGTCCGGTGCCCCCTTCTAGCCGTTGGCTCGGCCACGTGTCCCGCGCAGATCGCGCGGCCGACCGTTGGCTCACCGGACAGTCCGGTGCACACCGGACAGTCCGGTGAATTATAGCCGTACGTCGCCGTTGAATTCCCGAGAGCGGCCAGTTCGGTCGAGCCAGCCTAGCGCACCGGACACTGTCCGGTGCACCACCGGACAGTCCGGTGCTCCCAGACTGAGCAGACTTGGCTGAACAAAGCCATCTCATTTCCAATTCGATTTTTCCTGTTTCCAGCACTTAGACACAATACATTAGTCCATAAAACAATGTACTAAGTCTGAGAAACGTACCTTTATACTTGATTTGTACTTTGTCCTCTTTTTCACACTTAGGCACTTGTGTTAGACACTAAATCACCAAAATACTTAGAAATGGCCCAAGGGCACATTTCCCTTTCAATCTCCCCCTTTTTGGTGATTTATGCCAACACAACATAAAGCAAGTAGAACAACTACAAAATCAATTCAAATAAGAACTCAATTTGTTTTGATTCGAATTTGACATATATGGATCACTCTTTTGCCACCACTTGGTTTGTTTTTGCAAATCAAACTCAAATTTCTATCTCTAAGTCAAATACACATGTTAAGACATAAAGAGAGTCATTATAAGAGAAATTGATTCAAGATTTCAAAAACTCCCCTTTTTCCCATAATCAACACTTCTCCCCACAAGAAGCCAACTTTTGACAAGAGAGACGATAAAAGAGTTTTGACAAACCAAAAGCTAACCAAAAGCTCTATTCTACTATTTTCAAAATCTCTCAAGTGGTAGCTGATCCATTTATTGCTTTGGCCTTTATTTTCTCCCCCTTTGGCATCAAGCACCAAAACAGGATCAATCTTGGCCCTCGAACCCCATTGCCTCACCAAAATCTTTTGACAGATATATTAGTACACAAAACCAATGTACTAAGGCTTAGAAACATACCTTTACTTGTGATTTGCAACTTGTCCATCCATGGGCATAGATTTACGTTTAAGCACTTGTGTTGACACTCAATCACCAAAATACTTAGAAATGGCCCAAGGGCACATTTCCCTTTCAATCTCCCCCTTTTTGGTGATTTATGCCAACACAACATAAAGCAACTAGAACAAGTGCAAAATCACTTCAAATAGAACTCAAATCTATTTTGATTCATTTTTGGCATATATGGATCATCCTTTGCCACCACTTGGTTTGTTTTTTGCAAATTTAAACTCAAATCTCTATCTCTAAGTCAAACACACATGTTGAAGCATAAAGAGAGTCATTCCAAAAGAGATTGATCAAATATTTCAAAAACTCCCCCTTTTCCCATAATCACTACTTCTCCCCACAAGAAGCCAACTTTTGACAGAAGAGATAATAAAAAGAGTTTTGACAAACCAAAAGCTTTACTCTACTATTTTCAAATCTCTCAAGTGGTAGCTGATCCATTTATTGCTTTGGCCTTTATTTTCTCCCCCTTTGGCATCAAGCACCAAAACGGGTTCAATCTTGGCCCTTTAACCCCATTGCCTCACCAAAATCTTCAATTAAGATCAAATGGCAATAAGAGTACGTGAGATGAACTTGGAATAAGTTACCCTCTCATCGGAGTGCAGTGGAAGTCTTTCATTGGTCCAAGTCCACCTTTCCCTTTCAATTCTCCTTCGAGACTAAATCAAGCAAACTCGACTACATAGTTAGTCTCAAAGAGTCAAGTTGTAACACATCTCCCCCTAAACATGTGCATCACTTTGCAACGGACTTGTGAGGTCCAGGGAGTGTTTGTACAACTTGAGCACCACAATAAGCAACAAAATGCAGAATGAACATGATCAAAGGCATAAACACATGTATGCTACAATTCAATCCAAGTTCCGCGAATCTAAGACATTTAGCTCACTACGCAGCCTGCAAAAGGTCTTCTCATCTAGAGGCTTGGTAAAGATATCGGCTAGCTGGTTCTCGGTGCTAACATGAAACACTTCGATATCTCCCTTTTGTTGGTGGTCTCTCAAAAAGTGATGCCGGATGTCTATGTGCTTTGTGCGGCTGTGCTCAACAGGATTTTCTGCCATGCGGATAGCACTCTCATTGTCACATAGGAGTGGGACTTTGCTCAGATTGTAGCCAAGGTCCCGGAGGGTTTGCCTCATCCAAAGTAGTTGCGCGCAACACTGTCCTGCGGCAACGTACTCGGCCTCAGCGGTGGATAGGGCAACGGAAGTTTGTTTCTTAGAGTTCCACGACACCAGGGACCTTCCTAAGAATTGGCACGTCCCCGATGTGCTCTTCCTATCGACCTTACATCCAGCATAGTCGGAGTCTGAGTATCCAACCAAGTCAAAGGTAGACCCCTTTGGATACCAGAGCCCGAAGCAAGGCGTAGCAACTAAATATCTAAGGATTCGCTTCACGGCCACTAAGTGACATTCCTTAGGATCGGATTGAAATCTAGCACACATGCATACGCTAAGCATAATATCCGGTCTACTAGCACATAAATAAAGTAATGACCCTATCATTGACCAGTATGCTTTTTGATCAACGGATTTACCTCCTTTGTTGAGGTCGGTGTGCCCGTCGGTTCCCATCGGAGTCTTTGCGGGCTTGGCGTCCTTCATCCCAAACCGCTTTAGCAGATCTTGCGTGTACTTCGTTTGGGAGATGAAGGTGTCATCCTTGAGTTGCTTCACTTGGAACCCAAGGAAGTAGTTCAACTCGCCCATCATCGACATCTCGAATTTTTGCGTCATCAACATAAATTTGGCACACAAACAAATCACCATCACATGTCTTTGTAAAAAGAGTTGGATCGACTTTCCCAACCTTGAAAGCATTAACAATTAGAAAGTCTCTAAGGCATTCATACCATGCTCTTGGGGCTTGCTTAAGTCCATAGAGCGCCTTAGAGAGCTTACACACATGGTCGGGGTACCGTTCATCCTCGAAGCCAGGGGGTTGCTCCACGTACACCTCCTCCTTGATTGGCCCGTTGAGGAAAGTGCTCTTCACATCCATTTGGTACAACCTGAAAGAATGATGAGCGGCATATGCTAGCAAGATTCGAATTGATTCTAGCCTAGCCACAGGAGCAAAAGTCTCCTCGAAATCCAAACCTGCGACTTGGGCATAACCTTTTGCCACAAGTCGAGCCTTGTTTCTCGTCACCACCCCGTGCTCGTCTTGTTTGTTGCGGAACACCCACTTGGTTCCCACAACATTTTGCTTAGGACGAGGCACCAGTGTCCAAACTTCATTCCTCTTGAAGTTGTTGAGCTCCTCCTGCATGGCCAACACCCAGTCCGGATCTAGCAAGGCCTCCTCTACCCTGAAAGGCTCAATAGAAGAGACAAAAGAGTAATGCTCACAAAAATTAACTAATCGAGACCGAGTAGTTACTCCCTTGCTAATGTCACCCAGAATTTGGTCGACGGGATGATCCCTTTGAATCATCGCTCGAACTTGGGTTGGAGGTGCCGGTTGCGCTTCTTCCTCCATCACATGATCAACTTGTGCTCCCCCTTGATCACACGCCTCCTGTAGATGAACCTGTTCATCGTCTTGAGTTGGGGGATGCACCATAGTTGAGGAAGAAGGTTGATCTTGCTCCAAGTGTCCCTGTGGTCGCACATCACCAATCGCCATGGTGCGCATAGCGACCGTTGGAACATCTTCTTCATCTACATCATCAAGATCAACAACTTGCTCTCTTGGAGAGCCATTAGTCTCATCAAATACAACGTCGCTAGAGACTTCAACCAAACCCGATGATTTGTTGAAGACTCTATACGCCTTTGTATTTGAGTCATAACCTAACAAAAACCCTTCTACTGCTTTGGGAGCAAACTTAGAATTTCTACCTTTCTTTACTAGAATGTAGCACTTGCTCCCAAATACACGAAAGTAAGATACATTGGGTTTGTTACCGGTTAGCAGCTCATACGACGTTTTCTTGAGGAGGCGATGAAGGTAGACCCTGTTGATGGCGTGGCAAGCCGTGTTCACGGCTTCCGTCCAAAAGCACTCGGGGGTCTTGAACTCTCCTAGCATCGTCCTCGCCATGTCGATGAGCGTCCTGTTCTTCCTCTCTACCACACCATTTTGCTGTGGTGTGTAGGGAGCGGAGAATTCGTGCTTGATCCCTTCCTCTTCAAGGAACTCCTCCACTTGAAGGTTCTTGAACTCAGACCCGTTATCGCTCCTTATCTTCTTCACCTTGAGCTCAAACTCATTTTGAGCTCTCCTGAGGAAGCGCTTGAGGGTCCCTTGGGTTTCAGACTTATCCTGCAAAAAGAACACCCAAGTGAAGCGGGAAAAATCATCTACAATAACTAGACCATACTTACTCCTTCCTATGCTCAGATAGGCGACGGGTCCGAAGAGGTCCATATGCAGCAGCTCCAGAGGTCTTGAAGTGGTCATTACATTCTTGCTGTGATGCGCTCCTCCCACTTGTTTTCCTGCTTGACAAGCTGCACAAGGTCTATCTTTTTCGAATTGCACGTTAGTCAAACCTATCACGTGTTCTCCCTTTAGAAGCTTGTGAAGATTCTTCATCCCCACATGTGCTAAGCGGCGATGCCACAGCCAGCCCATGCTAGTCTTAGCTATTAAGCATGCATCTAGACCGACTTCTTTTGCAAAATCAACTAAATAAAGTTTGCCGTCTAATACACCCTTAAAAGCTAGTGAACCATCACTTCTTCTAAAGACAGACACATCTACATTTGTAAATAGACAGTTATACCCCATGTTGCATAATTGACTAACCGATAGCAAATTATATCCTAGAGACTCTACTAAAAACACATTAGAGATAGAGTGCTCATTAGAAATTGCAATTTTACCTAACCCTTTTACCTTGCCTTGATTCCCATCACCGAATATGATTGAATCTTGGGAATCCTTATTCTTTACGTAGGAGGTGAACATCTTCTTCTCCCCCGTCATATGGTTTGTGCATCCGCTGTCAATAATCCAGCTTGAACCCCCGGATGCATAAACCTGCAAGGCAAATTTAGGCTTGGGTTTTAGGTACCCAACTCATGTTGGGTCCTACAAGGTTAGTGCAAATTTCCTTAGGGACCCAAATGCAAGTTTTGTCTCCCTTGCATTTTGCCCCTAATTTCCTAGCAACAATTTTCTTATCCTTTCTACAAATAGCAAAGGAAGCATTTAAAGCACAATAAATTGTAGAAGGTTCATTCATTACTTTCCTAGGAGCATTATGAACTACATTCCTCCTAGGCATTTGGTGAACAACATTTCTTCTAAACACATTTCTACCATGCATAACATGAGAACTAGAAGCAGTCATAGCATAAGAGTCATAAGCATGTGAATCAAAAACATCATTACCTCTAAAAGCATTTCTAGAGTATCTCCTATCATAGTACATGAAAGCATGATTCTTCTTAACACTATTAGCCATAGGAGCCTTCCCTTTCTCCTTGGTGGAGATAGGAGTCTTATGGCTTGTTAAGTTCTTGGCTTCCCTCTTGAAGCCAAGCCCATCCTTAATTGAGGGGTGTCTACCAATAGTGTAGGCATCCCTTGCAAATTTTAGTTTTTCAAATTCACTCTTGCTAGTCTTAAGTTGGGTATTAAGACTAGCTAATTCATCACTCAATTTTGAAATTGAAACTAAGTGTTCACTACAAGCATTAATATCAACATCCTTACACCTAGTGCAAATTTCAACATGTTCAACACAAGAGTTGGATTTATGTGCTTCTACTAGTTTAGCATTTAAGTCATCATTAATGCTCTTTAACTTAGAAATTGAATCATGGCATGTTGACACTTCACAAGCAAGCATTTCATTCCTCTTAATTTCTAATGCAAGGGATTTTTGAGCCTCTATAAACTTATCATGTTCTTCATACAACAAATCCTCTTGCTTTTCTAGAAGTATATTCTTTTCATTCAAGGCATCAATTAATTCATTAATTTTGTCTATCTTAGATCTATCTAAGCCCTTGAACAAACATGAATAATCTACTTCATCCTCATCACTAGATTCGTCCTCACTTGAAGAAGCATAGGTAGAGTTGCGAGTACATACCTTCTTCTCCCTTGCCATAAGGCATGTGTGACGCTCGTTGGGGAAGAGGGTTGATTTGTTGAAGGCGGTGGCGGCGAGTCCTTCATTGTCGGAGTCGGAAGAGGAGCAATCCGAGTCCCACTCCTTGCCTAGATGCGCCTCGCCTTTTGCCTTCTTGTAATGCTTTTTCTTTTCCCTCTTGTTTTCCTGGTCACTATCATTATCAGGGCAGTTAGCGATAAAATGACCAATCTTACCGCACTTGAAGCATGAGCGCTTCCCCTTCGTCTTGGTCTTGCTTGGCTGCCCCTTGTGACCCTTTAGCACTGTCTTGAAGCGTTTGATGATGAGAGCCATCTCTTCATCATTAAGCCCGACCGCCTCAATTTGTGCCACCTTGCTAGGTAGCGCCTCCTTGCTTCTTGTTGCTTTGAGAGCAAAAGGTTGTGGTTCGTTGATCGGTCCATTCAAGGCATCGTCCACGTACCTTGCCTCCTTGATCATCATTCGCCCGCTGACGAATTTTCCTAAGACTTCTTCGGGCGACATTTTGGTGTACCTGGGATTCTCACGAATATTATTCACCAAATGAGGATCAAGAACGGTAAAGGACCTTAGCATTAGTCGGACGACGTCGTGGTTCGTCCATCACGTGCTTCCATAGCTCCTTATTTTGTTGATAAGGGTCTTGAGTCGGTTGTATGTTTGAGTTGGCTCCTCGCCCCTTATCATCGCGAACCGTCCAAGCTCGCCCTCCACCAACTCCATTTTGGTGAGCAAGGTAGCGTCATTTCCCTCATGAGAGATCTTGAGGGCATCCCAGATTTGCTTGGCGTTATCCAAGCCACTTACTTTGTTATATTCATCCCTGCACAATGAAGCTAGAAGAACAGTAGTAGCTTGTGCATTCTTATGGATTTGCTCATTAATGAATATAGGACTATCCGAACTATTAAAGTGCATTCCACTATCTACAATCTCCCATATACTAGGATGGAGAGAGAATAGGTGACTACGCATTTTGTGGCTCCAAAATCCGTAGTCCTCCCCATCAAAGTGTGGGGGCTTGCCGAGTGGAATGGAAAGCAAATGTGAATTTGAACTTTGCGGAATACGAGAGTAGTCAAAAGAAAAGTTAGAATTAACCGGTTTCCTTTGCTCGTAGTCGTTGTGGTCGTCGTCCTTTTGGGAAGAGGAAGATTCGTCGCTGTCGTAGTAGACAATCTCCTTGATGCGCCTTGTCTTCTTCTTCTTCCCATCTTTTCGTCTATGGCCCGAGCCCGAGTCGTTGGACTTGTCATCCTTTGGCTCGTTGACGAAGGACTCCTTCTCCTTGTCGTTGATCACGATTCCCTTCCCCTTAGGATCCATCTCTTCGGGCGGTTAGTCCCTTTCTTGAAGAGAACAGCTCTGATACCAATTGAGAGCACCTAGAGGGGGGGGTGAATAGGTGATCCTGTAAAACTTAAAAAATTAAGCCACAAAAACTTGTTAAGTGTTAGCACAAGTATGGCCAAGTGGCTAGAGAGGAGTCAAAACACAATAACCACAAGAAATCAATCACAGAGATGACACGGTGGTTATCCCGTGGTTCGGCCAAGTACAAAAACTTGCCTACTCCACGTTGTGGCGTCCCAACGGACGAGAGTTGCACTCAACTCCTCTCAAGTGATCCAATGATCAACTTGAATACCACGGTGTTTTTGCTTTTCTTTTCTCAATCCCGTTTGCGAGGAATCTCCACAACTTGGAGTCTCTCGCCCTTACAAAAGATGTTCACAGAGAATCACGGAGCAAGGAAGGGATTAGCAACTCACACACAACACAAAGATCACAGCGAATACGCACACTCAAGACCCAGACTTAAGCTCAAGAGACTAGCACACTAGAACGGAGCTCAAATCACTAGAATGCCGAACAAGTGTGCAAGATTGATGTATGAGTGATCAAGAGTGCTCAAGGAATGCTTGGTTTTCTCCTCCATGCGCCTAGGGGTCCCTTTTATAGCCCCAAGGCAGCTAGGAGCCGTTGAGAACAAATCTGGAAGGCCATCCTTGCCTTCTGTCGTCGGGTGCACCGGACAGTCCGGTGCACACCGGACACTGTCCGGTGCCCGATTTCCTTCCTTAATCAACGCAGCTGACCGTTGTAGATCGTTGCAGATCTGGCGCACCGGACAGTCCGGTGCACACCGGACAGTCCGGTGCCCCCTCCCGACCGTTGGCCAGGCCACGTGTCGCGCGTAGATCCCGCGGTCGACCGTTGGCTCAGCCGACCGTTGGCTCACCGGACAGTCCGGTGCACACCGGACAGTCCGGTGAATTATAGCCGTACGCCGTCGGCAAATTCCCGAGAGCGGCGTCTTCAGGTCGAGGCAGCCTGGCGCACCGGACACTGTCCGGTGCACCACCGGACAGTCCGGTGCCCCAGACCGAAACAGCCTGTTGGCTGTACACAGCCAACATTCTCCTTTTCTTTTTCTCTCTGTTTCTAACACTTAGACAAATATATTAGTACACAAAACCAATGTACTAAGGCTTAGAAACATACCTTTACTTGTGATTTGCAACTTGTCCATCCATGGGCATAGATTTACGTTTAAGCACTTGTGTTGACACTCAATCACCAAAATACTTAGAAATGGCCCAAGGGCACATTTCCCTTTCAAGAGGAAAGGCTGAATCAAATGGAGGTCATTGTCTCATGGCTTGGCCACTAGTCAGCAAGCCCAAAACCCTAGGCGGTCTGGGCATCCTCAACCTCAACAAATTCAGCTGTGCCCTCCGGCTAAGATGGATTTGGAAGAGCTGGACGACAGAGGATCACCCTTGGAAAGGGTTTGATGTGCCTTGTAACCTTGCGGACAGGCTCCTCTTTAGCGCCTCCACCATCGTCACTGTTGGAGATGGCAAGACACCCAAATTCTGGCACGACAGTTGGCTTGATGGCATGGCGCCAAGAAACATAGCACCACACCTCTTTGAGCTAGTCTCAAGAAAGAACAAGTCAGTTGCCATTGAGATCAATGACGAGAATTGGATTAGGTCGTTGCGAGGCAAGATTACCTCCATGGTGCAGATCGAGGAATTCGTCTCCCTCTAGTTTAGACTCCATGATTTTCACCTCCAACCACAGGTGTCGGACTCCATTATCTGGAAATGGAACCCCGATGGTGTCTTCACGGTAAAATCAGCCTACAATGCACAATTCATCGGATCGTACAACCACATTAATTCTAATTTTGTTTGGCGGGCACGGGTAGAGCAAAAGTGCAAGATTTTTGCTTGGATTCTTCTACAGGACAAGCTCCTTACTGCTAACAATCTTGCCACTTGGGGTTGGACGCACCAACCAATTTGCTCCCTCTGCAATGGCCCCTTGGAGACTGGCCCCCACCTTTGTTTGCATTGCCCTTTTGCCCGTGCGGTGTGGCATCAGATTCTAGTTTGGGAGGGCTTGAGCCTCGCGGCCCAGGCTGACCCTACTCACTTCTCCAGCATAAAAGACTGGTGGGAAGCTACATCCTCCCTGCTCCCAAAGAACCAAAAGCGTGACTTCAACGACCTCATGATATACACCATGTGGAACATCTGGAAGGAGAGAAACATGAGGATATTCGAAAACAACGCCCTCACCCCTATCCAATTAGCCTTGAAGATTAAAGAGGACGTGTTCACTTTCAAGAGAGCCATGTTCCTCCACTATTAGGGTTGCTGCAGTGGTTTAGCTGATTTGTGCGGGTCTGCTGGGAGCGTTCCTCACATTGTGTTTGCTAGTCTGTCTTATCTCGGTCCTCGGACCTGTACAGTGTATTTTCTAAACTCTCTTCTATTAATGATTAGGCAGAGCTCCTGCCATTCCTTCAAAAAAAACATGAAGCATCCTGGAGTAGGCTACAAAAATAGAGTTTGTTCAATGGATTTACTGGAGACATCTGATACACTCTCAATCTACTTCTGTCTATGCAGCACCAAATCATTTGGTGAAACAGATATGACCATTAACCCCTGCACCGATAGAAATCTATTAGACTCCACCAGTAGTGGTGACCATTAGAAATCTATTGTTGCATTGTATTCCTGAAAATGATTATATGTTCGAACAGGCTAACCAAATAAAATCGTTATTTTTGTGTCATGTAGATTTGTGAAGGGAAGCATACCAATGCCCTAAAGGGAATGAGTGAGCCATTGAACATGCGTATCTTGAGCCTGTCATTAGGTATTGAGGCCTCCACCGTGCAGACGAGAGAGACCCATGTTGGGTGTGTTCTCTATAGCCTGTCAATAGAGTCTGGATTGGGTTTAACCCAACTAATCGTCTCTTTAATCGGGCCCTTGATTGAGACGGCCCATGCTAACCTCGTTTGTCGCTCCTGGTCACACGATGCTATATATAAAGGATTAAGGGGTCACAGGAAAAGCTAACATTAGTACCTCACCCGAAACCCTAATCCACATAAAGGCCCCATCGCCTAGGCGTCGGAGTGACTGCAAGCGCGAGAACCAACGGCGGCCTGGATCCTGGTGCCTGTTGTTCCTCTACAGGTCTATGGAGGTGACGACAGCAACAACTACCATGCTCCATCAACACAACAACTAAGGTATGTCATCCTATTCCTCTTTGTTGAACAGATCTACTTGCCATCAGGGATTTGCATTTACAGATTGGTATTATAGGGGCTTAGGGATCGATCCTAGGCACCATAGAAACCTAACAATGGTATCAAAGGCACCCTAAGACCCCTAGATCTCCTAATCCACTCTGCTTTTTAGATCACAGAAAAGTCTCGGATCAAAGTGATTAAGCTCAGTTTTTCCTCACTACTTAATCACCCGAGAACACAGAACAGAGAAGATAGAAAGATTAGATTAGGAATAGGACATAAAATAATATGCTTAGTCTAGGGTTTTACAAACCCTAAGTTTGCAGATCAAAGCCATTAGAGACACAATGAGTCTCGGCTTCGACCTCATGGAACCGAGAGTATCGATAACTCACAGTCTAAGGTTAGGGTTTGCAAACCCAAATCCAAATCGAGTCAACAAAGATCGAAAGGACTCAGGATTTTGAATCCACGACCAATGCAATAGTAAGAGAAGAGTATAGAACGCGTGGTTTGCATCAGGTTTTAGAAACCCTATGTTTTCCCCAAAATAAAATCGGATCAGAGTGCACAGGTGCACGGTCCAAGCATTCATCGGGTCCTAGTTTGATTTACCTTATACCTTGCTCACCACTGAACCTCTAGGTAGTATCTGCTATTGCTCTATGTGGTTTTGTGTGTTAAGGTACATATTAATCATAATCATGCCATTTACTGTTATTGAATTATTTATTGTTCATGATAAGTGAAAGGGAAATGTGCCTTTGGGCCATTTCTAAGTATTTTGGTGATTAAGTGCCAACGCAAGTGCTTAAATGTGAATCTATGCACATGGATGAACAAAGTGCAAATCACAAGTAAAGGTATGTTTCTAAGCCTTAGTACATTGGTTTTGTGTACTAATATATTTGTCTAAGTGTTAGAAACAGAGAGAAGAAGAAAAGAAGAATGTTGGCTGTGTACAGCCAACAGGCTGTTTCGGTCTGGGGCACCGGACTGTCCGGTGGTGCACCGGACAGTGTCCGGTGCGCCAGGCTGCCTCGACCTGAAGCCGCCGCTCTCGGGAATTTGCCGACGGCGTACGGCTAAAATTCACCGGACTGTCCGGTGTGCACCGGACTGTCCGGTGAGCCAACGGTCGGCTAAGCCAACGGTCGGCCGCGGAATCTGCGCGCGACACGTGGCCTGGCCAACGGTCGGAAGGATGCACCGGACTGTCCGGTGTGCACCGGACTGTCCGGTGCGCCAGATCTGCAACGGTCGGCAACGGTCGGCTGCGCCGTTTAAGGAAATAAATCGGGCACCGGACAGTGTCCGGTGTGCACCGGACTGTCCGGTGCGCCCGACGACAGAAGGCAAGGATGGCCTTCCAGATTTGTTCTCAACGGCTCCTAGCTGCCTTGGGGCTATAAAAGGGACCCCTAGGCGCATGGAGGAGGACACCAAGCATTCCTTGAGCACTCTTGATTACTCACACATCAATCTTGCGCACTTGTTCGCCATTCTAGTGATTTGAGCTCCGTTCTAGTGTGCTAGTCTTTCGAGCTCAAGTCTGGGTCTTGTGTGTGCGTATTCGCTGTGATCTTTGTGTCGTGTGTGAGTTGCTAATCCCTCCCTTGCTCCGTGATTCTTTGTGAACATCTTTTGTAAGGGCGAGAGGCTCCAAGTTGTGGAGATTCCTCGCAAACGGGATTGAGAAAAGAAAAGCAAGAACACCGTGGTATTCAAGTTGATCATTGGATCACTTGAGAGGAGTTGAGTGCAACTCTCGTCCGTTGGGACGCCACAACGTGGAGTAGGCAAGTTTTGTACTTGGCCGAACCACGGGATAACCACCGTGTCATCTCTGTGATTGAATTCTTGTGGTTATTGTGTTTTGACTCCCCTTTAGCCACTTGGCATAAACTGTGCTAACACTTAACCAAAGTTTTGCGGCTATAAGTTTAAGTTTTACAGGATCACCTATTCACCCCCCCTCTAGGTGCTCTCAATTGGTATCGGAGCCGTTCTCTTCAAGAAAGGGACTAACCGCCCGAAGAGATGGATCCTAAGGGGAAGGGAATCGTGATCAACGACAAGGAGAAGGAGTCATTCGTCAACGAGCCTAAGGATGACAAGTCAAACGACTCGGGCTCAGGCCATAGACGAAAAGATGGGAAGAAGAAGAAGACAAGGCGCATCAAGGAGATCGTCTACTACGACAGCGACGAATCTTCCTCTTCCCAAAAGGACGAAGACAACGACTACAGGAAGACGGTCAATTCAAACTTTTCATTTGATTATTCTCGCATTCCACATAGTTCGAATTCGCATTTGCTTTCCATTCCTCTTGGCAAACCTCCACACTTCGATGGGGAAGACTACGGATTTTGGAGTCACAAAATGCGTAGTCACTTATTCTCTCTCCATCCAAGCATATGGGAGATTGTAGAGAATGGAATGAAATTTGATAGCTTGGATAGCCCTATGTTTATTAATGAACAGATTCATAAAAATGCACAAGCTACTACTGTGTTGCTAGCCTCTTTGTGCAGGGACGAGTACAATAAGGTGAGCGGCTTGGACAATGCCAAGCAGATATGGGACACCCTCAAGATTTCTCACGAGGGGAACGACATCACCATGCTCACTAAAATGGAGTTGGTGGAAGGCGAGCTTGGAAGATTTGCGATGATAAGGGGCGAGGAGCCAACCCAAACATACAACCGGCTCAAGACCCTTATCAACAAAATA
This sequence comes from Zea mays, assembly GCF_902167145.1. Taxonomy (NCBI): domain Eukaryota; kingdom Viridiplantae; phylum Streptophyta; class Magnoliopsida; order Poales; family Poaceae; genus Zea; species Zea mays. The sequence goes on along the minus strand of NC_050104.1, from coordinate 153,693,370 downwards.
AGGAGCTATGGAAGCACACGATGGACGGACCATGACGTCGTCCGACTATTACTAAGGTCCTTTACCATTCTTGATCCTCATTTGGTGAATAATATTCGTGAGAATCCCAGGTACACCAAAATGTCTCCCGAAGAAGTTCTTGGGAAGTTCGTAAGCGGGCGAATGATGATCAAGGAGGCAAGATACGTGGACGACGCGTTGAACGATCCTATTCATGAGCCTCAACCCATTGCTCTCAAGGCAACAAGGAGCAAGGAGGCGCTACCAAGCAAGGTGGCGCAAGTTGAGGCGGCCGGGCTAAATAATGAGGAGATGGCCCTCATCATTAAGCGCTTCAAGACGGCGCTTAAAGGTCGCAAGGGACAGTCAAGCAAGACCAAGACAAAGGAGAAGCGCTCGTGCTTCAAATGTGGTAAGATTGGTCATTTCATTGCTAACTGTCCCGATAATGAAAGTGACCAGGAAAAAGGGGACAAAAGGGAGAAGAAGAAGCATTACAAGAAGGCCAAGGGCGAAGCACATATCGGAAAGGAGTGGGATTCGGATTGCTCCTCCTCTGACTCCGACAATGAAGGACTCGCCGCCACCGCCTTCAACAAGTCTCTCTTCCCCAACGAGCGTCACACATGTCTGATGGCAAGAGAGAAGAAGGTGAGTACTCGAGACTCCACTTATGCTTCCTCTAGTGATAATGAGTCTAGTGATGATGATGACATAGACTATTCATGCTTGTTCAAAGGCTTAGATAGATCTAAGATAGATAAGATAAATGAACTCATTGATGCATTGAATGAGAAAGATAAACTCTTAGAGAAACAAGAGGATTTATTGTATGAAGAGCATGATAAATTTGTAGAAGCTCAAAAATCCTATGCTTTAGAAGTTAAAAGAAATGAAATGCTTTCTTTTGAACTATCTACTTGTCATGAAACCATTTCTGCTTTAAAAGGTGTTAACAATGATTTAAATGCTAAACTAGTAGAAGCAAATAAATCCAACTCTTGTGTTCAACATGTTGAAATTTGCACTAGGTGTAAAGATGTTGATATTAATGCTTGTAGTGAACACTTAGTTTCTATTTCAAAATTGAATGATGAATTAGCTAGTCTTAATGCCCAACTTAAGACTAGCAAAAGTGAATTTGAGAAACTAAAATTTGCTAGGGATGCCTACACGGTTGGTAGACACCCCTCAATTAAGGATGGGCTTGGCTTCAAGAGGGAAGCCAAGAACTTAACAATCCATAAGGCTCCCATCTCCGCCAAGGAGAAAGGGAAGGCCCCTATGGCAAGTAGCACTAAAAGGAATCATGCTTTTATATATCATGATAGGAGACAAACTAGAAATGCTTATAGGAGTTATAATGCATATGATGATTTTAACTCTCATGCCATGTATGCTTCTAGTTCTTCCTTTATGCATGATAGAAATATGTCTAGGAAAAATGCTATGCCTAGAAAGAATATTATTCATGCTCCTAGGAAAGTAGTGAATGAACCTTCTACAATTTATTGTGCTTTAAATGCTTCCTTTGCTATTTGTAGAAAGGATAAGAAAATTGTTGTTAGGAAGTTAGGGGCAAAATGCAAGGGAGACAAAACCTGCATTTGGGTCCCTAAGGATATTTGCACTAACCTTGTAGGACCCAACATGAGTTGGGTACCTAAGTCCCAAGCCTAAATTTGCCTTGCAGGTTTATGCATCCGGGGGTTCAAGCTGGATTATTGACAGCGGATGCACAAACCATATGACGGGGGAGAAGAAGATGTTCACCTCCTACGTCAAGAATAAGGATTCCCAAGATTCAATCATATTCGGTGATGGGAATCAAGGCAAGGTAAAAGGGTTAGGTAAAATTGCAATTTCTAATGAGCACTCTATCTCTAATGTGTTTCTAGTAGAGTCTCTTGGTTACAATTTGCTATCTGTTAGTCAAGTATGCAACATGGGGTATAACTGTCTATTTACAAATGTAGATGTGTCTGTCTTTAGAAGAAGTGATGGTTCACTAGCTTTTAAGGGTGTATTAGACGACAAACTTTATTTAGTTGATTTTGCAAAAGAAGAGGCCGGTCTAGATGCATGCTTAATAGCTAAGACTAGCATGGGCTGGCTGTGGCATCGCCGCTTAGCACATGTGGGGATGAAGAACCTTCACAAGCTTCTAAAAGGAGAACACGTGATAGGTTTGACTAACGTTCAATTCGAAAAAGATAGACCTTGTGCAGCTTGTCAGGCAGGTAAACAGGTGGGAGGAGCGCATCACAGCAAGAATGTGATGACCACATCAAGACCCCTGGAGCTGCTACATATGGATCTATTCGGACCCGTCGCCTATCTGAGCATAGGAGGAAGTAAGTATGGTCTAGTTATTGTTGATGACTTTTCCCGCTTCACTTGGGTGTTCTTTTTGCAGGATAAGTCTGAAACCCAAGGGACCCTCAAGCGCTTCCTCAGGAGAGCTCAAAATGAGTTTGAGCTCAAGGTGAAGAAGATAAGGAGCGACAACGGGTCCGAGTTCAAGAACCTTCAAGTAGAGGAGTTCCTTGAAGAGGAAGGGATCAAGCACGAGTTCTCCGCTCCCTACACACCACAACAAAATGGTGTGGTAGAGAGGAAGAACAGGACGCTCATCGATATGGCGAGGACGATGCTAGGAGAGTTCAAGACCCCCGAGTGCTTTTGGACGGAAGCCGTGAACACGGCTTGCCACGCCATCAACAGGGTCTACCTTCATCGCCTCCTCAAGAAGACGTCGTATGAGCTACTAACCGGTAACAAACCCAATGTATCCTACTTTCGTGTATTTGGGAGCAAGTGCTACATTCTAGTGAAGAAGGGTAGAAATTCTAAGTTTGCTCCCAAAGCTGTAGAAGGGTTTTTGTTAGGTTATGACTCAAATACAAAGGCGTATAGAGTCTTCAACAAATCATCGGGTTTGGTTGAAGTCTCTAGCGACGTTGTATTTGATGAGACTAATGGCTCTCCAAGAGAGCAAGTTGTTGATTGTGATGATGTAGATGAAGAAGATGTTCCAACGGCCGCTATGCGCACCATGGCGATTGGAGAAGTGCGGCCACAGGAACAAGATGAGCAAGATCAACCTTCTTCCTCAACTATGGTGCATCCCCCAACTCAAGACGATGAACAGGTCCATCAACAGGAGGCGTGTGATCAAGGGGGAGCACAAGATGATCATGTGATGGAGGAAGAAGCGCAACCGGCACCTCCAACCCAAGTTCGAGCGATGATTCAAAGGGATCATCCCGTCGACCAAATACTGGGTGACATTAGCAAGGGAGTAACTACTCGATCTCGATTAGTTAATTTTTGTGAGCATTACTCCTTTGTCTCTTCTATTGAGCCTTTCAGGGTAGAGGAGGCCTTGCTAGATCCGGACTGGGTGTTGGCCATGCAGGAGGAGCTCAACAACTTCAAGAGGAATGAAGTTTGGACACTGGTGCCTCGTCCGAAGCAGAATGTTGTGGGAACCAAGTGGGTGTTCCGCAACAAACAGGACGAGCACGGGGTGGTGACGAGAAACAAGGCTCGACTTGTGGCAAAAGGTTATGCCCAAGTCGCAGGTTTGGATTTCGAGGAGACTTTTGCTCCTGTGGCTAGGCTAGAATCAATTCGTATCTTGCTAGCATATGCCGCTCATCACTCTTTCAGGTTGTACCAAATGGATGTGAAGAGCGCTTTCCTCAACGGGCCAATCAAGGAGGAGGTGTACGTAGAGCAACCCCCTGGCTTCGAGGATGAACGGTACCCCGACCATGTGTGTAAGCTCTCTAAGGCGCTCTATGGACTTAAGCAAGCCCCAAGAGCATGGTATGAATGCCTTAGAGACTTTCTAATTGTTAATGCTTTCAAGGTTGGGAAAGCCGATCCAACTCTTTTTACAAAGACATGTGATGGTGATTTGTTTGTGTGCCAAATTTATGTCGATGACATAATATTTGGTTCTACTAACCAAAAGTCTTGTGAAGAGTTTAGCAGGGTGATGACGCAGAAATTCGAGATGTCGATGATGGGCGAGTTGAACTATTTCCTTGGGTTCCAAGTGAAGCAACTCAAGGAAGGCACCTTCATCTCCCAAACGAAGTACACGCAAGATCTGCTAAAGCGGTTTGGGATGAAGGACGCCAAGCCCGCAAAGACTCCGATGGGAACCGACGGACACACGGACCTCAACAAAGGAGGTAAGTCCGTTGATCAAAAAGCATACCGGTCCATGATAGGTTCCTTGCTTTATTTATGTGCTAGTAGACCGGATATTATGCTTAGCGTATGCATGTGTGCTAGATTTCAATCCGATCCTAAGGAGTGTCACTTAGTGGCGGTGAAGCGAATTCTTAGATATTTAGTTGCTACGCCTTGCTTCGGGCTCTGGTATCCAAAGGGGTCTACCTTTGACTTGGTTGGATACTCAGATTCCGACTATGCTGGATGTAAGGTCGATAGGAAGAGCACATCGGGGACGTGCCAATTCTTAGGAAGGTCCCTGGTGTCGTGGAACTCTAAGAAACAAACTTCCGTTGCCCTATCCACCGCTGAGGCCGAGTATGTTGCCGCAGGACAGTGTTGCGCGCAACTACTATGGATGAGGCAAACCCTCCGGGACTTTGGCTACAATCTGAGCAAAGTCCCACTCCTTTGTGACAATGAGAGTGCTATCCGCATGGCGGAAAATCCTGTTGAGCACAGCCGCACAAAGCACATAGACATCCGGCATCACTTTTTGAGAGACCACCAGCAAAAGGGGGATATCGAAGTGTTTCATGTTAGCACCGAGAACCAGCTAGCCGATATCTTTACCAAGCCTCTAGATGAGAAGACCTTTTGCAGGCTGCGTAGTGAGCTAAATGTCTTAGATTCGCGGAACTTGGATTGAATTGTAGCATACATGTGTTTATGCTTTTGATCATGTTCATTCTACATTTTGCTGCTTATTGTGGTGCTCAAGTTGTACAAACACTCCCTGGACCTCACAAGTCCGTTGCAAAGTGATGCACATGTTTAGGGGGAGATGTGTTACAACTTGACCCTTTGAGACTAACCATATGCTTGAGTTTGCTTGTTTTAGTCTCAAAGGAGAATTGAAAGGGAAAAGGTGGACTTGGACCATGAAAGACTTCCACTGCACTCCGATGAGAGGGTAACTTATTCCAAGTCCATCTCATGAACTCTTATTGCCAATTGCTCTTAATTGAAGATTTTGGTGAGGCAATGGGGTTCTGGGGCCAAGATTGATCCCGTTTTGGTGCTTGATGCCAAAGGGGGAGAAAATAAAGGCCAAAGCAATAAATGGATCAGCTACCACTTGAGAGATTTGAAAATAGTAGAGTAGAGCTTTTGTTTTGTCAAAACTCTCTTATTGTCTCTTTTGTCAAAAGTTGGTTTCTTGTGGGGAGAAGTAATGATTATGGGAAATAGGGGGAGTTGTTGAAATCTTTGACCAATCTCTTTTGGAATGACTCTCTTTATGCTTCAACATGTGTGTTTGACTTAGAGATAGAGATTTGAGTTTGATTTGCAAAAACAAACCAAGTGGTGGCAAAGGATGATCCATATATGCCAAAAATGAATCAAAATAGACTTGAGTTCTATTTGAAGTGATTTTGCACTTGTTCTAGTTGCTTTATGTTGTGTTGGCATAAATCACCAAAAAGGGGGAGATTGAAAGGGAAATATGCCTTTGGGCCATTTCTAAGTATTTTGGTGATTAAGTGCCAACGCAAGTGCTTAAATGTGAATCTATGCACATGGATGAACAAAGTGCAAATCACAAGTAAAGGTATGTTTCTAAGCCTTAGTACATTGGTTTTGTGTACTAATATATTTGTCTAAGTGTTAGAAACAGAGAGAAGAAGAAAAGAAGAATGTTGGCTGTGTACAGCCAACAGGCTGTTTCGGTCTGGGGCACCGGACTGTCCGGTGGTGCACCGGACAGTGTCCGGTGCGCCAGGCTGCCTCAACCTGAAGCCGCCGCTCTCGGGAATTTGCCGACGGCGTACGGCTAAAATTCACCGGACTGTCCGGTGTGCACCGGACTGTCCGGTGAGCCAACGGTCGGCTAAGCCAACGGTCGGCCGCGGAATCTGCGCGCGACACGTGGCCTGGCCAACGGTCGGAAGGATGCACCGGACTGTCCGGTGTGCACCGGACTGTCCGGTGTGCACCGGACTGTCCGGTGCGCCAGATCTGCAACGGTCGGCAACGGTCGGCTGCGCCGTTTAAGGAAATAAATCGGGCACCGGACAGTGTCCGGTGTGCACCGGACTGTCCGGTGCGCCCGACGACAGAAGGCAAGGATGGCCTTCCAGATTTGTTCTCAACGGCTCCTAGCTGCCTTGGGGCTATAAAAGGGACCCCTAGGCGCATGGAGGAGGACACCAAGCATTCCTTGAGCACTCTTGATTACTCACACATCAATCTTGCGCACTTGTTCGCCATTCTAGTGATTTGAGCTCCGTTCTAGTGTGCTAGTCTTTCGAGCTCAAGTCTGGGTCTTGTGTGTGCGTATTCGCTGTGATCTTTGTGTCGTGTGTGAGTTGCTAATCCCTCCCTTGCTCCGTGATTCTTTGTGAACATCTTTTGTAAGGGCGAGAGGCTCCAAGTTGTGGAGATTCCTCGCAAACGGGATTGAGAAAAGAAAAGCAAGAACACCGTGGTATTCAAGTTGATCATTGGATCACTTGAGAGGAGTTGAGTGCAACTCTCGTCCGTTGGGACGCCACAACGTGGAGTAGGCAAGTTTTGTACTTGGCCGAACCACGGGATAACCACCGTGTCATCTCTGTGATTGAATTCTTGTGGTTATTGTGTTTTGACTCCCCTTTAGCCACTTGGCATAAACTGTGCTAACACTTAACCAAAGTTTTGCGGCTATAAGTTTAAGTTTTACAGGATCACCTATTCACCCCCCCTCTAGGTGCTCTCAATAAGACTATTGTGTTAACTGGAACATGGAGAACCACCCGGAAAACAGTGCTACCACAAGGGTGGTATGGGACGCCCTTGTCTGACTAATTAGGAAAGAAAGTGGAGGACTACCTTACCCGAAAGGGGCAAGGGTGGTAGATGAGTTATCGGTATAGGTAGGTTCTCGGGTTGATCATACTACGATAGTTTTTCAGACGGGGATTCCTATATCGCTCTTCTTAGAAACCGTAGCGTGTTTTCTAAAGCTTATGGAACTTTGTAAAGGTCTTGTAGTGCCACTCTGCCTCATCTCCTCGGTAGAGATGAATGGGAAGTCGCGATCCCTTGGCAAATGGGTAACACGACTTGTGGGTAAAGATGTGCAAGCTCTCCATAGTGTAAAACTGGTATATCAGTCGTGCTCACGGTCATGAGTGGCTCAGACCCTCACATGAGTAACTTATGGAATTAAACTTAATTTTTCATATGCACTTGTACTTAGTAGCTACTAAATTTTTTGACCAACTTATTAAAAGTAATGTTGTGCCTTAACCATTATTTGATGATCAGTCTTACACTATACATGAGCCCCACCATAAGTGAGCTAATGCACATTATTTCCCACACTTGTTTAGCGATGAACTATTGTGAGCTCACTCTTGCGATAAACCCCCCACAGGTGAAGAGCAGGTGCCACCCGAGGAGGACTACTATGACGAGTTTGACAAGGTCTAGGTGTCGTCTCCCAGTCAGCTTGATGACGCCATGGAATAATAATACTAGTTCGCTTTATTTATTATCAGTTATATTGTAAGACATTTTCATTATGTAATAAAGTTTGTGGCATCTCTGTACACTTAGTCACTATATGTGTTGATTTTGTTTGGCGCACATATGAGACGCACCCGAGTTTGTCCCTTAAATCCTGGTGTGACATGGTCGCACGAGATCTACTCGAGAGATCCCACGGCTGTCCGTCCGACCCCAGCCTAGCTCCTCGTCGCCTGACCCCAGTTCGACGTTCGACGTGCAGGGGTCATCTGGGGGCGGACTTATGCGGGCGGGTCTTTTTTTGTCCCCTCTGAATCGTGGCCCCTGGGGGTCCAGGGACCCGATCCCCGTTAGTAGTACAATATTTATTGTTGTGTCTTCTCGAACCTTGTGGTATGATCCAACGGTGGATGTCGGATAGTCCGTCGATCGTGAATTTAACGTGAGTTGGTAGATGAAAGTCGCCTAGAGGGGGGGTGAATAGGGCGAAACTTGAAATTTACAAATACAAACACAACTACAAGCCGGGTTAGCGTTAGTAATAAAGAAACGAGTCCGCGAGAGAGGGCGCAAAACAAATCGCAAGCAAATAAAGAGTGTGACACGCGGATTTGTTTTACCGAGGTTCGGTTCTTGCAAACCTACTCCCCGTTGAGGAGGCCACAAAGGCCGGGTCTCTTTCAACCCTTCCCTCTCTCAAACGATCCCACGGACCGAGTGAGCTTTCTCTTCTCAATCACTTGGAACACGAAGTTCCCACAAGGACCACCACAAGTTTGGTGTCTCTTGTCTCAATTACAAGTGAGTTTGATCGCAATGAAAGAATCGAGAAAGGAGAAAGCAATCCAAGCGCAAGAGCTCGAAAGAACACAAGCAAATCACTCTCTCTAGTCACTATGGCGTTGTGTGGAATTTGGTGAGGATTTGATCTCTTTGGTGTGTCTAGAATTGAATGCTAGAGCTCTTGTAGTAGTTGGGAAGTGGAAAACTTGGATGCAATGAATGGTGGGGTGGTTGGGGTATTTATAGCCCCAACCACCAAATGTGGCCGTTGGGAGGCTGCCTGTTCGATGGCGCACCGGACAGTCCGGTGCACACCGGACATGTCCGGTGCCCCCGCCACGTCATCACTGCTGTTGGATTCTGACCGTTGGAGCTTCTGTCTTGTGGGCCCGCCTGGGTGTCCGGTGCACACCGGACATGTACTGTTTACTGTCCGGTGTGCCAGTATGGGCACGCCTGACTTCTGCGCGCGCTGCGCGCGCATTTAATGCGCCGCAGGTAGCCGTTGGCGCCGAATAGCCGTTGCTCCGGAGTTGCACCGGACAGTCCGGTGAATTATAGCGGACTAGCCGTTGGAGATTCCCGAAGCTGGCGAGTTCCTGAGGCTGCGCTTCCTTGGAGCACCGGACATTGTCCGGTATACACCGGACAGTCCGGTGAATTATAGCGCGCCGGCCTTGGAAATTCCCGAAGGTGACGAGTTCGAGTTGGAGTCCTCTGGTGCACCGGACACTGTCCGGTGTACACCGGACAGTCCGGTGCCTCCAGACCAGAGGTGCCTTCGGTTGCCTCTTTGCTCCTTTGTTGAATCCAAAACTTGGTCTTTTTATTGACTGAGTGTGAACCTTTTGTACCTGTATAATCTATACACTTGGGCAAACTAGTTAGTCTAATTATTTGTGTTGGGCAATTCAACCACCAAAATTAATTAGGGACTAGGTGTAACCCTAATTCCCTTTCAATCTCCCCCTTTTTGGTGATTGATGCCAACACAAACCAAAGCAAATATAGAAGTGTATAATTGAACTAGTTTGCATAATGTAAGTGCAAAGGTTGCTTAGAATTTGAGTCAATATAAATACTTACAAGATATGCATGGATTATTTCTTTCTTATATAACATTTTGGACCACGTTTGCACCACATGTTTTGTTTTTGCAAATTCTTTTGTAAATCCATTTCAAAGTTCTTTTGCAAATAGTCAAAGGCAAATAAATAAGATTTTGAGAAGCATTTTCAAGATTTGAAATTTTCTCCCCCTGTTTCAAATGCTTTTCCTTTGACTAAACAAAACTCCCCCTAAATGAGATCCACCTCTTAGTGTTCAAGAGGGTTTTGATATAACATTTTGAAATACTATTTTCTCCCCTTTTAAACACAATAGGATACCAATTGAAGATATTCAACACTAAGTTTAGGTTTTGAAATTGGTGGTGGTGCGGTCCTTTTGCTTTGGGCTCTTACTCTCTCCCCCTTTGGCATGAATCGCCAAAAACGGAATCATTAGAGCCCTCGAAGTGTTTTCTTCCTCTTTGGTCATAAATAAATGAGTTAAGATTATACCAAAGACGAAGTCCTTTTGCTTGGTGCTCATGTTTTCTCCCCCTAGAACGGAGAGTTGCTTGGAGCGACGGCGAAGGATGAGTTACGTAGTGGAAGCCTTTGTCTTCGCCGAAGACTCCAATTCCCTTTCAATACACCTATGACTTGGTTTGAAATAGACTTGAAAACACATTAGTCATAGCATATGAAAGAGATATGATCAAAGGTATATAAGTGAGCTATGTGTGCAATTTAACAAAAGAAGTTCCTAGAATCAAGAATATTGAGCTCATGCCTAAGTTTGTTAAAAGATTGTTCATCAAGAGGCTTGGTAAAGATATCGGCTAATTGATCTTTAGTATTAATGTATGAAATCTCGATATCTCCCTTTTGTTGGTGATCCCTAAGAAAATGATACTGAATGGCTATGTGCTTAGTGCGGCTATGCTCGACGGGATTGTCGGTCATTTTGATTGCACTCTCATTATCACATAGCAAAGGGACTTTGGTTAATTTGTAACCGTAGTCCCGCAGGGTTTGCCTCATCCAAAGCAATTGCGCGCAACAATGCCCTGCGGCAATGTACTCGGCTTCGACGGTGGAAAGAGCGACCGAATTTTGCTTCTTTGAAGCCCAAGACACCGAGGATCTTCCCAAGAACTGGCAAGTCCCCGATGTGCTCTTCCTATTGATTTTACACCCCGCCCAATCGGCATCCGAGTAACCAATCAAATCAAATGTGGATCCCCTAGGATACCAAAGCCCAAACTTAGGAGTATAAGCCAAATATCTCAAGATTCGTTTTACGGCCGTAAGGTGAGCTTCCTTAGGGTCGGCTTGGAATCTTGCACACATGCATACGGAAAGCATAATATCCGGTCGAGATGCACAAAGATAAAGTAATGAACCTATCATCGACCGGTATACCTTTTGATCCACGGACTTACCTCCCGTGTCGAGGTCGAGATGCCCATTGGTTCCCATGGGTGTCTTGATGGGTTTGGCATCCTTCATTCCAAACTTGCTTAGAATGTCTTGAGTGTACTTCGTTTGGCTTAGGAAGGTGCCTTCTTGGAGTTGCTTCACTTGAAATCCTAAGAAATACTTCAACTCCCCCATCATAGACATCTCGAATTTCTGTGTCATGATCCTACTAAACTCTTCACATGTAGATTCGTTAGTAGACCCAAATATAATATCATCAACATAGATTTGGCATACAAACAAATCATTTTCAAGTGTTTTAGTAAAGAGTGTAGGATCGGCCTTTCCGACTTTGAAGCCATTTGCAATAAGGAAATCCCTAAGTCATTCATACCATGCTCTTGGGGCTTGCTTGAGCCCATAAAGCGCCTTAGAGAGCTTATAGACATGATTAGGGTACTCACTGTCTTCAAAGCCGGGAGGTTGCTCAACATAGACCTCTTCCTTGATTGGTCCATTGAGGAAGGCACTTTTCACGTCCATTTGATAAAGCTTAAAGCCATGGTAAGTAGCATAGGCCAATAATATACGAATTGACTCAAGCCTAGCTACGGGTGCATAGGTTTCACCGAAATCCAAACCTTCGACTTGGGAGTATCCTTTGGCCACAAGTCGTGCTTTGTTCCTTGTCACCACACCATGCTCATCTTGCTTGTTGCGGAAGACCCATTTGGTTCCTACAACATTTTGGTTAGGACGTGGAACTAAATGCCATACCTCATTCCTAGTGAAGTTGTTGAGCTCCTCTTGCATCGCCACCACCCAATCCGAATCTTGGAGTGCTTCCTCTACCCTGTGTGGCTCAATAGAGGAAACAAAAGAGTAATGTTCACAAAAATGTGCAACACGAGATCGAGTTGTTACCCCCTTATGAATGTCGCCGAGGATGGTGTCGACGGGGTGATCTCGTTGGATTGCTTGGTGGACTCTTGGGTGTGGCGGCCTTTGTTCCTCATCCTCCTTGTCTTCCTCATTTGCATCTCCCCCTTGATCAATGCCATCATCTTGAGGTGGCTCATTTGCTTGATCTTCTACTTCATCAACTTGAGCTTCATCCTCATTTTGAGTCGGTGGAGATGCTTGCATTGAGGAGGATGGTTGATCTTGTGCATTTGGAGACTCTTCGGATTCCTTAGGACACACGTCCCCAATGGACATGTTCCTTAACGCGATGCATGGAGCCTCTTCATCACCTATCTCATCAAGATCAACTTGCTCTACTTGAGAGCCGTTAGTTTCATCAAACACAACGTCACATGAGACTTCAACTAGTCCAGTGGACTTGTTAAAGACCCTATATGCCCTTGTGTTTGAGTCATAACCAAGTAAAAAGCCTTCTACAGTCTTAGGAGCAAATTTAGATTTTCTACCTCTTTTAACAAGAATAAAACATTTGCTACCAAAGACTCTAAAATATGAAATATTGGGCTTTTTACCAGTTAGGAGTTCATATGATGTCTTCTTGAGGATTCGGTGTAGATATAACCGGTTGATGGCGTAGCAAGCGGTGTTGACCGCCTCGGCCCAAAACCGATCCGAAGTCTTGTACTCATCAAGCATGGTTCTTGCCATGTCCAATAGAGTTCTATTTTTCCTCTCCACTACACCATTTTGTTGTGGCGTGTAAGGAGAAGAGAACTCATGCTTGATGCCCTCCTCCTCAAGGAAGCCTTCAATTTGAGAGTTCTTGAACTCCGTCCCGTTGTCGCTTCTAATTTTCTTGATCCTTAAGCCGAACTCATTTTGAGCCCGTCTCAAGAATCCCTTTAAGGTCTCTTGGGTTTGAGATTTTTCCTGTAAAAAGAATACCCAAGTGAAGCGAGAATAATCATCCACTATAACTAGACAGTACTTACTCCCGCCGATGCTTATGTAAGCAATCGGGCCGAATAGGTCCATGTGTAGGAGTTCCAGTGGCCTGTCGGTCGCCATTATTAGAGATGGCAATGGGTACCCGAAACCCGAATACCCGACGGGTTTTACCCGATATGAAGGCGGGTATGGGATGATTTCTCTACCCGCGGGTATGTTAATGGGTAAAAACTTCTACCCGTTGGGTAGACGGGTACGGGTATGGGTTGGTACTACTCATACCCGTCTACCCGTGGGTAAAATATACCCGCATCAATAGCACTATAAACATCTAATAAAGTCCAACTTAGCTAGAATAAAACCCTTCTCTAGTTATCATTTGTTTAGATACCAAGTTATATAATCATATGATTTGTTATATGTGAAATTGAAGTTGTTTTTATATGTTTATTTAATATTTTGAGTGATTGGTATATTGGAATTTAATTCTTTCCTAGCGGGTATGGGTTACCCGACGGGTAAAAATACCCGCGCGGGTACGGGTATGAGTAAGATTTTATACCCGCGAGTATATATGGGTAACCCGACGGGTAGAATTTTTTTTGATGGGTACTAGTATGGAATGGTACTACCCGACGGGTATGTACCCGTTGCCATCCTTAGTCATTATGTTCTTATGTGGATGATGAGAGCCAACTTGCTTCCCTACTTGGCATGCACTACAAATCCTGTCTTTCTCAAAATGAACATTTGTTAATCCTAAAATGTGTTCTCCCTTTAGAAGCTTGTGAAGATTCTTCATCCTAACATGGGCTAGTCGGCGATGCCAGAGCCAACCCATATTAGTCTTAGCAATTAAGCAAGTGTCGAGTTCAGCTCTATCAAAATCTACCAAGTATAGCTGACCCTCTAACACTCCCTTAAATGCTATTGAATCATCACTTCTTCTAAAGACAGTGACACCTACATCAGTGAATAGATAGTTGTAGCCCATTTGACATAATTGAGATACGGAAAGCAAATTGTAATCTAAAGAATCAACAAGAAAAACATTGGAAATGGAATGGTCAGGAGATATAGCAATTTTACCCAAACCTTTGACCAAACCTTGATTTCCATCCCCGAATGTGATCGCTCTTTGGGGATCTTGGTTTTTCTCATATGAGGAGAACATCTTTTTCTCCCCAGTCATGTGGTTTGTGCACCCGCTGTCGAGTATCCAACTTGAGCCCCCGGATGCATAAACCTACAAAACAAGTTTAGTTCTTGACTTTAGGTACCCAAATGGTTTTGGGTCCTTTGGCATTAGACACAAGAACTTTGGGTACCCAAACACAAGTCTTGGAGCCCTTGTGCTTGCCCCCAACATATTTGGCAACTACCTTGCCGGATTTGTTAGTCAAAACATAAGATGCATCAAAAGTTTTAAATGAAATGTTATGATCATTTGATGCACTAGGAGTTTTCTTTCTAGGCAACTTAGCATGGGTTGGTTGCCTAGAGCTAGATGTCTCACCCTTATACATAAATGCAAGATTAGGGCCAGAGTGAGACTTCCTAGAATGAATTCTCCTAATTTTGCTCTCAGGATAACCGGCAGGGTACAAAATGTAACCCTCGTTATCCTGAGGCATGGGAGCCTTGCCCTTTACAAAATTAGACAATCTTTTAGGAGGGGCATTAAGTTTGACATTGTCTCCCCTTTGGAATCCAATACCATCCTTGATGCCCGGGCGTCTCCCACTATAGAGCATACTTCTAGCAAATTTAAATTTTTCATTTTCTAAGTTATGCTCGGCAATTTTAGCATCTAGTTTTGCTACATGATCATTTTGTTATTTAATTAAAGCCATGTGATCATTTATAGCATCAATGTTAACATCTCTACATCTAGTACAAATAGAAGTGTGCTCAACGGTAAATGTAGAGGGTTTGCAAGATTTTAGTTCTACAACCTTAGCATGCAATATTTCATTTTTACTTCTAAGGTCGGAAATAGTAGCATTGCAATTATCAAAATCTTTAGCCTTAGCAAGCAATTTTTCATTCTAAATTCTAAGGCTAGCAAGAGAAATGTTCAATTCTTCAATCCTAGCAAGCAAATTATCATTATTATCTCTAGGGTTGGGAATTGAAACATTGCAAACATGAGAATCAACCTTAGCTAACAAATTAGCATTTTCATTTCTAAGGTTGTCTATTGTTTCATGGCAAGTGCTTAGCTCACTAGATAATTTTTGACATTTCTCAATTTCTAGAGCATAAGCATTTTTAACCTTAACATGCTTCTTATTTTCTTTAATAAGGAAGTCCTCTTGGGTGTCCAAGAGATCATCCTTTTCATGGATGGCACTAATCAATTCATTAAGTTTTTCCTTTTGTTGCATGTTGAGGTTGGCAAAAAGGGTACGCAAATTATCCTCCTCATCACTAGCATTATCATCACTAGAAGACTCATATTTAGTGGAGGAGTTGGATTTAACCTTCTTCCGTTTGCCGTCCTTTGCCATGAGGCACTTGTGGCCGACGTTGGGGAAGAGAAGTCCCTTGGTGATGGCGATGTTGGCGGCGTCCTCGTCGTCGGAGGAGTCGCTTGAGCTTTCGTCGGAATCCCACTCCCGACAAACATGGGCATCGCCACCCTTCTTCTTGTAGTACCTCTTCTTCTCCTTTCTTCTCCCCTTCTTGTCATCGCCCCTGTCACTATCACTTGATAATGAACATTTAGCAATAAAATGACCGGGCTTACCACACTTGTAGCAAACCTTCTTGGAGCGGGACTTGTAGTCTTTCCCTCTCCTTTGCTTGAGGATTTGGCGGAAGCTCTTGATGACGAGCGCCATTTCCTCATTGTCAAGTTTGGAGGCGTCTATTGGTTGTCGACTTGGTGTAGACTCCTCCTTCTTGTCCTCCGTCGCCTTGAATGCGACGGGTTGAGCTTCGGATGTAGATGGATCATCAAGCTCGTGATCTTCCTCGAGCCTTCGATCATGCACTCAAAACTTACAAAATGCCCGATTACTTCCTCGGGGGTCATTTTAGTATATCTAGGATTACCACGAATTAATTGAACTTGAGTAGGGTTAAGGAAAATAAGAGATCTTAGAATAACCTTAACCACTTCATGGTCGTCCCACTTTATGCTCCCGAGGTTGCGCACTTGGTTCACCAAGGTCTTGAGCCGGTTGTACATGTGTTGTGGCTCCTCCCCTTTGCGAAGCCGGAACCGACCGAGCTCCCCCTCGATCGTTTCCCGCTTGGTGATCTTGGTGAGCTCGTCTCCCTCGTGCGCGGTTTTGAGCACATCCCAAACTTCCTTGGCACTCTTCAACCCTTGAACTTTGTTATACTCCTCTCTACTTAGTGAGGCGAGGAGTATTGTTGTCGCTTGAGAGTTGAAGTGCTCGATTTGGGCCACCTCATCCTCGTCATAGTCTTTATCCCCTACCGACGGTACCTGTGCACCAAACTCAACAACATCCCATATACTTTTGTGGAGTGAGGTTAGATGAAATCGCATTAAATCACTCCACCTAGCATAATCTTCACCATCAAAAGTTGGTGGTTTGCCTAATGGGACGGAAAGTAAAGGTGCATGTTTAGAAATGCGAGGGTAGTGTAGAGGGATCTTACTAAACTTCTTACGCTCTTGGCGTTTAGAAGTTACGGATGGCGCATCAGAGTCGGAGGTCGATGTTGATGAAGTGTCGGTCTCGTAGTAGACCACTTTCCTCATCCTCTTTTGCTTGTCTCCGCTTCAATGTGGCTTGTGGGAAGAAGATTTTTCCTTCTTCTCTTTTTGGTGAGAAGAAGATTTCTTCTCCTTCCCTTTGTTGGAGGAGCTCTTCTTCTTCTCCCTCCTCTTGGTGCGGGACTCTTCCGATGAAGTGCTCCCGTGGCTTGTAGTGGGCTTTTCGCCGGTCTCCATCTCCTTCTTGGCGTGATCTCCCGACATCACTTCGAGCGGTTAGGCTCTAATGAAGCACCGGGCTCTGATACCAATTGAAAGTCGCCTAGAGGGGGGGTGAATAGGGTGAAACTTGAAATTTACAAATATAAACACAACTACAAGCCGGGTTAGCGTTAGTAATAAAGAAACGAGTCCGTGAGAGAGGGCGCAAAACAAATCGCAAGCAAATAAAGAGTGTGACACATGGATTTGTTTTACCGAGGTTCGGTTCTTGCAAACCTACTCCCCGTTGAGGAGGCCACAAAGGCCGGGTCTCTTTCAACCCTTCCCTCTCTCAAAGGATCCCACGGACCGAGTGAGCTTTCTCTTCTCAATCACTTGGAACACGAAGTTCCCACAAGGACCACCACAAGTTTGGTGTCTCTTGTCTCAATTACAAGTGAGTTTGATCGCAATGAAAGAATCGAGAAAGGAGAAAGCAATCCAAGCGCAAGAGCTCGAAAGAACACAAGCAAATCACTCTCTCTAGTCACTATGGCGTTGTGTGGAATTTGGAGAGGATTTGATCTCTTTGGTGTGTCTAGAATTGAATGTTAGAGCTCTTGTAGTAGTTGGGAAGTGGAAAACTTGGATGCAATGAATGGTGGGGTGGTTGGGGTATTTATAGCCCCAACCACCAAATGTGGTCGTTGGGAGGCTGCCTGTTCGATGGCGCACCGGACAGTCCGGTGCACACCGGACATGTCCGGTGCCCCCGCCACGTCATCACTGCCGTTGGATTCTGACCGTTGGAGCTTCTGTCTTGTGGGCCCGCCTAGGTGTCCGGTGCACACCGGACATGTACTGTTTACTGTCCTGTGTGCCAGTATGGGCACGCCTGACTTCTGCGCGCGCTGCGCGCGCATTTAATGCGCCGCAGGTAGCCGTTGGCGCCGAATAGCCGTTGCTCCGGAGTTGCACCGGACAGTCCGGTGCACACCGGACAGTCCGGTGAATTATAGCGGACTAGCCGTTGGAGATTCCCGAAGCTGGCGAGTTCCTGAGGCTGCGCTTCCTTGGAGCACCGGACACTGTCCGGTGTACACCGGACAGTCCGGTGAATTATAGCGCGCCGGCCTTGGAAATTCCCGAAGGTGGCGAGTTCGAGTTGGAGTCCTCTGGTGCACCGGACACTGTCCGGTGTACACCGGACAGTCCGGTGCCTCCAGACCAGAGGTGCCTTCGGTTGCCTCTTTGCTCCTTTGTTGAATCCAAAACTTGGTCTTTTTATTGACTGAGTGTGAACCTTTTGTACCTGTATAATCTATACACTTGGGCAAACTAGTTAGTCTAATTATTTGTGTTGGGCAATTCAACCACCAAAATTAATTAGGGACTAGGTGTAACCCTAATTCCCTTTCAGTAGACACAAATAGTTGGCCAATTGGATGTTGTAAATACCATACCAACCGGCCAACACAAGGTGCCCTTGCCCTATTTAGTAGGCAAAGCAACTCAAATAGTGTTAGATATTGAGTCATTGCATAATGAGAGACTTGAGAGTCCAATTTCGCAAGATTAGCAGACTCAACATGAGCAATTAGTGTACACTCATTGTCATATTTTGTCTTGAGAGGTTCAAGTGAGAGTTTATGTTTTTTACTCTTGGTGATCAGCATCACCTTAACAATTTGGTGACAATCTAAGTGTGGTGATCACCTAGAAAGGTTGTGGGGTGACACAGGTTGAGATGTGTACACGGTTATGAGTGGTTCACTATATTGGAGTGGCAAATAATGAGCTCGTAGATAGCATTTTGGTTTCATTGCAGACCAAAGAGGAGTGACACCCATCACAGAGTGCTCCAACGAGGATTAATGGAGAGTGTTGATTCTTCGAGATTTGAGAAAAACTTATGGATTCTCTCTAAACTTTTGGGTTATTTTTTTATATTTAATTTACTTTGAATATTTATATTTTAAAATTACAATGGAAGTTAGGGTGAGAATTAGGATGCAAAACTCTGTGTAAACTCATTAGACATTCATGTTAAGTTAGGCTTGGTACTAGGTTTTAATTACTGTAATAAATTTTAGAAAAGGTCAATTCATCTTCTCCTAGGCACCATGATCTTGTCTATCCTGTCTATTTCAAGTGTTTTTAGTAAATTAATTATGATTTATGAATATGAAGTTAAAATGGCTATACCCCCTCATTGTTTGTAATGTGAATGCCGATTTTGTCTTTATGATTGAAAAACTGAGCTAAAATTTAAATTACAAGCCTTTTCATTTTCTTGGGCCAATTTTTTCGGGTTTAGGGATGGCCTAAAATACGTATGTTATTTGTGTGATATATCATAGACTGAAGATAGGGCCTATGGACCATGGACCGGCTTAGAACAACTTCAATAGCTCCTAAAAATATAGCCTCCAAAACATGGAAATTGGGTTCTCCTTAATAGTATTAAATCAATTAAAAATAATACTCTAAGAGCATCTTCAAGAGAGGCTCTAAACATGGTCCTATTTTAAATACAGGGCTCAAAACCATAAAACATTCTTCCAACAGCGACCCTATTTTATAAAATTTCATCAAATGATTATAGGGCTCGGTCTCTCGGGTCCTAAATATAGTACCCATATACTGGAGTCCTATCCTCATTTCCACTTAATCTCCAACCATTTATTTCCTAATATTATGATTTATTTCCTAAATAGCATTATTTAAGGCCTGGCTATTGGAGTAAACATATTTTTTGAGACCCTAAACATTCTAAATATGGTCCTATTTCAAATTTTAGGACTCTATTTTAGAGTTTGTTGTTGGAGATGCTCTAATAGCTCCCAAATAGAGATGGCAACGGGCGCGTACCCGCTGGGTACTATGTTCCCAAACCCGTACCCGCGAAATTAAAATATACCCGCTAAGAAACCCATGCCCGCAGCCGGGTACAAGTTTTTGCCCGTACCCGTGCCCACCCGGGTACTGGGTACCCGCGGGCTACCCGTGCCCGACAAGAAAGCTAATGGGCTGGGCTGCCAACCATGTTTACTAGGCTGGGCTCATTCGGATGCTAGCCAATCGTTCCTGCACTGAGGCTCTAGATTTCATAGATAGCTAATGGGCTGGGCTGCCAACCATGTTTACTAGGCCATAAAATGAACTTTTGGTTTGTTTAATAATATTATGCCCGGTTTTAGAAACCCATGGGTTTGCGGGTATGGGTACTAGGATCCCATACCTGTACCCGCGTACCCGCTGGGTTTAGCTTATCACCCATTAAGAAACCCGTGGGTTTGGATATTAGCCCGTACCCGTCCCCTAATATGGTAAAAACCCACCGGGTTTCGGGTTTCGGGTACCCATTGCCATCTCTACTCCCAAAGTTTTACCTAAAACTGTTTTGAATCCGTTCACATATTTTCGATCCCCTCTCCTCTCCTTCATCCCACGGGCGCTGGGCACCTCCTCCCCGGCGGCGCTGGACATTTCTCTAGATTGCTGCAGAAATGGACCAACAGAAGGTAGAGAAGCTGGTGCTGAACCCACACGATTCTAATGCACAAACTAAACTCCATAACAGGCACGCTCGCGATCAGTATTTTTCACACTTTGTTTGCACGGTATGCATGACGCAGTCTGGCAAGTGGCAACAATGCCGATATAATAGCAAAGCATACGCTGCACATGCATGTATACTGCATCCACACTGCCGGCATCGCGTTCTTATCAAAACTGTAGTATACTACTGCACATGCATGTATAACCCAGCACGCGGCAAGATTGATTTCCAGTGATCGGTTAAACCAGTGCTATCGTGCTAATCTCCGCTGATTATTTAGTTAAAAAGAAGGCGTGTCTACTGGCATCAGCTTCAGAGCGAGAGGGCGACGACCACGGTGCCCAGCAGCTGCACAGACCCGTACCGCTCCCGCGCCAGCAGCACCTCCAGCTTCTCCATGAAGTCGAAGATGGCCCAGCCCCGGGGCTTCTCCAGCGGCAGCTTCTTCGTGTGCTTCCACCCGATCTCGTAGTTGGGCGGTTCCTCCTGCATCAGCGCCGTCCGCGGCAGCCGGTCTGGGAAGATATGGCGGACGGCAGTCGCCGGACCACTGCGCACTGGTCACCACCGCGGAGGCTGGGGTTCACCTCCACCCCACAGGCGCCAGCCTCCCCACCGGACGAAGAAGCGAGCCCGCGAAACACAGCGCTAGTTCTCCGTCTCCGCCGTCAGGCGCACCCGCGCCGTCGCCTTCCTCACGCCCCAGCTCTGAAGACGCTGGCGAGGCCTCGTGTGATTGCCGTCGACGAGGCTGCAGCCATCATCTGTCCATCTCCGACCATGCTCGCACAGGAAGAGAAAAAAAATGAGGCCTAATCACAGTCCACGTACTGTCAACCCGCCCAGTCAATCTCGTGATCGGGTGCAAGCGGGTGTTTAGTTACCGTGCCCATAGTGTTTTTTCACTATTCAGTCCGCATGCGTGGAGAAGCTGAAAATGGCCTTCGCTGGACCAGGCACGCGAGAGACCGGCGACCAATCAGGCTGATAGAGTACTTAAATAAAAACTGAGAGGATTGAGAGCTTCGGAGGAGGTGACGTTTGCGCAGCCGAACGAGGTTTTTCGCCAACAAGAAGAATGGGAGTATAGGACGATAGATACAATACCGTTGATGTTTGTTTTTCTTTCCCGCCTGAAATCTAGATTGGAATGAGAATATTAGGATCTATTGAAGATGTTCTCAAGGGCTTGTTTGATTACAGATGGATTGAGGAGGGTTAGACATGATTAAATTTTAATCTATTTAAAATTTAATATAAAAAGATTTAATCCACACAATTCCCTCCAATCATCTTGCAAACCAATAAGGTCTGATATGGTTATAATATTTTTGTGCCATGTTTAACTTGAAATTAAAACATCGAGCCTTTTTAGACTTAGACCAGGCCCTAACTAGTGGATATAGTATCGGTCAACGAAAGCCCGAAAGCTTTCTGGTGTGTTTGGAAACAAAATATTTTTTTAAGTTTTAAGATAAAACCATGGTATTGAAAAAAACAGCATAGCATTTTTTTGCCAAAAAATGTTTGGCTACATTGTAAAAATTATGTTTTGAATACCATGATATTTTTGTAGTATTTGAAACTTCATTCCAACCTAAAGTTTTTGTCTAAGACTAGCCTTGCACATGTATAAAAAATACTATGGTTTAAAATAATTTGTCTCCAAACATAAATTGTTACGGTTATATCATAACATCTTAAAGGTATAGTATTTTAAAATCATGTTTTGAAATACTTTGCTTACAAACACGGTAAACGGGGCCTGATATTCTCTGCAATATAGTGCCCAGTCCCGGGGCCGAACGCAGTTTTAGCTTATGGGCCTCGGCCTGTTAGTGTGTGAACGGAATAGCGGCCCAGATCACCGCCGCGCGGTAGACATGGTCGCGAATCGCGATATCGGTGCCGCCTTTTCTTTTCCCGTTTTTATAAATAAATCAGCCCGAAAAAAGGACGCGGTCGTGGACCGAACAAACCTTTCCCCAAAATTTCCCCTTCCCCGCACACCGAACGAACTCTCGATCTGATCCCTATCCTTGCAGGGCCCGCCTCGGCTCACCGATCCGGCCCCGGATCCGCTCGTCGCTCGACGGGATCTCTCGATTGGTACCAGCTTTGCCCCCTCTCTTTGATTCCGTAGGTTCACGAGTTAGGGTTTGCTTGTGTGGGTTTCGGGCCTCGATTTGCTCAATTGAGGACGGATTTTGCACGGGGCGTCGGATCTATGCGTGTCCTGTATGTTGTACCTAGGATTGTTGCCAATTCTCCCGTCAATTTTGCGTGATTTTTCTGGTTGTCGGATGAGGGGTTAGGGTTTCGTTCGGTCCAGAGGTGTTGGACTCCTATTCGCGCATTCGTTAGGGCTTCATGCCGCGATATCCGAGCCTCTTGCTTGAATTAGTTATTGCATGAACATTGAACAGAAACGTTGTTATGTAACTTACTGGTTATAGACGGCAATTCATCTGTGCCCTTCATCATGGTAGTTGAATATGGACTGTAATTCATTATTTTATTCTACCCTCTCAGTAGTTTAGACAAGCATGCTGCATCAGGAGAACAGTGAGCCGTTCGTGAGGCACCACTCTGAGCAGCTTGCGTGTGGCAACATGAGGGGAGCAGATAATGGTCGTCCGAATTTCCTTCCTGAGAAGTGCCAGATTGCAGGTAATGACTGAGCAGCATCCTCTTTGCTGCACTAGACATTTGTCTAGGCTCTAATACAGGTTTAGTTTGTCCTGAAGTTTGCCAGAGGGGTGAAAAAGTTAGCCTATTTGATGAAGGGCTGATACATGGTGTTGATCTAACCAATCATATTGCTCAGTCACAATTGGTGCCAAGTGGTGTCAAGGAAACACCAATAGTGGATCAAAACAAGAGACCTGCATCCAGTGACATGCTTGACATAGTTGAATGCAAACGTCTGAAGCAGGAAGGTCAAAGTAATAACTCCATCTTCTCTTTACCAGTAAATAAAGTGTTGCTTATGCAGAGACAGTTAGATAATGTACTTATCTTTCGTTTATTCCAGTCGTAACTAAGGAAGACAACCATACATCTGCAGAGGATTTTCATGAGTACCCCACATACACGACTTGCAGAAGAAGCTTTGACTCACCACTATCTGAGAGCGAGGATAGTGAAGATGAAGGTGTAGATTCACCTCTCCATTTTTCACATGCTCACACCTATGTTGAAGATGATCTATGGCCTGCCAGCTTTCATCATGCTCTGGGCCCTTTTCCCTTGAGGAAACCTGTTCCTATCGGGCCAAATCATCAGGCTGAATTACCTGAGTGCAGGCCATTTTGTGGAAGAACTGAAGAAGGCGAAAGTGTCAAGTGGATCAGAAACGGTGTTGTGCCAATGCCTGATACTGGTGCATCGTCTTTGGTGTTGGAACCTGTTCACTGCAAGGCAGACTGTGAGTGTCATGATGAAGGTTCAATCATTTGTGTGAAAAAGCATGTGAGGGAAGCAAGAGAAAAGCTGAAGGGTTCTGTTGGTGCAGACACCTTCAGGGAGTTGGGTTTGAATGATATGGGTGAAGAGGTTGGCTCAAGGTGGACAGAAGAGGAGGAACATTTGTTCCAGCAGGTTGTCTTGTCAAACCCTGCTTCTCTGTGCAGAAACTTTTGGGATGAACTCCCTCTTGCCTTCCCTTCCAAGTCCAGCAAAGAACTAGTGAGCTACTACTTCAATGTATTCATGTTGAGGAAGAGGGCTGAGCAGAACAGATTTGACCCAGTGAACATCGACAGTGATGATGACGAATGGCAGGCAGGTGACGATGGTGAGTATCCAATCACAGGAAGAACTGATGAATACTTGCCAACTGAGTCTCTTACTGATCAAGATGATGTTGCATGCAATCCAGTTCCTTTAGAAAGGGATCTCTATGAAGATTCTGATGATGAGGATGAGCTGGACAATGCCAGTGGAGACAGGCATAATGGTGCCCAGAGGGCTGGTATGTTGTCAGAGGGTAATCGTGTAATGTCGGTCATAGAACATAATCAACAGACGTTCAAGTTAGATGCAGAGGCGCAAGACGACTCTTGCACATCATTTGAGGCTCATCAGGTTGGTGTTGAAGGTGGGACACATACTGATATTGCTGATGACAATCATTACAGGAGTGACGGCTTTGGTGGTGGTGCAGAACATGGGTTCTTCGGTAATCAGTGTGACACAAAAGAGTGGGACTTCGGTCTCAGTATCGGTTGGGAAAAGCATGATTTTTTGTCAACAAACAATGTCATAGAAGAGGTGTTCGGGAAGTGCTGTGACACTGCTGACCAGGACCTTATCTGAGCCAGACGCGGAGGCTTCTTGTCAGCTGCGAAAACTTTAGGGTTCTCTGAATTGTACAGCAGTAGTTGGCTATTTTGATTTAATGCCTCACTTGTTCTTACAGGAATCTCATCTCTGTCCTTGGAACATCATCTGCTTGTGATTTCGTCACATGATTAATGTAAATCCGTAGTCTGTTGATAGCCTGTGGAATGTATGTATCATCTTTGTTGTGACGGTGTCTCTTGACCTGAGCGTTTTTTCTATGTGCTAGCGAGGGTCATGTAATAAAAGCTGTTGTTGTTCCTTGACCCTGTCTGCAAATAAATGTAACCTGCCAGTCAATGTATTCCGAAAGGTCATTTTTATCTGATCTGAAATCTGTAGTCGTTTCCGCGGCTCGTTCGTCGTTTAGTGTCATTAGTGTATTCTCGTTATGGTAGCCATTCCGCGGGCCATCAGCCCATCAGTGACATTAGCGTATTCTCAATGCAGATATTAGAGCAATTTTAATAACACAGTCAACCGTTGGTTATAAAGATCCTTATAGCATATGCCATTTAGGTCATGTTTGGCATGGCTCTGGAGCAGAACTCCAAGGAGGAGCTGGCCAGGGCATAACAAACACCATAACTTCAGGGTTGTGAACTCTATGAAGTTTTTGGAGCTGTTCTGAAAACTCAAAAAAAAAAAACAACTTAGTCGTGGAGTTTGGAGTTATTTACACATTGCCACCGGTTATGAGAAACAATCTAAACTTTGGAGTAGAGTTGCTTCACCCGGAGTTTTGAAGTAGAGTTGCTCTGGGTGGAGCAGAACCATGACAAACAGACTCTTAGTCTAGCTATATAGTGATTAGCTCCTCGTTATTAATGTAGAACTTCACTTGTCTCTCATATAGCTTCTTGATTCTTGTGTTGGAGTCGTCTATAAGTTTATAGTACGCTTTATCTATACTATCCTCTCTTCTCGACCTTAACATTTAGCCAGCTTATAGCTTCTTATTATTCTTGCCGCTACCCGATCTGAGGATTTTCTCTCCGACAAACACCTCCACTGGAAGATTACTCGAAAATAAATTTTGATGGAGCCTTTGTAGAAAAAGATAAGAGGAGTGCATGGGGATTCATCGTTGGAGAAAGCAAGGACATGGACTAGATGGGAATTTACCACATGGTGGTGATGTGGTTAAGCTGAAGTTGAGGGATGTCTTGAAGTGTTGAGAGCGGCAATTCATCTGGGGATTTCTCACATTGTATTGGAATCAGATTCTGCTAATTTATTGATGGCTCTCAAATCAGACGACTACAATCTACGATGGGAGGTTGGCTATTCCAAGAAAGTCGTTTTCTATTGCATTCCAATTTTACAATATTAGATATTTGTGATTTTATCACTAATGCTCTTGCTCAATTTGTTGTAAACGAGATGACTGATCAACTGTTGCTTTGGTTTGATCCGCTTCCTGATTTTATAATTGATCTCATGGTTCACGATCTTGTTGAACCTAATATAATATAACGAGTTGGACATGTTTTTTAAAAAAAACACTTATGGATTGTTTGGTTCGCTTCCCAACTTGCCATAATTTGTCCAACTTTTTTTTTGTCTAATGTTAGTTCTACAGTTTTTCTGACTAACTTTAGATAAGTTGTAGCGTAGTTAACCAAACATGTCTACTCCAAATCCAATACAGTACAGTTTCATAGTTCATACAACAAGTAACAGTGTATCATCTATGAGATCACAGTTGCGCAGCTGCGGCTGAAGACTTGGATGACGTTGTGGCCCACTGATTCGGGAGCCCACATGTCACAGGGGAGAAGAACTCGCACAGCTATTCGAACGCCTCGGGCGGAGCGCCTAGGACGAACTAGCCGTTAACCTCCGGGCTCCAGCCTCCAACGTTCCCTTTTCGCATCGCCCTGCCGGCTGCCGCTCGCCCTTTTCTCTGTTTCCCAATTCCCATACGCATGGAAACATCTCGTCGACCCAAACCCATCCACCCACAAGGCGGAATACACGATCCAGTCCGATCCTCGCCCCGCGCGCTGCTCCAAACCCTGGCGATGTCGACGGCGGCGGCCGCGAAGACTCCGATCAAGGCCCTGGGCTCCGCGGCCGCGGGTGCCATGACTCCGACCAAATCTCAGGCCCCCGCGGCGGCCAAGACGCCCTGTACCTCTCGCGCGCGGTCCTCCCACGCATCCGAGAATTCCAACCCCAACATCCCGGGCACGCCGCCTCCCCCGCAGTCGACGCCGTCCAAGCCCAGCCTCAAGTCCCCGGCGGGCGCGGGAGCCAGGTCCGCCACCGCGAAGAAAAAGCCCTCCACGCCCGCGCCCGCCGCGCCACCGCTGGAGCGGGAGCGGGAGCGGCGATTCCTCGTGGCGAAGAAGGGCGCGCGGCGGAGGCGCAACGTCGGGACCATGGGAGGCGGCGGGGGCGGCCGCGGGGGAGAGATCGACTTCGACAAGTGCCGCGAGGCCGCTCGCGAGGCGCTGCGCGCGTCGCAGGGGGAGTTCTTCCGCAAGGAGGTCGCCGCATCCACAGCCACCGGAGAGGATCAATTGGGACAGGAGGAGGAGGGGAAGCCGCTGGCTGACGAGGATGTGAAAGGTGGAGCATTCGAGGAGCGGCAGGAGGAGGAGACCGACGCGGAGCTGGAGGGGAGCAGCAAGGTTAGGGCGATGAGGACGAAGGCGATGGCTAAGGCGATGAGCAGCGTTCCGAATCCTGGCTCTGGCCGCGTCAAGCATATGGTGCAGGCCTTCGAGAGCCTGCTCAACATCTCCGGCGCCACCTCCGATGCTGAAAGGGCCGGTGAGGGCTCATGGGCGCTGCCCGGGTTGCAGCTATGGAAGGAGGATGATAAGGGTGATCTGGGGTTCCCACCAGTGTCGGTGTTCTCTTCTGCTGATTTCCAGAATGCAGGGTCTAATCGACTCTGCTCGTCACTAGATGGAAACACCGTCAGGTTGGTTGACGTCGACAAACAAGCGGAAGGAAGTGTTTTATGATTTTCTCTGAAACACAATTTTCTGGTAACAGTTTGTCACTCATTTTAGGTCGAGCTGGGACAGCAGAACATCGACTGGCGAGTGCAGCAGGAGAAATGTAAGCCTGGCACAGTTTTAATTTCTACTTGAGTTGGGTCATGGTGGATCATATTCTCATAGCCGAATGTATTCTTGCTCTCTGACAGTCATCTGAGTCACTAAGGAGCAGAACATCGGCTGGCGGGCGCAGAAGCAGGAGAAACGTAAGCCTGACATAGGTTTAGTTTCTATTTGGCTTGGGTCATGTTAGAGCATGTTCTAATATCTGAATTCATGCTTGCTCTCTAGCAGTCATCTGAGTCACTAAGGAGCAGCTGGAACAAAAAGCTCAAGGTCACCAGCCAGCATCCATTCAAGTTGAGGACAGAGGTAATAACGCATCCTCAGTGTTGTCGCAGTCATGTCCTATAAGTTGACATACATGCTTCAGCTAGTTCGTGAAAATTTAGTCACCATGTTTTCTTTGCGATGACAGCAAAGGGGAAAGTTTAAGGAACAGCAGTTCGTCCAAAAGGTGCAAGAGATGCTTGCAGAGGAAGAGAAGAAGCGTATTCATATTGCGCAAGGATTGCCATGGACTACCGATGAACCCGAGGTATGTTTAACTAACTCATATTGCGCAGAATTTTGTGTTTAGGGAGTGTTTGAATGTAATAGAGCTAATAGTTAGTGACTAAAATTAGTTGAGGCATCCAAACACCCTAGCTAATAGTTCAACTATTAACTATTTTTGGTAAATCAGTTAATAGTTAGGTAGCTATTTATTAGCTAGCTAATTCCACTAATAAATTTTAGTCAACTAACTATTAGTTCTAGTGCATTCAAACACCCCTTAAGATCTTGACAAAATTGTGATTTTTTCTCATTTCAGTGTTTGATAAAGCCTGCAGTCAAAGAAAGAACTGAGCCGATAGACCTTGTTTTGCATAGCGATGTGCGTGCTCTTGAACGTGCAGAATTTGATCAGCACGTGAGCCCCTTAAAAACTTATTTTACATACTTTACTATCTGAGATGTAATGCCATTGGAGTTAATCGATATACCTATTATGTTTGATCATGTTCTTTTTGAGAACTTAGGTTTTGGATAGGAACAAGTTTGCTGAGCAACAAAGATTAGAATGGGAAAGGCAACAGGAATTAGACGAAGAAGAAAGGATAAGGCAACTGAGGAGAACCGAGCTGATTCCTAAAGCTCAGCCCATGCCATACTTTGACCGCCCATTCATCCCCAAAAGGTGATGACCGAGTTAGATTTTGACTCATTTACAGGCCTGATAAGTTACCTTTTATTCTTTTTTTACTGTTGGTTTGCTACCTCGATACTTGAGAGATGTATTGTCATTTACAGAACTAACCTTTTTTCATCCGTTTTATCGGCATAGGTCCACAAAACCTCCTACAGTTCCCATGGAACCGAAATTCTACCTCAGGCCAGAAAAGTTATCCTGGTGAGCTTTTACTTCCAAAAAATATAACTAAGTTGACATATTTATGCGCAAAACTACTTTCCCGAACCCTGAATTTATTTATCTGTGCAAAGCATGCTCACCATGCTTGGTTACGTGTTAATGGTGGCTGACAGTTACTATCGACAGCAATGTATGGAACTTGGAAAGCTGAATCCACAACATCAGTGCCAACATCCGCTGTGGCAATCGAGAAATGCAGAGCATCGACACACATGATCCAACAACTGTTTCCATTTCCTGGCATCGTCTTATTCATTCTTGATTCGTCTTCTTCCATGTGCGAAGAAATTGCTATCAAGCGTGTTTTTGTAGCTTTGCTTGGATCGCCTTGCCTCCAAGTTCTGTTAATCGCTGGCTCTGTGCTTCAGATGCAATCCCACCGAGGTTTGAAATTTGTCGTTCAAGAAACTGATAAGGAAATTCAAGGATGAATTTTCTGTGGTATATTAATATGTACTTTAATGTTGGTTCTTGCCCGCTATGCATGAGCCCGGCAGTCCCAGTGTGCTTTTATATGGTAGTTTCTATTTGTGCTTAAGTATATAATATAAGAGAAAAATATGTTGTATATGAGTTTAGAACCAACAATTATGGTTCGAACCTTTATGTCTGCATGGTTTTGGCATTTAACTATGAGTTAGCACAATGGCCATAGAAACCGTGAAACTAGAGAAACTGGTGTTTTAATATAGTAGATAGAGAAGATAAGAGATGGTCTAGTAATATGTTGCAGTTGCTGACCTGGTTGTGTATGTGCAGAAGTGTAGCAATCTGAAACTTCGAACAATTCAATTCAATTTCTGCGCTCTAACGTGTTCATTTGATGTACACTCAATTCTTCCCGCGAACAAAATCGTTTCATGAGCAACACAAAAATGTTATATCAGAGTTATCTTTATTAAATTTACAAAGGAATTTGTTTGCATCTACACTACTAAATAAATATATTACCAAAACATATATTATAATGCATTTAATTAAACTAACTCGTTGTTAGTGTCTTTTTCAATAAAATTGGTCAACTTATATAACTCGTACACACCTATTTTGGGATAAAGAGAGTATATAGCTGTAAAAAAACTTGTTGAGCGGGATGCATTAATTGACGGTTGATGCAAAACGAATGAATTTGTAAAAATGTCAAAGAAATATGTATTAAAAAGTGTGTCACTTGAGATCTCGTATAAAAGCAAAAGGTGCTCACAAGTCACAATAGATTCAATCATTTTCTTTGTTAGATTAGGCACAACCTGCTCAGGCAGTGAGGCACCGTCTAGTAAAGCCTGATTTGGTGGACAGAAAATTAGAGGGATTTATGGGGTATTTCTCTTCCATGTCCCGCTTTTTGCTTTTTGTTCCGTATTTTGCAATTCGGGAAGAAGTCCTGACTGCCTAATCCAGTGACAAGCTTTAGGCCCAGGGCCCAGCGCATGAGCATTGAGCCCATCCAGTCTTCATTCCCCGAGAGCGAGACGCTTCAATGACCTCTTCTGTATGACACGTGGGTCCCTCGTAAGCTATTCTACGCGCACGGCGCACCCAGCGCTTCTCCTTCCGTCCTTGGCAACCAGGCCCAGGCATCGTTTCACCGCTATTCCTCCTGCCCCATCTCCTCCCGATCCATCCGAGCCCAAACCCTAGTCCAGCCAGATCTCCGCCGCCGCCGGCGAGAGCACGGCATCAGATCCGCCGCGATGGCGTTCCGCCGCATCTTATCCACAGCGGTGCGCCGCCGCTCGGCCATCGCCGCGGCAGCGGCCGGGAACGCGCGCGAGGCCTCCACGGCCGTCGCCGCGGCGCCCGGCGTGCTAGCCCCCGACGCGACCCCGGTGCGCGCTCCCGTGATGCCGTACGATCGCATCGCCGAAGCCGTTAACGCCAGGCTCCGGCGGCTTGAGCACCCAGACCCGCGCTTCCTCCGCTATGCAAGCCCCGTGCCGTCCCACGCCGACCACACGGCCATCCTTGCGGCGCCGGAGACCCGGGTCACCACGCTGCCCAACGGCCTGCGCGTGGCCACGGAGTCGTCCCTCGCCGCGCGCACGGCTACGGTGGGTGTGTGGATCGATGCGGGCAGCAGGTACGAGAACGAGGAGGCGGCCGGCGTCGCGCATTTTGTCGAGCACATGCTGTTCAAGGGCACAGGGAAGCGTAGCGCCGCGCAGCTGGAGCAGGAGATTGAGGACATGGGTGGCCACCTCAACGCTTACACGTCGCGGGAGCAGACGACCTACTACGCCAAGGTGCTTGACAAGGACGTGCCCCGTGCGATGGAGGTCCTCGCGGACATCCTGCAGAACTCCAATCTCGACCAGGCCCGCATTGAACGTGAGCGCGAAGTGATCCTACGAGAGATGGAGGAGGTATGCATCCTGATTTGTAGTCTTGTAGATATCTGTTGTTTATTTAAAATTCTTAATTTTGTGCTGTATTAACCAGTCTGGGTAATAATCACTAATCAGTCATTTGTTTTATCTATGTTCGTTACTCTCAATGGTTAAGTGTATCGATCTGTTGAACTTTTTTGTCTTTTTATTGAGGAAGTTTTTATCTTCTTAAAGATATTGTCTTATTTACCTCAGATAAGATGCATTATGTGTTCTATGGTGTGTGATGAAAATCTTTCTGGTTTGTTGTTAGCATTTCTACTAGTACTAAAGCCATATCATAATTCATAAAGAGGGTAATGCATTTCGACATGGGATAGTTTTCTGGAAAATTTAGAGTAAGGAAACAAGGTGAGTAATCTGCTAGGCGTTTGTTCCTCTTAAACTTGCTGAGAAGTTAGCTGGGCGAAATCATATTTTTTTAGCGGGCAAGGAGATGAAAGGGTTGAAGACATCTAGCCAATACCTGTCTCATAAGCAACTTGTTTTGGATCCTTTGTTCACTATAGTCATCAACCCTTGTAATTGCTTTTGCTTGTTAGTAATTCTCAATTTGGTTAAACATCCAAGGTGTTGTGTATAGTAAAATATATGTGTTCAGTGTTATGAAATGCTTTTTGCTTAAATGTTCTGTCTGTTTCTTCCTTGCATAGGTTGAGGGACAGTCTGAAGAAGTTATATTTGATCATCTCCATGCAACTGCATTCCAATATACATCCCTTGGCAGACCAATCTTGGGTTCTGCAGATAACGTCAAGTCAATCACCAAAGAGGACCTCGAGAACTACATTGCAACTCATTATACAGCTTCTAGAATGGTACATAATATTTAAAATTTTCAGCTGCAATGCATCTGCGCCATTTTATGTTCCTGTTATTAGAGTATGATGGAAGTATTTCTGCATGTTTTCAGGTTATCACAGCTGCAGGCAATGTTAAACATGAAGACATTGTTGAGCAGGCAAAGAAGTTGTTCAGCAAGCTATCAACTGACCCTACAACAACAAACATGTTGGTCTCTAAGCAGCCAGCCTCTTTCACTGGTTCTGAGGTGGGTTCTACAATTTTTGCTCTATACTTAGTTGTGCTATTTAAAGGGCTGGCCTGGAGCAGTGGAGAGAGATGTCTCACTGAGTCACCAGGTCATGGTCTGAAGCAGCCTCTCCGCATTTGTGGGTGAAGGTTTGCTTGGTTTATCCCATCCCCAGACCCCACTCATGTGGGACGTCCGGCACTTGGTCTGCACTTTTTTTACTTAGTTGTGGTATTTGTCATGAACCCACATTATCTCATCATTGTATGCTTCTTGATAGGTTCGAATCATTGATGATGACATGCCCCTCGCTCAATTTGCTGTTGCTTTCAATGGAGCATCATGGGTGGATCCTGATTCTGTTGCACTGATGGTTATGCAAACAATGCTTGGTTCATGGAACAAGAGTGCTGGTGGAGGAAAGCACATGGGGTAAGTTCACTCCCTTTTCTGGTATTTTCTTTTCGTCATAATGTTTACAGGACTGATCCACATTTTTCGATATTCTGTTACTGACCATATCTTTGTCATGTCACCCTGCTTTACTGTTTACAGTTCAGAGCTTGTGCAGAGGGCAGCAATCAATGACATCGCTGAGAGTGTAATGGGATTCAATACGAATTACAAGGACACTGGTCTTTTTGGTGTCTATGCTGTTGCTAAGGTTAATGTTATATTTCTACCTTTGAAGTTGGCATAAATCGCCTGAAATAATATTTTATCGTATACATTGTGTTGTCATATATGTCATCCATATCCGTTGTTATGAAAGAAATGTGTACCCACAGCTATTTTATTTGTTAAAATTCCTTGAATAGTAAGATAAATAAACATACCTTACATAGACACTATTCACACTCTCTAGATCCACTTTTAGTGGTGTTTTGTTTTTCTTCCTATTAAATTCTCCCAGCTGAAGGGCGGGCCTGGTGCAGCGGTAGAGCCTACCGTCTGTAACCGGAAGGTCCCGGGTTCGAGCCCCAGCCTCTGCATATTATGCGGGTAAGGCTTGGCGCTTAAAGATACCCTTCCCCAGACCCCGTACAGTGCGGGAAGCCTACGGCATTGGGTACGCCCTTTTTTTTTAAATTCTCCCAGCTCCCATAAAACTTGTATCTAAGATACACACAGGGTGTTGCAGTTGGGTCTTGTTAGTGACAACAATGTTGTTGGGATGAATTCAGTGACAACAATGTTGTTCAGTGACAACAATGTTGTTGGGTAAGACAGCCCCCAGGCATGTAGAAGACCTTTTCGCATAGGTTGAGAAAACCCCCAAACCCCTGCCACACCCATACACAACGGCACTGTAGTGGTGTAGCCCATGTGAGAACGACCAGGACCAGGCCTGTGCTTTGCGTGGGACAGACGAGGGGATTTTTTTTACTCCAGCCTGGAATTCTCTCCCACGGGGAGTCGAACTCAGGACCTGAAAAGTGCTACTCAGACCACCTAACCAACTTAGCTAGAGGCCCTTTCGCAATTCTAACCACTTGCAGTTGGTTGGAACCACTAGTTAGCATTTGTATTGACTATTGCTCTGATAGCTTTTGATGACGAAAGTTGCCAGTCTGAATTTCTTATCTTTATTTACATACCAAATTGAAGGCCCTTTTTTCTATTTGTAAACAATAAAATAGACAGGGACCTTTCTTTTCTACTTCAATCTAAAATATTGAGCCCCAATATCTATGTCTACTTGGTAAATCTATTGCGAAATATTGAAACTAATAAGGCTTCTATTTATCTGTTAATGTAGCTTGTCTGTCCTGTAGTTCAATGCTGAATCAAGTTTTATTTCCCACTAATCTGTTGTGAATCGTAATTTTTGCTTATGCGGTGGTCCTGTGATCTTGTGATGTTGCTCTTGTGCAACAGCATGCCTTTTTTGTCAACCTTTTCCTGATGATCATTGATCTTATGTGACCTTGCAAACTTGGTTCTTCAGGCTGATTGCTTGGATGATTTGGCTTTTGCAATTATGCATGAGATGAGCAAATTGTCATACCGGGTTACGGAAGAAGATGTTATCCGTGCACGTAATCAGGTAATGTTTGAAGTTGTTACGGGGGAACATTGTCATTCCCAGTACTGTACGTCGGTTTACTCGGACACTGCACGCAACAAAGCGTGATTTATGGTGTTCTCTTTGTTTTGGGCTCAAGAGACAATCAATGATATTTGTTTCATTAATATGCCGGCATATGCGAATAACCCATCGAAAATTTTCAGACTAGTATCACATTTTCATTACTTTGTGATGATAATTTCAGCTGAAGTCCTCTATCCAACTCCACCTTGATGGTTCAACTGCTGTTGTTGAGGACATTGGCCGTCAGGTATTATCTTGCTCCATTGTTTTGGTGTCTAAAACCAATTATGTTATGCCAAATCTTAATCCTCAGCACCTTATACGTTTTTTCCGTTCCCCTATTGTTCCAGCTGCTGACCTATGGACGAAGAATTCCTACCCCCGAGCTTTTTGCAAGAATAGATGCTGTTGATGCAAGCACTGTGAAGCGTGTTGCAAACCGCTTCATCTTTGATCAGGTACTGTTTTGGCAACCTAGAACCTCTCACCCTGTAGAACGTTCAGCATCTTTATGCTTCCTTCTCTAGTAAATTCTAAAGGTAGCTCTTTTTTTCGTTGGGCACTCATTATTTAAGATGTACTACTCTTTTTGTTGTATATCATGCTGTTTTTGTGGTAGACCTCTAGTGATAGGATTGTATGGTTTCATGTTGTGCTTCTTATGCTTACAACTAATCCATTGGATGACTTGCAATCAGATCTCTTCGGTGTGCAGTTCAAAGCTAAGCATCTACTTTGCCTTCAGTAACTTAGTTTGGGAAAATTAAAAAAACTGGAAAAATAAAAGAACTATTCTTTGAATTATTTCCTATCAAACTTGGGAAAACAATATATTCGGTTTGTTTGCTTTTTGTGTCAGGATGTTGCTATTGCTGCGATGGGGCCGATCCAAGGACTTCCAGACTACAACTGGTTCAGACGCCGGACCTACATGCTCCGTTACTAGATTAATCAGCCGGTGTACCCATGTTTACCGTCTGCAAAAGACAAGATAAAATTTGCCTCTTTTAGCGTCAGTATATTAAGGCCTCAGCACTGCACATTACGTGCTGCGATGGAGGAATTTTTTGAGAATTTGTTTTATTTCTTGTCGTGTCCAAAATCCACAAATCTGTCAATAATGATAGGCAGGTTCGACTGACGTGGCTGACTTGGTTGGCCACCGGATGTTTTCTTACAACGAGTCATGAACCATACCGTCCCATCTTTTGTTGGAAGATTTTACTTTGGCAAATAATTTTGTGGCACGTTATATGTAAAGATGGTACAGTTTTAGCTTCATTGTCCACAAATCTTGTTTTGAACGATTATTGTCGTGTATTTAGTCAATTTCCTGGCGTTTGCTTTCGTGCTGTTCTGGCATATTATGGTCAAGGCGTAGCAAGGCGGGCTCAGCTTGTACTGTGTTGGCACCGGAATCTTCAGTCATGCAGCGTCCAGCAGTCTTGCAAAAGCTCTCAACTTCTGCATAGAGTACCGAATGATCAGATCAGCTTATCAATCTCTCCGCTTCGGAGAAAACATGAGTGGAGGCAAATCTGGAAATTTTGGCTAACTTTTTCACTATATCATTACTCTATTTTCTAATACCATGTGCTGAACTTTAGTGAGATGCTAAGGTCCTCATTGGTTGCCTTCCCCTGCATGACTCCAGCTACTATGCTGGACCTGTATAAGATAAGCGTGATTGGTTACTTGTTTTCTGCGGGCTAGGTTGAAGAGAGTCTGCGTTGGGTTTAGACGCACTCATCAACTGCGTAGCTGGTTGCCCGTGGGCTCCGCATCTTTAGCCTGCACCACGCGAGCCTAGCTCTGCATAAACGAATGAAATTTCTGCATTCGCGGAGACTAGCGCAAGGGCCCTTTTTGCATTCGTGGAAGCAGGTAAGGTATGCTCACTCCACCGGACATCCAATTATCCAAACGCGACAAATCTGTATGGATCCGACCTGGTTGGGGGTATGGTACAATCAACTAATCGCGCTCTAAAGTTTAAAAGTAGCTAAACTGTTGTTGGGTGCTAAAGTTTAGCGATTCACTTTCAGTAACTTTTAGCATTCATGCTTTGATCTTCAAGTGCCAAAGTTTAGCTAAAAAAAACAATGCTAAATTCTAGCACCATGAATATAATATAAGGCATATTTGGATCTATGGGGCTACAGTTTACACTACACTTTAGTACTTAGAGATCCAAACGGAAGTGCTAAAATTTGCTAAATGTGAAGTGCTAAACTTTAGCACCTATTAACAGTTTAGCTCTTCCAAGTATACTAAAATGAGCTAAAAGTGGTATATATGGTGATGAAAAGATGTA
The DNA here is from genome assembly GCF_902167145.1 of Zea mays. Classification (NCBI taxonomy): domain Eukaryota; kingdom Viridiplantae; phylum Streptophyta; class Magnoliopsida; order Poales; family Poaceae; genus Zea; species Zea mays. Next base: position 153,656,449 of record NC_050104.1, on the reverse strand, counting down.
TCCTACCCTCCTGACCCCACTCTCTCGTGTATTAATCAGGGGTACGAATGTATTTCTATATCTATGAGCTAACACACTTGCTTCTAAACACTATTTATGTACTAAACTTTAGCTCTTCATTTGAGATGGCTAAACTTTAGCACCATGTTAAAGTTCAACACATGAGATCTAAATAGGCTCTAAAGGTTTCTAGAATGAGTACTAGTGGAAGTTGCTTAGCTTCATGCCCAGCAAGCCCAAATAAACCCATTCCTATCGGTTGGATTCAACGACGTCCGAGATCGATTTCGGCAACCAATAGAACCCTCAGTTGGCCACCTCCACAAAACCTACTTAGGACTCTTTTGGATCAAAGTAATTTTACAGGAAAACATAAGATTCTGATTTTCATAGGAATTGTCATTGTAGCATCCTTTGGATTGTAGGATTGAGCCTTAGGAAATTTGGAGGAAATAAATCCTTTGTCATCTGTTTCCTATGCAAACCGCAGGAAAATAAACATCCAACCATAGCTCTTTTTCCAATCCTCTGTCCCGACCAAACAACTCTCTGGTTAAAATTACTATATTTTATAATCCTTTGTTTTGCACATGCATTTCTACATCGTTCCTATATTTTTCTATTCCTGTATTTTTTTTTCCATTTACTACATTCCAAAGGAGCCCTTGTTTCCCATGTTCTTCCTCGAAATTTCGATCTCTTTCAGAATCCCTAAAACATGAAATTTGTTATGTTCCCTCCTACCAAGCCCATGTATCTCCTTAACGTCGTCGTGACCTGTAAGGGTTTGTTCGCTTTGGCAGGGATTAAAGAAGATTAGAGGGAATTAAATCTCTTTCTAGTCAAAAATTGAATAGGAAGAGATTTAATCCCCTCAATCCTCTTCGATCCTTGTGTAACCGAACAAGATCTAAAAGGTCTTTTTTGTTTTCTTAGACTAATCTTGCAATAGGCATTACAACCTCTACATAATTTTATCTAGAATTCCCATATAAATGGGTTTAGGACTGATACATCATATTAGTAGGAGTGTAAAGGCTTTCATTCTATATATTTTCTAAAATACAAAATGCATTTTATTGTAGTCAATGATGAACTTGTAATGATGCTTCTAATATTCCTAAATTCTATGGTTTCTCTCGCTCTCGACGATTTATGACAAAATAACAATTGTTCTTTCAAGCTGACTCTTATTTTTAATTAGTCGCCATGGTGAATTTAGTAGACATGATGCTCTTTTAGGAAGCAGTGCTCAAGCATATTGGTTCGAACCCAAAAGTTTAGTTTGTACCGTAAGAATGCAAATATTAAATATAGTGTGATTATAAAACTAATTACATGAAATACTAAACAATAAATAAATTTATTAAATCTAATTAATCTTGTCGGCGTTTCGAGACAGGGGGGTCACTAAGCCGACGAGTGAGTGTGCTGCGTGCCCCAGCCCAGATGGGTCGAGCGCGTGGGCGAGCGCGAAGGGGGGAGAGGCGAGGTGGCCGGAGCCGAGCGTGAGAGAGGTGGAAGTCCCGCGGCCTTCGTGTTCGTCCCGCGCCCAGGTCGGGTGCGCTTGCAGTAGGGGGTTTACAAGCGTCCACGCGGGTGAGGGAAGCGAGCGGCCCCAAGAGAGCGCCTGTCCCGTCCTCGGTCCCGCGCGGCCAACCTTCTCTAAGAAGGCCCTGGTCCTCCCTTTTATAGTCGTAAGGAGAGGATCCAGGTGTACAATGGGGGTGTAGCAGAGTGCTACGTGTCTAGCGGAGAGAGCTAGCGCCCTAGGTACATGCCAATGTGGCAGCCGGAGAGGTCTTGGCACCTTGCTGGCGTGATGTCGTGGCTGTCGGAGGTGCAACGGAGCCTGGCGGAGGGACAGCTGTTGGAGCGGTCGAGTCCTTGCTGACGTCGTCCTGCTTCCGTAAGAGAGCTGGGGACCGCCGTCGTCACAGAGCTTGTGGAGCGCCATCATTGCCCATCCGGCGGAGCTGGCCGGATGGGACGCCGGTCTTGTTCTCCGTGACCCGAGTCGATTCGGGGTAGGACGATGATGGCGCTCCCTGTTGACGTGGCGGGTCTGTGCCCTAGGCAGGGTGACGTGGGGGCTCCTCCGAAGCCGAGGTTGAGTCTGTCTTCTGTTGCCGAGGCCGAGTCCGAGCCATGGGGTCGGGCGAGGCGGAGGTCGTTCGACCGAGGCCAGGGCGGAGTCCGAGCCCTGGGGTCGGGCGAGGCGGAGTTTCGTCGTCTTCCGGGTCTTAGCCCGAGTCCGAGCCCTGGGGTCGGGCGGAGCGGAGTTTGCCGTCTTCCGGGTCTTAGCCCGAGTCCGAGCCCTGGGGTCGGGCGGAGCGGAGTTCGCCGTCTTCCGGGTCTTAGCCCGAGTCCGAGCCCTGGGGTCGGGCGGAGCGGAGTTCGCCGTCTTCCGGGTCTTAGCCCGAGTCTAAGCCCTGGGGTCGGGCGGAGCGGAGTTCGCCGTCTTCCGGGTCTTAGCCCGAGTCCGAGCCCTGGGGTCGGGCGGAGCGGAGTTCGCCGTCTTCCAGGTCTTAGCCCGAGTCCGAGCCCTGGGGTCGGGCGGAGCGGAGTTCGTCGTGGCGCCTTTGGCAAGGCCTGACCGCCTGTCAGACTCACTCTGTCGAGTGGCACCGCAGTCGGAGTGGCGCAGGCGGCGCTGCCCTTCTGTCAGACTGGTCAGTGGAGCGGTGGAGTGACGGCGGTCACTTCGGCTCTGCCGGGGGGGCGCGTGTCAGGATAAAGGTGTCAGGCCACCTTTGCGTTAAATGCTCCTGCAACTTGGTCAGTCGGTGTGGCGATTTAGTCAGGGTTGCTTCTGAGCGAAGCCAAGGCCTCGGGCGAGCCGGTGATGTGTCCGCCGTAAAAAGGGGGGCCTCGGGCGAGACGGAAGTCTCTCGAGGTCGGCTGCCCTTGGCCGAGGCTAGGCTCGGGTGAAGCGTGATCGAGTCACTTGTGTGGACTGATCCCTGACTTAATCGTACCCATCAGGCCTTTGCAGCTTTATGCTGATGGGGGTTACCAGCTGAGAATTAGGCGTCTTGAGGGTACCCCTAATTATGGTCCCCGACAGTAGCCCCCGAGCCTCGAAGGGAGTGTTAGCACTCGCTTGGAGGCTTTCGTCGCACTTTTTTGCAAGGGGACCAGCCTTTCTCGGTTGCATTTTGTTCCGGTGGGTGCGCGCGAGCGCACCCGCCGGGTGTAGCCCCCGAGGCCTCGGAGGAGTGGTTACACTCCTTCGAGGTCTTAATACCTTGCGTAATGCTTCGGCTGGTCTGGTCGTTCCCTCATGCGAACTGGTCGTAGCCCGGGTGCACGGTCGGGGCCCAAGCTCTCGGGCTGGTATGTTGACGTTGTCAACGGTTTGGCCGGAGCCGGTTTTTGCGAGAGCAGCCCCCGAGCCTCTGCACAGGGCGAGAGGACGATCAGGGACAGACTCGGCTTTTTACATACGCCCCTACGTCGCCTTTCCGCAAGGAGGAGGGGGGGAGTGCGCCATGTTACCCTCGATGGGCACCGAACATGGTGTCTCCGGTGAGCTGCAAGCGGGTAATCCGAGTGGACGTCCGTGCCCCGTTCGTTGGGGGTCGGCTAGGGGCCCAGAGGCACGCCCAAAAGTACCTACGGGTGATTTGCCGGACCCGGTCCCCTGGCGACGGGGTCCGAGGGCTCGATGCCTCCCTCCGATGGGATTCCGTTACAAGATCGTTCCCGCTGGTCTCGGAAATGTCCTAGGGTACCTCGGGAGCGCAGCCCGAGCCTCGGTTATGTATCGAACGTACCCCTGGTCATCCCTCGCTCGGTGTCTGAGGCGACTGTGAACCCTTCGGGGGCCAGCCTTCGAACCCCTGATCAGTAATGGGCGCGGAGCCCGAGTAGCCTGAGGCGGCCATGGAACCCTTCGGGGGGCTGGCCTTCGAACCCCTGACCAGTAGTGGGTGTCGGGCCCACGCGATCTGAGGCGACTGTTGAACCCTTCGGAGGGCCAGTCTTCGAACCCCTGATCAGTAGGGGGGGCTCGGAGCCCGGTTCCTTCGCGGAGAAGGATCCTTTTCGGGGTATCCCCCTTTCCCGGTCCCTGTTGCAAGAGATAGAGAAAGAGGAAAAAGGAAAAGGATACGAAATCGAACGACGTGGCATACCTCTTTTTGACGCGGTTATTACGGCGAAGGCGAAGCGTCGCGCGCTTCTCCCGCCAGAGGCGCCGCGTGTCCCGCCGCGGAGTTAATGCGACGGGGCGAGTAGTTGGTGGGGCGGCCGTTACGCGTGCGCGAACCGTTCGAGGAACGGGTCACGGGTGCACCGTCTTCACGCCGTGGGAGGAGGCTCTCTTGCTGTCCCAGGATGGGACGTGAGCCTGGCTGACGACGTGACTGCTGCGTCCGCCCGCCTGCCACCGCCATTACTGCCGGCCCACTTTCGGTCGCTTTGACCAACGCGCCAGGCTGGCGCTGCTGGGTCGCCTCGAGTCGCGGCATAGGCTCCGCAACCGAAGAGGCGCGACGGTGGCACGAGTGGCGGTGCGGTTGCTTGCATGCAGCAACTGGCGCGCCGGTTGCTTGACGCGTGGGCCTGGGCTCCCAAGCTGGCGTGTCAGAAGTCGGAGAAGCGCGTCCACCTGGCGCGGTTGCATGCCGCCTGCATGGCTGCCCGCCCCTTCCGCCCGTTGGTCTGGGCAAAAGTGGGGGGTCGCTTGTAACCGCTGGACGGTCGTGCGCACCACGCGCGGCGGTTTGGCTTCTTCTGCCCTGAGCCGGTTTGCATGACATGCGGGACCCAGCCCCCGAGTCGCAGGGGAGGGCCTTGGAGCGTGTTGGAGAAGACCCAGCCCGCGGCGTCTGGGGGCACACGTAGGGAGAGTTGCCTTTAAAAGGAGGGAGACTCCTTTCAGAAGGCAACCATGTCTTCTTCCTCCCTTATGCGTCGTGTCTTTCCATCTTCCAAGCCCCCGGATGGGGGGTATCCGCCGCCTTTCCGCCTCCTCGTTGGAGGAACGCAACTCCATGGGAGTTGGTACCTTTCAGCCATCGTTCGGCTTCAAGGATTTTCATCACGCAGCCTGGCCACACCCCGCCACCGGCGGTCACCCAAGATGGTGACCTCCAGTTCGACGGTGGGGAAAGCGGGCCAGGCCGCGGCCTCTACTCCTCCCTCGGCCTCAAGGATTTTCGTCATCCAGGCCAAGATGGAAGATGAGGCGAGTCGGGGGGCCGCCCCCGCGTGGGTCGGCTGCCTTTTTCTTCCCCCCGCGCCTGGGGGAGAATGGCGTCCTCGAGTCCCACGGGGACTTCCTCTAGCCATGCCGGGATAGGTAGGGCGCCAGTGGCCCTGGGTCTCCGTCTCCCTGCCTGAATGGCTGGTTCTCGTCCTCAGCGGGTGAGAGTCCTTCTGTCGTAACACCTGCCCCGAAGCCGCTGCTGAAGCTGCTTCGTCGCCCGGGGCGGGGGTCGTTGTTGTCGTAGTCAGAGCGGGCGGCGGCGAGCCGCCCGTCAGTCTTCTGTTGCTCCGCAGGCCCACCCCTGTCGAGTGGGGTTGTTCGTACCCGCGGAGGGGGAACCGGAGTTCCGTTTGTAATGGCACTTTGAATGCCAGTGTTTTTGTTCATTGTGGCTGTCGAGGCCTGAACATGTATGTAATTTCGGCACGGAGCCGTGTTTTTTCCTTATTTTTGAGCGCTAAGTCTCGCCTGTTGATTATCTGAACCGCTTTACCAAGCATGAGTCGCCCCGTGTCAAGGTGACGAGTGAGGTATCCGTATCCCGGAGGCGTAGGAATCCCTCGGCCCGATCGGCCTCGTCGTCTGGGGCTCCTCTAGCTTAGTTAAAGAGACCCCTCGGCCGCCCTTCGATGAGCCGAGGCCAGGGGTAGCGATATCAGTATGAACAGAGGCGGAGTTGGCTCGAGAATGGGAACCTGGTTGGCCGGAGCCTAGCCGTGTTGTCCGTCAGCGGAGCCGACGCCAAAGTTGATCAGCCGAGGCCTCGGGTCGGGCTGGCGCCCTTGGAAGCCGGTTGGCCGAGGCCCCAGGGGTAACCGGCCGAGCCGCCTGCTCGGGCCGGATTCCCGGAGGAATCCCTGGACCGCGTCGCCGTCCGAGGCTGGGTCGGACTCTGCTGAAGACGTCGTCGATGCCGAGGGTGCTACGGCTCCCTTCAGCGTGAAGACCCGAGCCTGCAGGATCAGATCGTCTTGTAGCGTGTGCCTTCTACGGCCGCCGAGGCCAGAAAACACACCCTCGCCGTGCTTGCGAAGCTGCGTCTTTTTTCCTCTTGTTTCGAGCATCTGGACTCTCTGTCGGTAACAGGGATGTTTGTGTGAGCGAGAGTTGCTTCTCGCGGAAGGGACGAGTGAGGTATCCGTATCCCAGAGGCGTGGGAATCCCTCGGCTCGGTCGGCCTTGCCGCTTACGCGTACTTTCACCCGTCCATGAGGCCCTGTCCCCGACTTAGTCGAGAAAGCTTGAAGGACTGCTTCGGCAGGAGAGCTTCCGAACGTGAAGACTTGTTCGGTCCACGGAGTCGCTTTATCCGAGCGCGAGTTACTTATCGCAGAAGGTGATGAGTGAGGTATCCGTATCCCGGAGGCGTAGGAGTCCCTCGGCTCGGTCAGCCTTGGCTGCTTACGTGTACTCCGTCGTTTCCAGGATCCGCTTTCCGAAGTAGTCAAGAAGCACGAAAGTAATCCTGCTAAAAAGAGATCCTTTTTCGAGGAAAAATTTGACGCAGAGGGGGTCTCCCCCCTTTTAGCCCCCGAGGGAGGGTCGGGCTTTGCCGAGGCTAGGCCGACCCTTCCTTGACGACTAAACTTTGCGTAGGTGCGAGGTATATGAACAACTTGGAAACATCTTAAGGGTAGAAGCGACGTAGCTGTTTGATGTTCCAGGCGTTGCCGTAGATCTCGCCTTGATTGTTGGCCAGCTTGTATGTTCCGGGCTTCAGAACTTTGGCGATGACGAATGGCCCTTCCCAGGGGGGCGTGAGCTTGTGCCTCCCTCGGGCGTCTTGCCGCAGCCGAAGCACCAGATTGCCTACCTGGAGGTCTCGGGACCGGACCCCTCGGGCGTGGTAGCGTCGCAGGGACTGCTGGTACCGCGCCGAGTGTAGTAAGGCCCTATCCCGAGCCTCCTCCAACTGGTCCAGCGATTCTTCTCGGCCAGCTTGGTTGCTTTGATCGGTGTAGGCCCTCGTCCTCGGGGAGCCGTATTCCAGGTCAGTGGGCAAGATAGCTTCAGCCCCGTAGACCAGGAAAAACGGCGTGAAACCCGTGGCACGACTCGGCGTCGTCCTTAGGCTCCAGACCACCGAGGGGAGTTCCTTCATCCACCGCTTGCCGAACTCGTTGAGGTCGTTGTAGATCCGAGGCTTGAGCCCTTGTAGAATCATGTCGTTGGCACGCTCTACTTGCCCATTCGACATGGGATGAGCCACGGCGGCCCAGTCCACCCGGATATGGTGATCCTCGCAAAAATCCAAGAATTTTTTGCCGGTGAACTGGGTACTGTTGTCGGTGATGATGGAATTTGGGACCCCGAAGCGATGGATGATGTTGGTGAAGAACGCCACTGCCTGCTCGGACCTGATGCCATTCAGAGGTCGGACCTCGATCCACTTGGAGAATTTGTCGATGGCGACCAGCAGGTGCGTGTAGCCCCCGGGCGCCTTCTGCAAGGGACCGACGAGGTCCAGACCCCATACAGCGAAGGGCCGGGTGATGGGTATCGTCTGCAGAGTCTGAGCGGGCAGGTGGGTCTGCTTCGCATAGAATTGGCACCCTTCGCAGGTGCGGACAATTCTAGTGGCGTCAGCCACCGCCGTTGGCCAGTAGAAGCCTTATCGGAAAGCATTCCCGACAAGGGCTCGGGGCGCTGCGTGATGGCCGCAAGCCCCCGAGTGTATTTCTTGCAGCAGTTCCCGACCTTCGGCGATGGAGATGCATCGCTGGAGGATGCCCGAGGGGCTGCGATGGTAGAGCTCCTCTTCATCGCCCAGCAGGACGAACGACTTGGCGCGTCGCGCTACCCGCCGAGCCTCGACTTGGTCGGGGGGTAGCTCTCCTCGACGGAGATATTGCAGGTACGGGGCCTGCCAATCTCGATCTGGCGTGGCCCCGCTCTGCTCTTCCTCGATGTTCAGCGCCTCGCCCTCGGGGGCCGAGGGTACCTCGGGCTGTGCCGAGGGTGCCTCGGGCTGAGCCGAGGGTACCTCGGGCTCGGGCGCGTCGTCGATCTTGACAGAGGGTTGATGCAGATCCCGGGAGAAGACGTCCGGGGGGACCGTCGTTCGCCCCGAGGCTATTTTAGCCAGCTCGTCTGCGGTTTCGTTGTAGCGCCGAGCGATGTGGTTGAGCTCGAGCCCGAAGAACTTGTCTTCCAGGCGCCGAACCTCGTCGCAGTAGGCCTCCATCTTCGGGTCGCGGCAGTGGGAGTTCTTCATGACTTGGTCGATGACGAGCTGCGAATCACCGCGGGCGTCGAGGCGTCTGACCCCTAGCTCGATGGCGATCCGCAACCCGTTGACCAGAGCTTCGTACTCGGCCACATTGTTGGACGCCGGGAAATGGAGGCGCAGCACGTAGCGCAAGTGCTTTCCGAGGGGCGAGATGAAGAGCAGGCCTGCGCCGGCTCCTGTCTTCATCAGCGACCCGTCGAAAAACATGGTCCAGAGCTCCGGTTGGATCGGAGCCGTCGGCAACTGGGTGTCAACCCATTCGGCCACGAAGTCCGCCAACACCTGGGACTTGATGGCCTTCCGAGGGGCGAACGAGATCGTTTCGCCCATAATTTCCACCGCCCACTTTGTGATCCTGCCCGAGGCCTCTCGGCACTGGATGATCTCCCCCAGGGGGAAGGATGACACCACAGTTACCGGATGAGACTCGAAGTAGTGTCGCAGCTTCCGCCTTGTCAGGATCACAGCATACAGCAGCTTTTGAACTTGTGGGTAGCGGATCTTGGTCTCGGACAGCACTTCGCTGACGAAGTAGACCGGCCTCTGAACGGGCAATGCATGCCCTTCCTCTTGCCTCTCGACCACAATCGCGGCGCTAACCACCTGAGTGGTCGCGGCGACGTAGACCAAGAGGGCTTCTCCATCCGCCGGGGGCACCAAGACAGGCGCCTTCGTAAGGAGCGCCTTCAGGTTGCCGAGGGCTTCCTCGACCTTAGGGGTCCAAGCGAAACACTCGGCCTTCCTTAAGAGGCGGTACAGAGGCAGACCTCTTTCGCCGAGGCGTGAGATGAAGCGGCTCAGGGCCGCGAGGCATCCCATGACCCTCTGTACACCTTTTAAGTCCTTGATGGGTCCCATGCTGGTGATGGCCGCGATCTTCTCCGGGTTGGCTTCAATGCCTCGCTCGGAGACGATGAACCCTAGGAGCATGCCTCGGGGCACCCCGAAGACACACTTCTCAGGATTGAGCTTGACTCCTTTCGCCTTGAGACATCGGAATGTCACTTCAAGGTCGGAGAGGAGGTCGGAAGCCTTCCTTGTCTTGACTACGATGTCATCGACGTAGGCCTCGACTGTGCGACCGATGTGTTCGCCGAACACATGGTTCATGCACCGCTGGTACGTCGCGCCCGCATTCCTCAAACCGAACGGCATGGTGACATAGCAGTACATGCCGAACGGCGTGATGAAAGAAGTCGCGAGCTGGTCGGACTCTTTCATCCGGATCTGGTGATACCCTGAGTAGGCATCGAGGAAGGACAGGGTTTCGCACCCAGCGATGGAATCCACGATTTGATCGATGCGAGGCAGAGGGTAGGGAACCTTCGGACATGCTTTGTTGAGACCAGTGTAGTCTACACACATCCGCCATTTCCCCCCTTTCTTCCTCACAAGCACAGGGTTGGCAAGCCATTCGGGATGGAATACCTCTTTGATGAACCCTGCTGCCATTAGCTTGTGGATCTCTTCGCCAATCACTCTGCGCTTCTCCTCGTCGAATCGGCGCAGAGGCTGCCTGACGGGTCGGGCTCCGGCCCGAATATCCAGCGAGTGCTCGGCGACATCCCTCGGTATGCCGGGCATGTCCGAGGGACTCCACGCAAAGACGTCGGCGTTTGCGCGGAGAAAGTCGACGAGCACTGCTTCCTATTTGGGGTCGAGCCCGGAACCGATCCGGATCTGCTTGGTGGTGTCGCCACTGGGGTCAAGAGGGACGGCCTTAACCGTCTCTGCTGGCTCGAAGTTGCCGGCATGGCGCTTCATGTCTGGCACCTCCTTGGAGAGGTTCTCCAGGTCGGCGATGAGGGCCTCGGACTCGGCGAGGGCCTTGGCGTACTCCACGCACTCCACGTCGCATTCGAACGCGTGTTTGTACGGGGGGCCGACGGTGATGACCCCGTTGGGGCCCGGCATCTTGAGCTTCAGGTAGGTGTAGTTGGGGACGGCCATGAACTTCGCGTAGCATGGCCTCCCTAGTACGGCGTGGTAGGTTCCTCGGAACCCGACCACCTCGAACGTCAGGGTCTCCCTTCGGAAGTTGGAGGGCGTCCCAAAGCAGACGGGGAGGTCGAGTCGCCCGAGGGGCTGGACGCGCTTCCCAGGGATGATCCCGTGGAAGGGCGCAGCGCTTGCTCGGACGGAGGACAGATCGACGCGCAGGAGCTTGAGGGTCTCGGCGTAGATGATGTTGAGGCAGCTGCCCCCATCCATCAGGACCTTGGTGAGCCTGACATTGCCGACAACGGGGTCGACGACGAGCGGGTATTTCCCCGGGCTCGGCACATGGTCGGGGTGGTCGGCCTGGTCGAAGGTGATGGGCTTGTCGGACCAGTCTAGGTAGACTGGCGCCGCCACCTTCACCGAGCAGACCTCCCGGCGCTCTTGCTTGCGATGCCGAGCCGAGGTATTCGCCGCATGCCCTCCATAGATCATGAAACAGTCGTGGACCTCGGGGAACTCTCCTGCTTGGTGATCTTCGTTCTTGTCGTCGTCGCGGGCCCTGCCACCCTCGGCGGGTGGCCCGGCCCTGTGGAAGTGACGCCGAAGCATAACACACTCCTCGAGGGTGTGCTTGACGGGCCCCTGATGGTAGGGGCACGGCTCCTTGAGCATCTTGTCGAAGAGGTTTGCACCTCCGGGGGGCTTCCGAGGGTTCTTGTACTCGGCGGCGGCGACAAGGTCCGCGTCAGCGGCGTCGCGTTTCGATTGCGACTTCTTCTTGCCTTTCTTCTTGGCGCCGCGCGGAGCAGACGCCTCGAGAGCCTCTTCCGATGGGCGGCCCTGGGGCTGCTTGTCCTTTCGGAAGATAGCCTCGACCGCCTCCTGGCCAGAGGCGAACTTGGTGGCGACGTCCATCAGCTCGCTCGCTCTGGTGGGGGTCTTGCGACCCAGCTTGCTCACCAAGTCGCGGCAAGTGGTGCCGGCGAGGAACGCGCCGATGACATCCGAGTCGGTGATGTTGGGCAGCTCGGTGCGCTGCTTCGAGAATCGCCGGATGTAGTCCCGGAGAGACTCTCCCGGCTGTTGTCGGCAGCTTCGAAGGTCCCAGGAATTCCCGGGGCGCACGTATGTGCCCTAGAAATTGCCAGCGAAGGCTTGGACCAAGTCGTCCCAGTTGGAGATCTGCCCCGGAGGCAGGTGCTCCAACCAGGCGCGAGCAGTGTCGGAGAGGAACAGGGGGAGGTTACGGATGATGAGGTTGTCGTCGTCCGTCCCACCCAGTTGGCAGGCGAGGCGGTAGTCCGCGAGCCACAGTTCCGGTCTCGTTTCCCCCGAGTACTTCGTGATAGTAGTCGGGGGTCGGAACCGGGTCGGGAATGGCGCCCGTCGGATGGCCCGACTGAAGGCCTGTGGACCGGGTGGTTCGGGCGAGGGACTCCGATCCTCCCCGCTGTCGTAGCGCCCCCCACGCCTGGGGTGGTAGCCTCGGCGCACCCTTTCGCCGAGGTGGGCCCGACGGTCGCGTCGATGGTGCTCGTTGCCGAGGTGGCCCGGGGCCGCAGGCGCGGTGTTGCGCGTGCGCCCGGTGTAGACCGAGGCTTCCCGCATGAATCGGGAAGTCGCGGCATGAGGTTCCGAGGGATATCCTTGCCTTCGGGAGGCAGTGCTTTCGGCCCGTCGGGCCGCAGCGCCTTCCAGGAGATTCTTGAGCTCTCCCTGGATTCGCCGACCCTCGGTGGTTGACGGCTCCGGCATCGCGCGGAGGAGCATCGCTGCGGCTGCCAGGTTCTGACCAACCCCGCTGGATGCGAGCGGCGGCCTGACCCTGGCATCGTTGGCGACGCTGTGCTGGAGACCTTGGGGCAGGTGACGTATTTCTCCGGCCAGGGGTTGGCCCGCCCATACCTGCCCGACGTCCCGACGGATCGGCTCAAGCGCTCCTGTTCCCTCGTTGATCCTGGCCTGCGCCTCGCGGACTTGCTCGAGTTGTGGGTCGTAACCCCCCGCCAGAGCGGGGACCACAGCTAGCTCCCGTGGGATGTCGGCGCGAGGCACCGGCCTAGGAAGATCACCGTCCTCCGGCATGCCGAGATGGTTGCCTTCGGAGGGATCCCCTAGCTCAATGTGGAAACATTCGCGGCTTGGGCCGCAGCTCTCGTCGCCAAGGCTGCGGCTTCCGTCGGAACAGTCGGATAGGCAGTAGTCACATGCGGTCATGAAGTCCCGCACGGCACTGGGGTTGCCAAGTCCGGAGAAATCCCAACAGATGCTGGGATCGTCATCTTCCTCGGACCCAGAGGGCCCGTAGGTCGAGACGTCCGCCAGCCGGTCCCAAGGCGACCGCATACAAAACCCCAGTGGGGTTGCACTCGCCTCAATGAGAGCGCCCGCCAAAACGAGGTCGTTTGGCGGGTTGAGGCCGAGTCGAAATGACGCAAGATGGGAGTTAGTCGGTACCTTTTGGTCGACGAGGAGCGACGTAGTCACATCGGGGACTGGTTGCACCGTCATCTCAGGTACGAGGGCGACGTCCTGCAGGCTTTCCGCGAGCGCGCCGGCGTCGTCTTCTTGCTCGGGGTCAGCGTGTCGCGGGGGGACGGCGCTTGCCTTCGTCTTGAACGCGAGGTCGACGTCCGGCGTGCCTTCCGTCGGGGCGTCGGGGGCGTCGATTCGCTCGACGGCCAACAAAGCGCGGCCTCCCGCTTGGCCTTGATGGCCCCGCCTCCTCCTCCGTTGGCGGGGGAGAGAACGGAGCGAGCTCGAAGGTTGCTCTTCCACCGCGTGGGGAAGATGTCGTCGATTCCGCCGCCGGCGGGCGGGTTGTCGGCCGCCATTGTCGTTGTCGCGCGGCGGTGGAAGAAGTATCATGTCGTAGCTGCCGTCGAAGGACATGAACTCAAGAGTCCCGAAACGAAGCACCGCCCCGGGCCGGAGAGGTTGCTGGAGACTGCCCATCTGGAGCTTGACGGGGAGCTGTTCGTCAGCACGCAGCAGGCCCCTACCTGGCGCGCCAACTGTCGGCGTTTCGAGACAGGGGGGTCCCTAAGCCGACGAGTGAGTGTGCTGCGTGCCCCAGCCCAGATGGGTCGAGCGCGTGGGCGAGCGCGAAGGGGGGAGAGGCGAGGTGGCCGGAGCCGAGCGTGAGAGAGGTGGAAGTCCCGCGGCCTTCGTGTTCGTCCCGCGCCCAGGTCGGGTGCGCTTGCAGTAGGGGGGTTACAAGCATCCACGCGGGTGAGGGAAGCGAGCCGCCCCAAGAGAGCGCCTGTCCCGTCCTCGGTCCCGCGCGGCCAACCTTCTCTAAGAAGGCCCTGGTCCTCCCTTTTATAGTCGTAAGGAGAGGATCCAGGTGTACAATGGGGGGTGTAGCAGAGTGCTACGCGTCTAGCGGAGAGAGAGCTAGCGCCCTAGGTACATGCCAATGTGGCAGCCGGAGAGGTCTTGGCACCTTGCTGGCGTGATGTCGTGGCTGTCGGAGGTGCAACGGAGCCTGGCGGAGGGACAGCTGTTGGAGCGGTCGAGTCCTTGCTGACGTCGTCCTGCTTCCGTAAGAGAGCTGGGGGCCGCCGTCGTCACAGAGCTTGTGGAGCGCCATCATTGCCCATCCGGCGGAGCTGGCCGGATGGGACGCCGGTATTGTTCTCCGTGACCCGAGTCGATTCGGGGTAGGACGATGATGGCGCTCCCTGTTGACGTGGCGGGTCTGTGCCCTAGGCAGGGTGACGTGGGGGCTCCTCCGAAGCCGAGGTTGAGTCTGTCTTCTGTTGCCGAGGCCGAGTCCGAGCCATGGGGTCGGGCGAGGCGGAGGTCGTTCGGCCGAGGCCAGGGCGGAGTCCGAGCCCTGGGGTCGGGCGAGGCGGAGTTTCGTCGTCTTCCGGGTCTTAGCCCGAGTCCGAGCCGTGGGGTCGGGCGGAGCGGAGTTCGCCGTCTTCCGGGTCTTAGCCCGAGTCCGAGCCCTGGGGTCGGGCGGAGCGGAGTTCGCCGTCTTCCGGGTCTTAGCCCGAGTCCGAGCCCTGGGGTCGGGCGGAGCGGAGTTCGCCGTCTTCCGGGTCTTAGCCCGAGTCCGAGCCCTGGGGTCGGGCGGAGCGGAGTTCGTCGTGGCGCCTTTGGCAAGGCCTGACCGCCTGTCAGACTCACTCTGTCGAGTGGCACCGCAGTCGGAGTGGCGCAGGCGGCGCTGCCCTTCTGTCAGACTGGTCAGTGGAGCGGTGGAGTGACGGCGGTCACTTCGGCTCTGCCGGGGGGGCGCGTGTCAGGATAAAGGTGTCAGGCCACCTTTGCGTTAAATGCTCCTGCAACTTGGTCAGTCGGTGTGGCGATTTAGTCAGGGTTGCTTCTGAGCGAAGCCAAGGCCTCGGGCGAGCCGGTGATGTGTCCGCCGTAAAAAGGGGGGCCTCGGGCGAGACGGAAGTCTCTCGAGGTCGGCTGCCCTTGGCCGAGGCTAGGCTCGGGTGAAGCGTGATCGAGTCACTTGTGTGGACTGATCCCTGACTTAATCGTACCCATCAGGTCTTTGCAGCTTTATGCTGATGGGGGTTACCAGCTGAGAATTAGGCGTCTTGAGGGTACCCCTAATTATGGTCCCGACAAATCTATAATTAACAAATGTTTACATCAGTATCACGAATCTTAGAACGGCCATATAAAATATATCTCTTGGAATCCTCTCTGGAAACTTTGCGAATAAACATATCAAACAACAAGGTTCGCTCTAGCTCTTCTACACTGCACGCCGCCGCCCATCGTTAGTCGATTGCTAGTGGTGTATGGCGATGCACGGAGCTAAATCCTTTCCCGATGCCGTGCAAGATTACAACCATGGGTCCAGGACCGCAGTATAGGGTTGGACAAAAATATTCGTGGCTCATAAACTCGCTCGGCTCGTTTAAATTTTGTCACAAGCTAAACTATCATCTCAGCTCGGTTTGTTAATGAGACAGATCAAATCGAGCTCGAGTCAGCTTGTTAGCTCGGACGAGCAACCATTTATCAGGAAAACAAAGGTCGTACTTGTGTTGGATGAACTAATGAGTAATTACTTTGTTAATTTGGTGTTGAATTGACATGGTATGTGAATTTGTGACTATCATTACTTTTTTTAAATGTTAAATTGGTCTAGAATTAACAAGTGATTGATTAAAGTGTTATATATGTATGCATATTATTATTTTTTGATTCGCGACCTAAACGAGATAACTTTAGCTCGTCAATGAGCCGATGATGAGCTAGTATTATGGCTCGGTTCTTTAACTAGCTAAGCCGAGCCGTGCCCTACCGCAACGACTTTTTCTATCCTTTCGAGTCACTTGGCATTTGCCACGACTGATTTTTATTTCTATCTTTTGAATTTTGGCAGATAAACATGATCTTTTGTTTTATTTTTCTCCCTTGCAAGTCGCAACACAAGTTGGCAAGCACCGAGCAGCTCCCCGACTCTGACCCTTTCATGTCGCACGGTTTGCGTTTTCTTCTCGTCTCGCCTCGAATGAGACTGATAGGTCATAGGGTTTTGACGAACTATTCCATTGCGTTTCACACTGACGTGCCATGAAGTAGCCAAGTAGCAGCAGAAAATGTCAAGCATCTGGAAAAACTCCAAAGCATCTATTGCGGACTCGTCCTGTTGTCCACAAACTTTTCTTTTGTCAGAACGGCTTGGATCGGGGACGTCATCCCCATACCGCCAAGCAATGTCTTGGCTAGGCACGTGAGGTCCTTGTATCCGACATAGTGTTGATATCGAGCTGGCTTGTCGACTTGACTCCTTATGATAACGAGCCGTAGAAGCGGCTTTGGCTCGGTTCGTTTTGGTAACTCAGACTGACTCGATTAGCTCGTGAGCTAGCTCGTTATCAAAATAGCCACAAAGCCCACAACCGTTCATACAGTCATACTGTCAGATATTACAATTTACAAAATAGCAGCCACCTCATTCACTTAAACAAACAAAAAATTGTATATTGAATCTTCTTGGTATTGGTGGATGCTAATGACCTTTGTGCCCATCCGGTTCTTGGGCCTCCATGGCAGTGAGCTGGCGATGGGCAGTTGGGGTCTTGGACCTTGGTCGCGGAAGACGACGAAGACGGGGACAGGGCGGCGGGGCTGGAGTGCCGGAGTGGACGACTGGCGGTGGCGTAGTCCAGATTCGAGGTGGAGTTCGGCTGTCCGGCGTGTTAAGGCCTCGAGCACACCGGTGCGGCGGCGCCTGCTGCTGCTACTGCTCCACGGCCTCGAGCGGCGGATCGTCGCTAGGGTTTCGATTTTAGGGAGAGGTCGAGAGGGTGAGGTCGTGAGCCCGTGAGGGTCTGAGGGAGTCAGGGTCTCATGGAGATGTGCATGTGCCATGTGTGTGTGCCGTGTGGGCCGTGTGTCGTGTCACCATGTGAGTTGTGGACTACTCGATGAGGCCTGGGCCGGCAACGGTGCATGGGCAGATGGGCCTCGGTGCCTTGCTGGGCCACTGCCGGACTGGGGACTGCCCACTGGATGGATGGATGTACAGCTCGTTTGGCTAGCGAGTAACTCGCGAGCCGGCTCGAGTTTGGCTCGTTAAGAATCGAGTTAAATTGTTAGCTCAGCTCGTTACTCAATTTTAACTAGCCGAGTCGAGTCACTAATGAATCGAGTCGAGCGAGTTATCGAACCACGAGTTTTTAGTCCAGGCCTAATCCGACGCAAACACAACCTTTTCGTTCCCCTACACGGCACGGGAGCCCATGGTGGCCACCCATTCTAGATCGCAAGGCCCACGCCTCGAAACGCTATCCAACCCCGCGCGACCCCAGCTGCAACGAGCGGCTCGAGCCGTAACCTAGCTGCCATCTCCGCCTCCCTTGCCTCTTAAGGCTAGCTGCAACGGTCACTGCTGGCTAGACCCTCCCCTTGCATGGCGCCTGCAGGGGGCACCCCATGCCCGTAGCGCTGCCCCCCTGCAGGCCCCCCTATGTGTCGGCCCCCTTCTCTTTTCTTCTATATATAGCGTGTCCATGTTAGAGATGGCAATGGAGACCCGATCCCCGATTCCCCGAGGGAATTCCTCTATTAGGGGATGAGGATGGGGAAGTTTCTTCCCTCACGGGGATGTAAATGGAGAAAAATTCTCCCCCGACGGGTAAACGAGGACGGGAATGGAGAAGCATTCCCCATCCCCGTTCCCCACGGGGACCCGTTAAACTTACATTGTCGGCGTTTCGAGACCGGGGGGTCCCTAAGCCGACGAGTGAGTGTGCCGCGTGCCCCAGCCCAGATGGGTCGAGCGCGTGGGCGAGCGCGAAGGGGGGAAAGCAAGGTGGCCGGAGACGGGCGTGAGAGAGGTGGAAATCCCGCGGCCTTCGTGTTCGTCCCGCGCCCAGGTCGGGTGCGCTTGCAGTAGGGGGTTACAAGCGTCCACGCGGGTGAGGGAAGCGAGCGGCCCTAGGAGAGCGCCTGTCCCATCCTCGTCCCCGCGCGGCCAACCTTCTCTAAGAAGGCCCTGGTCCTTCCTTTTATAGGCGTAAGGAGAGGATCCAGGTGTACAATGGGGATGTAGCAGAGTGCTACGTGTCTAGCGGAGGGAGAGCTAGCGCCCTAAGTACATGCCAATGTGGCAGCCGGAGAGATCTTGGCACCCTGCTGGTGTGATGTCGTGGCTGTCGGAGGAGCAACGGAGCTTGGCGGAGGGACAGCTGTCGGAGCGGTCGAGTCCTTGCTGACGTCCCCCTGCTTCCGTAAGGGAGCTGAGAGCCGCCGTCGTCACAGGGCTTGCGGGGCGCCATCATTGCCCATCTGGCGGAGCTAGCCAGATGGGACACCGATCTTGTTCTCTGCGACCCGAGTCGGCTCGGGGTAGGGTGATGATGGCGCTTCCTGTTGACGTGGCGGGCCTGTGCCCTAGGTCGGGCGACGTGGAGGTTCCTCCGAAGCCGAGGTCGAGTCTGTCTTCCATGGCCGAGGCCGAGCCCGAGCCCCTGGGTCGGGCGAGGCGGAGGTCGTTCGGCAGAGGCCGGGGCGGAGTCCGAGCCCTGGGGTCGGGCGAAGCGGAGTTCGTCGTCTTCTGGGGTTGAGCCCGAGTCCGAGCCCTGGGTCGGGCGGAGCGGAGTTCGCCGTCTTCCGGGGCTTAGCCCGAGTCCGAGCCCTGGGTCGGGCGGAGCGGAGTTCGCCGTCTTCCGGGGCCTAGCCCGAGTCCGAGCCCTGGGTCGGGCGGAGCGGAGTTCGCCGTCTTCCGGGGCCTAGCCCGAGTCCGAGCCCTGGGTCGGGCGGAGCGGAGTTCGCCGTCTTCCGGGGCCTAGCCCGAGTCCGAGCCCTGGGTCGGGCGGAGCGGAGTTCGCCGTCTTCCGGGGCTTAGCCCGAGTCCGAGCCCTGGGTCGGGCGGAGCGGAGTTCGCCGTCTTCCGGGGCCTAGCCCGAGTCCGAGCCCTGGGTCGGGCGGAGCGGAGTTTCCTATGGCGCCTTTGGCAAGGCCTGACTGCCTGTCAGTCTCACTCTGTCAAGTGGCACTGCAGTCGGAGTGGCGCAGGCGGCGCTATCCTTCTGTCAGACCGGTCAGTGGAGCGGCGAAGTGACGGCGGTCACCTCGGCTCTGCCGGGGGGCGCGCGTCAGGATAAAGGTGTCAGGCCACCTTTGCGTTAAATGCTCCTACGACTCGGTCGGTCGGCGCGGCGATTTAGTCAGGGTTGCTTCTTAGCGAAGGCAAGGCCTCGGGCGAGCCGGAGATTTGTCCGCCGTTAAAGGGGGGCCTCGAGCGAGACGGAAATCCCTCGGGGTCGGCTGCCCTTGCCCGAGGCTAGGCTCGGGCGAGGCGTGATCGAGTCACTCGCATGGACTGATCCCTGACTTAATCGCACTCATCATGCCTCTGCAGCTTTATGCTGATGGGGGTTACCAGCTGAGAATTAGGCGTCTTGAGGGTACCCCTAATTATGGTCCCCGACAGTAGCCCCCGAGCCTCGAAGGGAGTGTTAGCACTCGCTTGGAGGCTTTCGTCGCACGTTTTTGCAAGGGGACCAGCCTTTCTCGGTTGCATTTTGTTCCGGTGGGTGCGCGCGAGCGCACCCGCCGGGTGTAGCCCCCGAGGCCTCGGAGGAGTGGTTTCACTCCCCCGAGGTCTTAATGCCTTGCGTAATGCTTCGGCTGGTCTGGTTGTTCCCTCATGCGAACTGGCCGCAGCCCGGGTGTACGGTCGGGGCCCAAGTTCTCGGGCTGGTATGTTGACGCTGTCAACGGTTCGGCCGGAGCCGGGTTTGCGAGAGCAGCCCCCGAGCCTCTGCACAGGGTGAGAGGGCGATCAGGGACAGACTCGGCTTTTTTACATACGCCCCTACGTCGCCTTTCCGCAAGGAGGAGGGGGGAGAGCGCCATTGTCGGCGTTTCGAGACAGGGGGGTCCCTAAGCCGACGAGTGAGTGTGCTGCGTGCCCCAGCCCAGATGGGTCGAGCGCGTGGGCGAGCGCGAAGGGGGGAGAGACGAGGTGGCCGGAGCCGAGGGTGAGAGAGGTGGAAGTCCCGCGGCCTTCGTGTTCGTCCCGCGCCCAGGTCGGGTGCGCTTGCAGTAGGGGGGTTACAAGCGTCCACGCGGGTGAGGGAAGCGAGCGGCCCCAAGAGAGCGCCTGTCCCGTCCTCGGTCCCGCGCGGCCAACCTTCTCTAAGAAGGCCCTGGTCCTCCCTTTTATAGTCGTAAGGAGAGGATCCAGGTGTACAATGGGGGGTGTAGCAGAGTGCTACGTGTCTAGCGGAGAGAGAGCTAGCGCCCTAGGTACATGCCAATGTGGCAGCCGGAGAGGTCTTGGCACCTTGCTGGCGTGATGTCGTGGCTGTCGGAGGTGCAACGGAGCCTGGCGGAGGGACAGCTGTTGGAGCGGTCGAGTCCTTGCTGACGTCGTCCTGCTTCCGTAAGAGAGCTGGGGGCCGCCGTCGTCACAGAGCTTGTGGAGCGCCATCATTGCCCATCCGGCGGAGCTGGCCGGATGGGACGCCGGTCTTGTTCTCCATGACCCGAGTCGATTCGGGGTAGGACGATGATGGCGCTCCCTGTTGACGTGGCGGGTCTGTGCCCTAGGCAGGGTGACGTGGGGGCTCCTCCGAAGCCGAGGTTGAGTCTGTCTTCTGTTGCCGAGGCCGAGTCCGAGCCATGGGGTCGGGCGAGGCGGAGGTCGTTCGGCCGAGGCCAGGGCGGAGTCCGAGCCCTGGGGTCGGGCGAGGCGGAGTTTCGTCGTCTTCCGGGTCTTAGCCCGAGTCCGAGCCCTGGGGTCGGGCAGAGCGAAGTTCGCCGTCTTCCGGGTCTTAGCCCGAGTCCGAGCCCTGGGGTCGGGCGGAGCGGAGTTCGCCGTCTTCCGGGTCTTAGCCCGAGTCCGAGCCCTGGGGTCGGGCGGAGCGGAGTTCGCCGTCTTCCGGGTCTTAGCCCGAGTCCGAGCCCTGGGGTCGGGCGGAGCGGAGTTCGCCGTCTTCCGGGTCTTAGCCCGAGTCCGAGCCCTGGGGTCGGGCGGAGCGGAGTTCGCCGTCTTCCGGGTCTTAGCCCGAGTCCGAGCCCTGGGGTCGGGCGGAGCGGAG
Organism: Zea mays; assembly: GCF_902167145.1. Classification (NCBI taxonomy): domain Eukaryota; kingdom Viridiplantae; phylum Streptophyta; class Magnoliopsida; order Poales; family Poaceae; genus Zea; species Zea mays. The sequence goes on along the minus strand of NC_050104.1, from coordinate 153,635,544 downwards.
TTCGCCGTCTTCCGGGTCTTAGCCCGAGTCCGAGCCCTGGGGTCGGGCGGAGCGGAGTTCGTCGTGGCGCCTTTGGCAAGGCCTGACCGCCTGTCAGACTCACTCTGTCGAGTGGCACCGCAGTCGGAGTGGCGCAGGCGGCGCTGCCCTTCTGTCAGACTGGTCAGTGGAGCGGTGGAGTGACGGCGGTCACTTCGGCTCTGCCGGGGGGGGCGCGTGTCAGGATAAAGGTGTCAGGCCACCTTTGCGTTAAATGCTCCTGCAACTTGGTCAGTCGGTGTGGCGATTTAGTCAGGGTTGCTTTTGAGCGAGGCCAAGGCCTCGGGCGAGCCGGTGGTATGTCCGCCGTAAAAAGGGGGGCCTCGGGCGAGACGGAAGTCTCTCGAGGTCGGCTGCCCTTGGCCGAGGCTAGGCTCGGGTGAAGCGTGATCGAGTCACTCGTGTGGACTGATCCCTGACTTAATCGTACCCATCAGGCCTTTGCAGCTTTATGCTGATGGGGGTTACCAGCTGAGAATTAGGCGTCTTGAGGGTACCCCTAATTATGGTCCCCGACAGTAGCCCCCGAGCCTCGAAGGGAGTGTTAGCACTCGCTTGGAGGCTTTCGTCGCACTTTTTTGCAAGGGGACCAGCCTTTCTCGGTTGCATTTTGTTCCGGTGGGTGCGCGCGAGCGCACCCGCCGGGTGTAGCCCCCGAGGCCTCGGAGGAGTGGTTACACTCCTTCGAGGTCTTAATACCTTGCGTAATGCTTCGGCTGGTCTGGTCGTTCCCTCATGCGAACTGGCCGTAGCCCGGGTGCACGGTCGGGGCCCAAGCTCTCGGGCTGGTATGTTGACGCTGTCAACGGTTTGGCCGGAGCCGGTTTTTGCGAGAGCAGCCCCCGAGCCTCTGCACAGGGCGAGAGGACGATCAGGGACAGACTCGGCTTTTTTACATACGCCCCTACGTCGCCTTTCCGCAAGGAGGAGGGGGGAGAGCGCCATGTTACCCTCGATGGGCACTGAACATGGTGTCTCCGGTGAGCTGCAAGCGGGTAATCCGAGTGGACGTCCGTGCCCCGTTTGTTGGGGGTCGGCTAGGGGCCCAGAGGCACGCCCAAAAGTACCTGCGGGTGATTTGCCGGACCCGGTCCCCTGGCGACGGGGTCCGAGGGCTCGATGCCTCCCTCCGATGGGATTCCGTTACAAGATCGTTCCCGCTGGTCTCGGAAATGTCCTAGGGTACCTCGGGAGCGCAGCCCGAGCCTCGGTTATGTATCGAACGTACCCCTGGTCATCCCTCGCTCGGTGTCTGAGGCGACTGTGAACCCTTCGGGGGCCAGCCTTCGAACCCCTGATCAGTAATGGGCGCGGAGCCCGAGTAGCCTGAGGCGGCCATGGAACCCTTCGGGGGGCTGGCCTTCGAACCCCTGACCAGTAGTGGGTGTCGGGCCCACGCGATCTGAGGCGACTGTTGAACCCTTCGGAGGGCCAGCCTTTGAACCCCTGATCAGTAGGGGGGCTCGGAGCCCGTTTCCTTCGCGGAGAAGGATCCTTTTCGGGGTATCCCCCTTCCCGGTCCCTGTTGCAAGAGATAGAGAAAGAGAAAAAAGGAAAAGGATACGAAATCGGACGACGTGGCGTACCTCTTTTTGACGCGGTTATTACGGCGAAGGCGAAGCATCGCGCACTTCTCCCCCCTAAGGCGCCGCGTGTCCCGCCGCGGAGTTAATGCGACGGAGCGAGTGGTTGGCGGGGCGGCCATTGTGCGTGCGCGAGCCGTTCGAGGAACGGCTGTTCCGCTTCGCGCTTTTTGAATCCCGCATCCGGTCCGGGCGGTGTGCTGGAAACGGTTTCGCCCTGGCCTTCATATACTTGGGAGGGGGTCCGGTGACGGTTCTTCGCTCTGCTCCCTTCTTTTCCCTTTAGGTTTTCGCAACCCGGGAAACTTTAGTCGGAGAAGAGAGAAACCGCTCTCCCTGCCCCCCGCGCCGCCATCTCCTCCATTTTGATGATGGCGGATCGAGTGACCATAATCCCCCCGCGCGATCCGTGGCCCTTCTCCACGGTGACGGCGAGTGATCTGGAGGAGCTGGTCGGCGAGGGTTTGCTCCGCCCCCTCACCGACAAGCAGCGGCCAGAGTGGATTCCTCCCGAGGGCGGAGTCGCTCCGTCCCCACCGCCGGGGTATGTCGTGAGCTTCGTCTCCTTCCATGAGCGGGGATTTGGTGTGCCGACGGGCCTCTTTATGCGGGCCATCCTATTCCACTACGGGGTGGAGTTGCACAACCTCTCCCCCAACTCCATCTCGCAGGCCGCTATCTTCGTAGCGGTATGCGAAGGGTACTTGGGGATCGCCCCTCATTGGGATTTGTGGACTCATCTCTTCCTCGCCGAGCCTTTCGCCTTGTCGACGGGGGAGAGGAGGATCCGTGCTGCGGTGCGGGCCGGCGGCTGCACTCTCTTGTTGAGGCAGTCGCGGGCGTTGCAGTACATTCCTGCCATTCTTGCGTCTTTGAACAAGGGGTGGCAGCGCCGGTGGTTCTACCTCCGGAATGACGGTGAGTTGCTCCCACCGTTCTCCCAGCGAGTTGTTACTGCTGCCACCGACGCCTGGCGCCACGGGACCCCGCACGAGAGGCAGAAAAATCTCGAACCCCTCCTCCAGGCCCTGAAGGAGTTGCGGGAGGGGGGACTTACTGCTGCGGGAGTGATCGCCGCTATCCACCGTCGGAGGGTGCTTCCATTGGCGGAGCGGCGGCTGCCGCTCTGGGAGATGACCCCGGAAGCTGACTGGGAGGGCTCGCGAATGTCCCCTGATCCTCTCCCCTTCAACGCTCTCCAATGGCGGGTGTCGGCTGCGATGGGGAAGCCGGACCCCCACGCATACTCCCAGCTTCGGATGCGCCCCGACCAGGGGTGTGTGACTTTGGTGAGTGTTCGCTCCTTCCTTCTTCGTATATCGGGTCGCTCCGGGCCCTTATGATCGGGTTCCTTTCTCCCCCCCTTTTAGGATGTGGGGTGGCACAAACCCTCCCGACCACGGGTCCCGGAGGACGCGGTGGATCGTGCAGCGCGGCGGGTCACCGCGGAGGAGAAGAAGAAAAAGAAGGACGCGGAGAAGGTCCGGGCCCGCGAGCGGAGGCGGGCTCGGGACGCCTTGGAGAAGCGCTGTCGCCAGCAGGAGAGGGACGGACTCCCGAGGGAGCCGTCGCCGGAGACGCCCGACGACGATGATGACGATGATGATGATGAAGAGGATGACATGACCGCCCGTCTCGGCCTCAGCCCCGGCTTGGGGTGTGGCCAGGAGCCGTTGAGCCAGCCCCCGAGCGGGCCGACTCCGTCAGCCCCCGAAGTCGGGGCGTCGGGCTCCCGACCCGAGGCACGGGGGCGAACCGAGAGGTCACCTGACCCCTCAGCCGGAGGAGCCGAGGCAGCTCCGGAGGTCCAGGCCAAGGCGTCTGTTCCCCAGGGGCCGCCGCTCGTGTCGGTGGCGCACGGGGGTGACCCTCAAGTCGTCGCGGCCGTGCCCGGGGAATCTGCTTCCCGGGCGCCCCAAGCAAGGGTGGTGCCGAAGGCGCCGGCGAAGCAGACCTCGGCGGCTGTTTCGGGAGCCGGGATCCAAGAAGGCTCCCCCTAGGCGCGGTGGATCATGGCCCGAAGTGGGTGAGTATCTCGGAATGTCTTCGTCTTGGCTTCCCATTCATATGTCTCGGTCGTGATCTCTTTTTTCTTTTTTATATCCAGCAAGCGAAGTCATGGCCAGACCGACCTGGCACCCCGGAAGGCCCTCAAGACGGCGCCGAACTGTGTGGCCAGCGCCATTCAGCCGACCCTTTCGCGGGGCACTTCACCACCGGGGGCTCGGGCGTCGCCAATCTCTGAGGGGCGGGCTCCCGAGCCCGGCTCTTCAGCCGAGGCGGCTATCGTGGTTGAGGAGGCGGCTGACGCCCATGCGGCCCTGAGTTCGCCTGTCGTGCCGGTCATGCCGGCGCCTGCCACCGCCGAGGTCGCCGCCGTCCCTGCCGAAGGGCGTCCAGTTGCCGCCAGCGTCGGGATGGCTGACGCGTCGGCGCCCAAGACCTCAGAAGAGGTGGACGTGGACGCGCAATTCGTCCAGCCGGGTGACAGCCTCATCGCTGTGCGGCGGAGCCCCGAGGCTCGGCGCCCGTTGCTCCGATTCTGGACCCGCGAGGCCTCGGACCCTGTCTTCGTTCTCGATGATGAGCAGGAGGACCAGTCCTGGGGTGAGCTCCGCGAGTGTGCAGAGGCAACGGTGGGGTCGCTTCGGTCGTCGCTGGAGGTTTTCTGCAGAGACGTCCCCAAAATCCTTCAGGTAGCGGTTTCGGGCATACCTTTTTTCCTTCTGTGAGCGAGACACTCGTCGTGACGCCCCGTTTCCTTTCCCCAGGATCTGTCGGACCGGAGCGCCGCCAAGTCGTCGTTCATCCGCCGCGAGGTTGATGTCTGGGGCTCGCTGCGATCCCTGAGGTCCTCGCTCGCCGGAGCTACCGCGCGCCTTTCTCAGCAGGATGCCAAGGTGGCGGACCTCCAGCTGCTCTGCGCCGACCTGAGAGCCGAGGCGGCAGCAGCGCGTGCGGAGGCGCAACAGCAGCGATCGGAGCTCGCCCAGGTCGTCGAGGAACGGGACCGATCTCAGGGCCGGGCTGCCGAGGCCGAAAGCCGAGCCAAGACCCTTGCGGCTGACTTAGTCGCGGCCCAGGTCGCGGCCTCGGAGCATCGTGCCCGAGCCGGAGGTACGTCTTGGTCCTCCCTGGTTCTTTTTCTTGTCCGTTTCCTTTGCTTGTGCTTGAGGTATTTCTCCTGGTTGCTTGCAGAGCTTGAGTCCGCCCTTGACGAGTCCGCCAAGGCGCTTGCTGAGGCGCTTGCCGGAGCCGCCGAGCAGAGGGAGGCGGACCTCGCGGCCATGTCCGAGGCCGTCTCGGACTTTTATCGTGTCCTTGGCTCCGGCGACGTCCCTTCAGGAAGTTCCCCTCAGAGCCGCCTTCGAGCCTTGGGTGATCACGCGCGCGGCAGAGTCCGCGAAGCGCTACACCACGGCGTCAGGCGGGCCTTCGCCGTGCTTGCTTCCCACTACGTTGTGGACCCGGAGCGGGTCAGTGAGGGGTACTGTCTTCCCGACGAAGACGATGCTGCCCTAGCGGAGGTCCAGCGGCTTGACGCGGTCGCCGCGGGTCCGAGCGCGGTGCTGGCGACCACCTTTGAGGCGGAGATCCTTCCCCCTGCGACGTCACCGGAGGCTGAGATGGACCCCACCGACGGCGGGGATGGAGCTGAGGGCGCGGCTCCTTCCCAAGGCGGCGCCTAATTCCCGTTTGAACAGTTTCTTGTTGGATGTGCTTCTCACCGCGGCTGCTGAAGCCTGAACACTTTGTCTTTCTTGCATGGAGTCGTACTCTCCTTTCTTTCCATCTGCATGTTCGTCCTGGCTCGTCAATAATAGGGTGGCTTCTCGAGTTGGGCCATTCTTCGTGGCAGGTGATGAGTGAGGTATCCCTAACCCGGAGGCACGGGAGTTCCTCGGCTCAGTCGGCCTTGTCATTTACATGTACCCGCGTTCGCTCCTCGAGACCCTGCTTCTGACATAGCCGGGAGAACGTAGCCGGGAGAACGCAAGAGGCCCCTTTTTTGATTGAAAATTTTTGACACGGAGAAGTACGCCCGATCTTGACGCAGAGGGGTTCCCCCTTTTTAGCCCCCGAGGGAGGGTCGGGCTCTGTCAAGGCGAGGCCGACCCTTCCTTGATGACCGAGGCACAGAGGCTGTCTGACGGATCGGGCTCCGGCCCGGATATCCAGCGAGTGTTTGGCGACATCCCTCGGTATGCCGGGCATGTCCGAGGGACTCCGCGCAAAGACGTCGGCGTTTGCGCGGAGAAAGTCGACGAGCACTGCTTCCTATTTGGGGTCGAGCCCGGAACCGATCCGGATCTGCTTGGTGGTGTCGCCACTGGGGTCAAGAGGGACGGCCTTAACCGTCTCTGCTGGCTCGAAATTGCCGGCATGGCGCTTCACGTCTGGCACCTCCTTGGAGAGGTTCTCCAGGTCGGCGTACTCCACGCACTCCACGTCGCATTCGAACGCGTGTTTGTACGTGGGGCCGACGGTGATGACCCCGTTGGGGCCCGGCATCTTGAGCTTCAGGTAGGTGTAGTTGGGGATGGCCATGAACTTCGCGTAGCATGGCCTCCCTAGTACGGCGTGGTAGATTCCTCGGAACCCGACCACCTCGAACGTCAGGGTCTCCCTTCTGAAGTTGGAGGGCGTCCCGAAGCAGACGGGGAGGTCGAGTCGCCCGAGGGGCTGGACGCGCTTCCCAGGGATGATCCCGTGGAAGGGCGCAGCGCCTGCTCGGACGGAGGACAGATCGACGCGCAGGAGCTTGAGGGTCTCGGCGTAGATGATGTTGAGGCAGCTGCCCCCATCCATCAGGACCTTGGTGAGCCTGACATTGCCGACAACGGGGTCGACGACGAGCGGGTATTTCCCCAGGCTCGGCACATGGTCGGGGTGGTCGGCCTGGTCGAAGGTGATGGGCTTGTCGGACCAGTCTAGGTAGACTGGCGCCGCCACCTTCACCGAGCAGACCTCCCGGCGCTCTTGCTTGCGATGCCGAGCCGAGGCATTCGCCGCATGCCCTCCATAGATCATGAAGCAGTCGCGGACCTCGGGGAACTCTCCTGCTTGGTGATCTTCGTTTTTGTCGTCGTCGCGGGCCCTGCCACCCTCGGCAGGTGGCCCGGCCCTGTGGAAGTGACGCCGAAGCATAACACACTCCTCGAGGGTGTGCTTGACGGGCCCCTGATGGTAGGGGCACGGCTCCTTGAGCATCTTGTCGAAGAGGTTTGCACCTCCGGGGGGCTTCCGAGGGTTCTTGTACTCGGCGGCGGCGACAAGGTCCGCGTCAGCGGCGTCGCGTTTCGATTGCGACTTCTTCTTGCCTTTCTTCTTGGCGCCGCGCGGAGCAGACGCCTCGGGAGCCTCTTCCGATGGGCGGCCCTGGGGCTGCTTGTCCTTTCGGAAGATAGCCTCGACCGCCTCCTGGCCAGAGGCGAACTTGGTGGCGATGTCCATCAGCTCGCTCGCTCTGGTGGGGGTCTTGCGACCCAGCTTGCTCACCAAGTCGCGGCAAGTGGTGCCGGCGAGGAACGCGCCGATGACATCCGAGTCGGTGATGTTGGGCAGCTCGGGGCGCACGTATGTGCCCTGGAAATTTCCAGCGAAGGCTTGGACCAAGTCGACCCAGTTGGAGATCTGCCTCGGAGGCAGGTGCTCCAACCAGGCGCGAGCAGTGTCGGAGAGGAACAGGGGGAGGTTACGGATGATGAGGTTGTCGTCGTCCGTCCCACCCAGTTGGCAGGCGAGGCGGTAGTCCGCGAGCCACAGTTCCGGTCTCGTTTCCCCCGAGTACTTCGTGATAGTAGTCGGGGGTCGGAACCGGGTCGGGAATGGCGCCCGTCGGATGGCCCGACTGAAGGCCTGCGGACCGGGTGGTTCGGGCGAGGGACTCCGATCCTCCCCGTTGTCGTAGCGCCCCCCACGCCTGGGGTGGTAGCCTCGGCGCACCCTTTCGTCGAGGTGGGCCCGACGGTCGCGTCGATGGTGCTCGTTGCCGAGGTGGCCCGGGGCCGCAGGCGCGGTGTTGCGCGTGCGCCCGGTGTAGACCGAGGCTTCCCGCATGAATCGGGAAGTCGCGGCATGAGGTTCCGAGGGATATCCTTGCCTTCGGGAGGCAGTGCTCTCGGCCCGTCGGGCCGCAGCGCCTTCCAGGAGATTCTTGAGCTCTCCCTGGATTCGCCGACCCTCGGTGGTTGACGGCTCCGGCATCGCGCGGAGGAGCATCGCTGCGGCTGCCAGGTTCTGACCAACCCCGCTGGATGCGGGCAGTGGCCTGACCCTGGCATCGTTGGCGACGCGGTGCTGGAGACCTTGGGGCAGGTGACGTATTTCTCCGGCCAGGGGTTGGCCCGCCCATACCTGCCCGACGTCCCGACGGATCGGCTCAAGCGCTCCTGTTCCCTCGTTGAGCCTGGCCTGCGCCTCGCGGACTTGCTCGAGTTGTGGGTCGTAACCCCCCGCCGGAGCGGGGGCCACAGCTAGCTCCCGTGGGATGTCGGCGCGAGGCACCGGCCTAGGAAGATCACCGTCCTCCGGCATGCCGAGATGGTTGCCTTTGGAGGGATCCCCTAGCTCAATGCGGAAACATTCGCGGCTTGGGCCGCAGCTCTCGTCACCAAGGCTGCGGCTTCCGTCAGAACAGTCGGATAGGCAGTAGTCACATGCGGTCATGAAGTCCCGCACGGCACTGGGGTTGCCAAGTCCGGAGAAATCCCAACAGATGCTGGGATCGTCATCTTCCTCGGACCCAGAGGGCCCGTAGGTCGAGACGTCCGTCAGCCGGTCCCAAGGCGACCGCATACGAAACCCCAGTGGGGTTGCACTCGCCTCAATGAGAGCGCCCGCCAAAACGAGGTCGTTTGGCGGGTTGAGGCCGAGTCGAAATGACGCAAGATGGGAGTTAGTCGGTACCTTTTGGTCGACGAGGAGCGACGTAGTCACATCGGGGACTGGTTGCACCGTCATCTCAGGTACGAGGGCGACGTCCTGCAGGCTTTCCGCGAGCGCGCCGGCGTCGTCTTCTTGCTCGGGGTCAGCGTGTCGCGGGGGGACGGCGCTTGCCTTCGTCTTGAACGCGAGGTCGACGTCCGGCGTGCCTTCCGTCGGGGCGTCGGGGGCGTCGATTCGCTCGACGACCAACGAAGCGTGGCCTCCCGCTTGGCCTTGATGGCCCCGCCTCCTCCTCCGTTGGCAGGGGAGAGAACGGAGCGAGCTCGAAGGTTGCTCTTCCACCGCGAGGGGAAGATGTCGTCGATTCCGCCGCCGGCGGGCGGGTTGTCGGCCGCCATTGTCGTTGTCGCGCGGCGGTGGAAGAAGTATCATGTCGTAGCTGCCGTCGAAGGACATGAACTCAAGAGTCCTGAAACGAAGCACCGCCCCGGGCCGGAGAGGTTGCTGCAGACTGCCCATCTGGAGCTTGACGGGGAGCTGTTCGTCAGCACGCAGCAGGCCCCTACCTGGCGCGCCAACTGTCAGTGTTTCGAGACAGGGGGGTCCCTAAGCCGACGAGTGAGTGTGCTGCGTGCCCCAGCCCAGATGGGTCGAGCGCGTGGGCGAGCGCGAAGGGGGGAGAGACGAGGTGGCCGGAGCCGAGGGTGAGAGAGGTGGAAGTCCCACGGCCTTCGTGTTCGTCCCGCGCCCAGGTCGGGTGCGCTTGCAGTAGGGGGGTTACAAGCGTCCACGCGGGTGAGGGAAGCGAGCGGCCCCAAGAGAGCGCCTGTCCCGTCCTCGGTCCCGCGCGGCCAACCTTCTCTAAGAAGGCCCTGGTCCTCCCTTTTATAGTCGTAAGGAGAGGATCCAGGTGTACAATGGGGGGTGTAGCAGAGTGCTACGTGTCTAGCGGAGAGAGAGCTAGCGCCCTAGGTACATGCCAATATGGCAGCTGGAGAGGTCTTGGCACCTTGCTGGCGTGATGTCGTGGCTGTCGGAGGTGCAACGGAGCCTGGCGGAGGGACAGCTGTTGGAGCGGTCGAGTCCTTGCTGACGTCGTCCTACTTCCGTAAGAGAGCTGGGGGCCGCCGTCGTCACAGAGCTTGTGGAGCGCCATCATTGCCCATCCGGCGGAGCTGGCCGGATGGGACGCCGGTCTTGTTCTCCGTGACCCGAGTCGATTCGGGGTAGGACGATGATGGCGCTCCCTGTTGACGTGGCGGGTCTGTGCCCTAGGCAGGGTGACGTGGGGGCTCCTCCGAAGCCGAGGTTGAGTCTGTCTTCTGTTGCCGAGGCCGAGTCCGAGCCATGGGGTCGGGCGAGGCGGAGGTCGTTCGGCCGAGGCCAGGGTGGAGTCCGAGCCCTGGGGTCGGGCGAGGCGGAGTTTCGTCGTCTTCCGGGTCTTAGCCCGAGTCCGAGCCCTGGGGTCGGGCAGAGCGGAGTTCGCCGTCTTCCGGGTCTTAGCCCGAGTCCGAGCCCTGGGGTCGGGCGGAGCGGAGTTCGCCGTCTTCCGGGTCTTAGCCCGAGTCCGAGCCCTGGGGTCGGGCGGAGCGCAGTTCGCCGTCTTCCGGGTCTTAGCCCGAGTCCGAGCCCTGGGGTCGGGCGGAGCGGAGTTCGCCGTCTTCCGGGTCTTAGCCCGAGTCCGAGCCCTGGGGTCGGGCGGAGCGGAGTTCGCCGTCTTCCGGGTCTTAGCCCGAGTCCGAGCCCTGGGGTCGGGCGGAGCGGAGTTCGTCGTGGCGCCTTTGGCAAGGCCTGACCGCCTGTCAGACTCACTCTGTCGAGTGGCACCGCAGTCGGAGTGGCGCAGGCGGCGCTGCCCTTCTGTCAGACTGGTCAGTGGAGCGGTGGAGTGACGGCGGTCACTTCGGCTCTGCCGGGGGGGCGCGTGTCAGGATAAAGGTGTCAGGCCACCTTTGCGTTAAATGCTCCTGCAACTTGGTCAGTCGGTGTGGCGATTTAGTCAGGGTTGCTTCTGAGCGAGGCCAAGGCCTCGGGCGAGCCGGTGGTATGTCCGCCGTAAAAAGGAGGGCCTCGGGCGAGACGGAAGTCTCTCGATGTCGGCTGCCCTTGGCCGAGGCTAGGCTCGGGTGAAGCGTGATCGAGTCACTCGTGTGGACTGATCCCTGACTTAATCGTACCCATCAGGCCTTTGCAGCTTTATGCTGATGGGGGTTACCAGCTGAGAATTAGGCGTCTTGAGGGTACCCCTAATTATGGTCCCCGACAGCCATGTTACCCTCGATGGGCACCGAACATGGTGTCTCCAGTGAGCTGCAAGCGGGTAATCCGAGTGGACGTCTGTGCCCCGTTCGTTGGGGGTCGGCTAGGGTCCCAGAGGCACGCCCAAAAGTACCTGCGGGTGATCTGCCGGACCCGGTCCCCTGGCGATGGGGTCCGAGGGCTCAATGCCTCCCTCCGATGGGATTCCGTTACAAGATCGCTCCCGCTGGTCTCGGAAATGTCCTAGGGTACCTCGGGAGCGCAGCCCGAGCCTTGGTTATGTATCGAACGTACCCCTGGTCATCCCTCGCTCGGCGTCTGAGGCGACTGTGAACCCTTCGTGGGCCAGCCTTCGAACCCCTGATCAGTAATGGGCGTGGAGCCCGAGTAGCCTGAGGCGGCCGTGGAGCCCTTCGGGGGGCCGGCCTTTGAACCTCTGACCAGTAGTGGGTGTTGGGCCCACGCGATCTGAGGCGACTGTTGAACCCCTCGGAGGGCCAGCCTTCGAACCTTTGATCAGTAGGGGGGCTCGGAGGCCGGTTCCTTCACAGGGAAGGATCCTTTTCGGGGTATCCCCTTTTCCCGGTCCCTGTTGCAAGAGATAGAGAAAGAGGAAAAAGGAAAAGGATACGAAATCGAACGACGTGGCGTACCTTTTTTGGCGCGGTTATTACGGCGAAGGTGAAGCGTCGCTCGCTTCTCCTGCCAGAAACACCGCCTGTCCTGCCGCGGAGTTAATGCGACGGGGCGAGTGGTTGGCGGGGCGGACGTTGCGCGTGCGCGAGCCGTTCGAGGAACGGATCACGGGCGCCCTGTCTTCACGCCGTGAGAGGGGGTTCTCTTGCTGCCCCCGGACGGGACGTGAGTCTGGCCGACGACGTGACCGCTGCTCCCGCTCACCTGCCACCGTCATTACTGCCGGCCCACTTTCGGCCGCATTGACCGTCGCGCCAGGCTGGCGCTGCTGGGTCGTGCGCTGGGCCGCCTCGAGTCGCGGTATTGGTTCCGCAACCGAAGAGGCGTGGTGGTGGCGCAAGTGGCGGTGCAGCCGCTTGCATGCAGCATCTGGCGCGCCGGTTGCGTGACGCGTGGGCCTGGGCCTCCATGCTGGCATGTTGGGAGTCGGAGAAGCGCGTCCACCTGGCGCGATTGCATGCCGCCTGCATGGCTGCCCGCCCCTTCCGCCCGTTGGTCTGGGCAAAAGTGGGGGGTCGCTTGTAACTGCTGGGCGGTTGTGTGCATCACGCGCGGCGGTTTGGCTTCTTCTGCTCTGAGCCGGTTTGCATGACACGCGGGACCCAGCCCCCGCGCCGTAGGGAAGGGCCTTGGAGCGTGTTGGAGAAGACTCAGCCCGTGACGTTTGGGGGCGCACGTAGGGAGAGTTGCCTTTAAAAGGAGGGCGACCCCTTTCGGAAGGCGACCATGTCTCCTCGCTCCCTTATGCATCGCGTCTTTCCACCTTCCAAGCCCCCGGATGGGGGGTACCCGCTGTCTTTTCGCCTCATCGTTGGAGGAACGCAACTCCGTGGGAGTTGGTACCTTTCAGCCATCGTTCGGCTTCAAGGATTTTCATCATGCAGCCCGGCTGTATCCCCCCGTCGGTGGTCACCCAAGACGGTGACCACCAGTTCCTGGGTGGGGAGAAGCAAGCCGGGCTGCGATCTTGGTCCCACCCTCAGCTTCAAGGATGTTCATCATCCTCGCTGGGGTGGGGGCCGGGCTGAGCCGGCGCTCTTGAAAGGGAAATGTGCCTTTGGGCCATTTCTAAGTATTTTGGTGATTGAGTGCAAACACAAGTGCTTAAATGTGAAAATGTGCCCATGGTTGAACAAAGTGCAAATCACAAGTAAAGGTATGTTTCTAAGCCTTAGTACATTGGTTTTGTGTACTAATATCTTGTCTAAGTGTTAGAAACAGGAAGAAGAAGAAAAGAAATGGAGAGTGGCTGTGTACAGCCAAAGGCTGTTTCGGGCTTGGGCACCGGACTGTCCGGTGTGCACCGGACAGTGTCCGGTGCGCCAGACCAGCGCGGAGCAAACCAGCCGCTCTCGGGTTTTTCTCCGGCGACTTCGGCTAAAATTCACCGGACTGTCCGGTGTGCACCGGACTGTCCGGTGAGCCAACGGTCGGTCGAACCAACGGTCGGCCGCGCGATCGGCGCGCGACATGTGGCCGAGCCAACGGTCGGAAAGGTACACCGGACTGTCCGGTGTGCACCGGACATGTCCGGTGTGCCAACGGTGCGCAGATCTGCATCAGACAGCAACGGTCGGATGCACTGTTTATGGAAACAAATCGGGCACCGGACAGTGTCCGGTGTGCACCGGACTGTCCGGTGCGCCACGAGACAGAAGGCAAAGATGGCCTTCCAGATTTGTTCCCAACGGCTCCTAGCTGCCTTGGGGCTATAAAAGGGACCCCTAGGCGCATGGAGGAAAACACCAAGCAACCTTTGAGCAATCTTGATCATCCACACTCAGTCTTTGCGCATTCGTTTGTCATTCTAAGTGATTCGAGCTCCGTTCTAGTGAGAATTTTGAGATAGTCTTTTGAGCTCGATTCTTGGCCGTGTGTGTGCGCATTTTGCTGTGGATTTGTGTGTGTTGCTTCCCTCCCTTACTCCGTGCTTCTTTGTAAAACTCAATTGTAAGGGCGAGAGACTCCAATTTGTGGAGATTCCTCGCAAACGGGAAAAGAGAAAAGAAAAGAAGAACACCGTGGTATTCAAGTTGATCATTGGATCACTTGAGAGGAGTTGAGTGCAACTCTCGTCCGTTGGGACGCCACAACGTGGAGTAGGCAAGTTTTGTACTTGGCCGAACCACGGGATAACCACCGTGTCATCTCTGTGATTGCTTTATTGTGGTTATTGTGTTTTGGCTCCTCTCTAGCCACTTGGCAATAACTGTGCTAACTCTTAATCAAAGTTTTTGTGGCTATAAGTTTAAGTTTTACAGGATCACCTATTCACCCCCCCCCTCTAGGTGCTCTCAATTGGTATCAGAGCCGCTCTCTTCAAGAAAGGGACTAACCGCCCGAAGAGATGGATCCTAAGGGGAAGGGAATTGTGATCAACGACAAGGAGAAGGAGTCCTTCGTCAACGAGCCAAGGGATGACAAGTCCAACGACTCGGGCTCGGGCCACAGGCGCAAAGATGGGAAGAAGAAGAAGACAAGGCGCATCAAGGAGATCGTCTACTACGACAGCGACGAATCCTCTTCTTCCCAAAAGGACGACGACCACGACAAACAAAAGACGGTTAACTCAAACTTTTCTTTTGATTATTCGTGCATTCCACATAGCTCAAATACTCATTTGCTCCCCATTCCACTTGGCAAGCCTCCTCACTTTGATGGAGAGGACTACGGATTTTGGAGTCACAAAATGCGTACTCACCTATTTTCTCTCCATCCAAGCATTTGGGAGATTGTTGAAAGTGGAATGAAATTTGATAGCTCGGATAGCCCTTCATTCATTAATGAGCAAATCCATAAGAATGCACAAGCTACGACTGTTCTTCTAGCTTCATTGTGCAGGGATGAATATAACAAAGTGAGCGGCTTGGATAACGCCAAGCAGATCTGGGACACCCTCAAGATTTCTCATGAGGGGAATGACGTTACCTTGCTCACCAAAATGGAGTTGGTGGAAGGCGAGCTTGGACGGTTCGCGATGATAAGGGGCGAGGAGCCAACTCAGACATACAACCGGCTCAAGACCCTTATCAACAAAATAAGGAGCTACGGAAGCACGCGGTGGACGGACCACGACGTCGTCCGACTAATGCTCAGGTCCTTTACCGTTCTTGATCCTCATTTGGTGAATAATATTCGTGAGAATCCTAGGTACACCAAAATGTCGCCCGAAGAAGTCCTAGGAAAATTCGTCAGCGGGCGAATGATGATCAAGGAGGCAAGGTATGTGGACGACGCCTTGAATGGACCAATCAACGAGCCGCAACCTCTTGCTCTCAAAGCCACAAGGAGCAAGGAGGCGCTACCCAGCAAGGTGGCGCAAATTGAGGCGGCCGGTCTTAATGATGAAGAGATGGCCCTCATCATCAAAAGATTCAAGACGGTGCTAAAGAGTCGCAATGGACAGCCGAGCAAGACTAAGACCAAGGGAAAGCGATCATGCTTCAAATGCGGTAAGCTTGGTCATTTTATTGCTAACTGTCCGGATAATGAAAGCGACCAGGAAAAGGGGAACAAAAGAGAGAAGAAGAAGCACTACAAGAAGGCCAAGGGCGAAGCACATATCGGAAAGGAGTGGGATTCGGACTGCTCCTCCTCCGACTCCGACAATGAAGGACTCGCCGCCACCGCCTTCAACAAGTCATCTCTCTTCCCCAACGAGCGTCATACTTGCCTTATGGCAAGGGAGAAGAAGGTAAGTACTCGAGATACCACTTATGCTTCTTCTAGTGATGATGAAACTAGTGATGAAGATGAAATTGATTATTCATGCTTGTTTAAAGGTCTAGATAGAACCAAGGTAGACAAAATTAATGAATTGATTGATGCCTTGAATGATAAGAACATACTTGTAGAAAAGCAAGAGGATTTGTTTTATGAAGAACATGATAAATTTATTAGTGCACAAAATTCTCTTGCTCTAGAAATTAAAAGAAATGAAATGCTTTCTTGTGAATTATCTTCTTGCCATGAGTCAATTTCTAAATTAAAGAGCATTAATGATGACTTAAATGCTAAACTAGTAGAAGCACATAAATCCAACTCTCGTGTTGAACATGTTGAAATTTGCACTAGGTGTAAGGATGTTGATATTAATGCCTGTAGTGAACACGTAGTTTCCATTTCAAAATTGAATGATGAACTAGCTAGTCTTAATGCCCAACTTAAGACTAGCAAAAGTGATTTTGAAAAACTAAAATTTGCTAGGGATGCCTACACGGTTGGTAGACATCCCTCAATTAAGGATGGGCTTGGCTTCAAGAGGGAAGCCAAGAACTTAACAAGCCATAAGGCTCCCATTTCCGCCAAGGAGAAAGGGAAGGCCCCTATGGCTACTAGTGCTAAACGGAACCATGCCTTTTTGTATCATGATAGAAAACATACTAGAAATGCAAATAGAAGTTATGATGCTTTTGATTCACGTGTTTATGATTCTCATGCCATGTTTGCTTCTAGTTCTTCCTTTATGCATAATGGAAATATGTCTAGGAAAAATGCTATGCCTAGAAAGAATATTACTCATGCTCCTAGGAAAGTAGTAAATGAACCTTCTACAATTTATTGCACTTTAAATGCTTCCTTTACTATCTGTAGAAAGGATAAGAAAATTGTTGCTAGGAAGTTAGGGGCAAGATGCAAGGGAGACAAAACTTGCATTTGGGTCCCTAAAGATATTTGTGCTAACCTTGTAGGACCCAACATGAGTTGGGTACCTAAGACCCAAGCCTAAATTTGCCTTGCAGGTTTATGCATCCGGGGGTTCAAGCTGGATTATCGACAGCGGATGCACAAACCATATGACGGGGGAGAAGAAGATGTTCACCTCCTACGTCAAAAATAAGGATTCCCAAGATTCAATTGTATTCGGTGATGGGAATCAAGGCAAGGTAAAAGGGTTAGGTAAAATTGCAATTTCCAATGAGCACTCTATCTCTAATGTGTTTTTAGTAGAGTCTCTAGGATATAATTTGCTATCTGTTAGTCAATTATGTAATATGGGGTATAACTGTCTATTTACAAATGTAGATGTGTCTGTCTTTAGAAGAAGTGATGGTTCACTAGCTTTTAAGGGTGTATTAGACGGCAAACTTTATTTAGTTGATTTTGCAAAAGAAGAGGCCGGTCTAGATGCATGCTTAATAGCTAAGACTAGCATGGGCTGGCTGTGGCATCGCCGCTTAGCACATGTGGGGATGAAGAACCTCCATAAGCTTCTAAAGGGAGAACACGTGATAGGTCTAACTAATGTTCAATTCGAGAAAGATAGACCTTGTGCAGCTTGTCAAGCAGGGAAACAGGTGGGAGGCTCTCATCACACCAAAAATGTGATGACAACATCAAGACCCTTGGAGATGCTGCATATGGACCTCTTCGGACCCATCGCCTATCTGAGCATAGGAGGAAGTAAGTACGGTCTAGTTATTGTAGATGACTTTTCCCGCTTCACTTGGGTGTTCTTTTTGCAGGAAAAGTCCGAAACCCAAGGGACCCTCAAACGCTTCCTCAGGAGAGCTCAAAATGAGTTTGAACTCAAAGTGAAGAAGATAAGGAGCGACAACGGATCCGAGTTCAAGAACCTTCAAGTGGAGAAGTTCCTTGAAGAGGAAGGGATCAAGCACGAGTTCTCCGCTCCCTACACACCACAGCAAAATGGTGTGGTAGAGAGGAAGAACAGGACGCTCATCGACATGGCAAGGACGATGCTAGGAGAGTTCAAGACCCCCGAGTGCTTTTGGACGGAAGCCGTTAACACGGCTTGCCACGCCATCAACAGGGTCTACCTTCATCGCCTCCTCAAGAAGACGTCGTATGAGCTACTAACCGGTAACAAACCCAATGTATCTTACTTTCGTGTATTTGGGAGCAAGTGCTACATTCTAGTGAAGAAGGGTAGAAATTCTAAGTTTGCTCCCAAAGCTGTAGAAGGGTTCTTGTTAGGTTATGACTCAAATACAAAGGCGTATAGAGTCTTCAACAAATCATCGGGTTTAGTTGAAGTCTCTAGCGACGTTGTATTTGATGAGACTAATGGCTCTCCAAGAGAGCAAGTTGTTGATTGTGATGATGTAGATGAAGAAGACGTTCCAACGGCCGCAATACGCACCATGGCGATTGGAGAAGTGCGGCCACAGGAACAAGATGAACGAGAACAACCTTCTTCCTCAATTATGGTGCATCCCCCAACTCAAGACGATGAACAGGTTCATCAACAGGAGGTGTGTGATCAAGGGGGAGCACAAGATGATCATGTGATGGAGGAAGAAGCGCAACCGGCACCTCCAACCCAAGTTCGTGCGATGATTCAAAGAGATCATCCCGTCGACCAAATTTTGGGTGACATCAGCAAGGGAGTAACTACTCGATCTCGATTAGTTAATTTTTGTGAGCATTACTCCTTTGTCTCTTCTATTGAGCCTTTCAGGGTAGAAGAGGCCTTGCTAGATCCGGACTGGGTGTTGGCCATGCAAGAGGAGCTCAACAACTTCAAGAGGAATGAAGTTTGGACACTGGTGCCTCGACCCAAGCAGAATGTTGTGGGAACCAAGTGGGTGTTCCGCAACAAACAGGACGAGCACGGGGTGGTGACGAGAAACAAGGCTCGACTTGTGGCAAAAGGTTATGCCCAAGTCGCAGGTTTGGATTTCGAGGAGACTTTTGCTCCTGTGGCTAGGCTAGAATCAATTCGTATCTTGCTAGCATATGCCGCTCACCATTCTTTCAGGTTGTACCAAATGGATGTGAAGAGCGCTTTCCTCAATGGGCCAATCAAGGAGGAGGTGTACGTGGAGCAACCCCCTGGCTTTGAGGATGAACGGTACCCCGACCACGTGTGTAAGCTCTCTAAGGCGCTCTATGGACTTAAGCAAGCCCCAAGAGCATGGTATGAATGCCTTAGAGACTTTCTAATTGTTAATGCTTTCAAGGTTGGGAAAGCCGATCCAACTCTTTTCACTAAGACATGTGATGGTGATTTGTTTGTGTGCCAAATTTATGTCGATGACATAATATTTGGTTCTACTAATCAAAAGTCTTGTGAAGAGTTTAGCAGGGTGATGACGCAGAAATTCGAGATGTCAATGATGGGCGAGTTGAACTACTTCCTTGGGTTCCAAGTGAAGCAACTCAAGGAAGGCACCTTCATCTCCCAAACGAAGTATACGCAAGATCTGCTAAAGCGGTTTGGGATGAAGGACGCCAAGCCTGCAAAGACGCCGATGGGAACCGACGGACACACCGACCTCAACAAAGGAGGTAAATCCGTTGATCAAAAAGCATACCGGTCAATGATAGGATCTTTGCTTTATTTATGTGCTAGTAGACCGGATATTATGCTTAGCGTATGCATGTGTGCTAGATTTCAATCCGATCCTAAGGAATGTCACTTAGTGGCGGTAAAGCGAATCCTTAGATATTTAGTTGCTACGCCTTGCTTCGGGCTCTGGTATCCAAAGGGGTCTACCTTTGACTTGGTCGGATACTCAGATTCCGACTATGCTGGATGTAAGGTCGATAGGAAGAGCACATCGGGGACGTGCCAATTCTTAGGAAGGTCCCTGGTGTCATGGAATTCTAAGAAACAAACCTCCGTTGCCCTATCCACCGCTGAGGCCGAGTACGTTGCCGCAGGACAGTGTTGCGCGCAACTACTTTGGATGAGGCAAACCCTCCGGGACTTTGGCTACAATCTGAGCAAAGTCCCACTCCTATGTGATAATGAGAGTGCTATCCGCATGGCGGAAAATCCTGTTGAGCACAGCCGCACAAAGCACATAGACATCCGGCATCACTTTCTGAGAGACCACCAGCAAAAGGGAGATATCGAAGTGTTTCATGTTAGCACCGAGAACCAGCTAGCCGATATCTTTACCAAGCCTCTAGATGAGAAGACCTTTTGCAGGCTGCGTAGTGAGCTAAATGTCTTAGACTCGCGGAACTTGGATTGAATTGTAGCATACATGTGTTTATGCCTTTGATCATGTTCATTCTGCATTTTGTTGCTTATTGTGGTGCTCAAGTTGTACAAACACTCCCTGGACCTCACAAGTCCGTTGCAAAGTGATGCACATGTTTAGGGGGAGATGTGTTACAACTTGATCCCTTGAGACTAACTATGTGGTTGAGCTTGCTTGATTTAGTCTCGAAGGAGAATTGAAAGGGAAAGGTGGACTTGGACCAATGAAAGACTTCCACTGCACTCCGATGAGAGGGTAACTTATTCCAAGTCCATCTCATGAACTCTTATTGCTATTTGATCTTAATTGAAGATTTTGGTGAGGCAATGGGGTTAAAAGGGCCAAGATTGATCCCGTTTTGGTGCTTGATGCCAAAGGGGGAGAAAATAAAGGCCAAAGAAATAAATGGATCAGCTACCACTTGAGAAATTTCGAAAATAGTGAATAGAGCTTTTGTTTGTCTCTTTTGTCAAAAGTTGGCTTCTTGTGGGGAGAAGTAGTGATTATGGGAAAAAGGCAAAAGTTGGCTTCTTGTGGGGAGAAGTAGTGATTATGGGAAAAAGGGGGAGTTCTTGAAATCATTGATCAATATCTTTTGGAATGACTCTCTTTATGCTCAACATGTGTGTCTGACTTAGAGATAGAGATTTGAGTTTGATTTGCAAAAACAAACCAAGTGGTGGCAAAGGATGATCCATATATGCCAAAATTGGATAAAACTCAAAGTTAGTTTTTATTTGAAGTAATTTTGCACTTGTTCTAGTTGCTTTATGTTGTGTTGGCATAAATCACCAAAAAGGGGGAGATTGAAAGGGAAATGTGCCTTTGGGCCATTTCTAAGTATTTTGGTGATTGAGTGCAAACACAAGTGCTTAAATGTGAAAATGTGCCCATGGTTGAACAAAGTGCAAATCACAAGTAAAGGTATGTTTCTAAGCCTTAGTACATTGGTTTTGTGTACTAATATCTTGTCTAAGTGTTAGAAACAGGAAGAAGAAGAAAAGAAATGGAGAGTGGCTGTGTACAGCCAAAGGCTGTTTCGGGCTTGGGCACCGGACTGTCCGGTGTGCACCGGACAGTGTCCGGTGCGCCAGACCAGCGCGGAGCAAACCAGCCGCTCTCGGGTTTTTCTCCGGCGACTTCGGCTAAAATTCACCGGACTGTCCGGTGTGCACCGGACTGTCCGGTGAGCCAACGGTCGGTCGAACCAACGGTCGGCCGCGCGATCGGCGCGCGACATGTGGCCGAGCCAACGGTCGGAAAGGTACACCGGACTGTCCGGTGTGCACCGGACATGTCCGGTGCGCCAACGGTGCGCAGATCTGCATCAGACAGCAACGGTCGGATGCACTGTTTATGGAAACAAATCGGGCACCGGACAGTGTCCGGTGTGCACCGGACTGTCCGGTGCGCCACGAGACAGAAGGCAAAGATGGCCTTCCAGATTTGTTCTCAACGGCTCCTAGCTGCCTTGGGGCTATAAAAGGGACCCCTAGGCGCATGGAGGAAAACACCAAGCAACCTTTGAACAATCTTGATCATCCACACTCAGTCTTTGCGCATTCGTTTGTCATTCTAAGTGATTCGAGCCCCGTTCTAGTGAGAATTTTGAGATAGTCTTTTGAGCTCGATTCTTGGCCGTGTGTGTGCGCATTTTGCTGTGGATTTGTGTGTGTTGCTTCCCTCCCTTACTCCGTGCTTCTTTGTGAAACTCAATTGTAAGGGCGAGAGACTCCAATTTGTGGAGATTCCTCGCAAACGGGAAAAGAGAAAAGAAAAGAAGAACACCGTGGTATTCAAGTTGATCATTGGATCACTTGAGAGGAGTTGAGTGCAACTCTCGTCCGTTGGGACGCCACAACGTGGAGTAGGCAAGTTTTGTACTTGGCCGAACCACGGGATAACCACCGTGTCATCTCTGTGATTGCTTTATTGTGGTTATTGTGTTTTGGCTCCTCTCTAGCCACTTGGCAATAACTGTGCTAACTCTTAATCAAAGTTTTTGTGGCTATAAGTTTAAGTTTTACAGGATCACCTATTCACCCCCCCTCTAGGTGCTCTCAGCTCTACCTCTCGCGCGGGTTCGTGGGTCACCCTCTCCCGCGGCGTTCGGGGGAGAGGGCGCTCACAGGCCCTACGGGCGGCCCGGACTTCGACAACGCGGGGCCGGTCGACGGCGGGCGTCGTCACCTCCAGCGTGTCGGGCTCGTCGGCTTGGCTCCCGGTGGCCCCTCCCGTCGGAGGGCGGCTGCCGCGCCGTGTGCACGGGAGGGCCACCCAAGATGTCGCGCGCCGCCAGGGCGGCGTTCGTGTTCTGGGGTGGTCCTGCCTTTGCACCGGGATGGCGCCCTCGCGCGGAGGTCGGTGCCCCACTCGCCCGGGAGGATTTGAGTGGGGATCTGCCGGGGGGCTGATGGCCCCTGCCATCGGTGTCGAGGCGGAGGCGGCTCGAGAAGTCCCCGTCACCGACGGGGTAACCGCCACCATTCGCGCTTCGGGCCTCCGGTTCTTCGTACTTGTCCTCGCCCCTCGAGCGTCGGTGTGGGCGAGGGCAAGATTGCAGCAGCGCCCACCCTGAGGCCTGCGCTGTTGCAGCTCGACCATCCGGAGCGGGGGTCGTTGTCGTCGTAGTCAGAGCGGGCGGCGGCGAGCCGCTCGTCAGTCTTCTGTTGCTCCGTAGACCCACCCCCATGGAGTGGGGTAGTTCGTACCTACGGAGGGGGAACCGGAGTTCCGTTTGTAATGGCACCTTGAATGCCAGTGTCTTTGTTCATCGTGGCTGTCGAGGCCTGAACATGTATGTAATTTTGGCACGGAGCCGTGTTTTTTCCTCATTTTCGAGCACTAAGTCTCGCCTGTTGATTATCTGAACCGCTTCACCAAGCATGAGTCACCCCGTGTCAAGGTGACGAGTGAGGTATCCGTATCCCGGAGGCGTAGGAGTCCCTCGGCTCGATCGGCCTTGTTGTCTGAGGCTCCTCTAGCTTAGTTAAAGAGACCCCTTGGCCGCTCTTCGACGAGCCGAGGCCAGGGGTAGCGATATCAGCACGAACAGAGGCGGAGTTGGCTCGAAAATGAAAACCTGGTTGGCCGGAGCCTAGTCGGGTTGTCCGTCAGCGGGACCGATGCCGGAGTCGATCAGCCGAGGCCTCGGACTGGGCTGGCGCCCTTAGAAGATGGTTGGCCGAGGCCCCTGGGGTAACCGGCCGAGCCGCCTGCTCGGGCCGGATTCCCGGAGAAGTCCCTGGACCGCGTCGCCGTCCGAGGCTGGGTCGGACCTCGCTGAAGGTGTCGTCGATGCCGAGGGTGCTACAGCCCCCTTCCAGTGTGAAGACCCGAGCCTGCAGGATCAGATTGTCTTGTAGCGTGTGCCTTCTGCGGCCGCTGAGGCCAGAAAACACACCCTCGCTGCGTTGTAAAGCTGCGTCTCCTTTCCTCTTATTTCGAGCATCTGGACTTTTTTGTCGGTAACAGGGATGTTT
Source organism: Zea mays (assembly GCF_902167145.1). NCBI lineage: Eukaryota > Viridiplantae > Streptophyta > Magnoliopsida > Poales > Poaceae > Zea > Zea mays. The sequence continues at coordinate 153,612,645 of NC_050104.1, read as the reverse complement.
GTGCGGGCGAGAGTTGCTTCTCGCGGAAGGTGATGAGTGAGGTATCCGTATCCCGGAGGCGTGGGAGTCCCTCGGCTCGGTCGGCCTTGCCGCTTACGCGTACTTTCACCCGTTCATGAGGCCCTATCACCGATTCAGTCGAGAAGGCTCGAAGGACCGCTTCGGCAGAAGAGCTTCCGAACGTAAAGACTTGTTCGGTCCGCGGAATCACTTTATCCGAACGCGAGTTACTTATCGCAGAAGGTGATGAGTGAGGTATCCGTATCCCGGAGGCGTAGGAGTCCCTCGGCTCGGTCAGCCTTGGCTGCTTACGTGTACTCCGTCGTTTTCAGGATCCGCTTTTCGAAGTAGTCAAAAAGCACGAAAGATATTCTGCTAAAAGAGATCTTTTTTTCGAGGAAAATTTCAATGCAGAGGGGGTTTCCCCCCTTTTAGCCCCCGAGGGAGGGTCGGGCTTTGCCGAGGCGAGGCCGACCCTTCCTTGATGACTAAACTTTGCGTGGGTGCGAGGTATATGAACAACTTGAAAACATCTTAAGGGTAGAAGCGACGTAGCTGTTGGATGCTCCAAGCGTTGCCGTAGATCTCGCCTTGATTGTTGGCCAGCTTGTACGTTCCGGGCTTCAGAACTTTGGCGATGACGAATGGCCCCTCCCAGGGGGGCGTGAGCTTGTGCCTCCCTCGGGCGTCTTGCCGCAGCCGAAGCACCAGGTCGCCCACCTGGAGGTCTCGGGGCTGGACCCCTCGGGCGTGGTAGCGTCGCAGGGACTGCTGGTACCACGCCGAGTGTAGTAAGGCCTTGTCCCGAGCCTCTTCCAGCTGGTCCAGCGATTCTTCTCGGCTAGCTTGGTTGCTTTGATCGTTGTAGACCCTCGTCCTCGAGGAGCCATATTCCAGGTCAGTGGGCAAGATGGCCTCGGCCCCGTAGACCAGGAAGAACGGCGTGAAACACATGGCTCGGCTCGGCGTTGTCCTCAGGCTCCAGACCACCGAGGGGAGTTCCTTCATCCATCGCTTGCCGAACTTGTTGAGGTCGTTGTAAATCCGGGGCTTGATGATAGTCGCCTAGAGGGGGGGTGAATAGGGCGAAACTGAAATTTACAAATATAAACACAACTACAAGCCGGGTTAGCGTTAGAAATAGAAACGAGTACGCGAGAGAGGGTGCAAAACAAAACGCAAGCAAATGAAGAGTGTGATACGCGGATTTGTTTTACCGAGGTTCGGTTCTTGCAAACCTACTCCCCGTTGAGGAGGCCACAAAGGCCGGGTCTCTTTCAACCCTTCCCTCTATCAAACGATCCCTCGGACCGAGTGAGCTTTCTCTTCTCAATCACTTGGAACACAAAGTTCCCACAAGGACCACCACAAGTTTGGTGTCTCTTGCCTCAATTACAAGTGAGTTTGATCGCAATGAAAGAATCAAGAAAGAAGAAAGCAATCCAAGCGCAAGAGCTCGAAAGAACACAAGCAAATCACTCTCTCTAGTCACTATGGCGTTGTGTGGAATTTGGAGAGGATTTGATCTCTTTGGTGTGTCTAGAATTGAATGCTAGAGCTCTTGTAGGAGTTGGGAAGTGGAAAACTTGGATGCAATGAATGGTGGGGTGGTTGGGGTATTTATAGCCTCAACCACCAAACCTGACCGTTGGTGGAGGCTGTCTGTTCGATGGCGCACCGGACAGTCCGGTGCACACCGGACATGTCCGGTGCCCCAGCCACGTCACCAGTTCCGTTGGATTCCGACCGTTGGAGCTTCTGACTTCTGGGCCCGCCTGGGTGTCTGGTGCACACCGGACATCTCCTGTTCATTGTCCGGTGCGCCAGTATGGGCGCGCCTGACTTCTGCGCGCACTGCGCGCGCATTTAATGCGTCACAGGTAGCCGTTGGCGCCGACTAGCCGTTGGCGCCGACTAGCCGTTGCTCTGCTGGTTCACCGGACAGTCCGGTGCACACCGGACATGTCCGGTGAATTATAGCGGAGCGGCTGCGGTGCGTTCCCGAGGCTGGCGAGTTCCGAAGGCCGCGCTTCCTTGGAGCACCGGACACTGTCTGGTGTACACCGGACAGTCCGGTGAATTATAGCGTGCCGTCCTGAGAAAATCCCGAAGGTGGCGAGTTTGAGTTGGAGTCCTCTGGTGCACTGGACACTGTCCGGTGGTGCACCGGACACTGTCCGGTGTACACCGGACAGTCCGGTGCCCCAGACCAGAGGTGCCTTCGGTTGCCCCTTTGCTCCTTTGTTGAATCCAAAACTTAATCTTTTTACTGGCTGAGTGTGAACCTTTTACACCTGTATAATCTATACACTTGGGCAAACTAGTTAGTCCAATTATTTGTGTTAGGCAATTCAACCACCAAAATTAATTAGGGACTAGGTGTAAGCCTAATTCCCTTTCAATCTCCCCCTTTTTGGTGATTGATGCCAACACAAACCAAAGCAAGAATAGAAGTGCATAATTGAACTAGTTTGCATAATGTAAGTGCAAAGGTGCTTGGAATTTAGCCAATATAAATACTTACAAGATATGCATGGATCGTTTCTTTCTTATTTAACATTTTGGACCACGCTTGCACCACATGTTTTGTTTTTGCAAACTATTTTGTAAATCCTTTTCAAAGTTCTTTTGCAAATAGTCAAAGGCAAATGGATAAGATTTTGAGAAGCACTTTGAAGATTTTAAATTCTCTCCCCCTGTTTCAAATGCTTTTCCTTTGACTAAACAAAACTCCCCCTAAATGAGATCCTCCTCTTAGTGTTCAAGAGGGTTTTGATATATTATTTTGAAATACTACTTTCTCCCCCTTTTGAACACAATAGGAAACCAATTGATAATACTCTTGGAAACACGAAGTTTTTGAAATAGGTGGTGGTGCGGTCCTTTTGCTTTGGGCTCTTACTTTCTCCCCCTTTGGCATGAATCGCCAAAAACGGAATCATTAGAGTCCTCGAAGTGCTATCTTCCCCTTTGGTCATAAATAAATGAGTTAAGATTATACCAAAGACGAAGTCCTTTTCCTTGATGCTCATGCTTTTCTCCCCCAAGGATGGAGAGTGGCATAGAGTGATGGCGAAGGATGAGTTACGGAGTGGAAGCCTTTGTCTTCGCTGAAGACTCCAATTCCCTTTCAATACACCTATGACTTGGTTTGAAATAGACTTGAAAAAACACATTAGTCATAGCATATGAAAGAGACATGATCAAAGGTATATAAAAAGCTATGTGTGCAAGTTAGCAAAAGAAATTGCGTGAATCAAGAATATTGAGCTCATGCCTAAGTTTGTTAAAAGATTGTTCATCGAGAGGCTTGGTAAAGATATCGGCTAATTGATCTTTAGTATTAATGTAAGAAATCTCGATATCTCCCTTTTGTTGGTGATCCCTAAGAAAATGATACCGAATGGCTATATGTTTAGTGCGGCTATGCTCGACGGGATTATCCGCCATCTTGATTGCACTCTCATTGTCACATAGCAAAGGGACTTTGGTCAATTTGTAACCGTAGTCTCGCAGGGTTTGCCTCATCCAAAGCAATTGCGCGCAACAATGGCCTGCGGCAATGTACTCGGCTTCGGCGGTGGAAAGAGCGACCGAATTTTGCTTCTTTGAAGCCCAAGACACCAAGGATCTTCCCAAGAACTGGCAAGTCCCCGATGTGCTTTTCCTATTGATTTTACACCCCGCCCAATCGGCATCCGAATAACCAATTAAATCAAATGTGGATCCCCTAGGATACCAAAGCCCAAACTTAGGTGTATAAGCCAAATATCTCAAGATTCGTTTTACAGCCGTAAGGTGAGCTTCCTTAGGGTCGGCTTGGAATCTTGCACACATGCATACGGAAAGCATAATGTCCGGTCGAGATGCACATAAATATAGTAAAGAACCTATCATCGACCGGTATATCTTTTGATCCACGGACTTACCTCCCGTGTCGAGGTCGAGATGCCCATTGGTTCCCATGGGTGTCTTGATGGGCTTGGCATCCTTCATCCCAAATTTGTTTAGAATGTCTTGAGTGTACTTCGTTTGGCTAATGAAGGTGCCCTCTTGGAGTTGCTTCACATGGAATCCTAGAAAATACTTCAACTCCCCCATCATCGACATCTCGAATTTCTGAGTCATGATCCTACTAAATTTTTTACAAGTAGATTCGTTAGTAGACCCAAATATGATATCATCAACATAAATTTGGCATACAAACAAATCATTTTCAAGTGTTTTGGTAAAGAGTGTAGGATCGGCTTTTCCGACTTTGAATCCATTTGCAATAAGAAAATCTCTAAGGCATTCATACCATGCTCTTGGGGCTTGCTTGAGCCCATAAAGCGCCTTAGAGAGCTTATAGACATGGTTAGGATACTTACTATCTTCAAAGCCGGGAGGTTGCTCAACATAGACCTCTTCCTTGATTGGTCCATTGAGGAAGGCACTCTTCACGTCCATTTGGTAAAGCTTGAAGCCATGGTAAGTAGCATAGGCTAATAATATACGAATTGACTCAAGCCTAGCTACGGGTGCATAGGTTTCACCAAAATCCAAACCTTCGACTTGTGAATACCCCTTGGCCACGAGTCGAGCTTTGTTCCTTATCACCACACCATGCTCGTCTTGTTTGTTGCGGAAGACCCATTTGGTTCCTACAACATTTTGGTTAGGACGTGGAACTAAATGCCATACCTCATTTCTAGTGAAGTTGTTGAGCTCCTCTTGCATCGCCACCACCCAATCCGAATCTTGGAGTGCTTCCTCTACCCTGTGTGGCTCACTAGAGGAAACAAAAGAGTAATGTTCACAAAAATGTGCAACACGAGATCTAGTAGTTACCCCCTTATGAATGTCCCCAAGGATGGTGTCGACGGGGTGATCTCGTTGGATTGCTTGGTGGACTCTTGGGTGTGGCGGCCTTGGTTCTTCATCCTCCTTGTCTTGATCATTTGCTTCTCCCCCTTGATCTATGCCGTCATCTTGAGGTGGCTCATTTGATTGATCTTCTTCTTCATCAACTTGAGCTTCATCCTTATTTTGAGTCGGTGGAGATGCTTGAGTGGAGGAGGACGGTTGATCTTGTGCATTTGGAGGCTCTTCGGATTCCTTAGGACACACATCCCCAATGGACATGTTCCTCAGCGCGATGCATGGAGCCTCTTCATCACCTATCTCATCAAGATCAACTTGCTCTACTTGAGAGCCGTTAGTCTCATCAAACACAACGTCACAAGAAACTTCAACTTGTCCAGTGGACTTGTTAAAGACTCTATATGCCCTTGTGTTTGAATCATATCCTAGTAAAAAGCCTTCTACAGTCTTGGGAGCAAATTTAGATTTTCTACCTCTCTTAACAAGAATAAAACATTTGCTGCCAAAGACTCTAAAATATGAAATATTGGGCTTTTTACCGGTTAGGAGTTCGTATGATGTCTTTTTGAGGATTCGGTGTAGATACAACCGGTTGATGGCGTAGCAGGCGGTGTTGACTGCCTCGGCCCAAAACCGATCTGAAGTCTTGTACTCATCAAGCATGGTTCTTGCCATGTCCAGTAGAGTTCGATTCTTCCTCTCCACTACACCATTTTGTTGTGGCGTGTAGGGAGAAGAGAACTCATGCTTGATGCCCTCCTCCTCAAGGAAGATTTCAGTTTGAGAGTTCTTGAACTCCGTCCCGTTATCGCTTCTTATTTTCTTGATCCTTAAGCCGAACTCATTTTGAGCTCGTCTCAAGAATCCCTTTAAGGTCTCTTGGGTTTGAGATTTTTCTTGCAAAAAGAACACCCAAGTGAAGCGATAATAATCATCCACTATTACAAGACAATACTTACTCCCGCCGATGCTTATGTAAGCGATCGGGCCGAATAGATCCATGTGGAGTAGCTCAAGCGGCCTGTCGGTCGTCATGATGTTCTTGTGTGGATGATGGGTTCCAACTTGCTTTCCTGCCTGGCATGCGCTACAAATCCTGTCTTTCTCAAAATGAACATTGGTTAGTCCTAAAATGTGCTCTCCCTTTAGAAGCTTATGAAGATTCTTCATCCCAACATGGGCTAGTCGGCGGTGCCAGAGCCAACCCATGTTAGTCTTAGCAATTAAGCATGTGTCGAGTTCAGCTCTATCAAAATCTACTAAGTATAGCTGACCCTCTAACACACCCTTAAATGCTATTGAATCATCACTTCTTCTAAAGACAGTGACACCTATATCAGTGAAAAGACAGTTGTAACCCATTTTGCATAATTGAGATACTGAAAGCAAATTGTAATCTAATGAATCTACAAGAAAAACATTGGAAATAGAATGGTCAGAAGATATAGCAATTTTACCCAATCCTTTGACCAAACCTTGGTTTCCATCCCCGAATGTGATTGCTCGTTGGGGATCTTGGTTTTTCTCGTAGGAGGAGAACATCTTTTTCTCCCCTGTCATGTGGTTTGTGCACCCGCTGTCGAGTATCCAACTTGAGCCCCCGGATGCATAAACCTACAAAACAAGTTTAGTTCTTGACTTTAGGTACCCAAATGGTTTTGGGTCCTTTGGCATTAGACACAAGAACTTTGGGTACCCAAACACAAGTCTTTGACCCCTTGTGCTTGCCCCCAACATATTTGGCAACTACCTTGCCGGATTTGTTAGTTAAAACATAAGATGCATCAAAAGTTTTGAATGAAATGTCATGATCATTTGATGCAATAGGAGTTTTCTTAGGCAATTTAGCACGTGTTGGTTGCCTAGAGCTAGATGTCTCACCCTTATACATAAAATCATGGTTAGGGCCAGAGTGAGACTTCCTAGAATGAATTCTCCTAATTTTGTCCTCGGGATAACTGACAGGGTACAAAATGTAACCCTCATTATCCTGAGGCATGGGAGCCTTGCCCTTTACAAAATTAGACAATCTTTTAGGAGGGGCACTAAGTTTGACATTGTCTCCCCTTTGGAAACCAATGCCGTCCTTGATGCCAGGGCGTCTCCCATTATAGAGCATACTACGAGCAAATTTAAATTTTTCATTCTCTAAGTTATGCTCGGCAATTTTAGCATCTAATTTTGCTATATGATCATTTTTGTTTAATTAAAGCCATGTGATCATGAATAGCATCAATGTTAACATCTCTACATATAGTACAAATAGAAACATGCTCAACACTAGATGTAGAGGATTTGCATGAATTAAGTTCAACAATCTTAGCACGCAATATATCATTATTATCTCTAAGATCGGAAATTGTAACATTGCAAACATCTAGATCTTTAGCCTTAGCAATTAAATTTTCATTTTCTACTCTAAGGCTAGCAAGAGAAATGTTTAATTCTTCAATCCTAGCAAGCAAATCATCATTATTATCTCTAGGATTGGAAATCGAAACATTACAAACATGTGAATCAACCTTAGCATTTAAACTAGCATTTTCATGTCTAAGGTTGTCAATCATCTCATGGCAAGTGCTTAGCTCACTAGATAGTTTTTGACATTTTTCTACTTCTAGAGCGTAAGCATTTTTAACCTTAACATGTTTCTTGTTTTCCTTAATTAGAAAATCCTCTTGGGAATCCAAAAGGTCATCCTTTTCATGAATAGCACTAATCAATTCATTTAATTTTTCTTTTTGCTCCATGTTAAGATTTGCAAAGAGAATACGCAAATTATCCTCCTCATCATTATCATCACTAGAAGACTCATATTTAGTGGAGGAGTTAGATTTAACCTTCTTCCGTTTGTCGTCCTTTGCCATGAGGCACTTGTGGCCGACGTTTGGGAAGAGGAGTCCCTTGGTGACGGCGATGTTGGTGGCGTCCTCGTCGTCGGAGGAGTCGCTTGAGCTTTCGTCGGAGTCCCACTCTCGACAAACATGGGCATCGCCGCCCTTCTTCTTGTAGTACCTCTTCTTCTCCTTTCTTCTCCCCTTCTTGTCGTCGCCCCTGTCACTATCACTTGATAATGGACATTTAGCTATAAAGTGACCGGGCTTACCACACTTGTAGCAAACCTTCTTGGAGCGGGACTTGTAATCTTTCCCTCTCCTTTGTTTGAGGATTTGGCGGAAGCTCTTGATGACGAGCGTCATTTCCTCATTGTCGAGCTTGGAGGCATCTATTGGTTGTCGACTTGGTGTAGACTCCTCCTTCTTTTCCTCCGTCGCCTTGAATGCGACGGGTTGAGCTTCGGATGTGGAGGGATCATCAAGCTCGTTGATCTTCCTCGAGCCTTCGATCATGCACTCAAAACTTACAAAATTCCCGATAACTTCCTCGGGGGTCATTTTAGTATATCTAGGATTACCACGAATTAATTGAACTTGAGTGGGGTTAAGGAAAATGAGAGATCTTAGAATAACCTTAACCACTTCGTGGTCGTCCCACTTCTTGCTCCCGAGGTTGCGCACTTGGTTCACCAAGGTCTTGAGCCGGTTGTACATGTTTTGTGGCTCCTCCCCTTTGCGAAGCCGGAACCGACCGAGCTCCCCCTCGATCGTTTCCCGCTTGGTGATCTTTGTGAGCTCATCTCCCTCATGCGCGGTTTTGAGCACATCCCAAACCTCCTTGGCGCTCTTCAACCCTTGAACTTTGTTATACTCCTCTCTACTTAAAGAGGCGAGGAGTATTGTTGTTGCTTGAGAGTTGAAGTGCTCGATTTGGGCCACCTCATCCTCATCATAGTCTTTATCCCCTACGGACGGTACCTGTGCACCAAACTCAACAACATCCCATATACTTTTGTGGAGTGAGGTTAGATGAAATCGCATTAAATCACTCCACCTAGCATAATCTTCACCATCAAAAGTTGGTGGTTTGCCTAATGGGACAGAAAGCAAAGGTGCATGTTTAGAAATGCGAGGGTAGTGTAGGGGGATCTTACTAAACTTCTTACGCCCTTGGCGTTTAGAAGTTACGGAGGGCGCATCGGAGCCGGAGGTCGATGTTGATGAAGTGTCGGTCTCGTAGTAGACCACTTTCCTCATCCTCTTTGGCTTGTCCTCACTCTGATGCGGCTTGTGGGAAGAAGATTTTTCCTTCTTCTCTTTGTGGTGAGAAGAAGATTTCTTCTCCTTCCCTTTGTTGGAGGAGCTCTTCTTCTTCTCCCTCCTCTTGGTGCGGGACTCTTCCGATGAAGTGCTCCCGTGGCTTGTAGTGGGCTTTTCGTCGGTCTCCATCTCCTTCTTGGCGTGATCTCCCGACATCACTTCGAGCGGTTAGGCTCTAATGAAAAACCTGGCTTTGATACCAATTGATAGTCGCCTAGAGGGGGGGTGAATAGGGCAAAACTGAAATTTACAAATATAAACACAACTACAAGCCGGGTTAGCGTTAGAAATAGAAACGAGTCCGCGAGAGAGGGTGCAAAACAAAACGCAAGCAAATGAAGAGTGTGATACGCGGATTTGTTTTACTGAGGTTCGGTTCTTGCAAACCTACTCCCCGTTGAGGAGGCCACAAAGGCCAGGTCTCTTTCAACCCTTCCCTCTCTCAAACGATCCCTCGGACCGAGTGAGCTTTCTCTTCTCAATCACTTGGAACACAAAGTTCCCACAAGGACCACCACAAGTTTGGTGTCTCTTGCCTCAATTACAAGTGAGTTTGATCGCAATGAAAGAATCAAGAAAGAAGAAAGCAATCCAAGCGCAAGAGCTCGAAAGAACACAAGCAAATCACTCTCTCTAGTCACTATGGCGTTGTGTGGAATTTGGAGAGGATTTGATCTCTTTGGTGTGTCTAGAATTGAATGCTAGAGCTCTTGTAGGAGTTGGGAAGTGGAAAACTTGGATGCAATGAATGGTGGGGTGGTTGGGGTATTTATAGCCTCAACCACCAAACCTGACCGTTGGTGGAGGTTGTCTGTTCGATGGCGCACCGGACAGTCCGGTGCACACCGGACATGTCCGGTGCCCCAGCCACGTCACCAGTTCTGTTGGATTCCGACCGTTGGAGCTTCTGACTTCTGGGCCCGCCTGGGTGTCCGGTGCACACCGGACATCTCCTGTTCATTGTCCGGTGCGCCAGTATGGGCACGCCTGACTTCTACGCGCGCTGCGCGCGCATTTAATGCGTCGCAGGTAGCCGTTGGCGCCGACTAGCCGTTGCTCTGCTGGTTCACCGGACAGTCCGGTGCACACCGGACATGTCCGGTGAATTATAGCGGAGCGGCTGCGGTGCGTTCCCGAGGCTGGCGAGTTCCGAAGGCCGCGCTTCCTTGGAGCACCGGACACTGTCCGGTGTACACCGGACAGTCCGGTGAATTATAGCGCGCCGTCCTGAGAAAATCCCGAAGGTGGCGAGTTTGAGTTGGAGTCCTCTGGTGCACTGGACACTGTCCGGTGTACACCGGACAATCCGGTGTCCCCAGACCAGAGGTGCCTTCGGTTGCCCCTTTGCTCCTTTGTTGAATCCAAAACTTAATCTTTTTACTGGCTGAGTGTGAACCTTTTACACCTGTATAATCTATACACTTGGGCAAACTAGTTAGTCCAATTATTTGTGTTAGGCAATTCAACCACCAAAATTAATTAGGCACTAGGTGTAAGCCTAATTCCCTTTCACTTGAGCCCTTGTAGAATCATGCCGTTGGCACGCTCTACTTGCCCATTCGACATGGGATGAGCCACGGCAGCCCAGTCCACCCGGATGTGGTGATCCTCGCAAAAATCCAAGAATTTTCTGCCGGTGAACTGGGTACCGTTGTCGGTGATGATGGAGTTTGGGACCCCGAAGCGATGGATGATGTTGGTGAAGAACGCCACCGCCTGCTCGGACCTGATGCTGTTCAGGGGTCGGACCTCGATCCACTTGGAGAATTTGTCGATGGCGACCAGCAGGTGCGTGTAGCCCCCGGGCGCCTTCTGCAAGAGACCGACGAGGTCCAGACCCCATACAGCAAAGGGCCAGGTGATGGGTATCGTCTGCAGAGCCTGAGCGGGCAGGTGGGTCTGCTTCGCATAGAATTGGCACCCTTCGCAGGTGCAGACAATTCTAGTGGCGTCAGCCACCGCCGTTGGCCAGTAGAAGCCTTGCCGGAAAGCATTCCCGACAAGGGCTCGAGGCGCTGCATGATGGCCGCAAGCCCCCGAGTGTATTTCTTGCAGGAGTTCCTGACCTTCGGCGATGGAGATGCATCGCTGGAGGATGCCCGAGGGGCTGCGGTGGTAGAGCTCCTCCTCATCGCCCAGCAAGACGAACGACTTGGCGCGTCGCGCTACCCGCCGAGCCTCGGCTTGGTCGAGGGGTAGCTCTCCTTGGCGGAGATATTGCAGGTACGGGGTCTGCCAATTTCGATCAGGCGTGGCCCCGTTCTGCTCCTCCTCGACGTGCAGTGCCTTGCCCTCGGGGGCCGAGGGTACCTCGGGCTGAACCGAGGACGCCTCGGGCTGAGCCGAGGGTACCTCGGGCTGGATCGAGGGTGCCTCGGGCTCGGGCGTGTCGTCGATCTTGATGGAGGGTTGATGCAGATCCTGGGAGAAGACGTCCGGGGGAACCGTCGTTCGCCCCGAGGCTATTTTTGCCAGCTCGACTGCAGTCTCGTTGTAGCGCCGAGCGATGTGGTTAAGCTCGAGCCCGTAGAACTTGTCTTCCAGGCGCCGAACCTCATCGCAGTAGGCCTCCATCTTCGGGTCGCGGCGGTGGGAGTTCTTCATGACTTGGTCGATGACGAGCTGCGAGTCACCGCGGGCGTCGAGGCGTCTGACCCCTAGCTCGATGGCGATCCGCAACCTGTTGACCAGAGCCTCGTACTCAGCCACATTGTTGGACGCCGGGAAATGGAGGCGTAGCACGTAGCGTAGGTGTTTCCCGAGGGGCGAGATGAAGAGCAGGCCCGCGCCGGCTCCCGTCTTCATCAGCGACCCGTCGAAAAACATGGTCCAGAGCTCCGGTTGGATCGGAGCCGTCGGCAGCTGGGTGTCGACCCATTCGGCTACGAAGTCCGCTAATACCTGGGACTTGATGGCCTTCCGAGGGGCGAACGAGATTGTCTCGCCCATGATTTCCACCGCCCACTTTGTGATCCTGCCCGAGGCCTCTCGGCACTGGATGATCTCCCCCAGGGGGAAGGATGACACCACAGTTACCGGATGAGACTCGAAGTAATGTCGCAACTTTTGCCTCGTCAGGATCACTGCATACAGCAGCTTCTGAACTTGTGGGTAGCGGACCTTGGTCTCGGACAGTACCTCGCTGACGAAGTAAACTGGCCTCTGAACGGGCAATGCATGCCCCTCTTCTTGCCTCTCGACCACAATCGCGGCGCTAACCACCTGAGTGGTCGCGGCGACGTAGACCAAGAGGGCTTCTCCATCAGCTGGGGGCACCAAGATAGGCGCCTTTGTAAGGAGCGCCTTCAGGTTCCCGAGAGCTTCCTCGGCCTCAGGGGTCCAAGCGAAACACTCGGCCTTCCTTAAGAGGCGGTACAGAGGCAGACCCCTTTCGCCGAGGCGTGAGATGAAGCGGCTCAGGGCCGCGAGACATCCCATGACCCTCTGTACGCCTTTTAAGTCCTTGATGGGCCCCATGCTGGTGATAGCTGCGATCTTCTCCGGGTTGGCTTCGATGCCTCGCTCGGAGACGATGAACCCCAAGAGCATGCCCCGGGGCACCCTGAAGACGCACTTCTCGGGATTGAGCTTGACTTCTTTCGCCTTGAGACATCGGAATGTCACTTCAAGGTCGGAGAGGAGGTCGGAAGCCTTCCTTGTCTTGACTACGATGTCATCGACGTAGGCCTCGACTGTGCGACCGATGTGTTCGCCGAACACATGGTTCATGCACCGCTGGTACGTCGCACCCGCATTCCTCAAACCGAACGGCATGGTGACATAGCAGTACATGCCGAAGGGCGTGATGAAAGAAGTCGCGAGCTGGTCGGACTCTTTCATCCGGATTTGGTGATACCCTGAGTAGGCATCGAGGAAGGACAAGGTTTCGCACCCAGCAGTGGAATCCACGATTTGATCGATGCGAGGCAGAGGGTAGGGAACCTTAGGACATGCTTTGTTGAGACCAGTGTAGTCTACACACATCCGCCATTTCCCCCCTTTCTTTCTCACAAGCACAGGGTTGGCAAGCCATTCGGGATGGAATACCTCTTTGATGAACCCTGCTGCCATTAGCTTGTGGATCTCCTCGCCTATCACTCTGCGCTTCTCCTCGTCGAATCGGCGCAGAGGCTGCCTGACGGGTCGGGCTCCGGCCCGAATATCCAGCGAGTGCTCGGCGACATCCCTCGGTATGCCGGGCATGTCCGAGGGACTCCACGCAAAGACGTCGGCGTTTGCGCGGAGAAAGTCGACGAGCACTGCTTCCTATTTGGGGTCGAGCCCGGAACCGATCCGGACCTGCTTGGAGGTGTCGCCATCGGGGTCGAGAGGGACGGCCTTGACCGTCTCCGCTGGCTCGAAGTTGCCGGCATGACGCTTCACGTCTGGCACCTCTTTGGAGAGGTTCTCCAGGTCGGCGATGAGGGCCTCGGACTCGGCGAGGGCCTCAGCGTACTCCACGCACTCCACGTCGCATTCGAACGCGTGTTTGTACGTGGGGCCGACGGTGATGACCCCGTTGGGCCCGGCATCTTGAGCTTCAGGTAGGTGTAGTTGGGGACGGCCATGAACTTCGCGTAGCATGGCCTCCCCAGTACCGCGTGGTAGGTTCCTCGGAACCCGACCACCTCGAACGTCAAAGTCTCCCTTCGGAAGTTGGAGGGCGTTCCGAAGCAGACGGGAAGGTCGAGTCGTCCGAGGGGCTGGACGCGCTTCCCAGGAATGATCCCGTGGAAGGGCGCAGCGCCTGCTCGGACGGAGGACAGGAGCCTGAGGGTCTCGGCGTAGATGATGTTGAGGCAGCTGCCCCCATCCATCAGGACCTTGGTGAGCCTGACGTCGCCGACGACGAGGTCGACGACGAGCGGGTATTTTTCTGGGCTCGGCACGTGGTCGGGGTGGTCAGCTTGGTCGAAGGTGATGGGCTTGTCGGACCAGTCTAGGTAGACTGGCGCCGCCACCTTCACCGAGCATACCTCCCGGCGCTCTTGCTTGCGATGCCGAGCCGAGGCATTCGCCGCATGCCCACCGTAGATCATGAAGCAGTCGCGGACCTCGGGGAACTCTCCTGCTTGGTGATCTTCCTTTTTGTCGTCGTCGCGGGCCCTGCCACCCTCTGCGGGTGGCCCGGCCCTGTGGAAGTGGCGCCGAAGCATGACGCACTCCTCGAGGGTGTGCTTGAAGGCCCCCTGATGATAGGGGCACGGCTCCTTGAGCATCTTGTCGAAGAGGTTAGCACCTCCGGGGGGCTTCCGAGGGTTCTTGTACTCGGCGGCAGCGACAAGGTCCGCGTCGGCGGCGTCGCGTTTCGCTTGCGACTTCTTCTTGCCTTTCTTCTTGGCGCCGCGCGGAGTAGATGCCTCGGGAGCCTCTTCCGATGGGCGGCCCTGGGGCTGCTTGTCCTTTCGGAAGATAGCCTCGACCGCCTCCTGGCCAGAGGCGAACTTGGTGGCGATGTCCATCAGCTCGCTCGCCCTGGTGGGGGTCTTGCGACCCAACTTACTCACCAGGTCGCGGCAGGTGGTGCCGGCAAGGAACGCGCCGATGACATCCGAGTCGGTGATGTTGGGCAGATCGGTGCGCTGCTTCGAGAATCGCCGGATGTAGTCCCGAAGAGACTCTCCCGGTTGTTGCCGGCAGCTTCGGAGGTCCCAGGAATTCCCGGGGCGCACGTACGTGCCCTGGAAATTGCCGGCGAAGGCTTGGACCAAGTCATCCCAGTTGGAGATCTGCCCCGGAGGCAGGTGCTCCAACCAGGCACGAGCAGTGTCGGAGAGGAGCAGGGGGAGGTTGCGGATGATGAGGTTGTCGTCGTCCGTTCCACCCAGTTGGCAGGCCAGGCGGTAGTCTGCGAGCCACAGTTCCGGTCTCGTTTCCCCCGAGTACTTTGTGATAGTAGTCGGGGGTCGGAACCGGGTCGGGAACGGCGCCCGTCGGATGGCCCGACTGAAGGCCTGCAGACCGGGTGGTTCGGGCGAGGGACTCCGATCCTCCCCGCTGTCGTAGCGTCCCCCACGCCTGGGGTGGTAGCCTCGGCGCACCCTTTCGTCGAGGTGGGCCCGACGGTCGCGACGATGGTGCTCGTTGCCGAGGTGGGCCGGGGCCGCAGGCGCGGTGTTGCGCGTGCGCCCGGTGTAGACCGAGGCTTCCCGCATGAATCGGGAAGTCGCGGCATGAGGTTCCGAGGGGTATCCCTGCCTTCGGGAGGCAGAGCTCTCGGCCCGTCGGACCGCAGCGCCTTCCAGGAGATTCTTGAGCTCTCCCTGGATTCGCCGACCCTCGGTGGTTGATGGCTCCGGCATCGCGCGGAGGAGCATCGCTGCGGCTGCCAGGTTCTGGCCGACCCCACTGGATGCGGGTGGCGGCCTGACCCTGACGTCGTTGGCGACGCGGTGCTGGAAACCCTGGGCAGGTGACGTATTTCTCCGGCCGGGGGTTGGCCCGCCCATACCTGCCCGACGTCCCGGCGGATCGACTCAAGCGCTCCTGCTCCCTCGTCGAGCCTGGCCTGCGCCCCGCGGACTTGCTCGAGCTGTGGGTCGTGACCCCCCCCCCCGGAACGGGGACCACAGCTAGCTCCCGCGGGATGTCAGCGCGAGGCACCGGCCTAGGGAGATCACCGTCCTCCGGCATGCCGAGATGGTTGCCTTCGGAGGGATCCCCTAGCTCGACGTGGAAACATTCGCGGCTTGGGCCGCAGTCCTCGTCGTCAAGGCTGCGGCTACCGTCGGAACAGTCGGAGAGGCAGTAGTCACATGCGGTCACAAAGTCCCGCATGGCACTGGGGTTGCCAAATCCAGAGAAATCCCAACAGATGTTGGGATCGTCATCTTCCTCGGACCCAGAGGGCCCGTAGGTCGAGACGTCCATCAATCGGTCCTAAGGCGACCGCATACGAAACCCCAGAGGGGTTGCACTCGCCTCAACGAGAGCGCCCGCCAAAGCGAGGTCGCTAGGCGGGTTGAGGCCGAGTCGAAATGACGTAAGATGGGAATCAGTCAGTACCTTTTGGTCGACGAGGAGCGATATAGTCACGTCAGGGACTGATTGCACCGTCGTCTCAGGTTCGAGGGCGACGTCCCGCAAGCTCTCCGCGAGCGCGCTGGCGTCGTCCACTTGCTCGGGATTGGTGTGTCGTGGAGGGACGGCGCTCGCCTTCGTCTCAAACGCGAGGTCGACGCCCGACGCGCCCCCCGTTGGGGCGCTGGGGACGTCGATTCGCTCGACAGCCGACGAAGCGCGGCCTCCCGCTTGGCCTTGGTTGCCCCGCCTCCTCCTCCGTTGGCGGGGGAGAGGACGGGGCGAGCTCGAATGTTGTTCTTCCACCACGCGGGGAAGATGTCATCGATTCCGCCGCCGGCGGGCGGGTTGTCGGCCGCCATTGTCGTTGTTGCGCGGCGGTGGAAGGAGTATCATGTCGTAGCTGCCGTCGAAGGACATGAACTCAAGACTCCCGAAACGGAGCACCGTCCCGGGCCGGAGAGGTTGCTGGAGACTGCCCATCTGGAGCCTGACGGGAAGCTGTTCGTCAGCACGCAGCAGGCCCCTACCTGGCGCGCCAACTGTCGGCGTTTCGAGACCGGGGGGTCCCTAAGCCGACGAGTGAGTGTGCCGCGTGCCCCAGCCCAGATGGGTCGAGCGCGTGGGCGAGCGCGAAGGGGGGAAAGCAAGGTGGCCGGAGACGGGCGTGAGAGAGGTGGAAATCCCGCGGCCTTCGTGTTCGTCCCGCGCCCAGGTCAGGTGCGCTTGCAGTAGGGGGTTACAAGCGTCCACGCGGGTGAGGGAAGCGAGCGGCCCCACGAGAGCGCCTGTCCCGTCCTCGTCCCCGCGCGGCCAACCTTCTCTAAGAAGGCCCTGGTCCTTCCTTTTATAGGCGTAAGGAGAGGATCCAGGTGTACAATGGGGATGTAGCAGAGTGCTACGTGTCTAGCGGAGGGAGAGCTAGCGCCCTAAGTACATGCTAATGTGGCAGCCGGAGAGATCTTGGCACCCTGCTGGTGTGATGTCGTGGCTGTCGGAGGAGCAACGGAGCTTGGCGGAGGGACAGCTGTCGGAGCGGTCGAGTCCTTGCTGACGTCCCCCTGCTTCCGTAAGGGAGCTGAGAGCCGCCGTCGTCACAGGGCTTGCGGGGCGCCATCATTGCCCATCTGGCGGAGCTAGCCAGATGGGACACCGGTCTTGTTCTCTGCGACCCGAGTCGGCTCGGGGTAGGGTGATGATGGCGCTTCCTGTTGACGTGGCGAGCCTGTGCCCTAGGTCGGGCGACGTGGAGGTTCCTCCGAAGCCAAGGTCGAGTCTGTCTTCCATGGCCGAGGCCGAGCCCGAGCCCCTGGGTCGGGCGAGGCGGAGGTCGTTCGGCAGAGGCCGGGGCGGAGTCCGAGCCCTGGGGTCGGGCGAAGCGGAGTTCGTCGTCTTCTAGGGTTGAGCCCGAGTCTGAGCCCTGGGTCGGGCGGAGCGGAGTTCGCCGTCTTCCGGGGCCTAGCCCGAGTCCGAGCCCTGGGTCGGGCGGAGCGGAGTTCGCCGTCTTCCGGGGCTTAGCCCGAGTCCGAGCCCTGGGTCGGGCGGAGCGGAGTTCGCCGTCTTCCGGGGCCTAGCCCGAGTCCGAGCCCTGCGTCGGGCGGAGCGGAGTTTCCTATGGCGCCTTTGGCAAGGCCTGACTGCCTGTCAGTCTCACTCTGTCAAGTGGCACTGCAGTCGGAGTGGCGCAGGCGGCGCTGTCCTTCTGTCAGAACGGTCAGTGGAGCGGCGAAGTGACGGCGGTCACTTCGGCTCTGCCGGGGGGCGCGCGTCAGGATAAAGGTGTCAGGCCACCTTTGCGTTAAATGCTCCTGCGACTCGGTCGGTCGGCGCGGCGATTTAGTCAGGGTTGCTTCTTAGCGAAGGCAAGGCCTCGGGCGAGCCGGAGATGTGTCCGCCGTTAAAGGGGGGCCTCGGGCGAGACGGAAATCCCTCGGGGTCGGCTGCCCTTGCCCGAGGCTAGGCTCGGGCGAGGCGTGATCGAGTCACTCGTATGGACTGATCCCTGACTTAATCGCACCCATCAGGCCTCTGCGGCTTTATGCTGATGGGGGTTACCAGCTGAGAATTAGGCGTCTTGAGGGTACCCCTAATTATGGTCCCCGACATACATGTTACAATGTTTTCATGTAATAGTTAATGATAAAAGTAAAGAATTACCTTGTCAAGAGATCACCCGTTGTATTGATTTTAATGTGCACATAATGAATTTTACATCTAACAATGTGTATAAGTGACAATATTTTAATTAATAACAAATAAAGTATGATTTAATTATAATTTAAGCGGGGATGGGGATCCCCGACGGGGATTTTGAGAGCACCTAGAGGGGGGGTGAATAGGTGATCCTGTAAAACTTAAACTTATAGCCACAAAAACTTGTTAAGTGTTAGCACAATTAATGCCAAGTGGCTAGAGAGGAGTCTCAACAAAACACACTACCACAAGAGATCAAACACAGAGATGACACAGTGGTTTATCCCGTGGTTCGGTCAAGACCAACGCTTGCCTACTCCACGTTGTGGCGTCCCAACGGACGAGGGTTGCAATCAACCCCTCTCAAGCGGTCCAAAGACCCACTTGAATACCACGGTGTTTTGCTTGCTTTTTCTCAATCCCGTTTGCGAGGAATCTCCACAACTTGGAGCCTCTCGCCCTTACAATTGAAGTTCACAAAGAAACACAAAGCAAGGGTGGGAATTAGCAACGCACACAAGACTTCAAAAGATCAGAGCAACAACACGCACACAAGCAGCAACAAGAGCTCGCAACACAACTCAAAGAGTTCACGACTCCACAAGAGCTCTATATGCTATCACAATGAAACGAATGCGTGAGATCGATGTCTTGGTGCTTAGGAATGTTGTAGGAATGCTTGGTGTGCTCCTCCATGCGCCTAGGGGTCCCTTTTATAGCCCCAAGGCAGCTAGGAGCCGTTGAGAACAAATCTGGAAGGTCATCCTTGCCTTCTGTCGTCGGGCGCACCGGACAGTCCGGTGCACACCGGACACTGTCCGGTGCCCGATTTATTTCCATAAACAGCGCAGCCGACCGTTGCCGACCGTTGCAGATCTGGCGCACCGGACAGTCCGGTGCACACCGGACAGTCCGGTGCCTCCTTCCGACCGTTGGCCAGACCACGTGTCGCGCGCAGATTCCGCGGCCGACCGTTGGCTCGGCCGACCGTTGGCTCACCGGACAGTCCGGTGCACACCGGACAGTCCGGTGAATTTTAGTCGTACGCCGTCGGCAAATTCCCGAGAGAGGCGTCTTCAGGTCGAGGCAGCCTGGCGCACCGGACACTGTCCGGTGCACCACCGGACAGTCCGGTGCCCCAGACCGAAACAGCCTGTTGGCTGTACACAGCCAACATTCTCCTTTTCTTCTTCTCTCTGTTTCTAACACTTAGACAAATATATTAGTACACAAAACCAATGTACTAAGGCTTAGAAACATACCTTTACTTGTGATTTGCACTTTGTTCATCCATGGGCATAGATTCACATTTAAGCACTTGTGTTGGCACTCAATCACCAAAATACTTAGAAATGGCCCAAAGGCACATTTCCCTTTCAATCTCCTCCTTTTTGGTGATTTATGCCAACACAACGTAAAGCAACTAGAACAAGTGCACAATCACTTCAAATAGAACTCAAATCTATTTTGAATCATTTTTGGCATATATGGATCATCCTTTGCCACCACTTGGTTTGTTTTTGCAAATCAAACTCAATTCTCTATCTCTAAGTCATACACACATGTTGAAGCATAAAGAGAGTCATTCCAAAAGAGATTGATCAAAGATTTCAAAAACTCCCCCTATTTCCCATAATCAATACTTCTCCCCACAAGAAGCCAACTTTTGACGAAAGAGACAATGCAAGATTTTCTTCAAAAACTCCCCCTATTTCCCATAATCAATACTTCTCCCCACAAGAAGCCAACTTTTGACGAAAGAGACAATGCAAGATTTTCTACTATTTTCAAAATCTTTATTCAAAATCTCTCAAGTGGTAGCTGATCCATTTATTGCTTTGGCCTTTATTTTCTCCCCCTTTGGCATCAAGCACCAAAACGGGATCAATCTTGGCCCCAGAACCCTATTGCCTCACCAAAATCTTCAATAAGAATACAAAGGCAATAAGAGTTCATGAGATGGACTTGGAATAAGTTACCCTCTCATCGGAGTGCAGTGGAAGTCTTTCATGGTCCAAGTCCACCTTTTCCCTTTCAATTCTCCTTTGAGACTAAATCAAGCAAACTCAAGCATATAGTTAGTCTCAAAGGGTCAAGTTGTAACACAACTCCCCCTAAACATGTGCATCACTTTGCAACGGACTTGTGAGGTCCAGGGAGTGTTTGTACAACTTGAGCACCACAATAAGCAACAAAATGCAGAATGAACATGATCAAAGGCATAAACACATGTATGCTACAATTTAATCCAAGTTCCGCGAATCTAGGACATTTAACTCACTACGCAGCCTGCAAAAGGTCTTCTCATCTAGAGGCTTGGTAAAGATATCGGCTAGCTGGTTCTCGGTGCTAACATGAAACACTTCGATATCCCCTTTTGCTGGTGATCTCTCAAAAAGTGATGCCGGATGTCTATGTGCTTTGTGCGGCTGTGCTCAACAGGATTTTCCGCCATGCGGATAGCACTCTCATTATCACATAGGAGTGGGACTTTGCTCAGATTGTAGCCAAAGTCCCTGAGGGTTTGCCTCATCCAAAGTAGTTGCGCGCAACACTGTCCTGCGGCAACGTACTCGGCCTCAGCGGTGGATAGGGCAACAGAAGTTTGTTTCTTAGAGTTCCATGACACCAGGGACCTTCCTAAGAATTGACACGTCCCCGATGTGCTCTTCCTATCGACCTTACATCCAGCATAGTCGGAGTCTGAGTATCCAATCAAGTCAAAGGCAGACCCCTTTGGATACCAGAGCCCGAAGCAAGGCGTAGCAACTAAATACCTCAGAAATCGCTTCACCGCCACTAAGTGACACTCCTTAGGATCAGATTGAAATCTAGCACACATGCATATGCTAAGCATAATATCCGGTCTACTAGCACATAAGTAAAGTAATGACCCTATCATTGACCGGTATGCTTTTTGATCAACGGACTTACCTCCTTTGTTGAGGTCGGTGTGTCCGTCGGTTCCCATCGGAGTCTTTGCGGGCTTGGCGTCCTTCATCCCAAACCGCTTTAGCAGATCTTGTGTGTACTTCGTTTGGGAGATGAA
Organism: Zea mays; assembly: GCF_902167145.1. NCBI lineage: Eukaryota > Viridiplantae > Streptophyta > Magnoliopsida > Poales > Poaceae > Zea > Zea mays. Next base: position 153,591,363 of record NC_050104.1, on the reverse strand, counting down.
GGTGCCGTCCTTGAGTTGCTTCACTTGGAACCCAAGGAAGTAGTTCAACTCGCCCATCATCGACATCTCGAATTTCTGCGTCATCACCCTGCTAAACTCTTCACAAGACTTTTGGTTAGTAGAACCAAATATTATGTCATCGACATAAATTTGGCACACAAACAAATTACCATCACATGTCTTTGTAAAAAGAGTTGGATCGGCTTTCCCAACCTTGAAAGCATTAACAATTAGAAAGTCTCTAAGGCATTCATACCATGCTCTTGGGGCTTGCTTAAGTCCATAGAGCGCCTTAGAGAGCTTACACACATGATCGGGGTACCGTTCATCCTCGAAGCCAGGGGGTTGCTCCACGTACACCTCCTCCTTGATTGGCCCGTTGAGGAAAGCGCTCTTCACATCCATTTGGTACAACCTGAAAGAATGATGAGCGGCATATGCTAGCAAGATGCGAATTGATTCTAGCCTAGCTACAGGAGCAAAAGTCTCCTCGAAATCCAAACCTGCGACTTGGGCATAACCTTTTGCCACAAGTCGAGCCTTGTTTCTCGTCACCACTCCGTGCTCGTCTTGTTTGTTGCGGAACACCCACTTGGTTCCCACAACATTTTGCTTAGGACGAGGCACCAGTGTCCAAACTTCATTCCGCTTGAAGTTGTTGAGCTCCTCCTGCATGGCCAACACCCAGTCCGGATCTAGCAAGGCCTCCTCTACCCTGAAAGGCTCAATAGAAGAGACAAAGGAGTAATGCTCACAAAAATTAACTAATCGAGACCGAGTAGTTACTCCCTTGCTAATGTCACCCAGAATTTGGTCGACAGGATGATCCCTTTGAATCATCGCTCGAACTTGGGTTGGAGGTGCCGGTTGCGCTTCTTCCTCCATCACATGGTCATCTTGTGCTCCCCCTTGATCACATGCCTCTTGTTGACGAACCTGTTCATCGTCTTGAGTTGGGGGTTGCACCATAGTTGAGGAAGAAGGTTGATCTCGTTCATCTTGTTCCTGTGGCCGCACTTCTCCAATCGCCATGGTTCGTATAGCGGCCGTCGGAACATCTTCTTCATCTACATCATCACAATCAACAACTTGCTCTCTTGGAGAGCCATTAGTCTCATCAAATACAACGTCGCTAGAGACTTCAACCAAACCCGATGATTTGTTGAAGACTCTATACGCCTTTGTATTTGAGTCATAACCTAATAAAAACCCTTCTACTGCTTTGGGAGCAACCTTAGAATTTCTACCTTTCTTCACTAGAATGTAGCACTTGCTCCCAAATACACGAAAGTAAGATACATTGGGTTTGTTACCGGTTAGAAGCTCATATGACGTCTTCTTGAGGAGGCGGTGAAGGTAGACCCTGTTGATGGCGTGGCAAGCCGTGTTCACGGCTTCCGACCAAAAGCACTTGGGGGTCTTGAATTCTCCTAGCATCGTCCTCGCCATATCAATTAGCGTCCTATTCTTCCTCTCTACCACACCATTTTGCTGTGGTGTGTAGGGAGCGGAGAACTCGTGTTTGATCCCTTCCTCCTCAAGGAACTCCTCCACTTGAAGATTCTTGAACTCGGACCCGTTGTCGCTCCTTATCTTCTTCACCTTGAGCTCAAACTCATTTTGAGCTCTCCTGAGGAAGCGCTTGAGGGTCCCTTGGGTTTCAGACTTATCCTGCAAAAAGAACACCCAAGTGAAGCGGGAAAAGTCATCAACAATAACTAGACCATACTTACTTCCTCCTATGCTCAGATAAGCGACGGGTCCGAAGAGGTCCATATGTAGCAGCTCCAGAGGTCTTGAAGTGGTCATCACATTCTTGCTGTGATGTGCTCCTCCCACTTGTTTACCTGCTTGACAAGCTGCACAAGGTCTATCCTTTTCGAATTGCACGTTAGTCAAACCTATCACGTGTTCTCCCTTTAGAAGCTTGTGAAGGTTCTTCATCCCCACATGTGCTAAGCGGCGATGCCACAGCCAGCCCATGCTAGTCTTAGCTATTAAGCATGCATCTAGACCAGCCTCTTCTTTTGCAAAATCAACTAAATAAAGTTTGCCGTCTAATACACCCTTAAAAGCTAGTGAACCATCACTTCTTCTAAAGACAGACACATCTACATTTGTAAATAGACAGTTATATCCCATATTGCATAATTGACTTACAGATAGTAAATTATATCCCAGAGACTCAACTAAAAACACATTAGAAATTGAGTGCTCATTTGAGATTGCAATTTTACCTAACCCTTTTACCTTGCCTTGATTCCCATCACCGAATATAATTGAATCTTGGGAATCCTTATTCTTGACGTAGGAGGTGAACATCTTCTTCTCCCCCGTCATATGGTTTGTGCATCCGCTGTCGATAATCCAGCTTGAACCCCCGGATGCATAAACCTGCAAGGCAAATTTAGGCTTGGGTTTTAGGTACCCAACTCATGTTGGGTCCTACGAGGTTAGTCACAATTTCCTTAGGGACCCAAATGCAAGTTTTATCACCCTTGCATTTTGCCCCTAACTTCCTAGCAATTACCTTTCTGTCCTTTCTACAAATTGCAAAGGAAGCATTCAAAGCATGATATATTGTAGAAGGCTCATTAACTTTCCTAGGAATATTAACAACATTTCTCCTAGGCATATTATGAACAACATCCCTTCTACCAACATTTCTATCATGCACATATGAAGAACTAGAAGCAAACATAGCATGAGAAAAATCATCGTACGCATTATAACTCCTATAAGCATTTCTAGTTTGTCTCCTATCATGATACAAAAAGGCATGGTTCTTTTTAGCACTAGTAGCCATAGGGGCCTTCCCTTTCTCCTTAGCGGGAATGGGAGCCTTATGGCTTGTTAAGTTCTTGGCTTCCCTCTTGAAGCCAAGTCCATCCTTAATTGAGGGGTGTCTACCGATCGTGTAGGCATCCCTTGCAAATTTTAGTTTTTCAAATTCATTCTTGCTAGTCTTAAGTTGGGCATTAAGACTAGCCAATTCCTCAGTTAATTTGGAAATTGAAACTAAATGATCACTACAAGCATCAACATCGAAATCTTTACACCTAGTGCAAATCTCAACATGTTCTACACAAGAATTAGATTTACTAGCTACTCCTAGTTTAACATTTAAGTCATCATTAACACTCTTTAAAGTAGCAATGGTTTCATGACAAGAAGATAGTTCACTAGAAAGCACTTCATTTCTTTTAACTTCTAAAGCATAAGATTTTTGAGCTTCTACAAATTTATCATGCTCTTCATACAATAAATCCTCTTGTTTCTCTAAGAGTTTATCCTTCTCATTTAATGCATCAATGATTTCATTTATCTTATCTATCTTAGATCTATCTAAGCCCTTGAATAAGCATGAATAGTCTATGTCATCATCATCACTAGAGGAAGCATAAGTGACATTGTTTTGATTACTTACCTTCTTCTCCCTTGCCATAAGGCATGTGTGACGCTCGTTGGGGAAGAGGGATGACTTGTTGAAGGCAGTGGCGGCGAGTCCTTCATTTTCGGAGTCGGAGGAGGAGCAATCCGAATCCCACTCTTTTCCGATATGTGCCTCGCCCTTGGCCTTCTTGTAATGCTTCTTCTTTTCCCTCTTGCTCCCGTGTTCCTGGTCACTATCATTGTCGGGACAGTTAGCAATAAAATGACCAAGCTTACCGCATTTGAAGCATGATCGCTTTCCCTTGGTCTTAGTCTTGCTTGGCTGTCCCTTGCGACCCTTTAGTGCCGTCTTGAATCTTTTGATGATGAGGGCCATCTCTTCATCATTAAGACCGGCCGCCTCAATTTGCGCCACCTTGCTGGGTAGCGCCTCCTTGCTCCTTGTTGCCTTGAGAGCAATGGGTTGAGGCTCATGGATTGGGCCATTCAACGCGTCGTCCACGTACCTCGCCTCCTTGATCATCATTCGCCCGCTTACAAATTTTCCAAGAATTTCTTTGGGCGACATCTTGATGTACCTAGGATTTTCACGAATATTGTTTACCAAGTGAGGATCAAGAACGGTAAATGACCTTAGCATTAGGCGGACGACGTCGTGATCCGTCCATCGCGTGCTTCCGTAGCTCCTTATTTTGTTGATAAGGATCTTGAGCCGGTTGTATGTTTGTGTCGGCTCCTCGCCCCTTATCATCGCGAATCGTCCGAGCTCGCCCTCCACCAACTCCATCTTGGTGAGTAAGGTGACGTCATTCCCCTCATGAGAGATCTTGAGGGTGTCCCAAATCTGCTTGGCATTGTCCAAGCCGCTCACCTTGTGATACTCGTCCCTGCACAAAGAGGCTAGCAACACAGTAGTAGCTTGTGCATTTTTATGGATCTGTTCATTAATAAACGAAGGGCTATCCGAGCTATCAAATTTTATTCCACTTTCCACAATCTCCCAAATGCTTGGATGGAGAGAAAATAGGTGAGTACGCATTTTGTGACTCCAAAATCCGTAGTCCTCTCCATCAAAGTGAGGAGGCTTGCCAAGTGGAATGGGGAGCAAATGAGCATTTGAGCTATGCGGAATGCGCGAATAATCAAAAGAAAAGTTTGAGTTAACCGTCTTTTGTTTGTCATAGTCGTTGTCGTTGTTGTCCTTTTGGGAAGAGGAAGATTCGTCGCTGTCGTCGTAGTAGACGATCTCCTTGATGCGCCTTGTCTTCTTCTTCTTCCCTTCCTTCCATCTATGGCCCGAGCCGGAGTCGGTAGGCTTGTCATCTTTGGGCTCGTTGACGAAGGACTCCTTCTCCTTATCGTTGATCACGATTCCCTTCCCCTTAGGATCCATCTCTTCGGGCGGTTAGTCCCTTTCTTGAAGAAAACGGCTCCGATACCAATTGAGAGCACCTAGAGGGGGGGGGTGAATAGGTGATCCTGTAAAACTTAAACTTATAGCCACAAAAACTTGTTAAGTGTTAGCACAATTAATGCCAAGTGGCTAGAGAGGAGTCTCAACAAAACACACTACCACAAGAGATCAAACACAGAGATGACACAGTGGTTTATCCCGTGGTTCGGTCAAGACCAACGCTTGCCTACTCCACGTTGTGGCGTCCCAACGGACGAGGGTTGCAATCAACCCCTCTCAAGCGGTCCAAAGACCCACTTGAATACCACAGTGTTTTGCTTGCTTTTTCTCAATCCCGTTTGCGAGGAATCTCCACAACTTGGAGCCTCTCGCCCTTACAATTGAAGTTCACAAAGAAACACAGAGCAAGGGTGGGAATTAGCAACGCACACAAGACTTCAAAAGGTCAGAGCAACAACACGCACACAAGCAGCAACAAGAGCTCGCAACACAACTCAAAGAGTTCACGACTCCACAAGAGCTCTATATGCTATCACAATGAAACGAATGCGTGAGATCGATGTCTTGGTGCTTAGGAATGTTGTAGGAATGCTTGGTGTGCTCCTCCATGCACCTAGGGGTCCCTTTTATAGCCCCAAGGCAGCTAGGAGCCGTTGAGAACAAATCTGGAAGGTCATCCTTGCCTTCTGTCGTCGGGCGCACCGGACAGTCCGGTGCACACCGGACACTGTCCGGTGCCCGATTTATTTCCATAAACAGCGCAGCCGACCGTTGCCGACCGTTGCAGATCTGGCGCACCGGACAGTCCGGTGCACACCGGACAGTCCGGTGCCTCCTTCCGACCGTTGGCCAGACCACGTGTCGCGCGCAGATTCCGCGGCCGACCGTTGGCTCGGCCGACCGTTGGCTCACCGGACAGTCCGGTGCACACCGAACAGTCCGGTGAATTTTAGCCGTACGCCGTCGGCAAATTCCCGAGAGAGGCGTCTTCAGGTCGAGGCAGCCTGGCGCACCGGACACTGTCCGGTGCACCACCGGACAGTCCGGTGCCCCAGACCGAAACAGCCTGTTGGCTGTACACAGCCAACATTCTCCTTTTCTTCTTCTCTCTGTTTCTAACACTTAGACAAATATATTAGTACACAAAACCAATGTACTAAGGCTTAGAAACATACCTTTACTTGTGATTTGCACTTTGTTCATCCATGGGCATAGATTCACATTTAAGCACTTGTGTTGGCACTCAATCACCAAAATACTTAGAAATGGCCCAAAGGCACATTTCCCTTTGAGATTTATCCCCGCGGGGAACGGGGACGGGGAAGAAATATCCCCCGCAAGCGTTCGTGGGGATTCCCATGGGGAAATTTTTTTATCGCAGGGACGGGTTTGGGGAGCTAAAACCCGACGGGGAATTCCCCGTTGCCATCCCTAGTCCATGTTCACTCCTCCAGAACTGTTCATTCCTGTAGCAGTGGGTACACGGGTAATTGCCAGTAGATGAAAAATTGATAGTAGATATAAAGTAAGTATAAAAATAATATTTTATAGTTGTAGTGAAGTATATGTGAAGAATATAGGGGAACTGCTGCGGGAGATGAAAAAGTAGATGATTAAGATCTGTTTGGTTCGCTGCCTAATTTGCCACTTTTTGCCTAACTTTTCTATCTAAAGTTAGTTCCTCAATTCGAGCGACTAAACTTAGATAAAGTGTGACACAACTAGTCATAAATCAAACAGGCCTAAATATTAATGATGTGATGTAAAAAAGTGATACAGGTAAAATTTAGAGAAAACCGGTGTGGCTGCTGATAGCCTAAACCCTAAAACCCCACCGCTGTTCGCGTCCTCGTTTCTCTCAATCTCTCTCCTCTCCTCGCCTCTCCTTGGTGTCCGTGTTCACGCCGTCGCTAGCGCCTGCCGCGGCGAAGCTTCTGCCCTCCCCGGCGCCGGGCTCGGGTCGTCGTCGGCCAGGTAAATATGCCCGCTCTTTCCCCTTACCACTTCCCCTCTGTGTGGATCTGGGCTGTCTACGGGTTTCAGGTTCACGGGGGCGTAAGCAAGATTGCTGAGATCCATGGCGGTTTCTGGTGGGTACGAGGATGGCGTCGACGTTTAGGGGCTGGATTCGCGCTTTATTTTAGGGACGGATGGTTTCACGCGGTGGATCGAACAAGACCGATGCAACAGAGGTGGCAGATGGTTTTTAGTCACGCTAAGGATCAGATAAATTGTTTGGATCCGAGCTAATTGGATCTGACTCATCTGATATAATTGCTTAGTAATGGTCGCGTATTTGCCACGGCATATTGATTCATTCGTGCAGTTTGTTAGGTAGGCACGGAAATTATTATAGCTATTTGCAGATCGTCTGCATCCTTCGTCTGCATCCTTTTTTTCTAAGCTTCCCTGGCTTGTTTTGCTGTCTGATCATTCTGTTCGACTGCAAAATTAACACAAGTCGCCTTCTCGAGAAGGAAATATATGCAGAAAGAAGGTTGTTCTATAGACTGGACATGCTCATTTGTATTATTAAAACTGGTGCATCTTAGTAACCTTCCATAGACGGGGTAGGCTCATTTATATTACGGTAATACTAATGCATTTTAGTAAGCTTCCATAATAGACGGTATGGTCATACTGATCATCATGGAAATATATGTAGTGTGCATGGTTGTCTGTACGTATTTCGGCCCCAGCGGCTCAGCCCATATTCCGTGAACACAGGCAGCTGCTACGCGTGAACACGGTCACACCAGTACCACGTGACGTGAACGGTGAACTCGTGAAGAACAGAGCCGCCACTGAGGAACCCTAGCGACGGCGGCGTGCTACCGGTGACATTGTCCCCCTCGGTCCCTCCTCCATCCCCGACGCAGCGGCGCCAGCCTGCAGGTACGGTTCCCTGCCCAGTCTCCACGGCTCCACCAGGGCATCAGTCCATCTCTTCTCCCCAGTGGCCCAGTCCCGTTCATCTCTACTGGTGTTGGATACTTGGATTGGAGACAAGTGCTCTGGAATATGGCTGTTTGCCTTGCTCAAAGCCTGAAATCTTCCAGTCTGTTTGCCTTGTTCAAAGCCTGAAGCCATGTCCATGGACGTATGGGCGTATGGCTGTTGCCTGTTTGTCGGCCTGCAGTTCCTACTCCACCTGCAGTTCAAAGCCTGAAGCCATGTCCACTGCAACACCATAGCAGATGGACGTATTATATAGGCTGGTCGATTTTTAGAGTCTTGGACGATTAGGATGTCTCATAGACCGATCAGAGCCCGATTAATCAGGCTGATCGTCGACTAATCATGATTAGTCGGCTGATCGCCCCTCTGGCGATCAAAAGCGATCAGCCGATCTGAAAACATTGATATTGACCTTATTTTTTTCTGCACATCCTTACACTCATGTTTGTATTCTTATTCTTCCTTAGATGAGGATCAAAGGAAAAAATGAGGAGTCATCAACAAAAATTTCACCTAAGAATTTTGCAAATATTTGGTGGTGAATCATTGTTACAACGACATGTGCTAGATTGTTCGAGCTTCTGAATTTAATATACTGAATTAACGAGTCATTTGAATTTATGTGGCATTTGAAGCCCTAAAACCTGTTATAATGTTATCATTTCAAATTTTATATATATCAAAATTGTGTCGTGTTATGTTTTATAAATTATTATATATATAACTGGACAAACAACAATAGTTATTAGCACAATATTCAGCAGTGCTATTACTCTTGCTGGGCGTCAGGTGCTAGTAGTGAAGGCTGCAGAAGATCAGTGAGGCTTTCCAGAAATGTTACTAAACAGCCCAATGAGAATTGAATACATTAACGTTAGGTAACCAAACAGATATCGCTTTCTGTTGCACTATATCTGTTAGCAGATATATCAGCCCTAGGCTTCCTGCCATATAGGTGCAGGATCTCCTGCCATACAGGCGCAGGCATACTTGCCTTACTGGCACTGCCGCATATATATATTATAGTCTATAAATGCAATCCTCCCATTTAGGGGGCAGCGATAGGTTTCCACCAATCAAGGAGATCTCAGGGTATTGTTTCTATAAACCTGAGATCTCCTGCCCCTCTGCTCCTCTATATTTATGCGCCTGTATTCCCTCTTCTAATAATCAATATAAACAGCAACCATATTGCTATCAGTATCCGATAGCATTGGGATTTGTTCACATCACGTTAACCACTCCCTGCAATGAACCAAAAACACCACCTAATTTCTAGCCTAATTGCTCTTTCATTTTGTTTGCAGGAAGCCTATTCGAGACAAGGTCGATCTTTGCTGCCTTGGCGAGCTTCAGCCGAATCAAGGTCGAGCATGGCGGCAGGCCAGTAAATAGAGCAACACAAAACCCTTCAAATCAATGGAGACCTCTGCAGCAACCCCGACCCGGCCGCCACACCAGGCGGCCACTTCCCCATCGCCATCGCCCTCGTCGTCGTTGAGGCTGTGGAGGCCAGCGGCGCAGCGCAACATGCGCAATCAGTGGTCCCATCTGAGCGCCGCCAAGGAGCAGTGGCTGGCCGCCGTTGCTGACGGTCGTGCCCACGCCTCCGCGCTCGTCAACGTCCACCTCTCCTGCAGGCAGGCCTCCTTTCTCTCTGCGTGGGGTACTTCCGAGTTTGAGATTTGGGACATGGTTGACATAGTTGTGTGGGGTTGGCTGTCAGGAACATGCCGGCGATGGATTTGGGGGTGCTCAAGGATATGCCGGGGATCCGCGATAAGGCGAACTCCAAGTTGGCGCTTAGAGAGGTAGTAAGACCTTGGCTACCAATTCAGTGTAAGATTTGCTTCACAACGTGATTTAGTTGGCCATTATGCTGCTAATCTTTGATTTTATTGCTTGCTTGGTTTAGGAGCAATACAGCGGCATGCTTCTGTCGGCCTACAAGGAGATGGTAATTTACCACTACAAAGCTATGCTGATTCAGTTACTAAAAATTTAGATCCCATAGTGCATGGCGTTAAGGTAGTTTGATGTCAACTCCAATAATATTTTTCTCCATTACTCTGTTGATAGGTCTGTCAGCTGTCCTACTTGGTTGAAGCTTCCCATTCTATGCGCTGTTTTTCTAAAGCGGCTCCAAATTGCTCCATCACACAGTTTTCTGACCGCCAAGATAATTTGAATGATTCAGGGGATGGTGGAGGAGCCCCAGTATTCAAATGGTTCTCCGTATTAGAATTTGGTGGGTTAATCATCTCTTGCTTCTATGGATTAAGTCACCACTATGATCTTTCGTCTGTTGGGTGTGACAATGATCTCCTAACCCATCTATATCTGAGACTACTCAGAGCACTATATATTCTCACATTTGAGGATGCCGATCAATATCTGAGACAGTACACACATTCATGTTTACATGTTTTAAATCCACATGATAAAAATATATTATGTTTCCTTTAATCACCTCAGAGAGTCTTGCCCAGGAGCTTGTTCAGATGTTTGTTTCAGAGCAAAAGTTGAAGGTACATCATCCCTCTTTATACGGTGATCTTTTCCAACAACAGAAAAATTCTTTTATTCAGTATATCTGTGTTTAGGTTCTTTTGTAAATCGGATTTGTTTTACTTGCCTGCATTATTCTCTTTTGGAGAAGTTTCCTGACAATGTAGATCATTTATATCTGTAGAGGCTGCTACTCTTGGAATTTCTCTCGATTGCTTTAAAGGAAGGTGTAGAACTCCAGACATCATTAAATTGGGGTGATGAACTATATGATGGTGAATCAAATAAACTTCAGAGTATTGGCCTTCAGTCAGGAGATGCCTACTCACCGCCTGAAAATTGGTGTGCAGAACGTTTAGGGAGTCAGAGACCTGGCAATCTCCCTCTGCATGAAGTTTTACAGGTTCTTGTTTATTGTTTGCAAAGTTCACTTAAATTTGTTCATTACAAAATGTTGCAGTTTATCTAGACACATGCATGTTATATACAAAACTGTTTCTTTCCTGTTATCGCATATCCTGTTTTTGGTAGGCTTAGAATACTAAGTTGTCAATGTGTAAACAAATTATTTATAGAAGGATTGCCTTTGTATTAGATCAAATTTAGCTAGCTAAAGCTGTCATGCTTCGCAAACAATGTTATATATCTTGTTAACTTCCTGTTTTACAGGTTTATTTAACCACTTGGCATGCTAATATGAACATCAACCGGAGTAGGTAAACCATATTTTGCTATATTTTGACCATTTGGACTTTATATATTGACAAACAGAATTTGCACCTTGAATTTGGTTGTGATAACAATGATGATTTCTTACATTATCTCAGAATTGGTGAAATATTTGAGCTTGTTGAGGAGGAGATGAAGATTAAACTGTCTTGAAGATTCCGATTCATTTTGTTGGGCTATCCATCAAGGAAGAAGAAATGGAAAAGAAAGATCAATCAGTTCACTATTCACCAGGATTCTATATCCAGTGTCTTTATCTGCCTTAGTAGAAGCCTTCAGAGCTTACCTATGATCTTAGAATATAGTACTGGTCTCCTTGTGACCCATAATTTTTTTAAAAAATTTAATGTTGGGTTACACTGGAATCATATTGGGAAGAGCGTTGGACCAACATATGTTATTGAAATGAGATTTCTAAGTTATCAGGATCATTCGCCTAGCTTCAGGTTTGTTCTGTGCTGTTGTAGATGTGTATTATTTACTTCATTGGCCTGCTGTACAGATCTTGGTGACATGCTCGTGGAAAACGCATATTGCTTTTAGTGGTTTTTTTATTACGCTTATGGATTGTAGGTCTTCTGGTTATTATTATTTTTATTGTTATTGTTGTTATTATTATTATTATTATTATTATTATTATTATTATTATTATTATTATTATTATTATTATTATTATTATTATTATTATTTTGTTGTTGTTGTTGTTGTTGTTGTTAGGGTTTAGATGGGCGTCGAGGCAGCAATCGAGGCAAGGAGGAGGCGGGGGTGGGGGATGCTACACCGACCGTGACGTCGCCTACTGTCTTGGACCTTCTGTGCGCCCTCCTTGACACCCTCGACGCTCCACGGAGCTCGGAGGCGGTGACCGTCGAGGAGGTCGGTCCCTCGAGGCGACCCGGGGAACCGGTTGAAAAGTACATCATCCCGCCTCCTATCGTTGGGGCGGGTGGCGACCTCGTTCGTGCCGGATCGGACCTCTCGACATGGGGAGGGCCGACCCTGAGGTGGATGGCCACCGAGGGCAACCCCTACTTCGTCCTTAATGACACGGAGGAGAGGGAGATGTGGGCGGAGTTTCGAGCAATGGCTCAGGTAAGGGAGTCGTTCCTTCGCGCTAGAGATCCCTTCTCCGCGGTGTGATGATGTGGCTTCTTTCCTTCGCAGGGGCTTATGGCGAAGTCCGTGGCCAAGTCGATCTCCATCCGCAGCGAGCGCGACATATGGGCCGTGCTGCAGCGCTATCAGGCCATGTTGTGTTGCGCAAACGAGTAGCTGACGCTGAAGAGGGCCGAGGCGGCGAACCTATCGTCGTTGTGTGCTGAGTTGAAAGACGAGGTCGCGACTGAGCGCGAGAAGGTGTCGTCGCTGGAGGAGGAGGTGCGACGCCTGAGATAAGGCCTTCGGGTGGTGACTGGTGAACGAGACGAGTCTCGGCATCAAGCCACCGAGGCTTCTCTTCAAGCTGACTCTCACGAAGGACCTGGGGGCCGAGTGGAGTACGGTCCAAGGCCTAAGGGCCTAAATGGGAGGTAAGTGTTGTTGTCTCGTTTTTATTTATTTGGACTTCTTCCGGCCATGGCTTAATGTTTATATCCTTTTACAGAGCTCGAAAGGGATTTGGATGCTGCCATTCACACCTCTAAAACTCACCCAGGCCGTCGACCAAAAGATGGTCGAGCTGAAGGACCTGTCCGACGCGGTGGTGGAGTTTGGTCGAGACCTTTGCGTCGCGGACGTTCCCTTGGGTGAGTACTTGCGGAGCCGCATGCGAGCCCTGAGTGGCTACGTGCGGAGCGAACTCCGTGAGGCCGTCCATCTTGGGGTGAAGCAAGTGTTGGTCGTAGTCGCCTCCCACTATGAGATTAATCTCGAGCGGGCATGCGAAGGCTACGTCTTGTTGGACGAGCGCAACCTCGCCGAGGCCGAGATGCAGAGGCTCACCGATGTTGTCGAGGGGTCGGGCTCAGTGTAACACCCCGTCCAATCCCGGACCGGCGGTACTTACTCCTGGCAGCTCTCTAGGATCATTTATCATCCACACAAACCAACATGGGTCTTTTGTGCGCACTTTGTCCTCACTCATGTGCACCCGATAAAACTTCCCAGTCGGTCACTAATCCTAAATTGCTCCAAGCCAAACACGCTTAACTTGGAGGTTCTTTTGAGATATGCTTCCGAAAAAGAAGATGTATCTTGTTGGTATGGATACTCTATTAATTCTATTAAGCCTTGGGCCAGGATATCACCATCTCAGGGCCTAGGATATCACAATCCACCCCCTTAGAAGACCGACGTCCTCGTCGGTCAACCTCAATCCAGGAACCTCCCCTCTTAGCCACATGTGTGTCTAGTGTCGTCATATTCCATGCCATGTGACCACTTAGGGCCCACATGCGCCATGTGCCATATATCCGAACCCCCTAGCCCACACACGCTCGTGAAACCTCAAGGGTCGGCTCTGATACCACTTGTAACACCCTATCCAATCCCTAGACCGGCGGTACTTACTCCTGGCAGCTCTCTAGGATCATATATCATCTCCACAGACCAACACAAGTCTTTGTGTGCGCTTTGTTCTCACTCATGCGCACCCGAGAAAACTTCCCGGTCGGTCACTTATCCCAAATTGCTCCAAGCCAAACACACTTAACTTGGAGGTTCTTTCGAAATAGGCTTCCGAAAAAGAAGATGCACCTTGTTGGTATGGATACTCTATTAATTCTATTAAGCCTTCGGCCAGGATATCACCATCCTAGGGGCTAGGATATCACACTTAGCATTGGCGTGCCACTTCGAGGATGAGGTGGTTCTGCCGGTGCAGTCCCCTCCTGTCGAATCTCACTCCGCTGTGGCGCCTCCCGGCGTCCCCGAGGTTGACGCTGTGCCTCATACCGCGCAGACTCTTCATTTGCCCTGAGGGGTTATAAGGAATATTTTGAGTTGCGTGTATAAGTCGTGTATTGAACACTTTGTTTTTGTATCTTGTTTATTTGCTATGTTATTTTTTCGCTTGTTTTGTGCCCGCCGTTTTGCCTTTCCACAGAGTCCTCATCGGAACGTGAGTTACCTTATGGGAGGATAGTGAGTGAGGATACCATGTCCTTGAGGCGTAGGTGCTCCTGCGCCCCGGCTACCATTTTCTAATCGGGATGTATCTTGTTCCTTAGGATCCTGTTTTATGACTAGAGCGAGGGCACGAAACACTTTAAAGAAAAGCTGCGAGAAAAATAAGATAGAGGGGGTTCCCCCTTCTAGCCCCCGAGGGAGGCTCAGTCTTGATGACAAGGTCGAACCTCACTTGAAGGTTAGACATTTATTTACATTTTGAAGGTTTGCAAGTACATAATAACTAGGAAAAAGCGACAGAGCTGCTTGGTTGCTTTGTTGACTTTGCTTCATCCGTGGGACGATCCTTATATTCTTGGTTAGCTTGGCTGATCTTCTCAGCGTTCGGTTGTCGAGGTGCCCTTGAGTAGAGTCTTAGCCCTAGTCGTTGGAGACGAGGCATTCAGACGCGATTGAGAGATGACACATGGCCTTGGGGTCGTGGAGCCCGAAGAAGTCTAGTCCTAAGCCTAGATCGTCTTCGGTCTTGGGGCTTTCGTACTCTGAGATCCCTGGAGCTGCTCGTACAGGCTGATGTAGGTGTTCGTCGTATATGGGCCTTCTAGGGGGTCGGAGTTGAACCTGAAGGGATTGAATCCCGACGGTTCCCCAGTCCACTGGTGGAGCTGGTGAAGCTTGCCCTTCTTGACCTGCAGGAACCGATGAAGCTGGCCTTTTCCGATCCGCAGGGAGAGCTGACGAGGCTGACCTCTCCCAACCCGTAGAGGGAGCTGATGTTGGAGCAACGTGCGCTGATGTCGATGCTCCAGGCCTGAAGCTAACGTGCGATAGGTCCCTTGTGAGGGAGTCCGCGTCGTAGGCCTGCTTGGGAGCATTGACTGAGCGTGGGGCGCCGCCTGAGGCGCGGTTGCGATCATTTTGTCTCTGTCTTCTGCTGTGGGAGGTACACTAGCGGAAGTCTTGTTGTACATCCTTTGGCCAGGGGGCAGGCGTGGCCTCGCTCCTCTTGGCTAGAGAAAATGGTGGTAGAAGCCCGAGGTGTTTCCAGGCAGGAAGAGCGTCATGTTGTGGCTAATGCCAATAGTCATGAACTCGAGACTCCTGAAGTAGATCAGTGTGTCCCTGTATCCTACTACCGACCAGGGGAACAAATGTGATTGTGCTCTCCCTGGCTGGTAGAAATGGTAGACGGCGTTGGCGAGATATCCGGGTGGGGGAGCATCATGTCATAACCGAAGTTAAGGGGCATTAGCCCATGACTCCCGAACCAGATAGTCGTGCCGATGTGCCAAGGGGGCTGGAAACTGGCCATCTGGAACCTTAACGGGATCTTGATGCTTTGCACACAGCGAGCCCCTACCTGGCGCGCCAAATGTCGTCATTTTGGACCAGGGGGTCCTCAACCAACTAGTGAAATGATGTTGTGTGCCCCTGACCCAGATGGTGATGCAAGTTGACACAAGTCTTTTTATCCTGGTTCGAGCTAGAAGTGGACCTACTTCCAGCAGAGGGGGATGCGACTTATATTACTTGCACCGAAGTGCTCGCGGTAGGGATTACAAGCACAACGAGAGATGGGAGGTCCCCAAGTCCCAGGAGATGATTAAGACAAATGCCATTATCGAATGGAGGGGAAAACTAGCAATTGTTCACCTGCCTCCCTTGAGAAGTCGTAGACTGTCATATTTATAGGCTCAAGAGGCACTTCCTGGAGGACGGGAATTGGCTGCGTACTGTGTGAGGATGTCTTGTGTATCCTGTAGATGGCATGGTCTTGTGCTTGTTGTTGACTTGGGCCTGCCCGATTCCCGCTGAGAGCCGAGGTTGAAGTTGAGGGCCCGGTCACGTTTCCGAGCCCCCTGGCGAGGGGTTGCCCATACCGTAGTAGTTGTCACAGGGTTAGGTATGGAGAAAAGCTGCTTACGGGATGCGTCAGCGCCACTGTATTCGATGACGTTGGGGCGTCCTTTGTCACAGATATCGAGAGTAGAGCCGAGCTCAGGTGAGGTGGAAGTCCGCCCGAGGTCATGGCCAAGCCCTTTCTGACGGGCGCCACAGTTGACAGAGTTTGTATCCGAGGGCGAGCTCAGCGTTGGGCGAGACGGAGTCTCCGCCCGATGGCTGATTTGTGCTCTTGTCGTATTACGCGTCCCGTTGGAGGCTGTCAGACGGAGCGCACACGTTTAATGATGTCGATGAATCTTGTGACAAGACTGCGGTCATGTTGAAAGATTCACCTGTAGCCCGACGTGAGGTAGGTGTGCGCATTGAATGCAGTTGTCCCCAACGGACCACGGGCGAGCTTTATACCTATCGCCTGAGATGAACTCGGATGAGACGGACACGGTTGCCCCAGGCCGAGGGAGCCTCGGTCGAGATGGAGATTCTTCTGAGCACACGTCTTACCCGAGACATGGCGCGGGGCGAGGCGGAGGTTTTGGAAGACCCTTGCGGGGGAGCTCGGGTGAGACGGAGTTTGGGAAAGACTCATGAGGTGGGCCTCGGACGAGGCGGAGCTTTGGTTCCTTGTTCTCGGGGGACATACCTAGATAGAGTATTTAGGGTTTTAAGCGCGTTTTAGGGGTGTAATCTAGGTCCCCTAATTATCGTGCCCGATAAAATGGGTTTAAGACTGATACATCATATTAGTAAGAGGATATAAGTTTTCATTTTATATTTTTCTAAAATATAAAATGCATTTTACTGTATTTAATGATGAAATTGTAAGGATGCTTCTGATGTTCCTAAATTCTAGAGAAATTTGCTGTTTTGCCACTCTCAAATTTGGCTGCCTGTTATTATGTCATCTCGTGTCTATGACTGGTGGGACCGTCTGTGTCTATGATTTGTGGGTCCGATGGCATACTGGCGAAGCCCATAAATGATAATGGCAAAATTGCCAATGGCTCTAAATTCTATGGCTTCTCCCGATTTATGACAAAATAACAATTATTCTTTCAAGTTAACTATTATTTTCAATTAGTCGCATGGTGACTTTAGTACACGCTGCTTAGTGCTCAAGCATCTTGGTTCAAACCCAAAAAGTTTAGTCCGTACTGTATAAATGCAAATATTAAATATAGTCCGATTATAAAATTAATTACATGAAAAAAATACTAAACAATAAGATAAATTTATTAAATCTAATTAATCTATGATTAACAAATATTTACATCAGTATCACGAATTTCAAAGTGGCCATATAAAATATATCTCTTAGAATCCTCTTCAGAAACTCTTGTGGAGAATCATTTCAAACAACAAGGTTCGCTCTCTGCCACCCATCGTTTGTCGATTGCTAGTGGTGGATGGCGATGCAAAGCTAAGGGCATGTTTGGTTCAATGCCTAACTTATCATACTTTGTCTAACTTTTCTGACTAAGATTAGTTATTCAATTCAGACGACTAATCTTAGACAAAGTGTGGCAATTCCTTTCGTAATTCCACGTAGCAATACAACTAAGGGTCCAGGGTTGGACAAAATATTTGTGGCTCGTGAGTTCGCTCGGCTCGTTTAAATTTTGTCACGAGCTAAGCTATTATCTCCACTCGGTTTGTTAATGAGCCAGCTCAAATCGAGCTCGAGCCAGCTCGTTAGCTCGGACGAGTAATCATTTATCAGGAAAAACAAAGGTCGCACTTGTGTTGAATGAACTAATAAGTGATTACTTTGTTAATTTGGTATTGGATTGACATGGTATGTGAATTTGTGACTATCATTACTCTTTTCTAATATTAGATTGGTCTAGAATTAACAAGTGATTGATTAAACTGTTATATATATGTATATTGTTTTTTATGACTCGTGACCTAAACGAGCCATTTCAAGCTCTCAAACGAGATCAGTCGAGCTAGTATTATAGCTTGGTTCCTTAAGAAGCCGTGTCGAGCAAGCTCAAGCTCGATTGAGAGGAGTCAGCTAGCCTGATATCCAGCCCCATCGGCTACCACAACAGAACGACTATTTCTATCCTTTCGAGTCAATTGGCATTTGCGAGCGTGGATTTTATTTCTATCTTTTGAATTTTGGCAGATAAACATGATCTTTTGTTTGTTTTGTTTTTCTCACTTGCAAGAAGACAACTTGGCAAACAGCCAAACACCGAGCAGCTCCCCGACTCTGACCCTTTCACGGTGCATGGTTTGCGTTTTCTTCTCGTCTCGCCCCGCCCCGAAGGAGACTGATGGGTCAGAGAGTTTTGACGAATTATTCCCTCGCGTTTCATAGCGACGTTCCATGAAGTAGCCAAGTAGCAGTAGAAAATGTCGGCCATATGGAAAAACTCCATAGACTCGTCCTATTGTACACAAACCTTTATTCTGTCTAGAGCTGGATAACAAGACAACTTGGCTCGTTCTAGCTCATCAGTGTAACAAGCCAGCTCGGCTCGGCTCATTATAATAACAAGCTAAATGTCCAGCTCGGCTCGGCTCGATAGCTAGCTCGAGCTGGCTCGATAAGCTCGTGAGCCATACTAACAAAAAACATGAACTCATGAACATACAAGCATAGAAGTGTATAAACATGTATATAACAATAGTATACATTGTAAAATAAGAAAATAAATATTTAAACCACTTCCATAATTTATAGTTTAATACTTTCGTTCCATATCTTCATGTCTAATCTTGTCAGCACTCCATCAATCCAAAATATTAATATGCAATACAAGTATGCAGCCACATGTGACATGCCCACATATCGACTTACACATCAAATACAACAATCTATCATATGCTCATAGTCTATGGACTTAAACACATCATTTCTGTCGGCATTTCGACCCCGGGGGTCCCTGGACCGACGAGTAAATTGTCGCCGCGTGCCCCAGCCCAGATGGGTCGGCGCGAGACGGAGCGCGAAGGGGGGAAAACCAGAGGGAGACAGACGTAAAAGGGGAAACCCGCGGCCTTCGTGTTTGTCCCGCGCCCAGGTCGGGTGCGCTTGCAGTAGGGGGTTACAAGCGTCCGCGTGGGAGGGAGCGAGAGGCCTGCACGCGCCGTCGCGTCCTCCCCGCGCGGCTAACCCTCCGTACGAGTGCCCTGGCCCTTCCTTTTATAGGCGTAAGGAGAGAGCCCAGGTGTACAATGGGAGGTGTAGCAATGTGCTAACGTGTCTAGAAGAGAGGAGCTAGCGCCCTAAGTACATGCAGTCGTGGCAGCCGGAGAGGTTTTGGCACCCTGTTCATGAGATGTCGTGGCCGTCGGAGGAGCGCTGGAGCCTGGCGGAAGGACAGCTGTCGGGGCTGTCGAGTCCTTGCTGACGTCTCCTTGCTTCCGTAAGGGGCTGAGAGCCACCGTCGTCATGGAGCACGCGGGGCGCCATCATTACTTGTTTACCGAGGCGAGCCAGATGGGACACCGGTCTTGTTCCCCGTAGCCTGAGCTAGCTAGGGGTAGGGTAATGATGGCCCCCCTGTGATGTGGTCGGTCCGAGCCCTGGGTCGGGCGAGGCGGAGGCTCCTCCGAGGTCGAGGTCGAGGCTGTCTTCCGTGGTTGAAGCGTCCCCAATCCTCTGGGACTCAAATGTGATACAATTACTAGTCCCAGGAGGCTAGTAAACACATTTATACATCAGATGATTACAGATCTGCTTAAACGACAAACCTATAAAGGTGGCGAACAACTTTAAGAGTTGGTCCACAACTCGGGACATATCATCAGAGTGGGGCTGAAGCAGCCCGATATACGCAGTGAAGCAATTCAGCGGTCCAACAGCCACAGGCAAGGTTGGGAACAGTCGTAACTCTTACCCGATCTCCTTTTTCTGAAAATAAATAAATAAGCAAGGGTGAGTACAAACGTACTCAGCAGCCCACCTTCACCCGCGGAATGGGGAAATCAGATATAATGCATGGAATATGTGGAGCTCAGGATATTTTGCAGAAACAGCAATATTTTATGCAGGGTTGTTTTGAAAAACATTTTGTATTTTGCAAAGCGCATCCTCTCCAAAAGGAGCAGGAAGTTTTTCAGTATTATAACAAAATCCCCTGGACTAAACCATCCAGGTATCTCAGCAGTTTCCCACTGGTTTTCCTTTTCGAAAACAGCCACTGGACTTCCCGTCCACCATAGCTCACGGCTCAACCGCCGAACCTTTTAAAAACCATTTTTCTCAAAAGCACCCTTTTTGAAAACAAAACATTAATTGTCATACCATACCAGACTCGTCCATTCCTGTGGACACGGACTATTCGAATAGGTTTTCAAACTCTGCGCAGAGGTGTACACTTTACCCACTAGTCCGGTTTCTGTGATCTCACCGTCATGAGACCCGAATGCCGAATCTCTTTCTTTCCTCGCACGTCCTAACCTTAACGGTTATACCGGAAGGAGTCAGGCCACCACCATGTCCAAACCGGACAAAACATTCTCCCTCCTTATCCTCCCGGTGCTCCCCAGCCTTCATAACCCTCGGGTTGGACCGTACGAGTTCAGATTGAGTGATTGTCCACACAGTCTCGAGTGGTTGTACTTATCATGAGTACAGGTAGTGAAAGATGACAAACCGGTCCTTATACGAGGGGACAATCCTTCTGCTCACGCCTAAACCAGCTGAGCCAACACCTTAGGCCCTCCCCTGAACCAGGGAGTCCTTGATTATCCCACTCACAAGGTGATAAGGGTGAAAACCCTTCATCATACACATTTGAAAAGCATTTTCTTTTGAAAACTCACACCTTTTCTCAAATCATTTGTAACAAGTATATCAAGTATTGATTGCGGCAAGCGGCTTGGGTGGCCATAATAACTTATCTCAAAATCATATCATGCATAAAATAACAGGCTGAGGGTTGTGGTTGAAAAACATAGGTAATTTATGCATCAAAGGGATCCAGTGAGCTTGCCGTGCTTATCCGGCGAAGGGGGAAGAAGAGCTCGCGGAACTGGCTTCTGGCTCCTGGCGTAGACTTGTAGATCTGGCCTACACGAGACAGTACGAACGCTCCGATAACTATGCAACATGAACAAGCAAACATACAAACAAGCAAGTATACCAACAAATATTTACTATAGTGGTCAGAATAGAGATATATGGATGGGTAGAGTCTTGAGTAGAATCTGTGTCTTGTGGTGTTGAGATACTACTAGTGGTGGAGCGGAGGTGCTTACCAGGAGGGTGGACTGGAGGCGAAGCGACACTATGCGTGTAGCCGGTAGAGCGGAGTAACCGAGTGGGTGGGCGTTTGCCTTGGCTGAGGGTGTTGAATGTGTGTGGAGAGGGAGAGGGTAGCTGGGTGTATTTATAGCTGGGTGTATGTGGTGTAGCAAAGTGAAGTTCACTGTTGGTGAGAATAGTGACGAATGAATCGTCTGACTTAGTCTGAACAGAGAGATTATAGGCAGAATATGGGATAAGTGTATTTTAGGAGTTTTCTGGATTATGAACCATGCTTATGGGATGACATGGTTGGATAGGGAATAATTCGATAAGAATTTAGAAACGAGAATTATTGGAATCTGAGTTTGGAAGCCTGGTTCGAAGGAATCTCAAGTTAAGCGTGCTCAACTTGGAGAAACCTAGGATGGGTGACCAGATGGGAAGTTCCCACTGGAAGGAAAATCACAGTCACCGGAGTTTGTATAACTGGGATATGGGTCTGGCTGGTCTTAGGTGGACTGGACAGCATGATGGATGAGTAGTTGAAATTTGGGGTGATCGGATGATCGATGAATAGTAACGGTGAATAGTAACGGTAAATAGTAACGGTAAAAAGTAACGGTAAAAAGTAACGGTAAATAGTAACGGTAAAAAGTAACGGTAAAAAGTAACGGTAAAAAGTAACGGTAAATAGTAACGGTAAAAAGTAACGGTAAAAAGTAACGGTAAATAATAACGGTAAAAAGTAACGGTAAATAGTAACGGTAAATAGTAACGGTAAAAAGTAACGGTAAAAAGTAACGGTAAATAGTAACGGTAAATAGTAACGGTAAATAGTAACGGTAAAAAGTAACGGTAAATAGTAACGGTAAAAAGTAACGGTAAATAGTAACGGTAAATAGTAACGGTAAAAGTAACGGTAAATAGTAACAGTAAATAGTGATGGTGAATAGTTCGTATGAACGAACGATGAACGATGGATATGAACTATGAACGAACGATGAACGATCGAATGATCGAACGAACGAACGATCGGAATTTCGGCAGCATAACGGCAGGAAAAAGATTATTTGGACGAACGAACGGACGAACGATCGAACGATCGGACGAACGGACGAACGAACCATGAAAGATCGGACGAACGATCAAACGATCGGAATTTCGGCAGCATAACGGCAGGAAAAAGATTATTTGGACGAACGAACGGACGAACGATCGAACGATCGGACGAACGGACGAACGAACCATGAACGATCGGACGAACGAACGAACAAACTAAGAACAGGGGGACGAACGATCGAAGAACGACCGAACGATCCTTGTGCTAGTGTGTGCTTGTGTGGAACATGGAGTGGGTGTGTGTGGGGGGGAGAGAGTTGCCATGAAATGGCTTGGGGTGGGATGAGAGGAGACCCTTGCCCCTCTATTTATAGCCATGGTGGGGGGATTAGGGGGAGGGATGAGGGGATTAGTGGGAGGATGAGAGGATTAGTGGGAGATTAGCATGGATTTGTCTTATATGAGTGTAATTAGCTTGTAGAGCTCACCGTATGACACCGGAGGCATACGTATACGTATGAGCATGAGAAAAGTTATGGAGAAAATATTTGTAGGGACTTGAAAAATGATTCTAAAGGTATTTCTCAGGAAGAAAAATACTTGGACATATATCGGTGGAATATTTGGGCAGTATTTCTGAAAGAGTTTGAGGGTGATCACTGGGGAAATATTTTGAGGAGGATTTTAGAGAGAATATAGACCACTATATTTTATTTGTTGATATCAACTCGCAAACAAACATTTTGAAATGAAATTTGAAATTCATTTTGAATTTAGAGCAAGTTTGAGAAAATTTCAGGATTTGAATTTTTGGGATGCTACAGTGGTCGAGGTCGAGTCCGAGCCCCGGGTCGGGCGAGGCGGAGACCGTCGGCTGAGGCCAAGGCTGAGTCCGAGCCCTGGGGTCGGGCGAGGCGGAGTTCGTCGTCTTCCGGGGCCGAGGCCGAGTCCGAGCCCTGGGGTCGGGCGAGGCGGAGCTTCCTATGGCGCCCGAGGCCGGACTTGGCTGATGTCAGCCTCACTCTGTCGAGTGGCACAGCAGTCGAAGCGGCGCAGGCGACGCTGTCCTCTCGTCAGGCCGGTCAGTGGAGCGGCGAAGTGACTGCGGTCACTTCGGCTCTGTCGACTGGAGGGCGCGCGTCAGGATAAGGTGTTAGGCCATCCTTCCATTAAATGCTTCTGCGGTGCGGTCGGTCGGTGTGGTGATCTGGCCAATGTTGCTTTTTGGCGAAGACTGGGCCTCGGGCGAGCCGAAGGTGTGTCCGTTGCTTGAGGGGGCCCTCGGGCGAGACGTGAATCCTCCGGGGTCGGCTGCCCTTGCCCGAGGCTGGGCTCGGGCGAGGCGAG
Organism: Zea mays; assembly: GCF_902167145.1. Classification (NCBI taxonomy): domain Eukaryota; kingdom Viridiplantae; phylum Streptophyta; class Magnoliopsida; order Poales; family Poaceae; genus Zea; species Zea mays. Next base: position 153,567,784 of record NC_050104.1, on the reverse strand, counting down.
ATCGTGTCCCTTGAGTGGACCGAGCCTTGACTTAATCGCACCCATCAGGCCTTTGCAGCTTTGTGCTGATGGGGGTTACCAGCTGAGATTAGGAGTCTTGGGGGTACCCCTAATTATGGTCCCCGACAGTAGCCCCCGAGCCTCAAAGGGAGTGTTAATACTCGCTTGGAGGCTTTTGTCGCACTTTTTTGCAAGGGGACCGACCTTTCTCGGTTGCGTTTCGTTTCGGTGAGTGCGCGCGAGCGCACCCGCCGGGTGTAGCCCCCGAGGCCTCGGAGGAGTGGTTTGACTCCTTCGAGGTCTTAATGTGTTTCGTGATGCTTCGGTCGGTCTGGTTGTTCCCTCATGCGAACTGGCCGTAGCCCGGGTGCTCAGTCGAGTTCCAAGTTCTCGGGCTGGTATGTTGACGCTGTCAACGGTTTGGCCGGAGCCGGGTTTGCGAGAGCAGCCCCCGAGCCTCCGCACAGAGCGAGAGGACGGTCAAGGACAGACTCAACTTTTTTACATACGCCCCTGCGTCGCCTTTCCGCAAGGAGGGGGGAAGCGCCATGTTGCCCTCGGAGGGCGCCGAACATGGTGTCTCCAGTGAGTTGCTAACGGGTAATCCGAGTGGACGCCCGTGCCCCATTTGTTAGGGGTCGGCTAGTGGTCCGGAGGCGCGCTCCAAAAGTACCTGCGGGTGATTTGCCGGACCCGATCCCCTTTTGACGGGGTCCGAGGGCTCGATGCCTCCCTCTGGTGGGATTCCGTTACAAAATCGTTCCCGTTGGTCTCGGAAATGTCCTAGGGTACCTCGGGAGCGTAGCCCGAGCCTTGGTTATGTATCGAACGTACCCAGGGTCATCCCTCGCTCTGCGTCTGAGGCGGCTGTCGAACCCTTCGGGGGCCAGCCTACGAACCCCTGACTAGTAATGGGCGCGGAGCCCGAGTTGCCTGAGGCGGCCGTTGAACCCTTTCGAGGGGCCGACCTTCGAACCTCTGACCAGTAGTGGGCGCGGAGCCCGAGTGCTCTGAGGCGGCCGTTGAACCCTTCCGAGGGGCCAGCCTTCGAACCTCTGATCAGTACGGGCGCTCGGGGCCCATTCCCTTCGCGGAGAAGGATCCCTTTCGTGTCCCTGTTGTAAGAGAGAGAGAAAGAGGAAGAGGAAAAGGATACGAAATCGAACGACGTGGCACACCTTTTTTGACGCGGTCATTATGGCGGAAGCGAAGCGTCGCCTGCTTCGCTTGCCAAAGGTGCCGCATGTCCTGCCGCAGAGTTAATGCGATGGGACGAGTGGTTCGCGGGGCGGCCGTTGCGCGTGCGCGAGCCGTTCGAGGAACGGAACACGGGCGCGCCGTCTTCACGCCGTGGGAGAGGGTTCTCTCGCTGTCCCAGGAGGGGACGTGAGCTTGGCTGACGACTTGACCGCTGCTTCCGCCCGCCTGCCATCGCCATTACTGCCGGCCCATTTCTGGCCATATCGACCGTCACGCCTTCTCCCGCGGCTGACTGACTCGTGACCGATGTGCCTGGTTGACACTGTTGGGTCATGCGCAGGGTTGCCTCGAGTCGCGGTACTGGTTCCGCAGCCGAGGAGGCACGGTAGTGGCGCGAGTGGCGGTGCAGTTTCTTGCACGTAGCAACCGGCGCGCCGGTTACATGACGTGTGGGCCTGGGACCCCATGATGGACACATCGAAGTCGAAAGGGTGCGCCCCTTGGTGCGGTTGCATGCCACCTGCATGGCGGTCCGCCCTTTCACCCGCTGGTGTGGGCGAAAGTGGAGGAATGCTCGTAACCGCTGGGCAGTTGCGCGCACCGCGCGCGGCGGTTTGGCTTCTTCTGCCCTGGGCCAGCTTGCATGACGCGTGGGACCTAGCCCCCGTGTCATAGGGGGAGGACCTTGGAGCGTGTTGGAGAAGACTCAGTCCGCGATGGCTGAGGACGCAAGTGGGGAGAGTTGCCTTTAAAAGGAGGGTGACCCCCTTGAAAGGCAACCATGTCTTCGCGCTCCCTTATGCATCGCGTCCTTCCACCTTCTGAGCCCCCGTATGGGGAACACTCGCAGTTCTTCCGCCTTGTCATTGGAGGAACGCAACTTCGCGGAAGTTGGTACCTTTCAGCCATCGTTTGGCTTCAAGGATTTTCATCAGGCAGCCCGGCCGCATCCCCTCACTGGTGGTCACCCAAGACGATGACCACCAGTTCGATGGTGGGGAGAAGCGAGCCGGGCTGCGATCTTGGTCCCGCCCTCAGCTTCAAGGATCTTCATCATCCTGGCTGGGGCGGAGAGCGAGGTGAGCCGGGGCTCTACCTCCCGCACGGGTCGGCGGGCCACCTCTTCTTCCAGCTTCTGGTGGTGGAAACCATCCTCCAGCTTTGCGGAGGAGGCGTCCTCCAGCCATGCCGGGGAAGGCGAACTGTTGCTGCCCAGCTAGGATGCAACATTCGTCCTCTGTCCTCGCTTTTATGGCGAGGACGGGAGCGGGGACCTGCCGGTGCGCTTTGGAGCGGCCTGCGCTTGCTGGCGCGGCGTTGGTGGACAGGCGGACGCCGCCGTCGGTGCTGATGTGGTGGCAGCTGGAGAGAGATTCTCCGCCGTCAAGGCCGTCAGCGCCGCCTACGGACCGACCTCCGACTCTTTGGCTTTAATGTCTGGTTCGCGTCCCTTGAGTGGGGACGCGAACGAGAGCCTTCCGGTGTCTGCGTCTGTCCTAGGACCATGGCTGCTGCTGCAGAGGTTGCTGGCGAGTCGCCCGGAGCTTGTCGCCCCGCAGGCTCCCCGGTGTGGAGGTTGTTCATACCCGCGGAGGCGGAACCGGAGTTCCGTTTGTAATGGCACCTTGAGTGCTGGTGTCTGTTCATTGTGGCTGTCGGGGCTTGAACATGTATGTATTTTTGGCACGGAGTCGTGTTTTTTCCTCATTTCGAGCACTAGGACTCGCCTGTCGGCTAACTGAACCACTCAACCAAGTGCGAGATGCCTCGTGCGAAGGTGACGAGTGAGGTATCCGTATCCCGGAGGCGTAGGAGTGCCTCGGCTCGGTCGGCCTTGCCGCCCGAGGCTTCTCTTGCTTAGTTAAAGGAACCCTCGGCCGCTCTTCGATGAGCCGAAGCCGGAGGCAGCAGTGTCAGCACGGACAGAGGCAGAGTTGGCTCGAAAAGAAGACTTCGTCGGCCGAAGCCTGGCCGGGCCGTCCACTTGTGAGACCAGCGCCGGAGTAGAGTTGCCGAGGCAATGAGCCGGGCTGGTGTCCTCGGAGGACGGCTGGCTGAGGCTTCGGGGCGGCCGGTCGAGCCGTCTGCTCGGGCCGGATTCCTGGAGGAGACCCTGGCGACGATGGCCCGGGCACAGTGCTGACGTCGTCCTTCGGAGTGGAGATCCTCCGACCGCGTTGCCGTCCGAGGCTCGGTCGGACTTCGCCGAAGGTGGGGTTGACACCGAGGGTGCTGCTGCTCCCCTTCCGTCGACGTCTAAGCCTGCAGGATTGGTTCATCTTGTAGTGTGCGTATGTTTTCTGCGATCGCCGAGGCCCAAACATATTGTCGTCGTGTTGTAAAGTTGCATTTCTTTTCCTCTTGCTTCGAGTATCTAGACTTATTTGTCAGTAACAGAATTGTTTGTCCGAGCGAGAGTTACTTTTCACGGAAGGTGATGAGTGAGGTATCCGTATCCCGGAGGCGTAGGAGTCCCTCGGCTCGGTCGGCCTTGCTGCTTACGTGTACTCTTACTCGTCCGTATGATTCTGCTATCGATATAGTCGAGAAGGCCCGAAAAAACGTTTCGGCAGAAAAGTTTTCGAGCGTGAAGACTTGTTCGATCCGTGGAATCGCTTATCCGAGCGTGAGTTACTTATCGCAGAAGGTGATGAGTGAGGTATCCGTATCCCGGAGACGTAGGAGTCCCTCGGCTCGGTCAGCCTTGGCTGCTTACGTGTACTCCGTCGTTTTCAGGATCCCACTTTCGAAGTAGTCGAAAAGCACGAAAGACGTTCTGGCAGAAAAGATCTTTTCCGAGGAAAATTTTGATGAAGAGGGGGTTCCCCCCTTCTAGCCCTCGAGGGAGGGTCGGGCTTTGCCGAGGCAAGGCTGACCCTTCCTTGATGGTTAGACTTCATACGTGAACGAGGTGTATGAACAACTTGAAAGCATCTTAAGGGTAGAAGCGACGTAGCTGTCGGATGTTCCAAGCGTTGCTGTAGACCTCGCCTTGACTGTTTGCCAGCTTGTATGTCCTGGACTTCAGAACCTTGGCGATGACGAACGGCCCTTCCCAGGGAGGCGTGAGCTTGTGCCGCCCTCGGGCGTCTTGTTGCAGCCGAAGCACCAAGTCGCCCACCGCGGTCGGCGAGTAGAAACCTTATCGGAAGGCGTTTCCAACAAGGGCTCGGGGCGCTGCGTGATGACCGCAAGCCCCCGAGTGTATTTCTTGTAAGATCTCCTGGCCTTCGGCGATGGATATGCATCGCTGGAGGATGCCTGAGGGGCTGCGGTGGTAGAGCTCCTTCCCGTCCCCCAGCAAGACAAACGACTTGGCGCCACGCCAATCGCCGAGCTTCGACTCGGTCGAGGGGCAACTCTCCTCGGTGGAGATATTGCAGGTACGGGGTCTGCCAGTTTCGGTAAGGCGTGACCCCGCTCTGCTCTTCCTTGACGCGCAGTGCCTCACCCTCGGGGGCCGAGGGTGCCTCGGGCCGAGCCGAGGGTGCCTCGGGCTTGGGCGTGTCGTCGGTCTTGATTGAGGGCTGATGTAGGTCTCGGGAGAAGACGTCCGGGGGAACCGTTGTCCGCCCTGAGGCTATCTTAGCCAGCTCGTCCGCAGTCTCGTTGTACCGTCGGGCGATGTGGTTGAGCTCGAGCCCGTAGAACTTGTCTTCCAGGCGCCGAACCTCATCGCAGTAGGCTTCCATCTTCGCGTCACGGCAGTGGGAGTTCTTCATGACTTGGTCAATGACGAGCTGTGAGTCACCGCGAGCGTCGAGGCGTCGGACCCCTAGCTCGATGGCGATGCGCAACCCGTTGACCAGAGCCTCATACTAGGCCACATTGTTGGACGTCGGGAAGTGGAGGCGTAGCACGTAGCGTAGGTGCTTCCCGAGGGGCGAGATGAAGAGCAGGCCTACGCCTGCCCCTGTCTTCATCAGCAACCCGTCAAAAAACATGGTCCAGAGTTCCAGTTGGATCGGAGCTGTTGGGAGCTGGGTGTCGACCCATTCAGCCACAAAGTCCGCCAAGACTTGGGACTTGATGGCCTTCCGAGGGGCGAACGAGATTGTCTCGCCCATGATTTCCACCGCCCACTTTGCAATTCTACCCGAGGCCTCTCGGCACTGGATGATCTCCCCCAGGGAGAAGGATGACACCATAGTCACCGGATGAGACTCGAAGTAGTGTCACAACTTCCGCCTCGTCAGGATCACCGCGTACAGCAGCTTCTGAATTTGTGGGTAGCGGATCTTGGTCTCGGACAGTACCTCACTGATGAAGTAGACCGGCCTCTGGACGGGCAATGCATGCCCCTCTTCTCGTCTCTCAACCATGATCGCGGCGCTGACCACCTGAGTGGTAGCGGCGACGTAGATGATAGTCGCCTAGAGGGGGGGTGAATAGGGCGAAACTGAAATTTACAAATATAAACACAACTTCAAGCCGGGTTAGCGTTAGAAATAAAAACGAGTCCGCGAGAGAGGGTGCAAAACAAATCTCAAGCAAATAAGGAGTGTGACACAAGGATTTGTTTTACCGAGGTTCGGTTCTCGCAAACCTACTCCCCGTTGAGGTGGTCACAAAGACCGGGTCTCTTTCAACCCTTTCCCTCTCTCAAACGGTCCCTCCGACCGAGTGAGCTTCTCTTCTCAAATAAAAACCGGGAACAAAACATCCCCACAAGGGCCACCACACAATTGGTGCCTCTTGCCTTGATTACAATGGAGTTTTGATCACAAGAACAAGTGAGAAAGAAAAGAAGCAATCCAAGCGCAAGAGCTCAAAAGAACACGACAAATCTCTCTCGCTAATCACTAAAGCCTTGTGTGGAATTGGAGAGGATTTGATCTCTTTGGTGTGTCTAGAATTGAATGCCTAGCTCTTGTAAGTGGTTGAGAAGTGGAAAACTTGGATGCAATGAATGGTGGGTGGTTGGGGGTATTTATAGCCCCAACCACCAAACTAGCCGTTTGGTGGGGCTGACTGTCGTATGGTGCACCGGACAGTCCGGTGCACACCGGACATGTCCGGTGCGCCAGCCACGTCACCAAAGCCGTTGGGTTCTAACCGTTGGAGCTCTGTCTTCTGGGTCCGCCTGGATGTCCGGTGGCGCACCGGACATGTACTGTAGAGTGTCCGGTGTGCCAGTATGGGCGCGCCTGCCTTCTGCGCGCGCTGGCGCGCATTTAATGCGCTGCAGATAGCCGTTGGCACCGAAGTATCCGTTGCTTCGATGGCACACCGGACAGTCCGGTGCACATCGGACATGTCCGGTGAATTATAGCGGACTAGCCGTTGCGAATTCCCGAAGCTGGCGAGTTCCTGAGGCCGCTCTTCCTTGGAGCACCGGACACTGTCCGGTGTACACCGGACAGTCCGGTGAATTATAGCGGAGCGCCTCTGAATTTTCCCGAAGGTGACGAGTTTGACTTGGAGTCCTCTGGTGCACCGGACACTGTCCGGTGGCACACCGGACAGTCCGGTGCGCCAGACCAGAGATGCCTTCGGTTGCCCTTTGCTCTTTGGTTGAACCCAATACTTGGTCTTTTATTGGCTAAGTGTGAACCTTTGGCACCTGTATAACTTATACACTAGAGCAAACTAGTTAGTTCAATTATTTGTGTTGGGCAATTCAACCACCAAAATTATTTAGGAACTAGGTGTAAGCCTAATTCCCTTTCAATCTCCCCCTTTTTGGTGATTGATGCCAACACAAACCAAAGCAAATATGGAAGTACATAATTGAACTAGCTTGCGTAATATAAGTGCAAAGGTTGCTTGGAATTGAGCCAATATAAATACTTACAAGATATGCATGGATTGTTTCTTTGTTTTTAACATTTTGGACCACGTTTGCACCACATGTTTTGTTTTTGCAAATTCTTTTGTAAATCCTTTTCAAGGTTCTTTTGCAAATAGTCAAAGGTAAATGAATAAGATTTTGCAAAGCATTTTCAAGATTTGAAATTTTCTCCCCCTGTTTCAAATGCTTTTCCTTTGGCTAAACAAAACTCTCCCTTAATGAAATCCTCCTCTTAGTGTTCAAGAGGGTTTTAAGATATCAATTTTGAAAATACTATTTTCTCCCCCTTTTGAACATAATGAGATACCAATTTGAAAATCATTAGTTTTAAAATTAGGTGGTGGTGCGGTCCTTTTGCTTTGGGCTCTTACTTTCTCCCCCTTTGGCATGAATCGCCAAAAACAGAATCATTAGAGCCCTTTTGTAATGCTCTCTCCCCCTTTGGTCATAAGTAAATGAGTGAAGATTATACCAAAGACGAAGTCCTTTTGCTTTTGAACTCTCCCCCAAAAGATGGAGAGATGCGCAGAGTAACGGCGAAGGATGAGTTGCGGAGTGGAAGCCTTTGTCTTCGCCGAAGACTCCAATTCCCTTTCAATATACCTATGACTTGGTTTGAAATAGACTTGAAAACACATTAGTCATAGCATAGGAAAGAGACATGATTAAAGGTATATGAATGAGCTATGTGTGCAAATCAACAAAAGAAGTTCCTAGAATCAAGAATATTTAGCTCATGCCTAAGTTTGTTAAAAGTTTGTTCATCTAGTGGCTTGGTAAAGATATCGACTAATTGATCTTTAGTATTAATGTAAGAAATCTCGATATCTCCCTTTTGTTGGTGATCCCTTAAAAAGTGATACCGAATGGCTATGTGTTTAGTGCGGCTATGTTCGACGGGATTATCCGCCATTTTGATTGCACTCTCATTATCACATAGCAAAGGAACTTTGGTTAATTTGTAACTGTAGTCCCGCAGGGTTTGCCTCATCCAAAGCAATTGCGCGCAACAATGGCCTGCAGCAATATACTCGGCTTCGGCGGTAGAAAGAGCCACCAAATTTTGCTTCTTTGAAGCCCAAGACACCAAGGATCTTCCCTAGAACTGGCAAGTCCCCGATGTGCTCTTTCTATTGATTTTACAACCTGCCCAATCGGCATCCGAATAACCAATCAAATCAAAAGTGGATCCCCTAGGATACCAAACCCCAAACTTAGGAGTATAAACTAAACATCTCAAGATTCGTTTTACGGCCGTAAGGTGAGCTTCCTTAGGGTCGGCTTGGAATCTTGCACACATGCATACGGAAAGCATAATATCCGGTCGAGATGCACATAAATATAGCAACGAACCTATCATCAACCGGTATACCTTTTGATCGACGGATTTACCTCCCTCATCTAGGTCGAGATGCCCATTGGTTCCCATGGGTGTCTTGATGGGTTTGGCATCCTTCATTCCAAACTTGCTTAGAATGTCTTGAGTGTACTTTGTTTGGCTTAGGAAGGTGCCTTCTTGGAGTTGCTTCACTTGAAATCCTAAGAAATACTTCAACTCCCCCATCATAGACATCTCGAACTTTTGTGTCATGATCCTACTAAATTCTTCACAAGTAGACTCGTTAGTAGACCCAAATATAATATCATCAACATAAATTTGGCATACAAACAAGTCATTTTCAAGAGTTTTAGTGAATAGAGTAGGATCGGGCTTTCCAACTTTGAAGCCATTAGTGATAAGGAAATCCCTAAGGCATTCATACCATGCTCTTGGGGCTTGCTTGAGCCCATAAAGAGCCTTAGAGAGCTTATAGACATGGTTAGTATACTCACTGTCTTCAAAGCCGGGAGGTTGCTCAACATAGACCTCTTCCTTGATTGGTCCATTGAGGAAGGCACTTTTCACGTCCATTTGATAAAGTTTAAAGCCATGGTAAGTAGCATAGGCTAATAATATGCGAATTGACTCAAGCCTAGCTACGGGTGCATAGGTTTCACCGAAATCCAAACCTTCGACTTGGGAGTATCCCTTGGCCACAAGTCGAGCTTTGTTCCTTGTCACCACACCATGCTCGTCTTGCTTGTTGCGGAAGACCCATTTGGTTCCTACAACATTTTGATTAGGACGTGGAACTAAATGCCATACCTCATTCCTAGTGAAGTTGTTGAGCTCCTCTTGCATCGCCACCACCCAATCCGAATCTTGTAGTGCTTCCTCTACCCTGTGTGGCTCAATAGAGGAAACAAAAGAGTAATGCTCACAAAAATGTGCAACACGAGATCTAGTGGTTACCCCCTTATGAATGTCGCCGAGGATGGTGTCGACGGGGTGATCTCGTTGGATTGCTTGGTGGACTCTTGGGTGTGGCGGTCTTTGTTCTTCATCCTCCTTATCTTGATCGTTTGCATCTCCCCCTTGATCATTGCCGTCATCTTGAGGTGGCTCATCTCTTTGATCTTCTCCTTTATCAACTTGAGCCTCGTCCTCATTTTGGGTTGGTGGAGATGCCTGCGTGGAGGAGGATGGTTGATCTTGTGCATTTGAAGGCTCTTCGGATTCCTTAGGACACACATCCCCAATGGACATGTTCCTTAACGCGATGCACGGAGCCTCTTCAATACCTATCTCATCAAGATCAACTTGCTTTACTTGAGAGCCGTTAGTCTCATCAAACACAACGTCACAAGAAACTTCAACTTGTCCAGTGGACTTGTTAAAGACTCTATATGCCCTTGTGTTTGAATCATATCCTAGTAAAAAGCCTTCTACAGTCTTAGGAGCAAATTTAGATTTTCTACCTCTTTTAACGAGAATAAAACATTTGCTACCAAAGACTCTAAAATATGAAATATTGGGATTTTTACCGGTTAGGAGTTCATAAGATGTCTTCTTGAGGATTCGGTGTAGATATAACCGATTGATAGCGTAGCAGGCGGTGTTGACCGCCTCGGCCCAAAACCGATCCGAAGTCTTGTACTCATCAAGCATGGTCCTTGCCATGTCCAATAGAGTTCAATTCTTTCTCTCTACTATACCATTTTGTTGTGGCGTGTAGGGAGAAGAGAACTCATGCTTGATACCCTCCTCCTCAAGGAAGCCTTCGATTTGAGAGTTCTTGAACTCCGTCCCGTTGTCGCTTCTAATTTTCTTGATCCTTAAGCCGAACTCATTTTGAGCTCGTCTCAAGAATCCCTTTAAGGTCTCTTGGGTTTGAGATTTTTCCTGCAAAAAGAATACCCAAGTGAAGCGAGAATAATCATCCACAATTACTAGACAGTACTTACTTCCGCCGATGCTTATGTAAGCAATCGGACCGAATAGATCCATGTGTAGGAGCTCCAGTGGCCTGTTAGTCGTCATGATGTTCTTGTGTGGATGATGGGCACCAACTTGCTTTCCTGCTTGGCATGCGCTACAAATCCTGTCTTTCTCAAAATGAACATTGGTTAGTCCTAAAATGTGCTCTCCCTTTAGAAGCTTATGAAGATTCTTCATCCCAACATGTGCTAGTCGGCGATGCCAGAGCCAGCCCATGTTAGTCTTAGCAATTAAGCATGTGTCGAGTTCAGCTCTATCAAAATCTACTAAGTATAGCTGACCCTCTAGCACACCCTTAAATGCTATTGAATCATCACTTCTTCTAAAGACAGTGACACCTACATCAGTAAAGAGACAGTTGTAGCCCATTTTGCATAATTGAGATATAGAAAGCAAATTGTAGTCTAATGAATCTACAAGAAAAACATTGGAAATAGAATGGTCAGGAGATATAGCAATTTTACCCAATCCTTTGACCAAACCTTGGTTTCCATCCCCGAATGTGATCGCTCGTTGGGGATCTTGGTTTTTCTCGTAGGAGGAGAACATTTTCTTCTCCCCAGTCATGTGGTTTGTGCACCCGCTATCGATGATCCAACTTGAGCCCCCGGATGCATAAACCTACAAAACAAGTTTAGTTCTTGACTTTAGGTACCCAAACGGTTTTGGGTCCTTTGGCATTAGAAACAAGAACTTTGGGAACCCAAACACAAGTTTTGGAGCTCTTGTGTTTGCCCCCAACATACTTGGCAACGACCTTGCCGGATTTGTTAGTCAAAACATATGATGCATCAAAAGTTTTAAATGAAAAGCTATGTTCATTTGATGCACTAGAGGGGGGGTGAGTAGGGCGAAACTGAAATTTACAAATATAAACACAACTTCAAGCCGGGTTAGCGTTAGAAATAAAAACGAGTCCGCGAGAGAGGGTGCAAAACAAATCTCAAGCAAATAAGGAGTGTGACACAAGGATTTGTTTTATCGAGGTTCGGTTCTCGCAAACCTACTCCCCGTTGAGGTGGTCACAAAGACCGGGTCTCTTTCAACCCTTTCCCTCTCTCAAACGGTCCCTCCGACCGAGTGAGCTTCTCTTCTCAAATCAAAACCGGGAACAAAACTTCCCCGCAAGGGCCACCACACAATTGGTGCCTCTTGCCTTGATTACAATGGAGATTTGATCACAAGAACAAGTGAGAAAGAAAAGAAGCAATCCAAGCGCAAGATCTCAAAAGAACACGACAAATCTCTCTCGCTAATCACTAAAGCCTTGTGTGGAATTGGAGAGGATTTGATCTCTTTGGTGTGTCTAGAATTGAATGCCTAGCTCTTGTAAGTGGTTGAGAATTTGAAAACTTGGATGCAATGAATGGTGGGTGGTTGGGGGTATTTATAGCCCCAACCACCAAACTAGCCGTTTGGTAGGGTTGACTGTCGTATGGTGCACCGGACAGTCCGGTGCACACCGGACATGTCCGGTGCGCCAGCCACGTCACCAAACCCGTTGGGTTCTAACCGTTGGAGCTCTGTCTTCTGGGTCCGCCTGGATGTCCGGTGGCGCACCGGACATGTACTGTAGAGTGTCTGGTGCGCCAGTATGGGCGCGCCTGCCTTCTGCACGCGCTGGCGCGTATTTAATGCGCTGCAGGTAGCCGTTGGCGCCGAAGTATCCGTTGCTTCGATGGCACACCAGACATGTCCGGTGAATTATAGCGGACTAGCCGTTGCGAATTCCCGAAGCTGGCGAGTTCCTGAGGCCGCTCTTCCTTGGAGCACCGGACACTGTCCGGTGTACACTGGACAGTCCGGTGAATTATAGCGGAGCGCCTCTGAATTTTCCCGAAGGTGACGAGTTTGACTTGGAGTCCTCTGGTGCACTGGACACTGTCCGGTGGAGCACCGGACAGTCCGGTGCGCCAGACCAGAGATGCCTTCGGTTGCCCCTTTGCTCTTTGGTTGAACCCAATACTTGGTCTTTTTATTGGCTAAGTGTGAACCTTTGGCACCTGTATAACTTATACACTAGAGCAAACTAGTTAGTTCAATTATTTGTGTTGGGCAATTCAACCACCAAAATTATTTAGGAACTAGGTGTAAGCCTAATTCCCTTTCAATCTCCCCCTTTTTGGTGATTGATGCCAACACAAACCAAAGCAAATATGGAAGTACATAATTGAACTAGCTTGCATAATGTAAGTGCAAAGGTTGTTTGGAATTGAGCCAATATAAATACTTACAAGATATGCATGGATTGTTTCTTTGTTTTTAACATTTTGGACCACGCTTGCACCACATGTTTTATTTTTGCAAATTCTTTTGTAAATCCTTTTCAAGGTCGGAAAGGAGGTCGGAGGTTTTCCTCGTCTTGACTACAATGTCATCGATGTAAGCCTCGACCGTTCGACCAATGTGTTCGCCGAACACGTGGTTCATGCATCTTTGGTATGTCGCACCCGCATTCCTCAAACCAAACGACATGGTAACATAGCAGTACATGCCGAAAGGTGTGATGAAAGAAGTCGCGAGCTGGTCGGACTCTTTCATCCTATTTTGGTGATACCCTGAGTAGGCATCGAGGAAAGACAGGGTTTCGCACCGAGTAGTGGAATCCGCAATTTGATCGATGCGAGGCAGAGGGTAGGGAACTTTTGGACATGCTTTGTTTAGACCTGTATAGTCTACACACATCCGCCATTTCCCTCCTTTCTTTCTCACAAGCACAGGGTTGGCAAGCCATTCGGGATGGAATACCTCTTTGATGAACCCTGCCGCCATTAGCTTGTGGATCTCCTCGCCTATGGCTCTGCGCTTTTCTTCGTCGAATCGGCGCAGAGGCTGCTTCACGGGTCGGGCTCCAGCTCGAATATCCAGCGAGTGCTCGGCGACATCCCTCGGTATGCCGGGCATGTCCGAGGGACTCCACGCGAAAACGTCGGCGTTTGCGCGGAGAAAGTCGACGAGCACTGCTTCCTATTTGGGGTCGAGCTCGGAGCCGATCCGGATCTGCTTGGAGGCGTCGTTGCTGGGGTCGAGAGGGACGGACTTAACCGTCTCCGCTGGCTCGAAGTTGCCGGCATGGCGCTTCATGTCTGGCGCCTCCTTGGAGAGGCTCTCCAGGTCGGTGATGAGGGCCTCGGATTCGGCGAGGGCCTCAACGTACTCCACGCACTACACGTCGCATTCGTACACGTGTCGATACGTGTGGCCGACTGTGATGACCCCGTTGGGGCCCGGCATCTTGAGTTTGAGGTAGGTGTAGTTGGGGATGACCATGAACTTGGCGTAGCATGGCCTCCCCAGCACTGCGTGGTAGGTTCCTCGGAACCCGACCACCTCAAACGTGAGGGTTTCCCTTCGGAAGTTGGAGGGAGTCCCGAAGCAGACGGGTAGATCAAGTTGTCCGAGGGGCTGGACGCGTTTCCCGGGGATGATCCCATGAAAAGGCGCCGCGCCCGCCCGGACCGAGGATAGATCAATCTACAGGAGCCCGAGGGTCTCGGCGTAAATGATGTTGAGGCTGCTGCCTCCGTCCATGAGGACCTTGGTGAGCCTGACGTTGCCGATGACGGGGTCGACAACGAGCGGGTATTTCCCCGGGCTCGGCACGCGGTCGGGATGGTCGCCCTGGTCGAAGGTGATGGGCTTGTCGGACCAGTCTAGGTAGACTGGCGCCGCCACCTTTACCGAGCAGACCTCCCGACGCTCTTGCTTGTGGTGCTGAGCCGAGGCGTTCGCCACTTGCCCACCGTAGATCATGAAGCAGTCGTGGACCTCGGGGAACTCCCCTGCCTTGTGATCCTCCCTTTTATCGTTGTTGTGGGCCCTGCCACCCTCCGCAGGTGGCCCGGCCTTGTGAAAGTGGCGCCGAAGCATGGCGCACTCCTCAAGGGTGTGCTTGACGGGCCCCTGATGAGAGGGGCACGGCTCCTTGAGCATCTTGTCGAAGAGATTGGCGCCTCCGGGAGGTTTCCGAGGGTTCTTGTACTCAGCGGCGGCGACAAGGTCCGCGTCGGCGGCGTCGCATTTCGCTTGCGACTTCTTCTTGCCCTTCTTCTTGGTGCCGCGCTGAGTGGACGCCTCGGGGACATCTTCCGGCTGGTGGCCCTGGGCTGCTTGTCCTTCCGGAAGATGGCCTCAACCGCCTCCTGGCCAGAGGCGAACTTGGTGGCGATGTCCATCAGCTCGCTCGCCCTGGTGGGGGTCTTGCGACCCAGCTTGCTCACCAGGTCGCGACAGGTGGTGCCGGCGAGGAACGCGCCGATGACATCCGAGTCGGTGACGTTGGGCAGCTCGGTGCGCTGCTTCGAGAATCGCCGGATGTAGTCCCGGAGAGACTCTCCTGGCTGCTGGCGGCAGCTTCGGAGATCCCAGGAGTTCCCAGGGCGCACGTACGTGCCCTAAAAGTTGCCGGCGAAGGCTTGGACCAGGTCGTCCCAGTTAGAGATCTGCCCCGGGGGCAAATGCTCCAGCCAGGCTCGAGCGGTGTCAGAGAGGAACAGGGGGAGGTTGCGGATGATGAGGTTGTCATCGTCCGTTCCACCCAGGTGGCAGGCCAGCCGGTAGTCCGCGAGCCACAGTTCCAGCCTCGTCTCCCCCGAGTACTTTGTGATAGTAGTCGGGGTTCGGAACCGGGTCGGGAACGACGCCCGTCGTATGGCCCGGCTGAAAGCCTGCAGACCGGGTGGTTCGGGCGAGGGACTCCGATCCTCCCCGCTGTCGTAGCGTCCCCCACGCCTGGGGTGGTAGCCTCGGCGCACCCTCTCGTCGAGGTGGGCTCGACGGTTGCAGTGATGGTGCTCGTTGCCGAGGCGGTCCGGGGCCGCATGCGCTATGTCGCGCGTGCGCCCGGTGTGGACCGAGGCTTCCCGCATGAATCGGGAAGTCGCGGCGCGATGCTCCGAGGGGTAGCCCTGCCTTCGGGAGGCAGAGCTTTCGGCCCGTCGGACCGCGACATCTTCCAAGAGATTCTTGAGCTCTCCCTGGATACGCCACCCTTCGGTGGTTGATGGTTCCGGCATCGCGCAAAGTAGTATCGTTGCCGCAGCCAGGTTCTGGCCGACCCACTGGAAGCCGGTGGCGGCCTTGCCCTGACGTCGTCGGCGATGCGGTGCTGGATGCCCTGGGGTAGATGACGCGCTTCTCCGGCCGGAGGTTGGCCTGCCCATTCCTGCCCGATGTCCCGGCGGAACGGCTCAAGTGTTCCTGCTCCCTTGTCGAGCCTAGCCTGCATCTCGTGGATTTGCTCGAGCTGTGAGTCCTGACCCCCCGCAGGGACTGGGACCACAGCTAGCTCCCGAAAGATGTCAACGCGAGGCGCAGGCCTAGGGGGATCACCGTTTTCCGGTATACCAAGATGGTTGCCTTCGCAGGGACCCCCTAGATCGACGTGGAAACATTCACGACTTGGGCCGCAGTCCTCGTCGCCGAAGCTGCGGCTACCGTCGGAACAATCGGAAAGGCAGTAGTCGCATGCGGTCATGAAGTCTCGCATGGCGCTGGGGTTACCGAGTCCGGAGAAATCCCAACAAAAGTCGGGCTCGTCATCTTCCTCGGAACCAGAGGGTCCGTAGGTCGAGACGGTCGTCAGCCGGTCCCAGGGTGACCGCATACGATACCCCGAAGGGTTTGGACTCGCCTCTATGAAAGCGTCGACCGAAGCGAAGTCGCTTGGTGGGTCGAGGCTGAATCCAAAAGGCACGAGATGGGAATCGGTCGGTACCTCTTGGTCGACGGGCGGTGACGAAGTCACGTCAGGGACAGACTGCACCGTCGTCTCAGGTACGAGGGTGACGCCCAGCAAGTCCCTTGCGAGCGTGATGGTGTCGTTCGTTTGCTTGGAGTTGGCGTGTTGTGGGGAAACAACGCTCGTCTTCGTCTCAGACGCGAGGTCGATGCCCGACGTGTCCCCCATTGGGGCGCCAGCGCCGTCGACTCGCTCGACAGCCGATGAGGTGCCGCCTCCTGCTTGGCCTTGGTTGCCCCACCTCCTCCTCCATCGGCGGGGGAGGCGACGGGACAAACCCAAATGTTGTTCTTCCGCCACGTGGGGAAGACGTCGTCGATTCCGCCGCCGGCGGGCGGGTTGTCGGCCGCCATTGTCGCTGTCGCGCGACGGAGGAAGGAGTATCATGTCGTAGCTGTCGTCGAGGGACATGAACTCAAGACTCCTGAAACGGAGCACCGTCCCGGGCTGGAAAGGTTGCTGGAGACTACCCATCTGGAGCTTGACGAGAAGCTATTCGTCAACACGCAGCAGGCCCCTACCTGGCGCGCCAACTGTCGGTGTTTCGACCCCGGGGGGTCCCTGGACCGACGAGTAAATTGTCGCCGCGTGCCCCAGCCTAGATGGGTCAGCGCGAGACGGAGCGCAAAGGGGGGGGGAAACCAGAGGGAGACAGGCATAAAAGGGGAAACCCGCGGCCTTCGTGTTTGTCCCGCGCCCAGGTCGGGTGCGCTTGCAGTAGGGGGTTACAAGCGTCCGCGTGGGAGGGAGAGAGAGGCCTGCACGTGCCGTCTCGTCCTCCCCGCGCGGCCAACCCTTCGTACGAGTGCCCTGGCCTTTCCTTTTATAGGCGTAAGGAGAGAGCCCAGGTGTATAATGGGAGGTGTAGCAATGTGCTAACGTGTCTAGCAGAGAGGAGCTAGCGCCCTAAGTACATGCCGTCGTGGCAGCCGGAGAGGTTTTGGCACCCTGTTCATGAGATGTCGTGGCCGTCGGAGGAGCGTTGGAGCCTGGCGGAAGGACAGCTGTCGGGGCTGTCGAGTCCTTGCTGACGTCTCCTTGCTTCCGTAAGGGGCTGAGAGCCGCCGTCGTCATGGAGCACGCGGGCGCCATCATTACTTGTTTACCGGGGCGAGCCATATGGGACGTCGGTCTTGTTCCCCGTAGCCTGAGCTAGCTAGGGGTAGGGTAATGATGGCCCCCTGTGACGTGGTCGGTCCGAGCCCTGGGTCGGGGCGAGGTCGAGTCTGTCTTCCGTGGTCGAGGTCGAGTCCGAGCCCCGGGTCGGGCGAGGCGGAGACCGTCGGCTGAGGCCAGGGATGAGTCCGAGCCCTGGGGTCGGGCGAGGCGGAGTTCGTCGTCTTCCGGGGCCGAGGCCGAGTCCGAGCCCTGGGGTCGGGCGAGGCGGAGTTCGTCGTCTTCCAGGGCCGAGGCCGAGTCCGAGCCCTGGGGTCGGGCGAGGCGGAATTCGTCGTCTTCCGGGGCCGAGGCCGAGTCCGAGCCCTGGGGTCGGGCGAGGCGGAGTTCGTCGTCTTCCGGGGCCGAGGCCGAGTCCGAGCCCTGGGGTCGGGTGAGGCGGAGCTTCCTATGGCGCCCGAGGCCGGACTTGGCTGCTATCAGCCTCACTCTGTCGAGTGGCACAGCAGTCGGAGCGGCGCAGGCGGCGATGTCCTCTCGTCAGGCCGGTCAGTGGAGCGGCGAAGTGACTGCGGTCACTTCGGCTCTGTCGACTGGAGGGCGCGCGTCAGGATAAGGTGCCAGGCCATCCTCGCATTAAATGCTTCTGCGGTGCGGTCGGTCGGTGTGGCGATCTGGCCAATGTTGCTTCTTGGTGAAGACTGGGCCTCAGGCGAGCCGAAGGTGTGTCCGTTGCTTGAGGGGGCCCTCGGGCGAGACGTGAATCCTCCGGGGTCGGCTGCCCTTGCCCGAGGCTGGGCTCGGGCGAGGCGAGATCGTGTCCCTTGAGTGGACCGAGCCTTGACTTAATCGCACCCATCAGGCCTTTGCAGCTTTGTGCTGATGGAGGTTACCAGGTGAGATTAGGAGTCTTGGGGTACCCCTAATTATGGTACCCGACAATTTCCCACTCTCTAGTTAAAAAGGTCACCAAGAGATAATTTTAAAGCTAGCATGAAAATAGACACAAAGACAAAATCTACTTGTCCTCCACTCTAGGTATCCAATGGTACACTCTCTTAAACCTGATAGGTAAACACCAACATCAAATGAGTACCTCTTTAATTGAAATTAAATATACAGTTCTATAATAAACAAGTAAAATGTTGAATACCTACTAGCTACTTGCCACCACACATTGTTTCAACGATGATTTGTTAGGGATCGGGACTCAAGAGCCACAAGGTCGAAGACTCGCAGCGCGGTTGTTGCCGCCGACCGTAGAATCACGGTCCGCGAACTCACCATTTTGTGGGGGCGAAAATGATTTGTCCATTTAGATGTCTTAGGGTTTCTTCTTGGGCTTTTTAAATTATGTGGACTATTGAGTTGTTGACTTAGCTCGTCTAGCTCGCGAGCTGCTCACGAGCTAGCTCGAGCCAGCTCGTTAACGAACCAAGCTAAAACACTGACTCAACTCATTACAAAATACAAACGAGTTGAGTTGAGTCGAGCCGAGCCACTAACGAGCCGAGTCGAGCGAGTTATCGAGCTTCGAGTTTTTTTTTGTCTAGCCCTAATTATGTCTGAACCGGCTGGATCGACAACGTCATCTCCAGCTAGAGATGACAATGAGAACCCGATCCTTGATTTTCAGCGGGGAATTTCTCAATTAGGCATTGTTCGATTATTCCTATTACACATGAATTAAATGAGATTGGGAAAAAATAAGAAGAAATTTGACTTGACTGAGATTTAAATTCATTCAATCCACATAAATTGAGAGCAGACTGAACAAGCCCTTAGAGGATGGGGATGTGGTCTTCCTCACTGGGATGTAAACAAGGAAAAATTCTCTCCCGACGAGTAAACAAGGACGTGGATGAGAAAGCATTTTTCATCTCCGTTCCCATGGGGACCTGTTAAACTTATATGTGATGATGTTTTTATATAATAGTTAACGATAAAAATAAATAATTACCGGATCATCCGTTGTATAAATGTGTATTCTAATGTACACATAATATTATAAGTGATAATGGTTTATATTAATAATAAATAAATATAATTTAATTATAATTTAAATAGGTAACGAGGATGGAGAAAAAATATACCTTATAAGCGTTCGCTCCATCGAAAAATTTTCATCGCGAGAATTAAAATCCGGGGAATTCCCCGCCAAGCAGTGTCTTGGCTAGGCACGTGAGGCCGATCCGTGTGTCCGACGCGAACACAACCTTTCCGTCCCCCCTGCACGTCACGGGAGTCCATGGAGGCCGCCCGTTCTAGATCGCACGGCTCGCGCCCCGCGACGCCATCCAACCCCGCGCGGCCCCACCTACAGCGAGCGGCTCGCGCCGTGCCCCAGTTGCCAGCTCCGCCTCCCTTAAAACCCACCGCTGTTCGCGTCCTCGTTTCTCTCAATCTCTCTCTTCTCCTCGCCTCGCCTTGGTGTTCACGCCGTCGCTAGCGCCTGCCGCGGCGAAGCTTCTGCCCTCCCCGGCGCCGGGCTCGGGTCGTCGTCGGCCAGGTAAATCTGCCCGCTCTTTCCCCTTACCACTTCCTCCCGGTGTGGATCTGGGCTGTCTACGGGTTTCAGATTTACGGGGGCGTAAGCAAGATTGCTGAGATCCATGGCGGTTTCTGGTGGGTACGAGGATGACGTCGACGTTTAGGGGCTGTATTTGCGCTTTATTTTTAGGGACGGATGGTTTCACGCGGTGGATCGAACAAGACCGATGCAACAGAGGTGGCAGATGGTTTGGTCACGCTAAGGATCAGATAAATTGTTTGGATCCGAGCTAATTGGATCTGACTCATCTGAGATAATTGCTTAGTAATGGACTAATGGTCGCGTATTTGCCACGACATAATGATCCATTCGTGCAGTTTGTTAGGTAGGCACGGAAATTATTAGGTATTTGCAGATCGTATGCATCCTTCGTCTGCATCCTTTTTTTTTCTAAGCTTCTGTGGCTTGTTTTGCTATCTGATCATTCTGTTCGACTGCAAAATGAACACAAGTCGCCTTCTCGAGAAGGAAGTGTATGTAGAAAGAAGGTTGTTATATAGACTCACTGGACAGGCTCATTTGTATTATTAAAACTGGTGCATCTTAGTAACCTTCCATAGACGGGATAGGCTCATTTATATTACGGTAATACTAGTGCATCTTAGTAAGCTTCCATAATAGACGGTATGGTCCTACTGATCAGCATGGAAACTTTGTCATTGCACCACGCAAAACTCCAACGAACTTCTCATTTGCTGATTACAGGAAGATGGCTGGCGGCTTCAGGGTACTGCATCTGGTCAGGCCTTTTCTTGCTTTCTTGCCAGAGGTGCAGAGCGCGGATAGGAAGATACCGTTCAGAGAAAAAGTTATCTACACTGTTATTTCCCTCTTCATTTTCCTGGTCTGCAGCCAGCTCCCACTCTATGGCATTCATTCAACAACTGGAGCTGATCCTTTCTACTGGATGCGTGTTATCCTCGCATCAAACCGTGGCACTGTGATGGAGTTGGGTATTACTCCAATTGTGACATCTGGGATGGTAATGCAACTTCTTGTTGGATCGAAGATCATTGAAGTTGACAACAGTGTGAGAGAGGATCGTGCTCTGCTGTAAGTGTTGTCTTATTAAAAATAATGTAACCTTCAATTTATCACAATTCTAACTGTTGGTGGTTGTTTCATCTGCAGTCTTTCTGTAGCATTTCTCTATCATAGTCTGTCAAAGTAGATTATAAACCTTCTGATTTGTATTGTGATGCACATTGCACTTCTTTACTCAGGAATGGTGCACAAAAGTTGCTTGGTATCCTGATTGCTATTGGGGAAGCTGTGGCATATGTCCTGTCTGGAATGTATGGCAGTGTAAGCCAACTTGGAACAGGGAATGCTATCCTCATTATACTTCAGCTTTTCTTTGCTGGCATCATTGTCATCTGTCTGGATGAACTTCTCCAGAAAGGTTATGGCTTGGGATCTGGCATTTCTCTGTTCATTGCTACCAATATCTGGTAAGCATCTTGGACTTAATCCTTTTATTGATGTGCTGTTCTGTTGCACTTAAAGCTTATAATAAGAATTCTTTCATGTAGCGAGAATATCATCTGGAAGGCATTTAGCCCCACAACCATCAACAGTGGTCGTGGTGCTGAATTTGAAGGGGCTGTCATTGCACTGTTTCATCTGTTGATTACGAGAACCGATAAAGTCCGTGCTCTTCGTGAGGCTTTCTACCGCCAGAACCTTCCAAATGTGACCAATTTGCTTGCCACAGTCTTGGTCTTCCTCATAGTTATCTATTTCCAAGGCTTCCGTGTTGTCCTTCCAGTGAGATCAAAGAATGCTCGTGGCCAGCAAGGCTCATATCCAATTAAGCTATTCTACACTTCAAACATGCCCATCATTCTGCACTCTGCACTGATTACCAACCTCTATTTCATATCCCAGGTACGCACCTCATTTCCAATGCTGTAGTAAGTCATGTCTTCTGTGTGTATGTGTAAATGCTGATGTATTTTATTGCTATCACAGCTTCTCTACAGGAAGTACAGTGGAAACTTCCTTGTTAACCTTCTTGGGATGTGGAAGGAGTCTGAATACTCTGGCCATTCTGTTCCTGTTGGTGGTCTTGCTTACTATGTAACTGCCCCATCAAGGTGAAAAGCCAGTTCCTTCAGTGGGGAGACCTTTTCGTTATGATCATTTTTATTGTTTTTGTTATTTAACAATTGATCATTCTTTTGACTAACAATAGCACATTGGAAATAATGCAGTTTGGCTGATGTCCTTGCAAATCCATTCCATGCACTGTTTTATGTGGTCTTCATGCTGTCAGCTTGCGCTCTGTTCTCAAAAACGTGGATTGAAGTTTCTGGTTCATCAGCAAAGGATGTTGCTAAGCAGCTCAAGGTACAAACAGCTTTGCACATCTTTTTATGTAAAATTCTGGGCCTGTTCGGTTTCAGCGTAAAGTGCTGCGAAGCTGCTGTTACAGCCAGCAGCTACAGTACTCTGTGAGGACGCCAAACAGGCCCAAATTCATCTTCCATGCTAAGGTAGTTTATCATATATTTTTTTTGTCTATATTAAAAATATATGATCGATACATTTAGATGCTAGTATGAGTACACTAATCATTAACAACAACAAAGCCTTTTAGTCCTAAGCAAGTTGGGATAGACTGAGTTAAAAACCCAACAGAACCCACAAGTCAAGGTTTGGACACATGGATAGCTGTTTTCATGCACTCCTATTAAAGGCTGAATCTTTGGGTATATCCTATCCTTTCAAGTATTGAGTATACTATTCATCACACTTTAAAATACATTTGATTGTTTGTTGTCAGAACTTTGCGTATTTAGTATATGATACTGTACTACATTTTCTGGTTTTTGAATCCATGTGGAAACCTAAGATGGATGGACATGTTCTGTGTTGAGAGAAACACAATCTTTCTAATGGGATATGATGTATCTTAATGAATTTTCACATGCCTGTGTACCGGCAGTTTGCTTAACGTGTTGAGCTACTGTTTTATATTTGGCTCACTAATTATGCAAACTCACTATGCAACAATTACCTGTGATCATCCTCTGACACTGGATATTCTGCAGGAACAACAAATGGTGATGCCAGGACATCGTGAGTCAAACTTGCAGAAGGAACTGAACCGATACATCCCCACTGCTGCTGCATTTGGTGGAGTATGCATCGGCGCATTGACTGTCCTGGCTGATTTCATGGGTGCAATTGGTTCAGGAACTGGAATACTGCTGGCTGTGACAATCATATACCAATACTTTGAAACCTTCGAGAAGGAAAGGGCAACGGAGCTTGGTTTCTTTGGTTTTTGATTAGTAGCTGTGGAACCTTGAACCGATAGCTGAATTTTCTTGTAAGGCCCTGTTTGGAAGCAACCCGGTTTTTAAGAAACCAGTTTTTATATTTTAGCTAGGAGAGGCCAGCTTCTCAGTTTTTAAGAAACTGAGAATCTAATTTCTATAAACTTAGTCATAAACTGGTATGTTTGGAACCACCTCAATTTCTATAAACCAGTTTCTTAAAAACTGGGTGTTTCCAAACAGGGCCTAAGTCACTGTAGTGCTTAGCCAGTTGTAACTTAAGAGAGTTCTGTTAGGTTGCCTTGTGGCCACAATCATGTAGCAGAATCTGTCCAAAGAGCGTGTTCATCCCATCCACAATCAGTAATCCGCACTCTACAGTTTGCTCATAGGTTACCCTGGCAACTGGATGTTCTGTGTTCAATTTCAGTTACTTTTGAACTGTAAGGTCTGTTATTACTAGTTTCCCAGAACTTAGATGCTCACGTGCGCTTTATTTCAATATCTATTTTGTGATGTTGCATGATTATCTCTGAATCTGATTGCTTGTTTGCTAACAGACCTTACAATGGACTTTTTTGTTACATTGCATGCTGCATTACTGAAGCAATATATTTTGCTACTGTTACAATATGTGTGTTCAATCCCCTCCATGGGGTGCGACAGTTTCTCCCCAAGGGACGCACCCCTTGGGAAGACACTAGTTCGCCTGTATATATAAGCATTGTCTTCCTTGCAATAAAGATAACTGTCATTTCCTTTCTACTCTCTGTGTCTCGTTTACACCTATTTTCAACACGTTATCAGCACTTTGCTCTCAACCGAGCGGTCACCGTCGACAGCAATGTCCATGCACCCGGCGTCTGTCGGACGGAAAGCGATTCGAGGACAAGTTCATGGGGACGCTGCTCAACAGTCCAGCGAATAGAAATACGAAGCGGTCGCAAGATCACAGATGCAAAGATAGAGGAAGAATCTGTGGCTTGCGAGAGAAAAGGATGGACTACGATGTCTAGAAATTGTACGTATGATGCACACAATTCCTTTTTGACTTCTGAAGAACGACGTTGCCTGTGCCAATGTGCCGTCAGGCTACCTGGCCGCGTCCGCGTCGAGGCTGCGCTTCGCTGGGGTCTGCGCGTACGGACTGCCGTTGTCATCGCCATCGGGGGCCACACGCCACTGGGCTGCATGCCTTCGCGTCGGAGGTGCCGCATGCCCGCTCTGCCGGGGGCCGCGCCCTCGTGCTAGAGATGGCCGCTGGGTCGACGACCGGGCCGTCCGCGCCATTGGCGAGGCAGATGCCTGCATTGGCCGCACGCGCCCATCGGGACCGAGCCCAACCCAGCCGCGGGCCGCACTGTGCGCCGGCTGCGCGCGCCGATCTGGACGGAGGCCGCTGCGCCCTGGGTGCCGCGCACGGGCCGCCGATGCCCCGCCACCGTAGGCAATCGCGCTACCGGGGAGGACACGCCCGCCGGCCGCCGCGGGATCGCGCTCGGGCACCGCCGCGGCGAAACCGCCGAGGGCCGCCGGGGCTGAGGGCGCCGCGCCAGGCCACCGGGGCCAGGGCCGCCGAGTGCCCGAGCCGCTGGGATCGGGGGAGGCCACGCCCGCCGCCGCGGGGTCGCGCTTGGGCCGAAACCGTCGCGCCCGCGCTGGGGTTGGGGTCGCCGCGCTCGCGTCGGGCCGTGGCGGTGCCACAAGTCGCGACGGCGACGCGCACCTGCGGCTGCGCCCACGCCGTGACACGTGCCCAGCGCCGCCGGGCAGCAAGGGCCGCCGCAGCCGAGCCGCCGGGGGCCTGCCCGCGCTCGCCGCCAGGGCCGCTACGCAGGCGCCTCCTGGGGCCGCGCCCATGCGCGCCAGGAACCGCGCGCCCGCGCCGGTGCCGGGGGGGGGGGGCGGGGCCGGCCGCGCCCGAGCCGCCGTGCCGGGCGGCCGTACCGCCGCCGGGGGTGCCGCGCGCCCGCCCTGGTAAGCCGTGCGCTGGTGCAGCCCGCACGCGCACGCCGGGGAGCTGCTCCCACGCCGACAAGGCCGGGGGCTGCCGCACCTATGCCCAAGGGCCGCCACCGCCTGGGATGAGGACGCCTGATGGAGATCTAGGTTTTGGCTGCAATAAATTCTTGGAATTTATTTGCCCTGAGACCAAGCTTTTAGACAGCAAAATGTTATTTGCCCATCAGTAAGAGGTCTACATCATATGGTTATGATGATTACCTATGTGTTCTTCCAAGTAGATATGTTGGAGATCTGATGTTGGTTATTCACCTTTATGGTGATTTCCATTTTATTTTTGAAATTTTGGTCAAGCACAGGGTAGTGGAGTCCTAAGCATTGGCTGCGGTATGTTCTTTGAATATATCAGCCCAGAGACCATGCTTTCAGGCAGCAAAAGTTTTGCCCACTACTGGGAGATCTACTCCATTGTTTCATTACATGGAGATTATCTACGTTGTGTCCACCAAATTTTTCAAAAATCTGTTGGTACACTGTATGTGATACCTATAATTCTCCAACATATGAAGATATGATATATTTTGCAGCATATTACAACATCAGAAAATGGTTAAACCATTTGGAGGATAATTATTTAATAGAGTTTGAAGAACTCGCCTAATAGGCTTAATTATCCTTAATGTTCATTGGATATGTTCATTTCATCTTTGCATAATATGGGGATTCACTTCTTTATTTTGGAGGAAGTGAGATGCTCCCTTTCACTTGTGGTTCTTATGAAAAGAACTAATGTGTTTTTTTGGCTTGATGTGCAAGCCCAAAATGAATAGCAAAGAAAATCATAAGACTTGTGGACTTATGAGTATGTGTCTACATTATGTTGTAGACTAACACTTTGTATTCATATATTTTTGCTTGAAAGCAAATATATAAGCACATTAAAAAGAGAAGGGCAATGAGTATGACAAACTCTTTTGTCATTACACTATACGTGGTATAGTGTTGTATGCCTAAGCATCTAATCATGTATATGAAATCCCAATAGATGCATACTACTCATGAAAGCTAAGATATGAAGTGCACTTCAATCTTCCATCTGACATGATAACAGTGGTTAGTTGTGTAATTCATGATTTGGACTAATCATGTAACAACACTTCTTTTTCTAAGAGAAGACCACTTTGTTAGATGATTTGCTTTTGAGTAATATTTAAATGATGCATGAGATTTGGTATAATCTCATAATTGATGTTATGATAGGTTCAACTCATGTGGTGTGAGTTGAACACACTCATGTGATTTGAGTGTAAAAACTCATATGAATTTGAGTTAAACAAACTCATCGATTGGAGTTGATCACTCATGTGATTTGAGTTGAACAAACTCATCGATTAGAGTTGAACCAACTCATCAAGGGAGTTGATGACTCATTGATTTGAGTTGTGCAAACTTGTACAGGGATTCTTCCAATTGAGGAAGAAACATGCAATGTGGAGAATTGAGCCACAAACTCTATAAGTGGGGATACAAAATATTCTCATATTCCTTTGGAAAGAGGAAAGAATATTTTAACAATCGCTTCGCGCGATATCATGATATGTTATTATCATATCCCCTTTGGTATTGGAAGTATCAAGGATGTGTTGATATATCCTAATTGTTATCTTACCATGTTATAGAGATATCCATATAATTTCTATCACGTGGAAACACAAGGTGATAGTGATGGATATTGCATATGTTTCTCTGAAACATTTCTTATGGACTGTATTCTACATACATCCTCCCATACAAAGTGTTGCATATGTTATAACTTTTCAAGTGATTATACTTACCATGCTGGGTAAGATTGAATTGGTCATCCCATTGTTGGGATGAAATGAAAAGTTATGGACAATTCTGTTGATCATGTTTTTCCCATAAAATGGATACTTGATGAGTATCATTGGGAATGAGATTTTAAGTCCCTCTTATCTTAAAATCTGATCTGAATTGGTTAAGTTCTTTGAATTGTTTTCAAAGGAACGAGTGTGGTCCATTACAGAGATTGTATGGACATCGAAGGCTTTATATGGTTCTTTGGTGCATCTATATGATGACCTCAAGTGTGTCCTTCGGATAACACATGACCATTAAGCAATAATGTCTCAAGCTTGAGCACATTAGCCTCCACACTACTGAATTTACCAAATGTACTTACAACGGTGATTGTTTGTCTTGGTATTCAGAATGATATCCATAAAGGATATGATGAATCTGTGATAGATTCAAAGATTTCAGATCATTAATGAACATCAGTAATGAATTGTCATTT
Source organism: Zea mays (assembly GCF_902167145.1). NCBI lineage: Eukaryota > Viridiplantae > Streptophyta > Magnoliopsida > Poales > Poaceae > Zea > Zea mays. Next base: position 153,540,510 of record NC_050104.1, on the reverse strand, counting down.
CCAACTGGTTATGGTTGGAGTCAGGAAGTTTTGCATGCTCCTGACTTGTGATTAACTGCATGTACTGGATGTACAAGTTCCCCTATGGTTTTAATACGTGAAAATTCGTGAAAGATTTCCCATGCGTACATTGGGTATGTTCCCAATCTCACCACCGCAGCGTACATATATGGGCACACAGAAAACTGGGGATCTATGTGAGAATTCATTCTCCGTCGATCATTAAGTTTTAGAATCTCTTCATAAGATTCTATTTATGGCCCGTACGCTTGCTTGAATCATGAGCTTTTCCAGGCATTAGGGGGAGATTTCAAGTACCAAAAATGAATGCCAGGAAATTATAATGAATGCAGTAAGCATTCAGGCTCAGGATCACGTACTAAAACTGAACCTTTGGGTTCGAATGATTTGCAAGAAGTTGCAAATTAACTGCCATATGCATTTACTATGAGGTGTCACTAAAATTAATCCTATGTGGAAGTGCCAGAAAGAGTGGTTAAATAGAACACCACTAAACTCCCTATTGCAACGTTGTTGTAAATAAGAGGGGGAGAAGTATGGTCACAAATTGGGATTAAGATGCTTGCAAGCAGCTGAAGGCTAGGCCTTCTGAGATAGTAAATGCAGACCAACTATTCGTTGGTAACCAACCTAGTGTTGGTAGTCACCTAGAGGATATGGATTATCCTGTGAATGGAAGACATTCACAACCTAGCTCAGTGCGCACTGATGAGGCTAGGTTATCGGAAGCCCTTGATTCTCGTTTTGGGATTTCACGAGGAATCATAAGGGTACATAAAAAATGACTTTATGTCAACTGGAGAATTGTGTTATTTAAAAGCTACAAGTGTCGACACATACATCTCAGCAATTGTATATGCACTCCAAGTGATCCAAAAGACTATGGCCATAGCAGAGCACGAGTATGCTCAAATTGGATCTTGTTTGAGTGATACAATGTTGCAGAGATAGCCTTGCTCACCGAAAAGAAGTGTTAACTTATTTTCACTTCAAGGTATCTTACTGTGGATACAAGTTTGTTTTCATGGACTTGGAAACAATGAGGTGGTGAGAAAGCATGGCTAGTAGCAACTGGGTTTATACGCAAACCCAAGCATTATTTTAATGCTATAAATTCTCCTCTACTGTGAGTAGTTAAATTCCGATACAATAATATGGGCAGTAAATCATCTATCTGTGCAGTTGATAGATGTAGTGACAACATATGCATATGTGGTCACTAGATTATGGTATTTGTGGAGTCTTGAAGGATTCAAAATACATAATCACCAATCACAAATTTGTAATGCTTGGAAAGTCTTTGTGACTTAGAGCATCCTGGTCAAATATGGTACATTTAACCTAGTGAATCCTTCCTTCTGAAAGGATACACAAAGAATGATATGTTCAGTGTAAATATGTGCAGCATATTTATAAACATACATTACTTATCGACGGAGTTCAAGATAGATGATATGAATTGTAAGAGATTTTCAATTCAAAGTAAAACTATCTTGAGTATCTTGGATACAAAGTTGTCTATATCCAACATATATTGAAGAAATTCAATATGAGAGAATCATTGTTATTTGATTCTTTCAGATTATGAGATGTGCTATTGTATCTTGCAAGAGCATCCGGCCGGATATTGCTTTGCAATGATTTGCTAGCTAACAGCACATGAGATCGAGTTATGTTCTCTATGAGTACTCATGATCTGGTTACAGTTGGATATACTGATCTTGGATATCTATAAAGATCCCCAGGTACAAGATCAATGACATACTTCTGGTAAGTTGGACCTACTGTTTGATAAATGTTGATCAACAGAGATTAATGGTCACTTACAATAATCATTCTATAGTACACTTCGTGGGATTGTACAGAATGATATACTACATACTGAAGGTATGTGGTGGTCATGATTTTATATCATTGACCTTATTATCTATGAAGATAATATACTTTGTGTTGTTTAGATGAAAAACAAGTTACGAACTAAGTCTCTACCTTACTTCACATTTTAAATGTGTTTGAGAGCAGGTATGAGATGACTTAGTAATTTGCAAAGATCAGGGGGAGTTTCCTCTTGATCGGAAAAACTTGTTTTTACATCATGTTGTACTCTTTTCTTTGCATGAGTTTTTCCCCTGTTTGGGTTTCTCATTCAAAGTTTTTAACGAGGCAACATCAACACAAGGCCTATGTCGTATCATCTATTTTTCCCATAGAGGTTTTTCGAGGATGATACATTATGACATAGCTATTGTTGTATTTGAACTAGGTTATGAGTTTATCTCATAAAAGTTTAAATGATCAACAATAGATCGTGATTACTCTCCTTATTTCTCCCACTGGGTTTTTTAAGGAGACTCAGCTGATATGTTGATTTCTCAGATTTTCTGGCAAGGTTATCTTGGAGAAATATTAGCCTGAGTTATATGTCTCATCATTTATTTTCCCCACTGGGGTTTTTGAGATGATGGCTACAGACATATTATTGTTCTTTGGGCTAGAGGTCCATTGGAGAACAACGTACCATGATTCGATTGAATCACTGACCATTATCCATAAGGATAATTGAGCTTGTGTTGTTCAGATGGAAACAGGAAAATGAAAATATTAACATCTTGCAAACAAAGTCTTGCGATAATCTTGCTGATCTATTCACAAAATCTCTACCATACTCAACGTTTCAGAAATGTGTTGAGGTGATTGGTATGAGAAGACTTAAGTGCTTGCAAGAATCAGGGGGAGTAATTCTCCATGATATTTGACCTGTTTTGATCCATCATATTACACTCTTTTCTTTGTATGAGTTTTGCCTTGTTAAGGTTTTCTCATCCAAAGTTTTTAACGAGGTAATATCAACTAAGCTATATGCTTCATCATTAACTTTTCCCCACTGGGGTTTTTATGAATGATGATTATAAGCATATTTTGCTTTTGGAGATCAATATGAGTTTTACTCATGATCCAAAAGCATTATGTACTCCTTATTTTTCCCACAGGGTTTTTGAGGAGATAATATATTGGAAGACAGCTTGCAGATGATCAAATGGACTTGGATTGATCAAGGGGGAGTGTTACAATATGTGTGTTCAATCCCCTCCATGGGGTGCGACAGTTTCTCCCCAAGGGACGCACCCCTTGGGAAGGCACTAGTTCGCCTGTATATATAAGCATTGTCTTCCCTGCAATAAAGATAACTGTCATTTCCTTTCTACTCTCTGTGTCTCGTTTACACCTATTTTCAACAGCTACAGTTGCAGGGGTAACGCCCCGGAACCTGCATGGCATCATCAGGATATAAAAGGTGCATCGGTAGCACTAGATTACAAGATGCAAGTTCACCCATTTCTTATTATTCCACGTCATCTGTTTAATTTGCAGCGATACGATCCGCATCCTGTGACCACTAGGCATCCTCCTCGTGAAACCTTCTCACGCATAAAAATAATGCAGTAGAATAAATCTCTGCTTATTCTATGAACTCTTTCTTCTGGTACTGCACATATCCTTGAAAGGCCCGCTGCGGGCCAGGCTGGACTAGGCGCCCCGTTTGACAATCTCTAGATTAGGCCCTGTTTGGGAAAAAGTTTTTGAAAACCACAGTTTTTAAAATATTACAGTATATTTTAGTTATGACAATACCATAGTTTACAATACCACAATTTTGGAAACTGAGGTCCAGACCTAAGTTTAGAATATCTTAAAACAAATATAGTATTTGCAATACTTTAGTTTTGAAAACAGAGATTTTAGCCAGCTTATCAAACACCATTCTGTATATAATACTGCAGTATTTGAGAATACTGCAGTATTCTTCCAAAACTGTGAAAAAACTTCACTCCCAAACACCTCCTTAGTCTAGTAGTCCAGGTCGGACAAGTCATGCATGCATCGTCATTATCCTCTCCGTACGCCAGATCGAGCATCTCGATTTTTTTTGAAAAATAACGTTACGATCCTTGTACATTTATATATGCCGGTTGATAATGATAAATGTACGTAGCAGCAGGTCATCACAGCATCACTTGGCAGGCATGCACGTGGAACAGCTGTCATTATGCATTAGAATAAATCATATTCCTTCATTGCTAACAATAATCTAGTACCCCCATGCATCTCGCGTTTGTTCAATCAGACAAATTGAAGGTTCCTACGTTCGGCGGCATGCAGGCAGCTGGTTGCCTTCACACCTTTTATTTGTCCCTGATCTCCCGTCGCCGCCGCGCCCAACAAATTTCAATCAATAACTCGTTGAGCAGCAAAGTTTCATTCCTTAGGATTAATTTGGCAACTCTATTTTATCAAGAGATTCTCGTTTTTCTAAAGTAAATGTACTAATTTTCTATGAAAAAATGAAATTTTTTGAAAAAATAGGGTTGACAAACTAGCTCTTAAAGCAAGAGATCACTGTGCTAACTACCATATTACCACACGTAGTATGTGGAAAGGAGCGCACTGATCCATAATCTATTACTGTACTGTTGTTGGTCCTTTGTTCTCGAATGCTATACACTAAAAACAAAGCAACATAATTGTTAATGATTAGAGACCTTCGTTCTTCGAAACATTATCTCCTTTGGGATATAATGATCTTCGACTTGACAGAAAGTGAAAAAGCGGGAGTGACGCAAGTGTGATTACAAGTCGGCGTGAACAATACTGTGTTACTGTTCATATATTTATAGGCACAAGACGCATGGACAAAATTACATTCATGTTCCTAATATTTACTGTTGACCATAAGGCAAGCTGTCGAGAACTAAGCAGTTTTTTCTCCTTTAGGCCGGTTTCTCCTTCCACCATTGTCATTGTGCTAAGCCGAAGCTCCTTCAGCCACAACTTCAGAGCTAGTTTGTCCCTCCTTCAGACCATACCTTCATATTATGCAGACCTTTATCTTAAAGCCGAAGCTTTCTGTAACAATATGGTATATAAAAAACATATTAGTTAAGTTTTTTAGGACCTTCGGAAGAGTAAGGCCCCCAACAACTACATTAGATATAAATACAGTTGGTAGCTTGGCGTGGGACGCCGCAGAGGCACAGCGCCACAGACCTCCCTCCCAGTGGTCGATTCTTTGCTTGTAGCTAGCTGTACCAGCCTCTCTCTCTCCGTCTCTTGTGTTGAAGGGGAGACAGAGAAGGGTAGGCGACACGCCATGGAACCGACAAGGCTGCTGCTTCTTCTCCTCGTTCTCGGCGTGTCGCTGCAAGGATGCATTGCGCAGGGCGGCGGCGGCGCCGGAGGGCTCACGCGGGGGAGCTTCCCCAAGGGATTCGTCTTCGGCACCGCCTCCTCCGCTTACCAGGTCTGCGACTTTCACTTGCAATTTCCCTCTTGAACCTTGAGGTTTGTATTAAGCGGGCCAGCATTTCAAAGATACCCGCCGGACCCGGACCCGGCCCCTACAGTCAACGCATGCATGCATAAAAAAGTTTCTGAGTAGGGCTTGATGAAGCGGGCATGCACGCAGCAGCACCACCAGATCAGCCAGCCCAATATTAACGGGGCTGGTACGTACTGTACTGGATCCTCAGTCGTAGGGGTGAAAACGGGTAGGGTACCCGAAACGGGTATCGGATACGGATACTGATTCGGGACCATTTTTCGGATACGGATACGGGTATTTTTTAGATTCGGGACGGATACGGGTAATACCCGGATAGTATGGCTTCGGATTCGGGTCGGATACGGAGCGAGTACTACCCGGTAAATACCCGGATATTCGGGCCGGATACGGGTACCCGGAATTCGGGTACCCGTTTTTTCTTTTTCTGCAAAATAATATAGTTATAAAATCATAACTTTTACATATGAAATCGGATGAAGATAAAGTTTATATGAAAATTGTAGAGCTCGAAGAGATCTATAACTTTGTAGTACATCACATTTTTGTTTAAACATATCTTTAGGCCAAAATCATTAAAATAATGTCTAAATTTATATCAAAATAATAGACTTTATCATTTTCATGTGGGGACTTAAGATTATATCCATGTGGGAACTTAGGATTATCTTTTTATAAACTATTTATTAATATTGGTAACTTATTTGCAATTTTCGGTCGACGCTACAATATTTTTATGAATTTAATTGTATTTTGATGATTTTCTACAACAAGAAATTAATAATACACCAAATAGCCTAAAAAATTCATGAATTTTTACGGGGACACAACATATATCCACATATAGTTCTCAAAAACATTTGGACTATAAAATCCACAAGATGTTGGTGTTTCTTCCATTCTACTCCCACTTATTGCGTGAGTTACATGTGAAATCATTTTATGTATCGAAGTTTCAACATAATTAATATTTCACTTATCATTTTCATGTGCCGACTTGAGGTTTTATTTGAATAGAATGTTTAGTTGTTTTGGTAAGCTTTTTGCAATTTTGGATCAAAACTAGTGTATTTATGAATTTTAATTATACTTTGATGATTTTATGTAGAAAGAAATTAATAATGTATAAATAGCCTCAGAAATCTATGAAATTATACGAAGGTACAACATATGGCCACATATAGTCATAAAAAATAATGGGACCATAAAATCCACAGGATGTCAACGTTTCTTCTATTTTATTTCCACTTATTGCGTGAGTTACACGTGAAATCACTCTAAGTATCCAAGTTTCAACATAATCAATACTTCACTTTACCATTTTTACGTGGGAACTTGAGATTATCTTCTATTAAATGCTTATTAGTATTAATTTACTTGCAATTTCGTGGTCGAACAAGAATATTTTTTGATAACCAATTAATGCATTATCCGACAAGTATCCGATATCCGATCAAATAATATCCGTATCCGTCACTTATCCGCCCGGATAAATATCCGGTCCCTATATCCGTATCCGTCCCGTTTCTAACTATCCGTATCCGATCCCGAATCCGTTTTAAATACATTAGGGTAGGATACAGGATGAGCTAATATCCGTCCGTATCCGCCCGTTTTCACCCCTACTCAGTCGATCCTCCTTTTCTCCTGTCTGTTCGTGCTTCATCGCGGAAAGGAAAATTCGGCGGACACGGCCGAAGACGGCGCCAGCCTCCGCGCGTCCGCTTGCGCAGGTCGCCAGACGCCAGCCTCGCATCACGAGCGCATGTCCGTCGCCCTGCCGCTGCCCCCACAGCCCACGAGGCAGCAACAGGCCACATCACTGGAGCGTGGGGATCGCAGCCCCCTATGCAGCCCCCTCCCCTTGCATGCCGTCTGTAAGGGACACTCTACGACCGCAGCGGTGCTCCTACAACGTTCCCTACGCGTCGGCTCCTTTCTCTCTCCACACAGATTTAGCGTGTCACTGTTCATCACCCTAAACACTGTGCTGTGGGTCCACGAGTAATTGTTACTAGATAAAAAATTAATAGTTAATATAGAAAATGATATTTTATAGTTATAGTGGGGTATAAGAGAAGTATTTAGAGGGAACTACTGTGAGAGATGAAAAAATAGGGAGGGAAAAGTGATATAGGGGAAAAATTTAGAGGTAACAATTGCGGATAGCCTAAGCCAGCGAGCAGCTGCATACAGAAACCGGCCGTCGTCTGTTCTCCCATAGCTAGAGCCTGGTTGGGAGGGCAAAATGGTGGCAAGACGATTAATTCGACACTTGAGTTGTGCTATTATATTATTGCTGGTTGCTCATGACGACGGCTTGGATTCTGTTTTGTATATATATGCAGTACGAGGGAGCGGTGAAGGAGGACGGCAGAGGGAAAACCATCTGGGACAAGTTCGCGCACACGTTTGGTATGTATGACGATATGAGCCCTGCTTTATTTCATTCTCTCTCTCTATCTCTCTCTCATGCACGCATCTCTACCTGCTGCTCAAACACGATATGCCCCCCCCCCCCCCCCCCCCCCCCCCCCCCCCCCCCCCCCACTGCTATCGTGTGCAGGGAAGGTTGCAGACCTGAGTAACGCCGATGTCGCGGTCGATCAGTACCACCGGTTCGAGGTAGACCTGAGCAGCGCGCGCTCTATTATATTATATTGCTCTCCATTAATTAATTAATTAATTAATTACATATACAGCATCGATCGATTTTAATTACTTGGACTTGTTCAAATGCAGGAGGATATACAGCTCATGGCGGACATGGGGATGGACGCGTACCGCTTTTCGATTGCCTGGTCGAGGATTCTGCCCAGTAATAATAAAAAGTTTATTTTTCTTATTAGCTAGGCACACACACCGAACGAACGATGGTCTTTTTCTTGGCTGGTGATCATGAGCTGGTATTTCTTTTCCTCTGTTCATCAGATGGTACCGGCCAAGTCAACCAGGCCGGCGTCGACCACTACAACAGGTTTATCGATGCACTGCTATCGAAAGGTATGTAGCTGACATGCATATACATATATAGCTTATTATATATATAGTGACATATATTGTGAGAGATCGTCTTTCTTTGCATTGGATCAGGGATTGAGCCATACGTGACCCTGTACCACTGGGACCTCCCCCAGGCCCTGGAAGACAGGTACAACGGATGGCTGGACAGGCAGATAGTGTACGACTTCGCCGAGTACGCCGAGACATGCTTCGAGGCCTTCGGAGACCGCGTGAGGCACTGGGTCACGCTCAACGAGCCGCACACGGTCGCCGTCCAGGGCTACGACGCCGGGCTCCAGGCGCCGGGCCGCTGCTCCCTGCTGCTCCACCTCTACTGCAGGTCGGGGGACTCGGCCACCGAGCCCTACGTCGTCGCCCACAACTTCATCCTGGCACACGCCAAGGTCTCCGACGTGTACAGGAAAAAGTACAAGGTGAGCGCTCTGAGAGCCGAGAGGGATTTCATTCATTCCTTCAACCAACGTATAAAACGTCACAGTTTGGTCTCTGCTTCCTGCCTAGCTAGGCGGCTCAGAACGGAGAGCTTGGGATAGCGTTCGACGTCATGTGGTTCGAGCCGATGACCAACACTACCGCCGACATCGAGGCTGCCAAGAGAGGGCAGGAGTTCCAGCTCGGATGGTGAGGGAGTTTCATTCATTGGCACAATAATGAGTTTTTGTTGTTGTTGTTGTTGTTGTTCTGAAACTGTAAACAAACGGCCGGGCCCCCACCAATATAATTAGGTTCGCGGACCCCTTCTTCTTCGGCGACTACCCGGCGTCGATGAGGTCGCGGGTCGGCGACAGGCTGCCCAGGTTCACGGCGGCCGAGGCCGCGCTCGTCAAGGGGGCGCTCGACTTCGTCGGCATAAACCACTACACCACCTACTACACCAAGCACAACAGCACCGACCTCGTGGGCCGACTGCTGCACAACACCCTGGCGGACACCGGAACCATCAGCCTCCGTACGTGAGCCTGAGCCTTCTTCGTTCCTCCACACCGCCTTCGTCCTTCTCTCAATGGACTAACGACGGTTGTTGGTTCTGCATCACAGCGTTCAGGAACGGGAAAGCCATCGGTGACAGGGTGAGTTGGATCAATTCCACACGTACATACCACATGCATCGGCATCCTCCTCCTCTCCGATAGCATTGGGATCCATTCGTTCGTTCACGTGTTGCGCATCTGCAGGCCAACTCGATCTGGCTGTACATCGTGCCCAGCGGGATGAGGAGCCTGATGAACTACGTCAAGGAAAGGTACAACAGCCCGCCGATTTACGTCACCGAAAACGGTAAGAGAAGGCCGCCATGGCGTGGTGGGTGGGTGCTCGATCTGAAATGTGGCGCGCGCTCTCTCTAGCTACTCATCGATGTGACCTTCTGGTGCAGGGATGGACGACGGCAACAGCCCCTTCACCTCCATCAAGGACGCCCTCAAGGACAGCAAGAGGGTCAAGTACCACAACGACTACCTCACCAACCTGGCTGCCTCTATAAAGCAAGTACATACTGCTCGATCAGGATCAGACTAACAACAACTGGCTGTTCGTTCGTTCGTAACAAGCTAGGGATCGATGTCGCTTGCAGGGATGACGCCTGCGACGTGCGTGGCTACTTCGCCTGGTCGCTGCTGGACAACTGGGAGTGGACGGCCGGCTACTCCTCCAGGTTCGGGCTCTACTTCGTCGACTACAAGGACAACCTTAAGAGATACCCCAAGAGCTCGGTGCAGTGGTTCAAGAACCTGCTGGCCTCTAGCTGAAGCCTCGATGGATATATATATACTGCATTGTCATTTCCTTCTTTAATCTTCATGGCCTGCCCAAGTGGCCATCTGAAACCATGCATGCATGTACGCTGTGGCGTCCCCTTCTGGATGCCTTCTCCTTTCATCTATATAGCCACGATACAATACAAGTTGCCTGGAAGAAAACTATCGAGGCGAAATAAAGTCAAGGCAATACTTAAAATCGATGCACAATAACAAAGTAAATAAGACGACACTCTAAAAACAGAGCCGACGTTAAATCTGAAATAGATCAATATATCATCCCAATGCTTTGTCAGTCGCTGTAGAAAGACATGTACAACCTCTCGATCTATATAAATACATGCCATAATAACACATCAAGCCATCAACTATAAGCACATCTTATAAATAGCGTCGCGGCAGCACCGTCACCATTCACGCCACAACAACCCACCACTAACTAAGCTTGCAGACATAACACGTCATGACCATATCGTGAAAGCTCGACTCCCACTCCAACTCTAGTGATAATTCCGGTGAGGAATTTCTTATTATCCGTTCATCTTCTAGGGTAATCTAGAATATCGTCGTGACCGGATCGACGAGAGCTTCGTCACCACGCTTTCGGTTCGTGGATCTCTGATTCATCGTCAACCTGCGAGAAAATCGATGTGTCCATAGCTCGGTGCCTTGGTTTCTGACAGAAAAAATGTGTATACGATTTTTTTCATCAGGAGATGTTTAAAGACAGTAGTGGTACCAATCTGTGTAAAAGAAGGCCCAGGGCCCAAGCTACCATCACAACACAAAGCCCACAGGGCGACTCCAATCCGTCCCCATCGGCCGCCAGCCTCTCCCTCACCACCCCCAAGTTCACCTTTCTCTTCTAATGGCTTCAAGCCGGCGACAGCAGCAACAATGCGACGTTCATTTCACCGTTTGCTTCCCGAGGTCCGACAGTAGGAGACTGTTTGGTTGCTGGTTGCACGTTTTGTCCGTGATCCGTTAACGGTGTTATCTATTTCCTTTAATTTTTTGTTTGGTTGGACCGGCCCGTAGCGACCAGATACGGTCATACGGAGCCACAGTTTGTCGTTACTGCTCCCAGCCAGCGTGAACCGATCCCACGGAGCTCATCCCACAGGCCACAGCACTCCTCCGGTACTCCCCTCGCACGACTTCACGAGCGCGGTCGACTGCCGCCGCCACCACCGCCGATCTGCAAGGTCCCGTCGACCACCGCCACTCTGCAAGGTCCTCTTCATCTCCCTCCTCAATCCCTCTCTAGCGAATCTCCCTTCAAACCCTAACCTGCACTTTGTTCTTGGTTTGGTTTTTAGTGAGGGGAAAGAGGCAAGATTGAGGAGGGAAGCATCGCTGGTGTATCCGCCGCCACATTCGTCGCCGGTGAGGATCACCCCCTTCCTCTATCCTCTCCCATCTCCCTCTCCTGTTGTTCAATACCTCTCGTCGTCCGTCCGTCAGGCGTCGTACCATCCTCCACCCCAACAGGCCAACCGGGCGCCGACGGTCTGTCTCGGTCCCGTAATAATATCTCACCAATCACCCACGGCCCACAGATTGACAGACCTCGGTACTAGTACTCCTAGATAGCATCGAAAGCATGCTGTGTTGTGTGACACCCCTGGGCCGCCGGCGCGTGCTCGCCGGGGCGTGAGGTCGTCGGAATCGCCCGCGAGGGACAGGGTTGGCACGGTAAGTGGTTGGTTCTGTTTCAATTCTGTTGTGAGATGATTCCCTGCCAACTGGCGATTACAGACTTTAATAGACACTTAACCCTGTCTAGCCCAATACTAGAGATCCACGAGATTACATACTCTTAATCCGGCCCACGGCCCACTTAGCTAGGGATTAACTAGACTTACTGCTTCCGCTGTGACATTTCCCCCCGCTTCAGAATCCGCTTGACCCCAAGCGATTGCATCCGGGAACCGGGTCTTGACGACGTAGTAATCCTCCCATGTAGCAGCTTCTGTTGGAACATCTGACCACTGAATCAGCACCTGAGGGACGGCGTGACTTCCCTTGCGGACCAAACGCCGATCCAGGATAGCCACCGGGACGATGTCTGTCTTGGTCAGATCAGCCACTCGAGGCAACACTTTGAACACTGGGGTGTAGTTGGGATGAAATGGTTTCAGCTGAGAAACATGAAACACTGGGTGCACCTGAGCCTCTTCAGGTAACTCAAGCTTGTACGCAACTGGCCCAATCCGAGCAAGCACTTTGTAGGGTCCAAAGAATTTGAAGGCTAGCTTAGGACAAGGCCTATTCACCACAGTCTTCTGAGCATAAGGTTGAAGTTTAAGCAGTACCAATTCCCCAACCTGAAATTCCCGTGGAATACGCCCCTTGTCTGCCAATTGTTTCATTCTGTTCTGTGCTCGAGCTAGGTGTTCCTTGAGAAAACCTGAGAATTCAGCCCTGGTTTCCAGGAACTCTTGCACAGAAATGTCCCCACCCGTGCTGGAAGACGGAATAGCCAACATAGGAGCATCATAACCATAAAGGGCCTTGAAAGGAGTGCAACCCAAAGCTGAATGGACAGAAGTATTATACCACAGTTCTGCCAGAGCTAGCCATGATTTCCACTTGGATGGTTGAGAGTGGACAGCACATCTGAGATACATCTCAACACATTGGTTCAATCTCTCACTTTGTCCATCCGTTTGGGGGTGGTATGCCGTGGACATGAGCAGCTTAACATCTAACAGCTGAAACAAGCATTTCCAAAAGGAACTAGTAAAGATTTTGTCCCTATCCGACACTATAGTCTTGGGGAGACCATGAAGTTTAACCACTTGGTCCAAGAAAACCTGAGCCACCCCTGCAGCAGAGAATGGATGTTTTAAAGCAATGAAATGTCCATACTTGGTGAACCTGTCGACCACCACAAGAATAGTGTCGAACCCATCAGATTTTGGTAACCCTTCAACAAAATCCATGGCAATATCCTCCCAGGCTCCATTGGGAATTGGAAGGGGCTGTAACAGACCTGCTGGATGGGTGCGTTCAGATTTGGCTCGTTGACATGTAGCACACTGCTGCACAAACTGAGTAACGTCCGTTTTCAGGCCCCGCCACCAAAAAACTCTTTTGACCCTGAGATAGGTTGCTTGGACCCCTGAGTGACCCCCCTCAGCACTGTCATGGAGAGCAGAAATGAGTTTGGTGCGAAGAGCTGAATTGGCACCAATCCATATTTTTCCCTCCCTCCTTATAATGCCTTGTTTCAGACTGAACCCATTCTCATCGGGATTCTGAATCAACAGATGTGTGATTAACTCTTGTGCTTCAGAATCAGTTGCATAAGAGTTGATGACCTCCTGCACCCAAGCTGGTTGTACCTCTGAAAAAGCGGCCAACTGCATTACAGTGCTTCGCCTAGAGAGAGCATCAGCCACCAAATTCTCTGTTCCCTTTTTGTAAACTATCTGAAATTGCAAACCCATCAGTCTGGCCATAGCCTTCCTTTGCAACTCAGATTGCAATTGTTGATCATCCAGAAAAGTTAAAGATTTGTGGTCAGTTTTTATGACAAAAGGGCTCCTCTGCAGATACTGCCTCCGCTTCTCGACTGCCATGATCAGTGCGAGAAATTCCTTCTCATATATCGATAGATGTTGATTCTTTTCGCCCAAAGCCTTGCTAAGGTATGCTATTGGCCTGCCTTGCTGCATAAGCACTGCCCCCAGCCCATGGTTACTGGCATCTGTTTCCACCACAAAAGGAAGATCAAATTTAGGAAGTGCCAGAACCGGTGTAGTGGACATAGCTGTCTTTAAAGCCTCAAAGGCTGCCTGAGCTTCTGCATTCCATTGAAACCCATGCTGCTTTTGCAGCAACCTTGTGAGGGGTCTTGCTATACCCCCATAGCCACTCACAAACCTTCTATAATACCCTGTGAGTCCTAGGAAGCCCCTTAATTCCGTGATATTCCTGGGTTGGGGCCAGTGTAGCATAGCCGCTGTCTTGGAAGGGTCTGTGGCCACGCCCTCTCTGGATATGACATGCCCCAGATACTGAAGCTCCTGTTTCACAAAGGCACATTTCTTATACTTCAGAAAGAACTGATTATCCCTGAGTTTGGTAAACACCAGTCTCAAATGCTTATAATGCTCTTCCAAACTTGGACTGTAAACGAGGATGTCATCCAAAAAAACCATCACAAACTTCCTGAGAAAAGGTTCCAACACTGTGTTCATGGCACACTGAAATGTTGCTGGGGCGTTGGTCAAGCCAAAAGGCATCACCCTAAACTGGTAGTGTCCCATATGTGTCTTGAACGCGGTCTTATACTCATCCTCCACTCCCATCCTGATTTGGTGGTATCCTGCGGTCATATCCAGACTAGTAAAGAATTGAGTCCCTGCCAGTTCATCCAATATCTCCTCAACAAGAGGCATAGGGAACCGATTCTTAATTGTCATGGCATTTAATTTTCTGTAGTCCACACAGAATCTCCAACTACCATCCTTCTTTTGTACTAACAACACAGGAGATGCGAAAGGGCTGACACTAGGGACCACCAAACCTGCAGCCAAGAGCTCAGCCACCTGCCTCTCAATCTCGGTTTTGTGGAAAGGTGAATATCTGTAAGGTCGAGAGTTAACTGGAATAGACCCAGGCAGAAGTGGAATAAAATGGTCATACAACCTGGAAGGTGGTAATCCAGATGGTACCGCGAACACATCTTTGAACTCCTCCAACAACAATTGCAAGGGCTCCTGAAATTTTTTGTTCTCTGTCTCCTGAACTTGTTCCAGTATCACCATTACCCAAACCTCATTTCCTTTCATCCACTTAGTCAGCTGCAGTGCTGTTACCTGATTTACCTCTTTATTCTCATTCCCATCTCCTCTCAGTTGCACCTGCACTCCTTTATCCCAAAAAGTCAATACCTTATTTTCCCAGTCACACTCCATTGGACTGTGAATTTTCAACCAATCATAGCCAAGTATAGCATCATAAGCTTCCAACTCCAGCACTCGCATATCCGTGTTGTAAGTATGTCCACCTGACCACCATGATAGGTTTGATACCTTGCTGGAACTCGACATCACCTCTCCATTGGCCACTTTTACTTTTATATCTCGGCATTTCTCAGTTTTCAGCCCCAATTTCTCCACCATAGTCTGACTGACAAAAGTAGTGGAACTACCAGAATCTACCAGTATGAGCATCACCTGATTCTGAATCAGAGCTCTTACTCTCATGCAACACTCATGGTCTGTTCCACTGATGGCATTTAACGACAGATTGTGGGACTCCTCTCGGTTCTGGTCCTCCTGGTCCAGATCATACAACACCTCATCCGACAACATCTGCCCCATATCTTCCACAGTTAAACTATGTAACTGAGGACCTGTTCTCTTGGAACATTTGGCCTGATGTCCAGGTTCATACTTCTCTCCACACCCAAAACATAACCCATTCATCCTCCTAAAATCCCTCAACTGCCTCTCCTTCATCAGCTCAGATGATCCTGCTATTGCCTTGCCATCACCCCTTCCAGCACCTCCCTGAAACTTGTTGGACTGGGCTCCCCTGACAAATCTATTTCCCCCCTTCTCCTGAATTTCCTGATGGATCTGGGCTAACATAATAGCTTTATCCACAGTCTTGGGTAACTGAGACATCACATATCCTTGGGTATCCCCTTTCAACCCTTTAATGAACTGGGACACATAGAATGTCTCACCTAACTTTGGATTGTGCACAGCAGTCAGGTACCTGCTATCTTCAAACGCCTGCACATAATCATCCAAACTGGTCCTCTGCGACAGATGTACTAGACTTCTCATCGCGTGGGAGTATTCCTCGGAACCGAACTTCTCCTGCACAGCCTGCACAAACTGAGGCCAAGTTCCCAACCCTTGCTCAATTTTGTACACCTGCATCCACCTTGCAGCTCTTCCTTCCATGTGCATAGAAGCCGAGGACGCCCACATGAACTCTGGAACCTGATAAATCATGAAATACTCCAAGCATTTGTTGATCCAAATCCCTGGCTCCACCCCTTGAAACTTGGGGAAAGACATCTTGGGCAAATCAATAGGACGAAAATTCCTGTCCCAACCAGCCTGATACTGCTCCCTCTCAGCATAATCCCGATCATCCCTTCTGAAGAACTCCCTCTCCCCGTGATCTCGACCTCCTCTTCTGAAGTTTTCTCTCTCGCCACGCTCCCTATCATCCCTTCTGTTACTTCCCCTCTCACCACGCTCTCGATCATCTCTCCTGTAACTCTCCCTCTCACCCTGCTCCTGCTCACCCCTTCTGTAAAAATCCCTCTCGCCTTTCTTCTGAAAATGGTTCTCTCTATCTACCTCAGTCTCTACACCCTCCATCTCTTTTGCCATCCACTCCAGACGAAGACGGGAAACGGCCTTACCAGTCTCATCCACCTGACGCGCCAGGATCTCACGCTCCTCCTCCGCCCTCTTTGAAGTATCAGCCGCCGTTTGTTGTCCCGACTCCAGCGACTCCAACCGCATCTCCACCCTCTCTAGCACTTGCATCATCCTTTCCCAGCGCTCTTCTCCCTTCTGTGCTGTTCCCGCCATGGCTTCAAGCAGCAGACGAGTCTGCAACGATGGCTTCGCTGACGGCGCCGTAGTGAAAATCTCCGAAGATCGACGGCTCTGATACCAGATGTGACACCCCTGGGCCGCCGGCGCGTGCTCGCCGGGGCGTGAGGTCGTCGGAATCGCCCGCGAGGGACAGGGTTGGCACGGTAAGTGGTTGGTTCTGTTTCAATTCTGTTGTGAGATGATTCCCTGCCAACTGGCGATTACAGACTTTAATAGACACTTAACCCTGTCTAGCCCAATACTAGAGATCCACGAGATTACATACTCTTAATCCGGCCCACGGCCCACTTAGCTAGGGATTAACTAGACTTACTGCTTCCGCTGTGACATGTTGCTGCATCACTGCTTCTTGAACGACATCTGCTGCCACTCTTCCTATTTTAGTATTTATCTTGAACAACATCATTGCTTCTACATACCAGATTATTTATACGACACTCCATTGTTTTGCTGCATGCGAATGTAAACTATACAACATGTCATTTCAGAACTATTCCATCTATAAGCTATCCTCGTCAGTAGCAGCTAGCAGGAGAAAAGGATAGTTTTTAGGGGCAACCTAGCAAGTTGTACTAATATGGCCTTTCAACTTTATGACATACTTCTGCCTTTTTTTCTAAAAAAAATGGTGTGGTATAGTTATTTTATTTTTATTGGTAGGAGAGGTGTCTGCGTTTTTAGTCTGTACTCTGTCTTCCATATGTTCATGACTTCATGTGATTAACAGAAGCATGCTTAGAGCTAATACCTCTGTCTCCAAAAAAGACAGATTATCTAGTTAAAGTCAAACTACCTTTAATTTATAAAAAATAGAATTGTCTGTCAAAGCTATCTAGTTAAAGACAGATTATCTATTTTTAAGCAAACGGGTTGACCTTGGTTGTCTGACAAAGCACCCCAGAAAAGTCCTAGTTCAGGACCTTCTACTTGCTAGCAATTTTCTGCTATATATTCAGAAGAGAGCCCATCTGTACATATATCATGTTCGGTTGGGTGCTTGGATGCTAGTAGTCAGTAGTGCACTACTAAATTGTCTGAATCAGATGTCTGGATTGCTATCAAGCTTATTCCTAGAACATGGTAGAAATTTATACCTGCTACAATTAGAACCATATGTTATATACTCTAATAATATATGTTGGTACTTAATGTTGAATTTTCAACGTACTTTGGAACAGGATATTTACAACTAGGCTGAGGTCATGATGCTATCAATCTCATAAGGAACTTGCTGCCATTTTAGTGCTACTGTTTTTCTCATCTCAATTATTTACTTGATTATGATGTCTAGAAAGAAACCACTTTAACTGCATGTGCCACTTTTACATGTGTGATTGCAGCAAATGGAGATTCTGATGTGTGATTGCATAAGTTGTTGACTTACCATCAGTGTGATATTGTTTGTTTGTATGGCCATATGTATATTGACCTTATTTTTGTTCTGCACATCCTTACACTCATGTTGTATTCTTATTCTTCCTTAGATGAGGATCAAAGGAAGAAATGAGGAGTCATCAGCAAATTTCACCTAAGAATCTTGCAAATATTTGGTCGAGAATCATTGTTACAACAACATGTGCTATATTGTTCATTTGAGCTTATGAATTTAATTTACTGGATTAATGAGTCATTTGAAGCTCTAATTTCATTCATTCGTATACTGAATTTATGTGGCATTTAAAGCCCTAAGACTTGTTATAATGTTATCATTTCAAATTTTATATATATCAAAATTGTGGTGTGTTCTGTTTTATAAATTATTATATATATAACTGGACAAGCAGCAATAGTTATTAGAACAATATTCAGCAGTGCTATTGCTATTGCTGGGCGCCAGGTGTTAGCAGTGAAGGCTGCAGAAGATCAGTGAGGCTTTCGAGAAATGTTACCAAACAGCCCAATGGGAATTGGATACATTAACGTTAGCTAACCAAACATATATTGCTTTCTGTTGCACTGTATCCGATAGCATTGGGATTCGTTCACATCACGTTAACCACTCCCTCCAATGAACCAAACACCACCTAATTTCTAGCCTAATTGTTCCTTCATTTTGTTTGCAGGGAGCCAGCCCATATTCGAGACGAGGTCGAGCTTTGCTGCCTTGGCGAGCTTCAGTCGAATCAAGGTTGAGCCTGGCGGCAGGCCAGTAAACAGAGCAACGCAAAACCCTTCGAATCAATGGAGACCTCCGCAGCAACCCCGACCCGGCCGCCCCACCCGGCGGCCGCTTCCCCATCGCCGTCGCCCTCGTCGTCGCTGAGGCTGTGGAGGTCAGCGGCGCAGCGCAACGTGCGCAATCAGTGGTCCCGTCTGAGCGCCGCCAAGGAGCAGTGGCTGGCCGCCGTTGCTGATGGCCGCGCCCACGCCTCCGCGCTCGTCAACGCCCACCTCTGCCGCAGGCAGGCCTCCTTTCTCTCTGCGTGGGGTACTTCCGAGTTTGAGATTTGGGACATGGATCACGGAGTTGCGTGGGGTTGGCTGTCAGGAACATGCCAGCGACGGATTTGGGGGTGCTCAAGGATATGCCGGGGATCCGCGATAAGGCTAACTCCAAGTTGGTGCTTAGAGAGGTAGTAACACCTTGGCCACCAATTCAGTGTAAGATTTACTTCACAGCGTGATTTAGTTGGCCATTATGCTGCTAATCTTTGATTTTGTTGCTTGCTTGGTTTAGGAGCAATACAGTGGGATGCTTCTGTCGGCCTACAAGGAGATGGTAATTTACCACTACAAAGTTATGCTGATTCAGTTACTAAAAATTTAGATCCCATAGTGCATGGCATTAAGGTAGTTTGGTGTCAACTCCAATAATATTTTTCTCCATTACTCTGTTGATAGGTCCGTCAGCTGTCCTACTTGGTTGAAGCTTCCCATTCTATGCGCTGTTTTTCTAAAGCAGCTCCAAATTGCTCCATCACACAGTTTTCTGACCGCCAAGATAATTTGAATGATTCAGGGGATGGTGGAGGAGCCCCAGTATTCAAATGGTTCTCCATATTAGAATTTGGTGGGTAAATCATCTCTTCTATGGATTAAGTCACTACTATGATCTTTCGTCTGTTGGGTGTGACAATGATCTCCAAACCCATCTGATTGCCTTTTAAAAGTTCAAAAGGTCAAATGAGTTTGATTTAGGAAGACTACTCAGAGCACTATATATTCTCATATTTGAGGATGCCGGTCAATATCTGAGACACTGCACATATTAATGTTTACATGTTTTAAATCCACATGATAAAAAGATATTATGTTTCCTTTAATCACCTCAGAGACTCTTGCCCAGGAGCTTGTTCAGATGTTTGTTTCAGAGCAAAAGTTGAAGGTACATCATCCCTCTTTATACGGTGATTTTGCCAATAACAGAAAAATTCTTTTATTCAGTATCTGTGTTTAGGTTCTTTTGTAAATCGGATTTGTTTTACTTGCCTGCATTATTCTCTTTTGGAGAAGTTTCCTGACAATGTAGATCGTTTATATTTGTAGAGGCTGCTACTCTTGGAATTTCTCTCGATTGCTTTAAAGGAAGGTGTAGAACTCCAGACATCATTAAATTGGGGTGATGAACTATATGATGGTGAATCAAATGAACTTCAGAGTATTGGCCTTCAGTCAGGAGATGCCTACTCACCGCCTGAAAATTGGTGTGCAGAACGTTTAGGGAGTCAGCGACCTGGCAATCTCCCTCTGCATGAAGTTTTACAGGTTCTTGTTTATTGTTTGCAAAGTTCAATTAAATTTGTTCATTACAAATTGTTGCAGTTTATCTAGACACATGCATGTTATATACAAAACTGTTTCTTTCCTGTTATCTTATATCCTGTTTTTGGTAGGCATACTAAGTTGTCAATGTGTAAACAAATTATTTATAGAAGGATTGTCTTTGTATTAGATCAAATTTAGCTAGTTAAAGCTGTCATGCTTCGCAAACAATGTTATATAATTCTTGTTAACTTCCTGTTTTACAGGTTTATTTAACCACTTGGCATGCTAATATGAACATCAACCGGAGTAGGTAAACCATATTTTGCTATATTTTGACCTTTTGGACTTCATATGTTGACAAACAGAACTCGCACCTTGAATTTGGTTGTGATAACAGTGACGATTTCTTACATCATCTCAGAATTGGTGAAATATTTGAGCTTGTTGAGGAGGAGATGAAGATTAAACTGTCTTGAAGATTCCGATTCATTTTGTTTGGCTATTCATCAAGGAAGAAGAAATGGAAAAGAAAGATCAATCAGTTTACTATTCACCAGGTTTCTCTATCCAGTGTCTTTATCTGCCTTAGTAGAAGTCTTCAGAGCTTACCTATCATCTTAGAATATAGTACTGGTCTCCTTGTAACCCATAATATATTTTTTTAATCCAATGTTCGGTTACCCTGGAATCATATTGGGAGGAGAGCGTTGGACCAACATATGTTATTGAAATGAGATTTCCAAGTTATCAGGATCATTCGCCTAGCTTCAGGTTTGTTCTGTGCTGTTGTAGATGTGTAATATTTACTTCATTCGCCTGCTGTACAGATCTTGGTGACATGCTCGTGGAAAATGCATATTGCTTTTAGTGGTTTTTCATTACGCTTATGGATTGTAGATCTTCTGATTATTATTATGAACACGGAGAAAATAAAGCTGTGGATTAGTCCATGCATGTATGTTGTTGTCCTTTGGTGCTGGAAGGATTAGTGGGCGCTGAGTACTTGGGAGTTGGGACTGGTAGCCTGTGTGGGAAAAGGTGAGCGCGTTACTGTTAGGGTGTACTTTGTTCACTTGCCTTGGCCCACTATGTCCTATCCCCAGGCTGGGCCTGTCAGCCCATCAATATCTCTAGATCCAAAATAAAATAATTTAGGCACTGTTTGCAGCACCCAGTTCTGATTTATAGAAATTTGAGGTGGTTTTAAACATAACAGTTTATGACCCGGTTTATAGAAATTAGATTCTCTCTGTTTGGAAGCATCTAGTTTTTAATAAACTAGTTTATAAAAATTGAGGTGGTTCTAAACATACCAGTTTATAGGAATTAGATTCTTAGTTTCTTAAAAACCAAGAAGCTGGCCTCTCCTAGCTAAAAAAATAAAAACTGGGTTGCTTCCAAATATGGCTTAAGGAGCTGGCCCTCAGCTAACATAAAAGCTGGTTTGCTTCCAAAATAGGGTGTAATTTTGCTCGGGGCGAAAAAGAAAGTCTTTGGGCTCTCTTTCTGTTACGCCGTGGGAGGGTGGTTCCTTTTTCCATAGGCAACGAACAGCCAAGTCTTGGGCCAAAAATGTGTCTTTCTTCTTTTTAGGGATATTTGCGTTGTCTTCTAGTCATTCTATTGTTGGCATGGTAGGCATAATCCATCTCGTCCATACTCCTAGTGTACCTCTACCTCGTTCGAGCATTGGGTGGGGAAGATTTGGCAGGAGGAGGGAGAGTCATTGGCCAATGCCTCTTCTGCCGCCGCAACAAATTCCAAGACAACACTTGATGCAGAAGGGGAGTGAAGAAGAGAGCCACGTTCCACTAGCACTAGTGGGACCCAAGCTGAGAAGCATGCCACATCCCATATCCATTTCCAATGATTGGGAACTTACCATAAAGGGACTGGGTTGATGCGAGGGAGAAAAAAAGATGGACCAGTCCCAAAGGGGGTGCATGTTCCCGAAATAGTACTGTTCCTTTTAGATTTTTTTTTTTTCAAAATGGCCTCTAGGATTATTATACCAGTACACTATTCCCGTGCCCAGGACACCAGTTAAACTAACGAACATGTGCTCACTAGCAAGTAGCACCAGTGGCCACTGGACCTTGTTTCGGACGACTTGTCCGTCGGCCCAGCAAGCATTAGTAATAATTAATTAGTTAATTAATTAATGAATCGGCAATCTTGGCCAGGTGAGCTGGTCAGTCCAGCACTGACCTTCCAATTCAGCATCTCTCTCTATCTACCCGCATCTGGTGCGTGCCTGCCCGTGATGACCAGACGGAGAGTGACGCTGCTGGCCTGCAGCTCAGCTACAAACAAATACTCCAACCACAAGGCATAGCAGGCTCACATGTCATGAGTGTGACCAAGAGCAGCGTGGTGACCACACGCACGCATGACGCGAGCGACGCGGCGACCAGCGCGGCATGCAGGTGGAGCGACGCGGCGACCGAGCGAGCCCCATCACGAGCGGTCAATCGCGCCCGTGCCCTGCAATAATCAATGTCGGAATGTTCCTGCCTGCCCTCCACTTGTGGGAATGTTGTTTTCGAAGAAAAAAAAAACAGCCTGCAGGTGCGTGCCGATGACACGGGCACCACACCACCTGCCTGTCTGTGTCGCGGTCAGGTTCGTCAGGGTTCCCGGATCCCCAGCAAACTGGTGCCCCACGTCGTGGTCGTCGGAAAGCGCGAAGCAATCAACAACTGCCAACTGGTCGCGCGCACGCACGGGTGCTCTCACTCTGCATGCTGCTGTTGGTTGCTGCTGCGAGAATCCCTTTGTTAATTATGACGGATAGGTGGGGGCTTTAAAACTGGAAAGGTCGGTCGGCCCCGTGCTGGCCTTTTGCGCACTGGCACAAATAGTACTACTAGTACAATGCCAGAGGATCTCTCTGTCTCTGCTGGTGTCCAAATCAGCTGGCTTTTCAGTTTCTGGCGAAAAGGGCAGCTCCATCGGCTCAAGTCAACCTCAGACGGGAATTCTTTTTTATCTTGGAGAGGCAAGGCAATGGCAACTTGTGACTAGTGAACTTGAGAAGGATGGTGGCTGCCCTTGCCTTCCAATCACAAAAAAAAAAAAAACATGCGCGTGCGTGTGTTTTCACATGAAATGACAAGGCTATCAATCCGTCCATTTTGCAGATTTACCTTCACTCTCGGTTCAGCGTTTTTAATGCTCTCGCACGAGCAACTGAAAAAAGGCAACAAGGAGAAAGAAAGCTCGGTCCGCCAAATAGGTCTCATTTATTCGATCGTTTAGCCACTTTTAAGGGTGTGTTTGGTATGACTCTGCTACACTTTAGAGCAGCCCAACTTCAAAACTCTGGATGGAGCAGCTATGCTCAAGAGTATATATTGTCTTCTTATAACCAGCGACAGTGACAGGTAAATAACTCAAAACTTCATGTCTACGTTGCTTTATTAGAGTAGTTTTCGTAGCAGTAAAAGGGAGGTACTCTAAAAATTTATACCGCATCTCCGAAAACTCCATGAAATTTACAACTCTGGAGTAAGAGTGTTTGTCAGACTCTTGCTAGCTTCTTATTGGAGTTTTGCTCTAGAGGCATACCAAACACGCTCTAAACCACTGGTTTTTAGATTTTACAAAAGCCAGATGCTTATGAAAGCCTAAAACCTTACCACAATGGGCTTCTTTCTTTTAGTTTCCGTAGCTTTTTTGGAGGGGATTTTAGGGCCTATTTGTTTCGGCTTATGACCACCAAAATGTTTCGCTTCTCAGTCCGCAACTGTGAAAATCGTCTAAATCAACTTGGATACATAAACCGTTGAGTCATCGTGATGGAATGGATCTGCCGCTTTCTAAACTCTAAACCATACATACCCCTTAAGTCATGCAAACCCCCCATGGTATATAGATACATGTGACAGCTAGATTATCCAAGAATTCAGATTCTCAAAAACCCTCTATAGAAAAAAAAATCTATCCTAAACACGCCCTTATTAGAAGGTTCAAAAACTTCTCGAAGATCCAAGCAAATAGACCCAACCACACGTCCACGCGCACATTCCTATTTCACCTCTATTTCACTCTCTGTTTTAAACTGGCCTGAGGTCGGCACGATAGGTGTCGCTTTGTCCAGGAATATTGGAGCGAGTGGCGTGTGACGCGGGCGCACAAGGGTCGGCGGCAGGGCGTCGCGGCCGGCCACTGGGTCGGTGGTCCGGCGCGTGGAAATGGGACGCGGCGCTGGCTGCTGAGCGCTGCTTCGTGCAGACCGGCCGGTATGCTGCGGCACTGCAGCGTGTGCGTGCGTGCGTGCGCACAGGTTTGTCCCGTGCCGCCGCTTTTACCGGACCTTCGCAGTTGCTGGGATGCAAGCATGCAACAGAACAGGTCTGCAGTCTGTCTTGTGCCTGCGCGTCCGCGGCATGCATGCATGTCTCGTAGCAGTGCCCTAGTACTGCTTCCGGACGGCTGCCGCCACTAGCCGTCTAGCCCACTACTCAAGTCGGTAGTAACTGACACACAGGTGCAGAGGCTTTGGCATGGCATGGCCCTGCCCCTGGCGTCCAGGGAATGTTCCAAGTCGGTAGTACAAGCTCCCCAAGTCCCGAGGTCATGTGACCATGTGAGATTTGATGACGAGATGGAAAGGCATTGTACTTGGCAGTGGGGACAACATGCAACCGCCGTCAACAGAACAACCGACAAGGATGTGGTATGGTATAGTATGATAATAACTGTCATCTCCCCTCTCCCATTGGCTGCTTCCTTGTTGGATAGATTTCATATGATAGTACTCCCTCCGTTCCAAATATTAGTCATTTTAGCTGTTGATTTATATATATATTCAAATAGATAATGATGATAAATCTAGACACGTATATAAAACAAATACATTGATTATTATATGAATCCATTAAAAAGTAAAACAATTTTATTTTGGGACCGAGGTAGTGTTTGCTTTCTCAATTTTGACCTGTAATTTAACTAGATTTGTATCTTAAAATAGATTTAACTAGATTTGTATCTTAAAATAGATTTAACTAGATTTGTATCTTAAAATGGATTTATTATAAAAATACTTTAAAGATATACCTAATAATATTAATTATATATTGTAAATATTATTTTAGACAAGGTTAAAATGATTAACTCTAAGAAAACGAGAACAACGATTATTTTAGGATAAAGGACATATCTATTATAAGGGCGAGGTCGGAGCCTACTTATGTCTTCGCATTTTCACTTTGGATAAGATAGTGTGCTCCGAGATGTGAGTAACCAACTGAGTAAAACGATTTACCGACCAACTTATTTTTAGTGGTTGGGAGACACTTTAACCGAACTGAGCTTGCTCACCTATTGCTTTCATGTGTTATTATGGAAGGGAGTTTACTTAATCCATTTTGCTAGCTACATTCTAATCTACACAAGTGAAAAAAAACTTACTAAACCATACATTATCTCATATACTACAATACTATAGAGAAACAATTGCATTGGATGTACTTTCTTAGTATTCGAGAGCAAAGATACTTTATGTGCCATATTTTACAAGAAGGCATCTACTCCGTATCTCAATTGTGGAATTTTATGTCCATTTATGTGCATGTGTATGTGTATATGTGCACGCTTACAACTATATGATCGAAGTCGTAATGTTGTTATGCTTCGCTACTTCGTATAGTTATTGCACATACAAATATATATTGATGCAGGTTTTTGTAGTTTCTAAACTATTCTAAATTATTCTACATCACTTCGTTCAGCTTTCTTTTATAATACAATCCAATTCAAGGACATTAATTGTTTCCCCTAGGTGTACTTGCATGTTTTTGCTCGTTGAAAGAAGATTGGTCCTGGCCATTGAGTGTAAGACTATATTCAGCAGCTTATCCATCCTCATATTCAAACTTCACTCTGTGAACAGTGCAGTCTACAGTGCGAAATAGTGTTTTAGGTGACCATATGACTGAACTGTTGGACACGGTCTAATCAGGGTTTAAATGATGTGATTCAACAACTTTTCTTCTTTCAAATAACTTATTGGATGCACAAACTATAAAAACTACAATAGACACATTCATGACGTTCTCCAATGAACCAACATGGTGAGACGCGTTCTCCAGAGACCATAGACAAGTTGAAGGACATGTGAGGCGACCAGAGGGGATGAATGGGAGCCAATCAAATTTTGCTTCCAAACACTAAAAATGAACACTTCACTTTAACTGAGATTAAGCAAGCGCTCAAACCAAGAACACATCAGCGAACCAGTGATCTCATGATTACAAAATGTTCCTAATATTCACATGAGACCAGCAAAACAAATGGATCGCAAATTGCACACCTAAAAGTCTGAATCGGTCCAAACCCGTGTCGCGGACGAGTGCTGATTTCAGCAGCACGAAATTATGTTTTAGGATGTAAAACTTAAGCAAATGAACTCTAATTGAGATGAAATTTTACACAGACCTGGAGAAATATGTTTCCAAGGTCTCCACAAATTTTGAGCTCGATCGGACTTGTGAATCAAACGCGTATTTAAAAATACAGCTAGAAATTGGGGGTTTTGTTGGGGTTTTCTATTTTGAGTTTAAACTGAGTTCTTCTCAAATCCCGACCATAATTTGCTACAACCAAGTGTAAGCGGTGATCCAAGAGAGGCAACTCACCACCAACCAATCCCCAAACCAAATCGTCTCAAAGGAATCAAAGGTTTTCCACAAAATCACAAGAGAGGGGAAGGGAAGAGCACAAACCAGAAATGATTCTAAATTTCAGCAAGGATGCAAAACTGAGATTGAAGCCAAAGAACATTGTGGGCCAGACCGATGACCCTTCCTTGGATTAAACTTGAAGATCAAGAAAACAGTCGACAGTTTACAAAATCGTTGCGGATCCCTCGGCTCAATTGTTGTCTACCTAGAGAGAAAACTAGGAGCTCTAGAATGAGTGCTCTAAACAAATGGCAGCCAAGAGATGATGAACTAACCAGCCCTCCCTCTATTTATAGAGGGTTATTCCTACTTCCTAAAATACCCCTATTTACATAGAGTCTATCCACTACGCTGGGGGCGAAATAGACCAACTCCTAGGTTTTCGATCCGACGGCCACGTACTTCACACATAGTTGCTTCGCCTTGACTCACCCTTCATGATCACGCCACGTGCTGCCACCAACCGTCGTTACCGAGTTTTGAGACCTAAACTCAGCAAAACCCGCCATCTGTAGTGTAGGGTGGTTTTGAGGCCCAAACCATAAAACCTGTCGTGAGCACCGCACCTCGTGCACGTCCTCCATGACATCACGCCAGTCCTCGACCACGCCGTCAACATGGTCCACTCCACCACGTCCTCGCGCGAGTGCGTGTCCTAGGTGTCAGCCACCGCGACTGGTCACTCGGTTGCTCTAGTCCGTCAGTCATTACCCATCACTCGCCCTTCACCGCTCCCGGTCCATCAGCATGAGCCTGCATGACCTTCACCTCAGTCGTCGACCATCTTTCTTGTGCTCCACATCTGCACACCATAAGCCGACCGACATGGTTGCACAAGCATAATCTCACACTCTGGTCAGTCCATTGACTACCCAGAGTGCTACCCATTGACAATCACTCATCATCAACCAAAACCACAAGGAATAAGTCAACCTTGTGTTCGCACAAGTGTATTGGAATGTGTGAATATTGGATGTATGCACTATAAGAGCAACTCCAAGAAGCTCTTCATATCCTTCATAATCTATATAAATAGAGATTTTTGTACAAAAATACCTTCCAACAGATTATATAAATGGCTATCCAAATATAGCCATCTTCTATTCCGAGTTTCTCGCTAGCTAAATATAGAAAACATAAATGACTCTCTAGAGTACAAACAACATATAGAAAAGTTGTTGGAGTTTGAAAAGATATAGAAAATGGTTTTAATACAAATGACTCTGCAAATGATAATTTAGAGAGTGAAATTCAGAAAGACTTTGCAGATGCTCTAAGGCAACTATTGTTCAGTCTTTAAAGGTGACATGTTCAATTGCAACTAGAACAAAGTTAGTGCATAAAATGAAGTGTGTCTCGTTAATTTATCCATGCACCTCATTACTCAAATAAAGATTGTGCTCTCTTGGAGAAACAAGGATATCTCAGTTGATTAAATCCCTTGTGGAGGTACCGACTAGTGTTGGGGACTTATTCTCAAATGCTATGAATTAAGAACAAGGCAACATAAAATGTTAAACGTTAATGCCCTTCGTCCGCTGAAGCATTATCTCCCTTAGGATATAATGAACTTCGGACGAAGACCGTAAGCAAAATATCACGAATGTCTTACCTTCGTGATTAGCTCTATAGAACAATGTAAACAATGCTAGAATATGAAAAATTAAAGAAATATATACCAAAGACAAATATTATTAAACATATATTTTATTGTACAAACTTAAATATTAAAACATAATATTCAAGCACATTTATACCTTTGCCTTGACAAAGAACAATAATTCCAGTGTGATGCGTCAGTGATTACATGATTGCGTGAACAGTAAAGGAGTATTGTTCATCTATTTATAGGCACAGGACGCAGCCTGTGAGAAATTACAATCATGCCCCTTACAAAAGATTACAATTATGACTCAGACCCTTATGGACTAAGAAGTCATTTCATCTTTAAGTCGGTTCGAACCCTCGTCTTCAGATACGTTATAATACCAAAGCTTCATGAGTGGTAGCTTCGGCACTACGTTTAAACGAATTTGCCGAAGGTGTGTCTTCCTGCAGGACCTTCGGCGACGAAGCATGGCCCCAACAGTAACCCCTTCGCGGTGCTAGATCGTTTTTCGTAACGAGCTTGATCCGTGAAAAAGTCTCTTAGGCTTCGGGAAGCTGAAGGTCCGAAAAACACCTTCCCTGAGCTCGTTGCCGGGAAACGATAAAATTTCCGAGCACGGAGTGGTCCCACCATGCAGATTCACCTTCTCGGGTTTTGTGGCCCACCGTTCAGTGGGTGCGAGCGACTGTTCGTCCGGTGTAGGAGACTTGACGATTCACCTTCTTACCTGCAGCACTATATAAACAGACGAGTAGGTGTGAAGTTACCACAACATTCATTGTTATTGCACTGTTTTGCTGCCAGGAATTTAACCATAGCCGAAGCTTGACCCTTGTGCTCAAACGAAGCACCACCTCTGATTCTGCTTCGTCACAAGAAGAGCTTCGGAAAAAAGGTCATTAATTTCAAAAAACTTCTAGAAGTTCATAATCAAATGGCTAGAGTGCGTTCCACTGCCAGGGTTGAACGTGAGGGAGATGAGGCCGAAGCCACTGAAACCGTTCCAATTTCTGAAGCAATGAGGCGGTCTGGGCTGGCAACATCAGGGGATACATCTGCCGCCGAAGCAAAACAAGCTGACGTTGAAGAAGATGAATTTGAAGATGAGTACGGTGCAACGCCATCTAAACCCAGCCACTTAGAGTTTGGGAAGTCTACTATTACCGAAGGTGATATGGCCAAGTTACTGAAGCTAGGCTATTTTAGCGAAGACAAAAGGGAGCTGATTCGCTTCGGGGGAGAGGAAATTACCCCGAAGCCAGAAAAAGATGAGGTGGTGGTTTTTAAGAGCTTCTTCAAAGCAGGGTTAAGGTTTCCCCTGCATGGGATGATTGCAGATGTTTTAGAGAGATTTGGGATTCACCTTCATCAGTTAACCCCTAACGCCATTGTTAGGCTTAGTGTTTACATCTGGGCGCTCCGAAGCCAGGAGGCAGAGCCACTTGCCGAAGGTTTTTGCCGGGCACACGAGCTTCATTACCAGACAAAAGCTAGAGAAGATGGGCTGCATGATAATTTCGGCTGCTACAATTTTGCATATCGGAAAGATGCCAAGTATCCAGTTATCAGCTATCGTACGAAATGGCCAGCTGGCTGGAAGAGTGAATGGTTTTATGTCAAAGTAGATGAGAAGAAGGAGAAACTAGTTTAGAGCCCTTTGAGTTTAACCTTCGGAGAAACTAGACCCTAATGTGTCATGTCTCTAGATAGTCCATGTCAGATTGCGCTGGGCGAATTTCGGGTTATTGCAGAGCACATCGGCACCAGGGATCTGGTCCAAGAATTCTTAGCCTTCAGAGTATTCCCAACTTTGAGGGAATGGGACATGCCGGAGCTGAAACGGGAGAAGAAGAAGAAAGAGCTTGTTCGGCTACCTTATTATTACAAGTTTAAAAAACATTTTAAAGCACCTTGCCAAGAGTGGTTGGACACAATTGAGGTTATGTGCAACGAGATCCTTGGCAACTATTCTAAGAAAGAAGATCAGTTAATGACTGCGGCTTTCGGTACTCGTCCGAAGCGAAGAATGAATCGGGTGATGGATGCCTTGAATTTTGATTATCCTGACTATGAGCAATTAGGCAGAGGTGCCGAAGGCCAGAAAAGAAAAAGAGTTGCCAGCGTCCTCGACAAAGAAGCTACCAAATTAGCTAAAAAGGACAAAGAAATTTTTGAGAAAAGAAAACCGAGCCCTGAGCCGAAGATAGCTACTTCAAAGAAAAGGAAAGCTACGGCCCCGAAACCAAAAACGTCGGGCCAAGAGGGAGAAGCTCCTGCGACGCCTTCTGCTGCCGATGTGGAAGAAATTCTAAAGGCAATGACCGAACCTTTGCCTATCAAGCTAAGTCCGCTGGCGCCACAACTGACGAAACTTTTTCAGAAGGAAAAGGAGCCTTCGGCAACGGAAAGTCCTGCTAAGCTGAAAAAACGGAGAATTATCCAAGTGGTCGATGTTATTCATCAGACACCGCCGCCGGCATCAGCGCCAAAAATACCAATTACTGAAAGCACTGGCGCCGCTGAAGGCGCCGGCGGTGCCGAAGCTGCAGCCACCGGGGCCGAAGGTGCCAGAGCTGAGACCGCCGAAGATTCTGATCTAGAAACCACACTTGGTGATATTGATAACATACTTCTAAAAATGGCCGAGGAAGAAGCTGCTGCGACCGCGATGGACACAACAATTGAGAAAGGAAAAGAGAAAATTGAAGATACTTTGGAAGAGGAAAACTTCAATTTTCAAGATATACTAGGGCAAGAGTTATCAGAAACTGAAAAAGAAGAACTGAGGAAATATGATGTATCCTGTCGGTACAAACCAGGGGCTTTGCTGTTTGGCGAAGTCAATGAAGGGTAATTGAGGTGCCTTCGGAATCGAACCGAGGCAAAGGTCGTTAGGACTTTCTCGAAGAATGTTGGCCTGCCGAAGATTGAGGCGGGCCTCTGCAGGTACCGGCGACAGCATATCGTCGGTAGCCTGTTCTATGCTAATTTTAAGGTAAAACTCTTAACTTTTTATTATTTTTTGAATTAAGATGTTTTCTGACGAAGGTTGTTTTGGCAGAGTGTATTACTAAGTAAAGTGCTGAGGATGCAACAAGATCTCGAAGACGAGAAAAACGAAGCTACAATTAAAGATCTAGAAAATAAGGTCAAAGATCACGAAGCTGCTTTGGTGAAAAAGGACTTCGTCATTCAAGATCTAGAAAATAAAGTCAAAGATCACGAAGCTGCTTTGGAGAAAAAGGACTTCGTCATCCACTCTATGGAGGGTTCGCTAGCAGAAGCTCAAGCCGAAATTGATAGATTAAACAGCGAATTACTCATAAAACCAGAAAAAATCTGAGCAAGAAAAGAAAAATCTTGAAACGAATCTCAAAACCGAAATTGAGAAGAGTTCAAGTTTGCAGAAATCATTGAAGGAGCTTCAGGATAAATGTTTAGACTTCGGCAACCGATGCGTGCAGCGGCTGAAGAATGTCTTTCACTCAATTGGAGCCAGCTCTGATAAGTTTACACCTTCAGTTGAAAACCTGCCAAACACCTTTGAATATATTGAGGGCGAAGTTGATGCACTTGACGAAGTTATCGCTGGGCATGCTGATTTCTGCACCCTGTTAGCTTCTCGAGGCACAACTACTGCTTTCCTGAAGATTGGCTGCACGCACGGGAAAATTGTTAATAGGCCAAACTTCAGTTTGTCACCAGCAGATTTGATTGACATCCCCAGCCTAGCTCGAAGCATAGGAAACAGGTTTATGACTCAAATTTGGATAAACGGCGGGCGAAAAATGGCTGGTGACGAAGCTCGAAGCCACCTTAAGCCAGTGAGAAACTTATACTTGTTACTTTTACCTTCTCCTTGAACTCTGCACTTTTCTCATTTTGTTTTAATATGTACAGGATGATGAAGCTAAAGAATGATGAGCTGAAGCCTTAACAGGGAAAGACTTTGCTGCAGAAGATTCTAGAGAAAATTTTGTAATATGATTGTAAAGAATTTTATGTAAATTTGTGTGTACCTCGTAATATATCTTTACCCCTTTGTCCGTGTATGATGTGCTTTGCTGTGGACGAAATTTCCTTTTTGAGCCGAAGGCGAAAAACACCTTCCCTTCTTTTCGTACACAACGAAGCATGAAAATTTCTTCTTTCTGTTTTTCCCGAAGGTTTATCCTTATAGCCGAAGCATCTGCCTTCTCTGTATGATATGATGATAATGATCCTATATATGTCTAAATGAATGTTTATGAATGCAAATGTCATGATGTAATGTATCGTGCAAATGAATGTCCAAATACATATTCGAAGCCATAATCAAAACCTTCATTCCCTTAGGAATGACTCAAATCTTCTTTGCCGCTTATTTTTCGGCTTCACCGTTTATTTTTCGGTGTATCAGCGTTGACTTTTCGCTGTAAGCCTCCCTTAGGAGCTTCTTCGCCTTCTATTTTGGCGGAATCAGCGTTTATTTTTCGCTGTAAGCCTCCCTTAGGAGCTTCTTCGCCTTTTACTTCGGCGGAATCAGCATTTATTTTGCGCTGTAAGCTCTGCATTCCCTTAGGAACGACTTTTGAGCTTCTCCCTGTTTTCTTTTCTTTTTTGTTTGCACTCGATGGTGCGTTCTTGGCTTTTACATTTACATCTTTGGGGGATATTGCTCTTATAGAGCTGAAATAAGAAAAATAGAAATTACATGCTATGGCCCCATTAAAAACCTTTCTCCCCCTTTGGAAAGGAAAAGGGTGCCATAAGAAAGAATAGAAAAAATTACATCAAGCTAGACATAATATCGCCGAAGCTCATCCGCATTCCATGATCTACCTGTAGATCAACGGCTGAAAATGCAACGGTCAGCAGTAACGGCTATATCAACGGCTATATTGCATTTAATGCGTCGTCAGATGTCAGATAAAGCCTGGCGCGGACGGTCCGGTCGTGTACCCCGGACGGTCCGCGCGGACGCTAAAATTCATTTTACCGAACCCGTCACCTTCGGGTTTTTTTGGTTCCTCACCTACCGGACGGTCCGCGCCTGAGGCCGGACGGTCCGCGCGAGGTCACAGACGGTCCGCTCTTCTCCTCCGGACGGTCCATAGTGCAGACTCAGATTTTTGCATTGGTTCTGTCCGAGGGTCATCCTGGTGGTGCGGACGGTCCGCCGCAAGGGCCCGGACGGTCCGCGCTTGGCCTGTTTTTCCAAAAAGCTTCTCCTGTCCGGAATAATCTACGGTATTCTGGACAGTCGATTTAGTATGTTTGTAGATGAACCTTTGGCACCTGTAGAACGTATATTCTAGAGCAAACTAGTTAGTTCAATTATTTGTGTTGGGCAATTCAACCACCAAAATCAATTAGGAAGTAGGTGTAAGCCTAATTCCCTTTCAATCTCCCCCTTTTTGGTGATTGATGCCAACACAAACCAAAGCAAATATAAAAGTGCATAATCGAACTAGTTTGCATAATGTAAGTGCAAAGGTTGCTTGGAATTGAGCCAATAAGAATTCTTGCATGGATTGTTTTTTTAACATTTTGGACCACGCTTGCACCACAAGTTTTGTTTTTGCAAATTCTTTTGTAAATTCTTTTCAAAGTCATTTTGCAAGATAGTCAAAGATAAATGAATAAGATTTGAAAAGCATTTTCAAGATTTGAAGTTTTCTCCCTTTGTTTCAAATGCTTTTTCCTTTGAAAAACAAAACTCCCCCTCAAATAAATTCTCCTCTTAGTGTTCAAGAGGGTTTGAAGATATCAATTTTGAAAGTACTACTTTCTCCCCCTTTAGAACACAAAGAGATACCAATTTGAAATTTACCAATTGAAAATCATTAATTTTAAAATTAGGGTGGTGGTGCGGTCCTTTTGCTTTGGGCCAATACTTTCTCCCCCTTTGGCATGAATCGCCAAAAACGGATACTTTGAAATGAAATATAGGCCCTTACAAGCTACTTTCTTCCCTTTGGCAAGGAAAACATATAAGTGAAGATTATACCAAAGATGGAGAGTGATGTGGAGCGACGGCGAAGGATGAGTAGTAGAGTGGAGTGGAAGCCTTTGTCTTTGCCGAAGACTCCAATTCCCTTTC
Source organism: Zea mays (assembly GCF_902167145.1). Taxonomy (NCBI): domain Eukaryota; kingdom Viridiplantae; phylum Streptophyta; class Magnoliopsida; order Poales; family Poaceae; genus Zea; species Zea mays. Next base: position 153,505,698 of record NC_050104.1, on the reverse strand, counting down.
AATATACCTATGACTTGGTTTGAAATATACTTGAAAAACACATTAGTCATAACATATAAAAGAGACATGATCAAAGGTATATTTATAAGCTATGTGTGCAAATTAGCAAAAGAAATTCCTAGAATCAAGAATATTGAGCTCATGCCTAAGTTTGGTAAAAGTTTGTTCATCAAGTGGCTTGGTAAAGATATCGGCTAATTGATCTTTAGTATTAATGTATGAAATCTCGATATCCTCCTTTTGTTGGTGATCCCTAAGAAAATGATACCGAATGGCTATGTGTTTAGTGCGGCTATGCTCAACGGGATTATCCGCCATGCGGATTGCACTCTCATTATCACATAGAAGAGGAACTTTGGTTAATTTGTAACCGTAGTCCCGCAGGGTTTGCCTCATCCAAAGCAATTGCGCGCAACAATGGCCTGCGGCAATGTACTCGGCTTCGGCGGTAGAAAGAGCGACTGAATTTTGCTTCTTTGAAGCCCAAGACACCAAGGATCTTCCCAAGAACTGGCAAGTCCCCGATGTGCTCTTTCTATTAATTTTACAACCCGCCCAATCGGCATCGGAATAACCAAGTAAATCAAATGTGGATCCCCGAGGATACCAAAGCCCAAACTTAGGAGTATAAGCCAAATATCTCAAGATTCGTTTTACGGCCGTAAGGTGGGATTCCTTAGGGTCGGATTGGAATCTTGCACACATGCATACAGAAAGCATAATGTCCGGTCGAGATGCACATAAATAAAGCAATGAACCAATCATCGACCGATATACCTTTTGATCCACAGACTTACCTCCCGTGTCGAGGTCGAGATGTCCATTGGTTCCCATGGGTGTCCTGATGGGCTTGGCATCCTTCATTCCAAACTTGGTTAAAATGTCTTGTGTATACTTTGTTTGGCAAATGAAGGTGCCCTCTTGGAGTTGCTTGACTTGGAATCCTAGAAAATACTTCAACCCCCCCATCATAGACATCTCGAATTTTTGTGTCATGATCCTACTAAATTCTTAACATGTAGATTCGTTAGTAGACCCAAATATGATATCATCAACATAAATTTGGCATACAAACAAATCATTGTCAAGAGTTTTAGTGAATAAAGTAGGATCGGCCTTGCCGACTTTGAAGCCATTTGCAATAAGGAAATCTCTAAGGCATTCATACCATGCTCTTGGGGCTTGCTTGAGCCCACAAAGCGCCTTAGAGAGCCTATAGACATGATTAGGATACTCACTGTCTTCAAAGCCGGGAGGTTGCTCAACATAGACCTCTTCCTTGATTGGTCCATTGAGGAAGGCACTCTTAACGTCCATTTGGTAAAGCTTGAAGCCATGGTAAGTAGCATAGGCTAATAATATGCGAATTGACTCAAGCCTAGCTACGGGTGCATAGGTTTCACCGAAATCCAAACCTTCGACTTGGGAGTATCCCTTGGCCACGAGTCGAGCTTTGTTCCTAGTCACCACACCATGCTCGTCTTGTTTGTTGCGGAAGACCCACTTGGTTCCTACAACATTTTGGTTAGGACGTGGAACTAAATGACATACCTCGTTCCTCGTGAAGTTGTTGAGCTCTTCTTGCATCGCCATCACCCAATCCGAATCTTGAAGTGCTTCCTCTATCCTGTGTGGCTCAATAGAGGAAACAAAAGAGTAATGCTCACAGAAATGTGCAACCCGAGATCGAGTGGTTACCCCCTTATGAATGTCGCCGAGGATGGTGTCGACGGGGTGATCTCGTTGGATTGCTTGGTGGACTCTTGGGTGTGGCGGCCTCTGCTCTTCATCCTCCTTGTCTTGATCATTTGCATCTCCCCCTTGATCATTGCCGTCATCTTGAGGTGGCTCATATGCTTGATCTTCTACTTCATCAACTTGAGCTTCATCCTCATTTTGAGTTGGTGGAGATGCTTGCGTGGAGGAGGACGGTTGATCTTGTGCCTTTGGAGGTTCTTCAGATTCCTTAGGACACACATCCCCGATGGACATGTTCCTTAGCGCGATGCACGGAGCCTCTTCATCACCTATCTCATCAAGATCAACTTGCTCTACTTGAGAGCCGTTAGTCTCATCAAACACAACGTCACATGAGACTTCAACTAGTCCAGTGGACTTGTTAAAGACTCTATATGCCCTTGTGTTTGAGTCATAACCAAGTAAAAAGCCTTCTACAGTTTTGGGAGCAAATTTAGATTTTCTACCTCTTTTAACAAGAATAAAGCATTTGCTACCAAAGACTCTAAAATATGAAATGTTGGGCTTTTTACCGGTTAGGAGTTCATAGGATGTCTTCTTGAGGATTCAGTGAAGATATAACCGGTTGATGGCGTAGCAAGCGGTGTTGACTGCCTCTGCCCAAAACCGATCCGAAGTCTTGTACTCATCAAGCATGGTCCTTGCCATGTCCAATAGAGTTCGATTCTTCCTCTCCACTACACCATTTTGTTGAGGGGTGTAGGGAGAAGAGAACTCATGCTTGATGCCCTCCTCCTCAAGAAAGCCTTCAATTTGAGAGTTCTTGAACTCCGTCCCATTGTCGCTTCTTATTTTCTTGATCCTTAAGCCGAACTCATTTTGAGCCCGTCTCAAGAATCCCTTTAAGGTCTCTTGGGTTTGAGATTTTTCCTTTAAAAAGAATACCCAAGTGAAGCGAGAATAATCATCCACAATAACTAGACAGTACTTACTCTCGCCGATGCTTATGTAAGCAATCGGGCCGAATAGATCCATGTGTAGGAGCTCCAGTGGCCTGTCGGTCGTCATGATGTTCTTGTGTGGATGATGAGCTCCAACTTGCTTCCCTGCCTGGCATGCGCTACAAATCCTGTCTTTCTCAAAATGAACATTTGTTAATCCTAAAATGTGTTCTCCCTTTAGAAGCTTATGAAGATTCTTCATTCCAACATGGGCTAGTCGGCGGTGCCAGAGCCACCCCATGTTAGTCTTAGCAATTAAGCAAGTGTCGAGTTCAGCTCTATCAAAATCTACCAAGTATAGCTGACCCTCTAACACTCCCTTAAATGCTATTGAATCATCACTTCTTCTAAAGACAGTGACACCTACATCAGTGAATAGACAGTTGTAGCCCATTTGACATAATTGTGAAACGGAAAGCAAATTGTAATCTAAAGAATCTACAAGAAAAACATTGGAAATAGAATGGTCAGGAGATATAGCTATTTTACCAAGACCTTTGACCAAACCTTGATTTCCGTCCCCGAATGTGATCGCTCGTTGGGGATCTTGGTTTTTCTCATATGAGGAGAACATCTTCTTCTCCCCTGTCATGTGGTTTGTGCACCCGCTGTCGAGTATCCAGCTTGAGCCCCCGGATGCATAAACCTGCAAAACAATCTTAGTTCTTGATTTTAGGTACCCAAACGGTTTTGGGTCCTTTGGCATTAGAAACAAGAACTTTGGGTACCCAAACACAAGTCTTGGAACCCTTGTGTTTGCCCCCAACAAACTTGGCAACTACCTTGCCGGATTTGTTAGTAAGCACATAAGAAGCATCAAAAGTTTTAAATGAAATGGTATGATCATTTGATGCATTAGGAGTTTTCTTTCTAGGCAACTTGGCACGGGTTGGTTGCCTAGAGCTAGATGTCTCACCCTTATACATAAAAGCATGATTAGGGCCAGAGTGAGACTTCCTAGAATGAATTTTCCTAATTTTGCTCTCAGGATAGCCGGTAGGGTACAAAATGTAGCCCTCGTTATCCTGAGGCATGGGAGCCTTGCCCTTAACAAAGTTAGACAAGTTCTTAGGAGGGGCATTAAGTTTGTCATTGTTTCCCCTTTGGAAGCCAATGCCATCCTTAACGCCAGGGCGTCTCCCATTATAAAGCATGCTACGAGCAAATTTAAATTTCTCATTTTCTAAGTTGTGCTCGGCAATTTTAGCATCTAGTTTTGCTATATGATCATTTTGTTGTTTAATTAAAGCCATATGATCATGAATAGCATTAACATCAACATCTCTACATCTAGTACAAATAGATACATGCTCAACAATAGATGTAGAGGGTTTGCAAGAATTAAGTTCAACAATCTTAGCATGAAGAATATCATTTTTATCTCTAAGATCGGAAACTGTAACTTTGCAAACATCATAATCTTTAGCCTTAGCAATTAAATTTTTATTTTCTACTCTAAGGCTAGCAAGAGAAATATTCAATTCTTCAATCCTAGCAAGCAAATCATTATTATCTTTAGGATTGGAAGTTGAAACAATGCAAACATGAGAATCAAACTTAGCATTTAAACTAGCATTTTCATTCCTAAGGTTGTCAATCATCTCACGGCAAGTGCTTAGCTCACTAGATAATTTTTCACATTTTTCTACTTCTAGAGCATAAGCCTTCTTAACCTTAACATGTTTCTTGTTTTCTTTAATTAGACAATCCTGTTGGGAGTCCAAAAGGTCATCCTTTTCATGAATAGCACTAATCAATTCATTTAATTTTTCTTTTTGCTCCATGTTAAGATTGGCAAAGAGAACACGCAAATTATCCTCCTCGTCACTATTATTATCATCACTAGAAGACTCATATTTAGTGGAGGAGTTAGATTTAACCTTCTTCCGTTTGCCGTCCTTTGCCATGAGGCACTTGTGGCCGACGTTGGGGAAGAGAAGTCCCTTGGTGACGGCGATGTTGGCGGCGTCCTCGTCGTCGGAGGAGTCGCTTGAGCTTTCGTCGGAATCCCACTCCCGACAAACATGGGCATCGCCGTCCTTCTTCTTGTAGTACTTCTTTTTCTCCTTTCTTCTCCCCTTCTTGTCGTCGCCTCGGTCACTGTCACTTGATATAGGACATTTAGCAATAAAATGACCGGGCTTACCACATTTGTAGCAAACCTTCTTGGAGCGGGACTTGTAGTCTTTCCCCCTCCTTTGTTTGAGGATTTGGCGGAAGCTCTTGATGACGAGCGCCATCTCCTCATTGTCAAGCTTGGAGGCGTTGATTGGTTGTCTACTTGGTGTAGACTCCTCCTTCTTTTCTTCCGTCGCCTTGAATGCGACGGGTTGAGCTTCGGATGTAGATGGATCATCAAGCTCGTTGATCTTCCTCGAGCCTTCGATCATGCACTCAAAACTTACAAAATGCCTGATTACTTCCTCGGGGGTCATTTTAGTATATCTAGGATTACCACGAATTAATTGAACTTGAGTGGGGTTAAGGAAAATGAGAGATCTTAGAATAACCTTAACCATTTCGTGGTCGTCCCACTTGACGCTCCCGAGGTTGCGCACTTGGTTCACCAGAGTCTTGAGCCGGTTGTACATGTGTTGTGGCTCCTCCCCTTTGCGAAGCCGGAACCGACCGAGCTCCCCCTCGATCGTTTCCCGCTTGGTGATCTTGGTGAGCTCATCTCCTTCGTGCGCGGTTTTGAGCACATCCCAAACCTCCTTGGCGCTCTTCAACCCTTGAACTTTGTTATACTCCTCTCTACTTAAAGAGGCGAGGAGTATTGTTGTCGCTTGAGAGTTGAAGTGCTCGATTTGGGCCACCTCATCCTCATCATAATCCTTGTCCCCTACGGATGGTACCTGTGCACCAAACTCAACAACATCCCATATACTTTTGTGGAGTGAGGTTAGATGAAATCGCATTAAATCACTCCACCTAGCATAATCTTCACCATCAAAAGTTGGTGGTTTGCCTAATGGGACGGAAAGTAAAGGTGCATGTTTAGAAATGCGAGGATAGTGTAGGGGGGTCTTACTAAACTTCTTACGCTCTTGGCGTTTAGAAGTTACGGAGGGTGCATCGGAGTCGGAGGTTGATGTTGATGAAGTGTCGGTCTCGTAGTAGACCACCTTCCTCATCCTCTTTTGCTTGTCTCCACTCCGACGCGGCTTGTGGGAAGAAGATTTTTCCTTCTTCTCTTTGTGGTGAGAAGAAGATTTCTTCTCCTTCCCTTTGTTGGAGGAGATCTTCTTCTTCTCTTTCCTCTTGGTGCGGGACTCTTCCGATGAAGTGCTCCCGTGGCTTGTAGGTGGGCTTTTCGCCGGTCTCCATCTCCTTCTTGGCGTGATCTCCCGACATCACTTCGAGCGGTTAGGCTCTAATGAAGCACCGGGCTCTGATACCAATTGAAAGTCGCCTAGAGGGGGGTGAATAGGGCGAAACTGAAATTCTAAAAAATAATCACAACTACAAGCCGGGTTAGCGTTAGAAATAAGAAACGAGTCCGCGAGAGAGGGTGGAAAACAAATCGCAAGCAAATAGGAAGTGTGACACGCGGATTTGTTTTACCGAGGTTCGGTTCTCGCAAACCTACTCCCCGTTGAGGAGGCCACAAAGGCCGGGTCTCTTTCAACTCTTTCCCTCTCTCAAACGGTCCCTCGGACCGAGTGAGCTTTCTCTTCTCAATCACTTAGAACACAAAGTTCCCACAAGGACCACCACAAGATTGGTGTCTCTTGCCTCAATTACAAGTGAGTTTGATCGTAACGAAGGATTGAAAGAAAGCACGATCGCAAAAAGCCAAGCGACAAGAGCGACAAATAACACACGAATCACTTTCTCTCTCAAGTCACTAATCACTAATGATCTCTTTTCTCAATTGTGAAACTTGGAGAGATGGAGGCTTTGAATGTGTCTTGGAGTGAATTGCTAGCTCTTGTATTGAATGTTGAAGGTTGGAATGCTTGGGTGTAGTGAATGGAGGTGGTTGGGGTGGTATTTATAGCCCCCAACCACTTCCTAGCCGTTGCTCCATTCTGCCGACCGCGGACGGTCCGCCCGCCTGGTCCGGACGGTCCGCGCCTGTAGATCAACGGCTGAAAATGCAACGGTCAGCAGTAACGGCTATATCAACGGCTATATTGCATTTAATGCGTCGTCAGATGTCAGATAAAGCCTGGCGCGGACGGTCCGGTCGTGTACCCCAGACGGTCCGCGCGGACGCTAAAATTCATTTTACCGAACCCGTCACCTTCGGGTTTTTTTGGCTCCTCACCTACCGGACGGTCCGCGCCTGAGGCCGGACGGTCCGCGCGAGGTCACAGACGGTCCGCTCTTCTCCTCCGGACGGTCCATAGTGCAGACTCAGATTTTTGCATTGGTTCTGTCCGAGGGTCATCCTGGTGGTGCGGACGGTCCGCCGCAAGGGCCCGGACGGTCCGCGCTTGGCCTGTTTTTCCAAAAAGCTTCTCCTGTCCGGAATAATCTACGGTATTCCGGACAGTCGATTTAGTATGTTTGTAGATGAACCTTTGGCACCTGTAGAACATATATTCTAGAGCAAACTAGTTAGTTCAATTATTTGTGTTGGGCAATTCAACCACCAAAATCAATTAGGAAGTAGGTGTAAGCCTAATTCCCTTTCACCTTTCCGCAAGGAGGAGGGGGGGAAAGCGCCATGTTGCCCTCGATGGGCGCCGAACATGGTGTTTCCGGTGAGCTGCAGGCGGGTAATTCGAGTGGACGTCCGTGCCCCATTCGTTAGGGGTCGGCTAGGGGCCCAGAGGCACGCCCAAAAGTACCTGCGGGTGATCTGCCGGACCCGGTCCCCTAGCGACGGGGTCCAAGGGCTCGATGCCTCCCTCTGATGGGATTCCGTTACAAGATCGTTCCCGCTGGTCTTGGAAATATCCTAGGGTACCTCGGGAGCGTAGCCCGAGCCTCGGTTATGTATCGAACGTACCCATGGTCATCCCTCGCTCTGTGTCTGAGGCGGCTGTGAACCCTTCGGGGGCCAGCCTTCGAACCCCTGATCAGTAGTGGGCGCGGAGCCCGAGTAGCCTGAGGCGGTCGTTGAACCCTTCCGAGGGGCCGTCCTTCGAACCTCTGACCAGTAGTGGGTGTAGGGCCCACGTGATCTGAGGCGGCTGTCGAACCCTTTCGAGGGGCCAGCCTTCGAACCTCTGATCAGTAGGGAGGCTCGGAGCATGGTTCCTTCACGGGGAAAGATCCTTTTCGGGGTATCCCCCTTTCCCGGTCCCTGTTGCAAGAGAGAGAAAGAGGAAAAAAGGAAAAGGATACGAAATCGAACGACGCGGCGTACCTTTTCTGACGCGGTCATTATGGCGAAGGCGAAGCGTCGCTCGCTTCTCCTGCCAGAGGCGCCGCCTGTCCCGCCGCGGAGTTAATGCGACAGGGCGAGTGGTTGGCAGGGCGGCCGTTGCGCGTGCGCGAGCCGTTCGAGGGACGGAACACGGGCGCGTTGTCTTCATGCCGTGAGAGAGGGTTCTCTCGCTGCCCCCGGAGGGGACGTGAGCTTGGCTGACGACGTGACCGCTGCTCCTGCCCGCCTGCCACCGTCATTACTGCCGGCCCATTTTTGGCCGCATTGACCGTCGCGCCAGGCTGGCGCTGCTGGGTCATGCGCTGGGTCGCCTCGAGTCGCGGCATTGGTTCCGCAGTCGAGGAGGCGCGGTGGTGGCGCAAGTGGCGGTGCAGTTGCATGCACGAAGCATTCGGCGCGCCGGTTGCATGACGCGTGGGCCTGGGCCTCCATGCCGGGCGTGTTGGGAGTCGGAGAAGTGCGCCCACTTGGCGCGGTTGCATGCCGCCTGCATGGCTGCCCGCCCTTTCGCCCGCTGGTCTGGGCAAAAGTGGAGAGTCGCTTGTAACCGCTGGGCGGTTGCACGCACCGCGCACGGTGGTTTGGCTTCTTCTGCTCTGAGCTGGCTTGCATGACGCGTGGGACCCAGCCCCCGCGCCGTAGGAGGAGGGCCTTGGAACGTGTTGGAGAAGACTCAGCCCGCGACGGCTGGGGACGCAAGTAAGGAGAGTCGCCTTTAAAAGGAGGGTGACCCCCTTAGAAGGCGACCATGTCTTCACGCTCCCTTATGCATTGTGTCTTTCCACCTTCCAAGCCCCCGGATGGGGGATACCCACCATCTTTCCGCCTCGTCGTTAGAGGAACGCAACTCCGTGGGAGTTGGTACCTTTCAGCCATCGTTCGACTTCAAGGATTTTCATCATGCAGCCCGGTTGCACCCCTCCGCCGGCGGTCACCCAAGACGGTGACCTCCAGTTTGATGGTGGGGGAAAGCGAGCCGGGCTGCGGCCTCTGCCCCTCCCTCAGCCTCAAGGATTTTCATCACCAGGGCTGAGGGGAGTGTGCCGAGTTGGGGCCGGCCCCTGCGTGGGCGGCGGCCCGCTCCTTCCCTCAGTGATCGGGGGGAAGGGCGGTTGTTGTCCGTGGCACCGGCAGCTGTCGCGTGCCTGGCTCTCGGACGCGAGTGGCTCCGGAGCCGCTCCCGGCGCCGGCGTCTGCCACGGCAGCTGGAAGAGGTTCTTTCGCCGACGAGATAGCCAGGGCCACCCACGGACCGACCTCCAACTCTACGGCCTTCTGCCCGTCCTTGCCTCACGAGTTTGGGCATGGGCGGGGGCCTCCTGGCAGCAGCATCCGCCCTGAGGTCATCGCTGTCGCTGTTCGGCCCCCTGGAGCAGAAGTTGTCGTCGTCGCCGCTGCTGGAGCGGGCGACGGCGTGCCGTTCGTCGGTCTTCTGTTGCTCCGCAGGCCCCCCCATCGAGCGGGGTTGTTCGTACCTGCGGAGGTGGAACCGGAGTTCCGTTTGTAATGGCACTTTGAATGCCAGTGTTTTTGTTCATTGTGGCTGTCGAGGCCTGAACATGTATGTAATTTTGGCATGGAGCCGTGTTTTTTCCTCATTTTCGAGCACTAAGACTCGCTTGTTGGTTGTCTGAACCGCTTCACCAAGCGTGAGTTGCCCCGTGTAAAGGTGACGAGTGAGGTATCCGTATCCCGGAGGCGTAGGAGTCCCTCGACTCGGTCGGCCTTGTTGTCCGAGGCTTCTCTAGCTTAGTTAAAGGAACCCCTCAGCCGCTCTCCGATGAGCCGAGGCCAGGGGTAGCGGTGTCATCATGAACAGAGGCAGAGTTGGCTCGAAAAGAAAATCTGGTTGGCCGGAGCCTGGCCGGGTCGTCCGTTAGCGGGACCGACGCCGGAATTGACCAGCCGAGGCCTCGGGTCGGGCTGACATCCTTGGAGGACAGCTGGCCGAGGCCCCGGGCTGACCGGCCGAGCCGCCTGCTCGGGCCGGATTCCTGGAGAAGACCCTGGCAGCGATGGCCCAGGCGTGGCGATGACGTCGTCCTTCAGAGTGGAGATCTTCGGACCGCGTCGCCGTCCGAGGCTAGGTCGGACCTCGCCGAAGGTGTTGTCGATGCCGAGGGTGCTGCTGCTCCCTTCCAGCGTCAAGACCCAAGCCTGCAGGATCGGATTGTCTTGTAGCGTGTGTTTCCTGCGGCCGCCGAGGCCAAAACACACCCTCGTCGTGTTGTAAAGCTGCGTCTCTTTTCCTCTTGTTTCGAGTATCTGGACTTTTTTGTCGGTAACAGAAATGTTTGTGCGAGCGAGAGTTGCTTCTCGCGGAAGGTGATGCGCGAGGTATTCGTATCCCGGAGGCGTAGGAGTCCCTCGGCTCGGTCGGCCTTGCCGCTTACGCGCACTCTTACCCGTCCATGGGGCTCTGTCACCGACGCAGTCGAGAAGGCTCGAAGAATCGCTTCGGCAGAAGAGCTTTCGAACGTGAAGACTTGTTCGGTCCGCGGAATCACTTATTCGAACGTGAGTTACTTATCGCAGAAGGTGATGAGTGAGGTATCCGTATCCCGGAGGCGTAGGAGTCCCTCGGCTCGGTCAGCCTTGGCTGCTTACGTGTACTCCGTCGTTTTCAGGATCCACTTTCGAAGTAGTCAAAAAGCACGAAAGGTATTCTGGCAGAAAAGATCTTTTTTCGAGGAAAATTTCGACGCAGAGGGGGTTCCCCCCTTTTAGCCCCCGAGGGAGGGTCGGGCTTTGCCGAGGCGAGGCCGACCCTTCCTTGATGACTAAACTTTGCGTGGGAGCGAGGTATATGAACAACTTGAAAGCATCTTAAGGGTAGAAGCGACGTAGCTGTTGGATGTTTCAAGCGTTGCCGTAGACCTCGCCTTGACTGTTGGCCAGCTTGTGTGTTTCGGGCTTCAGAACTTGAGCGATGACGAACGGCCCCTCCCAGGGGGGCGTGAGCTTGTGCCGCCCTCGGGCGTCTTGTCGCAGCCGAAGCACCAGGTTGCCCACCTGGAGGTCTCGGGACCGGACCCCTCGGGCGTGGTAGCGTCGCACGGACTGCTGGTACCGTGCCGAGTGTAGTAAGGCCCTATCCCGAGCCTCTTCCAGCTGGTCCAGCGAGTCTTCTCGACTAGCTTGGTTGCTTTGGTCGGTGTAGGCCCTTGTCCTCGGGGAGCCGTACTCCAGGTCTGTGGGCAAGACGGCCTCGGCCCCGTAGACTAGGAAGAACGGCGTGAAGCCCGTGGCCCGGCTCGGCATTGTCCTCAGACTCCAGACCACCGAGGGGAGTTCCTTCATCCATCGCTTGCCGAACTTGTTGAGGTCGTTGTAGATCCGAGGCTTGAGCCCTTGTAGAATCATGCCGTTGGCACGCTCTACTTGCCCATTTGACATGGGGTGAGCTACGGCGGCCCAGTCCACCCGGATGTGGTGATCCTCGCAGAAGTCCAGGAACTTTCTGCCGGTGAATTGTGTGCCGTTGTCGGTGATGATGGAGTTCGGGACCCCGAAACGATGGATGATGTTGATGAAGAACGCCATCGCCTGCTCGGACCTGATGCTGTTCAGGGGTTGGACCTCGATCCACTTGGAGAATTTGTCGATGGCGACCAGCAGGTGCGTGTAGCCCCCGGGTGCCTTCTGCAAGGGGCCGACGAGATCCAGACCCCACACAGCAAAAGGTCAGGTGATGGGTATCGTCTGCAGAGCCTAAGCGGGCAGGTGGGTCTGCCTTGCGTGGAATTGACATCCTTCGCAGGTGCGGACAATTCTGGTAGCGTCGGCCACCACCGTGGGCCAGTAGAAGCCTTGTCGGAAAGCATTCCCGACAAGGGCTCGAGGCGCTGCGTGATGGCCGCAAGCCCCCGAGTGTATCTCTCGCAGGAGTTCCTGACCTTCGGCGATGGAGATGCATCGCTGGAGGATGCCAGAGGGGCTGCGGTGGTAGAGCTCCTTCTCATCACCCAGCAAGACGAACGACTTGGCGCGCCGCGCCACCCGCCGAGCCTCGGCTCGGTCGAGGGGTAGCTCTCCTCGGTGGAGATATTGCAGGTACAGGGTCTGCCAGTTTTGATCAGGCGTGACCCCGCTTTGCCCCCCCTCGACGTGCAGCGTCTCGCCCTCGGGGGCCGAGGGTACCTCGGGCTGAACCGAGGGTGCCTCGGGCTGGGCCGAGGGTGCCTCAGGCTCGGGCGTGTCGTCGATCTTGACGGAGGGTTGATGCAGATCCCGGGAGAAGACGTCCGGGGGAACCGTTGTTCGCCCCGAGGCTATTTTAGCCAGCTCGTCCGCAGTCTCGTTGTAGCGTCGAGCGATGTGGTTGAGCTCGAGCCCGTAGAACTTGTCTTCCAGGCGCCGAACTTCATCGCAGTAGGCCTCCATTTTCGGGTCGCGGCAGTGGGAGTTCTTCATGACTTGGTCGATGACGAGCTGCGAGTCACCGCGAGCGTCGAGGCGTCGGACCCCTAGCTCGATGGCGATCCGCAATCCGTTGACCAGAGCTTCGTACTCAGCCACATTGTTGGATGCCGGGAAATGGAGGCGTAGCACATAGCGTATGTGCTTCCTGAGGGGCGAGATGAAGAGTAGGCCTGCGCCGGCTCCTGTCTTCATCAGCGACCCGTCGAAGAACATGATCCAGAGCTCCGGCTGGATCGGAGCTGTCGGTAGCTGAGTGTCGACCCGTTCAGCCACGAAGTCCGCCAAGACCTGGGACTTGATGGCCTTCCGAGGAGCGAACAAGATCGTCTCGCCCATGATTTCCACCGCCCACTTTGCAATCCTACCCGAGGCCTCCCGGCACTGGATGATCTCCCCCAGGGGGAAGGACGACACCATAGTTACCGGATGAGACTCGAAGTAGTGTCGCAGCTTCCGCCGCGTTAGGATCACCGCATACAGCAGCTTCTAAACTTGTGGGTAGCGGATCTTGGTTTCGGACAGTACCTCGCTGACGAAGTAGACTGGCCTCTGAACGGGCAATGCATGCCCCTCTTCTTGCCTCCCGACCACAATCGCGGCGCTAACCACCTGAGTGGTCGCGGCGACGTAGACCAAGAGGGCTTCTCCGGCAGCCGGGGGCACCAAGATAGGCGCCTTCGTGAGGAGCGCCTTTAGGTTCCTGAGGGCTTCCTCGACCTCAGGGGTCCAAGTGAAGCACTCGGCCTTCCTTAAGAGGCGGTACAGAGGTAGACCTCTTTCGCCGAGGCGTGAGATGAAGCGGCTCAGAGCCGCGAGACATCCCATGACCCTCTGTACGCCTTTCAAGTCCTTGATGGGCCCCATGCTGGTGATGGCTGCGATCTTCTCCGGGTTGGCTTCGATGCCCCGCTCGGAGATGATGAACCCCAAGAGCATGCCTCGGGGCACCCCGAAGACACACTTCTCGGGATTGAGCTTGACGCCTTTCGCCTTGAGACATCGGAATGTCACTTCAAGGTCGGAAAGGGGGTCGGAGGCTTTCCTCGTCTTGACTACGATGTCATCGACGTAGGCCTCGACCGTACGGCCAATGTGTTCGCCGAACACATGGTTCATGCACCACTGGTACGTCGCGCCCGCATTCCTCAAGCCGAACGGCATGGTGACATAGCAGTACATGCCGAAGGGTGTGATGAAAGAAGTCGCGAGCTGGTCGGACTCTTTCATCCTGATTTGGTGATACCCTGAGTAGGCATCGAGGAAAGACAGGGTTTCACACCCAGCAGTGGAATCCACGATTTGATCGATGCGAGGCAGAGGGTAGGGAACCTTCGGACATGCCTTGTTTAGACCGGTGTAGTCTACACACATCCGCCATTTCCCCCTTTCTTTCTCACAAGCACAGGGTTGGCAAGCCATTCGGGATGGAATACCTCTTTGATGAACCCTGCTGCCATCAGCTTGTGGATCTCCTCGTCTATGGCTCTACGCTTCTCCTCGTCGAATCGGCGCAGAGGCTGCTTGACGGGTCGGGCTCCGGCTCGGATGTCTAGCGAGTGCTCGGCGACATCCCTCGGTATGTCGGGCATGTCCGAGGGACTCCACACGAAGACGTCGGCGTTCGCGCGGAGAAAGTCGACGAGCACTGCTTCCTATTTGGGTTCGAGCCCGGAGCCGATCCGGATCTGCTTGGAGGCATCGCCGCTGAGGTCGAGGGGGACGGACTTAACCGTCTCTGCTGGCTCAAAGTTGCCGGCATGTCGCTTCACGTCTGGCACCTCCTTAGAGAGGCTCTCCAGGTCGGCGATGAGGGCCTCGGACTCGGCAAGGGCCTCGGCGTACTCCACGCACTCCACGTCGCATTCGAACGCGTGTTTGTACATGGGGCCGACGGTGATGACCCCGTTGGGGCCCGGCCTCTTGAGCTTTAGGTAGGTGTAGTTGGGGACGGCCATGAACTTCGCGTAGCATGGTCTTCCCAGCACCGCGTGGTAGGTTCCTCGGAACCCGACCACCTCGAACGTCAGGGTCTCCCTTCGGAAGTTGGAGGGTGTTCCGAAGCAGACGGGAAGGTCGAGTTGTCCGAGGGGCTGGACGCGCTTCCCGGGAATGATCCCATGGAAGGGCGCAGCGCCTGCTCGGACGGAGGACAGATCGACACGCAGGAGCCCGAGGGTCTCGGCGTAGATGATGTTGAGGCTGCTGCCTCCGTCCATGAGGACTTTGGTGAGCCTGACGTTGCCGATGACGGGGTCGACGACGAGCGGGTATTTCCCCGGGCTCGGCACATGGTCGGGGTGGTCGGCTCGGTCAAAAGTGATGGACTTGTCGGACCAGTCTAGATAGACTGGCGCCGCCACCTTCACCGAGCAGACCTCCCGGCGCTCTTGCTTGCGGTGCCGAGCCGAGGCATTCGCCGCTTGCCCACCGTAGATCATGAAGCAGTCGCGGACCTCGGGGAACTCTCCTACCTGGTGATCTTCCTTCTTGTCGTCGTCGCGGGCCCTGCCACCCTCCGCGGGTGGCCCGACCCTGTGGAAGTGGCGCCAAAGCATGACGCACTCCTCAAGGGTGTGCTTGACGGGCCCCTGGTGATAGCGGCACGACTCCTTGAGCATCTTGTCGAAGAGGTTGGCACCTCCGGGGGGTTTTCGAGGGTTCTTGTACTCGGCGACGGCGACAAGGTCCGCGTCGGCGGCGTCGCGTTTCGCTTGCGACTTCTTCTTGCCCTTCTTCTTGGCGCCGCGCTGAGTTGACGCCTCGGGGGCATCTTCCGATGGGCGGCCCTGGGGCTGCTTATCCTTTCGGAAGATAGCCTCGACCGCCTCCTAGCCGGAGGCGAACTTGGTGGCGATGTCCATCAGCTCGCTCGCCCTGGTGGGGGTCTTGCGACCCAGCTTGCTCACCAGGTCGCGACAGGTGGTGCCAGCGAGGAACGCACCGATGACATCCGAGTCGGTGATGTTGGGCAGTTCGGTGCGCTGCTTCAAGAATCGCCGGATGTAGTCCCGGAGAGACTCTCCCGGCTGCTGTCGGCAGCTTCGGAGGTCCCAGGAATTCCCGGGGCGCACGTACGTACCCTGGAAATTGCCGGCGAAAGCTTGGACTAGGTCATCCCAGTTGGAGATCTGCCCCGGAGGCAGGTGCTCCAACCAAGCGCGAGCGGTGTCGGATAGAAACAGGGGGAGGTTGCAGATGATGAGGTTGTCATCGTCCGTTCCACCCAGCTGGCAGGCCAGACGGTAGTCCGTGAGCCACAGTTCCGGTCTCGTCTCCCCTGAGTACTTTGTGATAGTAGTCGGGGGTCGGAACCGGGTCGGGAACGGCGCCCGTCGGATGGCCCGGCTGAAGGCCTGTGGACCGGGTGGTTCGGGCGAGGGACTCCGATCCTCCCCGCTGTCGTAGCGTCCCCCACGCCTGGGGTGGTAGCCTCGGCGCACCCTCTCGTCGAGGTGGGCCCGACCGTCGCGGTGATGGTGCTCGTTGCCGAGGCGACCCGAGGCCGCAGGCGCGGTGTTGCGCGTGCGCCCGGTGTAGACCGAGGCTTCCCGCATGAATCGGGAAGTCGCGGCATGAGGTTCCGAGGGGTACCCCTGCCTTCGGGAGGCAGAGCTCTCGGCCCGTCGGACCACGGCGCCTTC
The DNA here is from genome assembly GCF_902167145.1 of Zea mays. NCBI lineage: Eukaryota > Viridiplantae > Streptophyta > Magnoliopsida > Poales > Poaceae > Zea > Zea mays. Next base: position 153,489,598 of record NC_050104.1, on the reverse strand, counting down.
CAGGAGATTCTTGAGCTCTCCCTGGATTCGCCGCGCCTCGGTGGTTGATGGCTCCGGCATCGCGCGGAGGAGCATTGCTGCTGCAGCCAGGTTCTGGCCGACCCCACTGGATGAGGGTGGCGGCCTGACCCTGACGTCATCGGCGACGCGGTGCTGGAAGCCCTGGAGTAGATGACGTATTTCTCCGGCCGGAGGCTGGGCCGCCCATGCCTGCCCGACGTCCTGGCGGATCGGCTCAAGCGCTCCTGCTCCCTCGTCGAGCCTGGCCTGCACCCCGCGGATTTGCTCGAGCTGTGGGTCATGGCCCCCCGCCTGAACGGGGACCACAGCTAGCTCCCGTGGGATGTCAACGCGAGGCACCGGTCTAGGGAGATCACCGTCCTCCGGCATGCCAAGATGGTTGCCTTCGGTGGGACCCCCTAGATCGACGTGGAAACATTCGCGGCTTGGGCCGCAGTCCTCGACGCCGAGGCTACGGCTACCGTCGGAACAGTCGGAAAAGGCAGTAGTCGCATGCGGTCATGAAGTCCCGCATGTCACTGGGGTTGCCAAGTCCAGAGAAATCCCAACAGAAGCTGGGCTCGTCGTCTTCCTCGGACCCAGAGGGCCCGTAGGTCGAGACGTCCGTCAGCCGGTCCCAAAGTGACCGCATACGAAACCCCAGAGGGTTTGGACTCGCCTCTACGAGAACGCCCGCCAAAGCGAAGTCGCTAGGCGGGTTGAGGCTGAATCCAAATGACGTGAGATGGGAATCGGTCGGTACCTCTTGGTCGACGAGCGGCGATAAAGTCACGTCGGGGACTGACTGCACCGTCGTCTCAGGTACGAGGGTGACACCCAGCAAGCCTTCCGCGAACGTGCTGGCGTCGTCCGTTTGCTCGGAGTTGGCGTATCGCGGGGAGACGGCGCTCGCCTTCGTCTCAAGCGCAAGGTCGATGCCCGGTGCGCCCCCCGTTGGGGTGCCGGTGCCGTCGACTCGCTCGACAGCCGACGAGACGCTGCCTCCCGCTTGGCCTTGGTTTCTCCGCCTTCCCCTCCGTCGGCGGGGAAGAGGGCGGGATGAGCTCGAAGGTTGTTCTTCCACCACGCGGGGAAGACGTCGTCGATTCCATCGCCGGCAGGCGAACTGTCGGCCGCCATTGCCGCTGTCGCCCGGCGGTGGAATGAGTATCATGTCGTAGCTGCCGTCGAGGGACATGAACTCAAGACTCCCGAAAACGGAGCACCGTCCCGGGTTGGAGAGGTCGCTGGAGACTGCCCATCTGGAGCTTGACGGGAAGTTGTTCGTCAACACGCAGCAGGCCCCTACCTGGCGCGCCAACTGTCGGCGTTTCGAGACCGGGGGGTCCCTGAGCCGACGAGTGAATGTCGCCGCGTGCCCCAGCCCAGATGGGGCGAGCGCGAAGGGGGGAGGCGAGGCGGCCGGAGACCGGCGTGAGAGAGGTGGAAATCCCGCGGCCTTCGTGTTCGTCCCGCGCCCAGGTCGGGTGCGCTTGCAGTAGGGGGTTACAAGCGTCCACGCGGGAGAGGGAGCGAGCGGCTTCAAGCGAGCGCCTGTCTCGTCCTCGTCCCCGCGCGGCCAACCCTCTCTAAGAGGGCCCTGGTCCTTCCTTTTATAGGCGTAAGGAGAGGATCCAGGTGTACAATGGGGGGTATAGCAGAGTGCTACATGTCTAGCGGAGGAGAGCTAGCGCCCTAAGTACATGCCGTCGTGGCAGCCGGAGAGATTTTGGCACCCAGCTGGTGTGATGTCGTGGCCGTCGGAGGAGTGCTGGAGCCTGGCGGAGGGACAGCTGTTGGAGCCGTTGAGTCCTTGCTGACGTCCTCTTGCTTCCGTAAGGGGGCTGAGAGCCGCCGTCGTCACAGAGTACGCGGGGCGCCATCATTGCCTATCTGGCGGAGCGAGCCAGATGGGACGCCGGTCTTGTTTCCCGTGGCCCGAGTCAGCTCGGGGTAGGGTGATGATGGCGCCTCCTGTTGACGTGGCTGGTCTGCACCCTAGGTTGGGCGATGTGAAAGCTCCTCCGAAGCCGAGGTCGAGTCTGCCTTCCGTGGCCGAGGTCGAGTCCGAGCCCCTGGGTCGGGCGAGGCGGAGACCGTCGGCTGAGGCCAGGGCGTAGTCCGAGCCCTAGGGTCGGGCGAAGCGGAGTTTGTCGTCTTCTAGGGCTGAGCCCGAGTCCGAGCCCTGGGTCGGGCGGAGCGGAGTTCGTCGTCTTCCGGGGCTGAGCCCGTGTCCGAGCCCTGGGTCGGGCGGAGCGGAGTTCGCCGTCTTCCGGGACTTAGCCCGAGTCCGAGCCCTGGGTCGGGCGAAGCGGAGCTTCCTATGGTGCCTGTGGCCGGGCCTGACTGCCTGTCAGCCTCACTCTGTCAAGTGGCACCGCAGTCGGAGTGGCGCAGGCGCCGCTGTCCTTCTGTCAGGCCGGTCAGTGGAGCGGCGAAGTGACGACGGTCACTTCGGCCCTGCCGGCTGGGGGGCGCGCGTCAGGATAAAGGTGTCAGGCCACCTTTGCATTAAATGCTCCTGCGATTTGGTCGGTCGGTGCGGCGATTTGGTCAGGGTTGCTTCTTGGTGAAGACAGGGCCTCGGGCGAGCCGGAAATATATTCGCCGCTGGAGGGGGGCCTCGAGCGAGACGGAAATTCTCCGGGGTCGGCTGCCCTTGTCCGAGGCTAGGCTCGAGCGAGGCATGATCGAGTCCCTCGAATGGACTGATCCCTGACTTAATCGCACCCATCAGGCCTTTGCAGCTTTATGCTGATGGGGGTTACCAGCTGAGAATTAGGAGCCTTGAGGGTACCCCTAATTATGGCCCCCGACAAGAAGTCACCGGCGATGGCGGCAACTTTTTCATCATTCTCTTCTTCACTTGAAGAAGACCCACTTGATGATTCAATGTCGGTGAGCCAGTCACCAACAATATATGCCTTTCCATTCTTCTTCTTGTGGAACCTCTTTTGCTTCCCATCCTTCCACTTGAAGAATTTCTTTTCCTTATTTTCATCATCGCTATCATCTTCTTTCTTGCCCTTGAACTTATTCTTCTTGGGCTTGTTACATTGATGAGCAAGATGACCGAGCTCACCACAGTTGTAGCAGTCCATCTCAGAAATGGGCTTTCTTTTGTTGGAAAAGAATTTCTTCTTTCTTGAATCAAATTTGATGCCTTCTCTATTTAGCTTCTTCAACATCTTGGTGGTCTTCCTTACCATCAAGGCAATGTTTGCATCAAGGTCATCATCACTTGAGGATTCTTCCTCAACTTGTATTTTTGCTTTTCCTTTTCTTTCATGATTTGCTTTGAGAGCCAAATCCTTTCTTTTGGAAGATGATTCTTCTTTGTCGTTGATGTGCATGTACATTTCATGGGCATTGATCTTTCCCAAAATCTGTGTAGGTGTGGTAACTGAAAGATCCATTTGATGTAGCACAGTGACAATGTGTCCATATTTGTCTATTGGGAGGACACTGAGAATCTTCCTCACAACATCTGGTTGTGAGATTTGAGTAAGCCCCAATCCATTAACTTCATCTACAAGAATATTGAGACGTGAGTACATAGCATTTGCATTTTCATTAGCAAGCATTTCAAAAGAATTTAACTTTCGCATGGCTATGTGATATCTCTCCTCACGCTCACTTCTAGTTCCTTCGTGTAGAGCACAAATGTCCATCCACAAATCATGAGCATTTTTATGATTTCTTACTCTATTGAACACATCTTTGCAAAGGCCTCTAAAAAGGGTGTTTTTGGCCTTAGCATTCCATTTCTCATAATTGAACTCATCACCTACAAGATTTGTGGGATCTCTAGGTTCGGGGAATCCTTGTGTGGCGGCTTTATAGACACCAATGTCTATAGCCTCTAGGTATGCTTCCATACGAATTTTCCAATAAGGAAAATCGTCACCATCAAAAACGGGAGGAGGTCCATCCCCACCGGACATCGTAACTCTAGCGGTTAAGCTAATCTACGAGCAACAAGGCTCTGATACCAATTGAAAGGATCACGATGCCCAAGAGGGGGGTGAATTGGGCTTTTCTAAAAATCAACACTAATTAAAACCTAAGCAAGAGCTAAGCAAGAGCCCAACTTCACCCCAACAACTAGCACTAAGAATATAATACTAGAAATGCAACAATGCTAAGACAATACTTCAAATACTTGCTAAACAAATACACAATGTAAAGTGCTTGAATTAAGTGCGGAATGTAAAGCAAGGTTTAGAAGACTCCTCCAATTTTTCCCGAGGTATCGAAGAGACGACACTCTCCACTAGTCCTCGTTGGAGCACCCGCGCAAGGGTATCGCTCCCCTTGGTCCTCGCAAGAACCAAGTGCTCACTACGAGATGATCCTTTGCCACTCTGGCGCGGTGGATCCCTCGAGACCGCTTACAAAGTTGAGTCGGGTCACCAACAAGATCTTCACGGTGATCACCGAGCTCCCAACGCCACCAAGCCGTCTAGGTGATGCCGATCACCAAGAGTAACAAGCCGTAGACTTTCGCTTGACCAAGAGAAGCCTAATGCAAGTGGTGTGTGCTCTAGGTGGCTCTCGCTAGCGCTAATGAGGAACAAACGAGGATTAAGATTCTCTAATCTCCTCACTAGGCTTTTGGTGCTTGCAAATTGCAATGCTCTAGCAATGTGCTGGAATAAATGTGGAGTGCAAGACATTGAATATGGTGGGTGGAAGGGGTATAAATAGCCCTCACCCACCAACTAGCCGTTACAGGCAACTTTCTGCGCACTGGCGCACCGGACAGTCCGGTGCGCCACCGGTGCGCCAACGGTGCGCCAACGGTCGTTTCCAATGGCTAGTTCTGATAGCTAGCCGTTGGACTCATGGCACACCGGACAGTGAACAGTTACTGTCCGGTGCACACCGGACAGTCCGGTGCGATGTCCGGTGCGCCACTAAAATTCAACTCCGAAACAGGTGCTCTCGGGTTTCCGCGAAGGGAATGCCTCTTCCCTGGACCAGCCTGGCCCCACCTGGCAGAGGGTGCACCGGACAGTCCGGTGCACACCGGACAGTCCGGTGCCCCATGGCCAGAAACTCTAACTCTTGTTTTTCAGCTGTTTTTCAAATCAGTTTTTGTTCTAACTTGTGAGTGAGTTCTAGAGTGACACCTAGCACTGTATGTGAGTGTGATTGTGCACCAACACTACACTAGAACTCTCTTGGTCAAACTACTCATCGACAACCCCTCTTTATAGTACGGATAAAAGAGAATAAAAGACCTAACTAAATCGCGAGTGTCCACATCTCCTTGACACTCGGACTCCGTAGACCTTCACCTTTTGTTTCATCGTTTTAGCCGTCGCTTCGAGTTCTTATCTCCGCGATTGTTTTCACGTTGTAGTACTTCTACCTGTCATGCGACCTAACTTACCATTTGTCTCTGCAAAACATACGTTAGTCACATATAATATTACGTTGTCATTAATCACTAAAACCAACCAGGGGCCTAGATGCTTTCAATCTTCATCTATATCATCAAGATCAACTTGCTCTCTTGGAGAGCCATTAGTCTCATCAAATACAACATCGCTAGAAACTTCAACCAAACCCGATGATTTGTTGAAGACTCTATACGCCTTTGTATTTGAGTCATAACCTAGTAAAAACCCTTCTACATCTTTGGGAGCAAATTTAGAATTTCTACCTTTCTTCACTAGAATGTAACATTTGCTCCCAAATACACGAAAGTATGAGACGTTGGATTTGTTACCGGTAAGAAGTTCATACAAAGTCTTCTTGAGGAGGCGATGAAGGTAGAGCCAGTTTATGGCGTGGCAAGCTGTGTTCACAGCTTCCGACCAAAACCGCTCAGGTGTCTTGAACTCTCCAAGCATCGTCCTCGCCATGTCGATAAGCGTCCTATTCTTCCTCTCTACCACACCATTTTGCTGTGGTGTGTAGGGAGCGGAGAACTCGTGCTTGATGCCTTCCTCCTCAAGGTACTCCTCCACTTGTAGATTCTTGAACTCAGACCCATTGTTGCTTCTTATCTTTTTCACCTTGAGCTCAAATCCGTTTTGAGCCCGCCTTAGAAAGCGCTTAAGGGTCCCTTGGGTTTCTGACTTATCCTGTAAAAAGAACACCCAAGTGAAGCGGGAAAAATCATCAACAATAACAAGACCATACTTACTTCCCTCGATGCTTAGGTAGGCAACGGGTCCGAAGAGGTCCATATGTAGTAGCTCCAGTGGTCTTGAAGTTGTCATCACATTCTTGTTGTGATGAGTGCTTCCCACCTGTTTTCCTGCCTGACAAGCTGCACAAGGTCTATCTTTTTCGAAGCAGACATTAGTTAGTCCTAACACATGCTCTCCCTTTAGAAGTTTATGAAGGTTCTTCATCCCAACATGTGCTAGACGGCGATGCCACAACCAGCCCATACTAGTCTTAGCGATTAAGCATGCATCTAGATCGGCCTCCTCTTTCGAAAAATCAACTAAGTAGAGTTTTCCATCTAGTACACCCTTAAACGCTAATGAACCATCACTCCTTCTAAAGACAGATACATCAACATTTGTAAATAAACAATTGTAGCCCATGTGGCACAATTGACTAACAGACAGGAGATTATAGCCTAGCGACTCTACTAAATATACATTAGAGATAGAGTGCTCATTTGTGATGGCTATCTTGCCCAAGCCTTTGACCTTGCCTTGGTTCCCATCTCCAAAGATAATCATATCCTGGGAATCCTTGTTCTTGACGTAGGAGGTGAACATCTTCTTCTCCCCCGTCATATGGTTTGTGCATCCGTTGTCGATAATCTAGCTTGAGCCCCTGGATGTATAAACCTGCAAGACAATTTACGCTTGGGTTTTAGGTACCCAACTCTTGTTGGGTCCTACAAGGTTAGTTACAACAGCTTTTGGTATCAAATGCAAGCCTTGTCTCCTTTGCATTTGGGTCCCAATTTTTTAGCAACCACTTTTTCATTTTTACATGAAAGTACAAACGTAGTGTTGCACGCATGAAAGACAGTATTAGGTTTATTACACATTTTCCTAGGAGCATGAGACACAAAATTTCTCCTAGGCCTACCATTAAAATTAGAACTTGAAGCAAGCATAGCATGTGAATCATAAGCATCATAATCATATCTCTTATTATGACTAACAATTTTCCTATTATACATGAAAGCATGATTCTTTTGAATGCTACTAGCCATAGGGGCCTTCCCTTTCTCCTTGTTGGAAATGAGATCCCTTTGACTTGTTAAGTTCCTGACTTCCTTTCGAAAGCCAAGTCCATCCTTAATTGAGGGGTGTCTACCAATAATGTAGGCATCCAAATTTTAGTTTATCAAAATCAACCTTGCAAGTCTTAAGTTGAGCATTAAGACTTGCCACCTCACCATTTAATTTAGCAATAGAAGCAAGATGTTCATCACAAGCATTGATATCAAAATCCTTGCATCTATTGCAAATAACAACATGTTCAACACATGAGCTTGATCTATTAGCTACTTCTAGCTTAGCACTTAAATCATCATTCAAAGTCTTTAAACTAGAGATAGATTCATTGCAAGTAGATAACTCAGAAGATAGTAATTCATTCCTCTTAATTTCTAAGGCAATAGATTTTTGAACACTAACAAATTTGTCATGTTCCTCATACAAAATGTCCTCTTTCCTCTCTATAAGTCTATCTTTTTCATTTAAAGCATCAATCAATTCATTTATCTTTTCTACCTTTGCTCTATCTAAGCCTTTGAATAAGCTAGAATAGTCTACTTTATCATCACTAGAATCATCATCGCTTGAAGTAGTATACTTAGGGGTTTCTCGAACGCTTACCTTTTTCTCCTTTGCCATGAGGCAAGTGTGGCGTTCGTTGGGGAAGAGAGAGGACTTGTTGAAGGCTGAGGCAGCAAGTCCTTCGTCGTCGGAGTCGGAAGAAGAGCAGTCTGAATCCCATTCTTTGCCAAGGTGCGCCTCGCCCTTCGCCTTCTTGTAGGCCTTCTTCTTCTCCCTCTTCCCATGTCTTTCTTCTCCCTGGTCATTTTCATTATCGGGACATTGAGCAATAAAATGACCTGTCTTACCACATTTGAAGCAGGAGCGTTTTCCCCTTGCTTTACTCTTGTTGGGGTACTCCTTGCGTCCTTTCAATGCCATCTTGAAGCGCTTGATTATGAGAGCCATCTCATCTTCGTTTAGCCCGGCCGCCTCAATTTGTGCCACCTTGCTTGGTAGCGTCTCCCTGCTGCTGGTTGCCTTGAGGGCAATAGTTCGAGGCTCGTGGACGGAGAGTAGACCGTTTAGAGCGTCGTCCACATATTAGGCCTCCTTCACCATCATGCGCCCGCTCACAAATTTTCTAAGAATCTCTTCGGGCATAATCTTGGTGTACCTGGGATTCTCACGAATTAGGTTAACAAGATGGGGGTCAATTACCGTGAATGATCTTAGCATAAGTCGGACGACGTCGTGGTCTGTCCATCTTGTGCTCCCATAACTCCTAATCTTGTTGACCAGGGTCTTGAGCCTATTGTATGTTTGTGTTGGCTCTTCTTCCCTGATCATTGCGAACCTTCCTAGCTCGCCTTCCACCAACTCCATCTTGGTGATCATGGTGGCATCATTACCCTCATGAGAGATCTTGAGGGTATCCCAAATTTGCTTGGCGTTGTCCAAGCCGCTCACCTTGTTGTATTCATCCCTGCTCAACGAAGCTAGCAAAACAGTGGTAGCTTGTGCATTCTTATGAATTTGCTCGTTAATAAATACAGGGTTATCCGTACTATCAAATTGCATTCCGTTTTCGACTATCTCCAAAATACTAGGATGGAGAGAGAATAAATGACTACGCATTTTGTGACTCCAAAAAGAGTAGTCATCTCCATCAAAATGTGGAGGTTTACCAAGAGGAATTGAAAGCAAATGAGCATTGGAGTTAAAAGGAATACGAGAATAATCAAATGAATAATTTGAATTAACCGGTTTCTTTTTCTCGTCGTCGTCGTCTCTTGGTGAAGAAGAAGACACGTCGCTGTCGTAGTAGACGATCTTCTTGATGCGCCTCTTCTTCTTCCTGTCCTTCTTCTTGTGACTCGAGCCAGAGTCAGTGGGCTTGTCGTCTCTAGGCTCATTGAGGAAGGACTCCTTCTCCTTGTTGTTGACCACCATCCCCTTTCCCTTAGGATCCATCTCTTCAGGCGATTAGTCCCTTACGTGAAGAGAACGGCTCTGATACCAATTAAGAGCACCTAGAGGGGGGTGAATAGGTGATCCTGTAAAATTCAACAACTAATAGCCACAAAACTTGGTTATAAGGATGTTAGTGCTCAAAAGAACCAAGTGGCTATAGAGTGAGTTCTTGCGAATCACAATAATCACAAAGAAAGACAACACAAGAGACACAGTGGTTTATCCCGTGGTTCGGCCAAGTATAACACTTGCCTACCTCCACGTTGTGGCGTCCCAATGAACGAGGGTTGCACTCAACCCCTTTCAAGTGATCCAATGATCAACTTGAATACCACGACTTTTCTTTGCTTATATATTTTCCCGTTTGCGAGGAATCTCCACAAGTTGGAGCCTCTCGCCCTTACAACAAAGATCACAATGTAAACACAAGAGTAAGGTTGGGAGCAATGCACACAAATCTGCAGCACAACACACGCACACAAGCCAAAACTTGAGCTCAAATGAAGCACAGAGAGTTCACAGCTAGAACAGAGCTCAAATCACTAACACGATCGATCAAATGCGTGGAGACGGAGTGTGGAGACTTAGAATTGCTTAGTGAATGCTTGGGTAGCTCCTCCATGCGCCTAGGGGTCCCTTTTATAGCCCCAAGGCAGCTAGGAGCTGTTGGAAGCCAACAAGGAAGGCCAAAGTTTCCTTCTGTCGGGTGGTGCACCGGACAGTCCGGTGCACCACTGGACAGTCACTGTAGCATGTCTGGTGCGGATCTCCTTCCTAATTTGGCGCAACCGACCATTGCAACTTCGGGCTGGTTGGCGCACCAGACACTGTCCGGTGCACACCGGACAGTCCGGTGCCCCCAGCCGACCGTTGGCGCAGGCCACGCGTCGCCCGCGGATTGCGCGGCCGACCGTTGCGCTTGCGGCCATTGGCTCACCGGACAGTCCGGTGAATTATAGCCGTACGCCGCCAAAATCTCCCGAGAGCGGCCAGTTCGCCGGAAGCCAGCCTGGCGCACCGGACACTGTCCGGTGTGCCAGACTGAGCTGAGAGTTGGCTGCTCGAGCCAAGTCCTTTTCTTCTTCTCTTTTCTCTGTTTCTAGCACTTAGACAAGTATATTAGTACACAAAAACCAATGTGCTAAGTCTAGAAACATACCTTGTCTTTGTTTTGCACTTCTCTCTTCATTTAGAACAAATGAACTTAATTAAATGTGTTGGGCACTTAATCACCAAAATATAATAGAAATTGCCTAAAGGCACATTTCCCTTTCAGAAGGCCCAAAAGGCCACCTGGTGACAGCGCGCCAAGTCGATCGGGCCACCGAGCAACCTGCCCGGCGAGGTTGCCGACTAACCCACGAGGCGAGGCTACCGACCAACTTGCATTGTTGTCACACCCGGTTTTAGAATGTAAACCGAATACGAACCATATACGTGCCAAAATAAAAAAATCACGTACACGGTGATTACATAATTTGACATCATCACACAATGTTCAAATAATAGCAGAAATAAGTATAACTTTATTACATCATGATGCCCAAAACATCCGCATAGCCATAAATTTGAACATAAATCAAAGTGTTGAACGAAACGTAGTAAGATTTCTTAGCATGAATTCTTCTAATCTTATGCTCAGAATAGTTTTCAGGATATAAAATGTAACCCTCTCTGTCTTGTACCATGGAAGCCTTGCCCATAACAAAGGACGAAAAAGCGACATCTCAAGATGTTCGCCGCCGACACTATCAAAAATAAGGTGATGGGAGCCTCAAGCACTTTGCTTGAGTTTACCACCGTAGGCTCCCACCTAGGCTACGTTATGCCCAGGGTCGCAGGCGGCGACCTATGGCAGAGCATGGTGGTATTCGAGGTGGCCATTACCATCCAGCACCCAAGCGTAAGCAAGGTCGCTGCCGGCTATCGGCCGCTATGCTGGGTGGAGTCACCTCCCTGCCCGCGAGGAGTGACTCCTTCTACATGCCAATGGGTTTCAGGAAGCCATAACAATGAAGGCTACGCTTTCATCAACATGACCTCCCAGGAATCCATTGGTAGGGCCCCATGGGCCAGGAACAGGGATAGCGCAGTCCGTAGCGCTAGTCTGTATCCTGGTCCCCCGGTGCGTGTGGTGGCCATGACCTTCTGTCGCACAAACTCACGGCTTGCTCGGTCTCCACCAATGCACACACTCGAGGGGGTTGAGTCCCAAATCCCTCGGCGTGCTGGTGGTGACTAGCAAGAAATCCATTAATGGGTTGTGCCTTCGGCAACCTCATCACATGTGAGGTGGCCAACCGCAGCGAGGAGGGCCCATGGAAGCTCTCCATGCAAGCTGGTGTTCCCTAGACCCGACTCGTCGGCCACAATCTCCATCGCGTTCAGGGTAGCAGCCAACACCCTCAACCAGGCGCTGCTTACCCCTCGAAGTCAGACGCACGACAGAGCTTATGTGGTTTAGGTCGGCCCAAACCTTATGCCAGGGAGGTAGCATGAGAACAAACTCTTCCCGTGTAACGGGGTTACATTTGTCCAAATCTCAGTCTGGTAAGGTCGGTCCCCGCAAGCCCGGTTTCTAGCGCCACCCAAGGCCCAGCCTGGTCAGAGCCGCCCTTATGAACACAGTCTCGAGTAAAACATGCACCCCATTGTGAAGGAAGTGTCTATCCTCATCCATCGATTTCTTTTCTTGCTTACGCTTGTTAATTCTTTTGACCCCTTTCGGGATTCAAACTTTCGTTGTACTAAAAAAACTGAATAATGGGGTCATGAGGATCGAATCATTGTTTGACATCAGGTTTAGTGCCCATTGTTACATCTGGTTTGAAACTTCGTTTGACAATGAATGAGGGTCGAATCAACCGAATGTTTAGTCCAGGAAAAGGGCCACATTCTCATGGATGGTGCAGAGCCGTGTAGCTGCTTAGCCTGGTCTAGCACCCTAAGGCAACACACTCCACCACCATATAAGGCAACAGCTGACCGAGTATCTCGAAATGAATACTCAGAGGTTCAGACCTCGTCCAAACTCAGGAGTTGTTCTAAACTAGGATCGACTACAATAAGCACGTAGATCCGATCCGTGATCCTGTCCGCGAGCAGATCCGGCGGACCTTCCATATCAGGCGCGGGCGCGGGAATGGGAGGAGGTGAGGTGGCGGATCTCCCATGCAATTTTTGCTACGGGTCGAGGAGGAGGTGGCGGACCTTCCAAAAATGGTGGACCTCAAAAAATGGCGGACCTCGAACACGATAATGGGGAGAGAAGTAATGGGGAGAGGAGACCTAGTACCTTCCATTGATGACAGCCGAGGAGGTGGTGGTAGAGAGCGGCGAGGAGTAGGTGGTGGTGGCTCAGTCGGCAGATGCGGACGCGCGGTGAGGGGGAGAGGAGGAGGAGGATACACAGTGATGCGGATTCGACGAATGCAGACGCGCAGTGAGGGGCGCGGACGCGCAGGTGGAGGGCGGGGCGACTTCATCTGCGACTTGTATGGTTCTCGATGTACTGCTTCGTCGCCGCCACCTTCTGCTTGGTGGCGCTAGACAGCGACTCCTCCCCGCCGCGGTGGCCATCCTCGCGGAGCAGTCGGCGCCGCCGTTGGGCGACATCGGCGCTGGTGTCTTGGCGCCTCGCTCTGAGACAATGGATTGGGTTTTCAAGTACAAGAGACAACTAAAAGACTATATGATACAACCCTAAGCACTGGACCTTAAATGCAATTAAGAGATAATATGTACAAAGAGTCATGTAGAGACGGACTCGTCATGAAGATTCGTCTCTTATACTTTTTTACAATTAACCTTTAAAGACTATCCAAGAGACTCCATATTAAATTGTGTTGTATATGCCCTAAAACCAAGAACCGACATGCATCCTATAGCTCTTTCTTCTCCCATGCACATAAGGGTGGTAATGAATTGTGATCCAAAATGTTTCTTCACATTCACAATTCATTTGAGCTTTTAACTAATCTTAGTTCAAAATTAAATAAAAATAGAGTCCAATCATAATACGTTTCGATACTTAAATTTTATAATGAAACTTATAGCTCATTACTTCTTGTTAAAAGCTACTAGGAATTGGAGGCTCCTCCACGTTCGGCGGCTGTTTTCCCCTATTCGTGCCTACGCGTGGCAGGTCGGATGCGGATGCGAAATATATTCATTGGATTGGGTTCAATAGAAAACAGGTACGCTCAGACGTCTAGGCATCTCGCTTGCTTTCCTTCCAGGCTTCCACGATTCCACCCCAGTCTGCCCACCGACTCTTCCCTCTCCCCACTACTGTCGGCGCGTGCTCTTTCCTCCTCACACCGCACACCCGCTGCCGGAGCTCGAGAGTCCCCTCCGCTTGTCGGTGCCCGTTCTGTCAACCCCTCGCCGGACGCCTGCCGCCGGAGCTAGAGAGGGCCAATGCAGCCGCCGCTGCGTGGTGCCTAGGGCGGGTCGCAGGGGACAAGGCCGAGCCCACCACCGTCGACGAGGCATTCATGGAACGCAGCAAGAGCTTCATCAAGGCCCTCCAGGTGCTCCCCGAACTCCGTATCCCTAGATCCATACACGCGTGCACACAAAAATCCTTTCTGTTTTTCCCTAAAAGAAAACACAGTTCCCGCTCTGTCTCACTAGGGATCCGGTTGGATTTCTGCTTCAGGAGCTCAAGAACCTGCGCCCACAGCTCTACACCGCCTCCGAGTACTGCGACAAGTCCTAACTCCACAGTGAGCAGAAGCAAAAGTGAGCCGTGTTTCTGCTCCTCCATTTTATTGCTACAAGGGTTCGACATGCTCAGCTAGCAACCTAGCAGAGAGCATTAGCAGTGGCTTCCAGTCATGATGTGTTTGACATCCGAGACCTACCCCACTGGCCTTAGCGTGGGGTGAGAATATCTCCATTCTCTCTGTGATTTTGTTCCTTTTGTGCTCATTGGCTAAAAAGGTCAAGTTTTGTGTGGTGGAAATAGGTATATGCGACCAGAGACTGCACAGGGTAATTTTTACCTTGTATAAGCCCCAACGCCCCATATATTTTTGCACTTTACTAATTAAGGCACTTTCACTTACTATATATTTTTAGTGTTACATTGGCTCATTTAATTGCACTATTGACCAATAACTTGTTCTTGCATTTTACATAGTTTCGGAAGAAAAAGTGACTTCAGAGACGCATCCACATGTTTTAAAGTGTTCTTTAGATCCCAAGTATGCCTTCCATATTATCATTAGATTGCATTTTTAAAACAGGCATACATGGTGGAGCTTTATCAAGATAATCTTATGGACCTATTGCTGCCCTGAAATGCAAAGCAACTAAAGTTAGAGATAAAAAATTCCAAGGTATAAGTTTTCTTTCCTATATGCATTCAATTCGTTGTTCTTAAAGCACAATGGATATGCTATCCTACTTCATTTGAATATTTGATACAGAAGCCTACATTGAGAATGATGAGGTAATTAATTCGATTGATACTTTGATAAGCTTAATATACTCTGATTTTGCCTTATGTAGACTATATAAATTTAAATTAATGAAGAACCAACATATTTCTTTTTTAGAATCAGTACAAGAAGGTTCTTGACGTTATGATATTGACTAGGAATATTTTGTTGCTGCATGTCTTGAATCCCTTCAAGATAATCCTGATCTAGAGGAGGATTACTGCAAGGCTCAGTTATGCAGATTACATTTTCATACGGTCTTAACCCTTGTTTCCTATTCAATTCTATTAAAAATGATTGACTCATGGATGAAGCCCTTCGGCCACTGAATTTCAGTACAACAAAAAACTGAACTATGAGTTTGTATCTAATGATAGCTCGATAAAAAGCACATGACTTTGGAGAACTACAATATTTTTATTCTTGTCATTTGTTTGAATCCCTATTAAAAGGTTGTTACCTATCTGATTTATATCGCAGCTGCTAAATTGGTTTGACATAATAAATCTCATAAGACACACCTTTGCGCATTGGAAATAGGCATCTAGAATGTTAGAAAATCCAAGTGGAAGACTCCCATGATGCAATCCTATATCCACTGCAGGTACCACCTCTTTCTTGCAATATTGTAAACAAATGATTTTATAAGACAAATATCAATCTGTATTCCATAGTCAATTAGAGTTACTAAATCTTCTATATAATTGCCTTGTATATTTGTTATGTTTTGTTTGTGCAGATTTGGCGCATGAGTGATTTTAAATATACCCTGGTGTCACTGACTCTATTTAAGTGCCTTCAGCTTTCGTAGCATGATGCACCTTTATCTTCTGCTCTTTTAGCCAATAACAGCTAATAGAGAACGATGTCGATCCTTTTTTTCTTTTAGCTCATGTATTTCTGTGTTCAATGCACTTTCACCTCAAATGTGTGTAGGAACATGTCTGCATGAATTTTGTTTTGCACCTAGCTGTAGTTGGGAAATTTAGAATAATATAGGTTCATTAGGAGAATCTACTTCATACCTGGTTTATCTAACCACTTGTCTTCCTCTGGCCTTGCTAAAGCATTTTCCCCTGTAGCAAGGACCCTTCAGTGGCATTTGGTTTCCGAGAAGATATTTAGAACCAGTATACCAGACCATTCTGAATTTGCGTAAGGCAGATATGTTTGTGTTTCAGTCATGCTACATGGGGCGTTTGCTCCCCTAAAACTTCTCTTTGTGTGACATCATTGTCATGTGCTTTGTTGCGGCCTAGGAGAGACAAAAACTACTAAGCCTTCATCGAGTTGTTCCTGGCTTCTCAGTATTTAGTTGCTTATAAATATTAGCTTTATGTTTGTCTCCATTTGGTAGATTTTGGCATGGCCTATATGTAGACATCAGATACTTAATAGAAGCTGCTTATGTTTCAGGCAAGGAATCATCTGCATCTCCATTCTCCAGGAATGTGTAGTCGCATAACCAGTTTGAATATTGTTAGGGTTGGCATGAAGGTAAACCTACAACATCATACAAAATTGACCGGTTTCCATTATGTTAAAAAATATAAGAGAAAAATCTTTCCTTAAAGATTATAGCTTACAATTTATTTGATCGTCATAGGGAATATTAATGTGCTCCCAAGCTAAACCAATCGATTTCCTGCATTTCTAGGTTCAGCCCACGACTAGGCTCCACATGTTTGTCATCACTCAGTTCTTTGGAGTTTGGACAACCCCCGAGGGCACCAAATCTAGGAGGCTCTTCTTCGCACTAAAAGTATGTGATGCATTTTTTGCCAAACACAGATCAGCAAAGATGAAAAATGTCTCTATTCATTGATCAACTACAAGCCGATCATGTAGTTTGCTCCAGCCAATCCAATGTGAACGTGTTAAGGACATGGTGGAACTCCATATACAAATTTGTATATGGTATTTGTGTCTTGTATAGTGATTTATATAGATATATATAACATAAATTTCATACATAATGGTAACTCATGAGTCATGACAACATGACGTCGATTTAGTTATTTATATAGATATATATAATAGTACTTTCGTGCTTTAGTGTCCTCTCGCTAACTAGACAGCTACAGTGTTTAAGGAATGTAAAAAAGAGTACAATTTTTCATGCCAGAATTGCGAGGTGGATGACCCATCAAAATAAAATTATAAGATATATTTTGCTTTGCTAGATAAAAACTCAAATAGGTTTGGTAACTCTTGTGCCAATTGTGTCATGCCGTTAGCTAAATATAGTCACTGGTTATAACCTTTTACTGCTGGATTGCAGTCACAAGAATGCGCTCGAAAACTGAGGGCAGATTTGGCAATTGAAGAACAGTGGGAACAAGAACTGAGAAGAATGCTGAAGGGCATAGTAACAGATACAAGCTAAAATTGAGACACATATAAATGACCATGAATGAGACTGTATGAGCCTGATCAGCTCAATTCTAGGTTATGTGCATTGTTTGCTCAGTAGACTACAGACCATAAGGTTTATCTCCTCACTGATTTGATATTATTATTTATTATGCCAGTTCTTGGAAGTTGACCTTGCATTATGTCTGTTCGTGTTTGTGTAGATGCTCGACGTTAAACTTATGCTGTCATGTAGATGCTTAGTCCTCTCCTCGCCTTTCGCAGTCGCAGGCGAGTTAAGAAGTGGACTAACTTGGATGAACCAGCAGAGAGTATGTTCCCTAGACAACGACAAACAATGTTACCTCTACGTAAATGTATGTACTTAGATCTTACTTTTACCGATCTGGTGAGCCTCCACCCGCTTCCCATTGTATACATGGATGGTTCTTTTGGGGATATTTCAGTTTTGGGAATTTTTGGAAGGTCACATTGTATCTGTGCTTGTTTTGTTTTGCTTGTTTGTTGTATGTGATCTGAGCTTGAATTCGGGGGCTAACAATTAATCTGGGATGTGCTCCGAGGAATTCCTGGTTTTGATGGTTTCTTTCATCATCCATATTGGTATGCATATCTTCCATGCATATTATGTATACAACTATTAGGATTCGCTCTTGCTTTTGGTTCTTCTAGCAAAGCACATATGACATGTGGTTTCGACCATATTTTCCAAAAGGTTGCCTCCTTGTTCCCTTTAAAGCAAACTGCTAAAATAGTCAATTCATGTTGTTCAGTTTGCTTCCTCTTTGCTTCAAATATATCTATGCTATAACTTACTATACGTATTATTAGTTTTCAAATACTATTATCTGGTCTCTACCATTTATATATATATTTGTTGCTATTGAATTTTAAAATCACATGACTCTTCACTAACCTTGGCCATATTAATAGAAATTTTGTATTGTTCCGCTAGGGCGCCCGATGGGCGCCTCATGTTCTAGTTACTACTACATGCACCCGCCCTCTTTCTTTTCTAAAGATGTCTTCGATTATATAAAATAAGGGACGTGACAATATAGATAATACTATTTTTAAAATAAAGTTTAAAATAAGAAATAATATAGAGGATGTGAGGCAGCCTAACCCCGTCAGCCCCGCGCTCTTGATCCGACAACGCACGCCCCCCGCCACACCGCAAACTGACGGTCGGGATCGCACGTTTCCGGTCCAGGGCGAACCGGGCCCACCGGCCGAGCCGGACCGGTCACGCCTTCGTTGAAATCTTCGCAGGGTCACTACGCCACGCTTTATCTTGCACCCCCTCTCCGCGAGCTACAGCTTTGCAGCGCTCTCTCTTGGCTCGCTCGCTCGCTCGCCCGCCTCGCCTGCGCCCTCTCTTTCACTCCTGGCTCGCTTGCGTTGTGGAGCTCGAGACTGTCGCCATTCCGCTACGAGAAACCCTAACCCTAGCCCTCGCACCGCCGCGGGAGGCCGCGGGAGAGACCGTGTCGCACCGCGCCGTCGATCCCGATCCAGACGCCGTCGCGCCGTGCCGCGCTGATCGAGGTAGGTCTCGCCTGAATCGGGCCGGAATTCGCGGGGTTTCTCCCGGGTGCGCGTCTGCAGGGTGGTGAATCGGGCGGGCGGGGCGTCGTGCGGAGGGTCCGTGACGTGATCGGGTTTGGGGATTTTTTGGAGGGGGAGAATGGTGTGGGCCTTTTCTCCGGGGGATCTGCGCGGATAGGAAAATTGGGAGCTCAGTGCTGCTCGATCTCGCGGCGTCTTGGTCGCCAGAGCTCGGCGGGACGCTAAATTTTAGGTCTTAACGGTAATTTGTGCGTGGTGGGCTGGGGTTTGGTGTATTCAAGCTTGGGGTTTCAGGTTACTCGAGCTTAGTCTCTCGCTACAAGTGGCTTATGGAGCGTTTAGGCTCGCTTAACTTGAGCTGCTCCTTGCCGCGTGCACTGGGATTTGAGCGTCTTCTAGCTGGGGAGAAGCGTGGGGATTTAGGGATGCCCCTGTAGATGCCGCACGCTTTGTTCCTGTTTTCCCCCGTTTTTTTCAATGACTTTCTTGCTTTCACAGCTCCTTCGAACTTTGAGCTCTTAGTGTCTCGTCTAGTGGACGCGGCAGTGCAAACCGCTTCCTCTCTGTTTCTTCTGCATCTTGAAAGTCTTCGGCAGCTGCATCCCGTGTTTATGGGGCCAAAAGTCTGGATCTTTGGCCTCAACAGGTGTATGGAGTGGTGCTTCTTCAACTGGATTTTTAACTACACTTTCTCTTGTATTTGCTTGATTTTATGCCCCAAGTGTTCTGTGTTATGAACTGTAGCTGGTTTTCAAGTGTAGTCCAACGTGCTTGTCGTTTGTAGTGAACACTCGGATGTAGTTATTGTGCTGTGTGGGTAGTTTATTCTTTTGTTGAGGTCATAGGTGGTTATTGGCTTCTAATTCAGGTTCCTGTCATTTTGTGAAGTGAGAGAAGCCTATCCTAATCGTGAAACCCGTTATATCTTTTCCTGTGCTTTATCTTCATTCCTGTGCCTGTGAAAGTACGACCACTAGTATTGACGAGGAGATCTAGGATACTCAAGTACTTGCTCATGAGTTGTATGTTCTTTGTCACTGTGGTTGCACTAGTTTACTTCACTTGCCACCTACATTAAGCTTAATTGACATGATCAGTTACAATCAAGTTTTTTTAGATATCAATGCATAAGCTCATTTTTTCATTTGAAGTTCTACCACTGCGAATTTCTATGACTGCTCTCGTCTGACCTGTGTGTGCATTTGTGCACACCTGCATTGAAGCATGTGTCTCATTTATCAACCATGCATCTAACTTTAAGCACGAGGAGATCCACTTTGCTATTGATTGTTGGTTTGAAAACTTCAATTGTTTATCTTTAAATTATGTCATTAATCTTAAATCGATAACATAGTGCTGGCACAAATTTGGGAAAATCTGTTGTACTACTAGATGCTGTGTTCTGGCATTACCTTGTATGTCTCTGACTCTCTGTTGCTCATGAATTTCTTTAATACACTAATGTAGCTTTTTTGTATGGCTTGTGGTCTTGTGGATTCTCCTAAATTGAGACGATTTTATGCAGCTAGGATATGGGTTGTTTCTTCGGTTGTTACATATTTATATGTTAATAATCGTTTGATACAGTGATTCTTCCACATTTGCAGTGTGGAGGAATGGAGGACGGGCAGAATATCAGATTGCTTGCAGCTAGTTTATTTTTCCAGCCCAGGGTGAACTTCTGGGTAGTGTAGTTTGTCGTGGGTTTATCTTCTGCAGAATAGAAGCAAATATTTGTAAAAGCTGCTTATAGTTCTATATGATATGAAAGTTTGGGAACTATCAACTGCAAATTGGCCACTCTTTCTCAGGCATTAGACCCTAAGGGATACTCAAGGAATGTCACATTTTCATCCCACACAGCATGCTAGTGACAATGATTTTCAGATGTGGCAACAGCAGATGATGTTCAAGCACTTGCAGGAGTTTCAGAGGCAGCAACAACTACAGCAGTCTGATCATGGAGCCAGGATGCAGCTCTCTTTTGGACAGTTTCATGCTCCTGCAAAACCTTTGCCTGGTGATCAATTGTCGACAATGTCAAATGAAATGGTCAACAATGAGACCATGAATTCTGGATGGCCACATAATTTTACAGGTGGTGACCTGAGTTTGACGAGCAACTCCCAGATGTTGAACAATGGTAGCACAAATTGGGATCAGATTGTTGGTTCTCCTGTTGTGGGCAATTTCATGAATGGTTCAATGTTTGTGAATGCTCATAATCAGTCGATGAGACCAATGGGATTAGCTACCCACCAAGTGGATCAAACTTTTTATCCAATGCATGCTACCAGCAGTAGAGGGCCTGGAAACCAGTATTCCCAATTTTTAGGGATTCCTGCTGATCCTCAG
Source organism: Zea mays (assembly GCF_902167145.1). Lineage (NCBI taxonomy): Eukaryota > Viridiplantae > Streptophyta > Magnoliopsida > Poales > Poaceae > Zea > Zea mays. The sequence continues at coordinate 153,468,687 of NC_050104.1, read as the reverse complement.
AGTGAAGCGGCAAGGGTTGGTCCAGTTCAGTCAGAAAAGACATCCAGACCATTCAACTCTTCAATGAACGAACTTGGTCTTCATATGCAAGGTACCACCAGTTTGATGCATAATTTTCGTGGAAAAGGGGGCTTCTTAAATAACAGTCTGATGCAAAGTCAAGGTGATAATATCAGGGCAGGCAGTCCGGTTACAATGAATCAACTACAACATGGTTTTCAAACCCAAGATTTTCATGGTAGGCCAAACCAAGTTGATCTTCAAGCGGGCATGCAAGAGAAATCAGCAATGCAGGTAGGGCAAGCGAGTCGTGGGGCTAGCCTTGACCCTACTGAGGAGAAAATCTTATTTGGGAGTGACGAGGATAGCAACTGGGGAGCTTTGTTGAGGGGTGACAATGACAATGTCAATTCTTTGGACAATGACAACTATGGTGGTGGCTACTCATCTCTACAGAGCGGTAGCTGGAGTGCCCTTATGCAGGAAGCTCTCCAGTCTACAACCAGTGAAAGTCCCAAAGAAGAGTGGAGTGGCTTGAGTTTCCATAAAACTGAGCAGGTGATGGCTAGCAATGCAAATTTATCAGGCCGCAATGGTAGTAAGTTTACTGGATTAAGTGGTGCAAACCTAGAAAATGCACGTCCTTCGCCAGCGTCCAGCTATGCTGATGGAACAATGAATAACCCAAACCTTGCCAGTTTTCAGCATGTCATAAGGCCTCCATCCGAGCGAAGGGACCATATGTCTCATGAATCTTCTAATGCTCCTGTTAACAATCATCAATCAACTTCTGAAGTCAACAAGGGGTACTTTCAGCAAGGCATAAAACAAATTCACTCTGATGCAAGGCAAGGACAAGCGCACCTAGTAAATGGAACCTGGCCGCATCAAAAGACTGAACTGCTCAGAAGTAATTTGCAGTCAACTGGTGTACATGCTACACCACCTGGTGGACATGGATTTGGGATGTCACAACAAATTGCAACTGATCACAATATCAACAGAGAGTCCAGTAATAATCAAAATGACTGGAAAGCTAACAATGCACTTGGACAAGACATGTGCAATAGCCAAAATATCTTTAATAGCAATGAGAACTCTTGGAAGTCAACTGGAGGTAATGCCAATTCAGTCCAGAGATTTCAGCAGAGGAGGTCTGATGTAAGCGCTACTAATGAAAGTTCAGATGGTAAAAATATTAGCATGATGAGCTCAAGCATGCCAATGATGACACAGGATCATTACCAGATGGTCACTAGTCAGAGTGGTGAGCAAATTGGCATGAACCGTAATCTGACACATAGAGCTCCAGAGACCTCTGAGTCACCAGGAAAAAGCGCAGAACAAAGACCAGGTGATTTCAATCAGGAATATCTAAATGCAATCCCTAACGAAAGAGAAACACACATTTCAAACCATGGTCGACACATAACAAGTGATTCTGCCCCCAGAAGGCATTCTGTATCTGCTGGGAAGGAATCTGAAAATTTAGGTCAGTCTAGTCAGCAAGCAATGGGATCTTACATCTTGCAGAACCGTGCTATGGGGAGTTCTGGAATGAACATTGGTCTGTCTCCAGGCAATCCAATGTCAAATAGTCTGTTTCCACCTCAGACACGAAATAGTCTGCAGCATCATTTTGGCACAAACTCCCATGTTTCCAATAGTATGCCGTCAGCAAGTGAGGTATGTTCCTATTTCATCTCCATGACTGCTGTGCTTGATATTTCTGTTCATTCTCTTTGTATCATTACCCATTCTTGTGTTGTTCTGGTTCATGAGGCAGTTCCCTTATTTGTAGAAAATGATGATGGCACAGGAACAACTTCAATCGCGACATGGTCTCCCCAACAGCTCCAGTGCATCAACTTTAGGAGGAGCTGATACTGGTCTATCCCAGAATAGAGCAGTTCAAAACAGGTACTCCCTACTTCATTTAATGCTTTGAACCCCGTCAATCCATAATAGTTTTTGACATCTAATCCCTTTGTCCTCAAAAGAATGCAACTATGGGTTGCGTGCCAAGTGGTTTACGTTTGACCAAGTTTCTAGTGAATGGTATTCACATTATGGCTTCAAATCAATTTATTATGATAACATATTTCCTAATTATCTAATGACAATTATTTGATATCGTAAATATTGGTATTTTTTTTATCTATAATGGGTCTATCTCAAGATACTAAAACATGACACTGCTAGAATTGCGCCTTTCTGGATCAGAGGGAGTAGTTGGTAATGTGAGGCTTCAGTTCCTACTTCATTTATTGCACAGCTGTATTTAATTCTTTTTGTAATGATGAAACTGCTGTGCACAGGTTACATTGGTTTCCATTAGTACTGGAGAGGTTTACCTAAATGTCTGTTGCAGTCGTCACTATGTTTTACCTTCTTCTGTATGCTAAACTAGCAGTCCATAACCTTTCTGGACATGCAAATATTCGCGTTCTGTATTCTGTTGTGGTGTTTTGCAGTTTTCAGTAACTCTGTTCTATGGGAGTTCTTTCTTGACTTAAGTAGTCTGTTCAGCATCTATATCCAGCTCATGCTATTTTTTTCTTTTCATAAGGAGCCTGATGAATATATGTTTTCTGTAGTCAACATATGCTTCAGCTTCTGCATAAGGTGGATAACTCAAGGAATAGCAATGTGGTTGCTGACATACCCAACAATTCCCTTGGCGTTGTTTCTGCCCAGCAACAACTTAACCATTCTTCTTTGCAAGGATTTGGGTTGAGACTGGCACCACCATCCCAACTCCAATCAATTTCGGGTAATTTATGGTCTAGTCAGACTAATGCTGATGGCAAGCAATTTTACCAAGATGGCGACCGCACACAGCTACCTTCCACCCCTAGCCAGTCACTGACTCCTCAGCATCAAAATTCTCTATCTTCACCATTTCACAGTTCAGAAACAGAAAATACTGGGCAACCAATTGCGTGTTTCCCCCAATTAGGATCAGGCCAACAGTATCCTATGGCAGATGATAGATCTGGTCCTGCACCCATGCTGCAGCAGCAGCCTCAGCAAAGCAACTCTGCAACAGTGTTCAAGAATGTATGGACAAACATATCAGCACAGCGCCTAACTGGTATGCAACCTAACAAGATTACACCCAACATCATTCAGTCTATGATGTTTCCAAATAATGCTGCAGCTTCCAACTTATGGAGCTCTCAGAAGGCAGATGATCAAGGGCAGAGGGCATCAACTCCATCAGATATTGCAACAAGTTCAGCGAACTCACAGAATCAATCTCCAAAACAAGCTGCTGATAGTGATGCAAAGTTAGCATCTTCCCAGAAGGGAAACCTAGAGTTGACAGGAACTACCGTAACAGGAGGAAACGAATCCTTGCAGAAGCCTTCTTCAGATGAGAATTCTATCAATGCTGTTTCATCCTTTGCACAGTTGCGTCAGCAAGGCATCCTTGGTGCTAAACATGGGGAGAACCCAGGAGCTAATTTTCAGGCTATGAATGTTTCCCACAATAATGCTAATCACAGTGGTGGCATTGTTTTACATGGAAGTCCAGCACCTACAAACATTCAGCAGCAAAATTACTCTCTTCTACATCAAATGCAAACCTCGAGGCATATGGATGTTGATCCAGGCAGTTTATCTGGAAAGACGACAAAACCTGATATTGGTTCTGATGCTGCACAGATTGATTGGAATTCTGGTCAGAGATTTGCTCATGTAACCAATAACTCAACCAAATCGTCTGCAGATAACATTGGAAGCCCTGGTGTCCCAGGGTCATTCACATCGGACTTGAAAATGTTGAGTTTTGCTTCAAGGAACGAGGAGAGAAATCCAAACATACCTTCTCGGTTTCCTTCCGGAGAGTGCCCGTCTCCTGGTATGATAACCACACAAGATGATAATCAGAATCAAGTTCAGCATATGGGCACAGGTGCAATGTCAAATTCTGATGAAAGAAGTGAGAGGCCGAGGATAAACCCTCAAATGGCACCTTCTTGGTTTGGACATTACGGAAACTACAGAAATGGTCAGAGTGTTGCTACGCTTAATGCTGCTACGCTTAATGCGCAGAAGCCCATGGCTTTGCCATTTAATTTTCCGAAAGCATCTCGGAACAATGAAAATAATAGCCATGCTGAAAATAGAGTTGAACCTAGCCAATCTGTTAGGCCTGGGCATCATCTCCCATCAGCAAGAATGGAAGCTTTGGTTCCTTCCAATGTAAAAGTGTCTTCAATGATGAGAAGGCCTAAGAAGCGTAAAACTATGGACTCCACACTTGTTTCTTGGCATAAAATAATTGAAAGCCCACGAAAATTGAGGGGCATCAGGTAAACATACCTCAAGCTGCAGGTTCCAGTAATGTTTCAACACATATGTTTAAGTTTTTAAGTTCTACCACCAGTTCCTGTGACTTTCCTATATCTCTATTCCTTGATTGAATTGTTTTAATTTTACGGTTCTGATGTTTCTTACAAACATGAAAATCTTTACTTTATTCACAGCACACCTGAGATGGACTGGGCTTGGGCAGCTAACCGGTTAATTGAGAAGGTTAGCCAACTTTGCGATTCTGCTATTTCAGTTCTTGTCCATATTGGTCCAAGCGATTTATCTTGATGCTGAACTAAATTCTGGAATAGGATGAGGCAGAAACTCCAGACGATGCTCCTTTAAATTATTTGCCGCGGAAGAGGCTAATTTTGACAAGCCAGTTGATCCAGCAACTTCTCCCTGCTATACCAGCGACCATTCTGAGAGCACAAGCTGTGTCTGCTTACGGAAGTGCGACATACACTCTATCAATGTTGACACTAAGGGATGCATGCAGCATGGCATCATCATCATATAACTCTTGCTCACCTGTGGAGGATGAAAATAAGTAAGCCTCCCCCAAAAATAAATCATTGTTGTTTGTTATGTGTCTTTGCTTGTTATTATTTTATATAAGCATGAAGAACATGTTTGTTTGGGCCACCTTATTGTTCAAATGCTCTTTTTTCTGATTTTACTCTATCATGGACTAGCCCATCTGAACAACCAAGTGCTAAGAAAATGGAAGACAGAGTGTCAAAGGTTGTGGAAGTCTTCGTTGGAAGAATCCGGAAGATGGAAAATGACTTTATAAGGTAAGCGGTGGCTAATGGCTGTAATGGTTCTCATCGGTATATGTTTCTTTATCTTCTCCAACATTACTGCTTTGAATAAAAAAGTTTGAAATTGTAACTATGTTTTCTTCTTTCTAATTTTCTGCCCACATTTTCGTCTGGTATAAGTGCAAGCCAACAGTGTCGCCCTGTATCCTAGGAGGATTCTTAACTTAGTTCCGTGCGGATACATCTATATTAAGCTCAAGTCAAAGTCGATTTGTTTATCAACACAATTTGCCTTCTTTTAGGCTGAAACACAATTTGCCTCTCGTTACAGTTTGAACAAGAGGGCCTCGATGCTAGATGTGCAACTGGAGTGCCAAGATCTGGAGAGAATTTCTATTGTAAATCGTCTGGGAAGATTTCATGGCCGGAGCCATGCAGCGGCAGTTGAGAGTTCATCAGCTCCAGAAATGACTCCTCGGAGAATTTTTCCTGAAAGACATGTCATGTCTTTTGCCGTGCCTGGAAATCTTCCTGAAGGAGTGTGCTGTTTGTCACTCTAGTGGAATGATCTTCAGTTATTTTCTAGCCGCAATGATGATCCCGGGTCGCGCCCTGTGATTCCCAGTGCTCCTTGTCCCATGCAAAGCATGGTCAAACAGAAGGATCATATATTGTCAAGGGGTAACTTGAGAACTGGAAGCATCACAGTACCACGATGAGGCAGGCCGGGGACATGTTCCAGCCGATCAAGTCAGTGCTGGCTGTTGTTGATGCACCTTATATCAAGTATAGGTCCATGTATATTGTGGAAAGTGAAGGAAAAAAACTGTGGATCTCCCATCATTTTTCTCGATGAAGAGTAATTAGCCTCAGAATTTTTTTAGAGAAGTCGATGCTTACTAGCTTAGTGCATCTGGTGGGTTTCTTGGGTATTTGTCGATCTCTAAGAAATCCGTGATGATGGAGTGTTGGCAGGCTAGAGTGGAAATAATAATGTGAGCCTTTCTCTGGGTTCTTTGGTTCCTTTAGGATGGGATGCAAATTGGCTAGTGTGTCCTCCAGTCTAACTGACCACCCCTGTTAGTCAGCAGTTAATTATTACTAGTTTTATGTAGTGCTGAAAGCATTCATGGAACAATTGGCGGGTAAAGTGCTTGGGAATTCTTGTAACTTGTGTACCCGTGATGTTTAAACGCTAACGGGTTCTTGTAAATTTGAAGTGCCAATATTCCTGAGGTTATATTTTGCTTTGTGCAAATTGACCAGCGTCTACTGTCTCCAGATGCGTCAATGAAGCTGGGCGCTTGCGGCTTCCGGTGTTCCGTTTCGCTAGTGGAATGATCTCGTGATGATACAGTCTAAATTGATCAGTGAGCTGCGATTGGGTTTGCGAGTTTCCGTAGGTTTAGAATGAAGAAAAAAAATAGCTACTGGAGAATTTCAGGGGTAGAATAATCAATTTTCTATTGACTTTACCTGTAACTCATTCTGACCTCTTTCAGGGGCCCATTTCTGTTGTACCCTCGTCTTGTCGTTCATAGGGATAAAGGATAACATTCTCTGACAAAATAGCCTATGGATTTGTGTGGATCTTTGGACAAGAAGGCATGGATTGTGGGCCACTCCTGTAGAACTGCTAGCTAGGGGGATCCCAGTGGACCGGTTCCAAAAGGGAGCTTGACCTTAAAAAAAATAGTATTTCTCACCCAACTATTTTCCCCGAAAAATAGCTATTCTACCAGATTAAATTCTCCCTCAATCCCTAGTGTGTGATTTATCATTTATCTCTATCTCTACTATATTAAAACATTAATTTTTCTAATTACACGATTTCCATCGTCGTTGTGCTCCTCCATATCTATATAGTAAAAATGATAAAAATTGTAACAAGGAGCATAAAATTTAATCTACGAGTTAGAACTATCTTTATACCCTAAACCCTCTTAGGACATGTTTATGTTTGGTTGTAAGGGATTAATTCCCACCGAGCAGCCATGGCCCATGGGTATCTACTTTTCATCTCAGACTGTGTTGAGCGGTTACCTCTAAATTTCTCCCCCTATATCCCACTCACGTGCCAGCGTTCTTTTTCTCCTTAAATCATTCTCATATACCCACTATAATCATAAAATACCATTTTTCATACCTATTCACCATCTATTATCAATTTTTTCCAACTACTAAATACTTCTGTGCACAGAAACCGAGGCAAGGGGGACGGTTGTGGTACCTCTAGGTCTAGCGGTGTACTATGTCATACACCAGCATTATCGCAGATAGGGGAGGAGCTAGGGACAAGCGATGTATGCTTTAGCGTCAGCCTATAGCCCCTACATGCACTGAAGGGAAAGAGTTGCAGCAAGCGTTGAAAGCAGTCTCAATGCCGAGTTAACGTGCAGCCAATTTTATAGCGAAACGTAGACCAGTCCTCTCCCATGCATGCAGCGTAGATTTCAGCACAGGATCAGTTCTACGAGACTACGACCCTAGAGAAGTGGTTCGATTCCAGACGACGGTGACCGGAGAATTGAACTAACTGAACATGACGAGAGAAGTGGGCTAAGTGAACTCTTTAGAGAGGAAGATGATTGAATTCAGGCTGAGATTGATCCACAACCGAACAAGACCTCCAGGAGGCCTCTTTAGGATTATAGTTATTTCATGCTCGACCAGGAATGACTCATCACCCGATTTCAGTTCCTTCGAGCAACATTTTCTCTTCGGAAGACTTCCATCTCTAAGGTGCATACAGTATAGAAGATCTTCCTTAGGCTAATTCCAGCAACTTACTCATCTCGATCTTCTATTTCAAACTTCACCATGTAAATAATATAGTTTATATTATAAAATAGTATTTTGCACGACCATATACACAATTTGTTGGTCATAACCTTAGAGCTCAAACATCTACTATGCTTACGGAAAAGATATTTCATGAAAGTTATAAACCTATCCACTCGTATATATAGCTATTAAATATAATATAACCATGAACACGAGGGATGTAGTCATACAAACAAAAATTCATGGAATGAACTCATGTCTCGTGATTACAGGATCAATCTAGGATGAGCTGGTTGCTGAACCCATACAAAATGAAACAGCCCAAACAGCTCTGAATAAAGCACTCAACCCTTGGTGAGATGCTCAAGAGAATACTCCAAGTCAAAACCTAGGTAGCAATCCGACACCAAGATCAGCTTCGTCTCCTGAAATAAAATCATATCGTCAGAACATAAAAGGTCGATGCACACATCTGGGGGAGATAAGAATCATAAAAGACATGAGAGCTCACACAGATTTCATGCTTGAATCAAGATATCTCAAGCATACATATTTATGATATTTACTACTAACGGCTTAATGCAGCAGACTAACAGGATGTAATGGTATCCCGACAAGTAAAAAGCCAACTGTGTAGTAATAGATGTCTCAGGCGCAACTGTACAATCTGTCAAGTCACCCAAAAGCACAGAAGATCTTAACACTGAGCCTAGCCTAGCATATAGCCCAACAAAATTCATTTACCTGCACATTGAACGTCTGTGGCAATTCCATGCGAGTATTAATCACCCGATCTGCAAAACTAATTCTTTTCAGACCATACAGCTCTGAACTTGTAGCATTCCCCAGGACAAGCCACCAAGCTTCTTGTTTTGCCTGCAGAAAACAACCAAAAAGTTAAATGCAATGCAACTATTGAAGTTCAATGATACATTAGTTGGAACATATCAAACAGCATAACACTAAGCTGAAGAAATCAATACACATAATTGCAAGTTCTAGCAACTGTGGAAAGCAGCAATGTTCTTAAAACATATAACTACTCGAATTAACTCATATACAGGGAGCAGATGGCACCCAAGTACAGTATAGTCATCCAGCTAGGCTATTATTACTACTAGTGGGTGAGATTCAACTGATTTCTAGCATTGCAAAACATTCTTTGAGAACTTCTTTTCTTGAATGTCGGAGAGCTGTGTATAGGATCCAGCCCTCCCCCCCCCCCTTCCCCGACACCGGCGGACCCAGGATTTAAACCTAGGGTAGTCGAGAACAAAAATAATACCATGTATAATTTAATACTACATATATATAATTTCTCTCAATTCGTTATGAGTAGAAAATAACTAAAATGTGTTATAATGTATTTAATTCATCAAGTTAGGTTGCAAATTACATATATTTGTATTTTTGAGCCTAAACTCTGAGTAGTAGTTTGTTTTTGGAGCAAATTACAGGGTAGTCAGGGGCCTACCCATAATACCCTTTGGGCCCGCCCGTGCTCTCCGACACGCACCACATACATAAGTTTTTGTTGGACTGTGTGTGTGCTAATATTGTAATGGGGCTTGGAGTCCATATACTGGCGATATATAGACACTATGCCCACCCTAATTAGGGTTTGGGGGTTTCCAATATCGTATCTAGCTAGTATCCTCTTCCCACCCTCCCTCCTGCCGACGAGCACCTCCCTCCCTCCAGCCGATGGGTACTTTCCCTTCATCCACAACGCAAAAGCCTCGTCTATGGTCACCGCGCCCCTGTCCAGCTGATGGGCCGACGACGCGGCCAGATCCCCTGCCTCGACGCTCTAATTTCGCACTACGCAGGTGCCCGACGCACTTCCCTTTCCTGTAGTCACGGCCCGAGTCCTCCGCCCGCGCCGAAGGCCGCGGCGGACAAACTCATCTCCACGCCTTCGTCCGCGACGCCGGCTGCGCCCACCTTGCTCGTTGCCGCTCCTCCAACCACACGGCTGACCACGATCATGGCGGTGCCCGTCGAACCCCAAACAACTTCTCTGCACCTAGCGGTGCCTGGCCACCAGCGCCCCTATTGGCGTGTACGCCCTTGCCACGGGCACGTCCTGCGCCCCCTCCCATGGCGGTGACTGCCGCCGCTGCCGACCCCATCGACGTTGCTACCTCCACCACAAGCACCTAGCCATGCTCGAGCGCCTCTCCTAGCCATGCCGCCGCTGCATTAATTTTTCTTCCCATTCACATCCTGAAATGTGGGAATTTTAGGGTGACCAGTCCCCTCCGACGATGACCCACCCCGTGCCCTGGCCCGCTCCTGTGACGAGCCGCCGGTGTACCACCTGGTCGCCATCCATTGCGACCCTCGCCACATCCATCCAATGATCACTCGCTAAGAAGAACACAACCAACAGGATGGGAAACTGAAACTGGATAATGCCCCGGCACTCATGCTTTCAGGCAGGCGTGGAGTTCATCCCACTATACTAGACTAGGTTCGCGAGCCCTGTTCGATTGGACGAGAAATGTTTTTTTTCATAGTTTCTTTCGAAACAGCCTGCATTCCCACTCTTCCTTTTAGGAAAAAATAAACATGTGAAGAAAGACCGCTAACCCACTCTTCCTTCCCTTGCCTAGGTAGGGATATGCAAGAATAAGCAGGACAACCTACCTTATGAATTCAGTAATATGACGCTAGCTTAGCTAAAATAGCAAAAAATAAACTCATCTTAGTTGGCAATATGTCTGTCGCTCGACCGATGTTCTTCGACAATGCTCGCTGAGCAATAATGGCGTCGTGCTATGGAGGAGTATGCGGCTTTGCTGGCCAACCACAACTGAGACTTAGTGTCGTGTCCCCCTGGCACCAACATGGTCACCGGCAAGTGGATCTTCTATTATAAGCTCAAGGTTGATGGTACTGTGGATCGGTGCGAGGCTTGTTGGGTCCTGGAGTGGATTACGACGATACCTTCAATCCCGTCGTCAAGCCCACCACCATTTGGGCCATCCTCTCCCTCTCCCAGGACTGGGTGGTCCACGAGCTGAACGTGAAGAATGTCTTCCTTCACGACACTTTGACCGAGACGATGTACTGCAGCCAGCCTACCCGGCTTCGTCAACTCCACTCGCCCGGGTATAGTGTGTAAGCTTAACCACTCTTTATAGGGCCTCAAGCAGACGCCGCGGGCCTGGTACACATCGTTTTGCCTCCTACTTGGTCTTCCTCGGTTTCATCGAGGCCAAGTCGAACTAGGGATGGCAACGGGTCAGATTCAGGTCGGGTATAATAAATACCCGCCCGCGAACCCGTCGGGTATCGGGTGGGTATCGGATACCTATATATATATATATAAACAATACGGAAAAATTCCAAAAAATGTAATCATAGCCAGCAAAAATTCCAGAAAACTTATGCGTACAAGGAACACTTCAAACAAGTCTTCATGAATTATGTGTCAACACAGGCATATAGAACATAATATGGGAACACTTCAAGTCTTCATGATACATGCTCACTAGTTTTAAGTTTTTACGGATATCCACGGGTAACCCGCGGGCGACAAAAAAATATCCGTACCCGACCCGATTTTATCATGGGTCGGGTATGGGCAAGACCCGCGGGTACAAATTCGTACCCGAACCCGACGGATATCCAAACCCGCGGGTAAAATTGCCATCCCTAAGTCGAACACATCCTTGTTCATCCTTTGGCATGGCGACGACACCGTCTACCTCCTCTACATCGATAACATCATGCTCACAGCATCTAGTGTCGTCGCCCTGCAGCGCAAGTTCGCGATGAAGGACTACAATCCTCTCCACTACTTGCTCGAGGTCACCGTGGAGTGTCGTCCCCAGGGCCTCTTTCTTCACCAGCGCCAGTACGCCATCAACATTCTGGAGTAGTATGGCATGTCTGACTGCAAGCCCTGCTCCACGTCTGCTGACACTTAGGCGAAGGTCTCGACGACGATGGCGCCCCCGTCGACCGTAGAGAAGGAGGCTCTATTGTACCTTCACCCGACCCAGCATGGCTTACGCGGTCCAGCGTGTGTGCCTTCACATGCACACCCCGCGGGAGCCCCACCTCAACGCTGCCAAGCAGATTCTTCGCTACCTCCGCGGCACCCTCGACTACGGCTTTCTTCGACCCTCTCCGACTTCTGAGTTGGTCGTCTACATTGACGTTGATTGTGTTGGTTGTCCTGACACGCGTCGGTCCATCTCTGGCTACGACGTGTTCTTGGGCGCCAACCTCGTCTCCTGGTCCTTGATGCGACAACCCGTCTTTTCTCACTCCAGCGCTAAGGCCGAGTATCGCGTTGTGGCCAATGGCGTAGCCGAGACATCTTGGCTCTGTCAACTGCGACAACGTCAGCGCGGTCTACCTCTCCAATCCCATGCAACACCATCACACGAAGCACGTGGAGATCAAGCTCCACTTCGTCCGCGAGTGTGTCGCTGTCGACGATGTCCGCGTCCCGATCACCTCCCAGTTCGCCAACATCTTCACCAAGGAGCTCTCATCCAGTGTTCTCAGAGTTTTGGTCCAGTCTCAACATCTGCAATGGCTACAGTTGTGACTGCAGGGGGGATTGGACTGTGTGTGCTACTATTGTAATGGGCCTTGGCCCAGCCCATATACTGGCAATATATATACGCTAAGCCCACCCTAATTACGGTTTGGGGTTTCCAATAGTTTTCAGTTTACATTCACACCTTTGAGATAAAATCTGCACTGCCTAGTTTGTGTAAAATTCTTTTGCAGCACATAAGATTATTCCAAAAATGTTAGGCAACGAGCCTATTTGGAAGAGCTCAACTCGTTGATTCTTGCAGGATCTAAAGTATGTAGCAAGAATGAGGACTTATGGATCACCACGGAATCCCCAGTCTATCCCCAACTCCAAGAATGTTTGGAGCCACAGCTCTCCTACACAACCCAATTGCCAACAGATTTAAGGTGACACATTTATCAGTCGAACCAGTTGAATTTTTCAATTTATCTGTCAACATAGAATGCTGATACACAACATGTATTGTTTCAAGTCAGTTCTCAAATGGTATTCCTAACTTATCAAGACCTGGGCAAAAAATTTCTTCATTTTGAGCCATTTTAACATTTTTTTATGCAATACCTTAAACAATGAGCCTACTATGTTACATTTCATCGTTGCATCTATTCTCATGGCAAATTATTTAGATGCTGACTTTGGTAAATTTTATGTGATATCTTAAACAATGAGCCTATTTATCTATTCTCATGGAAATTGTTTAGATACTAACCTTGGGAAATCTAGGGGCAAATGCTCTTGATGCTGACCGTCGCGAATTTTTCAATTGCAACCTGATGTTTAAAGTTGGAGGTTTGGATCGCTCCTGTTCATTATGAAGCTTAACTTTCACATCAACATGAGGGAAATGTTGCAGATCCTGCACAATGAAATATAGTAGTCAGGAGAGTAATAAAGCAAAATGATCATATGCATTTAGAAGTTCGACGGGAATATACTATACTAATAATGAGGTTAACACACAGGAACAGAAATACTAATAATGCGGTTAACACAGAAGCATATAATCAGACAGCACAAATTTTAAAGGAAATGAAAGTAGAAATGTAGTCAATTAAATAGTAGGGCCATTCCTGACACATTTTTGTTCTACAAGAATATGAAGAAATTCATGGGCATTAAGAAGCGCCAGTCCTTGAGATCAACACAATAACATTGAATATTATTTGGGGCCCAGTATGAGTAACATGTCAATCTAGGGAAACAATAAAAACACTGGAACCAGCTTCTTCTGCGCTTGCATTTCCTTGAATAATTCAAGGATACTGGATAATGATGGACAATTCAGAAATTTACAAAACACTTTATTTTCAACTAATATCTAAAACTATTTAGGAAAACAAATTATGCTCAAAATATTTTAAGTGTGAGAACCAAGAAAGTAGCACCTGATACAACTCTGACGCAGAAAATGGTTGAAGTACCCTACGCAATTCTTCACGGGAAAGATCTAGTAAGGAGGGGACTGTTGAGACTCCTCTACTCTTGAGATGGTCTAATATATCATCATTCATGGATGGCAACATCCAGAGGGATTCATAATCTCTCTCAAACCAGAGACCCTAGCAAGGTAAAAATAGAAAAGCTGAACCAATGCAATCCTTCTCCAATGCAGGATTTAGAATCGTTTTTATATATTTGAAAAAGAAAAGCTGATCCAATGCAATTCACCTGTATGATCATCTGCAAGAGATGCATGCAAGTCAATGCACTCGTAAGCCATCCACTATTCGCGCATACATCAATCATTGCCTGTATGATGCGTATGCTCTGATCAAGAACTGATTTCAAGTCAGTGACATAGTCGCTTATTGGCAATTCTGCTCTGGAGAAATGTGCCTGCAAGACAAATAGAACCAAAAAAATGGTAATTACCACATCATTGTGCATCAAATACTATCAAACAGAAAATACTGCTAAAGAAAGAACATTCTGATCATATGTTCAACTCCTTGTACCTGAAAGAGTAAGTTGGCTTTAACATGTGGATCATCAAGGTGGTGTTGATCAACTGGATACGGGACATTTCCGCTGAGTATTCGATTCAAATTGTCCTGAATCAGCAAAGAGCATAAGTGCAAAAAAGATCAAACATGACAAGAGCAGGTTCAGGGTGAACTAAGGTCAGAGTGCATTTTTGGGATTAGGCGTACGAATTTCAATTCCTCTCCTTAATCAATACAGTGATCTCATCTTCGGAAGAAGAAAAATTGTTGACTTCAATTATCTATGAACAGAAGTTGAATAGTGCTTGTTTTCTTATAATAAAAGGGAGAAAAACACACCTCATTGTGCCGTACAGGAAGCTCATCAAATTCTGATGCAGCTGACAGTATGTGTAGAAAGACCTAGCAACAGGATCAAAGCTATTCAATATCTGTCATTCCGAATTAACTCAAACAATTAACCAAGGAATAATTAAAGTCAAAACTTACTTCCAACGTTGTGTTGGGGCCAATATTTGACCCAAACATTGAAACAGTGAGGTAGCTCAGGTAATACTGTGAAGCTATTTTCCCCAAAATCAAGTACTTTACAGAGTGGTCATCCACTTTTATGCATCCACTGTCCTCAAGATCTTCAAATGTAGTTTCGACTAACCTGTTTGGGCAAAATGGGAAAGACATATCATTGATTTGTTATAGAGTCAAGACCTATGCTTAAATGAACTCCTCATTCCCCACCTTGATAGATAAGAATTCAATGTGTTTGTTTCAGTATCCTCCAATCCATAATAGGCCGGATTAACAACCTGAGTTGAGCAATAAACCATGGTGAACAAGACAAAAACACAGATTTTACGAGATGTTTTCGACCCAGCTAGATGTCATCATGCCGTCTTAGCAGATAACTCTGACAAGACACAGAATTTAACCGGCAAAACAGTAAGACACTACATTGCTTGTTGAATTTCTGCCATTGTCATAACAGTCTTGATTTTGACCCTTATTATTCAGAAAATGTACCGACCAATATAACTGTGTATAGGGCAACGCTATTCGTCACCCTATGTGATGATCACCCACCCTAGAATGACTTAACTAATATAAGTTATTCACTTATCTATGGTCTTAGTAAGTCATTCCTTAAGTCATTTCAGGGTTTGCGATCATCACCTAGGGTAACGAATAGTGTTGTCGTATATATATAGCTTCATACACCCCCCTTCGAACTCAACGTGGATCCTGGTATTTCTTACCGAAAGTCATGGAACATTTAGGTTTTGGTCGTTGTGGTGTATGCTAATCTCCAATCTGCTACAAAGTTCTACTTAATTGACGACCAATGGAGAATTGTGTGAACCCATTAGACATCTTCGTGGTTTACGACAGGGGGACCTTTGTCTCCAATGTTACTCATCTTTGAATGGATGTGTTGAATAGTTTGTTTGCCAAAGCTGAAGAAGAGGGTTTGCTAAAGCCAATGTCTAGTCACCAAGTAAAACATCGCATCTCCTTGTATGCAGATGATGTTGCACTCTTCATTCAGTTAAGGCATGCTGACCTCTATATATATTTTCTACACCCTATGGACAGAGATCCTTTCGTCATTCTTAAGGTTAGTAACATGGTATGGTATCAAATCAGATTAGTGTTAGGGCTAGTGGGCTGAATACCATAGTATTTTTTATTTTTTCATATACATGTATTATATGTATTTATTTTTTTACTATAAAATCGTGGGTATTCATTTGAATACCCATGTCTTATGCTGGGCCCGCCACTGCATCCCGGTAAGTTCACTGCCATAGAAGATAGATAACCATGCCCGTAAGAACATGTTGAACTTGAACTTTCCATCCAGCTTTAGTCATCAAATCAACCTTCCTTCCTGATAGTTGGTTTGCTATTTTATCAATAATGGGTTGGACCTGATCCTTTGTGAGTTTTTTATGGCTAAAGGTAGTCCCAGATATTTACAGTGAAACTCTAAAACCTCATAGGGCAGCAAGTTATGCAGCAGGACCAAGTCTTGATCATCACATCTTTGGGGTACACATCACTCTTATGAACATCGGTACGCAGACCGGAGGCTTCCCAAAAAGATTTAGGATGTCCAGAGCAACGTTTATATCCCTATCAGTCGGCCGGAGAAACACAACCACATCATCAGCATAAAGAGAGAAACGATGATGTAAAACACATGTAGCTAGACGCTGAAACAGCGCTTCCTGTTCGGCCTTGGTGAACAGATATCCAAGAACATAGGGACCTTGGGGATTTGAGAAGACAATTCCAATAGAGGAATGGCTATCTCTATATAGAGAGCCTCATGGGCCTACAGTAGATGGCCTTAACAAAGATTAACTATCCAGAACTTTTAGCCTGCTGAGTGCACGAACATAAAACAAAGTACTGAAAATGATTTTGCAAGATAAATACCAATCTGCGATATAGGTAAGTCAAGGTGACAAATAATTACCAATCTGCGATATAGGTAAGTCCAGGTGAGATAAATAATCGCCTCCTCCTTGTTGCTGATGGTGCCAGAAACAATTTCTGCATTTATGTGGTCATGCAAGTGCTCCCTCAGATTACTTTCCACAGGAAACGGTTCGTAGAGGAACTGAAAATTATATTATTTACTGTTAAACTCAAGATAAAAGATGCTTTATCGCCCATTAAAAGAGAAGGAAAAACCGTGACCTTCTTGTAAAAGCTCTTTTTTGGTTCATGGACAAGAATAACAGCTTTGCCATGTTGGTCGTATTGCGGCCGACCTGCACGACCCATCATCTGCAGAATATCTGTGATATCATAATCTATGTATCTTTTTGTTTTCCCATCATAGTATTCAGTGCCCTACAAGATAAGAGACTAAATAAGTTCACAAATAAATCACCAGTAAAGACAGAAAATGCAAGGCATTATGTCACCTTGATTATGACCAGGTGAGCTGGAAGATTGACACCCCACGCCAATGTGCTGGTACATACCAGCACCTGGAAAAACGTCAAGCAACAAGGTCTGTATAAGCTGCTCAAGTATGTAACTAGCATAGCTTACAAGAGAAATACTTAACCAGATAAGCTGAAATATTAGAATTATGTGTAACAAGAGAAGGCTATCAAAGCAGAACACACCTGAATCTTATTGTTTGAAAAAAGCTCCTCAACCAAGGATCTGTCTCTGTCATTTAAACCAGCATGATGCAGACCTATGCCAAATTGCAGAGTATGCCTCAAATTACTGTCAGAAACCTGTGAAAGAACCATGTCTAGGGAGTTGTCTTCAATGCTCAGGAACTGCCTTGGTTTTTCATCTGATGCTGCAAGCTGCACGTAGAGCACATTAAACAGATAAGATTGCAGTAATGTTTATAGTTATACCCATCTAGTATCATAGATCCATAGTAGAATCGACCTGAATGATATCAAGAGCTGTAAGTCTTGTCTGTCGACGTGATGACACAAAAATGAGAACTGGTTTATTGGGTGAATGAGTGCATATGGCTGCATAAGCTGGTTTGTTCATGCTATTCATTCTTGGACAATAGAATTTCCCAGGATATCCCTGTCAAAACATAGAAGGAAACATGGAGTTAGGATGCAATTTTTTCTTATGTTGTGATCCACCAAACATTATCCTCCAAATACTGTGGTTAACCTCTCTCTGGTGGGGTGGTTAGTATCTTTCTATGGTGGGGAGTTATATTTTCTAAGTGCAGGGCAGATATAATATGTGAAACCAAGGGTGTGGAGAGTGCTGTAAAGACTCTGTTACCAGGGGCCGTGCGGACTGTGCGACCGCACAGGGCCCCTAAAATCATACGGCCCAAAATGTGTGTGTGTCTATATATATAGTGCAGCGGTAGAGCCTACCGTCACTAACCGGAAGGTCCCGTGTTCGAGCCCCAGCCTCTGCATATTATGCATATAAGGCATGGCGCTTAAAGATACCCTTCCCCAGACCCGCACAGTGCAGGAAGCCTATGGCACTGGGTACACCCTTTTATATATATATAAAGCAAAAAAATATTATTTTGCATAATATATTGGCCAAAATATGGTCTAGAATCGTAAGAACATTGGAATAGATCTGTTCTTCTCATTGTTAACTAAGCTATTTTTTCGCATACAAGGAAATTTAAACATTATTAAAGTTATTAAAAAATATTTGTTTTATTATTTACCCCCAATGCACTGTAGACATTCGATAGAAAGGGTTTAAAGTCTTGCTGTCACCATCATAAGGCCGCATTTAAAAGAGTCGGACAATCTGATTTGAAGTGAGCGACTTGTTCGTGGAGTTGAGTTTCATCCAAGATTTTATTTCACAGGAAAATATGTGCCCTATCGACATTCTAAATTTTTAAAGCCTTGCAACTGATGATATAGAGTTCTTTTAACTGTTCTTCGGTTGCATTGGATGGTTGAAGTTTTTCTAAAATAAACTTATTGAAATCCTATTGACACGAGTACACAACTCTGAGTCTAGCTAGGGTTGAAGCCCATTGATCATGTATGGCAGGAGCAAAGGGTCTATCCTTGCTCACTGCTAGGGGCTTTTAGTTATAGCACGCTTAGTCGCCTTACATTTAGGAAATGGGTGCTTAAGTCCTAGAAAACAAGGTGCGGAGGGGGTGTTTGGGTCTATGTATGACTCATTTTCTTGTACTAGCACAATGATATATAGTTCTCCTGCGTGCTCGAGAGAAAAAAACTGAGGAAATTGGCTCTACTGGGCAATGTCAGCAATATGAACCAGAATAGGGATTTGCAGCAAAAACAGAAATCTTGTTTAGCATTGTAGAGTGGGGGGTGTCTTGTACCACAATTTCTTCTTAATACAATGAAGTGGAAGTCTCCTACGTTTTCGAGAAGAAGAAAAAATAGGAATCCTGCTTACCTGGATATGCACTTCAAGAGGTACAGGTCTCACACTAGGCTTGAAATTGAATAGACCGTCATCTGTAACGCCCAACCAATCAGCTAAATCACTGAAATATATGTGAAAGATAGAAGCGATCAGCTAATAGAGCAAAAGTGCTAGTGGTAATGTAGGTACAGACAGTACCATGATAACACCTACTATTCCCAAATACATAATGTGAGAATAGTGCTTCGATTCATACGCTATGGAAATATTTTGCACTTTATTTAAAGATATTGGGCACAAGAATCAATGTCTATACTGATACATCACTGATCAGGATTTGTGTGTATCCAATGGCCAGTGATAATCCACCACCAGTGACCACTCATGCTAACTGCCACGAGTCTGGCAGTCTGCTTGAGGTTTGTGGGCCAAGAAAATTGATGTCAATGCTATGATGCAGACGATGTAGCTCTATAAAATTATCAAGGTGTCGGATATATAGGTAGAAAAAAAACTGCATGCAAAAGCATCACTTCAAAGCATACCGAGCATTTGCTAATGCCGTTGATAAACCAACAAACCGAATTGAACGTTCTGTTTGTGATGATATGTATCGCATTCTTGATACAATGACCTGAAAAACAAAAAATTCCATCATGCTAAACATTGATAGAGAGATCAAAGTTAAAATAAAAATGAACAAATACAGAAAAAACGTATTTATTGATGTATATCAGTGGACAAAATGATATATCATGTCAAACTGACATAGTATAAGCAAAGATAGTATTTTATATAAGTGCCAGAAGGAGTACCTCAAGGATGGGTCCACGGTCAGCTCCCAGAAGATGTATCTCATCCAATATCATGAGCCCGACCTGTCAATAATCATGTAAAATATATTCAACAACTAAAATGAAATTAACCTATTATATATGATCTACGGAATGAGGGAAAAACTAAATAGCTAATATATGAAAGACAGGTCTAGACCTTCATAACGTAACTTCTGCTATGCCAATTTCGACTAATCCCATCCCATTTTTCAGGGGTAGAAATGATGATGTCAGCTGACAATAGGGCCATCAAATCTGGAGTGAAGTCACCAGTCATCTCAACCTATCAATTATGAGAAGTGTTACTTCAGTTAAGATGAATGTTTACTTTTAATGTACCAGAGAAATAAAAGCTATGGAGTGCTCTTTACCATCTTCTTCCCAAGCTGAATTACAAGACGTTTTCTCCAATCATTCATTCTTTCTCGTACTATTGCCTTTAGAGGAGCAATGTAAACTACCTAAAACAGGTATTGGGAAGGCATTAAATTGCCATCATGCCAAAAAAAAACTTTCAGATTTTTTGGAAGTTGATAAACAAACCTTCATGTCTGGTTGTGTACTGAAAAGATGGAGCATTGCAAGTTCTGCCGAAATTGTTTTGCCACTCCCAGTTGGAGCTCCCAAGAGTACATTGTTATCAGTGTGATAAAGAACATGAAAAGCCTAAAGGAAGAAAGTAGAAATTTAATAGTTTACATACAAATGAGCAAACAATTCAGCAATGGTACTAGGTGTGTTTGGGCATTATACAACAAGAGATGCATACAAAAAGCATCATGTGAACTTCAAAAAAATGGATGCAAATTGTTTAGCATTTGGTAATTTTTACTTGATTCTCCAATTTATGTTCAATCAAGAATACATGTTTCCCAGTTCCCACAAACAACTCACCACTATGCAAAAAGAACTGATAATGCCTGGAACAGTTGCAAAACAAAAAACAATGGTTGGAATAGCTTTAAAAGTTTAATTACAATCCCTATAATGCAGATAATGGCATTGGCAATGGAACGGTAGATAACTGGGTTCCAAAGGCACCTGAGTTTGTATCGGGTTGAAATGGGAAAATCTGTACAGATCCTCATACGTTTTGTTGCCAAGAGCACTCAGTGGAAGAGGCTTCAAGTCCAAGAGTTCTGTGTGTGTTATTTGTGTCTGCATGGGCAATGGGTGCAGCATTCAGTATACAATAATCAAAATAAGCATTAACGAGCATCAGTGAGCGATTGTTCGATTCACCTGTGGCAATGTCAAATTATGAAAAGAAACAGTGAAGAGTGTTTCAGCATGTAGCCATGAGTCTGAGATGGCATGTATATAGTACTGTGGCGGATGAGGTTCAAATATTGGTACATTAAAAGATATCTTTGTAGGTGTTCCTCTTGCCATCTTCTTCGTTAATGTGAATAGCTCTGAATGATAAATGGTATCATTTTCAGAATCCTGTAAAATAAAATGTTAATGTTACTGAGTACTGACCACTGCATGCCTGCGATAGGAATCAACTACAAAAAGTTTAAATTGGTAATCTTTAAAAAGGTGCAAATTTATATGACCATTAAAAGAATTGCATGCACATCGCATTTTATATAAGAGGTTCCTGAAAATAATGACATTTCTATGCATTTACTACCAATCTTTCTAGGTCTATATGTGTCTCCTCACAAAGTTAGAAGCAAAGCAAATATAATTGCATTGTTCAGTTACATACCAAAAGACCCCATAAAGAAGATTAGAAAAGAGGAAACAGTCTCTTGACCCCTCAAAAAAGGCATGGCAACAAGATAATAAATTTAGTGAAAGACAGGTGAAATAAATTTTGCACCATCTTTCTGATATAAGTACAATACATGTAATCACACACCTCAACAATGATCCACCATCGTTCTGACATGCCATGATAACGATCTTTCCACACAAATTCAGGAGTTATATGCAGGTCCACCTACAGAAATACAATAAGTGGTTGCATAAGAGCATATCATAGAAAATTCTAATTGGCACACAATACTTAACTGGAACAAACTCTTACTTTAAGAACTGTCCTAGTGATTGGGCTCACGGTTGCAGATAGGTTGACATACGGGAAGTATCCAACGTATTGCTTGACCAACTTCACCAAGAGGATGTTAATCACATTAGTAACAAGTAGAAAAAAATATTGAACAATTAAAAAACACCTGTTAAGCCAAGGCATACCTTTCCCTGATGAGAAAACCGGATCAGAGCTCCAATTTCATTTTCCTCCATCTCATAAAGATGATCCAGATCAACATTTCTTTCCTCGAGTTTCCACAATACCTAATTCAAAGAGGAAGGATTACATTTCAAAAACAAGGGAAACACAAGTAATGATAATTGACAGCAAACCTGAGGAGAAAGATCCTTATCAAACTGCCTAAGTGGATGAAGATGGGGCCATATCTTGCGGTCCACGGCCTTGCAATATTGCAACAATAAGGATGACATCTCAGACCATCCCCGACGCAGACAAATCTCAAATAGTGCCCTCATTATGCGTGCCAAACTTTGACTAATGTATTGAGCATCAGAATGTAAAGAGGAGCTATCGATTGGAGCACGGGAAATATAAACCTGCAAATTGATCAAATACCCAAATAAAAAACTTAGTTCGAATTTAACCGGGGGGAGGGGGGTACAGTCCTCAGTACTAACCTGTATGAGAATTGAAATTTTCCCATGTTTGTCAGTCGGCCCACCCTTAATTTCTAAAGGGCATGCTTTCCTTGCAAGGGCTTCTAATTCATCCTGTTCTTCTTCTCTTACTACGATATTCTCAAATTCAGAGGAATGGGCCACCATAGTAATCAACTGAGGTTGTACCCAGGCATGTCAGTAAAATGTCCAAGCATCACAAGCCCAACAAAGACATGAAAGAGGTAAACCAATACCTCACTTTCACTCATGTGACGTCGAAGCATCTCATTGTAAGTCTCGACACTGGAGTACTGAAGGTAAAAATGACTTGCAATTCGACCAAGTTCGGTGCAGTAGAAGTTACCACTCTTTTCATCAAAGCGCATCATCTTAGCTTTGTCCAGTGCTCGTGCAGCATCAATAATAAATGTTCTTTGCTTTGCACCCATAGAAGGATCTCCCATAACCTTAATAAAAAATACGAGATAGAAATTAGAACCCAAAAAATTGTCTTCAGAACTCAACGGAGGAAACATCACGCGCTACAGTACCCACACGTGAACAGTAGCCCCGGCTGACCTGGAAGTGCACTGTGGGCCTAGTGCCCATAACAGCAAAATACAGGCATGTGACACTTCCATATGTACTGTTCGCCAGTTTTTTTAGTGAATGTCAAAAATCTCATACTAAAAGATACATCCTTCTTAGAAAAGTTTACATCACATATGTGTGAATGGTGGGAGGAAAAGTTACCTCTTCCCAAGTTATCCCATACACCAGAGGATTAGTCTTCATCCTTATAAATAAGTATGTATAGCCAAGCCAGGTACAAGCCTCCCTGACATTTGTTACAGTGCCCAAAGCAACTTCAGCATTTAAATTATCTTTCAGAGATCCAAGGAACTGCAAGATTATATATAGTTAACGACATATTAAATTGTGGGTCAAAAGAATATATAACAGACCGTTTTTTCAAGACCTGTCATAACAAGGGCTACAATACTACAATAGTAAAATAACATAAAACTATTGGTCATATAAAAATTGCTCCATTATACAACAACCTAATGTTAGGATAACCCCCTGGATTATGATCTTAATTATTTACCCCATAGCTGAACAAGTTCCATTATTATGTTAGCATAGCATCCTGGTATGCTAACCTGGCTCTCTATTGGAAGCTGACTTGTCAATAACCTCAAGTAATAAGCCAATTTGTCATGTGTTGTGATAATAATTCCTTCGCCACTTTTATCAAACTGTGGCCTTCCAGCACGTCCAAAGATCTAGCACAAAATAGAATATGAATGCATAAACATCAGAAACATAAGAGTGGTTGACTGAAGAAATGAACATAATAGAACAGTATTTTTACTTCAAAAGGAAAAAAAATAGCACAGATATATGACAGGTTTAGATAGACACCTGCATCACATCAAGCATCCCCAAGTCTCGCCACCCACCAGCTTTAGGATCATATAGCTGTGTGCCCTGTTGTTGGGAAATGTGAGTATCAGCAATGTGCAGTGCATAAAAGAGGTATAGACAATTGAAAACATGCAAGGCTTGTGATGCTCATCCGTCTTATCAAACCAGAAAGATAAACTAAAAGTATTACACAAAACTTGAGGCTTTTAGTATGCCCATCCAGATAAATAGTATTACATGCCAATGTTGATCCCAGACTATCTTCAAAGCAAGTGGTAACTAGTTAGAACTAAACAACACTGAATACCAAGATGTGTTTGTATTAATGCCAAACTACAAAGAGTAGTTGCTATATCGAACTAAACAGCATAGGATCCTCACAGATAGACAGGTGTTAATTACATCCTAAAGATATTAGGTTAAGTGATAAGTTACAATAAACTGCAAGCTTTTAGTTCTTTCAATTATCCAGTATTGGCTAGATGCCCCATCAATTATACACATCTTTTAAAAAAAAGGTAGAGCAAAAAGGAAAGCACTAACCTTTATAACAACTGTATGAGCTGGTAAGTTTACTCCCCAAGCCAAAGTTGCTGTACAAACAAGGACCTAAACTGAAAGAAGTTAGCACAAGACTAGAGAATACTCAAGCATGCAGAAATACATACTTTCAAAAGCCCGTCACCAAACAAGCGCTCCATCAAACTTCTGTCAGATCGCATCATTCCAGCATTGTGTATACCAAATCCAGATTCAAAAAATTCAACAACTTCACGACTTTTTGCTTTACTAACATCTTTCTGCACCCATTAACAATAAGTAATTCACTACATTAATGGTAAAAATGAAACCATAGGGTAACCTTATACCTTGATTAATGGAAATTGAGGATGATCTGCACTTGAAAATAATTCCAATTCCCCTGCTTTTGCTGCTAGGTCAATCTGAGCAGAATGAAAAAAATAATTAGAAACTAGAGATTATCTAATTGGTTAAGACAAATATCCGCATCATAAAAAAGATACCAACGAAAAGGCCTCAGATCCAAACGGTGTCTTATGAAACGAAATCTGTCAGCTTAATATAAGATCATATTGCCATTTCACCTTGTAGGTCATATTACTGAATTGTCCTTTCAAAATACAAGTCTATTAAGGAAAAAGAGTATAGCCGTGGCATGTTATTTAAAAGAGGCATATGAGGTCCATTATAGCTAGTGCCTCCTTGGTTTCTGCACATAACGGTTGTGGACTGTGAAATGCAGGTACATTAACATGAGATAATACATCTCCCTTCAGTTCTGTCTGCTTGCCCATAATAACAACCAAACTCTTGATTTCCTCAATGGACAAACATTTTGAAATGTTTTCCTCCAAGGCCATTAACAAATATATAGCAAAGTGAAGGGAGTAGCTCAGCCGATCAGATATTTCTAACCAAGAGTACCAACACACTTTCTAAATAAATAAGAAAACTCAAGGCATTTATTAGTCAAATTTGTATATATGTTGTGTGAGGCGTTATACATTTAGGTTTTTCTTTATCAAATACCATGTAGACATGTAGCTCTCTTGTGTGTTCAAGAAAAAATGCAAGGTGGCTCTTGAATACACACACAAACTCTATTTGTCACCTAAGGTATCGGCGCATCACCTGGACGTACGATCCATCCGAACTAATTAGCCAACGAGGTAGGCGACTGACCGGTGGAACGCAGACCGCGGAACGGATCTAATTACGTCCGTTGTTCGGTCATATGTGTGTTGATTGACGATTTTAACGTCCATTATTTATTAGGTCGGCCCCTTTTATGTATTTAATACGGTTTTTAGTCATTCCACTTATTTTTGTTATTTGTTACAGTTCCAGTCATTCCATTACCGTTTCAGTCATTTCACTACCATTTCAATCATTCTGTTACTGTTACAGTTTCAGTCATTCCATTACATTCTCAATCATTCACTCATTCAGTCATTCCGTTACAGTTTCAGTCATTCTGTTACCATCTTAGCCATTCCGTTACAGTTTCAGTCATTCTGTTACAATTTCCGTTACAGTTTCAGTCATTTCATTATCGTTACAGTTTTAGCCATTCCATTACAGTCTTAGTCATTCACTCATTTAGCCATTCTGTTACAGTTTCAGTCATTGTGTTACAGTTTTGGTCATTCCGTTACAGATTCAGCCATTCAGTTACAATTTCAATCGTTTTGTTACCATTACAGTCGTCTTAATTGAGGCACGTCTGCCGGCCAGGTAACGGATTTTTTGTTGCATAACGTAGATCGGGGGTGTGCTTGGATCCGCTTTGTCGCCTTAATTTGAGGCGTCTGTCGGGTGTGCGCGGAGTGCGGGTGGTGTGCCGGACCAGTTGGTGGTTGGTCCAGGTGATGGACTTCGGTGGCAAATAGCTCTGCCCTATGCACACACACAGGTATCAGACACGGCATAAGAATCCTAAAAAAACTCAACCAGCAAGGGAAAGCCACTCACATGGCATTGCATTAAAGAGCAGACCAGTGTCATAGGCTCCCACATGAGTAGGGTCTAGAAAAGGCATAAACCAAAGCAAACCTTTCCCCCGCAAATGTGGAGAGGCTGCTTCGAACTCACGGCATTGCATAGCGGCTCAGGTGGTTACCATACTAAGGCTCTTGTGACCAAATAGGCTACAGCCCCATTCACGTGGCATAAGCACCCTGATGAACAGTAAGACTCACGAGACATGACAAACAGTGAACAATGGGAAAACCAATATTATAATTCTACTACTATCGAGCAATTAAGTGATGATTCTCACATGGTAATGGTATAAGACTTACCAGGGTTCTAGCGGTTTTCCCAGTATCCTTACGGGTATGGACAAAAACCAATGCTTGGTGACCTTGCTTAATGGACTCAACAACCTATCAATTTGATGTAAGAGTAATACGAAGGTACAGATACAGAAATCAAGAGAACCATGCTATTCATAGAGAAAAGACCTTCTCATAACACAAAGTATTGAATAATTCACTTCTCTTTGTGTAATCCCTTTCACTGATCCCAATGTACTGCTGAGCAAGAGGAACTGGACGATAGCTTGAGTCAAAAAAGAAAAGTCCAGTGTCTGGATTAACCCGCAAAAAATGTGCGACCTGAAAGCATGATATTATTTAAACAAAGTTGAGATGGCCGTATATACATGATAGTGAAGGTAAAGTAGGTAACAGACCTCTAAGTAGGTAGGCAGGGTAGCAGATAGGCCAACAATGCGAATCATTGATTGCATAGACTCAACCTGTTGCATTCGATCGATTCATAAATATGAACCACAGGCAACAAAACATGTAAAGGTAGACAATGTCTTTACGTCTCCGTTTTTTTAATTATTGTGCCATGATTCTTGAGATCGTTAATGCACAAGAAATTACATGTATAAGATGTAAAACAAGGATAAATAGTGTCATCAATGTCTACAGGCATAATTTGAAGTATACCCACCTATATTTCATCTCATCTTTACGAATCATTAAACTGTGAATTCTGCCAACACCAAGGCAGAGAGAAGTTGTTCCTTTTTTGTGTAAGAACTTACCTGGCGGAGAGTCCGAGCTACTAGCGCCTCAATTACTGAACCTCTATCGTCATTTAAAAGGTGTACTTCATCAATGATGATCAGCTTAACCAGCATTGAAAGTGACATGTCACTGCTTTTGCGTGTAATAACATCCCACTTCTCAGGAGTAGTCACTATCATCTGCTTGATGCATGAAATAAGCACAGCTCAGAGTCGCTAAGTTAAAGAATAAGATCACTAAGTGAAAAGAATAAAACGAGGTAGACCATACCTGAGTTTCTTCAATCTCATTTTTGGTCAACTGCATATCTCCTGTAAGTTCTCTAACAACCAGGTTCAATGGAGATAATCGGCGACTGAATGTTGCTGTTACCTCTGCGGCCAAGGCCTAAATAAAATTTTGTGTGTGTGTAAAATCCAATGGTTCCCAAAACATCCAAACATTAAAGGTAATGTAAGGGAGAATAATACCTTCATTGGAGCAACATAGACTATCTTAAACTCGTTTTTATGTAAAATACCATCCCTGAAGTGCTGTTTAACCTGTAAAAGAAATGTGTTCATCCACTATCCAAGATTCTATCCCAACGATTTTATCAATAATAAACAAAGATCTCAAGAGAACAGATATAAACTTGTAAAAATTTGTAAGTTGTAGGCTTTAGTAGAGCTTGTTCGTGGTGTTGGTATACCTCATGAAGAACTGCAATCATTGCAATATTTGTTTTCCCAGCACCTGTTGGGGCACAAACCTGAAAATTTATGAAAGTTAGCTATGATAGCAGAAGACAGTAGTTAAGAAAAGGGGGTGAGTGAGGAAATATTGCATAGATACTGGATCCAGTTACACACTAAAATATTCTCATTGGTGTAGTATGTAGCTTGGAAAATACGACTCTGCACACGATTGAGTGACTTGTATCCCTGGAAGGCAGCTTGGGCAAACTCATCTAATTCTTTTATTTCAATCTGCAAAAAAAACAAGAGAACTCCACAGTTAGTCAGTTATCAACAAAAAAATCCAAGTAATGAACTAATGATGAAACCGGCACAGCTGAGTCAGTCCGATGTCACAAACCTGTTAATGATAAAGTAAACAGAACTGGTACAGACGCAGTCATTTTACCAACTATATCAGGCAAAAGAAAGGTTGCATAGAGAGTAGTTAATAGTTATAACATCCTAAAAAGGCGGATGCGTCTACTGCTGCTGATTATAGACCGATTAGCCTCATCCACAATTTCGCTAAATTGGTCACCAAAATCCTTGATAATCGGTTGGCTCCCCATTTGCATCATCTGGTTGCAGCCAATCAGTGTGCTTTCGTGAGGGGGAGATCTATCCATGATAATTATATGTTAGTTCAACAATCTATCAAGGCGCTACACAGGAAGAGGCTTTCCAGTTTGTTTTTGAAATTAGATATCTCTAAACCTTTCGATTCAGTGTCTTGGGCTTTTATTCTCGAAGTCTTGTCTCACCTTGGTTTTGGAATTAAATGGTGTAACCTGATTTCCAATATTCTATTTACTTCTTCCACTCAAGTTATGTTAAATGGTGTCCCTGGAAATATTATTATGCATCGTAGAGGACTCCGTCAAGGAGACCCTCTTTCCCCCATGTTGTTTGTCTTGGTGATGGATGTCTTAGCAGCCTCTTCAAATTGGCTGAGAATAGGGGTTTGTTACATGGCTTAGATGATGCTAATGTCAGATGCAGACTCTCCATATATGCTGCCGATGTGGTGATGTTCGTCAGGCCATTTGAGGAAGATCTGAAATGTATTCGCCTCATTCTGGACTGTTTT
Source organism: Zea mays (assembly GCF_902167145.1). Lineage (NCBI taxonomy): Eukaryota > Viridiplantae > Streptophyta > Magnoliopsida > Poales > Poaceae > Zea > Zea mays. Next base: position 153,439,155 of record NC_050104.1, on the reverse strand, counting down.
GGTGCAGCTTCAGGCCTGGTGTCTAATATGCATAAAAGTTGTGCCATACCTATTGGATGTGATGTGACAGCTATGCAGGAAGGTTGCAGGACTCTTCAGTGTTCCCCGGCTGCCTTCCCTTGCACTTATTTGGGACTTCCAATCTCAGATAAAAAGCTTAGGAGGAGTGATCTAATGATATGGGTTGACAAGGTTGCAGATCGTCTACCAAATTGGAAAGCACACCTTCTTAACCTTGCTGGTAGAACAGCTCTTGTGTGATTTGTGCTTTCGGCTATCCCGGTCTATCTTCCTATTGCAATGAATATTCCCAATTGGATGGTTAACTCTATCGACAAAATTAGAAGAGGGTTTATTTGGAAGGGGAGGAAAGAGGCTAATGGAGGTAGCTGTATGGTTTCCTGAGATATTGTTACAAGGCCTATTAATCTTCGGGGCTTGGGAATCCCTAATCTGCAGTTCATGAGCTGGGCTTTGCAATCAAAATGGTTATGGCTGGAAAAAATGGACCCAAACAGACCTTGGCAGGGACTGAAGCTTCCTATACAACAGCATGTCAAGAATCTGTTTTCAGATTCTCTGATTTCTATAGTTGGGAACGGCACCGGCACTCTGTTCTGGACTGATAGATGGCTAAATGGGGCTGCAATCAGGGATTTTGCCCCTGAGGTGTTAGCTAAGGTGGGAAAAAGATCCTTATATTCAAGAACTGTGGCTCAACCCCTTGAAAATTGGCAGTGGGTTAGGGATATTAAAGCTCCTCTCTCGCTGGCTGGGCTGCAGCGGTACCTTCTGTTATGGGATTCGGTGAGGGGAGTTGAACTATCCCATGTTCCTGATCAGCACGGGTGGAGGCATGAGACCTCAGGGATCTTCTCATCCAAATCTTGTTACAATAACTTATTCTCAGGTTCAACCAGCTTTGAACCATGGAAAGGGCTTTGGAAGACCTGGGCTCCTCCGAAATGCAAATTCTTCCTGTGGTTGGCTATGAGGAATAGGTGTTGGACCGCTGACAGGTTAGAAAAGAGAGGGTTACCTCATCCGGATGCTTGTCCATTATGTGATCAACAACAAGAGACAATTCAGCACCTCCTAGCCTCATGCATCTTTACCCGCCAGTTTTGGTTCAGTATTTTATCTCCTTTTGGCTTGGGCTATCTTACTCCTGCTGTTGATGAACCCTCTTTCGCGGAGTGGTGGGGACGTCTGGTTCTTAGAGTGCCCAATGGCAGGAAAAAGGGGCTCAACAGTGTCATCATTTTGGGGGTGTGGCGTGTTTGGCTGCACCGCAACAAAGTGATCTTCAATGGGGAACCCCCTTCTCTAGCAAATCTATAGAGAAGCTTCTTAGATGAAGCTGTATGTTGGGTGATAGCTGGAGCAAAAAATCTAGGTTCACTAGACCTAGCTAGAGCCCTGAATGTGGTTGGCTCTGCTCCCTAATGCTTAGGGCAGCTGTTGGGAGGGTTAGTCTAAGTGACTCTATGGACGGTTTTTTGTATGCTTGTTTCTAGCCTCCATGAGGATCTTATATCTGGGTCTTCTTTAGACCTTTGTTTCTTCCTTCTTAATATATAATGAGGCACAGTTCTCCTGCGCTTTTCAAGAAAAAATGCAATGTTTTTAATCTACAGATAAAATCAATATAGTGAAACAGAGAAGGGTTATGCAAATCGACCATTGGTACTAGGTTTCACCATTCCACATTCTAAGGTCATTGTGTACATTAAAGATATCACAAATTAGAGGAAAAAAATTCATTCAAGTAAGGAAAATCATCTTAAAATTAATATAATGCAGGACTTATCATGTCCCACTCCCATTGAATCAATTTTAGAGATATAAGCTATCACATATACAGAGGAGATGAGGGATGAAACCATATGCCTACCAGCTTCTCATTGGGTTTCAGTGATGCTGTTGGAGTTGGTGGAATCTTCACTTCTTCATAACCCTTCATGTGTTTCCTTGTGGTTCCTTGAGGAAGGGAAGTTACTGTAAAACTGTCTGACCCTTCTCCACTACCAATCACGTCATCAAATGCCTCCTTCCGTTCACTTGCCAAAAGAAGGGATGAAAAATCATCAACACCAATATCATTATTGCCACTGTCTGCACTGCGCTTGCTACGTCTTTCCTCTTTCCTCCTAATCTTATCAAGCTGGCGTTCAGACTCTGTTTGTACAGTTACCTGCAGGCATATAAGATGAAACTTCATTTCATAATCTAGCCAAGTATCCACAATACATGAAGATAGCCAACACTACGAAGTTGTCATACCTGTGTACCATAAGTTGGCATCTTTGGTTGATTACCTGAGGTCATTTTCTCAGATTTCAGTATCGACAATCCATGTTGAATTGCATCCACTAGCTCTTTCCTATGCTGTAAAGCATGATATAATCAGATTATATGCAATTAATGTTTTTTCTCAAACAAATATTCCATTAGTGCCATAAGGTACAGAAAGCACACAAACAAATTCTTAAATAATGCAGCAATGAGGAGGCCTTCAATACCATGCCATTGCACAAATAAATAACAGTGCTGTTCTGTTAATCAGTCATGTGTTTCAACTTTTCTGGAAGAAGGATGTCATGATTGAACTATCACATAGTGAGCTCTCAGTTTGAATCTCACCCTCAAATATAATTCCAGGTTAACTGTAGTTCCTTGGATTCTTATCATGATAAAAGCGGAAGCATGCAAACTAATGAACCAAAGCAACAAAGGATCAGAGTTGAAGTCTGAAGTCCTCTAAAAAAAGAATTGTCAGAGAGAAATTTTTAAAAAAAAATACTGCCATGGAGTCAGCATGTAGTTAATACAATGACATACAGTTCTGTTGCGTGTTCAAGAAAAAAAAGAGAAAATTTGCAACATTTATGAAACAGACAAGGTTTTCTTCTGATTGGTACAAAAAACTGTACTGATTCTGGTGCTCTCCTATTAATTTCTCATTTCTTCCCCAGCCAATCTAATACCCGAATCTTGGCCATAATGTATCATTTGAACAAGTGGATGGCTTATAGTTATCATGTGATATCTAACAATAATTGAGTCTCCTAGGCCTTGTTTGTATACTAGAAACAAGTTACAAACATGCAGAACTAAGAGCAGCAAGACAAACCGTACAGTAAATAGTATGAAAGAAATATATGTAGAATAAACTTGAAAGAGAGACAACAAGGCCCCTTACCAAAAGAAGATCTTGAACTATTTCAAAAGCGGTGTCGCCAACCAGGTCCAAAAGTTCACCAGCTATCTGCAAAGTGGGAGCACCATATGATTGCAGAAACAAAAATTAAAACAGAGGCAATTTTCAGTAGAACGTTAAAAACCTGATCGCCTGCTTTATTTGATAGGAGCACTCTGCACAAGGTCATTGCAAGTTCATCTCCTGAGAGCATTGAGCCACCACTTTTAGTTATCAAAGCACACTGATCTTTCAGCCACCTCAAACTCACAGAACCCCTAACAGCAGTTGAATGACTAGTTGTGGATGTGCTCCAAGCATCATACTGCCATTTTTCAAATGGACCACTGCCCAATTCAGCACTTTCTAAGGGTGCGTCAAGAGAAACATCAACAATGAAACGGGCAAGTGGCTTGAAATCGAAGTCTGCTCCAAATTCAATTCTATCATTTTCATTTACATCATCCGCTATTCTGTGTACAGATTCATAGGCACTTGCTCGTTGAAGGGAATCGAGCTTCTGAGCTAACTGAGCTAGCTTTTTCAAAACTGAGTCTTGTACAGTGTAGCCCACAAGGCTCTCCAACTCATTCCTGATGAGACATAAACCATGTAAGTAGTGTGAATCCAGCAGAAAGAACTTGATCTTATAGCATCCACATGATACAGAAAACCACGCAGAGTGATAGTATTCTGAAAGATGATGTAACACGGCTCAAATAATTGATGCAACCAAACTATTGCCCAGGAGATTATGGCCATCTGCCATCTAGACCTCGGTAATTTACTACTGGCAGTTTAAGAGCTCCCGAGTTGCAATGCATAGAATTGAACCTCATTTAAGAGCACAAAAGCCAAACGAATTGCCAAGTTTGTGAGGCTTGAAAAAAGAGAGACATGGCATGTTTGTTTGCTACCTTTTGGAAAGGACTTTTTTAGCACCAACATACTCCGTGTCATCGCCACCAAATAGAGTATATACAGTCTGCGCAACTTGGTAGAGTTCTTCAGACACTGCCTCTCCGCTCAACAACTCCACAACGGCCCCGATAAATTGTTTATACGCCTGACGCACTTCGCTGGAAGCTGCAACCAAGTCGCAGTTTCGACCAATTAAACTGAAATCAAAATCACAGGCAAGCACGCAAACACCCAGAAGGGAAGAGTGGGGGAAGGCCAAAACATCACAGCTCTGAGCTCTAGGCTCTAAAAAAGGGAGCTCGAGGGGTTTGGAAACCTTACCATCGTCCCAGCCAGGCACGATTTTCCGAGCGAACTTCCACTCGTCATGCGGCCTGCGGAGATAATAAACGGAACGAAATCGTCAGGTTTCCTCCGCAGCGATTGGAATTCGGGGACAGTGAGGCACCAGCGATTGGCGGAGGGGAGGGAGCGGAACCTGGGGAGGGTGAGAGCCTGGAGGGCGCTCTTGCGGAGGAGGTAGGCCTGATCAGCGTCGTAGTGGCCGCGGAGCGCGCTCGTCAGGCGCGGAAGCGGTGCGAGCATCTCGGAGTTGGATCGCAGCGCGCCGGCGGGAGGAGCTTCGGTAAATGTTAGGGCTATTTTGGAAGTCGAAATACCGGAGCCGACGAGAGTCAAAATTGAATAAGTCAATCTCCTCCGGTTCGTGGCTCCCAGGTGTACAGGGAGGGCCTATTTATATAGATAATGCAAATATAGATACGGTCACGTGATTTTATCTAACAAGACAAAGAAAATAGAGATAGAATCACATGATCTTATCCAATAAATCTCACATTTACGCTAAATCTATAAAATTGTTTCCCCAAACACCACTAAGATGCTAAATTTAAATATCAACCTGGTTTGACGGGCGTGAGGCAAGAAGTGGAGGGAAGTGGGATCTATATTAGAAGAGATAAATACGATATTCCTGATCTGATACCCGCGGACGATCCCTAGCCTAGCTTGGCAATCCCTTGAAAATGCAATGCATTTTCCAAATTGCTTTTTCTCAAAAAAACTCTCAAATCAACTCACGCATATTCCCTTGCTTCTGTTAACTACGTATATCTCCTGTTTCTATACTTGCTAGCTAGCAACCTCTTATCACACAGAAAGCTTCGTCTAAAGAATCATTAGATTTGCAACTGTAGCACGGCTTCGTATCATCAAAATAACCTCTCTTCTGGAACGCAATAGAAACAGCTTCAGCACCAACTGTTAAACATTGCAAGTAATAGAGATTATTCAAATGGTTGCCCTTCAAGATAATACGATTGCCACGAGAAACCTTAAGAACACCATTAATAGCAGCAAAATTGAATCCAATTGCTTTTAAAGTGCTCAAAGAAATAAGATTTCTCTTCAATTTTGGAACAAAACGGACATCGATAAGTTTCTTAATACCGTCATCATGAACTTGGATATAAATAGAGCTGATTTCAATAATCTCGCATGTGGATCCATCTCCAATAACAATCTCAACAGCATGAGACTAAACATAATCAGAAAATCAATCTCTATGCGAACAAATATGAAAAGTGCAGGCGCAATCGAGAATCCAAAAAGAGCACTTTTCAACAGAAGCAACAAATAGAGTTTCTCCACTATCCAAAGTTTCAACAAAACTAACTTCAGTAGAAAACTTATCCAATTCTTTTTTTTCTTTCTCTCCTCTTTATTTCTCACCTTGGGGCATTGAGAAATATGATGAGTATTTTTTTCTACAATAACGGCAATAAAGATTGGATTTATGATCTCCAGATCCCCGAACAATTAAACATTCGTCTTTGGGTTCAGAACGAGAATCAACATCAAAAATTTCTTTGGACAACAAATTTGACTTAACAATCACAAAAGGACAGTGAAGTATGGTTACCATAAAGCAAATTTTCCTTAAAATGCTTAAAAGAAGCGGGCAATGAGACTACCAACAAAATTGCTTTATCTTCATCATTTATTTTCATATCAAGGCTCTCAAGGTCCACATTAATTGAATTAAATTCATTAAAATGTGACTGAATAGATGTACTTTCTGCCATACGAATAGTATAAAGGCGCTCTGAGACGGGGCCTATTAGCAAGACTCTTAGTCATATATAGCTCCTACAATTTCTTCCACAATTATGTTGCAAATTTTGCATCCATTACTTCACGCAGAACATCAGGAGATAAACTGAGTTGCAAGCCGGACAAAGTTTTTCATCAAGATCTTCTCATTTATCATCAGTCACTAGTTAGAGGCCTGTGCGTTGCAACGGTATATATCTGACATGATTTAAATTTGGAGATAATAATTTGTAAAAATCTGTCGGCGATGTGCTATAGTCTTCCCGCCTGTTGCCTCTGACACCTCCTTGTCGCCAACATTCCCCCGGGCTTGTGAACCAGCATGCCCCCAGGCTGGTGCATCTGGAAAACGCACCTTCAAGGCTGCTTCGTCCTCCCATGTCGCTAGCTCCTTGGACATGCCTGACCACAGCACTTGAACTTGGGCGATGAAATCTCCTCCTCGCTCAATCATACGCCGCTGCAAAATCTGTAATGGAATCTGCACAGGCACCTCCTCCTGAGGCAACTGTGAAGAAAGAGACACATTACGGCCAACAGAACGCTTCAACTGCGAAACATGAATTACAGGATGAATGGCACTGGCTGGAGGAAGCTGAAGACGATAAGCCACTGCACCAGTATGCTCCACAATCTGATAGGGCCCAAAAAACTTGATAAACAATTTGTTGTTGGATCGAGTTGCAATGGATGACTGAATGTAAGGTTGAAGTTTAAGATAAACCCAATCCCCAACAGCAAATGTCCTCTCTGAACGATGTTTATCTGCTTGCCTCTTCATGAGGTCTTGTGCATGAGTCAGATGAAGTTTAACCACTCTGGTCATCAGCTCCCGATCGCGCACCCAGTCTGCCACCTCTAAATTTGGAGTCGCATGTTCAGGGACAATTCCAAAATGGCGAGGAGCAAAACCATATAACACCTCAAAAGGCGAACGACCCAAAGACTCCTGAAAACTGGTGTTGTACCAATATTCAACAACAGACATCCAATGCGACCACTTAGCTGGACAAGTATGCACAAAACATAGGAGAAATGTCTCCAAACATTGGTTTAACCTTTCAGTCTGTCCATCTGACTGCGGATGATATGCTAAAGACATAGACAACTGAGTATCGGTCAGATGAAACAGTTGCTGCCAGAACGAACTTGTGAAAATTCTATCTCTGTCAGATATTATATTGACAGGTAACCCATGAAGCTTGTAAAACGAGTCCAAAAAGAGCTTAGCTACTTTAACTGCTGTGAATGGATGTGACAGAGGCAAGAAATGACCATACTTTGAAAACTTGTCAACAACCACTAAAATGCAGTTAAAGCGCATTGACTGGGGTAACCATTCAATAAATCTAATGAAATGGTATGCCAAGCTTGAGGTGGAACCTTGAGAGGCTGCAGTAATCCAGGATACTTAGCCCGTTCTGGCTTAGCCTGCTGACAGACGCCACAAGACTGCACATACTCCCGCACCGCGGACTTCATACCGGGCTAATAGAACAAATGTTTCAGTTTCTGATAAGTAGCAGGAACACCAGAATGACCTCCCACAGCCGAGTCATGTAAAGCCTTCAGCACTCGCTGTTGCATAGAGAGATTCCCAGCCAACCATACTGAAAGTCGCCTAGAGGGGGGGTGAATAGAGCGAATCTGGAATTTATAAACTTAAGCACAACTACAAGCCGGGTTAGCGTTAGAAATATAAACGAGTCCGAGAGAGAGGGCGCAAAACAAATCGTGAGCAAATAAAGAGCGAGACACGGTGATTTGTTTTATCGAGGTTCGGTTCTTGCAAACCTACTCCCCGTTGAGGTGGTCACAAAGACCGGATCTCTTTCAACCCTTTCCCTCTCTCAAACGGTCACCTAGACCGAGTGAGCTTCTCTTCTCAATCAAACGGAACACAAAGTTCCCGCAAGGACCACCACACAATTGGTGTCTCTTGCCTTGGTTACAATTGAGTTTGATCACAAGAAGAATGAGAAAGAAAAGAAGCGATCCAAGCGCAAGAGCTCAAATGAACACAACAAATCTCTCTCTCTCTAATCACTAAAGCTTTATGTGGAGTTGGGAGAGGATTTGATCTATTTGGTGTGTCTTGTAATGAATGCTATAGCTCTTGTAAGGTGTAGAAGTGTAGAAACTTGGATGCCATTGAATGTGGGGTGGTTGGGGTATTTATAGCCCCAACCACCAAAAATGGTTGTTGGAAGTGTGCTGTCGCATGGCGCACCGGACAGTTCGGTGCGCCACCGGACACTGTCTGGTGCGCCAACCACGTCAGCAGACCGTTGAGGTTCGACCGTCGGAGCTCTAACTTATGGGGCCTCTGGGCTGTCCGGTGGTGCATCGGACAGGTCCTGTAGACTGTCCGGTGCGCCAACTGCGCGTGCTCTGACTCTGGCGCGCACTGTAGCGCATTGAATGCGGTTGCAGTCGACCGTTGCGCGCGAAGTAGCCGTTGCTCTGCTGGCACACCGGACAGTCCGGTGTGACACCGGACACAGTCCGGTGAACTATAGCGGAGCGCCCTCTGATTTTTCCGAAGGTGGCGAGTTCAGCGTCAAGTGCCCTGGTGCACCGAACACTGTCCGGTGGCACACCGGACAGTCCAGTGCGCCAGACCAGGGTGCCTTTGGGTTGTATTTTGCTCTCTTTGTTTGAACCCTTTCTTGGTCTTTTTATTGGCTTAGTGTGAACCTTTGGCACCTGTAGAACTTTTAGACTAGAGCAAACTAGTTAGTCCAATTATTTGTGTTGGGCATTTCAACCACCAAAATCAATTAGGAAAAAGGTGTAAGCCTAATTTCCTTTCAATCTCCCCCTTTTTGGTGATTGATGCCAACACAAACCAAAGCAAATATAGAAGTGCATAATTGAACTAGTTTGCATAATTGTAAGTGCAAAGGTTACTTAGAATTGAGCCAACATAAATTCTCATAAGATATGCATGGATTGTTTCTTTATCTTTAACATTTTGGACCACGCTTGCACCACATGTTTTGTTTTTGCAAATTCTTTTGTAAATTGTTTTCAAAGTCCTTTTGCAAATAGTAAATGTTAATGAATAAAATTTTGAGAAGCATTGTCAAGATTTGAAAATTTTCTCCCCCTGTTTCATATGCTTTTTCTTTGACTTAAACAAAACTCCTCCTCAATAAATTCCTCCTCTTAGTATTCAAGAGGGTTTTAAGATACCAATTTTTGAAGGTGCTACTTTCTCCCTTTTTTGAATATAATAAGATATCAATTGAAAAATTCATCATTTTAGAACCTTTTGAAAATGGGTGGTGGTGCGGTCCTTTTGCTTTGGGCTAATACTTTCTCCCCCTTTGGCATGAATCGCCAAAAACGGATACTTGAGTGAAATATAAGCCCTTTTTTGACTACTTTCTCCCCCTTTGGTGAACAAAACATGAGTGAAGATTATACCAAAGTTGGAGAGTTGCTTGGAGCGACGATGAAGGATGAGTTATGGAGTGGAGTGGAAGCCTTTGTTTTCGCCGAAGACTCCAATTCCCTTTCAATACACCTATGACTTGGTTTGAAATATCCTTGAGAACACATGAGTCATAGCACATGAAAGAGATATGATCAAAGGTATATTTATGAGCTACGTGTGCAAAACATCAAAAGAAATTCCTAGAACCAAGAATATTTAGCTCATGCCTAAGTTTGTTAAAAGTTTATTCATCTAGTGGCTTGGTAAAGATATCGGTTAATTGTTCTTTAGTGTTAATGTAAGCAATCTCGATATCCCTTTTTTGTTGGTGATCCCTTAAGAAATGATACCGAATGGCTATGTGTTTAGTGCAGCTATGCTCAACGGGATTATCCACCATGCGGATTGCACTCTCATTATCACATAGAAGGGGAACTTTGGTTAGTTTGTAACCATAGTCCCTAAGGGTTTGCCTCATCCAAAGTAGTTGCGCGCAACAATGACCTGTGGCAATATACTCGGCTTCGGCGGTAGAAAGAGCTACGGAATTTTGCTTCTTTGAAGCCCAAGACACCAGAGACCTTCCCAAGAACTGGCAAGTCCCCGATGTGCTCTTTCTATTAATTTTACACCCCGCCCAATCGGCATCCGAATAACCAATTAAATCAAATGTGGATCCCCGAGGGTACCAAAGCCCAAACTTAGGAGTATGAACTAAATATCTCAAGATTCGTTTTACGGCCGTAAGGTGAGCTTCCTTAGGGTCGGCTTGGAATCTTGCACACATGCATACGGAAAGCATAATGTCTGGTCGAGATGCACATAAATAGAGTAAAGAGCGTATCATCGACCGGTATACCTTTTGATCGACGGATTTACCTCCCGTGTCGAGGTCGAGATGCCCATTGGTTCCCATGGGTGTCTTGATGGGTTTGGCATCCTTCATCCCAAACTTACTTAGAATGTCTTGAATATACTTCGTTTGGCTAATGAAGGTGCCCTCTTGGAGTTGTTTTACTTGAAATCCCAAGAAGTACTTCAACTCCCCCATCATAGACATCTCGAATTTTTGTGTCATGATCCTACTAAATTCCTCACATGTAGATTCGTTAGTAGACCCAAATATAATATCATCAACATAAATTTGGCATACAAACAAATCATTGTCAAGAGTTTTAGTGAATAGAGTAGGATCGGCCTTTCCGACTTTGAAGCCATTAGTGATAAGAAAATCTCTTAGGCATTCATACCATGCTCTTGGGGCTTGCTTGAGCCCATAAAGCGCCTTAGAGAGTTTGTATACGTGATTAGGATACTCACTATCTTCAAAGCCGGGAGGTTGCTCAACATAGACCTCTTCTTTGATTGGTCCATTGAGGAAAGCACTTTTCACGTACATTTGGTAAAGCTTAAAGCCATGGTAAGTAGCATAGGCAAGTAATATGCGAATTGATTCAAGCCTAGCTATGGGTGCATAGGTTTCATCGAAATCCAAACCTTCGACTTGTGAATACCCCTTGGCCACAAGTCGGGCTTTGTTCCTTGTCACCACACTATGCTCATCTTGCTTGTTGCGGAAGACCCACTTGGTTCCTACAACATTTTGGTTAGGACGTGGAACTAAATGTCATACCTCATTCCGAGTGAAATTGTTGAGCTCCTCTTGCATCGCCACCACCCAATCCAAATCTTGTAGTGCTTCCTCTACCCTGTTGGCTCAATAGAGGAAACAAAAGAGTAATGTTCACAAAAATGAGCAACATGAGATCGAGTAGTTACCCCCTTTTGAATATCGCCGAGGATGGTGTTCACGGGGTGATCTCGTTGGATTGCTTGGTGGACTCTTGGGTGTGGCGGTCTTGGAACTTGTTCATCTTCCTCATCTTGATCATGGGCATCTCCCCCTTGATCATTGCTTTCTTCTTGAGGTGGCTCAACATCTTGATCTTCTTCTTTATCATTTTGAGCCTCATCCTCATCTTGAGTTGGTGGAGATGCTTGTGTGGAGGAAGATGGTTGATCTTGTGCATTTGGAGACTCTTTGGATTCCTTAGGACACACATCCCCAATGGACATGTTCCTTAGCGCGACACACGGAGCCTCTTCATCACCTATCTCATCAAGATCAACTTGCTCTACTTGAGAGCCGTTAGTCTCATCAAACACAATGTCACAAGAAACTTCAACTTGTCCAGAGGACTTGTTAAAGACTCTATATGCCCTTGTGTTTGAATCATATCCTAGTAAAAAGCCTTCTACGACCTTAGGAGCAAATTTGGACTTTCTTCCTCTTTTAACAAGAATAAAACATTTGCTATCAAAGACTCTAAAATATGAAACATTGGGCTTTTTACCGGTTAGGAGTTCGTATGATGTCTTCTTGAGGATTCGGTGTAGATACAACCGGTTGATGGCGTAGCAAGCGGTGTTGACCGCCTCGGCCCAAAACCGATCCGATGTCTTGTACTCATCAAGCATGATTCTTGCCATGTCCAATAGAGTTCTATTCTTCCTCTCCACTACACCATTTTGTTGTGGCGTGTAGGGAGAAGAGAACTCATGCTTGATGCCCTCCTCCTCAAGGAAGCCTTCAATTTGAGAGTTCTTGAACTTCGTCCCGTTGTCGCTTTAATTTTCTTGATCCTTGAGCCAAACTCGTTTTGAGCCCGTCTCAAGAATCCCTTTAAGGTCTCTTGGGTATGAGATTTTTCCTGCAAAAAGAACACCTAAGTGAAGCAAGAATAATCATCCACAATGACTAGACAGTACTTACTCCCGCCGATGCTTATGTAAGCTATCGGACCGAATAGGTCCATGTGTAGGAGCTCGAGTGGCCTGTCAGTCGTCATAATGTTCTTGTGTGGATGATGAACACCAACTTGCTTCCCTGCCTGACATGCGCTACAAATCCTGTCTTTCTCAAAATGAACATTTGTTAGTCCCAAAATGTGTTCTCCCTTTAGAAGCTCGTGAAGATTCTTCATTCCAACATGTGCTAGTCGGCGATGCCAGAGCGAGCCCATGTTAGTCTTAGCAATTAAGTAAGTGTCGAGTTCAGCTCTATCGAAATCTACTAAGTATAGCTGACCCTCTAACACTCCCTTAAATGCTATTGAATCATCACTTCTTGTAAAGACAATAACACCTACATCTGTAAAAAGACAGTTGTAGCCCATTTTGCATAATTGAGAAACTGAAAGCAAGTTGTAATCTAAAGAGTCTACAAGAAAAACATTGTAAATGGAATGGTCGGGAGATATAGCAATTTTACCCAATCATTTGACCAAACCTTGGTTTCCATCCCCGAATGTGATCGCTCTTTGGGGATCTTGGTTTTTCTCGTAGGAGGAGAACATCTTCTTCTCCCCTGTCATGTGGTTTGTGCACCCGCTATCGATGATCCAACTTGAGCCCCCGGATGCATAAACCTACAAAACAAGTTTAGTTCTTTATTTTAGGTACCCAAATGGTTTTGGGTCCTTTGGCGTTAGATACAAGAACTTTGGGTACCCAAACACAAGTCTTTGATCCCTTGTGTTTGCCCCCAACATACTTGGCAACTATCTTGCCGGATTTGTTAGTTAAAACATAAGATGCATCAAAAGTTTTAAATAAAATGTCATGATCATTTGATGCAGTAGGAGTTTTCTTCTTAGGCAATTTAGCACGGGTTGATTGCCTAGAGCTAGATGTCTCACCCTTATATATAAAAGCATGATTAGGGCCAGAGTGAGACTTCCTAAAATGAATTCTCCTAATTTTGCTCTCGGGATAACCGACAGGGTACAAAATGTAACCCTCGTTATCCTGAGGCATGGGAGCCTTGCCCTTAACAAAATTAGACAATCTTTTAGGAGGGGCATTAAGTTTGACATTGTCCCCCTTTTGGAATCCAATGCCATCTTTGATGCCAGGGCGTCTCCCACTATAGAGCATGCTTCTAGCAAATTTAAATTTTTCGTTTTCTAAGTCATGCTCGGCAATTTTAGCATCTAATTTTGCTATATGATCATTTTGTTGTTTAATTAAAGTCATGTGATCATGAATAGCATCAATGTTAATATCTCTACATCTAGTGCAAATAATGGCATGCTCAATGGTAGATGTAGAGGGTTTGCAAGAACTAAGTTCAACAATCTTAGCACGTAAAATATCATTGTTATCTCTAAGATTGGAAATGGAAGCATTGCAAACATCTAATTCTTTAGCCTTAGCAATTATTTTTTCATTTTCAATCTTAAGGCTAGCAAGAGAGACATTCAATTATTCAATCTTAGCAAGTTAACATTATCATTTCTACGATTGGGAATTGAAATATCACAAACATTTGAATCAACCTTAGCAATAAGTTTAGCATTTTCATTTCTAAGGTTAGCAATAGTATCATGACAAATGCTTAGCTCACTAGATAATTTTTCACATTTTTCTACTTCTAGAGCATAAGCATTTTTCACCTTAACATGTTTCTTATTTTCCTTAATTAGGAAGTCTTCTTGGGAGTCCAAGAGATCATCCTTCTCATGAATAGCACTAATTAATTCATTTAACTTTTCCTTTTGTTGCATGTTAAGATTGGCAAAAAGGGTGCACAAATTATCCTCCTCATCACTACAATTATCCTCATCACTAGAGGTTTCATATTTAGTGGAGGATTTTGATTTTACCTTCTTCTTTCTGTCGTCCTTTGCCATGAGGTACTTGTGGCCGACGTTGGGGAAGAGAAGACCCTTGGTAACGGCGATGTTTGTGGCGTCTTGTCGGAGGAGGAGTCGGTGGAGCTCTCGTCGGAGTCCCATTACCGGCAAATATGGGCATCGCCGCCCTTCTTCTTGTAGTACCTCTTCTTCTCCTTTCTTCTCCCCTTCTTGTCGTCGCCCCAGTCACTATCACTAGATAACAGACATTTAGCAATGAAATGACCGGGCTTACCACATTTGTAGCATAACTTCTTGGAACGGGGCTTGTAATCTTTCCCCTTCCTTTGCTTGAGGATTTGGCGGAAGCTCTTGATGATGAGCGCCATCTCCTCATTGTCGAGCTTAGAGGCGTCGATGGGTTGTCTACTTGATGTAGACTCATCTTTCTCCTCTGTCGCCTTGAATGCAACCGGTTGTGCTTCGGACGTGGAGGGGCCATCTAGCTCGACGATTTTCTTTGAGCCTTTGATCATCAACTCAAAGCTCACAAAATTCCCTATTACTTCCTCGGGAGTCATTAGTGTATATCTAGGATTGCCACGAATTAATTGAACTTGAGTAGTGTTAAGGAAAACAAGTGATCTAAGAATAACCTTAACCATTTCATGGTCATCCCATTTTTTGCTTCCGAGGTTGCGCACTTGTTTCACCAAGGTTTTGAGCCGATTGTACATGTCTTGTGGCTCCTTCCCTTGGCAAAGCCGGAACCGACCGAGCTCCCCCTCGATCGTCTCCCGCTTGGTGATCTTGGTCACCTCGTCTCCTTTGTGTGCGGTCTTTAGCACGTCCCAAATCTCCTTTGCGTTTTTTAACCCTTGCACTTTATTATACTCCTCTCGACTTAGAGAGGCGAGGAGTATAGTTGTGGCTTGGGAGTTGAAGTGTTGGATTTGTTCGACCTCCTCCGAGTTGTAATCCTTGTCTCCCTTCTTTGGTACCTGCACTCCATACTCAATAATATCTCATATGCTTTTGTGGAGTGAGGTTAGGTGATGCCTCATTTTATCACTCCACATAGAATAATCTTCACCTTCAAACATAGGTGGTTTGCCTAATGGAACAGAGAGTAATGGAGTGCGTCTAGAAATGCGAGGATAGCGAAGGGGCATCTTACTATACTTCTTGCGCTCATGACGCTTTGAAGTAGTGGAGGCCGATTTCAAGCCGGAGGTGGAGGGTGACGAAGAGTCGGTCTCGTAGTAGACCACCTTTCTCATCTTCTTCTTCTTGTCACCCATCCGATGGGACTTGATGGAGGAAGAGGATTCCTCCTTGTGCTTGTGGGCGGACTCCCTTGAGTGTGTTCTTCCCGAGCTTGCGGACTTGTCGCCGGTCCCAAGATCCCTCTTGGCGGATGCTCCCGACATCACTTCGAGCGGTTAGGCTCTAATGAAGCACCAGGCTCTAATACCAATTGAAAGTCGCCTAGAGGGGGATGAATAGGGCGAATCTGAAATTTATAAACTTAAGCACAACTACAAGCCGGGTTAGCGTTAGAAATATAAACGAGTCCGAGAGAGAGGGCGCAAAACAAATCGTGAGCAAATAAAGAGCGAGACACGGTGATTTGTTTTACCGAGGTTCGGTTCTTGCAAACCTACTCCCCGTTGAGGTGGTCACAAAGACCGGGTCTCTTTCAACCCTTTCCCTCTCTCAAACGGTCACCTAGACCGAGTGAGCTTCTCTTCTCAATCAAACGGAACACAAAGTTCCCGCAAGGACCACCACACAATTTGTGTCTCTTGCCTTGGTTACAATTGAGTTTGATCACAAGAAGAATGAGAAAGAAAATAAGCGATCCAAGCGCAAGAGCTCAAATAAACACAACAAATCTCTCTCTCTAATCACTAAAGCTTTATATGGAGTTGGGAGAGGATTTGATCTCTTTGGTGTGTCTTGTAATGAATGTTATAGCTCTTGTAAGGTGTAGAAGTGTAGAAACTTGGATGTCATTGAATGTGGGGTGGTTGGGGTATTTATAGCCCCAACCACCAAAAATGGTTGTTGGAAGTGTGCTGTCGTATGGCGCACCGGACAGTCCGGTGCGCCACCGGACACTGTCCGGTGCGCCAACCACGTCAGCAGACCGTTGAGGTTCGACCGTTGGAGCTCTGACTTATGGGGCCTCTGGGATGCCCGGTGGTGCACCAGACATGTCCTGTAGACTGTCCGGTGCGCCAACTGCGTGTGCTCTGACTCTGGCGCGCACTGTAGCTCATTGAATGCGGTTGCAGTCGACCGTTGCGCGCGAAGTAGTCGTTGCTGCGCTGGCACACCGGACAGTCCGGCGTGACACCGGACACTGTCCAGTGCTTCACCGGACAGTTCGGTGAACTATAGCGGAGCGCCCTCTGATTTTCCCGAAGGTGGCGAGTTCAGCGTCGAGTGCCCTGGTGCACCGGACACTGTCCGGTGGCACACCGGACAGTCCGGTGCGCCAGACCAGGGTGCCTTTGGGTTGTCTTTTGCTCTCTTTGTTTGAACCATTTCTTGGTCTTTTTATTGGCTTAGTGTGAACCTTTGGCACCTGTAGAACTTATAGACTAGAGCAAACTAGTTAGTCCAATTATTTGTGTTGGGCATTTCAACCACCAAAATCAATTAGGAAAAAGGTGTAAGCCTGATTCCCTTTCACATACCCTGCCCTTGTGGCAAATCACCCCTTGATGCATCGAGAAAGGACCCAAAACCTCCTTTTGCAGACTCAACTTAGTGAGTAACTCATGGCTATATGGATCATTAGCATAAGCAGCTACCACTTCCTGCAACCGTTCTGGGGTAATCTGAGATATAGCAGTACACTGAACCGTGTTCCTTGGCTGCCTAGAGAGAGCATCTGCAGCCCCATCTCAATCCCCTTCTTGTACACAATTTTATACTGCAGTCCAGCCAGTTTAGTGTACATCTTTTGTTGCCATACAGTCATCTGTAAAATGACAAAGATAATAAAGTCACATTTTTCCAACGGAGACCATAATTAATTTATTTCCATAATGTATGACTGTCATCTATGAAAACAAAGAGTGAGTTACATTCTTAGATCGGATACCATGGTAAAAAACAAAGATAATAGACTCACATCTTAAATCGGAGACCATAATTAGTTTATTTCCACAATGTATGTTCTCCTCTGCTGATACGAAGTCGAGCTGAGAGAAGAACACTAAAATATTTTCTTGTAAAAAAAACACATACACGAGGTTTCATCAAAGTAGCAGGTAACTGAGGTATCACAAGATCCATTTTTGTTAGCGATGAAAATGAAAAATATGGGCAAATTTGACCACATATTACTACCTTATAGGCGGATATGGGTGTTGTCTATTATCAATATAAGAGTGAAAAGGAAATTTGTTCTATGCATATGCCTCATACTTTTATTTCTATGTCTGAACACAAGCAACTTATCATGACGCGAGCGCTATGATGCCCCATGCCTTTATTTTTAGTGAAATTTGGATCCATACCATTAAAAGATCACCACTTTAGATACATACCATTACTATCTCACTTACATGTGGGTCCACATGAGCCAATGACATGTGGGGTCCATGGTATATATCTAAAGTTTGGATCTTTTAATGGTATAGATCCAATTGTTCCTTATTTTTATGTCTGAACTCAAGCAACTTATCATGACGCGAGCGGTAGGCATGGTCGTGGGCGAACCCGTGGTTGTGCCACAAAGGATATTATCATCTCTGATGCCCACACTGGCAAAGGTTCGTTTAATGTAAAATAGCTTAACTCTACTTGATTACTTCAATTCTGTATGTACGGCGGAGCGTATGCTTTTGTAAACTTCATCAAAGTTGCCTTTACTTTGCATCACAACAGATTTTGCAACCTAATAAAATTATGTGCAGTCGTCCTTTGACCATTAAAATTTTGGAAAAATCATTTAAGCTTGCTTCTGAGATGTTTGGATTCATGCAACATGTAAGACATGTCAGAGTTAATAACATCAATCTGGTCGGGATATGGACACCTGCACTTTGTTTCAGTGTTAAGTTGTCCATGCAAATTGCTTAATTGTAGCTCTTAACAAAAAGCGACTTGCACGGGCAGATTTGACCACAGATTGGTGGTGACAGGCCGTAAGAAAATGTGCATGGAAAGTCAAGCTGATCACGCAGTGCAGTCCTAGTCCAACCAAAGGTGGCAAGAAATCGATAACAAATTTGTGGCTGGGCCACGACGGATGTGAGAGGGAGAAGCAGCGAATACAATAGAGGCAGTATGACATTATACGTGTGGGTCGAGGATGAGTTCGTGGATATGGTAGTGGAAGGTGCGGAAGCACTCCCCCCACGGTGCAGGAGGCGACGAAGCTGTCGGGGACCATAATTAGGGGTACCCTCAAGACGCCTAATTCTCAGCTGGTAACCCCCATCAGCATAAAGCTGCAGAGGCATGATGGGTGCGATTAAGTCAGGGATCAGTCCATACGAGCGACTCGATCACGCCTCGCCCGAGCCTAGCCTCGGGCAAGGGCAGCCGACCCCGAGGGGTTTCCATCTCGCCCGAGGCTCCCCTTTTTTAACGACGGACACGTCTCCGGCTCGCCCGAGGCCTTGCCTTCGCTAAGAAGCAACCCTGACTAAGTCGCCGCGCCGACCGACCGAGTCGCAGGAGCATTTAACGCAAAGGTGGCCTGACACCTTTATCTTGACGCGCGCCCCCCCGGCAGAGCCGAAGTGACCGCCGTCACTTCGCCGCTCCACTGACCGGTCTGACAGAAGGACAGCGCCGCCTGCGCCACTCCGACTGCAGTGCCACTGGACAGAGTGAGACTGACAGGCAGTCAAGCCTTACCAAAGGCGCCATAGGAAGCTCCGCCCGACCCAGGGCTCGGACTCGGGCTAAGCCCCGGAAGACGGCGAACTCCGCTCCGCCCGACCCAGGGCTCGGACTCGGGCTAAGCCCCGGAAGACGGCGAACTCCGCTCCGCCCGACCCAGGGCTCGGACTTGGGCTAAGCCCCGGAAGACGGCGAACTCCGCTCCGCCCGACCCAGGGCTCGGACTCAGGCTAAGCCCCGGAAGACGGCGAACTCCGCTCCGCCCGACCTAGGGCTCGGACTCGGGCTCAGCCCCAGAAGACGACGAACTCCACTTCGCCCGACCCCACGGCTCGGACTCCGCCCTGGCCTCCGCCGAACGACCTCCGCCTCGCCCGACCCAGGAGCTCGGGCTCGGCCTCGGCCATGGAAGACAGACTCGACCCCGGCTTCGGAGGAGCCTCCACGTCGCCCAACCTAGGGCACGGGCCAGCCACGTCAACAGGAAGCGCCATCATCACCCTACCCCGAGCCGACTCGGGCCGCAGAGAACAAGACCGACGTCCCATCTGGTTAGCTCCGCCAGATAGGCAATGATGGCGCCCCGCTAGCCCCGTGACGACGGCGGCTCTCAGCTCCCTTACGGAAGCAGGGGGACGTCAGCAAGGACCCAACCGCTCCGACAGCTGTCCCTCCGCTAGGCTCCTCCGACAGCCACGACATCACACCAGCAGGGTGCCAAGATCTCTCCAGCTGCCACATTGGCATGTACTTAGGGCGCTAGCTCTCCCCCCGCTAGACACGTAGCACTCTGCTACACCCCCGTTGTACACCTGGATCCTCTCCTTACGCCTATAAAAGGAAGGACCAGGGCCTTCTTAGAGAAGGTTGGCCGCGCGGAGACGAGGACGGGACAGGCGCTCTCTTGGGGCCGCTCGCTTCCCTCACCCGCGTGGACGCTTGTAACCCCCTACTGCAAGCGCACCCGACCTGGGCGCGGGACGAACACGAAGGCCGCGGGATTTCCACCTCTCTCACGCCCGTCTCCGGCCACCTCGCTTTCCCCCCTTCGCGCTCGCCCACGCGCTCGACCCATCTGGGCTGGGGCATGCGGCACACTCACTCGTCGGCTTAGGGACCCCCCGGTCTCGAAAGGCCGACAGTTGGCGCGCCAGGTAGGGGCACGCTGCGTGTTTGACGAGCAGTTTCCCATCAAGCTCCAGATGGGCAGTCTCCAACAACCTCTCCAACCCGGGATGGTGCTCCGTTTCGGGAGTCTTGAGTTCATGTCCCTCGACGGCAGCTACGACATGATACCCCTTCCACCGCCGCGCGACGACGACAATGGCGGCCGACAACCCGCCCACCGGCGGCGGAATCGACGACATCTTCCCCGCGTGGTGGAAGAACGACATTCGAGCTCGCCCTGTCCTCTCC
The DNA here is from genome assembly GCF_902167145.1 of Zea mays. Classification (NCBI taxonomy): domain Eukaryota; kingdom Viridiplantae; phylum Streptophyta; class Magnoliopsida; order Poales; family Poaceae; genus Zea; species Zea mays. Next base: position 153,418,571 of record NC_050104.1, on the reverse strand, counting down.
CCCGCCAACAGAGGAGGAGGCGGGGCAATCAAGGCCAAGCGGGAGGCCGCGCTTCGTCGGCTGTCGAGCGAATCGACGTCCCCAGCGCCACAACGGGGGGCGCGTCGGGCGTCAACCTCGCGTTTGAGCCGAAGGCGAGCGCTGTCCCCCCGCGACACGCCAACCCCGAGCAAGTGGACGACGCCAGCACGCTCACGGAGGGCCTGCAGGACGTCGCCCTCGTACCTAAGACGACGGCACGATCAGCCCCCGACGTGACTATGTCGCTCCTCGTCGATCAAAAGGTACTGACTGATTCCCATCCTACGTCATTTCGACTCGGCCTCAACCCGCCTAGCGACCTCGCTTTGGTGGGCGCTCTCGTTGAGGCGAGTGCAACCCCTCTGGGGTTTCGAATGCGGTCGCCCTGGGACCGATTGACGGACGTCTCGACCTACGGGCCCCCTGGGTCCGAGGAAGATGACGATCCCAGCATCTGCTGGGATTTCTCTGGATTTGGCAACCCCAGTGCCATGCGGGACTTTGTGACCGCATGTGACTACTGCCTCTCCGACTGTTCCGACGGTAGCCGCAGCCTTGACGACAAGGACTGCGGCCCAAGCCGCGAATGTTTCCACGTCGAGCTAGGGGATCCCTCCGAAGGCAACCGTCTCGGCATGCCGAAGGACGGTGATCTTCCTAGGCCGGCGCCTCGCGCCGACATCCCGCGGGAGCTAGCTGTGGTCCCCGTTCCGGCGGGGGGTCACGACCCACAGCTCGAGCAAGTCCGCGGGGCACAGGCCAGGCTCGACGAAGGAGCAGGAGCGCTCGAGTCGATCCGCCGGGACGTCGGGCAGGTATGGGCGGGCCAACCCCCGGCCGGAGAAATACGTCACCTGCCCCAGGATTTCCAGCACCGCGTCGCCAACGACGTCAGGGTCAGGCCGCCACCCGCATCCAGCGGGGTCGGTCAGAACCTGGCAGCCGCAGCGATACTCCTCCGCGCGATGCCGGAGCCATCAACCACCGAGGGTCGGCGAATCCAGGGAGAGCTCAAGAGTCTCCTGGAAGGCGCTGCGGCCCGACGGGCCGAGAGCTCTGCCTCCCGAAGGCAGGGATACCCCTCGGAACCTCATGCCGCAACTTCCCGATTCATGCGGGAAGCCTCGGTCTGCACCGGGCGCAAGCGCAACACCGCGCCTGCGGCCCCGGGCCACCTCGGCAACGAGCACCATCGTCGCGACCGTCGGGCCCACCTCGACGAAAGGGTGCGCTGAGGCTACCACCCCAGGCGTGGGGGACGCTACGACAGCGGGGAGGATCGGAGTCCCTCGCCGGAACCACCCGGTCCGCAGGCCTTCAATCGGGCCATCCGGCGGGCACCGTTCTCGACCCGTTTCCGACCCCCGGCTACTATCACAAAGTACTCGGGGGAAACGAGGCCAGAATTGTGGCTCGCGGACTACCGCCGGGCCTGCCAGCTGGGTGGAATGGACGACGACAACCTCATCATCCGCAACCTCCCCCTGTTCCTCTCCGACACTGCTCGCGCCTGGTTGGAGCACCTGCCTCCGGGGCAGATCTCCAACTGGGATGATTTGGTCCAAGCCTTCGCCGGAAATTTCCAGGGCACGTATGTGCGCCCTGGGAACTCCTGGGACCTCCGAAGCTGCCGACAGCAGCCGGGAGAGTCTCTGCGGGACTACATCCGGCGATTCTCGAAGCAGCGCACCGAGCTGCCCAACATCACCGACTCAGATGTCATCGGCGCGTTCCTTGCCGGCACCACCTGCCGCGACCTGGTGAGCAAGTTGGGTCGCAAGACCCCCACCAGGGCGAGCGAGCTGATGGACATCGCCACCAAGTTCGCCTCTGGCCAGGAGGCGGTCGAGGCCATCTTCCGAAAGGACAAGCAGCCCCAGGGCCGCCCGTCGGAAGAGGCTCCCGAGGCGTCTACTCCGCACGGCGCCAAGAAGAAAGGCAAGAAGAAGTCGCAAGCGAAACGCGACGCCGCCGACGCGGACCTTGTCGCCGCCGCCGAGTACAAGAACCCTCAGAAGCCCCCCGGAGGTGCTAACCTCTTCGACAAGATGCTCAAGGAGCCATGCCCCTACCATCAGGGGCCCGTCAAGCACACCCTCGAGGAGTGCGTCATGCTTCGGCGCCACTTCCACAAGGCCGGGTCACCCGCAGAGGGTGGCAGGGCCCGCGACGACGACAAAAAGGAAGATCACCAAGCAGGAGAGTTTCCTGAGGTCCGCGACTGCTTCATGATCTACGGAGGGCATGCGGCGAATGCCTCGGCTCGGTATCGCAAGCAAGAGCGCCGGGAGGTCTGCTCGGTGAAGGTGGCGGCGCCAGTCTACCTAGACTGGTCCGACAAGCCCATCACCTTCGACCAAGCTGACCACCCCGACCACGTGCCGAGCCCGGGGAAATACCCGCTCGTCGTCGACCCCATCGTCGGCGCGGCGACGTCAGGCTCACCAAGGTCCTGATGGATGGGGGTAGCTGCCTCAACATCATCTACGCCGAGAACCTCATGCTCCTGCGCGTCGATCTGTCCTCCGTCCGAGCAGGCGCTGCGCCCTTCCACGGGATCATTCCTGGGAAGCGCGTCTAGCCCCTCGGACGGCTCGACCTCCCTGTCAGCTTCGGAACGCCCTCCAACTTCCGAAGGGAGATTTTGACGTTCGAGGTGGTCGGGTTCCGAGGAACCTACCACGCGGTATTGGGGAGGCCATGCTACGCGAAGTTCATGGCCGTCCCCAACTACACCTACCTGAAGCTCAAGATGCCGGGCCCCAACGGGGTCATCACCGTCGGCCCCACGTACAAACACGCGTTCGAATGCGACGTGGAGTGCGTGGAGTACGCCGAGGCCCTCGCTGAGTTCGAGGCCCTCATCGCCGACCTGGAGAACCTCTCCAAAGAGGTGCCAGACGTGAAGCGACACGCCGACAACTTCGAGCCAACGGAGACGGTTAAGGCCGTCCCTCTCGACCCCAGTGGCGACGCCTCTAAGCAGATCCGGATCGGTTCCGAGCTCGACCCCAAGTAAGAAGCAGTGCTCGTCGACCTTCTCCGCGCGAACGCCGACGTTTTCGCGAGGAGTTCCTCGGGCATGCCCGGCATACCAAGGAATGTCGCCGAGCACTCGCCGGATATTCGGGCAGGAGCCCGACCCGTCAAATGGCCTCTGCGCGGATAACACCCGGGGGCTACGCACAACCCCGGGAAAGGCAGCTTGTCATCGTCGACATTCTGGAGCCCGGAACGCACAAGCTGGCCGGCGGTCAAGGCGGGGTCTACAGCAACGCTTGGAACGTCCGACAGCTACGTCGCTTCTACCCTTAAGACGTTTTCAAGCTGTCCGTACACCTCGCTCCCGCGCAAGTCTCAGTCATCAAGGAAGGGCCGGCCTCGCCTCGGCAGAGCCCGACCCTCCCTCGGGGGCTAAAAAGGGGGAACCCCTCTGCGTCGAGATTGGGTGTACTTCTCCACATCAAAAATTTTCGATCAAAAAGGGGCTTTTGCGTTCTCCCGGCTATGTCAGAAGCAGGGTCCCGAGGAGCGAACGCGGGTACATGTAAGTGGCGAGGCCGACTGAGCCGAGGAACTCTTATGCCTCCGGGTTAGGGACACCTCACTCATCACCTGCCACGAAAGATGACCCAACTCAGGAAGCCACCCTATTATTGACAAGCTAGGCCGGACACGCAAATTGAGAGAAAGGAGAGTACGACTTCATGCAAGAAAAACAAAGTGTTCAGGCCTCGGCGGCCGTGGTAAGACACACATTCAACAGAAACTGTTCCAACAGGAGTTAGGCGCCGCCTTGGGAAGGAGCCGCACCCTCAGTTCCGTCCCCGCCGTCGGTAAGGTCCATCTCAGCTTCCGGCGACGGCGCAGGGGGGAGGATCTCCGCCTCGAAGGTGGTCGCCAGCGCCGCGCTCGGACCCGCGGCGACCGCGTCGAGCCGCTGGATTTCCGCCAGGGCAGCTTCGTCTTTGTCAGGAAGACAATACCCCTCGCTAACTCGCTCCAGGTCCACAACGTAGTGGGAAGCGAGCACTGCGAAGGCCCGCCTGATGCCGTGGTGTAGCGCCTCGCGGAGCCTGCCGCGCGCGTGATCACCCAAGGCTTGAAGGCGGCTTTGAGGGGAGCTTCCTGAGGGGACGTCGCCGGAGCCAAGGACCCGATAAACGTCCGAGACGGCCTCGGACATGGCCGCGAGGTCAGCCTCCCTCTGCTCGGCAGCTCCGGCAAGTGCCTCGGCGAGCGCCTTGGCAGACTCGTCAAGGGCGGACTCGAGCTCTGCGAACAACCAGAAGAAAGACCTCAAGCACAAACAGAAGAAACAGACAAGAACAAGAACCAGGGACGGCCAAGGCGTACCTCCGGCTCGGGCACGCTGCTCCGAGGCCGAGGCTTGGGCTGCGGCTAGGTCGGTCGCGAGGGTCTCAGCCCGGCTTTCGGCCTCGGCAGCCCGGCCCCGAGATTGGTCCCGCTCCTCGACGACCTGGACGAACTCCGACCGCTGCCGTTGCGCCTCCGCGCGCGCTGCTGCCGCCTCGGCTCTCAGGTCAGCGCAGAGCAACTGGAGGTCCGCTATCTTGGCATCCTGCTGAGAAAGGCGCGCGGTAGCCCCGGCGAGCGAGGTCCTCAGGGATCGTAGCGAGCCCCAGACATCGACCTCGCGGCGGATGAACGACGACTTGGCGGCGCTCCGATCCGTCAGATCCTGGGGAGGGAAACAGGGCGTCACGACGAACGCCTCGCTCACAGAAAGGAAAAGGTATGCCTGAAACCGTTACCTGGAGGATTTTGGGGACGTCCCTGCAGAGAACCTCCAGCGACGACCGGAGCGACCCCACCGTTGCTTCAGCACGCTCGCGGAGCTCATCCGAGGACTGGTCCTCCTGTTCATCGTCGAGAACGAAGACAGGGTCCGAGGCCTCGCGGGTCCGGAATCGGAGCAACTGGCGCCGGGCCTCGGGGCTCCGCCGCACAGCGACGAGGCTGCCGCCCGGCTGGACGGATTGCGCGTCCACGCCCACCTCTTCTGAGGTACTGGGTGCCGACGCATCAGCCATCCCGACGCTGGCAGCAACCGGTCGCTCTCCGACTGGGACGGCGGTGACTTCGGTGGCGGCAGGCGCCAGCATGGCCGGCACGACAGGCGGGCTCGGGACCACGTCGGCGCCAGCCGCCTCCCCTATCACGATGGCCGCCTCGGCAGAAGAGCCCGCCTCGGGAACCTGCTCCCCAGAGACAGGCGACGCCCGAGCCCCCTGCGGTGAAACGCCCTGCGAAAGGGTCGGCTGGACGACAAGGCCCGGGGCGGCGCTGGCCGCCCAGACCGACGCCGTCTTAAGGACCTACCGGGGTGCCAGGTCGGTCTGGCCATGGCTTCGCTTGCTGAACAAAAAAGAAAAAAAGAGAAAGGGAAAATCACGGCCGAGACCTATGAATGGGAAGCCAAGACGAAGACATTCCGAGGTACTTACCCACTTCGGGCCATGATCCACCGTGCCTGGGGGGAGGTTTCTTGGATCCCGGCTCCCGAAACCGCCGCCGAGGTCCGCTTCACCGGCAACTTCGGCGCCACCCTTGCTTTGGACGCCGGGGGAGCAGATGGCCCGGGCACGGTCGCGATGACTTGAGGGTCACCCCCATGCGCTGCCGGTACGAGCGGCGGCCCCTGGGGAGCAGACGCCATGACCTGGCCCTCCGCAGCCACCTCAGCTCCTCCAGCCGAGGAGTCAGGTGACCTCTCGGGTCGCCCCCGTGCCTCGGGCCGAGACCCCGACGCCCCAACTCCGGGGACTGACGGTGTCGGCCCGCTCGGGGGCTGGCTCGACGGCTCCTGGCCACACCCCAAGCCGGGGCTGAGGCCGGGACGGGCGGCCATGTCGTCCTCCTCCTCATCATCGTCATCATCGTCGTCGGGTGTCTCCGGCGACGGCTCCCTTGGGAGTCCTTCCCTCTCCTGCTGGCGACGGCGCTTCTCCAAGGCGTCCCGAGCCCGCCTCCGCTCGCGGGCCCGGGCCTTCTCCGCGTCCTTCTTCTTCTTCTTCTCCTCCGCGGCGACCCGCCGCGCTGCCCGGTCCACCGTGTCCTCCGGGACCCGTGGCAGGGAGGGCTTGTGCCACCCCACCTCCTAAAGAAGGGGGGAAAGAAACCCAATCGTAAGAACCAGGAGCAACCCGGTGTATGAAGAAGGAAGGAGCGAACACTCACCAGAGTTACGCACCCCTGGTCGGGGCGCATCCGAAGCTGGGAGAAAGCGTGGGGGTCCGGCTTCCCCATCGCGGCCGACACCCGCCATTGGAGGGCGTCGAAGGGAAGGGGATCAGGGGACATTCGTGACCCCTCCCAGTCAGCCTCCGGGGTCATCTCCCAAAGCGGCAGCCGCCGCTCCGCTAAGGGAAGCACCCTCCGACGGTGGATGGCGGCAACCACTCCCGCAGCGGTGAGTCCCCCCTCCCGCAACGCCTTCAGGGCCTGGAGAAGGGGCTCGAGGTTCTTCTGTCTCTCGTGTGGGGTCCCATGACGCCAGGCGTCGGTGGCGGCGGTGACTACCCGCTGGGAGAACGGCGGGAGCAACTCACCGTCATTCCGAAGGTAGAACCACCGGCGCTGCCACCCCTTGCTCGAGGACGCGAGGACGGCAGGGATGTACTGCGACGCCCGCGACTACCTCAACAAGAGGGTGCAGCCGCCGGCCCGCACCGCTGCACGAACCTTCCTCTCCCCCGTCGGCAAGGCAAAAAGCTCGACGAAGAAGAGATGAGTCCACAAATCCCAATGGGGGGCGATTCCCAAATACCCCTCGCACACCGCTACGAAGATAGCGGCCTGCGAGATGGAGTTGGGGGTGAGGTTATGCAACTCCACCCCATAGTGGAACAGGATGGCCCGCATAAAGCGGCCCGTCGGCACACCGAATCCCCGCTCGTGGAAGGAGACGAAGCTCACGACGTACCCCGGCGGTGGGGATGGAGCGACTCCGCCCATGGGAGGAATCCATTCTGGCCGCTGCTCATCGGTGAGAGGGCGAAGCAAACCCTCGCCGACCAGCTCCTCCAAATCGCTCGCCGTCACCGTGGAAAGGGGCCACGGGTCGCGCGGGGAGATTATGGTCACCCGATCAGCCATCACCAAAACGGAAGGGGTGGCGGCGCAAGGGGCAGGAAGGGCGTATTCCTCTTCTCTGGCTAAAGTTTCTCGGGTTGCGAAAGCCTAAAGGAAGAGGCAGGAAGCGGAGCAAAGAGCCATCACCAGACCCTCTCCGGGGTATATAAAGACCAAGGCGAAGACGGTTCCAACGTTCCGCCCGGACCGGACGCGGGATTCAAAAACGCGAAGCGAAACGGCCGTTCCTCGAACGGCTCGCGCACGCGCAACGGCAGCCCCGCCAACTACTCGCCCCATCGCATTAACTCCGCGGCTGGACAGGCGGCACTTCTGGCAGGCGCAGCGGGCGACGCTTCGCCTTCGCCGAAACAACCGCGCCAAAAATAAAAGGTACGCCGCGTCGTTCGGTTTCGTATCCTTTTCCATTTTTCCTCTTTCTCTATCTCTTGCAACAGGGACCGGGAAAGGGGGATACCCCGAAAGGGATCCTTCCCCGTGAAGGAATCGGGCTCCGAGCCCCCCCTACTGATCAGAGGTTCGAAGGCTGGCCCCCCGAAGGGTTCAACAACCGCCTCAGATCGCGTGGGCCCGACACCCACTACTGGTCAGAGGTTCGAAGGTCGGCCCCCTGAAGGGTTCCACGGCCGCCTCAGGCTACTCGGGCTCCGTGCCCATTACTGATCAGGGGTTCGAAGGCTGGCCCCCGAAGGGTTCACAGTCGCCTCAGGCGCCGAGCGAGGGATGACCAGGGGTACGTTCGATACATAACCAAGGCTCGGGCTGCGCTCCCGAGGTACCCTAGGACATTTCCGAGACCAGCGGGAGCGATCTTGTAACGGAATCCCATCGGAGGGAGGCATCGAGCCCTCGGACCCCGTCGCCAGGGGACCGGGTCCGGCAGATCACCCGCAGGTACTTTTGGGCGTGCCTCCGGGCCCCTAGCCGACCCCCAACGAACGGGGCACGGACGTCCACTCGGATTACCCGCTTGCAGCTCACCGGAGACACCATGTTCGGTGCCCATCGAGGGTAACATGGCGCTCTCCCCCCCTCCTCCTTGCGGAAAGGCGACGTAGGGGCGTATGTAAAAAAGCCGAGTCTGTCCCTAATCGCCCTCTCGCCCTGTGCAGAGGCTCGGGGGATGCTCTCGCAAACCCGGCTCCGGCCAAACCGTTGACAGCGTCAACATACCAGCCCGAGAACTTGGGCCCCGACCGTGCACTCGGGCTACGGCCAGCTCGCATGAGGGGACAACCAGACCAGCCGAAGCATTACGCAAGGCATTAAGACCTCGAAGGAGTGAAACCACTCCTCCGAGGCCTCGGGGGCTACACCCGGCGGGTGCGCTCGCGCGCACCCACCGGAACAAAATGCAACCGAGAAAGGCTGGTCCCCTTGCAAAAAAGTGCGACAAAAGCCTCCAAGCGAGTGTTAACACTCCCTTCGAGGCTCGGGGGCTACTGTCGGGGACCATAATTAGGGGTACCCTCAAGACGCCTAATTCTCAGCTGGTAACCCCCATCAGCATAAAGCTGCAGAGGCCTGATGGGTGAGATTAAGTCAGGGATCAGTCCATACGAGCGACTCGATCACCCCTCGCCCGAGCCTAGCCTCGGGCAAGGGCAGCCGACCCCGAGGGGTTTCCGTCTCGCCCGAGGCTCCCCTTTTTTAACGACGGACACGTCTCCGGCTCGCCCGAGGCCTTGCCTTCGCTAAGAAGCAACCCTGACTAAGTCGTCGCGCCGACCGACCGAGTCGCAGGAGCATTTAACGCAAAGGTGGCCCGACACCTTTATCCTGACGCGCGCCCCCCGGCAGAGCCGAAGTGACCGCCGTCACTTCGCCGCTCCACTGACCGGTCTGACAGAAGGACAGCGCCGCCTGCGCCACTCCGACTGCAGTGCCACTGGACAGAGTGAGACTGACAGGCAGTCAGGCCTTGCCAAAGGCGCCATAGGAAGCTCCGCCCGACCCAGGGCTCGGACTCGGGCTAAGCCCCGGAAGACGGCGAACTCCGCTCCGCCCGACCCAGGGCTCGGACTCGGGCTAAGCCCCGGAAGACGGCGAACTCCGCTCCGCCCGACCCAGGGCTCGGACTTGGGCTAAGCCCCGGAAGACGGCGAACTCCGCTCCGCCCGACCCAGGGCTCGGACTTGGGCTAAGCCCCGGAAGACGGCGAACTCCGCTCCGCCCGACCCAGGGCTCGGACTTGGGCTAAGCCCCAGAAGACGGCGAACTCCGCTCCGCCCTACCCAGGGCTCGGACTCGGGCTAAGCCCCGGAAGACGGCGAACTCCGCTCCGCCCGACCCAGGGCTCGGACTCGGGCTCAGCCCCAGAAGACGACGAACTCCACTTCGCCCGACCCCAGGGCTCGGACTCCGCCCTGGCCTCCGCCGAACGACCTCCGCCTCGCCCGACCCAGGAGCTCGGGCTCGGCCTCGGCCATGGAAGACAGACTCGACCCCGGCTTCGGAGGAGCCTCCACGTCGCCCAACCTAGGGCACGGGCCAGCCACGTCAACAGGAAGCGCCATCATCACCCTACCCCGAGCCGACTCGGGCCGCAGAGAACAAGACCGGCGTCCCATCTGGCTAGCTCCGCCAGATAGGCAATGATGGCGCCCCGCTAGCCCCGTGACGACGGCGGCTCTCAGCTCCCTTACGGAAGCAGGGGGACGTCAGCAAGGACCCAACCGCTCCGACAGCTGTCCCTCCGCCAGGCTCCTCTGACAGCCACGACATCACACCAGCAGGGTGCCAAGATCTCTCCGGCTGCCACATTGGCATGTACTTAGGGCGCTAGCTCTCCCCCCGCTAGACACGTAGCACTCTGCTACACCCCCGTTGTACACCTGGATCCTCTCCTTACGCCTATAAAAGGAAGGACCAGGGCCTTCTTAGAGAAGGTTGGCCGCGCGGGGACGAGGACGGGACAGGCGCTCTCTTGGGGCCGCTCGCTTCCCTCACCCGCGTGGACGCTTGTAACCCCCTACTGCAAGCGCACCCGACCTGGGCGCGGGACGAACACGAAGGCCGCGGGATTTCCACCTCTCTCACGCCCGTCTCCGGCCACCTCGCTTTCCCCCCTTCGCGCTCGCCCACGCGCTCGACCCATCTGGGCTGGGGCACGCGGCACACTCACTCGTCGGCTTAGGGACCCCCCGGTCTCGAAACGCCGACAGAAGCGTTGACGGACGGTGCCAAGGAGGCATCGCGTGGTGGGGCTGGTGGTGGGGGCGTGGAGGCGCTCGAGCACGGCCTTGACAATGTCGTACACAACGGTGCCCAATGCCATCATCGATTAAATTAGAAGACCACATCTAGGCAGGGGAACAACACCGGGGAGGGGATCGAAGGGAACGAAGCATGAGGGTGAACAATCGACGGCGACATCCGGTGTGTAAGGAACTCGATTGAACTTAGAAACGGTAGGAAAGGGAACAAACCATGCTCCTGGTGTCGTCTGTCTTGCTTGGCGGTCCGTACGTGTTGTCGCAGATCGATTGATCCCCCGTCGGTGCTTGCGCGCGAAGGTAGGGGGCGGCATCGGGAGGGGGCAGTTGCGGCCTGCCACGGCAAGGTGTGCCGACATCACAAAGAGGGTGATGGTGCTGTGATGCACTGATGCTTATGCTAGGGTTGGGGAGCTCAGTTTGGCACAACGGGAAGGGGAAGAAGTCAATAGCAGACAAACCTGGTGGGTGCCGCTCGTCGGTGAGTGGCAAAGGGGCCGACGAAGCTCTTGGCACATGTCACAGGGTTGGGAGCGCGGGGGCGGCGCGAGATGCAGGGAAGGAACGACGCGGGTGGGGGCGGGATGCAGGGAAGGGACGGCGCGGGCGGGGGCGGGATGGAGGGAAGGGACGACATTGGCGGGGGCGGGATTGCAGGGAAGGGACGGCGCTGGCGGGGGCGGGATGCAGGGAAGGGACAACGCGGGCGGGGGCGGGATTGTAGGGAAGGGACGGCGCGGGCGGAGGCGGAATTGCAGGGAGGAAGACGACACGGGCACGGTGAGGGTGGTGGACGCCCTCGCTCCAGCCTTAAGGTGTAGTAGAGATATCAGCAGATCGAGGTCGCAACGTCTTTCGTACACATAACTGAGTAAGAAGAGCCTTCATCTGAATCTGTCAAATAGCAAAACTCATTTTACCATCAATCTTTGGAATATCAATTTTAGTCGCCATCTACGAGCTAAATTTTTTTCCAAGTGAAACAGATTGATAAATGCACGTAGTTGAGTAACCAAATTTTGATGTAATCAGCAATAATTGGCCACTTTTGCTTGTCCTATTCAACGGTTCAACCAACAGGAGAACTTTTTCCTTCGTGTGACGATGATCGTGACCACTGGCACCTCAAAATTCTACAAGGGTTGTGATAGGTAACGTCAAATTGCAGATGCTTGCTGCCGTCCCTGTGCACAAAAAGGGAAACACGAGAAGGGAGAAGCCTCCAGACCACAGAACGCGCACGCGCTGACCGGCACGAACGTTGCTGACCGAGCAGAGCACCGGAAATCGCTGCAGGCACCACACAAGACGACCGCGGATCTACGACGGCAAAGACGAAGGACCGGCCGCGGCGGCTTCGCGTAAGGAAGAACTGGCGACGGTAGCTTCGGGTGTGCATCGGTTCCGTGCGGCCTACGACGATGGTGGGCTGGTGGTGTTTGGTGTCTGCCGTGCCCGCTCGGACTTGAGTAGAGATTGCAGTGGGGACTCGAATCCGACCCTTAATTGAAAAGGGGATGGAGAAGTTTATTCCCTCATGGATATGTAAACGTGGGAAAAGTCTTCCCCGATGGATAAACGGGGACGGGGATGAAAAATCATTCACCATCCCATTTCCCGCGGGAACCTGTTAAAATTACATGTGATAATATTTTTATGTAATAGTTAATAATAAAAATAAAGAATTACCTTTTCAAGAGATCACCCGTTATATAAATATATTTATTTTAATATGCACATAATGATTTTTACATCTAGCAATGTGTATAAGTGACAATGTTTTACATTAATAACAAATGAAATACGATTTAATTATAATTTAAGCGGGGATGGGAATCCCCGACGGAGATTTATCCCTGCGGGGAATGGGTATGGAGAAAAAATGTCCTCTGAACGCGGGAAATTTTTTCGTCGCGGGGACGGGTTTGGGGAGCTAAAAATCGACGAGGAATTCCCAGTTGACATCTCTAGACTCGAGCCGTTTCGGTCATGTTTGTTTCTCTTCGCAAATATTAGAATCTGCTCTAAACTCTTCGCTTCTCAGCCTGGTTTATGAGGTTCGTTTAAATTAACGTAAATACAGAATCCCTCGAGTTGTTTGTTGTGACGAGAGAAATCTGTTGCTTTCTAAATCTTAAATCGTATAAACCCTTTTATCTTTTTCTGCACGTAAATTTCAGGATATCTAAATACTCATGACAGCTAAATTATGTAAATTCTTATAAAAGCTCTTAGAAAAAAAAGTTGTGACACATGCCCGACGTTATTTAGGCTACCACGAGCAAATCATGTATGTGGTTGTGTGTTATTTTGGAATGGGAGATAAAGAACAGTAAGCTACCGGAGATAGCTTGGGAGCCGATCGCATCTACGTGTTTCATCGATATGCATGTTCACGGTTTTTATCTCAACACGCCTTCACCCAATATATATTGTTTAGAGATCTCTAACACCTCACTGGTATTTTATTCAAATAAAGCAATATAGATGATTACTAACTGTTGACGCTTTTTTGGAGCGCCAAACACTCAACAAGAACCGTGGCGGTGCCCTCTGCACAGGGGCGGACGGTCCGCGGCCTGATGCGAGGCGCGGTGGTGCTCTCTGCGCAAGGGCGGACGGTCCGCGGCCTGGGGCCGGACGGTCCGCGGCATGGTGCGCGGCTAGGGCTCCTGCCTGACGGCCGGACGGTCCGCGCCCTGGGGCCGGACGGTCCGCGCGTACGCAGGGACGGCGGAAGATCGCCGACGGCGCCTGGATCTCGCTCCCGGGAGGGACCCCGTCGGGGAGTAGAGATCCTAGGTGGTGTCTAGGCTCGGGAATTTAGGGATTGGAAGGCTAAACTAGGGCTAAACTAGAACTACTCCTAAGATAAAATGCGAAATAGAAGTTGTATTGATTCGATTGTTGATTACAAATCGGTCGTATACCTCTCTATTTATAGAGGAGGGGGGCTGGACCCTTTACAAACTAATTTCCGAGCTTATCCCACGATTTTAGCTAACAACCGTAGCACAAAACTCGGAACCCTAATCTGTTCTGCGCACGCGCGGACCGTCCGGCCCACAGGCGCGGACCGTCCGGACCGCGGACCGTCCGGCCTCAGGGCCGGACCGTCCGCGCGCTCAAATTGGTGTTCAACATATGCCCCCTGCCTTTTGGTGGAGCTGAGCGAACCAAAAGCAACTAACTCGATGTTATCACATCGGTTTTCTTAGGCATCTTGCCACTTACTAGGATGGTACGCAATGGTCTTGGTCTCGGACGTGATCCCTTTAGCTTTGATCGAACTGTCGGTTCCAACACCGTCGAGCGTCATACTGATCCTGACCAATCTGTCACCTAGCTTTTCCTAATTTTCCAAGTGTTCTGGCGTAGCTTCGTAGTCGACCAGGTCTTCTCCTTGCAGGTCATCTTCCTCCATGGGTGTCGGCACGTCGTTGCAGGTGTCATGGTTTATTGCGGATGAGTCGGCCTCAGGGGTCGGACGGTCCGCGCCCTGTACGGTTGGTCCGGTCTTTATAGCCGGACTGTCTGCTATACCTGCAAAGAGCTGCACAGTTGCTGTTTTATTTTCTGTCTTTATGGCCGTTTGATTTTCCTCAACGGCCTTTGGTCTCCATCTCTTTTGTGGTGGTGGATACTGCGGATGTGTGTCATTGAATATCTTTTCCGCCTCCTTCTCCTGATTCTCCTTTGCTCTAAGGCGTTGTAATTTTCACTTTTGCGATCGTGTCAATCCCAATGGGCACCATCGGGGCATGGAGTATTTTGGATCGGCTATTTTATTGACAGTCGTACTTTCTTTTTTGTTTGTGTTGGCCGATTCACCAAAAATCATCGGCCCTTCGTTATTTTGTTGTACGACGACATCTGTCGTTCCTATTTTAATGATGTCTCTCTTTTTCGTACTGTTGAAGGTTGTAGCTATATGCCCCCCTGCCGGATTAGTCAGCCTTTGGGGCCGAATTGTTCGGCAATCTTGCTGGACCTGTGCTCGTGGACCAGATTGAGGGGCTCTCAATCGGTCTTGTACTGGAGGTGTCAACCTATTGAATACAGATGTTTGGGGTGCCCCCCAAGCGGGGTACTGTGGCATCCCAAATGGATATGGTGGCATGCCCCACATTTGATTTGGGACGTATGGTGGAGGTATGTATGTGTATGAATATGGCATAGGCGGATATGGTGGTGGAGGTGTCCATGCAGGTACGTTAGGTCTTAATTGAACATTATAACCTCCCGTCCTTTCCGATTGGTGTGGTGGTCCAATCGGCCTAACCTGCCGTCGCACCTGGGTGGGTAAGCGAGGTCCCTTTGGTGGCCGGTCGCTGGGGCCAGCCTTCTTTTTCACATATTTAGACAATAATTGATCAAAGGTCGGGCTAGATTTTACCAACCGACCAGTTGCCTTGAACGTGTTAGTTTTCCACGTACCTATTTCTGGTTGTCGTGGTTTGAAGGTACGTGGTCGCCGCGGCTCTTCGACGTTTCCGGACCGTCCGCCGGAACGCTTCGGACTGTCCGGTGATGTTACGGACCGTCCGTGCCTAGACACCGGACCGTCCGTGATGCGTAGTATGGGTTCTCGCGCATATCCCCTTGTCTGTGCTTGCCCCCCAGTGCTGGAGTTTGTGATGGTTACCTTCAATGTCTCCCCTCCATCAGGAGTCTTCTCGACCATCACTTTCCTGCAAGAAATTTTGTTGTTTCCATCGGCCTCCCGTGCGTTGTCGATGATGACTTCTTTGTCTTTGCCCTTATCGGCTGTGTTGGGCCGAATTAGGACCTTTTTGCCATTAAAGTCGATCACATTCATTGGGAAGGGCTCCGTGTCTTCCTGAAATTTCAATCGTCCCTCGTTAATGGCCGATTGGATTTGTCGTCGGAACACATTACAATCATTAGTGGCATGGGAAAATGAGTTGTGCCACTTGCAGTATGCGCGACGCTTTAGTTCGTCGGCAGGTGGAACGATATAATCAATTTTAATGTTACCATTTTTTAGTAATTCATCGAATATCTTATCACATTTGCCGACATTAAATGTAAACTTGACCTCCTCCTGCCGTTCATTCTGAACTGACTGCAAGGAGGAGCAAGCCGAAGATTTGGCCTGCTCGGACCAAACTATTTCGGCAGTGTAAACTTTCTTTGGTTCATCGTCCGAACTACTTTGATTGTGTTCTACTATATGGACATTATGATGAACCGTTTTGACTAGTTCTTTGCTTCGGCTTTCACAAGCCGAAGCTCTCTGATGTAATTGTGCTAGAGTAAAGAACTGAATGCCTTCTAATCTCTCTTTTAAATAACAGCGCAATCCATCAAAGGCTATTTCCGCCAGTTGTTTATCTGTTAAATGAATTTGAAAGCATCGGTTTCTCGTATCCCGGAATCTCCGGATATAATTACTAACTGATTCATCCTTTTCTTGTCGTAGAGCCACTAAGTCTACTAAGTCTAGCTCATAATCGCTAGAGAAGAAATGTTCATGAAATTTTTGTTCTAAATCTCCCCACGACAAAATGGAATTAGGAGGGAGCGTGGCGTACCATGTGAATGCAGTTCCTGTTAAAGATAATGAAAATAAACGTATACGGAATGCTTCGGTGTCGGCCAATTCTCCTAACTGTGCTAAGAACTGGTCTATGTGCTCACGCGTGCTCTTTTCTTGGTCACCCGAAAACTTTACGAATTCGGGTATTTTGGTCCCCTATGGGTATGGGAGTCGGTCAAACTTGCTATCATAAGGTCTCTGATATGACTGCCCCCTGGGGACTATACTAACTCCGAGCTTATCTCGGAACGCCCCAGCTATTTCCTCCCTTACTATATCGATGGCAGCCGGTGGGAGACCACCGGCTCTTTGATCCAATATGGGTGAGTTTGTTTGGATGTTGGCATGTTGTTTTCCTCCCCATTGGTTTGGGTTTTGCGGCACGTTAATGCATGCCCTATGAGGCTCATAGGACTGGCCATTCCTTTCTGGCCTTCTAGGGGCCGGAAAGTTCTCACTCTCACAGGTTTGATAGATTATATTATGATGTTGTTGTGTCGTATGGTGAGATGGGGCGTCTAGCTGGGACGGATATGGAGTTAGATATCCATCCTCCTTAAAAAACTCTGTGCCGGACCGTCCGGTTAAATACGCGGACCGTCCGACTCCGTGCGCGGACTGTCCGACCATGTGGCCGGACCGTCCGACATTATATTCGGGCTGTCTGGCGTCATACACAGACGGTCCGAATGGATTATCTAGGGTTCGTATGGCATGTGGCGGCTTGGGTGCAGGTCTCGGTAATTCGCTTTTAAAAATAGGATCAGCCGCCACTGGCCCGGACGGTCCGCACCCATGTGCAGACGGTCCGGACATGCGCAGACCGGCAAATTTATCGCCGATGTGCGTGGGAGGCTGTCGTTGCCTAGGGTACATGTCCATCGGCATCCCATAAAGGAGTTGTGACTGGTCGTGCCAACCTGTAGCCGATGAATTATGTGTGTATTCCCTCCATTCAACCTCGTGCGAAGAAAGATTTGCCGTAGTAGACTTATCAAGCGCACGCACTAGACATTTATGATCATTTTGTAAATCCCCTACGATATGTTGCAACTGTTCTCGCTGTTCGTCTATGTAAGCTTTAAGAGATTGGAGTTCGTTGGTGTTACTTACATTAGGGATATCTGGTGTGGGTCGGAACGAAGCCGGATCCGTCGCCCGATGTCGGACGACCTTGTTGTTCCTGTCCACTTTGAAGCTGGTCAAGAACTTTGCTTTTGCTTCTTGGATCAGCTGCTCCTGGCGCTCCTCGAACAGGAGCTGTTCTTCAGCCGGCAAGGTCTCCCATGTCGGTGTGATGATATTGCTGGTGGAAACCTCAGAGCTATCTTTTGAACCGGTCATTGAGGGCCGATTTGATAGATCTATATGTGTTGTCCCCAGCGGAGTCGCCAAAAAGTATGTTGACGCCTTTTCGGAGCGCCAAGCACTCAACAAGAACCGTGGCGGTGCCCTCTGCACAGGGGCGGACAGTCCACGCGCAGGGGCCGGACGGTCCGCGGCCTGATGCGAGGCGCGGTGGTGCTCTCTGCGCAAGGGCGAACGGTCCGCGGCCTGGGGCCAGACGGTCCGCGGCTAGGGCTCCTGCCTGACGCCCGGACGGTCCGCGCCCTGGGGCCGGACGGTCCGCGCCCTGGGGCCGGACGGTCCGCGCGTACGCAGGGACGGCGGAAGATCGCCGACGGCGCCTGGATCTCGCTCCCGGGAGGGACCCCGTCGAGGAGTAGAGATCCTAGGTGGTGTCTAGGCTCGGGTAGACCGACCTAGACTCCTCTAATCGACGTAGAGTCAAGGAGAGGCGAAGAATTTGGGGATTGGAAGGCTAAACTAGGGCTAAACTAGAACTACTCCTAAGATAAAATGCGAAATAGAAGTTGTATTGATTCGATTGTTGATTACAAATCGGCCGTATACCTCTCTATTTATAGAGGAGGGGGGCTGGACCCTTTACAAACTAATTTCCGAGCTTATCCCACGATTTTAGCTAACAACCGTAGCACAAAACTCGGAACCCTAATCTGTTCTGCGCACGCGCGGACCGTCCGGCCCACAGGCGCGGACCGTCCGGACCGCGGACCGTCCGGCCTCAGGGCCGGACCGTCCGCGCGCTCAAATTGGTGTTCAACACTAACAATGCCTTTTAAAATGTTAGAAGAAAAATCTCTACTAATTTAAAGGATCAGTTTCGTCGTGCATCGTTGATAAATTAAAAAAACTCAATTTTTCAATCAAACCTCGGTCCATTTTCTCTCCATCCCCACCGTCCGTCCGCATGTTCAGAATATCGGGCCATAGCATGGTACAATAGTGTTACACATGCCGATTCGGCCCATTTTGATATAGCTGAGGTGCCTGATCTTTTGGTGAGTGAAGATAATTCCGATTTGGCGGAAGATGATCCTTGCGATCCGACTACGACGAGCAAGCCCGAGGCGCCAATGCAATCGTTGAACCAACTCCATGTGGTTACCGACCTTGCTGATGCAAGATCAGCCTGATCACGAAGATCGTTTCCTGTGCGCAATCGAAGAACGAACAAGAAAAAGATGCGAACAATCTAATTTATTACTCAAGGGTGGAGTTCTGAATACACGAAGACAATGCTGATTTGCGCGTGTTCGAGAGTAGCTAAAGCTAACGTAAAACAAAACTCAAAGAACAAAGGAGGCGCAGCTCCTGGATAAATAGAGAGAGGGGGCGCAGCCCCTAGTGGCGGCCAAAGGGGGAAAATACAACCCTAGGTCGCCCACTATGGGCCACAGTTGGGCTGATCGTCTATTCTTCTGGGCCCTCATTCTTCAGTAACATGACGAAGTTAAGATCTCTGGCATGGGCCTGAGTGATTGGCCCAGCTAATGAAGGAAGTGGCGCTTGATGTGGAGGTGCTGCTGGTGTAGTCGTACTCATGTTGCAGGTGATGTCCTCATCATCATCCCCTTCTTGAAGTGAAGTCGTCCTCGACGGCAACTCCTCATCCTCGGCCATATAAGGTTTCAAATCTGCAACATTAAAACTAGCGGAAACACCAAATTCCGCAGGTAGGTCAAGGATATAAGCATTATCATTAATCTTTGTTAGCACCTTAAAAGGACCAGCAGCACAAGACATTAATTTAGAACGGCGCAAAGTAGGAAACTGATCCTTTCTCAAGTGCAACCAAACCATATCACCTGGCTCAAAAGTAACAAGTTTTCTTCCTTTACTACCAGCAACATGATTTTTTTGCATTAGTAGCAGCAATGTTCTGTTTCGTTTGTTCATGTATGGTAATCATTTGTTCAATATGTGCAGCAACATCTACATGTGGGGCGTTCGCAGCATTTAGTGAAATCAAATCAATAGGTGCCCTAGGGATGTAACCATAAACAATATGGAAAGGGCACATCTTTGTAGAATAATGTGTGGCATGATTGTAAGCAAATTCAACATGAGGCAAGCAATCCTCCCAACGTCTCAAATTCGTGTCTAAAACAGCCCTAAGCATGGTAGATAAAGTTCTATTTACTACCTCAGTTTGTCCATCAGTCTGAGGGTGACAAGTAGTGCTAAACAACAATTTAGTTTCCAATTTATTCCAAAGAGATCTCCAAAAATGACTTAGAAACTTAGCATCGCGATCAGAGACTATTGTTTTTGGAATACCATGTAAACGAATAATTTCTCTAAAGAACAATTCAGCAACAATGCTAGCATCATCAGTTTTATGACAATGTATAAAGTGAGCCATTTTAGAGAATCTATCAACAACCACAAAAATACTATCCCTCCCCTTCTTAGTTCTAGGCAAGCCCAAAACAAAGTCCATAGAAATATCAAGCCAAGGAGAAGAAGGGACAGGCAAAGGCATATACAAACCATGGTTGCCCAAACGTGACTTAGTGAAAGTGCATTCATCCCTTTTGTGATTTTGGTGATTTGGATAACAACACATTTAAAGGTCTAACGAGTTTGCTAAGTGTTGAACAGGAAATTCAGTATGATGAACATACTTGAATAGTGTATAATGATCAGTGAACAAGGTTCAACACAAGGTCAAATAACCAGTGAGACAATGCAAATGGATATAATATGGTCTCTATATTGGTTTGAATATATGGACAAGTCCTAAGAAATCACTATGCATAAATATGATCATAATAGAGGTTGAAGTGATTAAGAGGATTGGTCAAGCCAAAGTGAATAAGATATGAGGAATCGTGAATTGGCTTGACCATATTACTATTAGTCCATATATGAATATATGAGAATCAAACTAAAGCTTGATTAATCTTAATAGTTATATCTAGAAGACATTCAAGCAAGGTTCACAATATTGAAGAAATGATTCTCTTAATGGATGCTCAATAGGATGTGACTCAAGAATGGCTTGATAGGGTGAAGATAGCAAGGAAAGGGCTTCGAGGAACTAAGCGAAGGTGAAGGCCAAGCGACGGCTTGTAGACCGAGGTACCATGGCTAAGGTGAAGAAGAGAGTACTTGCACTAAGTCGATGAACTAATCAGCTATGAAGAGTTACAACATGTTGATGCATCAGTAAGGTGACTTGAAGCCATGATTTGAACTCATATAAGGTGATATGGTACAAGTCACAGGGTTTGATTTGAGTTTGCTTCAAAAGGTGAGACAAAGATGTTTGTGATCCTTATGAAGCAATGCCATGGAGAAATCACACATGAGACACCAATGACTCAAGGAGTTTACTTCATTTTATTTTATTTAACTTGAGTATAGGAATCGTCGTACTATAAAGGGGGATCCAAAAAGAAGGTTGGTGTTTGCCAAAGCTCAAACCTCTCTATTCAAAAGCTATTTATGAAAAGCAAAAATCTCTTTATCGTTCTATGGTTGACCATGGTTAGGTTTGAGAAACCTAGAGTGTTCTTGCTGAAAAGCAGCTGAACTTGTTCAGCTGCAGCTGAGCTTTTCAGCTGAGCTGGACTTCAGCTGAGCTGAGCTCCTTCAGTTGCAGCTGAGCTTTTCAGCTGAGCTGGACTTCAGCTGAGCTGAGCTTCTTCAGCTACAGCTGAGCTTTTCAGCTGAGCTGAACTTCAGCTGAGTTGAGCTTCTTCAGCTGCAGCTGAGCTTTTCAGCTGGGCTGAACTTCAGATGAACTCAACTTCAGCTGTGAACCTCTTTGACCATACACCAGCTGAACTTGCCTCTGGGCAGTTGAGCTGGGGTTTTCTCTCCTAAACTCTCTGGTCAAGACCAGTTGAACTGGTCCTGAGGGGCAGTTCAGCTGGTCTCTGACCCCTCTAACCTCTGATCTGCAGTCTGCCAGTCAGACTGGCAAACAGGTCGCCAGGAGCTGTCAGGGGCGGTTCAACCGCCCCCCCTGGGCGGTTCAACCGGTTTTGGTCAACTTTGACCAGTCTGCGGTCAGTCTGCGCGTCAGTCTGCCAGTCAGACTGGCAGACAGGCTGCCAGGCCTGCCAGGGGAGGTTCAACCGCCCTAGGGGGAGGTTCAACCGGTCTCAGGCAGAAAAATCTGCCCAACGGCTAGTTTTGAGCTCCACCTATATATACTACCTCCTACCTCTCTCCCCAAAGTAGGGAGCACGATTTGAACTCCATTTCTAACCCAAGAAACACCTCCCTCTCTCTCACACACATCTCTTGCCTCTCCCATTTCAAATCTTTGGAGAGAAATCTTTGAGTGAGCTTGAGAGCTGCGGTTTTGTGCTTCATCTCTAAATCTCTCTTGCTCTTCTTCTTCATTCGAGCTTTGGTACTACATCGAGTTCTTTGTGGATTCATTACTCTTGGAGCTTCTAGCTCCTAGACGACTAGGTGTCTCTTGTGAGTCTCCAAATCTTGTGGAAGACCACAAGAAAGTTTGTATTACCCGCTCGTTTGAGCAAAGATTATTGTGTGGGCTTGACCTTTGTGGTCGGCAAAGGGAGGATTAGGGTTGAAAGAGACCCGGCTCTTTGTGGGCGCCTCAACGAGGAAGTAGGGCACCTTTTGTGGTGTGACCGAACCTCGGGATAAATCTTGTGTCTCTTGCGTTCTTGCTCATTGTGTTTGTTCATGTTCTTCGTTCTCTCACCATTCCGTGGAAGATTGTTTATATCTTTTTGGTGTGTGGATTTTGAGAAGTGCCCTTCTCTGATCTACTACTTTGAACCATGTGGATCATTTAGAACATCTCATTTCCAAAGTTAACTGGGTGAATTTCGAGATCAATTCAGTTTTACCCAGTTTGCTTCTAGTTTTTGTTGAAAAAGTTTTAACTTGCCTATTCACCCCCCCTCTAGGCAACTTTCAATTGGTATCAGAGCCTAATCCTCGTTCTAACGCTTAACCGCGTGAGGAAAGATCATGTCGGGGGGACTAAGAAATGAAAGTGCTTCTAAGCTTGAAAAAGTTGAGGTTGCCTCGACTTCATCTTTTGGTGCAGATGTTGACCCTAGGGCAATAGACCTTGCCATGAGAATCGCCAAAAGGATGTTCCTCAATGAAGGAAGATGAGGCGAAGAACATTATTGAAGAAGAAGAAAATGATCGATGGAGACCAAACGACGAATCCACCTCTTCACAAGGTTCGTCTTTCAAATCCACTTCTCATATGTGCTTTGTTGCTAATGAGTGTGACAGTGAAAGCGAAAGTGAGGATGAGGAGGAGCATGAAAGTGATAGTGAAGATGAGGATGATCTTCAACAATTCTTCGCTCAGCTAAGCAAGAAACATCGGATGAGCTTGCTTAAACTCATGAAAAGAGCGGAAGAACAAAAAGAAATGCTTCATAAGCAAGAAGACTTCCTCATCAGAAAAATTGAAGACTTAGAGAAGTTGACCAAAGAGCATGAGAAGCTAAAGTGCTCTCATGATGATTTGGTCCAAAGGTATGAAGACATTTCAATTGAGCAAATTAAAGCTATTAATCATTCATCATATATTTCTCAATTAGAAAATAAAAATGCTATGCTCAAGAACACGGTAGAAAAGCTAAACATTGAAAATATAGCTTTACAAGAAAAACATGATATGCTTGTATGCTCTCATAATAAATTTATGGATTCACATATCATGTTAGAAATGGCTCATGAGGTTGTGTTAACTAATTTGAAATCATACCAACCTCACATGTGCACATGTGTTGAAATTGAAACTATATTACCATGTGCTAACAATTGTTGTTATCAAGCAAGCCAATCTTCCATTGAGCTAGAAATTTCAGGAATTAGTGATATTTCTATCACACAAGAAAATAAAGAGCTCAAGGAAGAATTTGGAATGCTAAGAAGGAGCTTAACACTTTTGAAGGGAAAGTGTCATGCTCAACCTTCTCACGATAACCGTGATAATATGGTGAAAAAGCTTGAGAAGGGGACAACCGTAGCATGCACAAAACCCCTTCAAAAGAATACCAAGCTTTTCAAGAAGGGCATGAGCAAAATCCATGGTAAGAAAATTAATGATCATACTATTTGCTCTAACAATGTGCCTATGTGCTTCAACAAAGAAAGATCAAAGAGAAGCGATAGAAGGTGCTATGGATGCAAGGAGAAGGGTCATGAAATTGGTTCATGCCCCCACATGAAGAATCAAGACCTTGCACGATCAAGAAAGATGACCATCAAAAAGGATGAAAGCAAAAGGCAAAAGCATTGCAAGGACAAGCATCGCATTTGCTACAATTGCCGTGAAAAAGGTCATCTATTCAAGGTTTGTCCAAAGGGTAAAATTCCTAAGCCTAACTTGTCAATACATTCAAATATGCTTAGAAGACCCAAATTTGACTCTTGTGCTAGAAAGGTGATGAGTTCACCACATTCTAGGACCAAGGCTATTTGGGTGCCTAAGTCCTTATTGGCTAACCTTGATGGACCTATCATGAGATGGGTACCAAAATGTACTTAATAAGTTTTGCAGGTACCCAGAGATGATATGAAGCTTTGGGGTGCTTGAGCGGTTTAACTCAATTCTTACCTCAAGCTATCAATCTTACATTGTCTATCCTTTAAGATTGACCCAAAGATGAATTGTGTTGTTAGATCACTAACTTCATATTCATCTCTAGCAAGAACTTGTGTTGTAGGGAATAAGGATTAATCTTTGTGGGAATCAAGCAAAAGGCCTACAACCAAGTGATATCCAAAGGATGGTAACAATTAATTCTTAAGTGCACATTGCTTTTAATTGGTATATTCCTTTGTGTCTTTTGTATCCACATAGGAAAAATGAAGCACTTGAGAATGAACTTAAAAGATTTTACCTTGCTTTGGAAAGGATCTAATTATATGGTAGATTGCAAGTTCATATTTTTATATTGTGACAATCTACATGCTTTAAATTGATTGTATGTATCTTGTGGCATATTTCAAGTTAATCATCATATTATTGCCATGACCTAGACATAAAGAGTATTATCCCATGTTCTTAAATGAATAGAGTGCTAAGTAAGAAATTCAAATTCTTAAAGCACTTATCAAAAGGGGAATTCTCTATATGACTAAAGTTGTGAGACTAATGTTCTTATCTGAGTGATTTATGTAGTTTCACAACATGAGAATGTGTTTCTAAAATAGAGTGTGTCATTCAATCTATGCGTACATTTTAAAATTTGAAATGAGGTTTATTGTGGAAAATTATTTTAAAATTTTCATTCCAAGCTCAACTGGTCTGACCAGCTGAACTTTCTAGCTCAGCTGGGGAGACCAGCTGAACTTTGCAGCTGAACTTCAGCTCAGCTGTTTTTAACCAGTTTTTACCAGGACCATCCTGGTTAAAAGCGGTTGAACCGCCTTGGTGGACCGGTTGAACCGGTCTCTGACTGGCCTGTCCACGCAGGTCTGTCACCTGCAATTTTTTTCAGTCGCGCAGCACCTTTTTGACCGGTCGCAGGTCTGACGCCTGCCCTTTTGTCGCGCTGCACCTTTTTCTCTGTCGCACAACATTTTTTTTGTGTCCGGTCGCTTCGCCACTTTTCCCTTGTGCAGTCAAGCGTCCGGTCACTTCCCCCTGCGGCGCGCGCAGGGCTCCTTTTTGCATGCAGAGACCTTTGCCCCGTCCGGTCTCTTCCCCTGCACAGTGTTTTTTTTGCTGCCGCTCTGCAGACAGCAGCGTCTGTCAGCGCCCCTGTCCGGTCACTTCACGCGCGCGCAGAAATATTTTTTTTGGCTGTGCTTGCAGAGGCTTTTTCACTTTTCCCTGTGCAGTCACTTCCCCTGCGGCGCGCGCAGTTTTCTTTTGCATGCAGACACCTTTGTGCTGTCCGGTCAACAGCAGGGGTGCGCATGCAGGAATTTTTTATTTGTGCTGTCCGGTCAACAGCAGGGGTGTGCATGCAAGAATTTTTTTGTTCTGTCCGGTCACCTCTTCTCTGCTGGGCGCGCGCAGTTTTTTTTGGACGCTCCTGCTCAGCCCGCGCGCCATGCATGCGTGTCAGGGGCGCCAATTTTTCTGTCCAGTCGCTTCCAGCAGCTGCGCGCACATTTTTTTTTCAGCCCCACACTACTGCCTTGTGACCAGTCGCTGTGTCACCCGCGCAGCAAGGAAACAATTTTTTTGTCACTTCCGTGCAGCAGTGTGAGGGATACAGGGCGCACAGACCTTTTCTTTTGCGCAGTTCTTTTTCTTTTGTCGTCCGGTCTCATCTGCGCAGACACTCGGTCGCAACCTTTTCAGCTTTATTTTTGCAGATTTTTACTGTTTCATTTGGTATGTGACCAATAATAGTTCCTTTCAAGTGGCATTCTTTCAATTGGTAATAATCTATTTTATAAAAAATGTCAATATGAAGGTTAAATTCTTTTTGGCTTAAATTTATAAATTGGTGCATATTATTAATTCACTCATCCATATGCATTAATTTAAAAGGAATTATTTTATGCCTTTATGCCTCATAAATGATGATTTGTTTGCCATTCATATATAGATATCATCATTCATTAAATACTTCCTTGTACTACTAATACCTCTTTTCAAAGTGTTTTATCGACTAGTTTTAAAAAGAAAAGAGATAACAAAGAAGGAAGTCTCCACAAATGATGAAAAGAAGAATACTAAGGTGACACCACCACAGATAGTAAGATCTGTCAAATTGGTATAAAAAATGGTACATTCTATTTGGTGGTAAGTACTCTTAGGCATAAGTTAATTCATTGCAAATTTGTCATGCCTTGACCATGATATGTAATATACTCCTCATGAGACTCTTAACTAAATTGAAAGTGCATGTGGCAAGTCATTCAAATACTTGATGCACATATCTAGTGGGAGAACATTATATATCTTGTGTCTTAGAGAATAAGTTTCTCGTTAGTAAGCTATACTAACTCAATCCATAATGGTAAATTTGTATCTCGTTCATATGGATTGTTATCTTTGGTTTCTAAATAGCTACTCCTGAGGCAGTTTAAAATTTCCTTATCATTAAATCTAAAAGTGCATAAGAATCCTTTTTGTTGATATTTATGACATACATATGCACTAACATGGATATGATTCTTAAACTGTAAAAGGTACAATTAGTGATCCATACTATCTACATTTTGGAAACCCATATTTTGATATCTTAGAAATCTACTTCAATCGGTGCACCCAAGATCAAGCTAGGTTCATCATCAAGAAGGCAACACAATGATGTATCAAGAAAAGGAGAAAAGGCTCCTATTCTTAACTCTAGCTTTTATCTATGTGATTAAATATTGACTTGAAACCATGTAAGATGGTTGTCAAGTATATGTGGGTGCCTACACAAAGAGAAAGGTTACAATAAGGATTGTGTGGGTACTCAAGGCTCTTCCTACTAATCTCAAAGGACTCAATTCAAATTGGGTACCAAGATATGCAGCTTAAACTTGTTTTGCAGGATCACACCTTCAATGGATCAAGTTGGGTGCTCGACAATGAATGTATAATCATATTTGGAGATAGTAGCAAGGGTGAAAATCTATGTTAAGAGATGGTGCTTGTTTTACATTGGATAAACCACAAGCTTAAAGGATACTATTCAACTAAAGTAAGATGAAGTTGATAAGAGGCCAAGGTATGAAAACTTCCTCTCCTTCAGTTGTTTTAGTATTCTATCCTTAGTGGGATGTTCCATAGTATAGGTTAATTTCCTTGCAATATAAAATGTTCAATAGTGCATATAACTTTGACATCAACTATATGTGTGCACTAATTTAAAGGAATTTAATCTATCTTTTTGGGTTTCAAGAATGATGATTCATTTTCCATCCACATATAAGGATTATCATTTGTGAAACCCTCCCTTGTGTTTCTAATGCTCTCTTTTCTAAGTGTTTAAATAAGGTCCTTCCAAGTGCTTTCAAGATGGATTCAAAATCCACGGATATAAGAGTCTTGGTTGTTTCAATCATTGAGTTTCAATGGGTCTCATATCAAGTTTGATTGAACCAAGCCAAGATCAATGAAGTTCAAGATCGCCTGGTTGGATGAAATCATAAAGAGAAAAGAAATCACAATGATTCAAGAAGGGAGTTACACCTTTTGTCAACCTAATAATGAAGATGTAGTGACATATTTATAAGATATCCTTCATTATGAGGTTTAAGGTTCATATTAGCATGCTTTACCCTTCAGGATTTCAATTGATATACTTTCAATTCTTAAACTTTCAATTGGTTTAATTTTCATCATCTATGTAAAGCATGTTATGTTAAACCAAGATATAGTGCAAACATCTCCTTTAACCTCGTATTGTTGATGTGCACTTTGTGTACTCTTGCATGCACAAATTGAGGGAGAGTTTAGCCTATATCTTGTGAGACTAATGAATTCTTTTAAGTTCATGTTGTGTAGTCTCACACCTTGGAGAAGATCAAATGAGGATTAATGGTTCCATAGAAATGAAGAATTTCTCTTGATTGTTTGAAGAGGATAAGTTTCTCTTTGAAATGTCAAGCCTATCAAAAGCTAAGATGGGAATTCATGATTATAATGGAGACCATGTGGCGTAGAACAAATGTGTGTCACTCCATGAACTATTGTATTACATTTGTGTATTTAGGCTCTTACAAGTTAGTGTATGCATGTATATGCAATATCTTAAGTCACATCATAAGGTTGCACTTGAATCCTGGCTTAAAATATTGCATATCATGTCTATTAGTATACCTTTTGATTATGAGTAATTCCTTCAATTGGTGCAATTTCATATTTTCACACTTTATTTGCACCAAGGTTCAAATTGTAGAACTTAATCCCCTGGCCTCACAAGTCCAAGTGCATAAGCCAAACAAGTATTCATCACTTGTATGCACACATTTAGGGGGAGAATGGTCTATAATTTGCATCTTTGAGACTAACTTCATTTTCAAGTCTATTATGTGTGTAGTCTCAAATTAGAAAGGAATCTTCAAGCAAAGACAATCGCTTCCACTGCAAATTTTGATGAGTATCAAAGATTCTTTGCTCCAATAAATGTAACTTCTATACATTTCATAAGAGAATGAGTTTCTCTTGTATATGCTATTCCAACGTCATCTAAAATTGGTAAATATGTATCACATCTTTTTGGATTACAAATATCTGAAGTAGCATAGCTTATAGATTCTCCTGTCTAGAACTTAATTGATTAAATAGTGCACATGTTCCTTATGTTGCATGATTATGTTCAGTTGATACTCCTTTTATGCTAATGGTACTTTAAATTTCAAATAAGTACTCGCAACATATATCAATTGAATTCATATATATATGTGTGCACTAAAACTTGAGGAGAACTTAGTGTAATATGCTATTAGTGATCTATTTATCTATCAAATTGTATCAATTGGTGTTTTTCAATTGATATTTTTCATACATGATCACTAGTTGCATAATCCATACTTGTGCAATTTTCATGTTGCCTCTTGTTGTGATAAGAAAATGCTAGGTGACATCTAGACTCCAGGTATCAAGATTTATCTTTCAGTTAGTATGACAATCTTCATTTGCTATCTTGGACCTATGTCACAATTATGCCAACAAGAGCTTGCAAATGAATTCTAAATCCAACACAAGTCTGGAAACCCCTTGAAAAGGTAAAACACAAAGGTACATAACTTATGACACTTATCCATTACCTTTGTGCCATCTAAGGATCCCTTTCATGATAGTGTGTTCACATCTCGCTTAATCATAATTTCTATCCTTTATATTCTTTGTATCCTTTTTGGAGATTTATGACAAAGGGGGAGAAATTGTGCATTAAAGCTTACCTTTAGTCTTATGTAACTAAGTGTTAGAAGACTCTTAAAAAGGGGAGAAATAATTAACAAAAAGGGGAAGTCATAAGAAAAACATAAGATGTAGAAAATTGATGAGTGCATACTATGTCATGAGCATCACGTTTATTTTATGACACACTGCACCCCATGAATAGTATGATATAAGTTGTCTCCATACTTTGACCCAAATATGTGCTTTTGGCATTTGAGTACAAAAGTGTTATTTTCTGAAATGCACATATTTAGGGGGAGAAAACTATATCATAGGATTCAAAATCTTATCAAATCTTATGTAAGCTTTAAACGTGTTGTCATCAATCACCAAAAAGGGGGAGATTGAAAGTGCATTCATCCCTTTTGTGATTTTGGTGATTTGGATAACAACACATTTAAAGGTCTAACGAGTTTGCTTAGTGTTGAACAGGAAATTCAGTATGATGAACATACTTGAATAGTGTATAATGATCAGTGAACAAGGTTCAACACAAGGTCAAATAACCAGTGAGACAATGCAAATGGATATAATATGGTCTCTATATTGGTTTGAATATATGGACAAGTCCTAAGAAATCACTATGCATAAATATGATCATAATAGAGGTTGAAGTGATTAAGAGGATTGGTCAAGCCAAAGTGAATAAGATATGAGGAATCGTGAATTGGCTTGACCATATTACTATTAGTCCATATATGAATATATGAGAATCAAACTAAAGCTTGATTAATCTTAATAGTTATATCTAGAAGACATTCAAGCAAGGTTCACAATATTGAAGAAATGATTCTCTTAATGGATGCTCAATAGGATGTGACTCAAGAATGGCTTGATAGGGTGAAGATAGCAAGGAAAGGGCTTCGAGGAACTAAGCGAAGGTGAAGGCCAAGCGACGGCTTGTAGACCGAGGTACCATGGTTAAGGTGAAGAAGAGAGTACTTGCACTAAGTCGATGAACTAATCAGCTATGAAGAGTTACAACATGTTGATGCATCAGTAAGGTGACTTGAAGCC
This sequence comes from Zea mays, assembly GCF_902167145.1. Taxonomy (NCBI): domain Eukaryota; kingdom Viridiplantae; phylum Streptophyta; class Magnoliopsida; order Poales; family Poaceae; genus Zea; species Zea mays. The sequence goes on along the minus strand of NC_050104.1, from coordinate 153,388,468 downwards.
ATGATTTGAACTCATATAAGGTGATATGGTACAAGTCACAGGGTTTGATTTGAGTTTGCTTCAAAAGGTGAGACAAAGATGTTTGTGATCCTTATGAAGCAATGCCATGGAGAAATCACACATGAGACACCAATGACTCAAGGAGTTTACTTCATTTTATTTTATTTAACTTGAGTATAGGAATCGTCGTACTATAAAGGGGGATCCAAAAAGAAGGTTGGTGTTTGCCAAAGCTCAAACCTCTCTATTCAAAAGCTATTTATGAAAAGCAAAAATCTCTTTATCGTTCTATGGTTGACCATGGTTAGGTTTGAGAAACCTAGAGTGTTCTTGCTGAAAAGCAGCTGAACTTGTTCAGCTGCAGCTGAGCTTTTCAGCTGAGCTGGACTTCAGCTGAGCTGAGCTCCTTCAGTTGCAGCTGAGCTGGACTTCAGCTGAGCTAAGCTTCTTCAGCTACAGCTGAGCTTTTCAGCTGAGCTGAACTTCAGCTGAGTTGAGCTTCTTCAGCTGCAGCTGAGCTTTTCAGCTGGGCTGAACTTCAGCTGAACTCAACTTCAGCTGTGAACCTCTTTGACCATACACCAGCTGAACTTGCCTCTGGGCAGTTGAGCTGGGGTTTTCTCTCCTAAACTCTCTGGTCAAGACCAGTTGAACTGGTCCTGAGGGGCAGTTCAGCTGGTCTCTGACCCCTCTGACCTCTGATCTGCAGTCTGCCAGTCAGACTGGCAAACAGGTCGCCAGGAGCTGTCAGGGGCGGTTCAACCGCCCCCCTGGACGGTTCAACCGGTTTTGGTCAACTTTGACCAGTCTGCGGTCAGTCTGCGCGTCAGTCTGCCAGTCAGACTGGCAGACAGGCTGCCAGGCCTGCTAGGGGAGGTTCAACCGCCCTAGGGGGAGGTTCAACCGGTCTCAGGCAGAAAAATCTGCCCAACGGCTAGTTTTGAGCTCCACCTATATATACTACCTCCTACCTCTCTCCCCAAAGTAGGTAGCACGATTTGAACTCCATTTCTAACCCAAGAAACACCTCCCTCTCTCTCACACACATCTCTTGCCTCTCCCATTTCAAATCTTTGGAGAGAAATCTTTGAGTGAGCTTGAGAGCTGCGGTTTTGTGCTTCATCTCTAAATCTCTCTTGCTCTTCTTCTTCATTCGAGCTTTGGTACTACATCGAGTTCTTTGTGGATTCATTACTCTTGGAGCTTCTAGCTCCTAGACGACTAGGTGTCTCTTGTGAGTCTCCAAATCTTGTGGAAGACCACAAGAAAGTTTGTATTACCCGCTCGTTTGAGCAAAGATTATTGTGTGGGCTTGACCTTTGTGGTCGGCAAAGGGAGGATTAGGGTTGAAAGAGACCCGGCTCTTTGTGGGCGCCTCAACGAGGAAGTAGGGCACCTTTTGTGGTGTGACCGAACCTCGGGATAAATCTTGTGTCTCTTGCGTTCTTGCTCATTGTGTTTGTTCATGTTCTTCGTTCTCTCACCATTCTGTGGAAGATTGTTTATATCTTTTTGGTGTGTGGATTTTGAGAAGTGCCCTTCTCTGATCTACTACTTTGAACCCTGTGGATCATTTAGAACATCTCATTTCCAAAGTTAACTGGGTGAATTTCGAGATCAATTCAGTTTTACCCAGTTTGCTTCTAGTTTTTGTTGAAAAAGTTTTAACTTGCCTATTCACCCCCCTCTAGGCAACTTTCACTTAGCTTTCTGGCAAGTAGTGCAACGTGCAACAAGACGCTCAACATCACGGCGCATTCGAGGCCAAAAGAAGTGTGCGACCAGCACCTCATGTGTCTTGTAAACGCCAAAGTGCCCCATGAGACTGCCTCCATGAGCTTCCTGCAGCAACAAAAGACGAACCGAGCTTGCTGGAATACATAGCTTGTTAGCGCGGAACAAAAATCCATCCTGTATGTGAAATTTTCCCCAGGGTTTGCCATCCTTACAATGTATATAGAAATCTTTAAAATCAGCATCATCCACATATTGATCTTTCACAATTTGCAAGCCAAAGATTCTAAATTCTAACTGTGAAAGCATGGTATATCTACGGGACAACGCATCAGCAATGACGTTTTCCTTCCCGTTCTTGTGTTTAATGATGTAAAGAAAGGACTCGATGAATTCTACCCAACTAGCATGACGACAGTTCAGATTTGTTTAGGTACGAATATGTTTTAAAGCCTCATGATTAGAATGAATTATAAACTCACGAGGCCAAAGGTAGTGCTGTCATGTTTGCAAAGTGCGAACTAAAGCATAAAGTTCCTTATCATAAGTAGAATATCTCAAGCTAGCACCGCTTAATTTTTTACTGAAATAAGCAACCGGTTTTCCTTCTTGTAACAAAACAACACCTAACCCAATACCACTAGCATCACATTCAAGTTCAAACACTTTCTGAAAGTCGGGCAATTGTAAGAGTGGAGCATGGGTTAACTTATCTTTCAAAGTGTTGAACGCCTCTTCTTGTGGGGGGTCCCAAGCAAAAGATACACCTTTCTTTGTGAGTTCGTGCAAAGGGGCAGCGATGGAGCTAAAATCACGCACAAAACGGCGGTAAAATCCTGCAAGTCCAAGAAAACTCCGAATTTGGGTAACCGTCATTGGTGTAAGCCAGTCCTGAATAGCTTCAACCTTGCTGTTATCCACCTCAATGCCCTGCGGAGTAACCACGTAGCCAAGAAACGAGACACGTTGCGTGCAAAATGTGCACTTTTCCATGTTACCAAACAAGCGAGCAGCACGCAAAGCATCAAAAACAGCACACAAATGTTCTAAATGCTCCTCTATAGACTTGCTGTAAATAAGGATATCATCGAAATAAACAACAACAAACAAACCTATGAAGGCCCGTAGAACTTCGTTCATTAAACGCATAAAGGTGCTGGGAGCATTAGTCAATCCAAATGGCATAACCAACCATTCATATAAACCAAATTTCGTTTTAAAAGCCGTTTTCCATTCATCACCGAGTTTCATTCTAATCTGATGGTAACCGCTACGCAAATCAACCTTAGAGAAAATAACGGCACCACTAATCTCATCTAACATATCATCAAGGCGTGGAATAGGATATCGATAACGAACTGTGATGTTATTAATAGCACGACAATCTACGCACATACGTCATGACCCATCTTTCTTTGGAACGAGTAAAACAGGAACCGAGCAAGGGCTAAGAGACTCACAAATGTAACCTTTATCAAGCAGCGTCTGCACCTGGTGCTGGATCTCCTTCGTCTCATCTGGATTTGTACGGTACGAGGCGCGGTTCGGAAGAGAAGCGCCGGAGATGAGATCAATCTGATGCTCAATGCCACGAAGCGGAGGAAGACCCGATGGTAAGTCCGTAGGAAAAACATCAGCATACTCCTGCAAAAGGTTAACAACAGCAGGGGGTATATCCAAAGACGGTGCATCATCAAGCGGAACAAAGCATGCACGACCATACAAGTGCATAACAGGGCATATGAGCTTCATGGAGATCATCAAAATCAGCACGTGTAGCAAGTAAAACAGAAGAGTGCAACTTGATTTCAGATTTAATAGGTGCGGCTGATGTCGATTTGACTTGTTGTGCAGTTTTAGCAGCCCTAGTAAGATCATCTTTCAAAATTTGATCAGGGGTCATTAGATGTATAATTATTTTCTGGCCGTTAAACATGAAAGAATAATGATTTGAACGACCATGATGTAAACTATCAGTATCATATTGCCAAGGTCGACCCAATAACAAAGAGCATGCTTCCATAGGAATAACATCGCAATCAGCATAATCAGATTAAGAACCCAGCGAAGAGGGGACACGTACCGAACGTGTTACCTTTATTTTACCACCATCATTAAGCTATTGAATGTGATACAGATGTGGGTGTGCGCGAGTGGGCAAGGATAATTTCTCTACCAAAGCTGTACTTGCCAAATTGTTGCAGCTACCACTATCGACGATGATGCGAATCGATCGTTCGTGCACAACGCCCTTGATATGGAATAAAGTGTGTCGCTGATTTTTTTTCGGCCTGGGCAACCTGTGTGCTGAGAACACGCTGCACAACAAGACTCTCATACCTATCGGCGTCGACGGGATCAATGTGGACGTCCTCATTTTCTGCATGGTTAGTGGCAATCATAGCATGACTAGTTTCCTCGGAATCACTGGCTGAAGAGTACTCACCATTGTCACGTATAAGCAAGGTACGCTTGTTTGGGCAGTCCCGAATCATGTGCCCAAACCCTCTGCAACGATGGCACTGAATATCCCGTGTATGTCCTGTGGAAGAAACGGCGCCTTTGGCAGGGGGCACCGCTGGCTTGGCCGTCCCTGTGCGCGGTGTAGTGCTAGGCGTAGAAGGTGCAGGGCTGGAAGGAGTTGAGCTGTGTGTCGAACCCCGGTCTGCAAAAGAGTTAGTATATGTCTTTGATCGTCGTCCCTACACTTCACGTTCAGCTTTGCAAGCATATTCAAACAATGTGGTTATATCAAAATAATCCTTATAATCAAGTATATCCTGAATTTCCCTGTTCAAACCACTACGAAAACGCGCCATAGCAGCGTCATCCGACTCAACCAAACCACAACGAAGCATACCCATTTGTAACTCCTGGTAATATTCCTCAACATATTGTGAACCTTATTGAAAATGCTGCATTTTGTTAAGCAAATCACGGAAAAATAGGAAGGAACAAATCTGTGGTGCATGGCAATTTTTAATTGGGTCCAAGTAGTGACACTGTTAATGGGAAGTTTTTGTTTATACTCATGCCACCAAATTAAAGTAAAATCAGTAAATTCACTAACGACAGCCTTCACTTGGCTATTAGCAGGAATATCATGGCATGAAAATTTATGTTCTACCTCCAATTCCCAATCAAGATATGCAGCAGGATCATATTTACCATTAAAAGATGAAATTTTAAATTTAATCTTAGCAAATAAGTCATTAGGGGGATGACGAACCACATGGCGTGCACGACCACGACGATCTCCATCGTCCTGCTCAGTGTCACTGCCCTAGTCCTGCTCCATCTTTGTGGTCAACGCATCAAGGCGTGCCAGGATGGTGTCGAGTGTGGTGCGAGCGAGTCACCGTTTGAGCAAGGTCAAGCTGGTTGAAACGCGCGGTCGTCGAAGTGACCGTTGAATCAAGTCGTTCATGCATCGTCCTAATGTCAGCAGCAAGTCCATCAAATTGTCCCCTTACTTCCTGCAACTGGACATCCACCGTGCCGTGTGCTCCTGCCATAGTTAGCGCAAACACCAAAACATCAAAAGGAGAAAAACCGACGACAACAGGGGAATGGTGGTGACAACTCGCTCAATGGAATGTTGTTATCAAGTTATTATCCGTTCTTACCAAGCCACAGGGGTGAACTGCAACCAACAGGTGGAACTGGTAAAAGATTGGATGAGCGATTGCCTGGAGAAACAGAAACATGCTCGTCGTAGAAATATGTGGAGTTCTGGGTAGGCTGCACTCAAGTCAAGGATTAACACGATCAAACAATAATGCAAAGTCGAATTATAGTGCAAAACACGAAACTATATTGCTGGCCATAAGTGCAAACGACACAACAAGTTGGAACAAAGAACAATGGAACTAGCAGAATGGCAGTACCGTAAATATTGTACTAGCGAGGCCAAAAAGGCACTAGTAGGAATCACAGGTGATTTTGTTTTTCCTTTTTTGTATGATTTTTTTGATATTTTTCTCAGCACAAGAAGCAACAAAATAGGAGCTACACCAAGTTTCACCTAAAACAGAGATCAGATGTGGTCTACAGAAAAAGAGCAAGTTCTCTGAAAAGCGTGCAAGAGCTTTGATGAATTTTTTTTATTTATTTTCCTAAATTTTTTTGACAATTTTATCGAAACCAAACAGGCCATAGGCGAGTTTGGCTGGCCTCAGAATGGTGTCAACAAGCTCTTGTAAAAATTTCAGATTTTTTAATAATCGAGCGAAAAGTTATGCCTGATTTAAGGAAGGTACCTAAAGTTATGTTTAAAACGACCGAGATGAGACAACCGCTTTGTATCATTTCTCCTTTCTTTTTTTGTTTGTTCTCTGGTTCTATCCTTTCTCTTTTGTTTTCTTTTTTTCTTTTTTTGTTTCTGTTTTTTTACATAACTGAAGGAGAAAAACAAGAAAGCGACATTGACTCGGTTTGTGGCATGATCAAACGGGAGATGGTGGCATCGCGCTAGGGTTTGAATGGTGGAAGAAAGAAGGATGATGAAAAAACACAATGCAACCAGCAACAAAATGACGCGAAAGCACACAAATTCAACAATGCAGATTATTGAAAGAAATTGCGAGGCTCAAAAGGGTGTTGGGACAAGGTCTAACTTGAATTTTTATGTGGTTTTGTGGACTGTAGAAGAGAAAAAAACTCAATAAACTCACCGATCAACCTGGAAATCTGATACCACTTGATATAGCTTAGGTGCCCGATCTTTCGGTGAGTGGAGATAATTCCGATTTGGCGGAAGATGACCCTTGCGATCCGACTACAACGAGTAAGCCCGAAGCGCCAATGCAATCGCTGAACCAACTCCCTGTGGTTACCGACCTTGCTGATGCGAGATCGGCCTGATCACGAAGATCGTTTCCTGTGCGCAATCGAAGAACGAACAAGAAAAAGATGCGAGCAATCTAATTTATTACTCGAGGGTGGAGTTCTGAATACACGAAGGCAGTGTTGATTTGCACGTGTTCGAGAGTAGCTAAAGCTAACGTAAAACAAAACTCAAAGAACAAAGGAGGCGCAACTCCTGGATAAATAGAGAGAGGGGGCGCAACCCCTAGTGGCGCCCAAAGGGGGAAAACGCAACCCTAGGTCGCCCACTATGGGCCGCAGTTGGGCTGGTCGTCTATTCTTCTGGGCCCTCATTCTTCAGTAGCATGACGAAGTTAAGATCTCTAGCACGGGCCCGAGTGATTGGCCCAGCTAATCAAGGAAGTAGCGCTTGATGTGGAGGTGCTGCTGGTGTAGTCGTACTCATGTTGCAGGTGATGTCCTCATCACATTTGGCACGATAGCCCAACCATCTAAGCCCATCTATAAAAACATTCTAAAACAACTCATTTAATCCCTGAAAGGGAATTAGGCTTACACCTATCCCCTAATTGATTTTGGTGGTTGAATTGCCCAACACAAATATTTGGACTAACTAGTTTGCTCTAGTCTATAAGTTCTACAGGTGCCAAAGGTTCACAATAAGCCAATAAAAAGACCAAGAAAAGGGTTCAAACAAGAGAAGCAAAAGACAACCTGAAAGGCACCCTGGTCTGGCGCACCGGACTGTCTGGTGCACCACCGGACAGTGTCCGGTGCACCACCGGACAGTGTCCGGTGCACTAGGGCACTCGAGGCTGAACTCTTCACCTTCGGGAAATTTAGAGGGCGCTCCGCTATAATTCACCGGACTGTCCGATGAGTCACCGGACAGTGTCCGGTGCACACTGGACAGTGTCCGGTGCACACCAGACTGTCCGGTGCACACTGGACTGTCCGGTGTGACAGCGGAGCAACGACTACTTCGCGCGCAACGGTCGTCTGCAACCGCATTCAATGCGCTACAGTGCGCGCCAGAGTCAGAGCACGCGTAGTTGGCGCACCGGACAACCTAGAGGCCCCACAAGTCAGAGCTCCAACGGTCGAACCCCAACGGTCTGCTGACGTGGCTGGCGCACCGGACAGTGTCCGGTGGCGCACCAGACTGTCCGGTGCGCCATGCGACAGCACACTTCCAACGACCATTTTTGGTGGTTGGGGCTATAAATACCCCAACCACCCCACATTCAGTGGATCCAAGTTTTCCACTCTTCTACACCTTACAAGAGCTAGCATTCAATACAAGACACACCAAAGAGATCAAATCCTCTCCCAACTCCACATCAAAGCTTTAGTGATTAGAGAGAGTGATTTGTCGTGTTCATTTGAGCTCTTGCGCTTGGATTGCTTCTTTTATTTCTCATTCTTCTTGTGACAAACTCAATTGTAACCAAGGCAAGAGACACCAATTGTGTGGTGGTCCTTGCGGGAACTTCGTGTTCCGTTTGATTGAGAAGGGAAGCTCACTCGGTCTAAGTGACCGTTTGAGAGAGAGGGAAAGGGTTGAAAGAGACCCGATCTTTGTGACCACCTCAACGGGGAGTAGGTTTGTAAGAACCGTACCTCGGTAAAACAAATCATCGTGTCACAATCTTTATTCGCTCACGATTTGTTTTACGCCCTCTCTCTCGGACTCGTTTCTATTTCTAACGCTAACCGGCTTGAAGTTGTGCTTAAGTTTGTAAATTTCATATTCGCCCTATTCACCCCCCTCTAGGCGACTTTCAATTGGTATCAGAGCCCGGTGCTTCATTAGAGCCTAACCGCTCGAAGTGATGTCGGGAGATAACACCAAGAAAGAGATAGGGACCGGCGAGAAGTCCATTACAAGCCACGGGAAGGTACCATCGGGAGAGTCCTACAACAAAGGGAAGGGGAAGGAAAAGGAATCCCCTTCACACAAGTCGCGTCGGAGCGGCGACAAGAAGAAGAAGATGAGGAAGGTGGTCTACTACGAAACCGACTCCTCATCGCCATCCACCTCCGGCTCCGACACGCCGTCCGTAACTTCTAAGCGCCATGAGTGCAAGAAGTTTAGTAAGATCCCCCTACGCTACCCTCGCATTTCTAAACATATGCCATTACTTTCCGTCCCATTGGGCAAACCACCAACATTTGATGGTGAAGATTATGCTAGGTGGAGTGATATGATGCGATATCACCTAACCTCACTCCACAAAAGTATATGGGCTGTTGTTGAGTTTGGTGTACAGGTACCATCCATAGGGGATGAAGACTATGATGAGGATGAAGTAGCCCAAATTGTGCACTTCAACTCCCAAGCCACCGCTATACTCCTCTCCTCTCTAAGTCGAGAGGAGTATAATAAGGTGCAAGGGTTGAAGAGCGCAAAGGAGATTTGGGACGTGCTAAAGACCACGCACGAAGGAGACGAGGTGACCAAGATCACCAAGCAGGAGACGATCGAGGGGGAGCTCGGTCGCTTCCGACTTCGCCAAGGGGAGGAGCCACAAGACATGTACAACCGGCTCAAAACCTTGGTGAACCAAGTGCGCAACCTCGGGAGCAAAAAATGGGATGACCATGAAATGGTTAAGGTTATTCTTAGATCACTTGTTTCCCTTAACCCTACTCAAGTTCAATTAATTCGTGATAATCCTAGATATACACTAATGACTCCCGAGGAAGTGATAGGAAACTTTGTAAGCTTTGAGCTAATGATCAAAGGCTCAAAGAAAATCAACGAGCTTGATGGCCCCTCCACGTCCGAAGCACAACCGGTCGCATTCAAGGCGACGGAAGAAAAGGAGGAATCTACATCAAGTAGAACACCCATCGACGCCTCCAAGCCCGACAACGAGGAAATGACGCTCATCATCAAGAGCTTCCGCCAAATCCTCAAGCAAAGGAGGGGGAAGGATTACAAGCCCCGCTCCAAGAAAGTATTCTACAAGTGTGGTAAGCCCGGTCATTTCATTGCTAAATGTCCATTATCTAGTGATAGTGACAGGGGCGACGACAAGAAGGGGAGAAGAAAGGAAAAGAAGAGGTATTACAAGAAAAAGGGCGGCAATGCCCATGTGTGCCGCGAGTGGGACTCCGACGAGAGTTCCTCCGACTCCTCCTCCGACGAGGATGCCGCCAACATTGCCGTCACCAAGTGACTCCTCTTCCCCAACGTCGGCCACAAGTGCCTCATGGCAAAGGACGGCAAAAGGAAGAAGGTAAAATCAAAATCCTCCACTAAATATGAAACCTCTAGTGATGAGGATAATTGTAGTGATGAGGAGGATAATTTGCGCACCCTTTTTGCCAACCTTAACATGCAACAAAAAGAAAAGTTAAATGAATTAATTAGTGTTATTCATGAGAAGGATGATCTCTTGGACTCACAAGAGGACTTCCTAATTAAGGAAAATAAAAAGCATGTTAAGTTAAGAATGCTTATGCTCTAAAAGTAGAAAAATGTGAAAAATTATCTAGTGAGCTAAGCACTTGCCATGATACTATTGTCAACCTTAGAAGTGAGAATGCTAGTTTAATTGCTAAGGTTGACTCAAATGTCTGTGATGCTTCAATTTCCAATCTTAGAGATGATAATGCTAATTTGCTTGCTAAGATTGAAAAGTTGAATGATTCACTTGCTAGCCTTAGAGATGAAAATGAAAAATTGATTGCTAAGGCTAAAGAATTAGATGTTTGCAATGCTTCCATTTCTAACCTTAGAAGTGAAAATGACATACTACATGCTAAGGTTGTTGAACTAAAATCTTGCAAACCCTCTACATCTACCGTTGAGCATACTTCCATTTGTACTAGATGTAGAGACATTAATGTTGACGCTATCCATGATCACCTAGCTTTAATTAAAGAACAAAATGATCACATAGCTCAACTTAATGCTAAGATCAATGAGTATGACTTAGAAAATGAAAATTTTAAATTTGCTAGAAGCATGCTCTATAGTGGGAGACGCCCCGGCATCAAGGATGGCATTGACTTCCAAAAGGGAGACAATGTCAAACTTAATGCCCCTCCAAAGAGATTATCCAACTTTGTAAAGGGTAAGGCTCCCATGCCTCAGGATAACGAGGGTTACATTTTGTACCCTGCCAGTTATCCCGAGAGCAAAATTAGGAGAATTCACTCTAGGAAGTCTCACTCTGGCCCTAATCATGCTTTTATGTATAAGGATGAGACATCTAGCTCTAGGCAATCAACCCGTGCTAAATTGCCTAAGAAGAAAACTCCTAATGCATCAAATGATTCCAACTTTTCATTTACAACTTTTGATGCATCTTATGTTTTGACTAACAAATCCAGCAAGGTAGTTGCCAAGTTTGTTGGGGGCAAACACAAGGGATCAAAGACTTGTGTTTGGGTACCCAAAGTTCTTGTATCTAATACCAAAGGACCTAAAACCGTTTGGGTACCTAAAACCAAGAACTAAACTTGTTTTGTAGGTTTATGCATCCAGGGGCTCAAGTTGGATCATCGATAGCGGGTGCACAAACCATATGACTGGGGAGAAGAAGATGTTCTCCTCCTACGAGAAAAACCAAGATCCCCAAAGAGCGATCACATTCGGGGATGGAAACCAAGGTTTGGGTAAAATTGCTATATCACCTGACCATTCCATTTCCAATGTTTTTCTTGTAGATTCTTTAGATTACAATTTGCTTTCCATTTCTCAATTATGTAAGATGGGATACAACTGTCTTTTTATGGATGTAGGTGTTACTGTCTTTAGAAGAAGTGATGATTCAATAGCATTTAAGGGAGTGTTAGAGGGTCAGCTGTACTTAGTAGACTTTGATAGAGCTGAACTCGACACTTGCTTAATTGCTAAGACTAACATGGGTTGGCTCTGGCATTGCCGACTAGCACATGTTGGAATGAAGAATCTTCACAAGCTTTTAAAGGGAGAACACATTTCGGGACTAACAAATGTTCATTTGAGAAAGACAGGGTTTGTAGCGCATGTCAGGCAGGGAAGCAAGTTGGTGTTCATCATCCACATAAGAACATCATGACGACTGACAGGCCACTCGAGCTCTTCACATGGACCTATTCGGCCCGATAGCTTACATAAGCATCGGCGGGAGTAAGTACTGTCTAGTTATTGTGGATGATTATTCTCGCTTCACTTGGGTGTTCTTTTTGCAGGAAAAATCTCATACCTAAGAAACCTTAAAGGGATTCTTGAGACAGGCTCAAAATGAGTTCGGCTTAAGGATCAAGAAAATTAGAAGCGACAACGGGACGGAGTTCAAGAACTCACAAATCGAAGGCTTCCTTGAGGAGGAGGGAATCAAGCATGAGTTCTCTTCTCCCTACACGCCACAACAAAATGGTGTAGTGGAGAGGAAGAATAGAACTCTATTGGACATGGCAAGAACCATGCTTGATGAGTACAAGACTTCGGATCGGTTTTGGGCCGAGGCGGTCAACACCGCCTGCTACGCCATCAACCGGTTGTATCTACACCGAATCCTCAAGAAGACATCATACGAACTCCTAACCGGTAAAAAGCCCAATATTTCATATTTTAGAGTCTTTGGTAGCAAATGCTTTATTCTTGTTAAAAGAGGTAGAAAATCTAAATATGCTCCTAAGTCTGTAGAAGGCTTTTTACTAGGATATGATTCAAACACAAGGGCATATAGAGTCTTTAACAAGTCCTCAGGACTAGTTGAAGTTTCTTGTGACGTTGTGTTTGATGAGACTAACGGCTCTCAAGTAGAGCAAGTTGATCTTGATGAGATAGGTGATGAAGAGGCTCCGTGCGTCGCACTAAGGAACATGTCCATAGGGAATGTGTGTCCTAAGGAATCCGAAGAGTCTCCAAATGCACAAGATCAACCATCCTCCTCCACACAAGCATCTCCACCAACTCAAAATGAGGATGAGGCTCAAGTTGATGAAGGAGAAGATCAAAAAGATGAGCCACCTCAATATGACGACAATGATCAAGGGGGAGATACAAATAATCAAGACAAGGAGGATAAAGAACCAAAACCGCCACACCCAAGAGTCCACCAAGCAATTCAACGAGATCACCCCGTCGACACCATCCTCGGCGACATTCATAAGGGGGTAACCACAAGATCTTGGGTTGCACATTTTTGTGAACATTACTCTTTTGTTTCCTCTATTGAGCCACACAGGGTAGAGGAATCACTACAAGATTCGGATTGGGTTGTGGTGATGCAAGAGGAGCTTAACAACTTCACTAGGAACGAGGTATGGCATTTGGTTCCACGTCCTAATCAAAATGTTGTAGGAACCAAGTGGGTCTTCCGCAACAAGCAAGACGAGCATGGTGTGGTGACAAGGAACAAAGCCCGACTTATGGCCAAGGGATATTCACAAGTCGAAAGTTTGGATTTTGGTGAAACCTATGCACCCGTAGCTAGGCTTGAATCAATTCGCATATTACTTGCCTATGCTACTTACCATGGCTTTAATCTTTATCAAATGGACGTGAAAAGTGCCTTCCTCAATGGACCAATCAAGGAGGAGGTCTATGTTGAGCAACCTCCCGACTTTGAAGATAGTGAGTATCCTAACTATGTATATAAACTCTCTAAGGCGCTTTATGGGCTCAAGCAAGCCCCAAGAGCATGGTATGAATGCCTAAGAGATTTCCTTATCACTAATGACTTCAAAGTCGGAAAAGTGGATCCTACTTTATTTACTAAAACTCTTGACAATAATTTGTTTGTATGCCAAATTTATGTTGATGATATCATATTTGGGTCTACTAACGAATCTACATGTGAGGAATTTAGTAGGATCATGACACAAAAATTCGAGATGTCGATGATGGGGGAATTAAAGTACTTCTTGGGATTTCAAGTGAAGCAACTCCAAGAGGGTACCTTCATTAGCCAAACAAAGTATATTCAAGACATTCTAAACAAGTTTGGGATGAAGGATGCCAAACCCATCAAGACACCCATGGGAACAAATGGGCATCTCGACCTTGACACGGGAGGTAAATCCGTCGATCAAAAGGTATACCGGTCGATGATAGGTTCTTCTAAAGATAGTGACACCTACATCCGTAAAAAGACAGTTGTAACCCATTTTACATAATTGCGAAACTGAAAGCAAGTTATAATCTAAAGAATCTACAAGAAAAACATTGGAAATGGAATGGTCAGGTGATATAGCTATTTTACCTAATCCTTTTACCAAACCTTGATTTCCATCCCCGAATGTGATAGCTCATTGGGGATCTTGGTTTTTCTCGTATGAGGAGAACATCTTCTTCTCCCCTGTCATATGGTTTGTGCACCCGCTATCGATGATCCAACTTGAGCCCCCGGATGCATAAACCTACAAAACAAGTTTAGTTCTTGATTTTAGGTACCCAAACGGTCTTGGGTCCTTTGACATTAGATACAAGAACTTTGGGTACCCAAACACAAGTCTTGGAGCCCTTGTGTTTGTCCCCGACATATTTGGCAACTACCTTGCCGGATTTGTTAGTTAAAACATAGGATGCATCAAAAGTCTTAAATGAGATGCTAGGTTCATTTGATGTATTAGGAGTTTTCTTTCTAGGCAATTTAGCACGGGTTGATTGCCTAGAGCTAGATGTCTCACCCTTATACATAAAAGCATGATTAGGGCCAGAGTGAGACTTTCTAGAGTGAATTCTCCTAATTTTGCTCTCGGGATAACCGACAGAGTACAAAATGTAACCCTCGTTATCCTGAGGCATGGGAGCCTTGCCCTTTACAAAGTTAGACAATCTTTTAGGAGGGGCATTAAGTTTGACATTGTCCCCCTTTTGGAAGCCAATGCCATCCTTGATGCCAGGGTGTCTCCCACTATAGAGCATGCTTCTAGCAAATTTAAATTTTTCATTTTCCAAGTCATGCTCATGAATTTTTGCATTAAGTTGAGCTATGTGATCATTTTGTTTCTTAATTAAGGTTACGTGATCATGAATAGCATCAACATTAATGTCTCTACATCTAGTACAAATGGAAACATGCTCAATGGTAGATGTAGAGAGTTTGCAAGAATTAAGTTCAACAATCTTAGCACGTAAAATATCATTCTAGTCTCTAAGATCGGAAATGGAAGCATTGCAAACATCTAAATCCTTAGTGAAAGGGAATTAGGCTTACACCTATTTCCTAATTGATTTTGGTGGTTGAATTGCCCAACACAAATAATTGGACTAACTAGTTTGCTCTAGTCTATAAGTTAAACAGGTGCCGAAGGTTCACACTAAGCCAATAAAAAGACCAAGAAAAGGGTTCAACAAAAAGAGCAAGGGATAACCGAAGTGCTCCCTGGTCTGGAGCACCGGACTGTCCGGTGCACCAGGGGACTCCAAGTCAAACTTCGCACCTTCGGGAATTTTCAGAGGCGCTTCGCTATAATTCACCGGACTGTCCGGTGCACCACCGGACAGTGTCTGGTGCCCCAGGGGAGAGCGACTCTGAACTCGCCAGCTTCGGATTTCCGCTCCGCTATAATTCACCGGACATGTCCGGTGCGCACCGGACTGTCCGGTGAGCCAGCGAAGCAACGACTACTTTGCGCCAACGGTCGACTGCAACGCATTAAATGCGCGCCAGCGCGCGCAGAGGAGCAGAGCACGCGCGGGTGGCACACCGGACAGTCTACAGGACTTGTCCGGTGCACCACCGAACAGCCAGGCGGGCCCACACGTCAGGGCTCCAACGGTCGGAACCCAACGGCCTGGTGACGTGGCTGGCGCACCGGACAGTGTCCGGTGGCGCACCGGACTGTCCGGTGTGCCATGCGACAACAGCCTTCACCAAACGTCTAGTTTGGTGGTTGGGGTTATTAATACCCCCAACCACCCCACATTCAAGCCATCCAAGTTTTCCACCTTTCAACTACTTACAAGAGCTAGGCATTCAATACAAGACACACCCAAGTGATCAAATCCTCTCCCAATTCCACAAAAGCTTTAGTGTTAAGTGAGAGTGATTTGTTGTGTTCTTTTGAGCTCTTGCGCTTGGATTGCTTTCTTTCTCATTCTTTCTTGAGATCAAACTCACTTGTAATTGAGGCAAGAGACACCAAACTTGTGGTGGTCCTTGTGGGAACTTCGTGTTCCAAGTGATGGAGAAGAGAAGCTCACTCGGTCCGAGGGACCGTTTGAGAGAGGGAAAGGGTTGAAAGAGACCCGGTCTTTGTGACCACCTCAACGGGGAGTAGGTTTGCAAGAATCGAACCTCGGTAAAACAAATCCGCTTGTCACACTCTGTATTCACTTGCGATTTGTTTTACGCCCTCTCTCTCGGACTCGTTTCTATTTCTAACGCTAACCCGGCTTGTAAGTGTGATTAAGTTTGTAAATTTCAGATTCGCCCTATTCACCCCCTCTCTAGGCGACTTTCAATTGGTATCAGAGCCCGGTGCTTTATTAGAGCCTAACCGCTCGAAGTGATGTCGGGAGAACACGCCAAGAAGGAGATGGAGACCGGCGACAAACCCACTACAAGCCACGGGAAGGCTTCATCGGAAGAGTCACGCAAAAAGGGGAAAGGGAAGGAGAAGAAAGCCTCTTCCCACAAGTCGCATCAGAGTGGCGACAAGAAAAAGAAGATGAGGAAGGTGGTCTACTACGAGACCGATACTTCATCACCTTCCACCTCTGGCTCCGACACGCCCTCTGTAACTTCTAAGCGCCATGAGCGCAAGAAGTTTAGTAAGATCCCCCTACGCTACCCTCGCATTCCTAAACATACGCCTTTACTTTCCGTCCCATTAGGCAAACCACCAACCTTTGATGGTGAAGATTATGCTAGGTGGAGTGATTTAATGCGGTTTCACCTAACCTCACTCCACAAAAGTATATGGGATGTTGTTGAGTTTGGTGTACAGGTACCATCCGTAGGGGATGAGGATTACGATGAGGACGAGGTGGCACAAATCGAGCACTTCAACTCCCAAGCCACAACTATACTCCTCGCCTCTCTAAGTCGAGAGGAGTATAACAAGGTGCAAGGATTAAAGAGTGCCAAGGAAGTTTGGGACGTGCTCAAGACCGCGCATGAGGGAGATGAGCTAACCAAGATCACCAAGCGGGAGACGATCGAGGGGGAGCTCGGTCGCTTCCAGCTTCGCAAAGGGGAAGAGCCACAAGACATGTACAACCGGCTCAAAACCTTGGTGAACCAAGTGCGCAACCTCGGGAGCAAAAAGTGGGATGACCACGAGATGGTTAAGGTTATTCTTAGATCACTTATTTTCCTTAACCCTACTCTAGTTCAATTAATTCGTGGTAATCCTAGATATACACTAATGACTCCCGAGGAAGTAATCGGGAACTTTGTGAGCTTTGAGTACATGATCAAGGGCTCAAAGAAAATCAATGAGCTAGATGATCCCTCCACATCCGAAGCACAACCGGTCGCATTTAAGGCGACGGAGAAGGAGGAGGAGTCTACACCGAGTAGACAACCAATCGACGCCTCAAAGCTCGACAACAAGGAAATGACGCTCGTCATCAAGAGCTTCCGCCAAATCCTCAAGCAAAGGAGGGGGAAATGAAAGTCGCCTAGAGGGGGGTGAATAGGGCGAAACTGAAATTTACAAAATTAATCACAACTACAAGCCGGGTTAGCGTTAGAAATATAATTGAGTCCGCGAGAGAGGGTGCAAAACAAATCGCAAGCGAATATGGAAGTGAGACACAAGGATTTGTTTTACCGAGGTTCGGTTCTCGCAAACCTACTCCCCGTTGAGGAGGCCACAAAGGCCGGGTCTTTTTCAACCCCTTCCCTCTCTCAAACGGTCCCTCGGACCGAGTGAGCTTCTTCTTCTCAATCAAACGGGAACAAACTTCCCAGCAAGGACCACCACACAATTGGTGTCTCTTGCCTTGGTTACAATTGAGTTGATCGCAAGAAAGATTGAAAGAAAGCACGATTGCAAAAGCCAAGCGACAAGAGCGACAAATAACACACGGACCACTTTCTCTCTCAAGTCACTAATCACTAATGATCTCTTTTCTCAATTGTGAAACTTGGAGAGATGGAGGCTTTGAATGTGTCTTGGAATGGATTGCTAGCTCTTGTATTGAATGTTGAAGGTTGGAATGCTTGGTTAAAGTGAATGGAGGTGGTTGAGGTTGTATTTATAGCCACCAACCACTTCCTAGCCGTTGCTCCATTCTGCCGACCGCGGACGGTCCGCCCGCCTAGTCCGGACGGTCCGCGCCTGTAGATCAACGGCTGAAAACGCAACGGTCAGCAGTAACGGCTATATCAACGGCTATATTGCATTTAATGCGTCGTCAGATGTCAGATAAAGCCAGTCGCGGACGGTCCGGTCGTGCACCCCGGACGGTCCGCGAGGCCGCTATAATTCATTTTTCCGAACCCGTTACCTTTAGGTTTTTCGGTTTCTCACCTACCGGACGGTCCGCGCCTGAGCCCGGACGGTCCGCGCACGGGCTCGGACGGTCCTTGCTTTTCCTTCGGACGGTCCGTAGTGCATACTTGGATTTTTGCATTGGTTCTGTTCGAGTGTTATCCTGGTGTTGCGGACGGTCCGCCGCAAGGGCCCGGATGGTCCGCGCTTGGCCTGTTTTTCCAAAAAGCTTCTCCTGTCCGGAATAATCTACGGTATTCCGGACAGTCGATTTAGTATAGTTGTAGATGAACCTTTGACACCTGTAGAACATATAATCTAGAGCAAACTAGTTAGTCCAATTATTTGTGTTGGGCAATTCAACCACCAAAATTAATTAGGAACTAGGTGTAAGCCTAATTCCCTTTCAATCTCCCCCTTTTTGGTGATTGATGCCAACACAAACCAAAGCAAGTATAGAAGTGCATAATTGAACTAGTTTGCATAATATCAGTGTAAAGGTTGCTTGGAATTGAGTCAATATAAATACCCATAAAGTATGCATGGATTGTTTCTTTATTTTTAACATTTTGGACCACGCTTGCACCACTTGTTTTGTTTTTGCAAATTCTTTTGTAAATCCTTTTCAAAGTCCTTTTGCAAATATTCAAAGGTAAATGAATAAGATTTCGAGAAGCATTTTCAAGATTTGAAATTCTCCCCCTGTTTCAAATGCTTTTCCCTTGACTAAACAAAACTCCCCCTAAATGAAATCCTCCTCTTAGTGTTCAAGAGGGTTTTGATAAATCAATTTTGAAACACTACTTTTCTCCCCCTTTTGAACACAATAAGATACCAATTTGAAATTTATCAATTGAGAACCATACCAATTGAGAAACTCTTTTTTTAAAAAAAAATTAGGTGGTGGTGCGGTCCTTTTGCTTTGGGCTAATACTTTCTCCCCCTTTGGCATGAATCGCCAAAAACGGAGTCATTAGAGCCCTTAGAATTACTCTTTCCCCCTTTGGTCATAAATAAGGGAGTGAAGATTATACCAAAGACGGAGTGATGCTCGGAGTGACGGCGAAGGATGAGTTGCGGAGTGGAAGCCTTTGTCTTCGTCGAAGACTCCAATTTCCTTTCAATACACCTATGACTTGGTTTGAAATAGACTTGAAAACGCATTAGTCATAGCATATGAAGGATACATGATCAAAGGTATATAAAAGAGCTATGTGTGCAAATCAACAAATGAAGTTCCTAGAATCAAGAATATTTAGCTCACGCCTAAGTTTGTTAAAAGTTTGTTCATCTAGTGGCTTGGTAAAGATATCGGCTAATTGATCTTTAGTATTAATGTATGAAATCTCGATATCTCCCTTTTGTTGGTGATCCCTAAGAAAATGATACCGAATGGCTATGTGTTTAGTGCGGCTATGCTCGATGGGATTATCCGCCATTTTGATTGCACTCTCATTATCACATAGCAAAGGAACTTTGGTTAATTTGTAACCGTAGTCCCGCAGGGTTTGCCTCATCCAAAGTAATTGTGCGCAACAGTGGCCTGCGGCAATATACTCGGCTTCGGCGGTAGAAAGAGCTACCGAATTTTGCTTCTTTGAAGCCCAAGACACCAAGGATCTCCCCAAGAACTGGCAAGTCCCCGATGTGCTCTTTCTATTAATCTTACACCTCGCGCAATCGGCATCCGAATAACCAATCAAATCAAATGTGGATCCCTTAGGATACCAAAGCCCAAACTTAGGAGTGTAAGCCAAATATCTCAAGACACGTTTTACGGCCGTAAGGTGAGCTTC
This sequence comes from Zea mays, assembly GCF_902167145.1. Classification (NCBI taxonomy): domain Eukaryota; kingdom Viridiplantae; phylum Streptophyta; class Magnoliopsida; order Poales; family Poaceae; genus Zea; species Zea mays. The sequence continues at coordinate 153,368,726 of NC_050104.1, read as the reverse complement.
CTTAGGGTCGGCTTGGAATCTTGCACACATGCATACGGAAAGCATAATGTACAGTCGAGATGCACATAAATAGAGTAATGAGCCTATCATCGACCGGTATACCTTTTGATCGATGGATTTACCTCCCGTGTCGAGGTCGAGATGCCCATTGGTTCCCATGGGTGTCTTGATGGGTTTGGCGTCCTTCATCCCAAACTTGTTTAGAATGTCTTGAGTATACTTCGTTTGGCTGATGAAGGTGCCCTCTTGGAGTTGCTTCACTTGAAATCCTAAGAAGTACTTCAACTCCCCCATCATAGACATCTCGAATTTCTGTGTCATGATCCTACTAAACTCTTCACATGTAGATTCGTTAGTAGACCCAAATATGATATCATCAACATAAATTTGGCATACAAACAAATCATTTTCAAGTGTTTTGGTAAAGAGTGTAGGATCGGCTTTTCCGACTTTGAATCCATTTGCAATAAGGAAATCTCTAAGGCATTCATACCATGCTCTTAGGGCTTGCTTGAGCCCATAAAGCGCCTTAGAGAGTTTATACACATGGTTAGGGTACTCACTATCTTTAAAGCCGGGAGGTTGCTCAACATAGACCTCTTCCTTGATTGGTCCGTTGAGGAAGACACTTTTCACGTCCATTTGATAAAGCTTGAAGCCATGGTAAGTAGCATAGGCCAATAATATACGAATTGACTCAAGCCTAGCTACGGGTGCATAGGTTTCACCGAAAACCAAACCTTCGTCTTGGGAGTATCCCTTAGCCACAAGTCGAGCTTTGTTCCTTGTCACCACACCATGCTCGTCTTGCTTGTTGCGGAAGACCCACTTGGTTCCTACAACATTTTGCTTAGGACGTGGAACCAAATGCCATACCTCAGTCCTAGTGAAGTTGTTGAGCTCCTCTTGCATCGCCACCACCCAATCCGAATCTTGAAGTGCTTCCTCTACCCTGTGTGGCTCAATAGAGGAAACAAAAGAGTAATGCTCACAAAAATGTGCAACCCGAGATCTAGTGGTTACCCCCTTATGAATGTCACCGAGGATGGTGTCGACGGGGTGATCTCGTTGAATTGCTTGGTGGACTCTTGGGTGTGGCGGCCTTTGTTCTTCATCCTCCTTGTCTTGATCATTTGCATCTCCCCCTTGATCATTGCCGTCATCTTGAGGTGGCTCATTTGCTTGATCTTCTATTTCATCAACTTGAGCTTCATCCTCATTTTGAGTCGGTGGAGATGCTTGCGTGGAGGAGGATGGTTGATCTTGTTCATTTGGAGGCTCTTCGGATTCCTTAGGACACACATCCCCAAGGGACATGTTCCTTAGCGCGATGCATGGAGCCTCTTCATTACCTATCTCATCAAGATCAACTTGCTCTACTTGAGAGTCGTTAGTCTCATCAAACACAACGTCACAAGAAACTTCAACTTGTCCAGAGGACTTGTTAAAGACTCTATATGCCCTTGTGTTTGAATCATATCCTAGTAAAAAGCCTTCTACAGTCTTAGGAGCAAATTTAGATTTTCTACCTCTTTTAACAAGAATAAAGCATTTGCTACCAAAGACTCTAAAATATGAAATATTGGGCTTTTTACCGGTTAGGAGTTCATACGATGTCTTCTTGAGGATTCGGTGAAGATATAACCGGTTGATGGCGTAACAGGCGGTGTTGACCGCCTCGGCCCAAAATCGATCTGAACTCTTGTACTCATCAAGCATGGTCCTTGCCATGTCCAATAGAGTTCGATTCTTCCTCTCCACTACACCATTTTGTTGTGGCGTGTAGGGAGAAGAGAACTCATGCTTGATGCCCTCTTCCTCAAGGAAGCCTTCGATTTGAGAGTTCTTGAACTCCGTCCCGTTGTCGCTTCTAATTTTCTTGATCCTTAAGCCGAACTCGTTTTGAGCTCGTCTCAAGAATCCCTTTAAGGTTTCTTGGGTTTGAGATTTTTCCTACAAAAAGAACACCCAAGTGAAGCGAGAATAATCATCCACTATTACAAGACAATACTTACTCCTGCCGATGCTTATGTAAGCAATCGGGTCGAATAGATCCATGTGGAGTAGCTCAAGCGGCCTATCGGTCGTCATGATGTTTTTGTGTGGATGATGGACTCCAACTTGCTTTCCTGCCTGGCATGCGCTACAAACCCTGTCTTTCTCAAAATGAACATTTGTTAGTCCTAAAATGTGTTCTCCCTTTAGAAGCTTATGAAGATTCTTCATCCCAACATGGGCTAGTCGGCGGTGCCAGAGCCAACCCATGTTAGTCTTAGCAATTAAGCATGTGTCGAGTTCAGCTCTATCAAAATCTACTAAGTATAGCTGACCCTCTAACACACCCTTAAATGCTATTGAATCATCACTTCTTCTAAAGACAGTGACACCTACATCAGTAAAGAGACAGTTGTAGCCCATTTTGCATAATTGAGATACGGAAAGCAAATTGTAATCTAATGAATCTACAAGAAAAACATTGGAAATAGAATGGTCAGGAGATATAGCAATTTTACCCAATCCTTTGACCAAACCTTGGTTTCCATCCCCGAATGTGATCGCTCGTTGGGGATCTTTGTTTTTCTCGTAGGAGGAGAACATTTTCTTCTCCCCAGTCATGTGGTTTGTGCACCCGCTATCGATGATCCAACTTGAGCCCCCAGATGCATAAACCTACAAAACAAGTTTAGTTCTTGACTTTAGGTACCCAAACGGTTTTGGGTCCTTTGGCATTAGAAACAAGAACTTTGGGTACCCAAACACAAGTCTTGGAGCCCTTGTGTTTGCCCCCAACAAACTTGGCAACTATCTTGCCGGATTTGTTAGTTAAAACATATGATGCATCAAAAGTTTTGAATGAAATGTCATGATCATTTGATGCATTAGGAGTTCTCTTCTTAGGCAACTTAGCACAGGTTGGTTGCCTAGAACTAGATGTCTCACCCTTATACATAAAAGCATGATTTGGGCCAGAGTGAGACTTCTTAGAGTGAATTCTCCTAATCTTGCTCTCGGGATAACCGGCAGGGTACAAAATGTAACCCTCGTTATCCTGAGGCATGGGAGCCTTGCCCTTAACAAAATTAGACAATCTTTTAGGAGGGGCATTAAGTTTGACATTGTCTCCCCTTTGGAAGCCAATGTCATCCTTGATGCCAGGACGTCTCCCATTATAAAGCATACTACGAGCAAATTTAAATTTTTCATTCTCTAAGTTATGCTCGGCAATTTTAGCATCTAATTTTGCTATATGATCATTTTGTTGTTTAATTAAAGCCATGTGATCATGAATAGCATTAACATCAATATCTCTACATCTAGTACAAATGGAAGTGTGCTCAACGGTAGATGTAGAGGTTTTGCAATATTTTAATTCTACAACCTTAGCATGCAATATATCATTCTTAGTTCTAAGGTCGGAAATAGTAGCATTGCAAACATCAAAATCTTTAGCCTTAGCAAGAAATTTTTCATTCTCAATTCTAAGGCTAGTAAGAGAAACATTCAACTCATCAATCCTAGCAAGTAAATCAACATTATCATCTCTAGGATTGGAAGTTGAAACATTACAAATATGAGAATCAACCTTAGCAATTAATTTGGCATTTTCATTTCTAAGGTTGGTAATAGTGTCATGGCATGTGCTTAGCTCACTAGATAATTTCTCACATTTTTCTATTTCTAGAGCATAAGCATTTTTAACCTTAACATGTTTCTTATTTTCCTTAATTAGGAAGTCCTCTTGGGAATCCAAAAGGTCATCCTTTTCATGAATAGCACTAATTAATTCATTTAATTTTTCCTTTTGTTCCATGTTAAGATTGGCAAAAAGGGTACGCAGGTTATCCTCCTCATCACTAGCATTATCATCACTAGAAGACTCATATTTAGTGGATGATTTGGATTTAACCTTCTTCCTCTTGCCGTCCTTTGCCATGAGGCACTTGTGGCCGACGTTGGGGAAGAGGAGTCCCTTGGTGACGGCGATGTTGGCAGCGTCCTCGTCGTCGGAGGAGTCGGTGGAGCTCTCGTCGGAGTCCCACTCGCGGCACACGTGGGCATCGCCACCCCTCTTCTTGTGGTACCTCTTCTTTTCTCTCCTCTTGCCCTTCTTGTCGTTATCCCTGTCACTGTCACTTGATAATGGACATTTAGCAATAAAGTAACCGGGCTTACCACACTTGTAGCAAACCTTCTTGGAACGGGATTTGTAATCCTTCCCCTTCCGTTGCTTGAGGATTTGCCGAAAGCTTTTGATGATTAAAGCCATCTCCTCGTTGTCAAGCTTTGAAGCGTCGATTGGTTGTCTACTTGGTGTAGACTCCTCCTTCTTTTCCTACGTCGCCTTGAATGCCACCGGTTGTGCTTCGGATGTGGAGGGATCATCAAGCTCGTTGATCTTCTTTGAGCCCTTGATCATACATTCAAAGCTCACAAAATTCCCGATAACTTCCTCGGGAGTCATTAGTGTGTATCTAGGATTACCACGAATTAATTGAACTTGAGTGGGGTTAAGGAAGATGAGTGATCTAAGAATAACCTTAACCACCTCGTGGTCATCCCATTTCTTGCTCCCGAGGTTGCGCACTTGGTTCACCAAGGTTTTGAGCCGGTTGTACATATCTTGTGGCTCCTCCCCTTGGCGAAGACGGAAGCGACCGAGCTCCCCCTCGATCGTTTCCCGCTTGGTGATCTTGGTGAGTTCATCACCCTCATGCGCGGTCTTGAGTAGATCCCAAATCTCCTTCGCATTCTTCAACCCTTGCACCTTGTTATATTCCTCTCTACTTAGAGAGGCGAGGAGTATCGTTGTGGCTTGGGAGTTGAAGTGCTCGATTTGGGCTACTTCATCCTCATCATAGTTTTCATCCCCTACGGATGGTACCTGTGCACCAAACTCAACAACATCCCATATACTTTTGTGGAGTGAGGTTAGATGAAATCGCATTAAATCACTCCACCTAGCATAATCTTCACCATCAAATGTGGGTGGTTTGCCTAATGGGACGGAAAGTAAAGGTGTATGTTTAGAAATGCGAGGGTGGCGTAGGGGAATCTTACTATACTTCTTACGCTCTTGGCGCTTAGAAGTGACGGACGCCGCGTCGGAGCCGGAGGTGGATGCCGATGAAGAATCGGTCTCGTAGTAGACCACCTTCCTCATCCTCTTTTTCTTGTCCCCACTCCGATGCGGCTTGTGGGAAGAGGATTTCTCCTTCTTCTCTTTGTGGTGTGAAGAAGATCTCTTTTCCTTCCCTTTGGAGGAGTCCTTCTTCTTCTCCTTCCTCTTGGTGCGGGACGCTTCCGATGAAGTGCTCCCTTGGCTTGTAGTGGGCTTTTCGCCGGTCTCCATCTCCTTCTTGGCGTGATCTCCCGACATCACTTCGAGTGGTTAGGCTCTAATGAAGCACCGGGCTCTGATACCAATTCAAAGTCGCCTAGAGGGGGGGTGAATAGGGCGAAACTGAAATTTACAAAATTAATCACAACTACAAGCCGGGTTACCGTTAGAAATATAATTGAGTCCGCGAGAGAGGGTGCAAAACAAATCGCAAGCGAATATGGAAGTGAGACACAAGGATTTGTTTTACCGAGGTTCGGTTCTCGCAAACCTACTCCCCATTGAGGAGGCCACAAAGGCCGGGTCTTTTTCAACCCCTTCCCTCTCTCAAACGGTCCCTCAGACCGAGTGAGCTTCTTCTTCTCAATCAAACGGGAACAAACTTCCCAGCAAGGACCACCACACAATTGGTGTCTCTTGCCTTGGTTACAATTGAGTTGATCGCAAGAAAGATTGAAAGAAAGCACGATTGCAAAAGCCAAGCGACAAGAGCGACAAATAACACACGGACCACTTTCTCTCTCAAGTCACTAATCACTAATGATCTCTTTTCTCAATTGTGAAACTTGGAGAGATGGAGGCTTTGAATGTGTCTTGGAATGGATTGCTAGCTCTTGTATTGAATGTTGAAGGTTGGAATGCTTGGTTAAAGTGAATGGAGGTGGTTGGGGTTGTATTTATAGCCACCAACCACTTCCTAGCCGTTGCTCCATTCTGCCGACCGCGGACGGTCCGCCCGCCTGGTCCGGACGGTCCGCGCCTGTAGATCAACGGCTGAAAACGCAACGGTCAGCAGTAACGGCTATATCAACGGCTATATTGCATTTAATGCGTCGTCAGATGTCAGATAAAGCCAGTCGCGGACGGTCCGGTCGTGCACCCCGGACGGTCCGCGAGGCCGCTATAATTCATTTTTCCGAACCTGTTACCTTTAGGTTTTTCGGTTTCTCACCTACCGGACGGTCCGCGCCTGAGCCCGGACGGTCCGCGCACGGGCTCGGACGGTCCTTGCTTTTCCTTCGGACGGTCCGTAGTGCATACTTGGATTTTTGCATTGGTTCTGTTCGAGTGTTATCCTGGTGTTGCGGACGGTCCGCCGCAAGGGCCCGGATGGTCCGCGCTTGGCCTGTTTTTCCAAAAAGCTTCTCCTGTCCGGAATAATCTACGGTATTCCGGACAGTCGATTTAGTATAGTTGTAGATGAACCTTTGACAACTGTAGAACATATAATCTAGAGCAAACTAGTTAGTCCAATTATTTGTGTTGGGCAATTCAACCACCAAAATTAATTAGGAACTAGGTGTAAGCCTAATTCCCTTTCAGGAAAGATTACAAGCCCCGCTCCAAGAAGGTTTGCTATAAGTGTGGTAAGCCCGGTCATTTTATAGTAAAATGTCCTATTTCTAGTGACAGTGACAGGGGCGACGACAAGAAGGGGAGAAGAAAGGAGAAGAAGAAATACTACAAGAAGAAGGGTGGTGACGCCCATGTATGCCGCGAGTGGGACTCGGACGAGAGCTCCTCCGACTCCTCCTCCGACGAAGACACCGCCAACATCGCCATCAACAAAGGCCTTCTCTTCCCCAACGTCGGCCACAAATGCCTCATGGCAAAGGACGACAAAAAGAAGAAGGTTAAATCCAAATCCTCCACTAAATATGAGTCCTCTAGTGATGATAATGCTAGTGATGAGGAGGATAATTTGCGTACCCTTTTTGCCAACCTAAACATGCAACAAAAGGAAAAATTAAATGAATTGATTAGTGCTATCCATGAAAAGGATGATCTCTTGGACTCCCAAGAGGACTTCCTTATTAAAGAAAACAAGAAGCATGTTAAGGTTAAAAATGCTTACGCTCTAGAAGTAGAAAAATGTGAAAAACTATCTAGTGAGCTAAGCACTTGCCATGAGACTATTGACAACCTTAGAAATGAAAATGCTAATTTGTTAGCTAAGGTTGATTCAAATGTTTGGAATGTTTCAATTCCCAATCCTAGAAATGATAATGATGATTTGCTTGCTAAGATTGAAGAATTGAACATTTCTCTTGCTAGCCTTAGAGATGAAAATGAAAAATTGCTTGCTAAGACTAAAGATTTTGATGCTAAGGTTGTAGAATTAAAATCTTGCAAACCATCTACATCTACCACTGAACATACTTCTATTTGCACTAGATGTAGAGATATTGATATTAATGCTATACATGATCACATGGCTTTAATTAAACAACAAAATGATCATATAGCTAAACTAGATGCTAAAATTGTCGAGCATGAACTTGAAAATGAAAAATTTAAATTTGCTCGTAGTGTGCTTTATAATGGGAGACGCCCTGGCATCAAGGATGGTATTGGCTTCCAAAAGGGGGACAATGTCAAACTTAATGCCCCTCCTAATAAATTGTCCAATTTTGTTAAGGGCAAGGCTCCCATGCCTCAGGATAACGAGGGTTACATTTTGTACCCTGCCGGTTATCCTGAGAGCAAAATTAGGAGAATTCACTCTAGGAAGTCTCACTCTGGCCCTAATTATGCTTTTATGTATAAGGGTGAGACATCTAGTTCTAGGCAACCAACCCATGCTAAGTTGCCTAAGAAGAAAACTCCTAATGCATCAAATGAGCATAGCATCGGAGTAATTAAAACTCCACCCCTTTTGGACGCCCCTCCGCGTTTGGCGGGCTCGACGTACCTCAGTGGCGTGAAACGATGGATTTCTGGCTGCAAAAAGCTGCATGTCGCTCGCGCTCGTCCACTACGCACACTACAGGAAGGCATGGGCGCGGTCGTGCCGAGTGATGGTGCGGGTCCCCCCTCTGCTCCGTTTTCCAATTAGTGAACCGGATAGGAGTCTTCTTCCTCCCCGAGCACACCGCTCCTCTCCTTCCAAGCCCTCGTCACCACCAGCCTGCTCTCATTCTTGTGCCACCTGGATCTCGCCCTGCTTGCGCTCAACATGCTCCCCACACACTCTCGTTGCGGCGTGTGCCCGCCCAACCCGCACATCGCTCTCAGTCGCCTCCGCCTCATCACAGGTGATGGCGTCGTCGTCCCCGCAGTAGCACACCGAGGTCGGCTCGTCCTCGAACCTCGCGCAATTTAGGAATAGCAGCATCATATCCATGAACATGGACGACATCATCTATAACATCTACGACCTCGAGACCGTCAACGCTGCCGCCGCCAGCGTCAGCCCCGGCCCGGCGGATCCTTCCCAGGTAGATTTGGAGGTTGCGGTCCAGCGAATGTCGGGGGTGTGGAAGGAGATCTCCACCGCTGGAGGGCTCTCCACGCCCATCCTCCCTCCCCCATCCCCGCTGCCAGCTCTGACGCTGACAGTGCCGCAGAGATGACGCTGGAGGATTTCCTTGCCAGGGATTCCTGCGCTAGGGCGGTGGTGATGGAGGGGAACATGGCGTTGGGGTTCCCTGATGGTGATGGAGATGTGGCAGGGAGCGTGGTGGGGGGAGTGGGCGACATGAGGAGATGCAGGAAGCGAGCCCTTCTGGATCCCACGGACCGCGCCGTCATGCAATGGTAGAAGCTCATGATCAAGAACCGAGAGTTCGCAACGATGTCCAGGGACAGGAAACAGGTAAGGGGGTAAATGCTGAAATGTCTCGGTGATGCTCAGAATCGGGTTCATTCTTTAAGGATTTTGAGCTATCCTATGCGCATACTTGGTTTTGATTACTTCAGCAACTGATTTTGATGCTTTCATTTGCCCCGATATGTAGGCTTGCATCGTAGAGACAGATTCGCAGGTTATGCAGGTCGAGGAGGAGCAAATAGAACCATTAAGGGAGCAGGTATGGTTCTTGTTTCTTCACTCATGAAATTATGTTATAATGTGTTGGGTGGACTTTTCGAGCCCCGAACCCTGGATTACATCTTGTTATTATAAAAGGGGAGCTAACTACAGCAGGCAGTGTGTGAAGCTTTAACCCATTGTAATTTCTGGCCCTGTAGAGGGGAACTCAGCAGCCACCGGGTTTTGGGCAATGTGGCAAAAATGGTGAATCATTGGAGCATGGTAACAGCAAGCATCTTGGAAGGGGGCATGTCTGCCTGACCTAGATCCAGGTCGTGGTGAAAGAATTAGATGACTTGCTGAAATTCTTCCAGCCCATCAGGACAGAAAAAAGCTTGCACACATGCGCCCATCCATGCATGCCAATTGAAAGGTGTCATATGCAGTGCAGTGCAGTGCATGGGTGTTTATGGCCATGGTTGTGGTTGTGGTTGCAAGGCATGAGCGAGCAAGAAGCCAACCATCCATTTAAACTGTTTGGTTGAAAGGTGTCATTTGAAGGGCTATCTTCCCATTGTTGTAGTAGTAGTATTGTATTAGTTTGTTTATCTTTTGTTTTGATCTGGGTCTTAATTTGCCTTGATATGTGCAAGGCCTGCAGTTGAATGCAATGCGAGCAACAACTTAGTTATGTGTGTGTGACTCTGAAGGGATCTATCTATATGCTCAAGCATAAGAAGCATAATTTTGTTATTCATTGAATGAAGAACTGGCTACTCTACCCGTTCCAAATTATATATACTTCAAGTTGTACATGATAATCAGGTGGCAAAAGAATGTCAACTCAATTTTTTCTATGTTTTCTTTTTCAGGTGGCTGCACTGTGCAATTTTTTGCGGCTACCGAGAGAATATTCTCAGCTAGCATGTTCTTATGCCTACTACTTCTTAAACATTGTTTCATCAATGCGTCATGCCTAAAAGCATTTGCCCCTCTTATAGTGTACTTCTGGGACTATATATGTATAGAACTATAGACTACAATATACATGGGGGTGGTTTATTTATAAGATGCTCCGTTTAATGGTGGTTGTTACAGTCATCTACGTTATGTTTCTTGCTTTGGTTAAGTGATAGGATCAATATGATTCAAAACATTTCAGTCTTTTTTCCTTTTACTAATTTGTATTGTGGCTATTTGGAGAAAAATGCAATTTTTTTGTTCAAATCAACCGCCACGAACGTGTGTTCTAATGAACCCATGCTATAGAATCTCGGTCTTTTTTCCTATAACATATAGGAGTCCTACATTTATAATATGGATATACGTCTATTGCCTAACAAAACGTGCTCAATATTTTGTATATCTTTTGATCAGTATATGTTTTCATAATGTTATTTGAAAGTATCTCAGGCTAGCTTGGATCATGGTGCTACGTTTTCAAGAGCTGCTAGCCAACGCCAATGCATCTCGTTTAAGATCGTGCATGTGACCTTCGTCTCCTCTCCTGATGTTAGGCCTTCACAACTTGTATTATGTGCAGGCAGAAAAAAATCCTCTCTTTTATATAGCAACCACCTGCTGTTAAGACCTTTTGACTCTATATCCTAAGGCTGCAAACTGTGTTCTCTAAGTATCTGTGCAACCAGCATCTTTTATTGGCCCAAAAATGTATTTGATTCCATGCCTCACTTATGGTTGTTTACTTTTATTTGGAGTTATTTCTGTACCTTAAGTCTAGCTGGAGGTGCTTTTATATACTTGTGCTAACTGAAGGTTAGCATTGTACCTTAAGTCTAACTGGAATTGTTATTGCACTAACTAAATGTTCCCACACGAATGCTATAGCGCCCGATAGGGCGCTCCTTTTCCTAGTTTCATTTAAAACTTTTGATGCATCTTATGTGTTAACTAACAAATCCAGCAAGGTAGTTGCCAAATATGTTGGGGGCAAGCACAAGGGGTCAAAAACTTGTGTTTGGGTACCCAAAGTTCTTGTGTCTAATGTCAAAGGACCCAAAACCATTTGGGTACCTAAAGTCAAGAACTAAACTTGTTTTGTAGGTTTATGCATCCGGGGGCTCAAGTTGGATCATCGATAGCGGGTGCACAAACCACATGACATGAGAGAAGAAAATGTTCTCCTCCTATGAGAAAAACCAAGATCCCCAACGAGCTATCACATTCGAGGATGGAAACCAAGGTTTGGTCAAAGGATTGGGTAAAATTGCTATATCACCTGACCATTCCATTTCCAATGTTTTTCTTGTAGATTCTTTAGATTACAATTTGCTTTCCGTTTCGCAATTATGTCAAATGGGTTACAACTGTCTTTTCACTGATGTAGGTGTCACTGTCTTTAGAAGAAGTGATGATTCAATAACATTTAAGGGAGTGTTAGAGGGTCAGCTATACTTGGTAGATTTTGATAGAGCTGAACTCGACACTTGCTTAATTGCTAAGACTAACATGGGTTGGCTCTGGCACCGCCGACTAGCCCATGTTGGGATGAAGAATCTTCATAAGCTTCTAAAGGGAGAGCACATTTTAGGATTAACAAATGTTCATTTTGAGAAAGACAGGATTTGTAGCGCATGCCAAGCAGGGAAGCAAGTTGGTGCTCATCATCCACACAAGAACATCATGACGACCGATAGGCCACTGAGCTCCTACACATGGATCTATTCGACCCGATTGCTTACATAAGCATCGGCGGGAGTAAGTACAGTCTAGTTATTGTGGATGATTATTCTCGCTTCACTTGGGTATTCTTTTTAAAGGAAAAATCTCATACCCAAGAGACCTTAAAGGGATTCTTGAGACGGGCTCAAAACGAGTTCGGCTTAAGGATCAAGAAAATTAGAAGCGACAACGGGACGGAGTTCAAGAACTCTCAAATTGAAGGCTTCCTTGAGGAGGAGGGCATCAAGCATGGGTTTTCTTCTCCCTACACGCCTCAACAAAATGGTGTAGTGGAGAGGAAGAATAGAACTCTATTGGATATGGCAAGAACCATGCTTGATGAGTACAAGACATCGGATCGATTTTGGGCCGAGGCAGTCAACACCGCCTGCTACGCCATCAACCGGTTGTATCTACACCGAATCCTCAAGAAGACATCATATGAACTCCTTACCGGTAAAAAGCCCAACATTTCATATTTTAGAGTCTTTGGTAGCAAATGCTTTATTCTTGTTAAAAGAGGTAGAAAATCTAAATTTGCTCCTAAGACGGTAGAAGGCTTTTTACTAGGATATGATTCAAACACAAGGGCATATAGAGTCTTTAACAAGTCCTCTGGACAAGTTGAAGTTTCTTGTGACGTTGTGTTTGATGAGACTAAATGCTCTCAAGTAGAGCAAGTTGATCTTGATGAGATAGGTGATGAAGAGGCTCCATGCATCGCGCTAAGGAACATGTCCATTGGGGATGTGTGTCCTAAGGAATCCGAAGAGCCTCCAAATACACAAGATCAACCATCCTCCTCCACGCAAGCATCTCCACCAACTCAAAATGAGGATGAAGCTCAAGTTGATGAAGTAGAAGATCAAGCAAATGAGCCACCTCAAGATGACGACAATGATCAAGGGGGAGATGCAAATAATCAAGACAAGGAGGATGAAGAACCAAGGCCGCCACACCCAAGAGTCCACCAAGCAATTCAACGAGATCACCCCGTCGACACCATCATCGGCGACATTCATAAGGGGGTAACCACTAGATCTCGTGTTGCACATTTTTGTGAGCATTACTCTTTTGTTTCCTCTATTGAGCCACACAGGGTAGAGGAAGCTCTTCAAGATTCGGATTGGGTGGTGGCGATGCTAGAGGAGCTCAACAACTTCACTAGGAACGAGGTATGGCATTTGGTTCCACGTCCTAATCAAAATGTTGTAGGAACCAAGTGGGTTTTCCGCAACAAACAAGATGAGCATGGTGTGGTGACAAGGAACAAAGTTTGACTTGTGGCCAAGGGATACTCCCAAGTCGAAGGTTTGGATTTCGGTGAAACCTATGCACCCGTAGCTAGGCTTGAGTCAATTCGAATATTATTAGCCTATGCTACTTACCATGGCTTCAAGCTTTATCAAATGGACGTGAAGAGTGCCTTCCTAAATGGACCAATCAAGGAAGAGGTCTATTTTGAGCAACCTCTCGGCTTTGAAGATAGTGAGTACCATAACCATGTCTATAAACTCTCTAAGGCGCTTTATGGGCTCAAGCAAGCCCCAAGAGCATGGTATGAATGCCTTAGAGATTTCCTTATCACTAATGGATTCAAAGTCGGAAAGGCCGATCCTACACTCTTCACTAAAACTCTTGAAAATGACTTGTTTGTATGCCAAATTTATGTTGATGATATTATATTTGGGTCTACTAACGAGTCTACATGTGAAGAATTTAGTAGGATCATGACACAAAAGTTCGAGATGTCTATGATGGGGGAGTTGAAGTATTTCTTAGGATTTCAAGTAAGACAACTCCAAGAGGGCACCTTCATTAGCCAAACAAAGTATACTCAAGACATTCTAAACAAGTTTGGGATGAAGGATGCCAAGCCCATCAAGACACCCATGGGAACCAATGGGCATCTCGACCTCGACACGGAAGGTAAATCCGTAGATCAAAAGGTATACCGGTCGATGATAGGTTCACTACTCTATTTATGTGCATCTCGACCGGACATTATGCTTTCCGTATGCATGTGTGCAAGATTCCAAGCCGACCCTAAGGAAGCTCACCTTACGGCCGTAAAATGAATCTTGAGATATTTGGCTTATACTCCTAAGTTCGGGCTTTGGTATCCTAGGGGATCCACATTTGATTTAATTGGTTATTCAGATGCCGATTGGGCGGGGTGCAAAATTAATAGAAAGAGCACATCGGGGACTTGCCAGTTCTTGGGAAGATCCTTGGTGTCTTGGGCTTCAAAGAAGCGAAATTCGGTAGCTCTTTCTACCGCCGAAGCCGAGTACATTGCCGCAGGACATTGTTGCGCACAATTACTTTGGATGAGGCAAACCCTTAGGGACTACGGTTACAAATTAACCAAAGTTCCTCTTCTATGTGATAATGAGAGTGAAATCCGCATGGCGGATAATCCCGTTGAGCATAGCCGCACTAAACACATAGCCATTCGGTATCATTTTCTAAGGGATCACCAACAAAAGGGAGATATCGAGATTGCATATATTAATACTAAAGATCAATTAGCCGATATCTTTACCAAGCCACTTGATGAACAAACCTTTAACAAACTTAGGCATGAGCTAAATATTCTTGATTCTAGGAATTTCTTTTGATGTCTTGCATACATAGCTCATAAATATACCTTTGTTCATATCTCTTTTATATGCTATGACTAATGTATTCTCAAGTGAATTTCAAAACCAAGTCATAGGTGTATTGAAAGGGAATTAGAGTCTTCAGCGAAGACAAAGGCTTCCACTCCGTAACTCATCCTTCGCCGTCGCTCCGAGCAACTCTTCGTCTTTGATATAATCTTCACTCATCTTTTATTTTCCAAAGGGGAGAAAGTAGTTCGAGGGCTCTAATGACTCCGTTTTTTGTGATTTATGCCAAAGGGGGAGAGAGCATGAGACCAAAGCAAAAGGACCGCACCACCACCTAATTTTAAAGAGTTTTTCAATTGGTATGATTTTTCAAATTGATATCTCATTGTGTTCAAAAAGGGGAGAGAGTAGTATTTTCAAAAACAATATATTAAAACCCTCTTAAACACTAAGAGGAGGAATTTATCAAGGGGGAGTTTTGTTTAAGTCAAAGGAAAAGCATTTGAAACAGGGGGAGAAAATTTCAAATCTTGAAAATGCTTCGCAAAGTCTTATTCATTTACCTTTGACTATTTGCAAAAGGACTTTGAAAAGGATTTACAAAAGAATTTGCAAAAACAAAACATGTGGTGCAAGCGTGGTCCAAAATGTCAAAAATTAAAGAAACAATCCACGCATATCTTATAAGTATTTATATTGGCTCAATTCCAAGTAACCCCTGCACTTACATTATGCAAACTAGTTCAAATATGCACTTCTATACTTACTTTGGTTTGTGTTGGCATCAATCACCAAAAAGGGGGAGATTGAAAGGGAATTAGGCTTACACCTATTTCCTAATTGATTTTGGTGGTTGAATTGCCCAACACAAATAATTGGACTAACTAGTTTGCTCTAGTCTATAAGTTAAACAGGTGCCAAAGGTTCACACTAAGCCAATAAAAAGACCAAGAAAAGGGTTCAACAAAAAGAGCAAGGGATAACCGAAGTGCTCCCTGGTCTGGAGCACCGGACTGTCCGGTGTGCCACCGGACAGTGTCTGGTGCACCACCGGACAGTGTCCGGTGCACCAGGGGACTCCAAGCCAAACTTCGCACCTTCAGGAATTTTCAGAGGCGCTTCGCTATAATTCACCGGACTGTCCGGTGCACCACCAGATAGTGTCCGGTGCCCCAGGGGAGAGCGACTATGAACTCGCCAGCTTCGGATTTCCGCTCCGCTATAATTCACCAGACATGTCCGGTGCGCACCGGACTGTCCGGTGAGCCAACGAAGCAACGGCTACTTCGCGCCAACGGTTGACTGCAACGCATTAAATGCGCGCCAGCGCGCGCAGAGGAGCAGAGCACGCGCGGGTGGCACACCGGACAGTATACAGGACTTGTCCGGTGCACCACCAGATAGCCAGGCGGGCCCACACGTCAGAGCTCCAACGGTCAGAACCCAACGGTCTGGTGACGTGGCTGGCGCACCGGACTGTCCGGTGCGCCATGCGACAGCAGCCTTCACCAAACGGCTAGTTTGGTGGTTGGGGTTATAAATACCCCCAACCACCCCACATTCAAGTCATCCAAGTTTTCCACCTTTCAACTACTTACAAGAGCTACGCATTCAATACAAGACACGCCCAAGTGATCAAATCCTCTCCCAATTCCACAAAAGCTTTAGTGTTAAGTGAGAGTGATTTGTTGTGTTCTTTTGAGCTCTTGCGTTTGGATTGCTTTCTTTCTCATTCTTTCTTGAGATCAAACTCACTTGTAATTGAGGCAAGAGACACCAAACTTGTGGTGGTCCTTGTGGGAACTTCGTGTTCCAAGTGATTGAGAAGAGAAGCTCACTCGGTCCGAGGGACCATTTGAGAGAGGGAAAGGGTTGAAAGAGACCCGGTCTTTGTGACCACCTCAACGGGGAGTAGGTTTGCAAGAACTGAACCTCGGTAAAACAAATCCGCGTGTCACACTCTTTATTCGCTTGCGATTTGTTTTACGCCCTCTCTCTCGGACTCGTTTCTATTTCTAACGCTAACCCGGCTTGTAAGTGTGATTAAGTTTGTAAATTTCATATTCGCCCTATTCACCCCCCCTCTAGACGACTTTCACTTAGCCTTAGCAATCAAATTTTCATTTTTATTTCTAAGGCTAGCAAGAGCGACATTCAATTTTTCAATCTTAGCAAGTAAAATAACATTATCATCTCTAAGATTGGGAATTGAAGCATCACAAACATTTGATTCAACCTTAGCAGTTAAACTAGCATTCTCATTTCTAAGGTTGATGATAACATCATGGCATGTGCTTAGCTCACTAGATAATTTTCACACTTTTCTACTTCTAGAGCATAAGCATTTTTAACCTTAACATGCTTCTTATTTTCCTTAATTAGGAAGTCCTCTTGGGTGTCCAAGAGTTCATCCTTCTCATGAATAGCACTAATTAATTCATTTAGTTTTTCTTTTTGTTGCATGCTAAGGTTGGCAAAAAGGATGCGCAAATTGTCCTCCTCATCACTAGCATTATCCTCATCACTAGAGGTTTCATATTTAGTGGAAGATTTTGATTTTACCTTCTTCCTTTTGTCGTCCTTTGCCATGAGGCACTTGTGGCCGACGTTGGGGAAGAGAAGGCCCTTGGTGACAGCGATGTTGGAGGCGTCTTCGTCGGAGGAGGAGTCGGAGGAGCTTTCCTTGGGGTCCCACTCGCGGCACACATGGGCATCGCCGCCCTTCTTCTTGTGGTACCTCTTCTTTTCTCTCCTCTTGCCCTTCTTGTCGTCGCCCCTATCACTATCACTAGATAACAGACATTTAGCAATGAAATGATCGGGCTTACCACATTTGTAGCACACCTTCTTGGAACAGGGCTTGTAATCTTTCCCCCTCCTTTGCTTGAGGATTTGGCGGAAACTCTTGATGATGATTGTCATTTCCTCGTTATCGAGCTTGGTGGCGTCGATTGGTTGTCTACTTGATGTAGACTCCTCCTTTTTCTCCTCCGTTGCCTTGAATGCAACGGGTTGTGCTTCGGTCGTGGAGGGGCCATCAAGCTCGATGATTTTCTTTGAGCCTTTGATCATCAACTCAAAGCTCACAAAATTTCCTATCACTTCCTCGGGAGTCATTAGTGTATATCTAGGATTTCCTCGAATTAATTGAACTTGCGTAGGATTAAGAAATACGAGGGATCTTAGAATAACCTTGACCATTTCATGGTCATCCCATTTTGTGCTCCCGAGGTTGCGCACTTGGTTCACCAAGGTCTTCAAGCGGTTGTATATGGCTTGAGGGTCCTCGCCTTGGTTGAGTCGGAACCGACCGAGCTCCCCCTCGATCGTCTCTCGCTTGGTGATTTTGGTCACCTCATCTCCTTCGTGCGCGGTCTTGAGTACGTCCCAAATTTCCTTGGCGCTCTTTAATCCTTGCACCTTGTTATACTCCTCTCGACTTTGAGAGGCGAGGAGTATAGTGGTGGCTTGGGAGTTAAAGTGCCGGATTTGGGCGACCTCGTCCGAATCATAGTCTTCATCCCCTGGTGAAGGTACCTGTACTCCAATCTCAACAACATCCCAAATACTTGTGTGAAGTGAGGTTAGATGATGCCTCATTTTATCACTCCACATATTATAATCTTCACCATCAAACATAGGTGGTTTGCCTAATGGGACGGAAAGTAAAGGAGTACGTTTGGAAATGCGAGGATAGCGTAGGGGAATCTTACTAAACTTCTTGCGCTCATGGCGCTTAGAAGTTATGGACGGCGTGTCGGAGCCGGAGGTGGATGGTGACGAAGAGTCGGTCTCGTAGTAGACCACCTTCCTCATCTTCTTCTTCTTGTCACCGCTCCGACCCGACTTGTTGTGTGAAGGGGATCCCTTCACCTTGTTGGCGGACTCCCCGGATGGAGCCTTCCCATGGCTTGTAGCGGGCTTCTCGCCGGTCATCATCTCCTTCTTGGCGTGATCTCCCGACATCACTTCGAGCGGTTAAGCTCTAATGAAGCACCGGGCTCTGATACCAATTGAAAGTCGCCTAGAGGGGGGGTGAATAGGGCGAATCTGAAATTTATAAACTTAAGCACAACTATAAGCCGGGTTAGCGTTAGAAATATAAACGATTCCGAGAGAGAGGGCGCAAAACAAATCGTGAGCAAATAAAGAGCGAGACACGATGATTTGTTTTACCGAGGTTCGGTTCTTGTAAACCTACTCCCCGTTGAGGTGGTCACGAAGACCGGGTCTCTTTCAACCATTTCCCTCTCTCAAACGGTCACTTAGACCGAGTGAGCTTCTCTTCTCAATCAAACGGAACACAACGTTCCCGCAAGGACCACCACACAATTGGTGTCCCTTGCCTTGGTTACAATTGAGTTTGATCACAAAAAGAATGAGAAAGAAAAGAAGCAATCCAAGCGCAAGAGCTCAAATGAACACAACAAATCTCTCTTTCTAATCATTAAAGCTTTGTGTGGAGTTGGGAGAGGATTTGATCTCTTTGGTGTGTCTTGTATTGAATGTTATAGCTCTTGTAAGGTGTAGAAGTGTAGAAACTTGGATGCCATTGAATGTGGGGTGGTTGGGGTATTTATAGCCTCAACCACCAAAAATGGTCGTTGGAAGTGTGCTGTCGCATGGCGCACCGGACAGTCCGGTGCGCCACCGGACACTGTCCGGTGCGCCAGCCACGTCAGCCAGCCGTTGGGGTTCGACCGTTGGAGCTCTGACTTGTGGGGCCTCTGGGCTGTCCGGTGGTGCACCGGACAAGTCCTGTAGACTGTCCGGTGTGCCAACTACGCGTGCTCTGACTCTGGCGCGCACTGTAGTGCATTGAATGCAGTTGCAGTCGACCGTTGCGCGCGAAGTAGTCGTTGCTCCGCCGGCACACCGGACAGTCCGGTGTGCACCGGACACTGTCCGGTGAATTATAGCGGAGCGCCTCTGAATTTCCCGAAGGTAGCGAGTTCAGCTTCAAGTGCCCTGGTGCACCGGACACTGTCCGGTGCGCCAGACCAGGGAGCCTTTGGGTTGTCTTTTGCTTTCTTTATTTGAATCCTTTCTTGGTCTTTTTATTCGTTTATTGTGAACCTTTGGCACCTGTTAAAACTTATAGACTAGAGCAAACTAGTTAGTCCAATTATTTGTGTTGGGCAATTCAACCACCAAAATCAATTAGGAAATAGGTGTAAGCCTAATTCCCTTTCAGTATAGAAAGCAACATCACATCTTTATTACATAATAGGAGCTTTTGTACAAAATAACTAAGTAAAATACATCATATGACGACGACGATCCTCCATAATCAAAGTTAACTAGAAGACGACGGTCTAGACCACTCTAAACTCGCCTTCATGATTCTCCTCCAGCAGTACCTGCTCTTGACCTGGTGTGGTTACAACAAGAGTGAGCTCATATACGGTCATCATCCAACAAGTTTGGGAAAGAAGTGTAGTGTAAGGCTTACCGAGAAAAATGACTAAGGTCGAGCATTGATTTTAATTTTGTTGGTCAAAATTTTATTAACAATTACTAAGTATAAGTAAATATCATTCCAGTTAAATAAGATATCATAAATGTAACTCACACAATGCAATGCATGTCAAGTTTAGTTCCATCATTTACTTATGCGAGAGGCTCGAGCCGCTCATAATTATGAGCATGACTAATATACCAATTTTATACTCTACAGAGATTACGCATCTTTACCCACAAGTTGTGATCTCTTTTTATCTTGGGTTATGCAGACCCTTAAACACTTCCAAGGTAAGTAGGCAAGGGCTCACTACAAGGCCTTTACAAAGTTCCAGTGGCACGAGAAAACCGCTATGGTTTCAAGCAGAGGGGGTATAAGAATCCCTCGTCCGAAAAACTATCACATACATATCAACCCGAGAATCTCCCTATACTTGCGAAACTCCTCCCCGCTTGCCCTTTCGGGTAAGGCCCTCACATACCAGCTTTCCTAATTAATTAGCCAAGACCAGAGTCATGATAGTCTTATGGTATCACTGTTGTCTCGGGTTGACGCTCTATGTTTCCATTAAACACAATAATCTTATCATGCATAATAATAAGGAAACAATAATAGTAAAGCATGGCCATAATTCATGTGGTGCATTAGTTCCAAAACCCAAGTAGAACAATAGCAGGGCTATCCAATAATTCATTTGTATGAAAGGTGTAGGGTATACAAGACTAGATAACCTAATTGGTCCAATCAAATTAACCTAACAGTGCATGTATGGTGAGAACATTAATATTATTAGATCAAGAATGCGATCAATGACACACTTGCCTTTTTGGTGAAACTCCAGATACTTCTCCAATTCGAGCTCCAAGTTTGTCGTAACCTCGCTTTCACAACAATATATACAGATATGCAAGAAATAAATAAAAAATAACATTACACCAAACATGAATACAAATAGCGTAACAGTATTCTATGCGTCACTACTAGGTCATAGGTACAAGAACCAATAAAATCGAAGTTATGGTTAGAAAGATATAATTTTCGAAAGATTTACATGATTAAACATTAAACTATGTTATTTTGATTAATACAAATAAAAAGTTATTCCAAATAAATAACTATTCAACTTTAACCTAAGTTATAACTTGATTAGATATTATATTTTAGTCAAATTATAATTATTAGCAGATTAACTTTGATTAGAAAGGTTGATCTACTAAACATAGGTTAAACAAATATCTAATTATAAGAATATGTGTTACGATACAAATAATGTTGTTACTGCGTAGAGTAGACAATATTAATACGAAGTTAACGCTTGAAATGTATAATCCTTCCCTAAGTTATAACTTGATTAGAGATTATATTTTAGTCAAATTATAATTATTGGCAGATTAACTTTGATTAGAAAGGTTGATCTACTAAACATAGGTTAAACAAATATCTAATTATAAGAATATATGTTACGATACAAATAATGTTGTTACTGCGTAGAGTAGACAATATTAATATGAAGTTAACGCTTGAAATGTATAATTCTTCCTTAGAACATACTCAAAACTTGGGTTTGACTCTTATTGTTCCACGCACACTGATTTTGTTATTATTAAACCCAAGTATTTATTATTATTGTTCCCCGCACACTGATTTCCAGGATTGCTTCGACAAATGGTACTAGACTGGTTTGTGCAATTCACGTAGTCTATTAACAAATACAGAATTAAATGTATTTGTATAGCATCAGATCGATAGAACAGACGACAAATTCGTACAGTGGGAAGTAAGGCGTCTGTTGCTACTTGGTTTACGAGCCAGAGACGTCTCTTCACGGAGAGACGGCTCTAAGATTTTTTTACAAATAACCCCCTTAAACACCTTAAGAGACTCCACATTAAACACCACTGTACATGCCCTAAAGCGGCGCGGATGGACGTAGTGTGAACCATTAACATGCTGAACTCGAGCGTACAGGCCAGCACTTTTATCGTGAAGTCCGTCCATATGCTAGAACCTCGAAGCGGTTAACTATATTTGGTGGTGCTCGGTGCAGCTCATGCATCTATCTTTCATCATGCAGTCATGCCATGCACAAGCGAACAATTAACACGTTCTCACCCTAGCTAATAATCGCGTCCTGGGCGATATACCTGTGACCTGTCCTTGGATAAGCAGACGCGGTCTTGCAGTGTTCCTCCTACTTGAGCTTCTCATCCAGCTGGCCGTGAAGCCAGTGTGCCCTCCAAAGAATCGAATGCGACAGAAGGCGTTCCGTCGAGTAACCTTCAGTCTGCAGCTGTTTGCACGAAAAGAGAACGAACGAATATTTCCCTGCGTGAAGAGCATCATGCAAGAAACCACAAGAGAATGCTGAGCTCGAACGTCTCAGATGCACAAGGCTTTACCTTCGAGATAAAACTGGTATACATCTCGTCCATCCATCGACGGGCCTCTAAGTGCTGAGGTTTGCTGTTCTGTGTCGAGCTAGCTAGCACGAGCCCGTGTACGAAGGACCTTAAAACATCGGCTGGTGTTGCCTCCTTGTGGATGAAAACGTAAACGATGCCTTGTTTATCCAGCAAAAAGTAGTTCGCTGGACAAAATAGGGAGGCAAAAACAAGAGTCAGCGAAGTTCTAGCGTGTTACATTAACCAAGACATGAACTCACCGTTTTCATAGTGGTATCTTGTTTTTGCAATCACCAACCTATCGAAAGTGACGAACAGTGTGAAAAGTCTATCCTAGATCCCCAAATACGGACTACTGAAGAACATATAACCTACCAGAACTTAGAACTTACATGTCACTGTGTGTAAGCATCGAGGCTTTAGCACCCAAGTGCACACGCTCATGTGGCAGTTTAATTCTGTTCAGTTTCCTCCAGTTTGACCAAGAAGGAAGAATATGTTCCTGCTGGGAAACCTTCCGTGGCACAAGAACTAAGAAAAGTGCAATCAAGAAAAAGATTAAAATCGTGAAACGTTTTGCATCATTGCATGAAAATTTTAACAGATCGCCAAAAAAAATTACCATTCTACATCATAGAGATACAGCACGTGCTTAATAAGTACTAAACGATGCCAATACTGGCCGCAAGAAAAGGGTCTCACTCACCTTCACCACATTCCTTGAAGTATTGTAGCAAGATGGAAGCTCTCTCATAGTTTAGCGTAGTGAGTGAAAGTGACTGCACTGCCTTGTAATTTGCTGGATCATCAGAAACAAAACAAGCGGAAGTATGTTAAGAAATGCCTTTTTAAAACTAAATCCCTGAAGCATGAAGAAACGTGATATGCTAAGGAAGAAAATCACACAGAAATATGGGATAGCCGTAGGGATGTAAATGGTACGGATATTATCTGTCTAAAAGCGTTGAGCTCCGATCCGTATCCGAGTCTAAGTATGCAGTATCCGATCTGTATATGTACACTCAAAGTTGTAAATTTAAGATGCTAATATCCATTCAAATCTTATCCGACACAAATCGATAATATTCGTATCCGATCCGAATATGAAGATAAAATATAAAAACAAATATAGAACGAGCAATATCCGTTCATATCCGATCCTATTACATCCCTAGATAGCTGGATAAGCGCTCGTATAACCACGGGATGAAGTTTTTTTTCTTTGCACTCCGAAATTTAATTTAATGAAACCACAACCTAGTGGAAGTGTTTATGAGTCAAGGTCTAGAATCCAGAATACAACATGTTGCTATATTCAAGCTCCAAGAGATTTTTTTAATTGAAAAGGTCCAGTAAACATTTTCATTCTAGAATTCATCGAATCCACATAAGCTTTTGCTTCTGCAAGACTTTCTAATGTTGGTTTCCTAACCTTTCCATGTAGGGGCAGATTTAGAGTGTGTTAGCAAATAGGCTACGCTTCAGCACTACAATAGTTTAGAAGTCAAATAAGAAGATAATAAGTAGGTAAGTTCAAAAGTTGTTTGAATATTTAAAAAACATGGAAGAACAAAAAAGTACTCACCATACATATGGAACATCGTAAGAGAAAGAAAAGATGCCCATACACTCAAAGCATGCCCTCTGGTAATTTGAGCTAACAGCATCCCCAACCCCATCCCTAACATTGTAGCAAGTGTTTCCTGACTGCCCTCCTGAAAAGTTGAGTATGCTTGTGCAACTTCATTTTTTTAAAAATAATACCAAAAGGGATCAGCAAATTTCTGAAGAATGCCCTAGCTTACCTTTGCAGAAATATCAGCTGCATTATTTGCAAGTGCAAAATGCTGCGTTAGTGCTGCTCTAGTTGCTCCACTAGCAACACCAGCTAGAACATAGAAACAATAAATTAGCCCCCAATAACCTCAGGAAGTTCATCAACATGAGTTCTGACTTCTAAAATTCAAAAACTTACTGAATGACCTAGACAGGCTGCCTAAGCACATTATAACTATCAACGATGAAGGAAACAGAGGGCTCAAAAGATCCATCAACATTCCTGCATCAGTAACAAAATGTAAATAATTCATTGACGCTGAGAAAACAAGGGAGAAATGTTCTCCTGACATTACAGATTATATGTAACTTGAACTTTCAAGAACAATTAGTACATTAACAACAACAACAACAAAGCCTTTTGTCCCAAGCACGTTGGGGTAGGCTAGAGATGAAACCCCGTATGAAAACCTCAGAGCTCAACCCCCAAAGAAAACAGGGGAAACAAAGGCAAAGGAGAACCGAAAACGACGAAACGGGGGAACACATAAAAGAGATAAAACCCACAAGAACCAGCAAGGTCTAAATGAAGTTCAAACGATTCAGGAGGAAAAGCGGAACTATAAATCAAGGTTCTGGCACGTGAATTGCACACTTCCACCCCTTCCTATCCACGACGAGCTCTTTATCAATATTCCACTCCTTCAGGTCCCTTTTCACTGCCTCTGTCCACGTCAAGATTGGTCGACCTCTACCTCTCTTCACATTCTCGGGACGCCTAATTATTCCGATATGCACTGGTGCCTCTTCAGGTCTTCGTTGGATATGTCCAAACCATCTCAAACGATGTTGCATAAGCTTCTCCTCAATTGGCGCCACTTCTACTCTCTCTCGTATGTCATCATTTCGGACTCGGTCTCTCCTTGTGTGGCCACATATCCAGCATAACATACGCATCTCTGCCACACACAGTTGTTGGACATGTCGTCTTTTAGTGGGCCAACATTCTGCTCCATACAACATAGCCGGCCGGATTGTTGTCCTGTAGAATTTGCCTTTTAGTTTGTGTGGCACCCGGGGGTCGCATAAGACACCCGCCGCTTGCCGCCACTTCAACCATCCAGCTTTAATTCTATGACTAACATCCTCATCGATGTCTCCATCCTTCTGAAGCATTGATCCTAAGTAACGAAAAGTGTCTTTCTTGGGTACCACTTGCCCATCAAGACTAACATCGCCATCTTCATACCCCATGGCACTGAAATCACACTTCATATACTCCGTTTTAGACCTACTAAGCCTAAAACCTTTTGCTTCCAGCGTCTACCTCCACAATTCCAACTTTTGCGAAACACCACTCCTACTCTCCTCAATAAGTACCACATCATCGGCAAAAAGCATACACCACGGTATATCTCCTTGTATGTCCCTTGTGACCTCATCTATCACCAAAGCGAAAAGATAAGGGCTCAAAGCCGACCCTTGATGTAGTCCTATGTTAATTGGAAAGTCATCGGTGTCCCCATCACTTGTTCGGACACTTGTCACAACATTAGTGTACATATCTTTAATAAGATTAATGTACTTTGTTGCTACTTTGTGTTTTTCCAAGGCCCACCACATTACACTCCTGGGTACTTTGTCATAAGCCTTCTCCAAGTCTATGAAGACCATATGCAGGTCTTTCTTTTGTTCTCTGAATCTCTCCATAAGTTGTCTTAGTAAGAAAATGGCCTCCATAGTTGATCTCCCGGGCATGAAACCAAACTGATTTTGGGTCACACTCGTCAGCTTTCGCAGGCGGTGTTCAATGACTCTCTCCCATAGCTTCATTGTATGGCTCATGAGTTTAATTCCACGGTAATTAGTACAACTTTGAACATCTCCTTTGTTCTTGAAGATTGGTACTAATGTACTCCGCCGCCACTCGTCGGGCATTCTGTTTGTCCGAAAGATGGTGTTGAAAAGCTTAGTCAGCCATACTATCGCTATGTCTCCAAGGCATCTCCATACCTCGATAGGGATACCATCAGGGCCCATCGCCTTTCCTACCTTCATCCTTTTTAGCGCCTCCTTAACTTCATATTCTTGTATCCTTCGCACAAAACCCCTGTTGTTGTCATCGAATGGTTCGTCCAATTCTATTGTAGAACTCTCATTCCCTCCATTGAACAATTTGTTGAAGTACTCCTTCCATCTATTCTTGATATCTTCATTCTTCACTAATAGTTGGTTTGCTTCATCCTTGATGCATTTGACTTGGTTGACATCCTTTGTCTTCCTTTCACGAATCTTGGCCATCCTATAGATATCCTTTTCTCCCTGCTTTGTGTCCAACCGTTGATAAAGGTTGACATGAATGTAAGAGGAAAACAGAACTGTCTAGCTTGACATGAATGTAATAACAATTGTGCCATGGGAGGGAAATGAAAGAAAACAACTGAATTTAGTGGTTTCAATTGAACATTACCAAGGTCATTCATAAAGTCTGCAACTAGACGCCACATTTTAGCATTGCTATCAAGATTAGATCCCTGGTGGGAAAGAAAGAACAGAAAATAAATATAGACACTGATATGCTGACTAGACAAAGTATATCAGAAGTTCCAGAACCAATATTCACAACGATGCCTTGAAGGAGCAATGGCAGCTGATCAAAGCTTCACTAATGAGACCAGTGTTTATAGTACAGAAAAGTGAGTACCTGGTAAAAGGTGAACAATATCCCTCCAAGCATTCCTGTCAAGTCCCTCAGAAACCACTGCCAGAATTGCATACGTTAGAGGGAAATAGGGGGGGGGGGGGGGGGGGGGGGGGGGGATCAATGTTACGATATTAGATAGCCTAACAAAAGGAAAAGAACTTCAACAAAAGGCAGGAAAATTCTATAATCTATGCACCCAAAATTGTGCCGAGTAACCCACACCCTGGGACAATGATGATATAATTAGCAATACTCTTTAAGGTGTGCATGATTCCTTGGAAGGTTGTTTGCAATCAAAATAGCAACACATCGAAACTAATCCTTGTCAAGTTGCAGACTAAATATCAGAAAAAATAGATACAAAGGGAGTTATGTGTGTTCAGTAAGTTCATCTAATCTGCCCTACCATCAGATGAATGTGCGTAGATCTGAATGTTTGAAGGATTTGCCCAACATCTACCTGAAAAGTAGCACCTATGACAGTTGCGGACTGTTCCCCCACTCCGATTGCCCCTAGAAGAGCCTAGGACAGTTAATTTCAAAAGACAGCAAACTTAGAAATGCGCAAACCAAACAAGACGCAGTGTAGATACTGAGGGAAGGATGAGATTGTAAAGGCAGAACATAAAATTTTACTTGTGTAGACAACATTGCACGGATGTATGTGGAGAGACCCTAGAGCAAGATACAGCGCACAGGCCGACAGTCGAGAACCAAGCACAAGGTAGCATTAGTTATTAGCATAGGTAATTAGATGTGAACACGATAGCATGATTTTAGAGACAGCTCAAGTCGTGCAGGTAAACTTACCTGCAACGTATCCCACATCTGGAACGGGACATAATCCGGAGTCACGCTCCCAGGAAAGCCCTGGCAAGGCAATACAAAGGCCCAATCATCAGTCACAGTGACCGGCCACAAAACAAAAATCGATGGAGAAGAGCCCCGGGCAGCGAAGTTCATTTCGAACAGATACAGCTGCTGCCGACGACAACACGAAGTGAAAAGAACAACGGCATGATTGTAGAAGCAGCAGTAGTAATATACGGTGTTGCGTAGCGTAGATTGATACAGTTGGAGTGGGCATGGGAGGCGGCGGCGCGTGTCAGTCACTCTCACTCACCTCAGGCACGAAGGCGCCGAGCATGCGGCTCCCGATCCGTTCCCACCGGCTGCCGAACCTGCGGTAGCCCAGGCGAGCAACAACAAGCGCGTGCGCACGTCAGATGACTGGGGAAGGGGTCGAAGCTCGGGACGAAGCGGAGGGAGGGATTGGGCACCTGTGTGCGGTGAGAGAGGAGGCGGAGGCGGTGAGGACGGCGGTGCGGGAGAGCGCGGAGGCTGACGAGCCGCTCCACTCCTCGACCGTCAGCCACCCCGCCGTGGCCTCGCCCTCCGGGTGCGACGCGTCCATTCCTCTCGTGCGCGCTGCCGGCGCCGGGATCGCTAGAGGCTAGACCGGGCGGGATAGGTTGGCTGCCTCCCGGAGACCACGCCTCACCCGCGGGCCGTGGCGTGGCGGCCGATCGCACGATCCGATCCGATTCAGCAGATGGGCATCGGTTCGAACGGAGACCACGCCGCGCGCACTACTCACAGAAGATCAGCGCAGCACAGCCGACGGTGGAGTTGACTTGGGAGTGTAGTCAGTAGTCAGTACTCAGTACTCGGTGGGACTGGTCTCAGCTGCCATCAGATTCAGGGGTGTTTGATTTATAGGGATTAACTTTTAGTTCCTACATAATTAAAATATAATAAATTGGAGGTATAAAAAATAGTATATAGAAATCAAACAACAACCACATGAGCTTAGATGCGTTTAGCTCGGTATAGAATTCGGATCTACTCCACCATGACATAGAATTGTTTCCAACCTAGAAGTGGTCCTAGGTTGCCGAACGGCCCCTTGAGAATTCCACTGTCATGAATATAAATGGTGGTGTCGAAATATACCCAAATGTTAATGGAACGCTTCTCTTGAACAAGTCTTGCACTCCCTCATAAGTTTATATCTTTGTCGACAACAACTAATATGCAATCGGGTCTTATGTGCATGCGTGCAAGCAAGGTTCATGCAGTGGCGGACCCAGGATTTTATGGCAGCCTAGGCTGTGAGCCAGTGCTGCGGTGCAGGCCTGCGGTAGCTTGGGCTTTGCATCCTTTTTTGAACTGGGGTCAAATACATGCTCCATACAGACGCGCGAGGCAGCCCAGGTCGTGGCCTGTGGTGCCTGTGTACTGCGTCCGCCTCTGGGTTCATGATCCATTAGATTATGATCCAACCATGTATCACATTTTACACTTAAACCCTTTCACCACCAGCTCGTGTAGATTTATATAAAACCTCACAACAAACCACGATCATGTCTACAATTAGATCATGAGCTAATGGACCAAAAGACTCACTTGCATGCTTATACATAAGACTCGATTGCATATTAGTTGTTGTCATCTTTATCATAGCATCCAGCCACCCGTTGTACCTACTCATTGTACCTGATAATTATGAAAAAGGAATTTTGGTAACTTCCACGATTCATGTATCACCAACAGAGACATTTGTGTATGACATTCAGGGACAACTTTTAGACTTCCATGATAAAAGTAGATATATAAGAGAATGTTAAGCAACTTAATGTTAATCAACCAGCCATGTGCACGCACACACGGGGTGGCAGAGAGAGAGAATCATAGAATTGGATTTGACATACAACCATACGTCGATCCTAGTACTTGCAGTTTTGTCAGGGGGTGTCAAGTATGCACTAAAGCGTGCAGCAACAAACTCAAGAGGTAGAAAACTTTATATTACAATCGATAAAACTCATGCTAATATTTGACTACAATATAAGTGAAATAAAAAAATATGTGTTTACATTTGTAAGTGCATCATTGTATCGAGTCTCCTTCTAGTTGCACTTGGGTTGAGCTTAAGGAGTGTAGTGTATGATTAAAACAATGCCTATAAGATTTTGATTGTCACTCTAATATAGGCTTTGCCTAGTTGAAAAAAAGTAAGATAAGGTAAGTTTAACAGCTTATCACACATACATGTTTTAACTAAACCTTAGCTTGTGACAAGTTTGAAAAGTTGAAAATCGATGAAACACAAGTTTTATGTTCGCTTTTTGGTACGATGTGTGGCTGTTGTTTGAGATAGTTCATTCGATATACACTTATTTACATTTGGTTGTTTTTTCTATACTCGCTAAGTGTTATTTCAGCGACGAACCCCTTTGTGAAAATTTTAAAACTACCAAAAAAGTTTTACATATCACACTTTGTACCATATTATCATCTTGAGTATTTTCTAGCACATGGATTGATTGATGTACTCTTACAACAATATTACTTAGAGCATATATTCATTCTAGATGTTTTATGTATCGGTTTCGAACCAGCACCAACAAGTAAATTTGTGTACGCGCGTTTTAGATTCGGATGAAGTGTTCGGTGTGCGCAAGATTTATACTATTTCAGGTAGCACGTCCCTACTTACAGTTTTCGGCGGCTCGTGCTACTAGCACCTTGTAGTTAATTGCTCGTAGTAGGGGTTACGAGCGGGTGAGAGAGGGAAGGATTCCAAGTCCCTTAGCGATGTTGGTTCTAGAGATCTACATATCGGTCGTTCGCTACCAGGCTAAGTCGTCGAGTGTTGTTCTCTGTGTCCCCCTCTGTCTGGACCGATCCTCCCCCTTTATAACCTAGGAAGGAAAACGGTTACAAGTGACCTCCCCTAAAGAGAACGGAATTTAGAGGACGTTGCAGCCTAAAAGGCCTTTCACAGGCCCATCCTAAAAGCTCAGTAATGAGTTAGCCCATTAACGTGCTTGCGTGGGCGTGGGCAGTGGTTGTCATGCCCCATGTCGTGTGTGTCCATGTCCTTGGCCGTTGGATGAGTCCGCTCATGATTCGAGTTGCTGAGACGCAATATATTTACTTATATACTTCTGGATGCAACACTCGAGAATCTCTTTTGTCGTTGCAATGAACTTGTGTAAACTATATACTATTTGTTATATATTTATGGACTTGTGGATTATACCTAAAAGAGAGGATATACTATTGTTTTTAATTATGTTGCTGATTCTATAATGAACTTGTGTTAACTATCTATTATTTGTTATATACTCGTGGACTTATGGATTATGTCTAAAGAAGGAATACATTGATGATTTTTTTTGAAATTTTGTTTTTGGTTCTATAACAAATTTGTGATTAGTAACTTTGGATTGTATGCATCAATTTTATTGTTATTTGTCTATATTTGAGCTATCGTATACATGATTATTTTATTCGTTTGTTGGATGGTTGGGCAACTAATATCATCAGGACGAACTATCCAACTAATATTCGATATCTATCTGGGTAATATCCGATATTCATTTCTTACCCGCCAAATTATTACCCAATCTCGTTCTATATTCGTCCCGAACTTTAACTATCCGTATTCGGTCTTGTATCCGATAGTATTATGTTAGGGCAGGATATGGGGGACTCAGTCATAGGTTACGAGTGAGTTACATGCCTAGGGCTCATAGGTCACAAGTGGGGCTACGACCTAGGGCTCGCAGGCCATGAGTTGAAGGACTAAAAGAGGACCGGCTCCTTCACGTGCGGCGCCTCGCCGCCTAGCGCCATTGATGCAGTCGATCATTAATAGCAGGGGCAGTTCTTCGGTCAGACGTGAAACTCATTCGAGTGGGTTCCTGGCGATCCGTCTGACCCCTCCTCCTGGGTCCGCCTCACTGGACCCTTGAGCAGATGCCCCGGAGCCATCCATGGATGGGTCCTTCCACAATGGACCTCTTCTTGGTCTTCCTTTTGACCCGTGGGTCCCGGGGTGTCCGAGATCCGATCTCAAATACTAGATATCTTACATCTCTTGCATCTCATAACATATTTTAAGAGGTAATACAATTTTAAACAACTTAACGTGTACATGTGACAATAAGAAGAGTGTTTAGACCAAGAATTGACATTTGTTGGCACATCATGGGTCACATACTCACGGTTTAAACATAAATAAAACTAGTAAGTCTTATCCTTCTTCATTATTTGAAAAAAATGATGATATCCTTTCAACGAACAAATTAAATTAAAACTATCACAGTCTTAAAAATGAGGATATGAAGATCATCCCACCGTCTCAAAACCAAACACAACCTATAAATGATAAATTATGTTATGTTTGGTGGACCGACCCTGAAAGGGAAATAGGGTTAACCGTTTCCCACAATTATTTTTGGTGGTTGAATGTCCAACACAAATATATGGACTAACTAGTTTGCCCTAGAATACATGTTCTACAGGTGCAAAAAAGGTTCAATACAAACCAATAAATATTTAAGTTAGGGATCAAATTCAAAGGAGCAAAGAAATTTGAGTGTGTTGTGGACTGGCGCACCAGACTGTCCGGTGCACCAGGTCCGTACTGAATTGAACCATCCACTCTCGGGTTTCAGCAGGCGCACTCCGCTATAATTCACGGGACTGTCCGGTGTGCCACCGGACTGTCCGGTGCACCAGCAGAGCAACGACTAAATCGCGCAACAGTCGACTTTACAAAGGCTACAGTGTTCTACAGTGCGCGACAGAAGTCAAAGCAGAAGTCAGAGGCGCACCGGACAGTGAACAGGACCTGTCCGGTGTGACACCGGACTATCCGGTGCCATAAAAAGACAATGGCGCCAACAGTCGACTGCTCCAGAACCCTAACGGTTGGGTGACGTGGCGGCTCACCGAACAGCCTACAGTGTCTGTCCGGTGGCGCACCGGACTGTCCGGTGCGCCCATCGACAACAACCTTCTCCAACGGCCACTTGGTGGTTGAGGGCTATAAATACCCCCAACCACCACCACACCAAGCATCCAAGCATTCTGAACATTGCATTCAATACAAGAGCAATAGACTCCACTCTAAGACACAATCAAAGTGATCGATCCAATCAAAGTTCTCAAACCAACTCTAGTGCATTAGGACTTGTGAGATGATATATTGTGTTTCTTTGTTGCTCTTGTTTGCTTGGCTTGGCCTTCCTTTTCTTTTCAATTCTTACTCTCAAGTGTTTTGTAAGCAAGACAAGAGACACCAATTGTGTGGTGGTCCTTACGGGGTCTAAGTGACCCGTGAGATTAAGGAAGAAGGCTCACTCGGTCTAAGTGACCGTTTGAGAGAGGGAAAGAGTTGAAAGAGACCTGAAGCGTCCCGATCCTTTGGGACTCAAATGTGATACCTATTACTAGTCTCAGGAGGCTAGTAACCACATTCATTACTTCAAATAGTTACAGAGTCTGAATAATGTTATTACAATACCGGGGATACAAGCTCGAAAGTGAGCCGAAAAACATAAAGCGCAGTGGAAGATAAAATAGCCCAGGCCACATGCAGAACTGGGTGAAGACACAGCCCCATCAATCAAGCATAGCAGAAAAGAAGTCTTCAGCTGCTGAAAAACATAAATAAAATTGGGTGAATACACTAGGTATTCTGCAAGCCCACCCGGCTCCCGTAAAGAGAAAGTGACCTATATGGTACATGCTTTATATGGTGGAGTTGAAGTCACTCATACTTTTTCAGAGAAAGGCAGTATTCGTTGATTATGGTTTTCCCCAGACAAAAGAAGTAACACTTGTTTGACCACCACTGAGCTTCCCGCTCCTGTGGTACCATTTTTCTTTTCAGACATACACACACATTTCCCTGTTCCCCAGTTGTAGTAGAAACACTAATTGTCATACCATACCAGACTCGTCCATACCAGTGGACACGGACTATTCGAATAGGTTTAGACTCTGCGCAGAGGGGTACACTTTACCCACTAGTCCGGCTCTGCGATCTCATGGCCAATGAGATCCGAATCCGAAACTCTTTCCTTCCTTGTACGTCCGAACCTTAACGGTTATACCGGAAGGAGTCAGGCCACCACCATGTCCAAACCGGACAAAACATTCCCCCTCCTTATCCTCCCGGTGCTACCCCAGCCTTCATAACCCTGGGGTTGGACCGTACGAGTTTAGATCGAGTGGCTGCCCACACAACCTCAAGTGGTTGTACTTTTTGAGAGTACATGTAATGAAAGATGACAAACCGGTCCTTATACGAGAGGACGATCCTTCTGCTCACGCCTAAACCAGCTGAGCCAACACCTTAGGCCCTCCCCTAAACCAGGGAGTCCCTGATCATCCTACTCACCAGGTGATGAGGGTGAGTACCCTTCATCGCACACATTTGGAAAACATTCCATTTGTACCCTTTTCACTTGCCTCATATCTTTTAATCAAAGTAATAGTTAATGCGGGCTCTCTCATGCTCACCATGCAATTCGATTCCCATCTAGGCTTAGGCAGTGGTAGAGAGAAATAGGTAAATAATGCATCAAGGGAAAGATGGACTTGCCTTCGTCGAAGCTTTCCTGGCACAAGAGGTTAATCTCGGAGGGGTCGAGTTCTTGCCCTTCTTCCGAAGCTAAGATTTCCGGAGGATCGGATCCCTCTTCCGCTAATTAAACACAGATAATAACAATACATCAAACATAGTGACCTTTGTGGGGTGTGCAAATTTTTATACTTTATTATTTTTGTGTCCTAATAATTTATTTAGACAATTTTTGGTGCATAAAATATTAGCATCTAAATATATATGTGAAAATGGGAAAAAGAAAAGGGAAAAAGAAAAAGAGAAGGAATTCTCCAGCTGACTGGGCCAGGGGAGGGGATTTCGGCCCACTCAGCGCGGGCGCAGGCGCGCTTGCGGCCCAGCTGGCCCAGCTGCGAGGGAGCGACGGCGGGGGACGACACCGTAGCGCGGGCCCACCAGCCAGGGAGAGAGGGGGGGCTGACGGCGTTGGCGGCAACGGAGGGGGGGAAGGGGCTCGACCGGGGCCGGTCGACGGTGAGCTCCGTGGCGGTTCTCCGCCGCCGATCCGGTTTTGCGACGGGGAAGCGGTGGCGGAGCACGGGTGGTAGATGGGGATCACAGGGGCGGGGCGAATTTCGCCTGCGGGGGCCTATGGCGGCCGGTCCGCGGCACGGTGGCGGGTGCCCGCGGCAGCGAAGCCGCCGGTGAGTTTTCCGGCCATAATTGAGTGGGGGAAGTGGCGTGCCGTGAACGAGGGAGTGTGGCGGAGCTCTTGGCATAACTTAATTGAATGGAGGATCGCCAGAGAGGGAGAGGGGAGCTCACCGGAGCGGTGAAGGGAGCACGGCGGCACTTGCTTGAATGGCTCGGGGAGGAGGGCAGTGGGGGTGGCTGGAGTTGTGTGGCGAAGACGGGGCTCGGGCGGGTCCTTTTATAGGCGCTCGGGGGAGGGAGGGGGATGGGGGAGACGGCGAGCACCGGCGAGCTCGCCATGATGGCGGGAATGGTGCTAACGCCGATTGGGACGGCTCGGGCAGGCTGAGGGGGTGAGAGGTCGGCTCAAGCACAGTGGCGGGGTTGTCGCGGAGGCTGGCGAGCATTAATGGCGAGGCGACGAGGCGAGGGGGCGCTCGGCGGCGGACGCGCCGGTGAGGGATGGGCGAGGGAGATGGAGCTGACGAGTGGGCCCTGGCTGCCAGCGAGAGGAGTATGCGCGAGAGGGAGGGGGCGAGGCGCTGACGGGCGGGGCCCGAGTGTCAGTGGGAGGGAGCGGCGCGCGGATTGGGCCGCCTGGGCCGGGAAGAGAGGGGGGGATGCGGGCGCGCGCGAGCTGGGCTGGAAAACGACCTAACCGAGGGAGGGGAGAGAGTTTTTCTTTTTCTTTTCTTATTCTAATTCTTTTCTTTTCCTTTTCTACTTTTGTGTCTTTTTGTTTCTTTTTCCCTTGCAACAAAATTTCTCTAAATGAACTTGGGTGATAAATATGGTCTATGTGAGGTGCTCCAAATTATTTTAAGTGTATGCATATGATTAGGTGACCTAGGGGTAGAGTTAGGGGAGAAGAATAAAATGAAGGGGGAAATTTAGGGGGTTAGGGTTTCAAACCTCGGGTTGGGATTTTTGGGATGTTACAAGACCCGGTCTTTGTGACCACCTCAACGGGGAATAGATCCTTTAGAACCGAACATCGGTAAAACAAATCACCGTGTCCATTTGCTTGTTTTCCATTTGATTTGTTTTCCCCTCTCTCCCGCACTTTATTTAAGTGGTAACGCTAATTCCGGCTTGTAGTGTGTGTTTAAAATTGTAGATTTCAAATTCCGCCTATTCACCCCTCTCTAGGTGACTTTCAGATCTGACACACGACTCATTTAATAGTGTCGTGGGCGGAGCTGACACAAGTCATGTCATATTGATTGTTGTCTCGACTTATAGTGCTGACCTGATCCGATACGATTATATTTTTATTTACAAAAAAATAAAAAAAGTAGTATGTATATATATAATTTATATTCGCTATTTATCAACTTTTATTCTAATGTTTAGCTAGCTTTATGCAGTGTTTCCCGCCCTTACTCTGGGAGGTCGTGGGTTCGAACCGTCATCGGCTGGCCTAGCATGGTCAACAGGGCAACATGCAATGCTTAGACTCAAGCTAGGACTGTGGGACACGCGTGACGGGATGATTCGGCACAGTCCAATTAGAGATGGCAATGGGTACCCGCGACCCGATACCCGATGGGTATTTACTCCATTAGGGTATGTATGTGGGCTAAATATTCTACTCGTGGGTCTGCTATTGGGCAAAAATCTTCACCCAACGGGTAAACGGGTATTAGAACGTTCCATCTTCACCCATACCCGTTAACCCGCGGGTATAAAATACCCAATATAAACTTAGCCCAAGCATGATCTTGGACTTTAGTCATCCATATTTTTTACTATTTAACAACCTTTTAGTCCATAATGTCATAGAAGGTTTAACGATAGTTTAATGACCATGTAATAGAACATGTAATGTGCTATGTAGTATTGTCCTAGTGTTACTACTTTTATCCAATTATCTTTGGTGTGTTGAATGGATGGTTAAATGATGCTAGAAATTTTACAATGGTATTTATATGGATATACTTGACATTGTATAGTATAATATTTTGATAGATGTCTAATTTTTGTGGGTACGAGTGATCCGATGGGTGACCCATACCCACGTGGGTATAGGTATGGGGGTAAATCCATACCCACCAGTGTATATGGGTGACTCGATGGGGTTATTTTTTTGTCGTGAGTATGAATATGGGGTAGTAATATCCGGTGTGTATTTACCCATTGACATCTCTACCAATTACTAATCAGTCCTAATTAGTCCGTGCCGGATGGGTTTGAACCCACTTGTTGTGGTATTTTTTTTCAATTTCCATTGATTTACTTAAATAGTCTGAACGGACTAAGAGCAACTCCAGTAGTTCTCTAATAGACTTCCTAAATCATCAATTTAAGTAGTTAACACAAAAACTCATCTCCAATGGTTATGTAAATGAACTTCTAAATTTAACAACTTCTCATCTAATCTTATTTCCTCTCTACATTTGGCAACCATTTAGCATCTCTCTAAACAAAAATGTTTACTGTATTATGTAGATAATGAAGGTAATTGATGACATTTGTGACTTTATTTTTTTATGTGGATAGATACAAAACAAAACTACAACCTATATTTAGAGAACTATTGGAGAACTCACATTTTTTTACTATCAAAGTTATTTAGCAACTTCTTAAATCTGTGATTTATGGGGTGTTTGTTTGAGATTATAATCTACCTAGATTATATAATCCAACAACTTTTGAACTAATTGTTGATTCGAAAGTTGTTGGATTATATAATCTGAGTAGATTATAATCCGAAACAAACATCTCCAGAGAGCTAAAATTTACGTAGCTATTGGAGTTGCTCAACGACTCGGTCTGGCAGGTCGCGTGCTGTATCTGAGCTGAGGGCCTGAGGCTACGGGCGTGGGTCGATCCAACTTGACCCGATTACTAATCGGGCCTCCGATTACTAATCGGGCCTAACAGGGCCGCCTGTTTGAGCATGTATGGGCGGTAGTGGTACCACGCTCGACCCAACTCATGTCAGACCAGAGCTCCACCCTCGCCTCGAAGGGCAAAGCCTCGACGGCTGGCGGCGGCCGAAGCGATGTCGCGGCGGCCGTTGGAGTGTCATCTTGCGGCGTAAGACCCGGACTACCACCCACTGGCCAGACGACGGAGGAGGAGGAGGCGCGCGTCAGGCGCGAGGCGGAGAAAGCCGAGCTCGAGGAGGAGATCGCCACGTTGAAGGCGGAGATCTTCGCCCTGGAGGAAGAGTTGGCCAGGATGGATGCCGCCGCCGCCGCTACGCGCGCGAGCGCTTCTCACTCTCGTGTTTCAGCTAGGCCACTGTGATTGGCTGGAGCTGTTGTCGTAGATCTCGGAGGTAGGTAGATGGAATTCCCCATTGCAATTACTTCAGGTCATGTTCTGCTGAAACAGCTGCAACGTTCTCGAATTTTATTGCCCTTAAGCACGATTGGTTTGGGATTATCCAATCAAAGAACTGTTCTGCACACCTTCAGAGCAGAAACAGGCGTCATGTTGTGGGGGGAGGCCACAAGAGCAGTAGTGTCGGCCAATGCAGCAGGAAACAACGCTCGTTTGGTCTTTTGGTCGCGGAGCTTGGAAAGCAAAATCAATTGTTCTTTAGGGGCTGTTCGTTTCTTCCGGAACGGAGGCATAGAATAATTCCTAGCCGGTTTGTTTCTCTGATTTATATAAGTTTTGATGAACTGAAATGATTCCTAGTCCATTCCTGGACAAACGAACAAGCCCTTATAGGGATGGCTTTGTAGGGATGGTCGGAAATTTCGGATATTTAAAATTTCAGTTTTTTGATAATCGATATCCAAAATTACAACATATTTTACAATACCTAAAAATTCAGGTATTTTCGGACTACTTTAACTGTTGTGTCAGCTTTATAAAAACATATACACCCTATTAAATTAATATAAAAATACAGTTTGAATAATTATATACATGGACATAAAAACACAAACAATCTAAAATCACAAGTCATGCACACTTACACATAATTATAAATGTACAAATTAATAATTAAGGATGACATTAGTACATGACACATGAAAGTTCGGGTATTTCGGGTACCCGATTATGATACCCGAATTAGCTGAAATAAATTTGGGTTTTGCAAGTTGCTACCCGAAATTTTCGAACAAAATTCGGTTTCGATTATTTCGGGTGCAGGTTCGGGTATTCAGGATTCGGGTTTTGGGTTACGGGTTTTTTGTCCAACCCTAGTTCTCTGCAAGGGAAAGCAAGATCCAAGTCCATTCCTCTAGGCTCCATTTCATATTTCAACTCATAGTTAAGTGCTGACCTTGGGGCCTTGCCACACTCGGTGTGCCAATGCCCCTCCAAGATCATCAAGCATCGGGATTTTGCGCTCGAGGAAACACCTGGAGTTTTCTTTTTTGGGACGCTACAACGTTCTGTACTCTAAATATAGCGCTCGTGGTTGAACCGTACACGCCTAGCAAGGGACTCTAAACGGTACTCTAAAATTTAGAGGATGCCACACTAGAGATGGCAATGGGTAAATACCCACCGGGTATTACTACCCTATACTCATACCCACGACATAAAAATAACCCCACCGGGTCACCCATATACACTTGTGGGTATGGATTTACCCCCATACCCATACCCATGTGGGTATGGGTCACCCATCGGGTCATCCGTACCCACAAAAATTAAACATCTATCAAAATATTATACTATACAAATGTCAAGTATATCCATACAAATACCATTACAAAATTTTCTAGCATCATTTAACCATCCATTCAACACACCAAAGATAATTGGATAAAATAGTAACACTAGGATAGTACTACATATCACATTAACTTTACATGTTCCATTACATGGTCATTAAATTGTCGTTAAGCCTTCTATGACATTATGGTCTAAAAGGTTGTTAAATGGTAAAAAAGATGGATGACTAAAGTCCAAGTTCATGCTTGGGCTAAGTTTATATTGGGTATTTTATACCCACAGGTTAACGGGTATGGGTGAAGGCGGAACGTTCTAATACCTGTTTACCCATTGGGTGAAGATTTTTACCCAATGACAGACCCACGGGTAGAATATTTAGCTCACATACTAAAAGGGAATTAGGCTTACACCTAGTCCCTAATTAATTTTGGTGGTTGAATTGCCCAACACAAACAATTGGACTAACTAGTTTGCCCAAGTGTATAGATTATACAGGTGTAAAAGGTTCACTCTCAGCCAATAAAAAGACCAAGTTTTGGATTCAACAAAGGAGCAAAGTGGGAACCGAAGGCCCTCTGGTCTGGGAGCACCGGACTGTCCGGTGCACCAGAGGACTCCAACGCAAACTCGCCACCTTCGGGAATTCCCAGAGGCGACTCCGCTATAATTCACCGGACTGTCCGGTGTACACCGGACAGTGTCCGGTGCGCCACGGAGGAGCGGCCTCAGGAACTCGCTAGCTTCGGGAAACTCCAACGGCTAGTCCGCTAAAATTCACCGGACTGTCCGGTGTGCACCGGACTGTCCGGTGCAACTCCGGAGCAACGACTATCTCCGCGCCAACGGCTACCTGCAGAGCAATAAATGCGCGCGCAGCGCGCGCAGAAGTCAGGCGTGCCCATACTGGCACACCGGACAGCAAACAGTACCTGTCCGGTGTGCACTGGACACCCAGGCGGGCCCACAAGTCAGAACCTCCAACGGTCAGAATCCAACGGCAGTGATGACGTGGCAGGGGGCACCGGACTGTCCGGTGTGCACCGGACTGTCCGGTGTGCACCGGACTGTCCGGTGCGCCATCGAACAGACAGCCTCCCAACGGCCACTTTTGGTGGTTGGGGCTATAAATACCCCAACCACCCCACCATTCA
The DNA here is from genome assembly GCF_902167145.1 of Zea mays. Taxonomy (NCBI): domain Eukaryota; kingdom Viridiplantae; phylum Streptophyta; class Magnoliopsida; order Poales; family Poaceae; genus Zea; species Zea mays. The sequence continues at coordinate 153,328,155 of NC_050104.1, read as the reverse complement.
TTGCATCCAAGTTTTCCACTTCCCAACCACTACAAGAGCTCTAGCATTCAATTCTAGACACACCAAAGAGATCAAATCCTCTCCAAATTCCACACAACGCCATAGTGATTAGAGAGAGTGATTTGCTTGTGTTCTTTCGAGCTCTTGCGCTTGGATTGCTTTCTTCTTTCTTGATCTTTCTTTGCAATCAAACTCACTTGTAATTTGAGGCAAGAGACACCAAACTTGTGGTGATCCTTGTAGGAACTTTGTGTTCCAAGTGATTGAGAAGAGAAAGCTCACTCGATCCGTGGATCGTTTGAGAGAGGGAAGGGTTGAAAGAGACCCGGCCTTTGTGGCCTCCTCAACGGGGAGTAGGTTTGAGAGAACCGAACCTCGGTAAAACAAATCTCCGTGTCTCACTTGCTCATTCGCTTGGGATTTGTTTTTCACCCTCTCTCGCGGACTCGTTTCTTTATTACTAACGCTAACCCCGGCTTGTAGTTGTGTTTATATTTGTAAATTTCAGTTTCGCCCTATTCACCCCCCTCTAGGCGACTTTCAATTGGTATCAAAGCCCGGTGCTTCATTAGAGCCTAACCGCTCGAAGTGATGTCGGGAGATCACGCCAAGAAGGAGATGGAGACCGGCGAAAAGCCCACTACAAGCCACGGGAGCACTTCATCGGAAGAGTCCCGCACCAAGAGGAAGGAGAAGAAATCTTCTTCTCACCACAAAGAGAAGAAGGAAAAATCTTCTTCCCACAAGCCGCATCGGAGCGGGGACAAGCAAAAGAGGATGAGGAAAGTGGTCTACTACGAGACCGACACTTCATCAACATCGACCTCCGACTCCGACGCACCCTCCGTAACTTCTAAACGCCAAGAGCGTAAGAAGTTTAGTAAGATCCCCCTACACTACTCTCGCATTTCTAAACATGCACCTCTACTTTCCGTCCCATTAGGCAAACCACCAACTTTTGATGGTGAAGATTATGCTAGGTGGAGTGATTTAATGCGTTTTCATCTAACCTCACTCCACAAAAGTATATGGGATGTTGTTGAGTTTGGTGCTCAGGTACCATCGGTAGGGGATAAGGACTATGATGAGGATGAGGTGGCCCAAATCGAGCACTTCAACTCTCAAGCGACAACAATACTCCTCACCTCTTTGAGTAGAGAGGAGTACAACAAAGTTCAAGGGTTGAAGAGCGATAAGGAGGTTTGGGATGTGCTCAAAACCGAGCACGAGGGAGACGAGCTCACCAAGATCACCAAGCGGGAAACGATCGAGGGGGAGCTCGGTCGGTTCCGGCTTCGCAAAGGGGAGGAGCCACAACACATGTACAACCGGCTCAAGACCTTGGTGAACCAACTGTGCAACCTCGGGAGCGTAAAATGGGATGACCACGAAGTGGTTAAGGTTATTCTAAGATCTCTCATTTTCCTTAACCCTACTCAAGTTCAATTAATTCGTGGTAATCCAAGATATACTAAAATGACCCCCGAGGAGGTAATCGGACATTTTGTAAGTTTTGAGTGCATGATCGAAGGCTCGAGGAAGATCAACGAGCTTGATGATCCATCTACATCCGAGGCTCAACCCGTCGCATTCAAGGCGACGGAAGAAAAGAAGGAGGAGTCTACACCAAGTAGACAACCAATTGACGCCTCCAAGCTTGACAATGAGGAGATGGCGCTCGTCATAAAGAGCCTCCGCCAAATCCTCAAACAAAGGAGGGGGAAAGACTACAAGCCCCGCTCCAAGAAGGTTTGCTACAAATGTGGTAAGCCCGGTCATTTTATTGCTAAATGTCCTATATCAAGTGACAGTGACCGAGGCGACGACAAGAAGGGAAGAAGAAAGGAGAAGAAGAGGTACTACAAGAAGAAGGGCGGCGATGCCCATGTTTGTCGGGAATGGGATTCCGACGAAAGCTCAAGCGACTCCTCCTCCGACGAGGACGCCGCCAACATCGTCGTCACCAAGGGACTTCTCTTCCCCAACGTCGGCCACAAGTGCCTCATGGCAAAGGACGACAAAAGGAAGAAGGTAAAATCAAGATCCTCCACTAAATATGAAACCTCTAGTGATGAAAATGCTAGTGATGAGGAGGATAACTTGCGTACCCTTTTTGCCAATCTTAACATGGAACAAAAAGAAAAATTAAATGGATTAATTAGTGCTATTCATGAAAAGGATGACCTTTTGGATTCCCAAGAGGATTGTCTTATTAAGGAAAACAAGAAACATGTTAAGGTTAAAAATGCTTACGCTCTAGAAGTAGAAAAATGTCAAAAACTATCTAGTGAGCTAAGCACTTGCCATGAGATGATTGACAACCTTAGACATGAAAATGCTAGTTTAAATACTAAGGTTGATTCACATACTTGTAATGTTTCAATTCCCAATCCTAGAGATAATAATGATGATTTGCTTGCCAAGATTGAAGAATTAAACATTTCTCTTGCTAGCCTTAGAATAGAAAATGAAAATTTAATTGCTAAGGCTAGAGAACTAGATGTTTGCAATGCTACTATTTCCAATCTTAGAGATAAAAATGATATTCTTCATGCTAAGATTGTTGAACTTAATTCTTGCAAACCCTCTACATCTATTGTTGAGCATGTATCTATTTGTACTAGATGTAGAGATATTGATGTTAATGCTATTCATGATCATATGGCTTTAATTAAACAACAAAATGATCATATAGCAAAACTAGATGCTAAAATTGCCGAGCACAACTTGGAAAATGAGAAATTTAAATTTGCTCGTAGCATGCTTTATAATGGGAGACGCCCGGGCATCAAGGATGGCATTGGCTTCCAAAGGGGAGACAAGGTCAAAATTAATGCCCCTCCTAAAAGATTGTCCAACTTTGTTAAGGGCAAGGCTCCCATGCCTCAGGATAACGAGGTTACATTTTATACCCTGCCGGTTATCCCGAGAGCAAAATTAGGAGAAGTCATTCTAGGAAGTCTCACTCTGGCCCTAATCATGCTTTTATGTATAAGGGTGAGACATCTAGCTCTAGGCAACCAACCCATGCTAAGTTGCCTAGAAAGAAAACTCCTAATGCATCAAATGATCATAATATTTCATTTAAAACTTTTGATGCATCTTATGTTTTGACTAACAAATCCGGCAAGGTAGTTGCCAAATATGTTGGGGGCAAACACAAGGGGTCAAAGACTTGTGTTTGGGTACCCAAAGTTCTTGTGTCTAATGCCAAAGGACCCAAAACCATTTGGGTACCTAAAGTCAAGAACTAAACATGTTTTGTAGGTTTATGCATCCGGGGGCTCAAGTTGGATACTCGACAGCGGGTGCACAAACCACATGACTGGGGAGAAAAAGATGTTCTCCTCATATGAGAAAAACCAAGATCCCCAAAGAGCGATCACATTCGGGGATGGAAATCAAGGTTTGGTCAAAGGTTTGAGAAAAATTGCTATATCTCCTGACCATTCCATTTCCAATGTTTTTCTTGTTGATTCTTTAGATTACAATTTGCTTTCTGTTTCCCAATTATGTCAAATGGGCTACAACTGTCTTTTTACTAATACTGGTGTCACTGTCTTTAGAAGAAGTGATGATTCAATAGCTTTTAAGGGAGTGTTAGAGGGTCAGCTATACTTGGTAGATTTTGATAGAGCTGAACTCGACACTTGCTTAATTGCTAAAACTAACATGGGTTGGCTCTGGCACCGTCGACTTGCCCATGTTGGGATGAAGAACCTTCACAAGCTTCTAAAGGGAGAACACATTTTAGGATTAACAAATGTTCATTTTGAGAAAGACAGGATTTGTAGCGCATGCCAAGCAGGAAAGCAAGTTGGCACTCATCATCCGCATAAGAACATAATGACGACCGACAGGCCACTAGAGCTCCTACACATGGATCTATTCGGCCCGATTGCTTACATAAGCATCGGCGGGAGTAAGTACTATCTAGTTATTGTGGATGATTATTCTCGCTTCACTTGGGTATTCTTTTTACAGGAAAAATCTCAAACCCAAGAGACCTTAAAGGGATTCTTGAGACGAGCTCAAAATGAGTTCGGCTTAAGGATCAAGAAAATAAGAAGCGACAACGGGACAGAGTTCAAGAACTCTCAAATCGAAGGCTTTCTTGAGGAGGAGGGCATCAAGCATGAGTTCTCTTCTCCCTACACGCCACAACAAAATGGTGTAGTGGAGAGGAAGAATAGAACTCTATTGGACATGGCAAGGACCATGCTTGATGAGTACAAGACTTCGGATCGGTTTTGGGCCGAGGCGGTCAACACCGCCTGCTACGCCATTAACCGGTTATATCTACACCGAATCCTCAAGAAGACATCATACGAACTCCTAACCGGTAAAAAGCCAAATATTTCATATTTTAGAGTTTTTGGTAGCAAATGCTTTATTCTTATTAAAAGAGGTAGAAAATCTAAGTTTGCTCCTAAAACTGTAGAAGGCTTTTTACTAGGATATGATTCAAACACAAGGGCATATAGAGTCTTTAACAAGTCCTCTGGACAAGTTGAAGTTTCTTGTGACGTTGTGTTTGATGAGACTAACGGCTCTCAAGTAGAGCAAGTTGATCTTGATGAGACAGGTATTGAAGAGGCTCCATGCATCGCGCTAAGGAACATGTCCATTGGGGATGTGTGTCCTAAGGAATCCGAAGAGCCTCCAAATGAACAAGATCAACCTTCCTCCTCTACGCAAGCATCTCCACCAACTCAAAATGAGGATAAAGCTCAAGTTGATGAAGTAGAAGATCAAGCAAATGAGCCACCTCAAGATAATGGCAATGATCAAGGGGGAGACGCAAATGAGGAAGACAAGGAGGAAGAGGAACAAAGACCGCCACACCCAAGAGTCCACCAAGCAATCCAACGAGATCACCCCGCTGACACCATCCTCGGCGATATTCATAAGGGGGTAACCACTAGATCTCGTGTTGCTCATTTTTGTGAACATTACTCGTTTGTTTCCTCTATTGAGCCACACAGGGTAGAGGAAGCACTCCAAGATTCGGATTGGGTGGTGGCGATGCAAGAGGAGCTCAACAACTTCACTAGGAATGAGGTATGGCATTTAGTTCCACGTCCTAACCAAAACGTTGTAGGAACCAAATGGGTCTTCCGCAACAAGCAAGATGAGCATGGTGTGGTGACAAGGAACAAAGCTCGACTTGTGGCCAAGGGATACTCACAAGTCGAAGGTTTGGATTTCGGTGAAACCTATGCACCCGTAGCTAGGCTTGAGTCAATTCGAATATTATTGGCCTATGCTACTTACCATGGCTTTAAGCTTTATCAAATGGACGTGAAAAGTGCCTTCCTCAATGGACCAATCAAGGAAGAGGTCTATGTTGAGCAACCTCCCGACTTTGAAGACAGTGAGTATCCTAACCATGTCTATAAGCTCTCTAAGGCGCTTTATGGGCTCAAGCAAGCCCCAAGAGCATGGTATGAATGCCTTAGAGATTTCCTTATTGCTAATGGCTTCAAAGTCGGTAAAGCCGATCCTACTCTATTCACTAAAACTCTTGAAAATGATTTGTTTGTATGCCAAATTTATGTTGATGATATCATATTTGGGTCTACTAACGAATCTACTTGTGAGGAATTTAGTAGGATCATGACACAGAAATTCGAGATGTCTATGATGGGGGAGTTGAAGTATTTTCTAGGATTCCAAGTCAAACAACTCCAAGAGGGCACCTTCATCAGCCAAACGAAGTACACTCAAGACATTCTAACCAAGTTTGGGATGAAGGATGCCAAACCCATCAAGACACCCATGGGAACCAATGGGCATCTCGACCTCGACACGGGAGGTAAGTCCGTGGATCAAAAGGTATACCGATCGATGATAGGTTCTTTACTTTATTTATGTGCATCTCGACCGGATATTATGCTTTCCGTATGCATGTGTGCAAGATTCCAAGCCGACCCTAAGGAAGCTCACCTTACGGCCGTGAAACGAATCTTGAGATATTTGGCTTATACTCCTAAGTTTGGGCTTTGGTATCCTAGGGGATCCACATTTGATTTGATTGGATATTCGGATGCCGATTGGGCGGGGTGTAAAATCAATAGGAAGAGCACATCGGGGACTTGCCAGTTCTTGGGAAGATCCTTGGTGTCTTGGGCTTCAAAGAAGCAAAATTCGGTCGCTCTTTCCACCGCCGAAGCCGAGTATATTGTCGCAGGCCACTGTTGCGCGCAATTGCTTTGGATGAGGCAAACTCTGCGGGATTACGGTTACAAATTAACCAAAGTCCCTTTGCTATGTGATAATGAGAGTGCAATCAAAATGGCCGACAATCCCGTCGAGCATAGCCGCACTAAGCACATAGCCATTTGGTATCATTTTCTTAGGGATCACCAACAAAAGGGGGATATCGAGATTTCTTACATTAACACTAAAGATCAATTAGCCGATATCTTTACCAAGCCTCTTGATGAACAAACTTTTACCAAACTTAGACATGAGCTCAATATTCTTGATTCTCGCAATTTCTTTTGCTAAATTGCACACATAGCTCATTTATATATCTTTGATCATGTCTCTTTCATATGCTATGACTAATGTGTTTTCAAGTCTATTTCAAACCAAGTCATAGGTGTATTGAAAGGGAATTGGAGTCTTCGGCGACGACAAAGGCTTCCACTCCGTAACTCATCCCTCGCCGACGCTCCAAGAGACTCTCCATTCTCGGGGGAGACAAACATGAGCATCAAAGAAAAGGACTTTTGGGAGAGAGTAAGAGCCCAAAGCTAAAAGATCGGACTTCGTCTTTGGTATAATCTCAACTCATTTATTTATGACCAAAGGGGAAGATAGCACTTCGAGGGCTCTAATGATTCCGTTTTTGGCGATTCATGCCAAAAAGGGGGAGAAATGAGCCCAAAGCAAAAGGACCGCACCACCACCAATTTCAAAAACTTAAGTGTTGAATATTTTCAATCGGTATCCTATTGTGTTCAAAAGGGGGAGAAAGTAGTATTTCAAAAATGGTATATCAAAACCCTCTTGAACACTAAGAGGAGAATTTCATTTAGGGGGAGTTTTGTTTAGTCAAAGGAAAAGCATTTGAAACAGGGGGAAAAAATTTCAAATCTTGAAAATGCTTTGCAAAATTCTTATTTATTTACCTTTGACTATTTGCAAAAGATCTTTGAAATAGATTTACAAAAAAATTATATTTTTGCAAAAACAAAACATGTGGTGCAAACGTGGTCCAAAATGTTATATAAGAATGAAACAATCCATGCATATCTTGTAAGTATTTATATTGGCTCAATTCCAAGCAACCTTTTCACTTACATTATGCAAACTAGTTCAATTATGCACTTCTATATTTGCTTTGGTTTGTGTTGGCATCAATCACCAAAAAGGGGGAGATTGAAAGGGAATTAGGCTTACACCTAGTCCCTAATTAATTTTGGTGGTTGAATTGCCCAACACAAACAATTGGACTAACTAGTTTGCCCAAGTGTATAGATTATACAGCTGTAAAAGGTTCACTCTCAGCCAATAAAAAGACCAAGTTTTGGATTCAACAAAGGAGCAAAGTGGGAACCGAAGGCCCTCTGGTCTAGGAGCACCGGACTGTCCGGTGTACACCGGACAGTGTCCGGTGCACCGCCGGACAGTGTCCGGTGCACCAGAGGACTCCAACGCAAACTCGCCACCTTCGGGAATTTCCAGAGGCGATTCCGCTATAATTCACCGGACTGTCCGGTGTACACCGGACAGTGTCCGGTGCGCCACGGAGGAGCGGCCTCAGGAACTCGCTAGCTTCGGGAAACTCCAACGGCTAGTCCGCTAAAATTCACCGGACTGTCCGGTGTGCACCGGACTGTCCGGTGCAACTCCGGAGTGATAGTCGCCTAGAGGGGGGGTGAATAGGGCGAAACTGAAATTTACAAAATTAATCACAACTACAAGCTGGGTTAGCGTTAGAAATATAATTGAGTCCGCGAGAGAGGGTGGAAAACAAATCGCAAGCAAATAAGAAGTGTGACACGCGGATTTGTTTTACCGAGGTTCGGTTCTCGCAAACCTACTCCCCGTTGAGGAGGCCACAAAGGCCGGGTCTTTTTCAACCCTTTCCCTCTCTCAAACGGTCCCTCGGACCGAGTGAGCTTTCTCTTCTCAATCAAACGGGAACAAACTTCCCCGCAAGGATCACCACACAATTGGTGTCTCTTGCCTTGGTTACAATTGAGTTGATCGCAAGAAGGATTGAAAGAAAGCACGATTGCAAAAGCCAAGCGACAAGAGCGACAAATAACACACGGATCACTTTCTCTCTCAAGCCACTAATCACTAATGATCTCTTTTCTCAATTGTGAAACTTGGAGAGATGGAGGCTTTGAATGTGTCTTGGAATGGATTGCTAGCTCTTGTATTGAATGTTGAAGGTTGGAATGCTTGGATGTCTTGAATGGAGGTGATTGGGGTTGTATTTATAGCCACCAACCACTTCCTAGCCGTTGGGCCATTCTGCTGAGCGCGGACGGTCCGCGAGCCAGGTCCGGACGGTCCGCCCTTGTAGATCAACGACTGAAAATGCAACGGTCAGCAGTAACGGCTATATCAACGGCTATATTGCATTTAATGCGTCGTCAGATGTCAGACAGAGCCAGTCGCGGACGGTCCGGTCGTGCACCCCGGACGGTCCGCGAGGCCCTCTATAATTCATTTCTCCGAACCCGTCACCTTCGGGTTTTTCGGTTTCTTACCGACCGGACGGTCCGCGCCTGAGGCCGGACAGTCCGCGCGAGGGCTCGGACGGTCTTTGCTTTTCCTTCGGACAGTCCGTAGTGGAAACTTGTGTTTTTGCATTGGTTCTGTCCGAGGGTCATTCTTGTGTCGCGGACGGTCCGCCGCAAGGGCCCGGACGGTCCGCGCTTGGCCTGTTTTTCCAAAAAACTTCTCCTGTCCGGAATAATCTACAGTATTCCGGACAGTCGATTTCGTATAGATATAGATGAACCTTTGGCACCTGTAGAACATATAATCTGGAGCAAACTAGTTAGTCCAACAATTTGTGTTGGGCAATTCAACCACCAAAATTATTTAGGAACTAGGTGTAAGCCTAATTGTAAGTGCAATCAACCCTAATTGAGGGTTTTGGTGATTAATGACAAAACAAACTGAGAGTCTAACAAGTTTGCTTGTAGTATATACACAGCATTTCTACAGACAGGAGAAGCACAGATCCTACGAGCATAAAAGTATAAAGCACAGCGGATTTAAAATTCCACATCAAATGGCGTGCTCCAAGTGCTATGAATCGTCGGCGGTACTAAGTTTATAATTCTTGAGTCATAGGAATCGCCGTACAATTAAGAGGGATCCGCGATGGTTAAGTAAGTTGTGAAACGAGCCAAGTTCAATTCTTTTGAAAAACTCCTTTGAGATCATCTTTTCCAGATCATGAATGCTCTTGAGAAAAACAAAATTCACTTCCCACAAAGTCTCCACCTAAGTTCTCTTCAAAATACTCAAAGTTTGGTTTCAGCCCCCAAAACCGGTTCAACCGGTCCTGAAACCGGTTCAACCGGTTTTGGTACTGTTCATCCTGCCACCTCTGCTCTGACCTGTCTGACAGTCAGAGCTGTCAGAAAAGTCGGAGCAGATATTTTTTTTGAAACCGGTTGAGCCGAATTTTGACCCTACTCAGCCGGTTTTGAAACCGGTCCAGTGTCCGGCTGAGTAGACCAGTGGACCGGGATCCCCCTGGTAGAAACCGGTTCAACCGGTTTGAAAACCGGTTCAACCGGTTTTTGCCCTCTTTCTCCCAACGGCTGCCAGCTTTTGGGGGATCCTTTATATACCCCCTCACACTCTCTCTCTCATTTACTTCTGCCTCTCCCACGAATCTTTGGCTGACCAACCCTCAAACAAGAGCATTCACTTCACCTCTCACACCCGCAATCGCATCTCCTTCAATCATTTGAAGGACCCTTGGTGTGAGGTGAACTCGATCGAACTCGCTGTCAATTTCATCTTGATTCTCCCATTCTCTTGTTCTTGAGCTCGTTGCAAACTTAACCGTGTGCGGATTTGTTACTCTTGGAACCTCGTGTTCCTTGACGGTTAGAGGTTGCTTGGGAGTCTCCAAATTTGTGGACGACCCCAAGAAGTTTGTATCACCCGCTCCTTGAGCAGATTTGAGAAGAGATTGCCTTGACCTTTGTGGTCGGCTTGTGGAGGATTAGGGTTGGAAAAGACCCGGCCCTTTGTGGGTTCCTCAACGAGGAGTAGGACACCTTTGTGGTGGTTGCCGAACCTCGGGTTATATCGCGCGTTCTTGTGTGTTCTTGTTAAGCATTTTATATTCGGTGGTTGGTTCATATTATTCATTCAAGTAGTTCTTGTGTAGAGCAAATCTTTAGCTATTTTCTTTACTACTTCGAATTTGTTCAATAGATTATTAAATTCAAGTTGAGTGGGTTCAAACTTGTTCAGTTGGGATTAAAATCGACTGAACCGGTTTGCACCTGTGCAACTTTGATTTAACCTATTTCGAAGTTTTTAGTGAAAATATTCAGGTGTAGCCTATTCACCCCCCCCTCTAGGCTACTTTCAATTGGTATCAGAGCTTCGTGCCTCGTTTTACGCTTAACCGCGTGAGGAAACGATCATGTCTACACAACGGGACCATGTGGATCCTCTTCTCGAGGAAATCCCCGTCACATCTACCGGTGAGGAAGTGGACCCCAAGGTCCTCGACCTCGCCATGAAGATTGCCGAGAAAATGTTCCTCAAAATGAAAGAGGAAGATGCTAGGAAAAAGGCCGAAGAAGAGGAAACAAGAAGAAAGGCCGAAGAAGGTAAAGGTAAGGGAACATTTGATTATAATGACGATCTAGTGGACCTTTTGGTGTCTAAGGTGTTGAGCAAGGTAAGTCTCAACACCGAAGGATCATCTACCAAAAGCAAAGGTAATGACTTTAGCAAAGTTCAATTCGATTACTCTAGAAATTATATTCCCAACTTCTCTTCCGCCCCACTTGGAAAGTTACCAACTCTTAGTGAGTTGAACTATGATGAGTGGGCCGACAAGATGAAGTCGCATTTAATCGGTGTGCATCCTAGTCTTTGGGAGATTGTTAATGTAGGTATGTACAAGCCCGCCGAAGGAGAAGAGATGACTCCGGAAATGATGCAAGAGGTTCATCGAAATGCTCAAGCAGTGAGCATAATCAAAGGAAGTCTTTGTCCGGAGGAATACCGGAAAGTTCAAGGAAGAGAAGATGCTCGTGACATTTGTAACATTCTTAGAATGTCACATGAAGGAGATCCCAAAGCTAAAAGACACAGAGTTGAAGCTTTGGAAAGTGAGCTTGCAAGGTATGATTGGACAAAGGGTGAGTCGCTCCAATCACTCTTTGATCGATTGATGGTATTGATCAACAAAATAAGAGTGCTTGGGAGTGAAGATTGGAGTGACTCCAAGGTCACAAGATTGTTCATGAGAGCTTATAAAGAGAAGGATAAAAGTCTTGCAAGGATGATAAGGGATCGTGATGATTATGAGGACATGACGCCTCATCAACTATTTGCAAAAATTCAACAACACGAGTCCGAGGAAGCCCCCATCAAGACAAGAGACTCTCATGCCTTGATCACAAATGAACAAGACAATCTCAAGAAGAGCAAAGACCACAAAGCAAAGAAAGTGGTCGAGACCTCAAGTGATGAAGATAGCTCAAGTGATGAAGACACAGCTATGTTCATCAAAACTTTCAAGAAATTTGTAAGAAAGAATGACAAGTTCCAAAGGAAAGGAAAGAAGAGGGCATGCTATGAATGTGGCCAAACCGGTCATTTCATAGCGGATTGTCCTAACAAGAAGGAACAAGAAGCCAAGAAGGAATACAAGAAGGATAAGTTTAAAAAGGGAGGCAAGACCAAGGGATACTTCAAGAAGAAGAAGTATGGACAAGCTCATATTGGTGAAGAATGGAACTCCGATGATGAGAGTTCTAGCTCCGAGGAAGAGGAAGTGGTGGCAAATGTGGCCATCCAATCTACCTCAAGCGCGCAACTCTTCACCAACCTTCAAGACGACTCCTACATTCCAACTTGCCTCATGGCAAAGGGAGATAAGGTAACTTTGTTTAGTAATGATTTTTCAAATGATGATGATGATGATCAAGTTGCCATGAAAAATAAAATGATTAAAGAATTTGGCTTAAATGGATACAATGTTATTATAAAATTAATGGAAAAGCTAGATAAAAGAAAGGCAACTCTTGATGCTCAAGAAGACTTGCTTATCCTTGAAAAGGAAAGAAACCTAGAGCTTCAAGAGTTGATTCACAATAAAGATATAGAAGTAATTAACTTGAAAACCTCTATTGATAACCTTGCAAATGAAAAGAATGCACTTGAATCAAGCATGTTAAGCTTGAATGTTCAAAATCAAGAACTTCAAGTGCAACTTGAAAGTTGCAAGAACATCAATGCCCCCACTTTAGTTTTTGAATCTAAGTCTAGCTCTAATGATAATTCTTGCAAGCATTGTGCCAAATATCATGCTTCTTGTTGTCTAACTAACCATGCAAGGAAGCAAAGCCCACAGGTGAAGGTCAAAGAAATTTTGAAAAGATGCTCTAGCAATGATGGGTTAAAGAAAGTTGAACCCAAGTACAAGTCCCTTAATCCCAACAAGGGTAGAAGGGGGCTTGGGTTCAACTCATCCAAGGAAAACCCTAGCACAGTGTATAAGGGGTGGAGATCCCCCAAGTTCATAGAGGGAACCACTCTATATGATGCCTTGGGGAGGATCCACTCCTCAAATGACAAGTCATCTCAGGTAAAGGTCAACTTGAGTTCCACAAAGAGTAAGATGAAGGAAGTGGGATCCTCAAGTGGACAAAAATCTAATGCTCCCATTTCCCACTCATATCTTTGTGATTATATGTTGACTTGGGAGTCAGGGAAATTAGTTGTGAAATATGTGGGTGCCTACACTAAACAAAAAGTCATGAAAAGAAGTGTGTGGGTACCCAAGGCTATAACTAACACTGTAGGACCCAATTCAATTTGGGTACCTAAAAGTATAGCCTAAACTTGTTTTGCAGGTCTACTCCTCTGGTGGGTCAAGTTGGGTGCTTGACAGTGGATGTACAAATCACATGACCGGGGAGAAAGACATGTTTCATACATTGCAACTAACTCAAGAAGCACAAGAAATTGTGTTTGGAGATAGTGGCAAGAGTAAGGTGATTGGTATTGGTAAAATTCCTATCTCTGACCAACAATCACTTTCAAATGTTTTATTAGTAGATTCCTTGAGCTATAATTTGTTGTCCGTTTCACAACTTTGTGGAATGGGTTATAATTGCTTATTTTCGGATGTGGATGTGAAAATCCTTAGAAGGGAGGACTCCTCAGTTGCCTTTACAGGTCGCTTGAAGGGTAAGCTTTATCTTGTTGATTTCACAACAAGTAAAGTGACGCCTGAGACTTGTTTAGTGGCAAAATCCGACAAGGGTTGGCTATGGCATCGCCGGCTAGCCCATGTCGGTATGAGGAATTTGGCCAAACTTCAAAAGGATAATCACATCATTGGACTAACAAATGTTGTATTTGAGAAAGATAGGGTTTGTGGCGCATGCCAAGCAGGAAAGCAACATGGAGTCCCACATCAATCAAAGAATGTGGTCACAACAAAGAGGCCATTGGAGCTTCTTCACATGGACCTCTTCGGACCTGTGGCCTACATTAGCATTGGTGGTAGTAAGTATGGTTTAGTTATTGTTGATGATTTTTCTCGATTCACTTGGGTTTTCTTTTTGAGTGACAAAGGTGAAACTCAAGAAATCCTAAAGAAATTCATGAGGAGAGCTCAAAATGAATTTGAGCTCAAAATCAAGAAAGTGAGAAGCGATAATGGGACGGAATTCAAGAACACAGGTGTCGAAGAATTCTTAGGAGAAGAGGGAATCAAGCATGAGTTCTCGGTGCCTTACACTCCACAACAAAATGGTGTTGTGGAAAGAAAGAACCGGACTCTAATTGAAGCTGCAAGAACCATGTTGGATGAATACAAGACACCTGACAACTTCTGGGCAGAGGCGGTCAACACCGCCTGTCATGCAATCAACCGCCTCTATCTTCATAAGATCTACAAAAAGACTGCCTATGAGCTTCTCACTGGTAACAAACCTAAAGTTGATTATTTTAGAGTATTCGGTTGTAAATGTTTTATTCTTAACAAGAAAGTCAAGAGCTCAAAGTTTGCTCCTAGAGTGGACGAGGGTTTCTTGCTTGGTTATGCATCAAATGCGCATGGATATCGTGTTTTCAACAATTCCACCGGTCTTGTTGAAATAGCGATAGACGTGACATTTGATGAGTCTAATGGCTCGCAAGGGCATGTTTCTAATGACACTGCAGGAAATGAAAAACTACCTTGTGAGGCCATAAGGAAACTTGCCATAGGTGAGGTGAGACCTCAAGAAAGGGATGATGAAGAAGGAACCTTGTGGATGACCAATGAGGTAGTTGATGTGGGTGCAAGGGTGGTGAGTGACAATGTCTCCACCCAAGCAAACCCATCAACCTCAAGTCATCCAAACCACGAAGAAAATCATCAAAGGATGCCAACAGTGGTAGAAGATGAACAAGAAAATATTGATGGTGAAGTGCCTCTTGATCAAGTAACTGATGAGGAAGAGCCAATACAAAGACATCCATCAGTGCCTCATCCAAGAGTCCATCATTCAATTCAAAGGGATCATCCCGTGGACAACATCTTGGGTAGCATCAGGAGAGGGGTAACGACTCGATCTCGTTTAGCTAATTTTTGTGAATTTTACTCGTTTGTTTCCTCTCTTGAGCCACTTAAGGTTGAAGAAGCATTGGGTGATCCGGATTGGATAACTGTGATGCAAGAGGAGTTGAACAACTTCACTAGGAATGAAGTCTGGTCCTTAGTCCAAAGACCCAAACAGAATGTGATTGGGACTAAATGGGTCTTTAGGAACAAGCAAGATGAAAATGGTGTTGTTACAAGAAACAAGGCAAGGTTGGTTGCCCAAGGCTATACTCAAGTGGAAGGACTTGACTTTGGTGAAACATATGCGCCGGTAGCAAGGTTAGAATCAATTAGAATATTAATTGCCTATGCTACTAACCATGATTTCAAGCTATATCAAATGGATGTCAAGAGCGCTTTTCTAAATGGACCACTACAAGAAAGAGTATATGTGGAGCAACCACCGGGCTTCGAAGACCCAAAGAAGCCAAATCATGTTTATCTTCTTCACAAGGCACTCTACGGGCTTAAACAAGCCCCTAGAGCTTGGTATGATTGTCTTAAAGATTTTCTAATTAAAAATGGGTTTACTATAGGAAAAGCTGACTCTACTTTGTTTACTCGAAAAGTTGATAATGAATTATTTGTGTGCCAAATATATGTTGATGACATTATATTTGGTAGTACTAATGAAAAATTTTGTGAAGAGTTTAGCAAAGTAATGACGAACAGGTTTGAGATGTCTATGATGGGCGAGCTTAAGTACTTCCTGGGATTTCAAGTCAAACAACTCAAGGAAGGTACCTTTCTATGCCAAACTAAATATACTCAAGATATGCTCAAGAAGTTTGGCATGGAAAAAGCAAAGCACGCCAAGACTCCAATGTCATCAAATGGACATCTCGACCTAAATGAGGAAGGTAAACCTGTAGATCAAAAATTATATAGATCAATGATAGGATCACTGCTTTACTTATGTGCATCTAGGCCTGATATTATGTTGAGTGTTTGTATGTGTGCACGTTTTCAAGCAAATCCTAAAGACTGCCATCTTGTAGCCGTTAAGAGAATTCTAAGATACTTAGTCCACACCCAAAACCTAGGATTATGGTATCCTAAAGGCTCCTTTTTCGATTTGCTTGGCTATTCTGACTCAGATTATGCCGGTTGCAAAGTAGATCGAAAAAGCACTACTGGGACTTGCCAATTCCTTGGGCGGTCCTTAGTGTCATGGAGTTCCAAGAAACAAAATTGTGTTGCACTCTCCACTGCAGAAGCTGAATACATAGCAGCTGGGGCATGTTGTGCACAGTTGCTATGGATGAAGCAAACCCTTAGAGATTTTGGCTGTGAGTTTAACAAAATTCCTCTTTTGTGTGACAATGAGAGTGCCATAAAACTTGCAAACAATCCTGTGCAACACTCTAGAACTAAACATATTGACATTAGACACCATTTCTTGAGAGACCATGAAGCCAAAGGAGATATCGAACTTTTTCATGTGAGCACCGAAAATCAACTAGTCGATATCTTCACTAAACCCCTTGATGAGACTAGGTTTTGTTTTCTTAGGAGTGAGCTAAATATCTTGGATTCTCGAAACGTGACTTAATAACTAAAATTTTGATAAAATTTGATGATTGAAAATTGTTTGTTTGAGCAATATGAATTGAGAAATGTCATTTTTATCTTTATAATATCTCATGTCATATTTGCTAAGTGATATTACAGCCCTTCCGGGCAATTTTTGAAATCTGGTTGAGTAAACCGGCTGAGTAGACCACTCAACCGGTTTCTGCCTGGTGGAAACCGGTTGAACCGGTATAAAAACCGGTTGAACCGGTTTTGGCCGTCGCGCCGTCAGTCCGCGCGCAGTCTGCGCTGACAGCTGCGCAGTCTGCGCTGTCAGTCTTGCAGTCTATGCTGTCAGACTGCCAGGTTTTGCGCGCAGTCAACACTGTTTTCTGCGCGCTTTTACTGCGCCATCTGACCCGAAACCGGTTGAACCGGTTTTGAAACCGGTTGAACCGGTTTTCGGCTTTCTGGCGGCCGACTCCTCTCCTTTATATATCTCTCCCTCTCTTCTCTTCCCTTCTCAGACTTGTTTCCAGCCGCCGCCGCCACTTATATTTTTCCTCTCTCCTCTCCAAACTCTCTCGAGCTCTCACCCGTTTGGAAGTGTGGTTGGAGATCCGTTCTTCCCGGCGTGTTTCCACCATCTTCCTCCTTCTCGTTTGGAGATCTTGACCCCCATCTTCGGATCGAGGTACTGTTCTATGTTATTTCCTTGTACTCGATCCTACGCATTCTTGATTATCTTATGTATCATTCGTTTGGTACATTTTGGTTTAAGTGATTGCAACACTTAGGCTATCTTCATTTTGTCACAAACACTGTTTGAGATTAGCGATTTGATATTGTTCATTGTAGTTGAACCGCTCATATGAACGGTTGAAGTGCATGATTCAATCTCTTATGCGTTTCTTCTCAAACGTGGTTGATCCTTGCTCATCATAGGTTCTATCTCTTATTTCTTAGAATGGTGCGACGAAGGAACCCAGCAGTGGTAGAATCCGACTCTTCAGATGAACAGGAGATCCATGGTGATACCCCTCCTCGCTCTCGATCCAAGCGAGGGCGCAGATGTGGAAATGTCATGCCGGGTACTGAGGCCTCCGGGTCTCAAAGTGCTCGGGGTCGGACTTCCCGGACTCCCTCCGGTAGGTCTCGACCTGCCACGAATCCGCATGCGTGGGAGCCTGCAAGTGACGATGACGGTGGGAAGGACGATGAAGTTGATCTTCCTCCGGCGTCGGCTCCTGTGATTCGCGGCTTGGTGCTCCACCGGGCCGAAGCTCGGCGTGCTGGCAATGAGCCAGTCACGGACTTCACGGCCAGTGGAGGATCTGCACTTCTACAGGATCTGCGTTTCCAAAATCCGGTATTGCGTATTCGCGATGCCAGGATCGATGGAAATCGTTTCTGGACTCTTCACCATGTTGATTTCTATAATTCAGTTATTCTACCCAAGAAGCATCAGCCCATCCTTCATCAACGTTACATTAACTGGGAAGGTTGCGAAGCAATTGGGGATCCAGAGATGTCACAGGCACTGAGGGCCTGTGAAAGGAAGCAAATGAAGAACATCATGACATTCCAATATGATTGGAATGATGAAGTGATTGCACAATTTTATTCCACTCTCTGGATAAAGCTGGCTGATGAGGAGAGCCATTACAACTACCCCTACCTGAACTTCTTCATTGAAGGTAGTTGGTACAAGGTGAGCTATCGTAGATTTGCTCACATTCTTGGTTTTTCTGACGAGGATATATCTGGAGACAGGATTAAGATTCATGATTACCGTCAGCCCACAAGAGATGAAGCCAAGGACCTTCATTTGTCTGAGTCTGGAAAGTATTGGGAGTCAACCAACATTCACAAGTATTATCGCTATATCAACTCCCTCTGCAGGATGACCCTCATTCCAAAAGGGGGAAATCAGATGAACATCCTTGGGGAGAGCAAGGTTTTGCTCTCTTTTATGAAACCAAACAGCTCAGAAAGGATTAATGTCTTTGACATGATTTGGCAGGAGATTATTCATGCAGCTTGCTTTCCTTTGAAGGGGTGTCTTCATGCCCCATTCATTATGAAGATGATTGAGGTCGTGACCCAATTCAGATTTGAGAAAGGCACCCGACATCAGTCATACACTCCCTTCTGGATTGATCCCAACAATCCAGCTGGGCGTCTCAGGAAAGCTCCCTCCAGTTCTCGTGGTCCTACATCTGCTGGTCCGTCTGCCGGTGCTGCTGCTGCTGCTGCTGCTGCTGGTGCCTCGCGCCCTTCCCCTGGCCGCGGATCTCCCACACCACGTGGTCGTGGTCGTGGTCGAGGTCGTGGACGTGGGATGGGTGCCCGCCTGGCCCATGGATTTGCGTCCTTCTTCTCTATGTGCCGTAATATTGCTGCAGATGTCCATGAGGTGGCTCGACGTCAGCGGGAGACCGACGACAACCTTCGTCGTCAAGCTTCTGCTTTGGGTACTCCCTTCGCCCCTCGCTCTCCTGATGTACCTCTTCACCCTCCTCCTCCAGATGTGAATGAGTGGTACCAGCAGGCGTATGGGGTACCTTTCTCTTCAGCCGATGACGTCGAAGAAGAAACTTATGTTGATGATCCGGAGCAGTTTGACCCACCCCCATATCGCGGGGATCCGGGTCAATCGTCCTCTTACCCTCCGCCCCAGGACCCGTCTGGCAGTGCTCCTCCTCCGACCCAGTCTGGAGAGGAACATTTTGCCTACGACCTGGCGCAACACCTCTTTGCTCCTCATCAACCTCCTCCTCACTGGTGATCCTTGGCTTGACGCGTCTCTCTCTCTCTCTCTTTTTGGTTCTTGGTGCCAAAAAGGGGGAGAACGTTTACTATTCAGTACTTTATTTTTGTAATGAACTCTTGGTCTGTAATAACTCTATTTGCTGCATGCATGGCTTGAGAGCCATAAACACTTGATGATGTGTTGAGACGAGCTCTCACTATTGTAATAGCTGTAGACCTTTTTCATATCATATGCTATGCAATGATGAGCTTGAATGTGCTTTTACTTTTTATATTCAATTATGTTTCATATCTCATCATTTTTGTATATGGTGTTGATTGTTCTCTCTCTCTAAATATGTTGCAAATTGACATATCAAGTCAATGTTAATATCGCAAAACTCATGCACATATTTAGGGGGAGCTACATATACACAAAAGACTTTTATCACAAGTATTTGTAGCTTTTAATTATTATTTCCATTCTAGTTTGTTTTGGCATCAATCACCAAAAAGGGGGAGATTGTAAGTGCAATCAACCCTAATTGAGGGTTTTGGTGATTAATGACAAAACAAACTGAGAGTCTAACAAGTTTGCTTGTAGTATATACACAGTATTTCTACAGACAGGAGAAGCACAGATCCTACGAGCATAAAAGTATAAAGCACAGCGGATTTAAAATTCCACATCAAATGGCGTGCTCCAAGTGCTATGAATCGTCGGCGGTACTAAGTTTATAATTCTTGAGTCATAGGAATCGCCGTACAATTAAGAGGGATCCGCGACGGTTAAGTAAGTTGTGAAACGAGCCAAGTTCAATTCTTTTGAAAAACTCCTTTGAGATCATCTTTTCCAGATCATGAATGCTCTTGAGAAAAACAAAATTCACTTCCCACAAAGTCTCCACCTAAGTTCTCTTCAAAATACTCAAAGTTTGGTTTCAGCCCCCAAAACCGGTTCAACCGGTCCTGAAACCGGTTCAACCGGTTTTGGTACTGTTCATCCTGCCACCTCTGCTCTGACCTGTCTGACAGTCAGAGCTGTCAGAAAAGTTGGAGCAGACATTTTTTTTGAAACCGGTTGAGCCGAATTTTGACCCTACTCAGCCGGTTTTGAAACCGGTCCAGTGTCCGGCTGAGTAGACCAGTGGACCGGGATCCCCCTGGTAGAAACCGGTTCAACCGGTTTGAAAACCGGTTCAACCGGTTTTTGCCCTCTTTCTCCCAACGGCTGCCAGCTTTTGGGGGATCCTTTATATACCCCCTCACACTCTCTCTCTCATTTACTTCTGCCTCTCCCACGAATCTTTGGCTGACCAACCCTCAAACAAGAGCATTCACTTCACCTCTCACACCCGCAATCGCATCTCCTTCAATCATTTGAAGGACCCTTGGTGTGAGGTGAACTCGATCGAACTCGCTGTCAATTTCATCTTGATTCTCCCATTCTCTTGTTCTTGAGCTCGTTGCAAACTTAACCGTGTGCGGATTTGTTACTCTTGGAACCTCGTGTTCCTTGACGGTTAGAGGTTGCTTGGGAGTCTCCAAATTTGTGGACGACCCCAAGAAGTTTGTATCACCCGCTCCTTGAGCAGATTTGAGAAGAGATTGCCTTGACCTTTGTGGTCGGCTTGTGGAGGATTAGGGTTGGAAAAGACCCGGCCCTTTGTGGGTTCCTCAACGAGGAGTAGGACACCTTTGTGGTGGTTGCCGAACCTCGGGTTATATCGCGCGTTCTTGTGTGTTCTTGTTAAGCATTTTATATTCGGTGGTTGGTTCATATTATTCATTCAAGTAGTTCTTGTGTAGAGCAAATCTTTAGCTATTTTCTTTACTACTTCGAATTTGTTCAATAGATTATTAAATTCAAGTTGAGTGGGTTCAAACTTGTTCAGTTGGGATTAAAATCGACTGAACCGGTTTGCACCTGTGCAACTTTGATTTAACCTATTTCGAAGTTTTTAGTGAAAATATTCAGGTGTAGCCTATTCACCCCCCCTCTAGGCTACTTTCACTAATTCCCTTTCAATCTCCCCCTTTTTGGTGATTGATGCCAACACAACCAAAGCAAATATAAGTGCATAATTGAACTAGTTTGCATAACGTAAGTGCAAAGGTTGCTTGGAATTTATGCATGAATTGTTTCTTTCTTATATAATATTTTGGACCACGCTTGCACCACATGTTTTGTTTTTGCAAACTATTCTGTAAATCCTTTTCAAAGTTCTTTTGCAAATAGTCAAAGGTAAATGAATAAGATTTTGAGAAGCATTTTTTCAAGATTTGAAATTCTCTCCCCCTGTTTCAAATGCTTTTCCTTTGACTAAACAAAACTCCCCCTAAATGAAATCCTCCTCTTAGTGTTCAAGAGGGTTTTGATATATCATTTTTGAAATACTACTTTCTCCCCCTTTTGAACACAATAGGAAACCAATTGAAAATATTCAACTTCAACATTTAAGTTTTTGAAATTGGTGGTGGTGCGGTCCTTTTGCTTTGGGCTCATATTTTCTCCCCCTTTGGCATGAATCGCCAAAAACGGAACCATTAGAGCCCTCGAAGTGCTTTCTTCCCCTTTGGTCATAAATGAATGAGTTAAGATCATACCAAAGACGAAGTCCGGTCCTTTTGCTTTGGGCTCTTACTCTCTCCCCCAAAGACAAGGTCCTTTTCTTTGATGCTTAGCTTTTCTCCCCCAAGAATGGAGAATCTCTTGGAGCGACGGCGAAGGATGAGTTACGGAGTGGAAGCCTTTGTCTTCGCCGAAGACTCCAATTCCCTTTCAATATACCTATGACTTGGTTTGAAATAGACTTGACAACACATTAGTCATAGCATATGAAAGAGATATGATCAAAGGTATAGAAATGAGCTATGTGTGCAATCTAGCAAAAGAAATTGCGTGAATCAAGAATATTGAGCTCATGCCTAAGTTTGGTAAAAGTTTGTTCATCAAGAGGCTTGGTAAAGATATCGGCTAATTGATCTTTAGTGTTAATGTAAGAAATCTCGATATCCCCCTTTTGTTGGTGATCCCTAAGAAAATGATACCGAATGGCTATGTGTTTAGTGCGGCTATGCTCGACAGGATTGTCGGCCATTTTGATTGCACTCTCATTATCACATAGCAAAGGGACTTTGGTTAATTTGTAACCGTAGTCCCGCAGGGTTTGCCTCATCCAAAGCAATTGCGCGCAACAATGGCCTGCGGCAATGTACTCGGCTTCGGCGGTGGAAAGAGCGACCGAATTTTGCTTCTTTGAAGCCCAAGACACCAAGGATCTTCCCAAGAACTGGCAAGTCCCCGATGTGCTCTTCCTATTGATTTTGCACCCCGCCCAATCGGCATCCGAATAACCAATTAAATCAAATGTGGATCCCCGAGGGTACCAAAGCCCAACCTTAGGAGTATAAGCCAAATATCTCAAGATTCGTTTTACGGCCGTAAGGTGAGATTCCTTAGGGTCGGATTGGAATCTTGCACACATGCAAACGGAAAGCATAATGTCCGGTCGAGATGCACATAAATAGAGTAATGAACCTATCATCGACCGGTATACCTTTTGATCCACGGACTTACCTCCCGTGTCGAGGTCGAGATGCCCATTGGTTCCCATGGGTGTCTTGATGGGCTTGGCATTCTTCATCCCAAACTTGTTTAGAATGTCTTGAGTGTACTTTGTTTGGCTAATGAAGGTGCCCTCTTGGAGTTGTTTGACTTGGAATCCTAGAAAATACTTCAACTCCCCCATCATAGACATTTCGAATTTCTATGTCATGATCCTACTAAACTCTTCACATGTAGACTCGTTAGTAGACCCAAATATAATATCATCAACATAAATTTGGCATACAAACAAGTCATTTTCAAGAGTTTTAGTAAAGAGTGTAGGATCGGCCTTTCCGACTTTGAAGCCATTTGCAATAAGGAAATCTCTAAGGCATTCATACCATGCTCTTGGGGCTTGCTTGAGCCCATAAAGCGCCTTAGAGAGCTTATAGACATGGTTAGGATACTCACTGTCTTCAAAGCCGGGAGGTTGCTCAACATAGACCTCTTCCTTGATTGGTCCATTGAGGAAGGCACTTTTCACGTCCATTTGATAAAGCTTAAAGCCATGGTAAGTAGCATAGGCCAATAATATACGAATTGACTCAAGCCTAGCTACGGGTGCATAGGTTTCACCGAAATCCAAACCTTCGACTTGTGAGTATCCCTTGGCCACAAGTCGAGCTTTGTTCCTTGTCACCACACCATGCTCATCTTGTTTGTTGCGGAAGACCCATTTGGTTCCTACAACATTTTGGTTAGGACGAGGAACTAAATGCCATACCTCATTCCTGGTGAAGTTGTTGAGCTCCTCTTGCATTGCCACCACCCAATCCGAATCTTGTAGTGCTTCCTCCACCCTGTGTGGCTCAATAGAGGAAACAAACGAGTAATGTTCACAAAAATGTGCAACCCGAGATCTAGTAGTTACCCCCTTATGAATATCGCCGAGGATGGTGTCGACGGGGTGATCTCGTTGGATTGCTTGGTGGACTCTTGGGTGTGGCGGTCTTTGTTCCTCATCCTCCTTGTCTTCCTCATTTGCATCTCCCCCTTGATCTATGCCGTCATCTTGTGGTGGCTCATTTGATTGATCTTCTTCTTCATCAACTTGAGCTTCATCCTCATTTTGAGTTGGTGGAGATGCTTGCATGGAGGAGGACGGTTGATCTTGTGCTTTTGGAGGCTCTTCGTATTCCTTAGGACACACATCCCCAATGGACATGTTCCTTAGCGCGATGCACGGAGCCTCTTCATCACCTATCTCATCAAGATCAACTTGCTCTACTTGAGAGCCGTTAGTTTCATCAAACACAACGTCACATGAGACTTCAACTAGTCCAGTGGACTTGTTAAAGACCCTATATGCCCTTGTGTTTGAGTCATAACCAAGTAAAAAGCCTTCTACAGTTTTAGGAGCAAATTTAGATTTTCTACCTCTTTTAACAAGAATAAAGCATTTGCTACCAAAAACTCTAAAATATGAAATGTTGGGCTTTTTACCAGTTAGGAGTTCATATGATGTCTTCTTGAGGATTCGGTGTAGATACAACCGGTTGATGGCGTAGCAAGCGGTGTTGACTGCCTCCGCCCAAAACCGATCCGAAGTCTTGTACTCATCAAGCATGGTCCTTGCCATGTCCAATAGAGTTCGATTCTTCCTCTCCACTACACCATTTTGTTGTGGAGTGTAGGGAGAAGAGAACTCATGCTTGATGCCCTCCTCCTCAAGAAAGCCTTCGATTTGAGAGTTCTTGAACTCCGTCCCGTTATCGCTTCTTATTTTCTTGATCCTTAAGCCGAACTCATTTTGAGCCCGTCTCAAGAATCCCTTTAAGGTCTCTTGGGTTTGAGATTTTTCCTATAAAAAGAATACCCAAGTGAAGCGAGAATAATCATCCACAATAACTAGACAGTACTTACTCCCGCCGATGCTTATGTAAGCGATCGGGCCGAATAGATCCATGTGTAGGAGTTCCAGTGGCCTGTCGGTCGTCATTATGTTCTTATGCGGATGATGAGTGCCAACTTGCTTTCCTGCTTGGCATGCGCTACAAATCCTGTCTTTCTCAAAATGAACATTTGTTAGTCCTAAAATGTGTTCTCCCTTTAGAAGCTTATGAAGATTCTTCATCCCAACATGAGCTAGTCGGCGGTGCCAGAGCCAACCCATGTTAGTCTTAGCAATTAAGCAAGTGTCGAGTTCAGCTCTATCAAAATCTACCAAGTATAGCTGACCCTCTAACACTCCCTTAAATGCTATTGAATCATCACTTCTTCTAAAGACAGTGACACCAATATCAGTAAAAAGACAGTTGTAGCCCATTTGACATAATTGAGAAACAGAAAGCAAATTGTAATCTAAAGAATCTACAAGAAAAACATTGGAAATAGAATGGTCAGGAGATATAGCAATTTTACCCAACCCTTTGACCAAACCTTGATTTCCATCCCCGAATGTGATCGCTCTTTGGGGATCTTGGTTTTTCTCATATGAGGAGAACATCTTTCTCTCCCCAGTCATGTGGTTCGTGCACCCGCTGTCGAGTATCCAACTTGAGCCCCCGGATGCATAAACCTACAAAACAAGTTTAGTTCTTGACTTTAGGTACCCAAATGGTTTTGAGTCCTTTGGCATTAGACACAAGAACTTTGGGTACCCAAACACAAGTCTTTGACCCCTTGTGCTTGCCCCCAACATATTTGGCAACTACCTTGCCGGATTTGTTAGTCAAAATATAAGATGCATCAAAAGTTTTAAATGAAATATTATGATCATTTGATGCACTAGGAGTTTTATTTCTATGCAACTTAGCATGGGTTGGTTGCCTAGAGCTAGATGTCTCACCCTTATACATGAAAGCATGATTAGGGCCAGAGTGAGACTTCCTAGAATGAATTCTCCTAATTTTGCTCTTGGGATAACCGGCAGGGTATAAAATGTAACCCTCGTTATCCTGAGGCATGGGAGCCTTGCCCTTAACAAAATTGGACAATCTTTTAGGAGGGGCATTAAGTTTGACATTGTCTCCCCTTTGGAAGCCAATGCCATCCTTGATGCCAGGGCGTCTCCCACTATAGAGCATACTTCTAGCAAATTTAAATTTTTCATTTTCTAAGTTATGCTCGGCAATTTTAGCATTTAATTTGGCTATATGATCATTTTGTTGTTTAATTAGAGTCATGTGATCATGTATAGCATTGATATCAATATCTCTACATCTAGTACAAATAGTGACATGTTCAACAATAGATGTAGAGGGTTTGCAAGAATTAAGTTCAACAATCTTAGCATGAAGAATATCATTTTTATCTCTAAGATTGGAAATGGTAGCATTGCAAACATCTAGTTCTTTAGCCTTAGCAATTAAATTTTCATTTTCTACTCTAAGGCTAGCAAGAGAAATGTTTAAATCTTCAATCCTAGCAAGCAAATCATCATTATTATCTCTAGGATTAGGAATTGAAATATTACAAACATGTGAATCAACCTTAGCATTTAAACTAGCATTTTCATTCCTAAGGTTGTCAATCATCTCACGGCAAGTGCTTAGCTCACTAGATAGTTTTTCACATTTCTCAATTTCTAGAGCATAAGCATTTTTAACCTTAACATGTTTCTTATTTTCTTTAATTAGACAATCCTCTTGGGAATCCAAAAGGTCATCCTTTTCATGAATAGCACTGATTAATTCATTTAATTTTTCTTTTTGTTCCATGCTAAGGTTGGCAAAAAGGGTACGCAAATTATCTTCCTCATCACTAGCATTATCATCACTAGAGGTTTCATATTTAGTGGAGGATCTTGATTTTACCTTCTTTTTGCTGTCCTTTGCCATGAGGCACTTGTGGCCGACGTTGGGGAAGAGAAGTCCCTTGGTGACGGCGATATTGGCGGCGTCCTCGTCGTCGAAGGAGTCACTTGAGCTTTCGTCGGAATCCCATTCCCGACAAACATGGGCATCGCCGCCCTTCTTCTTGTAGTACCTCTTCTTCTCCTTTCTTCTCCCCTTCTTGTCGTCGCCTCGGTCACTGTCACTTGATATAGGACATTTAGCAATAAAATGACCGGGCTTACCACATTTGTAGCATACCTTCTTGGAGCAGGACTTGTAGTCTTTCCCCCTCCTTTGTTTGAGGATTTGACGGAAGCTCTTGATGACGAGCGCCATCTCCTCATTGTCAAGCTTGGAGGCGTCGATTGGTTGTCTACTTGATGTAGACTCCTCCTTCTTTTCTTCCGTCGCCTTGAATGCGACGGGTTGAGCTTCGGATGTGGTGGGTTCGTCAAGCTCGTTGATCTTCCTCGAGCCTTCGATCATGCACTCAAAACTTACAAAATGCCCGATTACTTCCTCGGGGGTCATTTTAGTATATCTAGGATTACCACGAATTAATTGAACTTGAGTAGGGTTAAGGAAAATAAGTGATCTTAGAATAACCTTAACCACCTCGTGGTCGTCCCACTTTATGCTCCCGAGGTTGCGCACTTGATTCACCAAGGTCTTGAGCCGGTTGTACATGTGTTGTGGCTCCTCCCCTTTGCGAAGCCGGAACCGACCGAGTTCCCCTTCGATCGTTTCCCGCTTGGTGATCTTGGTGAGCTCATCTCCCTCGTGCGCGGTTTTGAGCACATCCCAAACCTCCTTGGCGCTTTTCAACCCTTGCACTTTGTTATACTCCTCTCTACTTAAAGAGGCGAGGAGTATCGTTGTCGCTTGAGAGTTGAAGTGCTCGATTTGGGCCACCTCATCCTCATCGTAATCCTTATCCCCTACGGATGGTACCTGTGCACCAAACTCAACAACATCCCATATACTTTTGTGGAGTGAGATTAGATGAAATCGCATTAAATCACTCCACCTAGCATAATCTTCACCATCAAAAGTTGGTGGTTTGCCTAATGGGACGGAAAGTAAAGGTGCATGTTTAGAAATGCGAGGGTAGTGTAGGGGGATCTTACTAAACTTCTTACGCTCTTGGCGTTTAGAAGTTACGGAGGGCGCATCGGAGTCGGAGGTCGATGTTGATGAAGTGTCGGTCTCGTAGTAGACCACTTTCCTCATCCTCTTTTGCTTGTCCCTACTCCGATGCGGCTTGTGGGAAGAAGATTTTTCCTTCTTCTCTTTGTGGTGAGAAGAAGATTTCTTCTCCTTCCCTTTGTTGGAGGAGATCTTCTTCTTCTCCCTCCTCTTGGTGCGGGACTCTTCCGATGAAGTGCTCCCTTGGCTTGTAGTGGGCTTTTCGCCAGTCTCCATTTCCTTCTTGGCGTGATCTCCCGACATCACTTCGAGCGGTTAGGCTCTAATGAAGCACCGGGCTCTGATACCAATTGATAGTCGCCTAGAGGGGGGGTGAATAGGGCGAAACTGAAATTTACAAAATTAATCACAACTACAAGCTGGGTTAGCGTTAGAAATATAATTGAGTCCGCGAGAGAGGGTGGAAAACAAATCGCAAGCAAATAAGAAGTGTGACACGCGGATTTGTTTTACCGAGGTTCGGTTCTCGCAAACCTACTCCCCGTTGAGGAGGCCACAAAGGCCGGGTCTTTTTCAACCCTTTCCCTCTCTCAAACGGTCCCTCGGACCGAGTGAGCTTTCTCTTCTCAATCAAACGGGAACAAACTTCCCCGCAAGGATCACCACACAATTGGTGTCTCTTGCCTTGGTTACAATTGAGTTGATCGCAAGAAGGATTGAAAGAAAGCACGATTGCAAAAGCCAAGCGACAAGAGCGACAAATAACACACGGATCACTTTCTCTCTCAAGCCACTAATCACTAATGATCTCTTTTCTCAATTGTGAAACTTGGAGAGATGGAGGCTTTGAATGTGTCTTGGAATGGATTGCTAGCTCTTGTATTGAATGTTGAAGGTTGGAATGCTTGGATGTCTTGAATGGAGGTGGTTGGGGTTGTATTTATAGCCACCAACCACTTCCTAGCCGTTGGGCCATTCTGCTGAGCGCGGACGGTCCGCGAGCCAGGTCCGGACGGTCCGCCCTTGTAGATCAACGGCTGAAAATGCAACGGTCAGCAGTAACGGCTATATCAACGGCTATATTGCATTTAATGCGTCGTCAGATGTCAGACAGAGCCAGTCGCGGACGGTCCGGTCGTGCACCCCGGACGGTCCGCGAGGCCCTCTATAATTCATTTCTCCGAACCCGTCACCTTCGGGTTTTTCGGTTTCTTACCGACCGGACGGTCCGCGCCTGAGGCCGGACAGTCCGCGCGAGGGCTCGGACGATCTTTGCTTTCCCTTCGGACAGTCCGTAGTGGAAACTTGTGTTTTTGCATTGGTTCTGTCCGAGGGTCATTCTTGTGTCGCGGACGGTCCGCCGCAAGGGCCCGGACGGTCCGCGCTTGGCCTGTTTTTCCAAAAAACTTCTCCTGTCCGGAATAATCTACAGTATTCCGGACAGTCGATTTCGTATAGTTATAGATGAACCTTTGGCACCTGTAGAACATATAATCTGGAGCAAACTAGTTAGTCCAACAATTTGTGTTGGGCAATTCAACCACCAAAATTATTTAGGAACTAGGTGTAAGCCTAATTCCCTTTCACGGAGCAACGGCTATCTCCGCGCCAACGGCTACCTGCAGAGCAATAAATGCGCGCGCAGCGCGCAGAAGTCAGGCGTGCCCATACTGGCACACCGGACAGCAAACATTACCTGTCCGGTGTGCACCGGACACCCAGGCGGGCCCACAAGTCAGAACCTCCAACGGTCAGAATCCAACGGCAGTGATGACGTGGCAGGGGGCACCGGACTGTCCGGTGTGCACCGGACTGTCCGGTGCGCCATCGAACAGACAGCCTCCCAACGGCCACTTTTGGTGGTTGGGGCTATAAATACCCCAACCACCCCACCATTCATTGCATCCAAGTTTTCCACTTCCCAACCACTACAAGAGCTCTAGCATTCAATTCTAGACACACCAAAGAGATCAAATCCTCTCCAAATTCCACACAACGCCATAGTGATTAGAGAGAGTGATTTGCTTGTGTTCTTTCGAGCTCTTGCGCTTGGATTGCTTTCTTCTTTCTTGATCTTTCTTTGCAATCAAACTCACTTGTAATTTGAGGCAAGAGACACCAAACTTGTGGTGATCCTTGTAGGAACTTTGTGTTCCAAGTGATTGAGAAGAGAAAGCTCACTCGATCCGTGGATCGTTTGAGAGAGGGAAGGGTTGAAAGAGACCCGGCCTTTGTGGCCTCCTCAACGGGGAGTAGGTTTGAGAGAACCGAACCTCGGTAAAACAAATCTCCGTGTCTCACTTGCTCATTCGCTTGGGATTTGTTTTTCACCCTCTCTCGCGGACTCGTTTCTTTATTACTAACGCTAACCCCGGCTTGTAGTTGTGTTTATATTTGTAAATTTCAGTTTCGCCCTATTCACCCCCCCTCTAGGCGACTTTCACATACATACCCTAATGGAGTAAATACCCATCGGGAATCGGGTCGCGGGTACCCATTGCCATCTCTACGCCACACGCACGCTAGATGTGGAGACTTCCGAGCGTCCGCTATCGGGGCGAGGGATTGGGCTCCCGTCGGGGTGAAATTTCTGCACACTCGGTTCTCCCTTCCCTGGCGACTTCGATCCCTGTTGGCGAGGGGGCCTCGCGCGGGGGTCGTCAGAGGAGGCGCCGAAACTGGGCTCGAAGAGGCCGTGCGCGGGTGGGCCCGACACGGACCACTCTCGACGGCTGGAAGCAAGGAGGTGGGCGGCGTGGAGAGCAAGATCTAGGAGTTTGGTGACAGCGTTGGTGTTCCTTGACGTCGAACCACCATCGCGAAGAGGTTGAGAAGGTCGACAGCGCGCGAAGAAGGTTGGTGTAGAGAAACGCAAGCGCAGCTCGTCGCCCCCATCGTCATCGTCGTCCATTCGCTCCACTGCTCCAGATCCGAATAGAACAAGGTAAAAGCTTGGATTGTGTTTGCGGATCCTTGGGTTCTCGCGGTTTCATACTTCATATGTTGCAAATCGTCCAGATCCAGAATGCCGATTAGGGTTTTCATTCTATTGTAGTCGTCAAATGAGGTTACATCCTGGTTACCAAGAGTTGTTGAAATTAAAATGCACTAATGTTTATGTACATGAACATGTTTGGTTGTGGTGAATCACCGATTGCAATGATAGTTGAACAAATCTTTGTGCAAAAGTAAGGATATGTAGTTGTTAGACTATCGCAAGCCATAGGTTTGTGTTCTTTCATGGTAAGAAGTAAACACATATACTCAATCCAAGCCATTGTTGCCTTGGTTTTGGTTTAGTGATCTTCATGAAATTGTTAAATTGTGACGGTTAGGGTTGAGAAGTCCCTTTACACACAGACAAGTAGCTGGTTCGGAGCCTGTCAGGTGTCTAGATTTTACCAAATAGGAGTAGATAACTACCTCAACAATCTGTTTTATGTAGACCATGGATTCGGAGAACGAAAAGCTCCGAAAAGCACTCGCTCATTTAATCAGAGTTGTGGAGCAGCGTTGTTGTCCACGTTGCCTTCCAACCAGTTAACTCACCAGTCTTCAATGAAATGAACCATGATTTAGTTGAGATCAAGGACCTCGCGAAGGACCTTGATCACCTAGCACTGGAAAAAGACTGGGAGGTGGAGCACATGGACCATTCAGACAATGTCGAATCATCAGATGCAGATGATGAGCTTCCGATTGACTATGATTCAGAGTTGAACAATGATGATATAATCGGCTACGACGACAGACATGACTACACTATGGATGACACCTATCCCTACTAGATTAGCATAGACCTAAATAAAGTGTTAGCACTCTGCAACCAAGTGTCAACAACTTCGCTGCTAACATTATTGTGCTGGTAGAAAAAAGGCATCCGTGCCGTTACCGCGCCGGTCTACAACCCAGGCCCATAAAAAGCCTAGACGCGAAGAAGACATGAAGGTGCCAGTGTCTGGCTCAGGCCCATATGTTTGCACGATTCGCAGCCCATCTCTCTCCTCGACTCCTTCCTTATAACACGGAGGTCCGCATATGGGCAAAGAGAGAGAAGGTGAGTGCTTTGACAAGGGAAAAAAAACCAGGTCTGTGTGTGTGTGAGAGAGAGAGAGAGGCGAAGGCAACTCAGGCGACGCGATGGCGATGGCGGCGCTGCGACGCGAGGGGAGGCGCCTCATCCTCTCCTCCACCGTCCCCAACCCGTCTCTGGCGGCCGCTTCCTCTGCGGTGACGCGATCCTCCGCCGTCTCGCAACCGTAAGGCTATGGCCTTCCCTCACTCTCAGATCTCTCTCGTGCTCGATCTGGGATTCGGGACCGGGGGGTGGGGGTGGGTGGCGCACGGGGTTTGCATCCGGGGACGTTCTAGGAGCAGTATGCCCGCGTTTGATTTGCGTATAGGTGATCAGTGCAAGCACACAACTAGAAATGTTTCGTATGTAGACCAAAGACATAGCAGCCCATTTCATATGTACCCTATCGATAAGTTTCCGTTGGTTTAGTGGTCGTGTATGCATTTGTTTAACTTGCACTCAGGAACTTGAAATCTTGTGCGTGGAATGTTCTCTCTCACTACACACATCTCTATAAGTGTGTATTTGTTGAAATGCTATCAATCTCAAGCAGCTGAGAAATTTGTATTTTTCGACTCCAAACAAAACGCTTCACACTTTTGCTATTCATAACATTGATTTTGCAAAAAAAAAAGGAACTCAAAATTTGTCACATTTCATTTTAATGCTATTTTGGACATTTTTGCTCTTATGTGTCACAGAAGGGCGCAGAAGGGCAAAAAATGCCTAAAATAATATTAAAATCAAGCATGACATGGTTTGAGTCCTATTTTTGTGAAGTCAATGTTAAAAATGATAAAAGTGTGAAGCACATTATTTGGAGTCCTAAAAACAAATTTCTCCAAGCAGCTTTGTACTCTGCACGTTTTGGTTCATATATAACCTTCTGTCTTGCTGACTGCACACTACATTAACAGGGAGATGGCTCCACTTGGTGCACGGTCTATTTCAACTCAAATCGGTAAGAGTTCTTGTAGTCTGGTTGCTTTGCTCACTTATATTAATTGGAAAAGGTTCCTCAGCACTAGTATTTTTCTGTTATGACCTGCAGTGAGGAACCGGATGAAGAGTGTCAGGAATATCCAGAAGATCACAAAGGCTATGAAGATGGTTGCAGCATCAAAGCTCCGGGCAGTTCAGACAAGGACTGAAAATTCACGTGGCTTGTGGCAACCGTTCACCGCCCTTCTTGGGGATGCTCCTAGTATGTGTATATATGGTGTTTCCAAAGCCACTGGATACTCTTTTGTCTAGTTACTTTCATATGTTCTGTCTTATGTGTAGTTGATGTTATGCTTCTTTGACATTGTTTTGATCTGTCACCCATAATGCTCAGTAACATACTGTAAGATTTAAGTTTGATTTATTAGTTGAATTTAGTCATTACAGGGTTTGCTAGTAGTATCATGAAATGTTCAAGCTATGCTTCTTTAACTAGTTTTTTCCCCCTACATGTAAGGGGCATCGTTCCTGCAACATGTACTTGGAAGTATATTTCAAGTCGATCAGTTGAAATATTGATGTTTCTTGTATGCTTTTATCAGAAACTAAAAGATACAGTGTGATACTTCTGTAGATACAACGTTTCATCAAAATCAGTCTATATACTAGTGTGTTCCGTTTCATCAAAATCAGTCTATATACTAGTGTGTTCTTTTCATGTTTATCGGATGAAGATTTCTTCTTGCGAGCAAATTTCCACATCAAGAAAAAATTGTAGTGAGTGTGTGACACAGATGGCCTTTGCTCATAGTATTCTTTTGAACTTTTTGGTCATGTGCTGTTGCATTGCTCTGCAGAGGTTTGAAGTTTACTTAAGTTTTCTCATGTTGATCTTCAACTTTTTCTGCTTTGACTCGACAGGTGTTGACGTCAAGAAGAATGTGATTGTGGCCATTACCTCTGATAAGGGACTCTGTGGTGGTATTAATTCAACATCAGTGAAAGTTAGCAGGGCCCTTCACAAATTGACATCTGGTAGTTTTTCACTTGGTTGGCATGAATATAATCTTTATATATTGTTCCAAGTTCGTGAATTTAATCTTATCGTCCTATTTTCAGGTCCAGAAAAAGAAACCAAGTATGTTATATTAGGAGAAAAGGGCAAAGTTCAGCTGTTGCGTGACTCAAAGGACAGCATTGAAATGACTGCAACTGAACTGCAGAAGAACCCTATCAACTACACACAGGTCTGTTTTTATTAGTTTCCAGATCAAGGTTTGCATATGTTTTAGTTCAAAAAAGATTTGCATCTGTTTATTTTCTTGATGCCTGATTGTTTTCACCTAATCATGCTGTGGTGTTTGTTCTCTGCCTCTCCGGGCTATATAACTCCTTGACTAATTTGTGAAGCTACTATTCTGAATGTGCAGAAAAAGGATATCTAGTCGGTTAACTTCAATGCAATTCTGGACTCTTCTAGGCCCAAATGAAATTCTCTGCTGTAACAGTCAAGAGTATAAAAATTGATCATCCTCTTTGCAAAGCAGCTGAGTGCCTGAGTCTTTGTGACATCAAACTATTGAGTATATGATAAACTAATGCTAGGAAGACCTGACCATTTGTGTGCTTCCAATCGTTTGCTTAGTAGCACTTGGATTATGAAAATATGTCTTAGCATGTTGTTGGGTTCTAACTTTAGCTTCCTTAGATGTCAGGAATGTATTGTTTCTGTGATGAAATTTGTGAATACATTCACTTTAGTACATTTTTTATATAAATATAGTTTCCTTTGTTGCTCTGAAGTTTAATGCTTTCAATTGAATGAATTGCAGGTTGCCGTGCTCGCGGATGACATATTGAAAAATGTGGAATATGATGCTCTGAGGGTTATTTTCAACAAGTTCCAATCTGTCATATCGTTTAAGCCCACAATGGTAACAATACTTTCCCCCGAGGTAAGAAGCCCTGAGCCTTGTGAACCAGTGCTTTAATCGATATCCAAAACATCGTATATTTTGCTCATTGTTTATTGCTCTTTCCTTGAGCAGGTTGCAGAAAAAGAATCAGAAGCTGGTGGGAAGATGGGTGACCTAGATTCTTATGAGATTGAAGGCGGCGAGACAAAATCAGAGATTTTGCAGAATCTAGCTGAGTTCCAGTTTTCTTGTGTAAGTCTATGATCACTAAGGCTCAATCCACCTCAACACACGTGGATTGAGCTCAATACTAGAGTACCCAAATTGGGCCTAAGGAGTTACGTGTAGCTCTGTCTAGTATCTAGGGAGAACTAACTATGCTTTATCGTTCAAAGCAACAACTTTACAATTGCTTTAGCATTTTGTGTGAAGTATAAATATACAGGAAAATGTGTAACATTCCATGAATTTGGTTTTGGGTTTAAGACTAGATAATTTTGTCTCCCTTATTGTAATATATTGCCATGTCTGGCGTACTGCAGGTCCTGTACAATGGTGCCCTAGAGAATGCATGCAGTGAGCTTGGAGCCCGTATGTCTGCCATGGACAGCTCTAGCAGAAATGCTGGCGATATGCTTGATCGTCTCACTCTCACTTACAACAGGTTTGTTTTCACCAACTAGCACCTTTTTAAGCGAGCATATTGTAATGCTACATGACCACATGAAATGCATGCGTTAGCAAACATGATTTAGAAGATACTGATCCCTCATTTTCTATATTCAGGACACGCCAAGCATCCATCACCACAGAGCTTACTGAGATTATATCTGGTGCATCGGCCCTTGAGGGGTAGTGAAGAGACTGCGGACTTCTTCCTTTTGCCGTTTGTGTTCCTCTCCCATGAAGGCTTTTTCCCTCGGGAGTCTCAGTTTCAGCTCCTTTCATTTCACTTTTCCTTGAGAAACTTGCTCTCATGCTTTGTTGCAATAATCAGGCCAACGACAATGATAGTGCCGTGCACCCTTGGCACATTGCAGAAAGAGTGTAAACAGCTATGGTTAATGGGTGGTTTTCATGAATGGTGATGATCAATATATGTATTGTTGCACATGATCAGCAATGTTGTATTGGTGGGGTGACTAATGCCTGCCGCCAAACTGAGCGATATAACGCGTCATTAATGACATTTGTTCAATCTGAACTTTAAACATTTTTCCACTTGGAGAATCTATTTTGAATTTTGGTATTTCACTTCTTGGGAGAAAGTTTACATGGTCAAATCTCAAATGAGCTTCAGGAGCTCACTTCTTGATAGGATGTTCTTCACCTCGGATTGGGAACAACTCTTTCTCAATTGTATTTTGCAGAGCCCAGCTTCTATAATCTCAGATCACTGTCCTTTGCTGTAGGACTGCATGAATTCTCACAAGGAAAACTAGGCATGGACGTTTGGTTATTTAGTTCGATGATGTCCTTGTTTTTTTAGAAAATTCGGTTCTTAAAAACTAGAGCTGAAATATACATCCAAGACAGACGGAACCGAGATTTTTATTTATTTTGTTCGGTTTTGGTTCTAACCGAATAGAATGAGGGTGTGTTTGGTTTAACTTTTGACTTTGACTTTTGCCCCCTAAAAGCCAAAAGTCAACCAAAGAGCTGGATCTAGGAAGCAACTTTTTCTAAAAGCTGACTTTCTCGTAGTGCAAATCTGAAAGCACCTCTGAACCTACTTTTAGTGGCTTTTCGGATGGAACTGTGAAAACATATATCGAAGAATTTTTAACGACTTTTAGTGGTTTTCACTAAACGGTTTTTAGCTTTTTAACAGCTTACAGCCTACAACAGCTTTTTCCACAGCTAACTGCCCACAACAACTTTTTTTTCACAGCTACAACCCAACCAAACAGACCCTGAACCAAGCGGGGCTATAAAGGCTAGCCTATAGATGGCCAATAAGTGCGAGGTTCGAGAGCTCGACATGAAACTCGCTATTTAGGCCTGATCCGAGCTCGGCATGGTCCGGTTCTATGTGGGTCTGGATCAGTCCGACACGAATAAGCGGGTCGGGCTTGGACAGGAAACTAAGCACGGTGGGCTAGCTCGGCATGACCCGTTTACCTTTAAGTCCTCTTAGCCCGTTTTTCGGCCCGCTTTTTCCGTGCTTACCGGCCCGACTCGAGTTTTTAGGATTGTCTTGCTATTGCTATTGCTCTAGCTGGGTTTTTGGGTTTGATGCTATATATAAATCATGATCATGTTCTATTTATTACTGCTGGATTAGTTATTGTTTAAGATAATATTATTGTGTTAACTAGAAGGAGATTCATCCGGGAAAACAATGCTACCATAAGGGTATAATGGGACGCCCTTGGCCAAGTAATTAGAAAAGTTAGGGAGAGATTACCTTATTCGAAATGGGCAAGCGGGTAGCACGTCGCTGCAGAGTATATGGAGGTCCTCGGGTCGAACTGTCTGTAAAGCTTTTCGGACGAGGGATTTATATGCTTCCTTCTTCGTGACACCGTAGCGGGTTTTCTCGAACTAGTGGAACTTTGAAAGGCCTCGTAGTGCTACCCTGCCTTGTCTCTTAGGTAGAGATGTATCTGATTCATGACCCTGTAGCAAATGAGTATCACGGCTTGTGGGTAAAGATGCACAAGCTCTGTAGAGTGTAAAACTGTTATATCAGTATGCTCACGGTCATGAGTGGCTCGAACACTCAGATGGTTAACTTATAGAATTAAACTTAATCTGTCATTTGCATTGCACTCTGAGATTTCTTATTAATTGTGATATCTTATTAAATTGAGATGGTAACTATTTATACTTAGTAACTGCAAATAAAATTTTAATCAACTTGTTGAAAGCAACGCTCAACTTTAATTATATTCATTGGCA
This sequence comes from Zea mays, assembly GCF_902167145.1. Taxonomy (NCBI): domain Eukaryota; kingdom Viridiplantae; phylum Streptophyta; class Magnoliopsida; order Poales; family Poaceae; genus Zea; species Zea mays. The sequence continues at coordinate 153,290,705 of NC_050104.1, read as the reverse complement.
AGCCTTACACTTTACATGAGAGCTCATGTACATTACTCCACAAATGTATGTGAGCTCACTATTGCTGTACTTACCCCAGGTCAAGAACAAGTACCACAAGATGATGAGCATGCAAGATGCCGCAATGAGTTTGTGAGAGGTCTTGACCGTCGTCTCTCGGTGCTGCGATGAGCTCACTCTCGCTGCGGGAATTGTTGTCGTAATATAATGTAATTATTTATTATTTTGTATAGAACTTCTATTAAATAATAAAGACGTGACATTCTTATAATGAGTCATCATACTTGATCCTAACGCATATTTAATTCGCATCCGGTTTGTCCTTAAATCTAGGTGTGACAGATCCATTTACATGAATGAACCACGAGGTACAAGAATAAATCCATGTGTCACTAAAAATGAACATCATGGAGTTTTGTCTCAGATATGATGATTTTTTAAAGCGTTGATGTTTGTTGCTGAAGTCTAACATATGTGGGCTTTATACAATTGTTCAAGCCTATGTCTTTTTTTGTATCCACTATCATGCAAAATTACTTTCTGTAATAAGCCTAAGGTCACGCCTCGTATGGAAACACCATTTTTAATTGAGGAAAATAGCTGGGCACGTGCTATGGAAATTTTCGATTCGGCTTCTCCTTGACATGTTCGAATTCGAGATATCACCGAACTGGCCTAGAACCTGCAGTTATCACCGGTCTGGCACTCTGGCCTAGATCGGATCCGAATACTCTGGATATTCAATTAAACCTCCAGCAATCACCTGTCTGGCCTAGATCAGATCCAAATACGTTGGATATTCCGTTGCTTAACTGAGTATGACACATCGATGCTTACCCCGAATATGAAACTGGAGATCCATTGCAATAAAAGTTATCTTTGTGATGAAATAGGTTCTGAGTCTTTGATTTCAGTAGGCATGTCCGTCGACATCGAGGTGGCTGGCATTTGCGATTGTACTGTGTTTCAAGAGGACATATACTATATTTTAGGTGGAATGGGTTAAATATAAAATAACAATCATCATTAGATCTAGATCGGATACACCAGATCGCTTGATTGCACGCTTGCACCAGGATAAGTGATTGCACATGATATGTCCTCGTGTTTCAAACAGGCCATAAGTTAGCTCGGCTCGGGTTTCTGGAATTCACTTCTTTGGGGGCCTTTAGATCCGCCATTAGTTTTGTACATGGTCGCACTCGCACAATTCGCACGTCAGGTCAGGCCCTCCCCTATCTGTAACTTAGACGTCACTCTTTGGTTCCATAATCTATTGGCTCGCTTTTATTCCACAAAAATGGTTTACAGAAAGCGAGAGAAGTCCGTCTGCTGGTCGCAACCGAGCAGGATGCTGTCATTGCCCAGAACGGCGGCGGCGGTGACTGTGTATGCGCTGGTCGCTCTTATCGCCGGCGCCGCCGCGGCGGGAGGTGGCGAGCAGCCGCTGTCGAGGATCGCCATCCACCGCGCCACCGTTGCGCCCCAGCCGGGTGCCTTCGTCGACGCTTCGCCGGCCCTTCTCGGCCGGGAGGTGAGCCCTCTGAAACGCTGGCGCCTCAGGCTAATTCGAGTGATCGCTGGACGCATCAGTTCGTGGGCTCGAGGCGCTCTAAGCTCTTCCGAGGACGCGTGCACAGTAGTTTGAGAGCTTCCTTCCCAATTCGGGGCTAATTTTTTGCAATTCATCATTAGAAATATGCTCGCTCAATACTCGAATGTCCAAATAAGACTTAAATTTGCAGCACAAGGGTTATATGTTGGGCCATTGCCCTTTGTAATGGTTCCCTCTGCTGCAATCAGATTATCGGCTGCTTTGCTTGTTGCAGGGGGAGGACAGAGAATGGGTGACCGTCACATATAGTAACCCCAGGCCCTCGAAGGATGACTGGATTGGAGTCTTCTCCCCTGCTAATTTCAAGTATAAACTGATACACCATTTGCTACTGCAGGCTTTTTTGCTAAATGCGAAGCTGGACTGATATTGTGTATTTTGCTTCGTTGGGTTTGTCAGTGATTCCATTTGTCCACCAGAGAATGAATGGGTGGAGCCCCCTCTTTTATGCACAGCTCCTATCAAGGTTGGGTTGTTTCCTGCTAGCTTTCTCCGTGTGAAGCTTAGGTATCTTCGTTACTCTTATCTGAACATACACCTGATGAAGGCTTCATATTTCGGCAGTTCCAATTCGCAAACTACACGAATCGTGATTATGGAAACACTGGAAAGGGATCGTTGAGGCTTCAGCTGATAAATCAGAGAGAGGGTTTCTCTTTTGCATTGTTCTCTGGAGGCCTGTCGAATGTATGTGATAAATGCTCTTCTTTTCGTGAACCAATCTATTGAACTGCAGGGTTTCAAAAATGTGAACCTTTTCGTTTGATATGCAAGCTATCAGTACTGTACATCCTAATCGAATTCATCTTTTCTCCTAATAGACAATTGTAACCCACCTTGAACACAATTATTAACTAAGCATGGCATATCCTTTTATTGCTGGACGCACCTTCGCTGAGGTGTTTTTGTTTATAATTACTATAATAATTTGCTTGTCCGTTGTCAGAAAATACGAACCATATACAACCTCTACAGTCAAATTCCAACTGTAGAGTTCTAGATGTCACACACCAGTACACCACTACACATGCTATGCTAGTAAAAGTCTTGCCTAGATTTTTAGCAATGAGCACCTTGTTGTCTCTTTAAAAACAATAGAGAGCCATTTTGATTTAGAGTTTAGGTTGTTTTTTAACTCAAACACGCAAGAGAGCTTCATGTCATTGTAAGACAGAAAACATGCGCTGACACACTAGTACTATTGTGTTTTATATTTTTGGGTCACTAATATTGCTGTCATTTTTGTACCATTCTCAGTTTAGTCTGCATACCACGATGTAGTATGTGCTTTAGCATGACTCTGCGTTTTTCATGTAATAGCCGAAGCTCATCGCCCACTCAAAGAGTGTTACTTTCATCAACCCAAAGACTCCGGTGTACCCGCGGTTAGCACAAGGAAAATCCTGGAACGAAGTAAGTTTCAGTTTCAATTTTTTTCTTGTAAGTATGAAGGAAACATCAACTTTGTTTTGTATGACCCACAAAGTAAAAAGCATTGAATGCAAATATGTTATAGACTTTGACCATTTCTCTAATGTACTTTTTTTGTAGTTGCAAGTAACATTTCCCTTTAATCAAATTATAATTTGTAGATACATTTAAAGTAACACAAAAACAAGAACTTTGGACATTTCAGTTAGTCCTTATTTAGATGAACATTTCTTAGCTTATCTTTAGAATTTGTTCTTAGTTATAAAAGTTTTTTAAAGGAAAAGTGAACACAACTGCTTTCAGGAATGAAATTGCATTGTATCTTCAATTTTTTTACTGATTTTAGTGACTCTAGATAACAGTGACATGGACAAGTGGCTATGGTACCAATGAGGCTACACCATTTGTCAGATGGGGCATAGAAGGGCAAATCCAAACCCTTTCTCCTGCAGGCACCCTTACTTTCAGTCGCGACACCATGTGTGGTTAGTAATTTTCATATTTTATCCTTCAAAAAATAGAGAGTAATATCCTCAATTTTTATCTGCAATGTATGGATCTATCTTAGGATGAAATTACAATGTCCAACAGTTCCTATGCTTTGAATTTAGTGTTTCCATGTTCGGTGTTCCGAAACTAAGTTTGACTGCTGTTTTCACTTTTCCTGAAACCCAATGAGCCATTGACATTGCTATGGAACCTAATAAAAACATAATCATTAATTCATTGTTATGTACTTTTATGGCTCTATGTCAGGTCCTCCTGCAAGGACAGTTGGTTGGCGTGATCCTGGTTTCATACACACAAGTTTTCTCAAGGACTTATGGCCCAATCTCTTGTAATTGAATTTCATGCAACCTTTTTGCATCTTCATTTCTTTCCTATTGCTCATTCATTTGTGCTACTGCAAGGGGCATCAAGAGTTACATATGATTTCAATTTTCAGGTACACATACCAAGTTGGTCATCGCATTTTTAATGGTTCTATAGTTTGGGGACATCAGTATAGCTTCAAAGCACCTCCTTATCCCGGGGAAGACTCTTTGCAACGTGTTGTAATTTTGGGGGATATGGGCAAGGTACGAATTTTATGTCATAGTTTTCAAGATACTTGTCCTTTCGATATCCTATGCAAACATGCAATATAATTATTAGATCGATGCCTGCTGAATAGCTATTTGCAGTAGGCCAGTTTAGCATCTCTCGACCTTCAACATCTGCTTTCTCCTTACCTAAGAACTTATCCACCAAAATGTTGTATGTTCATTGCTAATTTTGTTTGGTGCTGGAAACATTAGGACCTTTTCTAATCTCAAGTCAAACTAACAAGAAAGAAAAAAAAGGAGATTTAGTGGTCTGCTACTGTGTTTAATTTTGTTTGCTTATTAGTACAGGAGGAAGCGATTCCTCCAAAGAAGTAGATGGAATTTCTTTTAACTGCTTGACACGAAAGTTGGCATTTTTTTATCAGGCTGAGGTTGATGGTTCAAATGAGTTCAATGACTTTGAGCCTGGTTCACTTAACACAACAAACCAGCTAATTAAAGACTTGAAGAACATTGATGTAGTTTTCCATATTGGAGACATCACATATGCCAATGGCTATCTTTCACAATGGGACCAATTCACCGCACAGGTTGAGCCCATTGCTTCTACTGTGCCTTACATGGTTGGGAGGTTCGTCCAGGATTCCAATTCGACAACAGATCAAATAATGAAATGATACAGTTTTTATATGTTTCTGATGCTACTGATTTGTGGTTGCAGTGGTAACCACGAAAGAGATTGGCCTGGATCAGGATCTTTCTATGGAAATCTTGACTCAGGTGGTGAATGCGGGGTACCAGCTCAGAATATGTTCTACGTGCCAGCAGAAAACCGTGAGCAGTTCTGGTATGAAATTAAACATGAAGCTACTGCTGGTCAAATACAAAGATATTTCTGGTTCAACTAAAATAAGGGAAATAGAGAATCCGTTTCTGAATATAGAATAGACAGGCAAAAGAGGACATTAACAACCTTTTATGGTGTTTGATGAAGCTGATATGGTTGAAATTTCACTACTCATGACACCTGCAAAAAAGTCAAAAACAAATACTTATGGCAGTTAACAAATGCAGCATTGAAGCTATTTGTTGATGGAGCATCGCTGTCCATCTAGAAAGTTACAGTATTTTCCAACTTTTTTCTGTAAGAATCTCTCATCGAACATCAGCTTATCATTCTAGGTACTCAACGGACTACGGAATGTTCCGTTTCTGCGTAGCCAATACCGAGTTGGACTGGAGGCCAGGAACGGAGCAGTACAGGTTCATCGAGCACTGCCTGTCATCTGTTGATAGGCAGAAACAGCCATGGCTCATCTTCCTCGCGCACCGTGTCCTGGGTTACTCGTCGGCCACCTTCTACGCCGACGAAGGAACGACCGAGGAGCCCATGGGCCGTGAGAGCCTTCAGCCACTCTGGCAGAAGTACAAGGTCGACATCGCTATGTACGGCCACGTCCACGGCTACGAACGGACCTGCCCAGTATATGAGGTTGTTCTTCTCGACTTGTATTTCTCGTCGCTAGGTACTTGACGCTCATTCTGTAGAAGACTTATCACTCTGGCCGGATCGGATCGGGTGTGTGGAACGCAGAACGCGTGCGTGGCCAAGGGGTCCGACCTCTACGCCGGCGCCTTCACGGCGACGACGCACGTCGTGGTGGGCGGCGGCGGCGCCAGCCTCGCCGACTACACGGCCGCGCGGGCGCGATGGAGCCACGTGCGGGACCGCGACTTTGGGTTCGTGAAGCTGACGGCGTTCAACCACACGAGGCTGCTGTTGGAGTACAAGAAGAGCCGGGATGGCAGCGTGCACGACCACTTCACCATCTCCCGCGACTACCGCGACGTTCTGGCCTGCGGCGTCGACAACTGCCCCAGCACCACCCTGGCGTCGTGAGCGAGCGGTGGTGTCGATTATATTCGGTTTGTGTCGCTGTTGGATTTTGATTTCAAGATCGATGCACTGTGCTGTACTGTTGTGGACGGAATGAAATACCTGAGTGAGGAAGCAGCTGCTGGTGCAGCAGGTCCACATGCTGCTTCGGAGTGTCCCCACGGCCAAAAATGATCACACCCCTGAATTCTTTGCTTACTAGGTGAGTGCCCGTGCGTTGCAACGGAAATATATAATACTATAATAACTTATATATAAACATGTGTTATATTGTTAAGATAAAAATGTTTCGTAATCCATTTATGATCCTAGCTATATATAAATTTTATTATCTTAATCTAGCTATTTCACCCCTACATAGTACAGTGTTAGTTGTTGTCTCTCTTTTCTTGAAAAGCTATTCTATTCTTAGTGCCTTAGCCAATCTAGGTCCCAAAGTCTTGCTGCTCGTCCGGCAAGTCAGGGGCATGCTTAACGTGCAACCTTATATGGTTAACAGACACAAACTCATCACATCCTTCATTGTCATCATGAGTCCTGATGTTTGCTGGAAAAATTTCAAGGGTACTCGAGGTTAGACGAGATTCACCAAAACATATGGTACAACGACAATGTACAGATATCTATAAGGTTAATAGTGGATATGCGGAATGAAGAAAGCACACTACTTCTACCTTAATATAATTATGGTCAAAGTGGTAAAGACTTGTCATAATCATTCTTCAGACATGTGACCAACCTTGATGATTTTCAGTGCGAGAACACGTATGAAAAAGTTTACCATTCTTTGTAGCAGGTGATATTATATTCAATGTGTGACACAGGGTGCTAGCATGACCAAAAAAACTCAGCAAGATTACAAATACACAGTATTAGGAACCTGAAAAAAGTAGAATTCTTAAGTAATGAAATGTGAAAGAGAAACATGTCAATATAGATGGAAAGCTGTGGATTCTACCTGATTTTCAGGTCGCACAAGATCACACACCCTGCATCCTTCTGAACACATAATAAACAGATGAGGGGTCTACATCACACCTGACACCCTCACCTCCATACTGTACAAAGAGGTATTCTCTCGAAGACACTTGAGGGGGCAAAAGATCTGATACCAGGGCTAGATCTTGGTCGGGAAGTAAAGATTCCCTTTGGTTTAGTGAGTAGTACACATCTGCAAGGAGAAGCCAGACAAGATCAGCATCCATGCAGGCAAGGCCTGCCAATGCCCTTATAGTAGCTTCCTGCAAACCTGTCAAACTACTGTAGGCAATGCCTACCACAAGGCCACAGACCTTCTTTAGTACGCTTTCTAGTGCAACAACATTTCTCTTGTTCGAAGATATTGCAGCGATCATGTCCAGGACTGCAATCTGAATCTTTTGGCTAGAGATCTCAGCCATAGGTTCCTCTGAGTTAAGTGAGGTATCCCTATATGGTAAAATGATTGCTTTTTCATCCATCTTTGACAGACGTCGGAATGGAGATAAAGCCAACAACCTCCAAACAATAGGTCCATCCTTATGAAACCTGCGTACATAAAAATCGCCGCCAGATATGCAAATTGCTCGACTCAACATTTCGGTGCACTTCCTAACAACCGGCTGCAAAACAACAGTATGGTAAGTGAATATCTTACACCTCAGGAAGGTAGCATACAATCAGGTTAAAGTTAGAGAAAAAGCAGGTACCCCATAAACTAAATGCAACATTAAAACTCTAGTCCAGGAGCCAAGAAAATATAAATGTCTATAAATTTGCTGTTTATTGACTAATACTCCCTCTGTTCCTTCCACGAAAAATTAAATCTGCATGCAGGTGAGCATGCGAGCGTGAGTACTGAGTATGATGCAGCATCAATTGCACGGAGCAGAAAAAACAAGTATTAACTCAGCGTTAATCTCATCCTTGTCTGTGCACTAAGACAAATATGATATCTAAATAAAAACGAAGGGAGATGTCAAAAATCCATAGATATCTAAACTGACCACTATAATTCCTGACCCAAGCTCAAGCATATAAATTAGGATAAAGATTTTCAAAGAGAAACAATGGCACCTATTGTTTAGTATATTGCTGCTCAGAATATGATGCACAAGGATAAAGATAGGATCATTAGAGGCTTAAGACTTAGGAATCATAGGAGAATAACTAACTCCAATCATGACATTAGAGCAAGTTAATAGCTCACCACTTGATCATCTCCAGTTCTGATCACTGAAATAGCTTGATATCTCAAATAGCAATCACGATATATGGAGAATAGAACAAGAAAGGAGCGCACTAATTGAGTAGTCGGCATAGAGAAAACATAAAAGATTAATTGTGTTTTCATTAATGGTCGAGTAGGTTGGTAAATACCATTTCGAAAGCTCATTGCTCATATTAATAGCACACAGACACAAAGGAATCATTTCATAACTCAGCAGAAACACAACTGACTTCATGATCATCGAACTATATATATTCCCAGGAAAAAGGTTGAGCTTTATTTTTAAAAATATATCTGCTATAAAAGAAAAACAAATGAATTTCAAGCCTTCATCAAAATACATCACTGTCACATCTTCAAACAGCTATTGATGTTTACATAGGGATGCACAGGATTTAAAATCTCAGTTAGATTATTTAATCAGCAAGACTGGAATATGTATCCAAAATTCCAAATTGATAACCTACACACCTCCCGACACTCCAATAGAAATCTATAGCCCTTCTTAGTTGTCTTAAATTTCTTACCTTCACAAGAGCATCGATCACACCCAGGCTGGTAAGCCTCAAGAACTCATACTCTCTTGTTTTGTAGACAGTGTTCAAGAAAGGGTAAAGGTACAGTGCAACCAGTGCTGCAAGAAGAGATAGTTACTGAAAAATGTATGTTATAAACCAGAAGACTAAAAAGTGAAAAGTAAAATCAGTGCAGGGGAAATTTTCTACAGGAAACACTATCTATATGTGATACATACTTTCTACAACTTAGAATCAAATCTATGTTAAACAAGAGAAAATCCGGGATAACAGGGGCACATTCTTTAAAGTACACCATCATAAAGGTATTCATATTTTTGTCATAAGCATGGTAGCGGTCATTACCATTTACGAATGGCATCCTAATATCAAGGTGCAATGGTCAGGCGGTCAGCAACCCCAGACAGAACAATTAATTTATGCAAGTTATGAAACAATAGTTACAAGTCATTTGTTTCTATCACTTTTCTGGTTTAATAGGTGAGTGCCCGTGCGTTGCGACAGGAACATATAATATCATGATTATATATATGTGCGTGTGTTATACTAAAAGTTTTCGTAATTCATTGGTGATTCTGGTCATGTAAATTTTGTTATTTTAATCTATTTGTTTCACCACTACATTGCAATCATCAATATCACGCAGGCTTCTATATATGATAGTTAGATGCTCATTAATAAAACGTTAGTGCACAACGATTACATGAAAAAGAACAACACATTATCATCAACCTCAATATCTCACTATTTTTTTTGCAAACAACCAATACAGAACTACACTGGAACAAATCAAATTATACTGCAATGTGAAATCTCAAAACAATACGCTAGCCAAGTTCCAATTCTTTTTGCTTAGTTGCAATCGTCATATCTTTCCAAAGCCCTAACCAATATCTGGTTTCTTCGCCCTTCCCAATAAAATAAGTTAAAGTAATTTTGGATGCTTGACCATGATCTGTTGCTTCATTTTAAAATGATTTTGTTGCTAACCCGAGCAGTTTTGCATTTGTATATAAAAAATAAACAAAATATAATGGAAGTATAGGTATGAAGTAGGTCCAGTGAGAACTGGGAAACAAATAGGCTGTGAAAACTTGAAATGCAGTAAGTGACATTCTTCTATACAATGAGCACATTGAATATGAAAAAAATAAGTTACTTGAAGCAATAAATTCACAGTATATGACGATGATCACAAGAGTTAAAAACAATAGAATTTGTCATACATGTATCTGGTAATAGATGGGAGCACCCAACTTTTCTTGTATATGGACTTCATCATCTACAAGCAACCAAGAACATTGGACTACAACTCCACCAGTGAGGCAGTGAACCAGTTGGTTCCATTAAAGCTTCACACTATATGGCTAAAGTGGAAGAACAACCTTCAACAGTATAATTAATTCTAATAAGATTATAGGACCAAAATCTCAGTAAGGATCTGTCTGGCATTGTATAGTGGCTTTATGTATGTTGTTATACCTGTTGTCCAGTTGTTAGACGTGGAATTTAGTGATGGGGTTCATGTCGAGAATACGAAGAGATGTCAACATCTCCCCTTATCCCCACAGCTGCAACACAGGCCCTTGGACATTGCCTTGTGTATACTGTATAGTTTAATTCATTGTCCAAATCAACTCCATCCTCCTCATCTCCCCGAACTTGAGGGCTTCCTAAATTTGAACATGGAGATTTTAAAGACCACATAGTGATGATGTGCATAATTTATTTTCCATTAGAAAATTTAAACAGATGTTTGCAATATCCAGTAACAGATTTCATCAAGCAGTTTGAACTTGCAAAGTATTGAGTAAGCTCAGTATGTACACAAGAAACAGACCTTTGTGCCTCTTGTATCTAGTTTTGCATTGAGGACAACATTGATTCCCCTCTTTGCGCTCATACTCATAGCGTGACCGACACACAGGGAAGGCACATTCGTTGCACGCAACAAAAATATCGCCTGTTGCTAAGAACCCGACAGTGTCACCATAGATTTGACATTTGTGTTCATTCACATTCTTCAACTGCTTAGCCTGCACACCAACAACGTAGATGTAGGTGAGATTATGACAGCAACAAGACCACAATCAGAGGTTTTGTATAAGAATATCATAAAATCTAACAAGACTGCAATCAATTCCCCTCATGGCCCACAGATTTAGGAGAAATGGATATATTAATTAAGACCAAAGTTTGACGCATTAGCAGGTCAATAGCTTCTTAATATCAACAAACTGGAGCGTTTGAACTATGCCTAGAAAGTACAGATGACAAACCGAAGCGAGTTGAATAATCCATCTCAACCAAATCCTCTCTACATTTCCTTACAACACCGTCACGAGCAGGTGTCAAAGGGAACACTGAAACTAATAGACTCGTCAGCGACCAGCACACCGCCCCGAAACCCCCCCAGAATTACATGTACCTATTGCTGGACTCAAAGATAAAATCGTGCTTCGCAAGTTATGTAGTGTGAAAATGAAACTCCTTCCTACAAAACTTGGAACATGAGAATATGTTAATCACTTCGAATATATTTAACATTATATAGGAACTAACCATCACATTCACATGAAAATTAGAACAAAAGCATAGTTGAAGCAGAAACCATCACATTCACATGAAAAATAGAGAAAAAACATAGTTCGGAGCAGTAAGGTAGACCATAGAACAACACCTGAGATGACTGCAACTGTCATACGAACCGTGCACGGCATCAGCATGAAGAACGACCTTATTCTACACAAATTTTAGGGGAGTTTTTGTTGTGGTCTTTTGACTCCTTTATCTCTTTTAGAACTGGATGATAGTGATTAGACACGTGTGTTAGGACTTTTCCGGATGTTTGGAAGTTCAGTTATAGCAACAATTATAGATCATTTTTCTCCTTTTTATGTAGTATGAGAGTAGCTATCTAAAATGACTAAACCAAGTAAGTAATGTTGCTGAGTACCTATATCCATCATCAAGCGATTATATTTAGATGGCTAAAGTGTCTAACAACAGCTGCTTCAGTGGGCTTTAGTTAGGTAAAGATTGGCTCAATTTTTTCTGTTTCGGCGACACACTTGTGACCTTTGAAATTCAATGTTCCAGAAGAAGATTTTTTGAGGCTGCCATGATTTGATCAGGGTTAATCTACAGACGATATATACTCCATACCCGACAAATACCAAATAATAAGGAAATAAAATTTTAGTATCATAATTTCCAAAGGACAAGGAGTGCAGCAAAGTCAACTACAAGAATACATGTAACAATTCATTTTAGATGTGAGATATTTGAATGCTCCATAGATACACAGATATATAAATCCATCAAATCTTCAAAATTTATTGTATAGGGACTTAGAGACTCGAAATTTTGAAAGCTAAGGTAGTTGGTACAAACCAGTTATCAAGTTCCAAGTTTTTTGAATGTATGAATTCCTAGCCAAACCAAGGTTAATTAAATTAAAGAACCATTGTTGTACTAAAGACAAAATTCTCTAACTGGTTTGAAGTGTGTGCACAAGAGGAAAGTGTGTTCTGTTCCTAATTAAGTGCGGCCTTGGTGCATATAAAGATCTAACCTAACATAATTATAAGGGGGCAAAAATAATATAATAGCACAAGAAGTGTTGTAAGAGTATGCTGTAAAAAACCAAATCATGTGATAATAGACAAAATCATTTTCACCCATTCACTTCCTTGGCCTCAAATTAACATAGGGCAACAATCACACACATGGATTTTATTGAATGGAAGGAAATTGAATCAATAGCAGAAATCTAGTGAGCGGAATATGAGGACTGAGGATCCTAGTACCAGAGGTTCAAGTAACATCGATAGCCATAGCAATCCAGGTTTAACAAAAACCAGCGACTTTCTATTTACCTTCGACCTAGTTGGGTATGAATGAATAAATTAATTTGAAACCACACAATAATCAAAGGGCCAAAAGGCAAATGCTTTCCTCTGAAAGGTGGAATGGAGGAAGTGGATAGGGGCATACCAGGAGGGAGCCAGAAGAGTAGCATTTCGAAAAGCCTCGATGTGTAACTATCCCTTGATTCGCCATTGCAAGGTCTACACATAGTTTATGATTTCATCGAGCATCACTGCCTTGCCCACCACCCAAAATGAGAAACATTTTACTCTGAATTCAAACCTGAGCAGCACACCAAACTACTCGAGTGACAACAAGTGCCTGATGTTAATTGAGTGAGTGAGTGAGGGTGTCTTCTCGGTTACCTTGTTGCAACTCGGCACGAGATCCTGCAGCGGCTTCATCTGCTAGCTAATCTTCTCCCTTCTCACATGAATTATACATAAGAAGCAAGGAAAAAAAACTCAACACACGAATCTCTGTAGCCAGTAAGGATGACGATGCAAAGAAATAATAGTGCAACAGAGCCTTAGGGAAATGTACCCTCTCCACGAGGTTGTGACAGTCCATCGCCTCGCCATGCCTTGCTCGCCACGCCTTGCCCAGACATGGATGTAGTCCTTGGGCAGCTAGGGGGGCTTCGTTGCGTTGTCCTTCCCCTGCTTCTTTCCACCATTCTCGGGTTGTCCTTCGTGCCACCGCGCTTGGTCGATCTGCACCGCTTCCCATTGGATTCCTCCTGTAGAAAACACAACCAGAATGAAATACAACAGGATGATTTTTTGCTTCTATTGTTGATCAAGCAAGAGATAAACCTCATATTTCAGATAACATTCGAGAACATCTAAAAACATTGGACTACTTTTAGCACTCTTGCTCCCCTCAGCTTCACTTTTGTTAGAGAAGTCTTTCAGTTCATTCTATCAGAAGTCCGGCTGATTTACAAACAAAACGGGGAAACATATTAATGGATATTGATATCCAAAATATAAAAATGAAATATTATGAATGGTCACCAGTTACCAGGTTACACTCTGGAAAGTAAAGTTTCATTGTGTGACTTAGTTGTGGTCACTCCAAGTATTCACAAACAAGTGCAGTCAGTAACCTACCTGCAAGCAATAGAAATCTTAGAATGTAAAACCATTCCATGTTATGAGCAGCTTGCAAAACGCATGGCTAAACTTAGTATTGAAGATCATTTAAAGCCAGCATAACAACCCTAAACATTTGAGATATCCTAGTTGGGACTTAAAAACAACATAAACATTAACAACTGAATACAATAGGGGAATGCTTCTGGGACAAGGAATACCAATTTTGTTACCTTTCCAAGGAGCTGCACACTGGAGGCCCTAGAGTAGGACATGCCGATCTCGAGGAGGGTGCCCCTCATACATGAACTCAGCACAGCTAGTGCTCATAGAAACTCATCATGCTGGACATTAGCACATTATCTGTTACAACCTATGGGACTAAGCTTGTGAAATGTATCTCAAGTTATTGATTTGTTATGCCAGTCACCTATAAGAAAGGTACAAAGTCTTAAAAGCCATGCTTAAATTGGATGTCACTGTTTAGGTCTATTTAAAGGGTGAACATGTTGGACAATGATATCACAGTTAGGAAGCCCATCGCCAAACTACGTAACTTTAGTTTAAGAATTGGTCACGAAGACGTGAACATGATGTATCGAAGAAAGATCAGCAACGAAAGTATACAATCCAAAAAGGGCTTAATCATCATTCAAGGATTAAAAACATAGTATCTACTGTCATATGAACAAGTATCTGCATTTAGCATGTACGCCAATACAAATGTCGACCAACTGATACTTGACACTTAGGCATCAACCATATCCAATGTAACATAGAATTTTTTAAAAATGCATGGTCTAGCATATACATCACCTTCTAGGGAGAAATTTCGTCAGGTAATAAGGCTTAATAGATAGAATGAAAAGAAGAGAGGGGCATAGATTCACACACTGTGCCAATTGCCGAACCTCCTATAAATTACTACTGAATAGGTAGCACATCCCGTAAAAAACAGAAGGAAAGAGTCGGTATGGCTCCTAGTATGAGATAGAGATTTGAGTTCTGAACCTGACAGAATGAGCAATTATCTAAGAGAGATAGTAATCCACTATGCGATTGAATTCTTTCGTAACTAAATTTTGTCTTAAAGCCTTCTTAAAAAAATATCTGCAAATTATTATTCAATAGGCGGTTACAACTTACTAACAACGAAAAAATGATGCACTGCTACACCAGTTCAGCAATCTACCAGAACATACTTGATATTTTTTCCTTCAGATTTTCGCTATTCTGAAAAAATAGATACACGACAGATGTTCATGATCTTCAATTTTTTTGACAGGTTCATCTGATCTTCCACCCGAAACCATGATGCATAATGTTTGAAACAAATTATTCAGAAACAACAAATTACATTATTTATTGATGCAGTGTATTTGCACGCATAGTGAAGTATGCTTAGTCAGAACTTCTGAAATTTTGTCCAAAAGTTGTACCCCCCACCAAAAAACACGCCTTTGCCGTTAATGAGTATAATTCATACCGTCCAGGTTGAATGGAAAAAATCTCCGAGCTTGCGAATCGGATCTACTCGTTACACAAAATTTGCTACTGATGTTCTAACGTCGAAAGTTTATTTTGCCAGCTAACAAGATTTTTTTGGCAATTACAGAACTTTATTAAAATTTTGGATCGTTTGTTGCCACTGCCTTGCTTCCATTTAAAGTTGTGTTGTGCGATAAATAAAAAAGGTTCCCATTTGTTAATGCAAGGAAAAGGAAAGGGAAAAGAGAGGTGATATTAGTACATACATGGCTTGGTGGTGGGCTCGGACGTTGCATCCTCGTCGTCATCCTTCCTGGTGGGCAAGCCATCCTTGTTGGAAACCGCCGCCATGTCCTTCCTCATAACGGCAGCTTCTGGCAAGCCGGGTTCCTCGGAGCCTGTAACACTCTCACGTGGATCGACGGGATCTATGTTGTCGTCGCCGCCGCCTAGCGTCTCTTGCGGCGGGATGGTCTCCCTCTCCGGCACGGGCGACTTGGACAAGGTGGGAGGCGAGTTCTGCTGCATCAGCGCAGACGTGTCGACTGGGCTGGCTGAGAAGAGAGGAAGGCAGCTACGGTTAGATTCATGGGGAGGATGGATAAAGGGGAACTCGAGCGCACGCACCGAAGTCTGCGAAGAGCTTAGCGAGGGAAACCTCTGCGATCAACTGGATCCGGCAGGGCACAAACTCCCCAGCCCCTACACCTGCACCGCCACGGTCGCCGTTGTCAGAGCGCCCGCTGTTGGGGTAGGTGGCGGCGGTGCCGAGGAGCACCACGCTGCACGCCAGGTTATTACGGAAGGAGGAGGTACTGGGAGGTAGGTGAGCGAGCGGTGATGAGCATGGATCTGAGAAGCATCGCCAGTCTTGGCCGTCTGCAGTTCTAGGCCAGGTGGGAACGGAGTTGGACGGGAAGAGGTGGAGGATGCGGGCATGCGGGGCGTGGACGGTTCTGCAGAAGTGCCGAGGTTGAAACGGCGCATGGTCGTGGTCATGGGGGAGGAGGTCGAGGTCGTGGGCAGAGTGCGGCGCGCCGTCGTGGAGTGGAGGGCACCACCACACCGAAGATGACAGGCGCCGTAGGCTGGGCTGCACAATGGGCCGCACCAACTGTTGGGCCGCACGAACCACTGGGCTGCATAAACCGCTGGGACACAGGCGCTGCTATGGGGTTTTTTGATTAGTGCCATATCGGCCACTGAAAGCGTCGAAACGTGGCTTATAAGCGTCAGTGTGTGTTGTTTGTTGTTCATACTAACGCCTCTAGTGCCGCATCAAAATGATTTTTTAGCTTGTACGACCGTCGGTGGCAGAACATGTCAGATAGGGGTGAAAACGGGCGGATACGGACGGATATTAGCTCATCCTGTATCCTACCCTAATGTATTTAAAACGGATTCGGGATCGGATACGGATAGTTAGAAACGGGACGGATACGGATACAGGGACCGGATATTTATCCGGGCGGATAAGTGACAGATACGGATATTATTTGATCGGATATCGGATACTTGTCGGATAATGCATTAATTGGTTATCAAAAAATATTCTTGTTCGACCACGAAATTGCAAGTAAATTAATACTAATAAGCATTTAATAGAAGATAATCTCAAGTTCCCACGTAAAAATGGTAAAGTGAAGTATTGATTATGTTGAAACTTGGATACTTAGAGTGATTTCACGTGTAACTCACGCAATAAGTGGAAATAAAATAGAAGAAACGTTGACATCATGTGGATTTTATGGTCCCATTATTTTTTATGACTATATGTGGCCATATGTTGTACCTTCGTATAATTTCATAGATTTCTGAGGCTATTTATACATTATTAATTTCTTTCTACATAAAATCATCAAAGTATAATTAAAATTCATAAATACACTAGTTTTGATCCAAAATTGCAAAAAGCTTACCAAAACAAATAAACATTCTATTCAAATAAAACCTCAAGTCGCCACATGAAAATGATAAGTGAAATATTAATTATGTTGAAACTTCGATATATAAAATGATTTCACATGTAACTCACGCAATAAGTGGGAGTAGAATAGAAGAAACACCAACATCTTGTGGATTTTATAGTCCAAATGTTTTTGAAACACCAACACTTTGATATATGTTGTGTCCCCGTAAAAATTCATGAATTTTTTAGGCTATTTGGTGTATTATTAATTTCTTGTTGTAGAAAATCATCAAAATACAATTAAATTCATAAAAATATTGTAGCGTCGACCGAAAATTGCAAATAAGTTACCAATATTAATAAATAGTTTATAAAAAGATAATCCTAAGTTCCCATGTGGATATAATCTTAAGTCCCCACATGAAAATGATAAAGTCTATTATTTTGATATAAATTTAGACATTATTTTAATGATTTTGGCCTAAAGATATGTTTAAACAAAAATGTGATGTACTACAAAGTTATAGATCTCTTCGAGCTCTACAATTTTCATATAAACTTTATCTTCATCCGATTTCATTTGTAAAAGTTATGATTTTATAACTATATTATTTTGCAGAAAAAGAAAAAACGGGTACCCGAATTCCGGGTACCCGTATCCGACCCGAATATCCGGGTATTTACCGGGTAGTACTCGCTCCGTATCCGACCCGAATCCGAAGCCATACTATCCGGGTATTACCCGTATTCGTCCCGAATCTAAAAAATACCCGTATCCGTATCCGAAAAATGGTCCCGAATCAGTATCCGTATCCGGTACCCGTTTCGGGTACCCTACCCGTTTTCACCCCTAATGTCAGAGGCAGACTACTATTGCTTACTTAATAGGTAGTAGAGATTAGCTTGTACGACCGTCGGTGGCAGAACAGGTCGGTGGCAGAACATGTCAGAGGCAGACTACTATTGCTTACTTAATAGGTAGTAGAGATAGGGCTGGGCATTCGGTATTTTTTGAAACTTCGGTTCGGTTTTTCGGTTTTAAAAAACTTCGGTTTTCTAAACATTAGAAACCGATCGGTTTCTAGAAAATGAAAAACCGAGAAATTTGGTTTTGGTTTTTTACTTCTGATTTTCGGTAAAAACCAAATACCAAACTTATACTCAAGACAACACATACAACAAGTTTATGACACATAAATTTTAAAAGTAAAAATTATATAGGTACAAATATTTAGAGATATATCATACATCACATATAAATAAGTGAATAACAATTTAATTATTTCACACATTTAGTTCACATAATCAAATAATCAAATTTTAGAATTGATAAAGTTTGGTATTCGGTTTTTTTGGTATTTCGGTTCGGTATACGGTGAAAACCGATTACGATACCGAAAACTGAACTTCTGAGATACAAAAACTGAAACCGAACTACCGAAAACAACCGAAATTTTGGTTCGGTGCGGTTCGGTTTTTGGTTTATGGTAAAAAAGTGTCCATCCCTATTTGCTTGCGCCTTGTGCCTCCACCACCTTAGAGTGAAATATACCCGAACTTCGACGTCTTGTATCACTTGAGTCTCCAAATCGTGAAAACCAAGAAAACTGATGTTGTAACTTGGTCGGACTGTCCAAAACCTGGTTTATTCAAACTAGATACCGACATGATGTGTTATATTGGAGCACACTAATAAGAGTTCGGGACCCAAGTGACGCAACTAATGGAAGTTTGGGACCCAAGTGACGCATCTAGACTTGAGCATGGTTTGTCCGACCCAACTCAACCAATACAATGGACATGTACGGACCATAGTTTTTTATCCGCAATAATCCACGGTCTAGATACATGCCATGATTTTTAAACTAAAACCTGGTCCAACCCGAAAAAACATGACCTGACATGTTCAACAGGAAGGCGCAGGTCAACCCAAACCGACACTAAGCATGGGTACAGGTCGTGCTAAATAGCCCATGGCCTAACCTTGATCCGGTGATAAACCCAACGAGTAGGAGGGAGCTCGATCTTTCGATGAGAGATGGTGGAGATTGAAAAAATGTTGGAGGCCGATGTTAGCTGTCCGACCACCACAACCAAGATAGTGTGACGCCTTGAGCGACAGGTACACTGTCTCCTGATGACTACGATTAGGGTGGAGGTCAACGTTGTGCTATCCGACTACAATAACCACAAGGGTGTTGCGCATTAGCGATAGTTACACTGGCTCCTGTTATTACTGTTCTTTCCGTGCCAAGAACAACCTTGAACTTGCAAGCAATCGAAAACAAGCAAGAACAAGATAACAAGCAGACACTCACGAATCTGATGAAGTTGGGTCCTGTTTCAAGTAATTGAGTGGTCTTGCCGACACACACGTTTACAAGGAAGTATCAAAGGCTAAACTTACATCAAATAAAACCCAAGTTGTTTGGTGGCTGCTACTTTCTTAAATAGAGGAATAGGAAGAAGGAATTCTGGTGGAGTCATGAAGCTCTCTCGGTATTTCTTGGACGCCTCGTGTGTGATCTCCCATGATTCTTGATCCACCAGCAAGTAGACGAAGAGAGATTTCCAACAAGTACTTATTTGCACTAAACAACTTTGAAAGTTGAAAGGTATGCTACATTTAATCTAGTGCTTGCTGCAATTATAAAATTCACTTAAGAAGAGCAGGACTTCACTCGGCAGTTCCTGGGCACTTCGGGTTTGATCTATCATTGATTCTTGATCCACTAGAAAATAGATGAAGAGAGCTTTCCAATAAGTACTTATTTGCGTTAAATGGCCTTAGGAGCTGAATGTTATGCCCCATTTGAACTTGTACTTGATGCAGTTACGAGATCCACTCGGGTGCAGCAACTTTGATTGTCTTGTTGCCTCCTTCACTTCTAGGTGGTTCAACTCCCAAAACCTAAGGATAATAAAGTGATCACAAGGCTTTAGTACCTCATTTAGAGGAGGAATAGTTTCAACAGCAAGGAACTAGTTCACCTGATAATTAAGTTCACGTGCACGGGCACAAGTCCTTGCTTAGTCATAACTTGTGAAGGGTTGTCATTGTGGTTGTATCAATGGCAGCGATGTTCTCATCACTCGATCCAACGTCTGAACAGGTCTAGACGCAACATGCCAAGTTTATGGATATAAGTGATAAACATGCCAAGTTCGAGGACCTAAGTGACTTTAACGTGGCATGTCACGTCAGCATCTAGTTTAAACAAATATGGTTTTGGACGAGCCCCAAGTTTCATCACCCGTCGTTTTGCTGGCTTTGAGTGTTTGAGACCCAAGTAATACAACATGTCAAATTTGTGAGTCCTTGATGCATTTTAATCTCTCTGGTTGGCGAGAAAAAAAAATGAAATTTTATGGTCTTCCTCTTCCATATTTTTCTTGTAGTTGGCTCTGATCAGGTGAAAACTTCCAAGACAACACCTATCTATATGACTATACCCAAGTTCAGGTACTTGAGAGAACCGGTACTGGCCCTTCACTTTTAACATTGATGTTTTTTAAGAGCTGATAAGTAATTTGGACGCCAACCCAAAACTTATAGCAGGAATGAAAAAAAATTCTTTTTAGTACCGACTATTTGTTAGAACCGGTACTAAAGGTTGAATTTGTGCAAAGGTTGAATTTGTGCACCGGTTCTTGTTTAAAATCGGTACTAAACATACATGCTAAAAGATTTGATATTTGTAACGGTTGACTTAACTTTTAAAACCGACGTTGATAACCCGATTTTAGAAAACTGGAACAAATGTTAATACGGAAGCCTCGTTGTTCAGCGGTGCTTCAAGTTCACGCCGACGACGGACGCACGTCGTGGTGGGCTGTGTTGGATTTATTATGGGCTTGGCCCATTTAAATTTAATAAATGAACTCTATGGTGTGTCATTGTAGATAATACTAATAGTACTATATTGGAATTCTAAGAGTCGCTGGCTTGACTTATATGGTAGGAATTATTCCACTTAATTTGAGCAGTTAAGAAACGAACAAAGGCGTGCCACACGCGCGCCGCCGCCGGCCAGGCACGGGCGCGGCGCGGTGTGCAGGCGGCGAGCGAGCGAGCTGAGGGGTGGTTGTGTTAATTTTTAGCACTCATTAACCGCGGGAGTTTCAACTCCGGGTTAAAACCTTTCAGATGCTCGTCACTTGAATAGCCGCATGCGAGACCCTTTCCCTTCACCTTCCCTTACGGTGATGAAAGGTTAAAGTGAGAACTCCTGTCGCTTGGGGCGTGTTTGATTGATGAGCTGGAATTTTGCCTGATATAGACATACATCCCAGGTGTCCGATTTTCTATGTCTAGATCAAATTTTGTTGTTTGGCAGACACATCTAGACCAGGATACCAAGCAAACAAGCCCACTTCTTACAGATTTCACATGTATTAAAAAATTACAACACCCAATCATCAAAATAGGAAGAGCTATGAATAAAATGTGCCACAGACTGCAATTCCTAGCTCTTGCGGTTTCTCATGCGAATCATTAGGTTGTCTTCAACAACTTACTCATCATATCTCATATTTTATCTTTTATTTTAAATTTCATTTTATAAACAATGCAAAACAATGTTTTACATTACTATATACACATTCTGTTGGAGGAGACGACTTTAATATATAAATATTATATACTGCCCAATCTAGTGTGGAACTTTCCGTGGGATTTGTTTTGCTCCGTCTCTGCATTTCGTCGTTGTTGAGTAACGAGAAAATTTACCCTTTCAGCAAAGAAAAAAGGGAAGGAAAAAAATGGACGGACGAAGCAAGGGGTCGCAACCAGCGCCGGCCCTGGTGGGGGTCGAGCAGTGCCCCCGACCAGGGCCCCAAGATTATTGGGGCCTCACATCATATACTAAATAATAATATATATATTGTATACGTTTGTCTGCTAGCTCTATAAAATTTTTAAAGGCCTAACTATAAGTCAACAACATGAAAGCAACAAGCAAAGATAATTAGGCATAGCCTATCGATCTTGATTTCTATATTCTAGTAGAAGTACTTCATAGTCTTAGACCCAACCATCTAGACTCTCAGCGTACAACGAGACAACGACGTTTGACGTTTCATCTCTATTTCTCACACAGTTGTAGACAATATATATATATATATATATACTATATTTATGTGTAATAATTATTAGTATAAAGGGCCTCCTTTATAAGTCTTGTACTGGGCCTCTAAAATATCAGGACCGGCACGGGCCGCAACGTGTAAGAACTGTGTTACATTGCATAACAAAATGGCCAACACACATAAAGTAACTGTGTTACATATAACGCCCTCATCGATCAATGTCCCATTTTCTTGAATTGAAAAAAGAACACCACATATTAAAGGCTGTCACATGCATAGATAAATAGATAGATAGATAGATAGACGGTGCCACTCTACCAAATGTGGCGGCGCCACTTCCGATTCAGACCCCGACCTCCGGGAGAGCCGACCGAGCAGGTATCTCTACTTGGTGAACTCGAGCGCCCAGGCGCCGGTGAAGACGTAGGTGGCCCTGCATCCGCCGGAGAAGCCGGCCTCCGCGGCCAGCTCGGTGAACTCCCGCTCCGTCCGCTCCTTGGCGCCCCTGAGGCGGTTCAGCATCACCACGTCCAGGAGCAGCGCGCCCTGCGCAACCTGCGTCGGCTCCGGGCTGGCCGGGAGCACGCACTCCACCACGATCACCTTCCCGTTCGCCGGGAGCGCCCGGTGGCAGTTCTTGAGGATCTTGATGCACTCCTCGTCGCGCCACAGGTGCAGAATCCACTGCACGTTTTTGTTGTTGTGGTTGTTGACAAAAAAAATAGTAAACTATATACGATATATAAGCCGACGAAAGGTACCTTCAGCAAAATTGCGTTTCCGCTCGGAATGTACTCAAACATGCTACCACCAGCATGTTCCACACCTGCATACATACATACAAACGTGTATTTATAGAGATATAGAGACTGAGTGTGATGGGTGGTATGCAGCAAAAGAAATGACTTTTATGTCGCCCGCCCCACCCAGCTGCGACTGCGACTGACCTTGGACCGGCGGCGCCTGCGCGATGACGTGGGGGAGGTCGTAGTTGACGCCTCTCAGGTGCTTGTACTGGGCGGTGACCATCCGCAGCGTGGAGCCGGTGCCGCCGCCGACGTCGACCAGCACGTCGACGCCCTCGAAGCCGCGGTACACCTCGAGAAGCTTGCTGATTACGATCTCCGAGTGACCGGCCATGGCCTGGTTGAAGAGCGTGTTCAACGCCTCGTCCGACCCCAGGTGCTCGAACAGCGGCATGCCGTAGGCCTTCTCGGTCGGCGTCGCCCCTTCCGCCACGGCGTCCTTCATGTAGTACCAGGTCTCCATGAACCCCTTGTTCAGGTTCATCAGCCCGATCGGAGCCCACGAGCCCTGCCCGGTGCCGTTCCGAGCGATGAGCCACTTGCACACCGGCGCCGCCGCGTAGCTCCGGCGGGCCCTCCCGTCTGGCCCCGCCGCCTCCGTCGTGCACCGGACGACGCTGTGCGACGCGAGGAACCGCAGCATGCGGTCCACCGCGGCGGCCGCCTCGGCCGGCCGCGCCCACCGCGCCGCCAGCTCCTCTGGGGTCACGAAGCGCCCGTCGGCCGCGAGGAGGTCGTCGATGAGGCCCAGCTCGATGACCGCCTTCAGTGTCATGGGCACGACGAAGCAGCTCAGGAGCTCCTGCGCGTACATGCACGCCTCGTCGTCGTTGGCCCTGTCATGCTGCAGGGATGCTGCCGTCGTGCAGGCCATCGGTCGATCTCGGGAATGCTAGTTAAGATCGATAGGTAGATGCAGAACACTAGATAGATAATGTCTTGATTAAGCTCGGCTAATTAAGCTCCGTCGTTCAGAACACTAGATGGCTGATTAAGCTCGGCTGGTTGCTTGCTTGCATGCTCTCTTTGCTCAGAGCTAAGCATATTTATATACTACTAGCTAGTAGATCGTAGTTTATTTGTTACTAGAAAACAGTGCAGTCGAAGAGGGCCGGCCGACTGGACAACCGAGTCCATGTTTTGAGCATTATGTGCGACACTGGACACGGCTAACTGTCCGGCTTTGAGGACCGAATGATTGACCGAACTGTCCGGTCTGTGGACAGTTCGTCCATAGACGCGAATGGTCCATGAATAGATCGAATCAGACGGTAACAACTTCAAATTTTTCTAATTATCAACTCATAAGTATAGATAGAAAATGCTTCATTTCACCACGGGCACTCATCACAGTGATTGATGACTAAATCGATGCCTATATATATTATATAATATATATATATATATATATATATATATATATATATATATATATATATATATATATATATATATATATATATATATATATATATATATATATATATATATATATATTGTTGGTAATGGAAGGCTAGGGCTTCCGTCGGGTCGGGCCGGTAGTGTGCGTGTGTCCGCGCGATTGTGGGGCATGTTTATGCATGGGTAAACATGTGTTGTGTTTTGCGTAAACAAAAGGTGCGCACGTGGTGGGGTCGAGTTGGGATGGACGAAGGTGGGCTAGCGTCGTGTTTGCTGGTCGGGTAGTTGGTTCCTACTCGTGTTTATACTAGCATATTTAATGGTTTAGACTTGCATAACATGAGAGCGACAACAAACCTTTCATTGGTTTGTTCAGGTGGGTCCACACACCACCGTGATTAGCGCGCAGACAAAGCTGGAAGTTACCGTATATATCGGAACAGAAGATATGGAGTCGATCGTGCGTGAGAGCTCAAGCGGATTTCAGCATAAAACGTTAACTAAACAGCGTAAATGGGCATGAATTTTAGTGTAAATCATCGATCTATTTCATAACGAAATCATGTATGGAAACAAACAAAAAAATCTGATTTAAATGTTTTATTTCCTCCATAAATATAGGATCTCTCCAATGTCCATGCATCAAGGCTCGTTAGAACCAGTTTATGATATATACTTATACTAATTATGCTACACGGTGACATTATTTATACACTACGGTAGACTGCGTAAAAATCTGTTTTCTACGACATGTGCACAAATTTAGGATGACAATAATGTGAGTAAATGGATCGGCATACGCGAGATTTATAGAACCATGGCAAATGACTTCATTTCTTAGAGCAGTTACCTTTTTCTAAATTTCTATTTTGTTGCGTAAATGTGTGGGTCGTAAATATATCTTATACATATGGCATAAATGGTAGGAATCCAATACACAATGGATTAAGTAAACGAGATAATGCATAAAATCAATAAATCGATTGCGTAAAATATGAATAGAAATATCATAAACAGACATAGATGGAAGCAGAGCCATGAACTAAATATATATCGTAAAAACCTATTGACATTGACATAAATATGTACACAAAATAACATAAAAATAGGACCGCCGAACCGCCGCCTCGCATCTAGGATGTACCACCACTTCGTGTCTAGGGGAGGCTGTCGTCGTCGCTCGCGTCTAGGGAAGTCTGCCATTGCCGCTCCCACCTTGGATGTGTTGGAAACTTATTCTCAAATGCTTCAGCTTGACAGAAGGCAAAAGTACAAGCGTGACGCACGAGCGAGTACAAATCAGCGTGAACAGTACAGGGGTACTGTTCACCTATTTATAGGCACTGGACGCAGCCCGGTCAAAATTACATTTATGTCCTTGACAACTAGTTACAATCATGACACAAATTACTATGGACTGATTGGTCTTTTTCTCTTCAAGTCGGTGCAGCCTTTCGTCTCAAGTCATGTCGCTATGTCGAAGCTCCCTGGATGGTAGCTTCGGCGTGTCTCTTCGCGCTATATTTGCTTATGTACTGATCTTCCGAAGGTGTTTCTTCTTAAAGGACCTTCAGCGACGAAGCAGACCCCCAACAGATAGCATCACAGTCGTACGCGCTCAGGGGTCGACCCTCGCACGTGTGCATCCCGAGATCTGTCGCACCAGCCGCTTTTGCCTCGCCGACGAAGCAGACCCCCAACAGATAGCATCACAGTCGTACGCGCTCAGGGGTCGACCCTCGCACGTGTGCATCCCGAGATCTGTCGCACCAGCCGCTTTTGCCTCGCCGTCATGCACGCCTTAGGGTGCTGTCGTTACTCACGTGCCCCCGAGATCTGTCGTCGCGCTGCCGCAACCGCTCCAACCTCACCGTTGTGCGCACGCCAAGGGATCGTTGTCACGTGCACCTCAGGGAGACGCTGTCGCGCTCGTGCCCCCGGGATCCGCCGCCGCGGCCGCTCCCACCTCATCGTCGCGCGCACCTCATGGGGCCACCGCAGCTAGAGATGGCAATGGGTAAAAACCCGCTGGGTATTACTTGCCCAAACCCGTACCCGCGAAGAAAAAATACGCCCACTAAAAAACCCACACCCATGACGGGTATAAAATTTTGCACAAACCCGTACCCATGCGGGTTTTGGGTACCCAACGGGTTTCCCATACCCACTAACATCAACACAAAAAATAATTCATCATGTAAATGATAGTCAATGTATTAATAAGCCAGAATAAAAGGAACAAGTGATAACTAATTTTAGCTTAAACTTTGTTAGATGGAGTTTATTTCAATTAGAACATATTCAATTAATAATATTATGAGATATATTTATAAGATATGTTGATTTTAAGACGGGTTTTAAAAACCCATGGGTTTGCGGGTATGGGTAGTGGAAGAACAAACCCATACCCACGTACCCGTTGGGTTTCCATTTGAACCCATTAATAAACCCATGGGTACAGAAATTGACCCAAACTCGTACCCTAATAGAGCAAAAACCCACCGAGTTTCGGGTAGCGGGTACCCATTGCCATCTCTAACCGCAGCGTGCGTGCCCTCGGGACCCGATGCCGTCGCCGCTCCCACCTCGTCGTCGTGCGCGCCTCAAGGGGGCCATCGCCGCGTGCTGTCCTCAGAGATCCACCGCCGCGAGCATGTCCCCCGGATCTGCCGTCGCGCGCTTGCTCCCAGGATCTGCTGCCGCGCGCGCCTCTCAAGGGTGGGGGCGTAACTGTCAGCGTCGCTAAAACTGAACCCTAGCGATCTGGAGCTTCTTTTATAGACGCTTTGGACCTGGTGCGGCTGAACCGGTTGACAACATCGGGTCAGGGCTTCCACCAGCTATTGGAAGCCCATGGCTACATATACATATACTATATATATGTTTTTAACTCTAAATATGTTTTTTTGAGTTCGTTAGGTGCCAAAACATTTATAGGAATTTTTCTGGATTTTTTGTAAGCATCTATAATATTTTGAGCGCGAAATATGGATTTCTAAGCTTTTCCGAATTTTATAAATTGTTAATTCCGAATTTGAACCGAATTTCAATCTCGTCTGAACCCCAACTATATATATATATACACGACTTCTCCTCGTCGAGCCCATTCCAGAGCACGAAATGGTTTCCCCATATTCAATTCCCAACTCCCGGAATTGCTCGCCGAAGTTCGGAAGCGGTTTCAACTCCGGCCAGCAATTACTCTCAATCTGTGCATCGTCTGCAGGATCCGAGGGTACCGCTGCATTCAACCCGTCAAGGGCTTCGTCTCGGTGCGTCCGGTTCATCGATCGGACCTCCAAATCTACGTCAAACGACGATTTACTCCTCAGCTCCGGTGAGAGTCTTCTTCCCCGGTGAGAAACATCCATTGTTGCACCTAGAGTTTCGTCGTTTGTTCCTTTTCCAGTCTGTGCATGGGCTCCCTCTCCCTCCCCTCACTTCCTCTGGCATGCAACAGAAAACATATTTTATACACGGTGTACCGCAATGCACAAATACCTTTACCTTGTACTATAATTAGTCTCAGTATATAATCATAAATTGGTTCTAATCAGGCTAGATGTATGACCTTTGGAGAGATCCTATATCTATAGAGAAAATTAAGCATTTAAATTAGATTTATTTGTTTCCATGTATGTGAGAGCACCTAGAGGGGGGGTGAATAGGTGATTCTGTAAAAAACTTGAAACTTAAAGCCACAAACTTGATTAATTGTTAGCACAATGAAATCAAGTGGCTAAGGAGAGCTCTTGTGAACCACAATTGACACAGTGAGAACAAGCACAAGAGACACAGAGATTTATCCCGTGGTTCGGCCAAGTACAACACTTGCCTAGTCCACGTTGTGGCGTCCCAATGGACGAGAGTTGCACTCAACTCCTTTCAAGTGATCCAATGATCAACTTGAATACCACGGTGTTCTTTTTCCTTTACTCTTTCCCGTTTGCGAGGAATCTCCACAACTTGGAGCCTCTCGCCCTTACAATGAGATGATCACAAAGAAGCACAGATGTAAGAGTGGGAAGAGCAACACACACAAGCCTCAAAGCACGAGCACAAACACGCACACAAGTCACAACTTGAGCTCTAAGATCACACACGGAGTTCTCAACTCAAGAGGAGCTCAAATTGCTATCACAACGAATCAAATGCGCTAGAGAGATGTCTTGGTGCTAAGAGATGATCAAAGAATGCTTGGTGTACTCCTTCATGCGCCTAGGGGTCCCTTTTATAGCCCCAAGACAGCTAGGAGCCGTTGAGAGCAATCCAGGAAGGCAATTCTTGCCTTCTGTCGACTGGTGCACCGGACAGTCCGGTGCACCACCGGACACTGTCTGGTGCAGATTGCTTTCCTATTCTGGCGCAGCCGACCGTTGACGATTTGGAGTCGTTGGCGTACCAGACACTGTCCGGTGCACACCGGATAGTCCGGTGCCCCCATCAGACCGTTGGCCTGGCCAAGCGTGTGCGGCCGACCGTTGGCTCACCGGACAGTCCGGTGATTTTTAGTCGTACGCTGTTGACCTGATTCCCGAGAGCGGCGACTTCGCCGCAGCCGACTCACCGGACAGTCCGGTGCACCACCGGAAAGTCCGGTGATTTATATCCGTACGCCGCCGTCGAGACCCGAGAGCAGGCAGTTCACCAAACGCCAGTCTGGCGCACCGAACACTGTCCGGTGCACTACCGGACACTGTCCGGTGCACCACCGGACAGTCCGGTGCACGCAGACTGAACAGCAGTTGGCTGTACACAGCCACCTCTCTTTCCTTTTGTCTTTTCTCTAATTCTAGCACTTAGACAAATATGTTAGTACACAAAAACCAATGTACTAAGTCTAGAATCATACCTTTGTATTGATTTGCACTTTGTCCACCATTTGGCATAGTTTAACACATAACCATTTGTGTTGGACACTTAATCACCAAAATACTTAGAAATGGCCCAAGGGCACATTTCCCTTTCAATCTCCCCCTTTTTGGTGATTTATGCCAACACAACAAAAAGCAACATATAGAAGTGCAACATCAATGCAAATGAGAGCAAGAATTTGTTTTGATTCAAATTTGGCATATTTGGATCATTCTTTGCCACCACTTGGTTTGTTTTTGCAAAACAAACGCAATTTCCTATCTCTAAGTCAAATTCACTTGTTGAGGCATAGAGAGAGGTATTCCAAGAGAAATCGATCAAAGATTAAAAAACTCCCCCTTTTTCCCATAATCAAACATTCTCCCCACAAGAGACCAATTTTTGACAATAAGAGACCATAAGAGTATTTTGACAAAACAAAAACTCTAACTCTATTATTTTCAAGATTCGCAAGTGGTAGCTGATCCATTTATTGCTTTGGCTTTAACTTCTCCCCCTTTGGCATCAAGCACCAAAACGGGATCATATTTGGCCCTTTAACCCCATTGCCTCACCAAAATCTTCAATTAAGAGTAAAGGGCAATAAGAGTATGGAGATGAACTTGGAGTAAATTACCCTCTCATCGGAGTGCAGTGGAAGTCTTTCATGGTCCAAGTCCACCTTTCCCTTTCAATATATCTTTGAGACTAATTTTAAGAAAACTCAAGCACATGGTTAGTCTCAAAGGATCAAGTTTTAGCACATCTCTCCCTAAATATGTGCATCACTCACACATGGACTTTTGAGATCCGGGGATTGCGTTGTACAACTTGATCACCATAATTAAGCAAGAAAATGCATAAAGGAACATGATCAAAAGGCATAAAACACATGTATGCTATAAATCAATCCAAGTTCCACAAATCTAAGACATTTAGCTCACTATGCAGCCTGCAAAAGGTCTTCTCATCTAAAGGCTTGGTAAAGATATCGGCTAGCTGGTTCTCGGTGCTAACATAAAACACTTCGATATCTCCCTTTTGCTGGTGGTCTCTCAAAAAGTGATGCCGGATGTCTATGTGCTTTGTGCGGCTGTGTTCAATAGGATTATCTGCCATGCAGATTGCACTCTCATTGTCACATAGGAGTGGGACTTTGCTCAGATTGTAGCCAAAGTCTTTGAGGGTTTGCCTCATCCAAAGTAGTTGTGTGCAACACTGTCCTGCGGCAACATACTCGGCCTCAGCGGTGGATAGGGCAACGGAAGTTTGTTTCTTAGAACTCCAAGACACCAGGGACCTTCCTAAGAATTGGCATGTCCCTGATGTACTCTTCCTATCAACCTTACATCCAGCATAATTGGAGTCTGAATATCCAATTAAGTCAAAGGTAGACCCATTTGGATACCAGATCCCGAAGCAAGGCGTAGCGACTAAATATCTAATAATTCGCTTCACGACCACTAAGTGACACTCCCTTGGATCGGATTGAAATCTAGCACACATGCATACACTAAGCATAATATCTGGTCTACTAGCACATAGGTAAAGCAAGGAACCTATCATAGACCGGTATGCTTTTTGATCAACAGACTTACCTCCTTTGTTGAGGTAGACGTGTCTGTCAGTTCCCATTGGAGTCTTTGCGGGCTTGGCGTCCTTCATCCCAAACCGCTTGATCAAGTCTTGCGTGTACTTCGTTTGGGAGATGAAAGTGCCGTCCTTGAGTTGCTTCACTTGGAACCCAAGGAAGTAGTTCAACTCGCCCATCATCGACATTTCAAACTTTTGAGTCATCACCCTGCTAAATTCTTCACAAGACTTTTGGTTAGTAGAACCAAATATTATGTCATCGACATAAATTTGGCGTACAAATAAGTCACCATCACAAGTCTTAGTAAATAAAGTTGGATCGGCTTTCCCAACCTTGAAAGCATTAGCAATTAAAAAGTCTCTAAGGCATTCATACCATGCTCTTGGGGCTTGCTTAAGTCCATAGAGCGCCTTAGAGAGCTTACACACGTGGTCGGGGTACCGTTCATCCTCAAAGCCAGAGGTTGCTCTACGTACACCTCCTTCTTGATTGGCCCGTTGAGGAAAGCGCTCTTCACATCCATTTGGAACAACCTGAAAGAATGGTGAGCGGCATAGGCTAACAATATGCGAATTGACTCTAGCCTAGCCACAGGAGCAAAAGTCTCCTCAAAGTCCAAACCTGCGACTTGGGCATAACCTTTTGCCACAAGTCGTACCTTGTTCCTTGTCACCACCCCGTGCTCGTCCTGTTTGTTGCGGAACACCCACTTGGTTCCCACAACGTTTTGCTTGGGACGTGGCACCACTGTCCAAACTTCATTTCTCTTGAAATTGTTGAGCTCCTCCTGCATGGCCAACACCCAGTCCGGATCTAGCAAGGCCTCTTCTACCCTAAAAGGCTCAATAGAAGAGACAAAAGAGTAATGCTCACAAAAATTAACTAATCTGGAGCGAGTAGTTACTCTCTTGCTAATATCACCCAATATCTGGTCGACGGGATGATTCCTTTGAATCGTCGCTCGAACTTGAGTTGGAGGAGCTTGAGGTGCTTCTTCCTCCATAACACTATCATCTTGTGCTCCCCCTTGATCACACGCCTCTTCTTGATGAACCTGTTCATCGTCTTGAGTTGGGGGTTGCACCATTGTTGAGGAAGAAGGTTGATCTTGCTCTTGGTGTTCCTGTGGTCGCATATCTCTAATCGCCATGGTGCGAATTGCGTCCGTTGGAACATCATATTCATCTACATCATTAGGATCAACTTGCTCTCTTGGAGAGCCATTAGTCTCATCAAATACAACGTCGCTAGAGACTTCAACCAAACCTGATGATTTGTTGAAGACTCTATACGCCTTTGTATTTGAGTCATAACCTAACAAAACCCTTCTACAGCTTTGGGAGCAAACTTGAAATTCCTACCTTTCTTCACTAGAATGTAGCATTTACTCCCAAATACACGAACGTATGAAACATTGGGTTTGTTACCAGTTAGAAGCTCATATGAAGTCTTCTTGAGGAGGCGATGAAAGTAGACCCGGTTTATGGCGTGGCAAGCCGTGTTCACGGCTTCCGAACAAAACCGCTCGGGCGTCTTGAACTCTCCAAGCATCGTCCTTGGCATGTCTATGAGTGTCCTGTTCTTCCTCTCTACCGCAACGTTTTGCTGTGGTGTGTAGGGAGCGGAGAACTTGTGCTTGATTCCTTCCTCCTCAAGGTATTCCTCCACTTGAAGGTTCTTGAACTCGGACCCGTTGTCGCTCCTTATCTTTTTGACTTTGAGCTCAAACTCATTTTGAGCTTTCCTTAGGAAGCGCTTGAGGGTCCCTTGGGTTTCTGTTTTATCCTGCAAAAAGAATACCCAAGTGAAGCGGGAAAAATCATCAAATATAACAAGACCATACTTACTTCCTCCTATACTTAGGTAGGCGACGGGTCCGAAGAGGTCCATATGAAGTAACTCCAGAGGTCTTGATGTGGTCATTACGTTCTTGCTGTGATGAGCACTTCCCACCTGTTTACCTGCTTGACAAGCTGCACAAGGTCTATCTTTTTCGAAAGTCACATTTGTTAGTCCTAACACATGTTCTCCCTTTAGAAGTTTGTGAAGGTTCTTCATCCCCACATGTGCTAGACGGCGATGCCACAGCCAGCCCATGCTAGTCTTAGCCATTAAACATGCATCTAGACCAGCCTCCTCCTTTGCAAAATCAACTAAATAGAGTTTGTCGTCTAGTACACCTTTAAAAGCTAATGAACCATCACTCCTTCTAAAGACAGACACGTCTACATTTGTAAATAAGCAATTATACCCCATATTACATAATTGACTAATAGACAACAAGTTATATCCGAGTGATTCTACTAAAAACACATTAGAAATGGAGTGCTCGGATGAAAACGCTATTTTTCCTAGTCCTTCAACCTTGCCTTGGTTCCCATCACCGAATATGATTGAATCTTGGGAGTCCTTGTTCTTGACGTAGGAGGTGAACATATTCTTCTCCCCCGTCATGTGGTTTGTGCATCCGCTGTCGATAATCCAGCTTGAGCCCCCGGATGCATAAACCTGCAAGGCAAATTTAGGCTTGGGTCTTTGGTACCCAACTCTTGTTGGGTCCTACAAGGTTAGTGACAATAGCCTTAGGGACCCAAATGCAAGTTTTATCTCCCTTGCATTTTGCCCCTAATTTCCTAGCAAACACTTTCTTATCCTTTCTACAATTTGCAAAGGAAGCATTGCAAGCATGCTAAATTGTAGAAGGTTCATTACTTGCTTTCCTAGGTACATGAACAACATTTCTCCTAGGCATATGATGAATAACATTTTTTCTAGGCATATCATGCACAATAGAGGAACTAGAAGCAGGCATAGCATATGAATCATAAGAATAATTCCTATAAGCATTTCTAGAGAATTTTCTATCACTATAAATGAAAACATGATTCTTTTGAACACTATTAGCCATAGGGGCCTTCCCTTTCTCCTTGGCGGAGATGGGAGCCTTATGACTTGTTAAGTTCTTTGCTTCCCTCTTAAAGCCAAGCCCATCCTTAATTGAGGGGTGTCTACCAACAGTGTAGGCATCCCTTGCAAATTCTAGTTTATCAAATTCATTTTTGCTAGTCTTAAGTTGGGCATTAAGACTAGCCACTTCACCATTTAGTTTGCAATAGAAGTAAGGTGTTCAACACATGCATCAACATTAAAGTCCTTACACCTATTGCAAATCACTACATGTTCTACACAAGAACTAGATTTACTTGCTACTTCTAGCTTAGCATTTAAATCATCATTAACACTTTTTAAACTATAAATAGTCTCATGGCAAGTAGATAATTCACAAGAAAGCATTTCATTCCTTTTAACTTCTAAAGCAAGAGATTTTTGGACATCTACAAATTTATCATGCTCTTCATACAAAAGATCCTCTTGCTTTTCTAACAATCTATTCTTGTCATTCAAAGCATCAATTAATTCATTGATTTTATCAATTTTAGTTCTATCTAAACCTTTGAATAAACTTGCATAGTCTATTTCATCATCGCTAGATTCATCATCACTTGAAGAAGCATATGTAATAGTATTCCTAGTGCATACCTTCTTTTCCTTTGCCATGAGGCAGGTGTGATGCTCGTTGGGGAAGAGGGATGATTTGTTGAAGGTCGAGGCGGCAAGTCCTTCGTCGTCGGATGAAGATCAATCCGAGTCCCACTCTTTTCCAAGTGTGCCTCGCCCTTCGCTTTCTTGTAAGTTTTCTTCTTTTCCCTCTTCTTTTCTTGATCCTGGTCACTATCATTATCAGGACAGTTAGCAATAAAGTGACCAACCTTACCACACTTGAAGCAGGAGCGCTTCCCCTTCGTCTTGCTCTTGTTGGGATGCTCCTTGCGACCTTTGAGCGCCGTCTTGAAGCACTTGATGATGAGGGTCATTTCATCTTCATTCGGCTCGGTCGCCTCAACTTTAGCCACCTTGCTAGGTAGCGCCTCTCTGCTACTTGTTGCTTTTAGAGCAATGGTTTGAGGCTCGTGGATTGGGCCATTTAACGCCTCATCAACATATCTCGCCTCCTTGATCATCATTTGTCCGCTTACGAACTTTCCAAGTATCTCCTCGGGCGTCATCTTGTTGTACCTAGGATTTTCACGAATAGAGTTTACAAGATGTGGATCAAGAATGGTGAAGGACCTTAGCATAAGCCTGACGACGTCGTGGTCCGTCCATCTCGTGCTTCCATAGCTCCTTATTTTGTTGACCAGAGTTTTGAGCCTGTTGTAAGTTTGAGTTGGCTCCTCCCCTCTAATCATCGCGAACCTTCCTAGTTCGCCTTCCACCAACTCCATCTTGGTGAGCATGGTGACGTCGTTCCTCTCATGCGAGATCTTGAGGGTGTCCCAGATTTGCTTGGTGTTATCCAAGCCGCTCACCTTATGATATTCTTCCCTGCATAATGATGCTAACAACACAGTAGTAGCTTGTGCATTTTTGTGAATTTGTTCATTGATAAATATGGGACTATCCGTACTATCAAATTGCATTCCATTTTCTACTATCTCCCATATGCTTGGATGGAGAGAGAACAAGTGACTATGCATTTTGTGACTCCAAAATCCATAGTCCTCTCCATCAAAGTGAGGAGGTTTACCAAGTGGAATGGAAAGTAAATGAGCATTGGAACTTTGCGGAATACGAGAATAATCGAAAGAAAAGTTCGAGTTAACCGTTTTCTTTTTCTCCTCGTATTTGTCGTCCTTTTGGGAAGAGAAAGACTCGTCGCTGTCGTAGTAGACTATCTTCTTGATCCGCCTCTTCTTCTTCCCGTCCTTCTTCTTTTGGCTCAAGCCGGAGTCAGTGGCTTTGTCGTCCCTCAGCTCATTGAAGATGGACTCCTTCTCCTTATCGTTGACCACCATCCTCTTTCCCTTAGGATCCATCTCTTCGGGCGATTAGTCCCTTTCGTGAAGAGAACGGCTCTGATACCAATTGAGAGCACCTAGAGGGGGGTGAATAGGTGATCCTGTAAAAACTTGAAACTTAAAGCCACAAACTTGATTATTTGTTAGCACAATGAAATCAAGTGGCTAAGGAGAGCTCTTGTGAACCATAATTGACACAGTGAGAACAAGCACAAGAGACACAGAGATTTATCCCGTGGTTCGGCCAAGTACAACACTTGCCTAGTCCACGTTGTGGCGTCCCAATGGACGAGAGTTGCACTCAACTCCTTTCAAGTGATCCAATGATCAACTTGAATACCACAGTGTTCTTTTTCCTTTACTCTTTCCCGTTTGCGAGGAATCTCCACAACTTGGAGCCTCTCGCCCTTACAATGAGATGATCACAAAGAAGCACAGATGTAAGAGTGGGAAGAGCAACAAACACAAGCCTCAAAGCACGAGCACGAACACGCACACAAGTCACAACTTGAGCTCTAAGATCACACACGGAGTTCTCAACTCAAGAGGAGCTCAAATTGCTATCACAACGAATCAAATGCGCTAGAGAGATGTCTTGGTGCTAAGAGATGATCAAAGAATGCTTGGTGTACTCCTTCATGCGCCTAGGGGTCCCTTTTATAGCCCCAAGGCAGCTAGGAGCCGTTGAGAGCAATCCAGGAAGGCAATTCTTGCCTTCTGTCGACTGGTGCACCGGACAGTCCGGTGCACCACCGGACACTGTCTGGTGCAGATTGCTTTCCTATTCTGGCGCAGCCGACCGTTGATGATTTGGAGTCGTTGGCAAACCGGACACTGTCCGGTGCACACCGGACAGTCCGGTGCCCCCATCAGACCGTTGGCCTGGCCACGCGTCACGCGCGGATTGCGCGGCCGACCGTTGGCTCACCGGACAATCCGGTGATTTTTAGCCGTACGATGTTGACTTGATTCCCGAGAGCGGCCACTTCGCCGCAGCCGACTCACCGGACAGTCCGGTGCACACCGGACAGTCCGGTGATTTATATCCGTACGCCGCTGTCGAGACCCGAGAGCAGACAGTTCACCAGACGCCAGTCTGGCGCACCGGACACTGTCCGGTGCACCACCGGACAGTCCGGTGCACGCAGACTGAACAGCAGTTGGTTGTACACAGCCACCTCTCTTTCCTTTTGTCTTTTCTCTGATTCTAGCACTTAGACAAATATGTTAGTACACAAAAACCAATGTACTAAGTCTAGAATCATACATTTGTATTGATTTGCACTTTGTCCACCATTTGGCATAGTTTAACACATAACCATTTGTGTTGGATATTTAATCACCAAAATACTTAGAAATGGCCCAAGGGCACATTTCCCTTTCAGTATGCCAATCCATTTCATTTCGACGTAAATTCTTGCCATCCTAAATTTTTAAGCATGCATTACGAAACATATTCTTAAGCGGTGTACCACTTTGCATAAATATTTATATCGTGTAACATAATTATTATCAGTATATGTCATAGATTGGTTCCAACGATCCTAGCTACATGGTTATTCTAGAGATCCTGCTTTTATGAATGAAATAAAGCATTTAAATCAGATTTTTATTTCCATGCTTGTCTATCTATTTCCTTTCGACGCATATTCTTGTTATCCTAAATCTGTGCGCATACAGCAGAAAACATATTTTTACTCGGTGTACCACAATGCATAAATATCGAAACCGTGTAGCATAATTAGTATCAGTATATGTCATAAACTGGTTCCAACGAGCATATCTGCATTGTTGTTGGAGAGACCCTATATTTATGGGGAAATAAAACATTTAAATCATTTTTTTTATTTCCATGCATGTGAATCTATTTCCTCTCAAAGCACATTCTTGTCATCGTAAATTTCTGCACACGCAGTAGGAAACTGATTTTTACGTAACGTCACCTTGTAACATAATTACTATTAGTATATATTGCATCAGGAAACTGGTTTTCTACGTAGCGTACCTTATTGCATAAATACATACACCCTGTAGCATAATTACTATCAGTGTATAACATAAAATGTTTTAACGAGCGTAGCTGCGTGGCTGTTATAGATATCTTATATTTATGGACGGAATAAAGTATTCAAATCAGTTTTTTTGTTTACATGCATGCAGCAGTTAACAGATAGGCTTCCTAAATTTTTGGTCATACAAATAGAAACAAGCAAGGAATGAGACGCATGTAGGAGGAGGACTAGCGAAGGCTGGTCCGATGGTGCGGCGGGGGTGGCTAGAGCTTTCTATAACTGTTGGAAGTTCTGGTCTCTCAATATCGCCTCATAAATTCATACGGTTTTAGTCACAACTCCACGAGTATCTCACCCATAGCTGGATGAAGAACAAGAGGGCAGGTTTGAATTGTGCGGTGACTTCGGCTGCAACTTAAAAGGCAAAGTTCGTTCAAATTCAACGGTTCATTCAGAGTCACAAAAAAAGTCGTACACGTGGAGGCCGAGGTAAGACAAAGAAAATAGCAGGTTTACACTCGTTACATGACTGCTGGTGCCATGAGCAGTAGAAAACAGGAAATGAAACTGACCTTGCGAGCTGCAACTGCGACCAACTGGTGGCAAAAGCCAAGAAGGCTACGTGGTCAGGTACTCTCAGGTGCCAAACTCGATCTGCGTGTTGTTCACTTCTGCCAGCTGTGCTCTGGCGCATCGGGTGTTTACGTGGTGCAAATTATTCGGGGTTTATATGTAGTACTTCCTCCATTTAAATTTATAATTTGTTTTTTTAATATAACTTTATTTAGGACTCCATTGGATCGGATCGGAGGGTAGGCGTTGAATTTTTGGAGGATTCGTGTTCCCATGGATATTTTTCCTATCTAGAGCTTTGGTTCACGGGAAAATAGAAGGAATGATTCAATAGGATTTCAATCTTGTAATTCAATTCCATAGGAAAGTAGAAAAAGAGACCAGACTTCATGGAAGTTTTCTTTTTATTTTTATATAAAAAAGACTATTGGACTAACTGCTTTGATTCCTTTCCTATGGCGCTACCAAAGATCTTTCGATAGATTCCTGTGTTTTAAGTTTCCATGGGATTGAAAAAATCGAACACCTCAATTCCTGTGTTTTTTCTACCCTATGTTCCAAAGAGCCCTTACCGTGTAAATCTCGAGCCTGAATATTCAGGTTCATACATATTACTCCCTCCTTTCAAATTTATAGTTTTTTTAATTTTTAATATAACTTTATGAGATGTCTAAGTGTATATTAAAAGCTATGTATCTAGCAAATAAGAGATCTTCTTAAGTTCACTTAGTTGGGAATGTATCTCGTACAAACCAATCCTCCATGCAACCATGTAAACTTCTAATCTGAACCACATGATGTTGATCCAAGGGACGCAGGGGCGTGGATAATTTTACACTTAACCGCCCGCTGCTAATCACACTTTTTCAAATCCCCCTCTCACTCCTCCGCATGTCCCCTTGGATTAACATCATGTGGTTCAGATTAGAAGTTTGCACGGTTACACGGAGGGATTGGTTTGCACCAGATACGTTCCCCACTTAGTAAGGGTGGATTCAAAATTATGGTAAATTAGAAAAACACTGAATTGCGCTAAGTTCATGGTCACGATCATCATCTCAATCTATCCTAGCCTATCTCATCATCATCATATAGACCATGCTTAATCAAACTCATTGCTAGCATCGATCTGGACGCCAAACACTAGAACGAACCACCTGACGGTGCTCTCTGCAACGGCGCGGATGGTCCGCGGCATAGGGTTGGCCGGTCTGCGACCTAGACGTAGAAGCAGCTCCTTCTATGCGTACTCCGGACGGTCCGCGCCTGGGCTCGAACGGTCCGTGATGGCGCAGAGGGTCGTCTTCTTCACAGCAGACCTAGATCTCGCCTCCCGTGAGGGACCCCATCGAGGAGGAGATATCCTAGGATGTGTCTTGACGTCGGTATGCCACCCAAGACGCTTATAGTCGACATAGAGCTAACGAGAGGTGAAGATTTAAGGTAGAAGAAGGCTAAAGTAGGGATACTCCTGATGCGTAAGGTAAAAATGATAAGTACAATTGATTGAATCGATTGTGCGGGTTCAATCGACGTAATCCTTCATCTATATAAAGGGAGGAGGTCTAACCCCGTTACAAGTCGGTTCCCAAGTTAATCCTGTAGGTTTTGCTAACGAATTCCGATAGGAATTCGGAACCCTAACTGATTCTGCACACGCGCGGACCGTCCGTGTTGCCACCGCAGACCGTCCGATGGCACTTTTAGTTAGGACTGGGCAAAAAAACGAGACCGAAAACCGAACACGATTAAACCGGAACTGAAACCGATCAGACCGAAATATCGGTTCTCGTTTGTAAATTCGGTTCCTGTTTGCTATAAACCGATATTTAGTCCGGTTCTTCGGTTTCATACCTCGTTTACCCGATCAGACCGATATTCAGCATTTCATTTTCAGCCCATATTCGCTGACGGCCCATGTCTCCAGTTCTTAACCGAAACAAACCCTATCAAGCTAATCGGCTATCCCAGTATCCAGCCAAACAAGGCGGCAGCGCGGGCTCGCGGGACGGCGGGTCTGCGGCAGGCGGCGGCGCGGCGCAGCCCCTTGCTCGGCGAGCGCGCACTACCCCGAGCGCCCCCCGGAGCCACTAGCCCACTACCCCAAGCGGCGAGCGCGCCCTCCCCTAGTCCCCTGCTCGGCTGTTGGTTGCTGCCTTGCTGGAGGCTGCTGGTTGCTACCTTGCTGGAGACTGTCCCCCGGAGCCCCCGACGAGGCGACGACGACGGCCGAGGCGTCGAGCCACGACAGACATCTGGTATCCAAGTCTTTCTGAGACCTTGTTTTGGGCTTTGGCCATATGTTGTTTAGCTGCCAGTCCTAGCATGTGTCATTAGAGTCTTAGAGTTGCAGATATGAAGTACTAGCTCTATTTCTCTGTTTGTTTTTAGACTGATTGGATATGCTCTACTCTGTTAAATAGATGGTAATTTTTCTTTAGAATTGGTACCCTAAACCTTGTTAGTCTCACTTTGTACTGTGTCTATTTTTAGCTTACCAGTATTGTCTGTGTCCTGTAGTGGAGTCTTCCTCCGCTCGCTCGACGTCAGCTGCTCGGGAACTCGGCCTCTCCAACGCTCAAAGTCACCACTCCCCAGCTCGCAACGGAGTCCTTTGAGTCTTGTAATTGCAACGTAAGTATGCTCTTATCCCTAGATTTTCTTAGTTGTGAAACTAGGTGTACTCATGTTTTTCCTTCGTCAAATCTATTCTATTTGTTGCCCCAAGGCCCCAATACAGACTATTTGAGTGATTTGTATTACTATTCAATTATGTAGATGTCCTCTGAACCTGATGATGAGATTGAGGCAAGAACTGAAACTGAAAATGCAGAGGTGGATGGTGCAGTGGTAAGGGTTGATGAGAATGTGGATAACTGAAAGGGAAATAGGGTCAAACCTTTTTCTAAATGATTTTGGTGGTTGAATTGCCCAACACAAATAATTGGACTAACTAGTTTGATCTAGATTATAAGTTCTATAGGTGTCAAAGGTTCAACACAAACCAATAAAAAGTCCAAGAAAGGGTTCAAATAAAAAGAGCAAAATACAACTGAAGGCAACCCTGGTCTGGCGCACCGGACTGTCCGGTGTGCCACTGGACAGTGTCCAGTGCACCAGGGAGATCAACTCCGAACTTGCCACCTTCGGGTTTCTGGAATTGCCCTCCGCTATAATTCACCGGATTGTCCGGTGTAGCACCGGACTGTCCGGTGTGCCAAGCGGAGTAATGGCTACAACGCCAACGATTGACTGCAAAAGTGAACAGTGAACAGTGCGAACTGCGCGCACAGAGTCAGAGCAGGCGCCAGATGGCGCACCGGATAGTTAACAGGACCTGTCCGGTGCACCACCGGACTGTCTGGTGACCCCACATGTCAGAGCTCCAACGGTCGAACCCTAACGGTTGGGTGACGTGGCTGGCGTACCGAACTGTCCAGTGCGCCCTTCGACAGCAGCCTTTTCCAACGGCCACTTTGGTGGTTGGGGCTATAAATACCCCCAACCACCAACACTTCAAGGCATCCAAGTGCATTCAATACAAGACACAAATAGAGTGAATCAAAATCTCTCCAAGTCTCAATTCCACTCAAAGCAATAGTGACTAGAAGAGAGAGTTTTGTCGTGTTCTTTTGAGCCCTTGCGCTTGGATCGCTTTTCTTCTTCCCCATTTCTTGTTCCCAAGTCATTTGTAATCAAAGCAAGAGACACCAATTGTGTGGTGGTCCTTGTGGGGACTAAGTGTCCCAATTGATTGAGAAGAAAAGCTCACTCGGTCTAGGTGATCGTTTGAGAGAGGGGAAGGTTGAAAGAGACCCGGTCTCTGTGACCACCTTAATAGGGAGTAGGTTTGCAAGAACCGAACCTCGGTAAAACAAATCATCGTGTCACTCTCGCTATTTGCTTGTGATTTGTTTTTCGCCCTCTCTTTCGGACTCGATTATATTTCTAACGCTAACCCCGACTTGTAGTTGTCCTTAAACTTTATAAATTTCAGATTTGCCTATTCACCCCCCTCTAGGCGACTTTCAATTGGTATCAGAGCCTAGTACTTCATTAGAGCCTAACCGCTCGAAGTGATGTCGGGAGCATCCGCCATGAGGGAGATCGGGACCGGCAGCGACAAATCCGCAAGCTCGGGGAGAATACATTCGAGTGAGTCCGCACACAAGCACAAGGAGGAATCCTCTTCCTCCATCAAGTCCCAACGGAAATGTGACAAGAAGAAGATGAAGAAGGTGGTCTACTATGAGACCGACTCTTCGTCACCTTCCACCTCCGGCTCCGAATCAGCATCCACCACTTCTAAGCGCCATGAGCGCAAGAAGTATAGTAAGATGCCCCTTCGCTATCCTCGTATTTCAAAACGCGCTCCATTACTTTCCGTCCCATTAGGCAAACCACCGATGTTTGAAGGTGAAGATTATTCTATGTGGAGTGATAAAATGAGGCATCACCTAACCTCACTCCACAAAAGCATATGGGATATTGTTGAATATGGAGCGCAGGTACCAAAGAAAGGGGACAAGGATTATGATTCGGAGGAGGTCGAACAAATCCGGCACTTCAACTCCCAAGCCACTACTATACTCCTCGCCTCTCTAAGTCGAGAGGAGTATAATGAGGTGCAAGGGTTGAAGAGTGCCAAAGAAATTTGGGACATGCTCAAGACCGCGCACGAAGGAGATGAGGTGACCAAGATCACCAAGCGGGAAATGATCGAGGGGGAGCTCAGTCGGTTCATGCTCAACCAAGGAGAGGAGCCACAAGTTATGTACAACCGGCTCAAGACCTTGGTGAACCAAGTGCGCAACCTCGGGAGAACAAAATGGCATGACCATGAAATGGTCAAGGTTATTCTAAGATCACTCGTTTTTCTTAATCCTACTCAAGTTCAATTAATTCGCGGTGATCCAAGATATAAACTAATGTCTCCCGAGGAAGTGATAGGAAAGTTTGTGAGCTTTTAACTCATGATCAAAGGCTCCAAACAAATTATCGAGCGAGGCGCCACCTCCACACCCGAGGCACAACCCGTCGCCTTCAAAGCGACGGAGGAGAAGAAAGAAGAGTCTACATCGTGTAGGCTTCCCATCGACGCCTCCAAGCTCGACAATGAGGAGATGGCGTTAACCATCAAAAGCTTTCGCCAAATCATCAAGCAAAGGAGGGGGAAAGACTACAAACCCCGCTCCAAGAAAGTTTGCTACAAATGTGGTAAACCCGGTCATTTCATTGCTAAATATCCATTATCAAGTGATAGTGACAGGGGCGACGACAAGAAGGGAAGAAGGAAGGAGAAGAAGAAGTACTACAAGAAGAAGGGCGACGATGCCCATGTTTACCGGGAGTGGGACTCCGACGAGAGCTCCACCGACTCCTCCTCCGACAAGGACGCCGCAAACATCGCCGTCAACAAGGGTCTCCTCTTCCCCAACGTCGGCCACAAGTGCCTCATGGCAAGGGACGGCAAAAAAGAAGGTAAAATCTAGAGCCTCCACTAAATATGCAACATCTAGTGATGATGAGGATAATTTACTTGCCCTTTTTGCCAACCTAAACATGCAACAAAAGGAAAAATTAAATGAGCTAATAGGTGCTATTCATGAGAAGGATGAACTCTTGGATAGCCAATAGGACTTCCTAATTAAAGAAAACAAGAAGCATGTTAAGGTAAAAAAAGCTTATGCTCAGGAAGTATAAAAATGTGAAAAGTTAACTAGTGAGCTAAGTACTTGCCATGATCTTATCTCAAACCTTAGAAATGAAAATGTTAAATTAATTGCTAAGGTTGAGAAGTTAGATGTTTGTGATGATTCAATTGTTAATCTTAGACATTATAATGCTAGTTTAATTGCTAAGATTGACAAGTTGAATGTATCTCTCTAGCCTTAAAATTGAGAATAAAAAACTAATTGCTAACGCTAATGATTTAAATGTTTGCAATGTTTCTATTTCCAATCTTAGAAATGAAAATGCTATGTTACATGCTAAGATTGATGAATTAAATGTTTGCAAACCCTCTACATCTACCGTTGAGCATGTTACTATTTGCACTAGATGTAGAGACATTAATATTGATGCTATTCATGATCACCTAGGCTTAATTAAACAACAAAATGATCACATAGCTCAACTTAGTGCTAAAATCAATGAGCATGACTTAGAAAATGAAAATTTTAAATTTGCTAGAAGCATGCTCTATAGTGGGAGACGCCCTGGCATTAAGGATGGCATTGGCTTCCAAAAGGGAGACAATGTCAAGCTTAATGCCCCTAAGAAATTGTCTATTTTTGTTAAGGGTAAGGCTCCCATGGTTCAGGATAACGAGGGTTACATTTTATACCTTGTCGGTTATCCCGAACACAAAATTAGGAGAATTCATTATAGGAAGTCTCACTCTGGCTCTCATCATGCTTTTATGTATAAGAGCGAGGCATCTAGTTCTAGGCAATCCACTCATGTTAAATTGCCTAAAAAGAAAACTCCTATTACATCAAATGAGCCTA
Organism: Zea mays; assembly: GCF_902167145.1. NCBI lineage: Eukaryota > Viridiplantae > Streptophyta > Magnoliopsida > Poales > Poaceae > Zea > Zea mays. The sequence continues at coordinate 153,245,914 of NC_050104.1, read as the reverse complement.
TTATTTCATTTAAGACTTTTGATGCTTCATATGTTTTAACTAACAAATCAGGCAAAGTAGTTGCCAAATATGTTGGGGCCAAACACAAGGGCTCAAAGACTTGTGTTTGGGTACCCAAGGTGTCTGTTTCTAATGTGAAAGGACCCAAGACCGTTTGGGTACCTAAGAACAAGGCCTAAACTTGTTTTGTAGGTTTATGCATCCGGGGCTCAAGTTGGATCATTGATAGCGGGTGCACAAACCACATGACTGAGGAGAAAAGGATGTTCTCCTCCTATGAGAAAAACCATGATCCCCGAAGAGCTATCACATTCGGGGATGGAAATCAAGGTTTGGTCAAAGGACTTGGTAAAATTGCTATATCATCTGACCATTCTATTTCCAATCTTTTTCTTGTAGATTCTTTATATTACAACTTGTTTTCTGTTTCTCAGTTATGTAAAATGGGCTACAATTGTCTTTTTACGGATATAGGTGTTACTGTCTTTAGAAGAAGTGATGATTCAGTAGCATTTAAGGGAGTGTTAGAGGGTCAGCTATACTTAGTTGATTTTAATAGAGGTGAACTCGATACTTGCTTAATTGCTGAGACTAACATGGGTTGGCTCTGGCATCGCCGACTAGCCCATGTTGGAATGAAGAATCTTCATAAGCTTCTAAAGGGAGAGCACATTTTGCAACTAACAAATGTTCATTTTGAGAAAGACAGGATTTGTAGCGCATGTCAAGCAGGAAAGCAAGTTGGTGTTCATCATCCACACAAGAACATCATGAAACCTGACAGGCCGCTAGAGCTACTCCACATGGATCTATTCGGCCCGATTGCTTACATAAGCATCGGCGGCAGTAAGTACTGTCTAGTTATTGTGGATGATTTGGCGGCATACGGCTATAATTCATTGGACTGTCCAGTGGTGCACCAGACTGTTCGGTGAGCCAACGGCCGCCAGCGCAATCCGCGGGTAACGCGTGGCCCGCGCCAACGGTCGGCAGGGGCACCGGACTGTCCGGTGTGCATCAGATAGTGTCCGGTGCGCCAACTGCCACGAATCTGCAATGGTCGGCTGCGCCAGAATTGGAAGGAGATCGCGCACCGGACATGAACAGTGGTTGTCCGGTGGTGCACCGGACTGTTCGGTGCGCCACCCGACAAAAAGGCAAGGATAGCCTTCCTTGTTAGCCTCCAACGGCTCCTAGCTGCCTTGGGGCTATAAAAGGGACCCCTAGGCGCATGGAGGAGTCACCTAAGCACACTCTAAGCATTCCAAGACTTCTAGTCCTCACTTTCACGCAATTGTTCATCGTTCTTGAGATTGGAGCACTTTTCGAGTTGCAAACTCCCCGCGCGTGTTTTGTGTGCTCGTCTTCTCACTTGTGTGCGTGTTTGCGGTGTGGATTTAATTCTAATGTGTGTTGCTCTTCCCAACCTTACTCTGTGCTTTCTTTATGATCAGTCTTGTAAGGGCGAGAGGCTCCACCTTGTGGAGATTCCTCGCAAATGGGAAGAAAACTATAAGGAAGAATACCGTGGTATTCAAGTTGATCATCGGATCACTTGAAAGGGGTTGAGGGCAACCCTCGTCCATTGGGACGCCACAACGTGGATGTAGGCAAGTGTTATACTTGGCCGAACCACGGGATAAACCACTGTGTCTCTTGTGTTGTCTTTCTCTGTGATTATTGTGATTTGCAAGAGCTCGCTCTATAGCCACTTGGTTCTATTGCACTAACATCTTTATAACCAAGCTTGTGGCTATTTAGTATTGAATTTTTATAGTATCACCTATTCACCCCCCTCTAGGTGCTCTCAATTGGTATCAGAGCCGTTCTCTTCACGTAAGGGACTAATCGCCCGAAGAGATGGATCCTAAGGGAAAGGGGATGGTGGTCAACGATAAGGAGAAGGACTCCTTCTTCAACGAGCCAAGAGATGACAAGCCAACTGACTCTGTCTCGAGTCACAAGAAGAAGGACGGGAAGAAGAAGAGGCGCATCAAAAAGATCGTCTACTACGACAGCGACGAATCTTCTTCTTCACCAAGAGACGACGACGAGAAAAAGAAACCAGTTAATTCAAATTATTCATTTGATTATTCTTGTATTCCTTTCAATTTCAATGCTTATTTGCTTTCAATTCCTCTTGGTAAACCTCCACACTTTGATGGAGAGGACTACGCTTTTTAGAGTCACAAAATGCATAGTCACTTATTTTCTCTCCATCCTAGTATATGGGAGATAGTTGAAAATGGAATGCATTTCGACAGTACCGATAACCCGGTGTTTATCAATGAGCAAATTCATAAGAATGCACAAGCTACCACTGTTTTGTTAGCATCCTTGTGCAGGGACGAGTACAACAAAGTGAGCGGCTTGAACAACGCCAAGCAAATCTGGGACACCATCAAAATATCACATGAGGGAAACAACGCCACCATGATCACCAAAATAGAGTTGGTGGAAGGCGAGCTGGGAAGGTTCGCGATGATCAGGGGAGAGGAACCAACACAAACGTACAACAGGCTCAAGACCCTGGTCAACAAGATTAGGAGCTATGGAAGCACAAGATGGACGGACCACGACGTCGTCTGACTTATGCTCAAGTTTTTTACTATTATTGATCCTCATCTAGTGAACCTCATCCGTGAAAATCCCAGGTACACAAAAATGACGCCCGAGGAGATATTCGGAAAATTTGTAAGCGGGCGCATGATGGTCAAAGAGGAAGATACGTTGATGATGCATTAAATGGCCCAATGCCCATATATGAGCTGCAACCCGTTGCGCTCAAGGCAACAAGCAGCAATGAGGCGCTACCAAGCAAGGTAGCACAAGTTGAGGCTGCCGGGCTCAACGAGAATGAAATGGCGCTCATCATCAAGCGCTTCAAGACCGTTCTTAAAGGACGCAATGAGCACCCCAACAAGAACAAGACAAGGAGAAAGCGCTCCTGCTTCAAATACGGTAAGACTGGTCACTTTATTGCAAACTGTCCCGATAATGATATTGACTAGGGACAAGAAAAGAGCGGGAAGAGGGAGAAGAAGAAGGCCTACAAGAAGGCAAAGGGCGAGGTGCATCTTGGCAAAGAATGGGATTCAGACTGCTCTTCCTCTGACTCCGACGACGAAGGACTTGCTGCCTCAGCCTTCAACAAGTCCTCTCTCTTCCCCAACGAACGCCATACTTGTCTCATGGCAAAGGAGAAAAAGGTAAGCATTCGTGAAATCCCTAAGTATATTACTTCAAGCGATGATGATTCTAGTGATGATGAAGTAAATTATACCGATTTATTTAAGGGTTTAGATAGAGCAAAAGTAGATAAAATTAATGAGTTAATTGATGCTTTAAATGAAAAGGATAGACTTTTAGAAAAGCAAGAGGATATTTTGTATGAAGAGCATGATAAGTTTGTTAGTGTGCAAAAATCTCTTGCTTTAGAGGTTAAAAGGAATGAAATACTATCTTCTGAATTATCTGCTTGTCATGAAACTATGTCTAGCTTAAAGAGTATTAATGATGATTTAAATGCTAAGCTAGAAGTAGCTAATAAATCTAGTTCATGTGTGGAACATGTTGTAATTTGCAATAGATGCAAGGATTTTGATATTAATGCTTGTAATGAACATCTTGCATCCATTACTAAATTAAATGATGAAGTGGCAAGTCTTAATGCTCAACTTAAGACTTGCAAGATAGATTTTGATAAATTAAAGTTTGCTAGGGATGCCTATACAACTGGTAGACACCCCTCAATTAAGGATGGAATTGGCTTTCGAAAGGAAGCCAAGAACTTAACAAGCCAAAGGGCTCCCATTCCCAACAAGGAGAAAGGGAAGACCCCTATGGCTAGTAGTAGTCAAAAGAATCATGCTTTCATGTATAATAGGAAAATTGCTAGTCATAATAGGAGATATGATCATGATGCATGTGATTCACATGCTACGCTTGCTTCAAGTTCTAATTTTAATGGTAGGCCTAGGAGAAATTTTGTGTCTCATGCTCCTAAGAAATTGTGTAATAAACCTACCACTGCCTTTCATGCTTGCAGCACTACATTTGTACTTTCATATAAAAATGAAAAAGTGGTTGCTAGAAAATTGGGATCCAAATGCAAAGGAGACAAGGCTTGCATTTGGGTACCAAAAGCTATTGTGACTAACCTTGTAGGACCCAACAAGAGTTGGGTACCTAAAACCCAAGCCTAATTTGCCTTGCAGGTTTATGCATCCAGGGGCTCAAACTGGATAATCGACAGCGGATGCACAAACCACATGACGGGGGAGAAGAAGATGTTCACCTCCTACGTCAAGAACAAAGATTCCCAGGATACGATCATTTTTGGAGATGGGAATCAAGGCAAGGTTGAAGGTTTGGGAAAGATAGCCATCACAAGCGAGCACTCTATTTCTAATTTATTCCTAGTAGAGTCATTAGGATATAATCTCCTGTCTGTAAGTCAATTGTGCCACATGGGCTACAATTGTTTGTTTACAAATGTTGATGTTTCTGTATTTAGAAGGAGTGATGGTTCATTAGCATTTAAGGGTGTATTAGATGGCAAACTCTACTTAGTTGATTTTTCAAAATAGAAGGCCGATCTAGATGCATGCTTAATAGCTAAGACTAGCATGGGCTGGTTGTGGCATCGCCGTCTAGCACATGTTGTGATGAAGAATCTTCATAAACTTCTAAAGGGAGAACATGTGTTAAGACTAACTAATGTCTGCTTCGAAAAAGATAGACCTTGTGCAGCTTGTCAGGCAGGGAAACAGGTGGGAAGCACTCATCACAACAAGAATGTGATGACATCATCAAGACCACTGGAGCTACTACATATGGACCTCTTCAGACCCGTCGCCTACCTTAGCATCGGGGGAAGTAAGTATGGTCTAGTAATTGTTGATGATTTTTTCCGCTTCACTTGGGTGTTCTTTTTGCAGGATAAATCAAAAACCCAAGGGACCCTTAAGCACTTTCTAAGACGGGCTCAAAACGAATTTGAGCTCAAGGTGAAAAAGATAAGAAGCGACAACGGGTCCGAATTCAAGAATGTGTAAGTGGAAGAGTACCTTGAGGAGGAAGGAATCAAGCATGAGTTCTCCGCTCCCTACACACCTCAACAAAAATGGTGTGGTAGAGAGGAAGAACAGGACGCTCATCGACATGGCGAGGATAATGCTTGGAGAGTTCAAGACGCCTGAGCGGTTTTGGTCAGAAGCTGTGAACACAGCTTGCCACGCCATAAACCGGCTCTACCTTCATCGCCTCCTCAAGAAGACCTCGTATGAACTTCTTACCGGTAACAAACCCAATGTCTCTTACTTTCGTGTATTTGGGAGCAAATGCTACATTTTGGTGAAGAAAGGTAGACATTTCAAATTTGCTCCCAAAGCTGTAGAAGGGTTTTTACTAGGGTATGACTCAAATACAAGGGCATATAGAGACATAGAGTCTTCAACAAATCATCGGGTTTGGTTGAAGTCTCTAGCGACGTTGTATTTGATGAGACTAATGGCTCTCCAAGAGAGCAAGTTGATCTTGATGACGAAGACGATGTTCCGACGGCCGCAATGCGCACCATGGCGATTGGAGATGTGCGACCATAGGAACAACAAAAGCAAGATCAACCTTCTTCCTCAATGATGGTGCATCCCCCAACTCAAGATGATGAACATGTTCCTCAAGAAGAGGCGTGCGATCAAAGGGGAGCACAAGAAGAACAAAGTGTGGAGGAAGAAGCACCACTGGCCCCTCCAACTCAAGTCCGAGCGACAATTCAAAGGAATCACCCCGTTGATCAGATTCTGGGTGACATAAGCAAGGGAGTAACTACTCGCTCAAGATTAGCTAATTTTCGTGAGCATTACTCGTTTGTCTTTTCTATTGAGCCTTTTGGGTATAAGAGGCCTTGTAAGATCCGGATTGGGTGTTGGCCATGTAGGAAGAGCTCAACAACTTCAAGAGGAATGAAGTTTGGAGCCTGGTGCCACGTCCAAAGCAAAACGTTGTGGGAACCAAGTGGGTGTTTTGCAACAAGCAAGACGAGCACGGGGTGGTGACAAGAAACAAGGCTCGACTTGTGGCAAAAGGTTATGCCCAAGTCGTAGGTTTGGATTTCGAGGAGACTTTTGCTCCCGTGGCTAGGCTACAGTCCATTAGAATATTATTAGCCTATGCCGCTCACCACTCTTTCAGGTTGTTTCAAATGGACGTGAAGAGCGCTTTCCTCAATGGGCCAATCAAGGAGGATGTGTATGTGGAACAACCCCCTGGCTTTGAGGATGACAGGTATCCCGACCACGTTTTTAAGCTCTCTAATGCACTCTATGGACTTAAGCAAGCCTCAAGAGCATGGTATGAATGCCTTAGAGATTTCTTAATTGCTAATGTTTTCAAGGTTGGGAAAGCTGATCCCACTCTTTTCACTAAGACTTGTGACGATGACCTTTTTGTGTGCCAAATTTATGTCGATGACATAATATTTGGTTCTACTAATTAAAAGTCTTGTGAGGAGTTTAGCAGGGTGATGACACAGAAATTTGAGATGTCAATGATGGGCGAGTTGACATACTTTCTTGGGTTCCAAGTGAGACAACTCAAGGACGACACCTTCCTCTCCCAAACAAAGTACACTCAAGATCTTCTCAAGAGGTTTGGGATGAAGGACGCCAAGCCTGCGAAGACGCCGATGGGAACCGACGGGCATGTCGACCTCAACAAAGGAGGTAAGTCCGTTGATCAAAAGGCATATCGGTCTATGATAGGGTCTTAGCTTTATTTATGTGCTAGTAGACCAGATATTATGCTTAGCGTATGCATGTGTGCTAGATTTCAATCCGATCCAAGGGAATGTCACCTTGTGGTCGTTAAGCGGATTCTTAGTTATTTAGTTGCTACGCCTTGCTTCGGGATCTGGTATCCAAAGGTGTCTACTTTTGACTTGATTGGATATTCAGACTCCGATTATGCTGGATGCAAGGTTGATAGGAAGAGTACATCAGGGATGTGCCAATTCCTAGGAAGGTCCCTGGTGTCTTGGAGTTCTAAGAAACAAACCTCTGTTGCCCTATCCACCGCTGAGGCCGAGTATGTTGCCGCAGGACAGTGTTGCGCGCAACTACTTTGGATGAGGCAAACCCTCCGGGACTTTGGCTACAATCTGAGCAAAGTCCCACTCCTATGTGACAATGAGAGTGCAATCCGCATGGCGGATATTCATATTGAACACAGCCGCACTAAGCACATAGACATCCGACATCACTTTTTGAGAGACCACCAGCAAAAGGGAGATATCGAAGTGTTCTATATTAGCACCGAGAACCAGCTAGCCGATATCTTTACCAAGCCTTTAGATGAGAAAACCTTTTGCAGGCTGCGTAGTGAACTAAATGTCTTAGATTCGCGTAACTTGGATTGATTTATAGCATACATGTGTTTTATGCCTTTGATCATGTTACATTTATGCAATTTGTTGCTTACTCTTGGTGCTCAAGTTGTGCAAGGGATCCCCGGACCTCACAAGTCCATGTGTAAATGATGCACATATCTAGGGGGAGAAGTGCTACAACTTGACCCTTTGAAGACTAACCTTTGTGTTTAAGTGTATTTGATATAGTCTCAAAGGTGGATTGAAAGGGAAAGGTGAACTTGGACCATGCAAAGACTTCCACTGCACTCCGGTATTAGTGTACTCGCCTCCAAGTTCATTCTTATGCTCTTATTGCCTTTTTGCTCTTAATTGACATTTTTTGGTGAGGCATTGGGGTTAAAGGGCCACTAATGATCCCGTTTTGGTGCCTAATGCCAAAGGGGGAGAAATTAAGGCCAAAGCAAATGGATCAGCCACCACTTGAGAATTTTGAAAATAGTAGAGCTATAATTTTTTGGTTTGCCAAAATACTCTTATTGCAAAAATTGGTCTCTTGTGGGGAGAAATTATAATTATGGGAAAAGGGGGAGTTTTTGGATCTTGTTCACTTTTGGAATATCTCTCTTTATGCCCAAACAAGTGAGTTTGACTTAGAGATAGGAAAATGAATTTGATTTGCAAAAACAAACCAAGTGGTGGCAAAGAATGATCCAAATATGCCAAATTAGAGTCAAAAGCAATTTGGTCTTCAATTTGAATCGATGTTGCATGTTTTGCATTGCTTTTTGATGTGTTGGCATAAATCACCAAAAAAGGGGAGAATGAAAGGGAAATGTGCCCTTGGGCCATTTCTATAATGTTTTGGTGATTAAATGTCCAACACATAGTGAGTGAAATATTATGTGCCAAACAAGCGAAAGATGCAAATCATATGACAAGGTATGTTTCTAGACTTAGTACATCATTTCGAGTACTAACATATTGTGTCTAAGTGCTAGAAACAGAGAAAAGAGAAGGAGAAAAGGACTTGGCTCTGAACAGACAATACTCAGCTCAGTCTGGCACACCGTACTGTCCGGTGGTGCACCAGACAGTGTCCGGTGCGCCAGGCTGAACTCCGGTGAACAGGCCGCTCTCGGGAGAATTTGTGGGCGTATGACTATAATTCACCGGACTGTCTGGTGGTGCACCGGACTGTCCGGTGAGCCAACGGCCGCCAGCGCAACGGTCGGCCGCGCAATCTGCGGGCGACGCGTGGCCCGCGCCAACGGTCGGCAGGGGCACCGGACTATCCGGCGCGCCAACTACCACGAATCTACAACGGTTGGCTGCGCCAAAATTGGAAGGAGATCGCGCACCGGACATGAACAGTGGCTGTCCGGTGCGCCACCCGACAGAAAGGCAAGGATAACCTTCCCTATTGGCCTCCAACGGCTCCTAGCTGCCTTGGGGCTATAAAAGGGACCCCTAGGCGCATGGAGGAGTCACCTAAGCACACTCTAAGCAGTCCAAGACTTCTAGTCCTCACTTTCACGCAATCGTTCATCATTCTTGAGATTGGAGCACTTTTCGAGTTGCAAACTCCCCGCGCGTGTTTTGTGTGCTCATCTTCTCACTTATGTGCGTGTTTGCGGTGTGGATTTAATTCTAGTGTGCGTTGCTCTTCCCAACCTTACTCCGTGCTTTCTTTGTGACCAATCTTGTAAGGGCGAGAGGCTCCAACTTGTGGAGATTCCTCGCAAACGGGAAGAAAATACTACAAGGAGGAATACCGTGGTATTCAAGTTGATCATCGGATCACTTGAAAGGGGTTGAGTGCAACCCTCGTCCATTGGGACGCCACAACGTGGAGGTAGGCAAGTGTTATACTTGGCCGAACCACGGGATAAACCACTGTGTCTCTTGTGTTGTCTTTCTCTGTGATTATTATGATTCGCAAGAGCTCGCTCTATAGCCATTTGGTTCTATTGCACTAACATCTTTATAACCAAGCTTGTGGCTATTTAGTATTGAATTTTTACAGGACCACCTATTCACCCCCCTCTAGGTGCTCTCACCTGTCTCTAGTTGTCGTTGCATGAAAGCGCGTGGACGTTGTGATCTCTGGTTTTTGTCGGACCGTCCGGTTGAGTTAGCTTGATTGTTCGCCTTGGCTCCGGACTGTCCGGACACAAACGCCAGATCATCTGCGATGCACAACACAGGGAACTTTGATTGGTTGTGCGATGGCCCTTGCCCCTTGACGCCTTTGATCTTATTAGCCTTCTTGCCTAGAGCCTTTTGAGTGACCACTCCTCGTGACAGATTTATCGTGCGAGGATCACCAATGATGATGCCTTTGTCTTTGTTCTTATCGGCCACTTTTAGGCCGAACCATGACTTTTTTGTTAGTTAGTTATATTATATTGAAAGGAAATGGTTACGTGTGCACTTGCATCTCCTGAAAACTCATTCGATCCTCGTTTATGGCCGATTGTATCTATCGACGAAAAACATTATAATCATTGGTGCCATAGGAAAAAGAATTATGTCACTTGTAGTAAGCACATCTCTTTAATTCATCTAGAAGAGGAAGAGTATGGGTTACTTTAATGTTGCCACTTTTTACTAGTTCGTCAAATATTTTAACACACTTGGCAACATTAAAAGTAAATTTAACTTATTCTTGATGATTCTCTTGAATCGACTGTAAAGAAGAACAAAGTGAAGATTTAGCCTTTGTTGGCCAAACAAATCTGTTAGATTCTACTCGTATGCAAGCTAGCTTCCACATCCGCCTTCGGACGAGTAGCACCTCAACAACAGCAGGAACGACACACCTGGTGGGCTCGACGGGAGCTGGGCACTGGTCTTGCCCTTTCGAGTCCCATGCCACTTTTTCGAGTGGCGAACATGGAGCGGGAGTAGGAGGATGACAAGGAATAGGAGTGGCCCACGCGAAGACGGCGGTGCGGACAACAAAGGTTTCCTTACCATGAATAATATATTAGGTAAATTGTAGATCCAATCTAGAGATTTAATAACACTTAATTCGTGTAGGGCAGCTCGGCTAGGTGAGAGCACCTAGAGGGGGGGGGGTGAATAGGTGATCCTGTAAAAACTTCAAACTTAAGCCACAAAAACTTGTTAAGTGTTAGCACGATTATTGCCAAGTGGCTAAGGTGAAGTCTCAACAGTATCAACAAAACACAGTACCACAAGAGAATCAGGCACAGAGTGACACAGTGGTTTTATCCCGTGGTTCGGCCAAGACCAACGCTTGCCTACTCCACGTTGTGGCGTCCCAATGGACGAGGGTTGCAATCAACCCCTCTCAAGCGGTCCAAAGACCCACTTGAATACCACGGTGTTTTGTTTTCCTTTCACTATCCCGTTTGCAAGGAATCTCCACAAATTGGAGTCTCTTGCCCTTACAAGTATATGATCACAAATGAAACACAGAGTAAGGGAGGGAAGCAACACACACAAATCCACAGCAAAAGCGCACACACACGGCCAAGAATCGAGCTCACAAGACTATCTCAGAGTTCTCACTTAGAACGGAGCTCGAATCACTTAGAAACACAAACGAATGCGCAGAGACTTAGTGTGGATGATCAAGAATGCTCAAAGGTTGCTTGTATATCTCCTCCATGCGCCTAGGGGCTCCTTTTATAGCCCCAAGGCAGCTAGGAGCCGTTGAGAGCAAATCCGGAAGGCCATCCTTGCCTTCTGTCGTCGGGGGCACCGGACAGTCCGGTGCACACCGGACACTGTCTGGTGCCCGATTTGTTTCCTTAAACGGCGAAGACGACCGTTGCAGACCGTTGGCAGATCTGGCGCTGTTGGCGCACCGGACATGTCCGGTGCACACCGGACAGTCCGGTGCCGTCTTCCGACTGTTGGCTCGGCCACGTGTCCCGCGCGGATTGCGCGGCCGACCGTTGGCCCTGGCCGACCGTTGGCTCACCGGACAGTCCGGTGCACACCGGACAGTCCGGTGCACACCGGACAGTCCGGTGAATTTTAGCCGTACGCCGCCGGCCACTTTCCCGAGAGCGGCCAGTTCGAGTCGCGCCAGCCTGGCGCACCGGACACTGTCCGGTGCACACCGGACAGTCCGGTGCTCCAGACCGAGCTGGGTCTTGGCAGCACACAGCCAAGTCCCTTCTCCTTTTCTCTATTCTTCTTCTTTCTGTTTCTAACACTTAGACAAATATATTAGTACTTAAAACCAATGTACTAAGGCTTAGAAACATACCTTTACTTCATGATTTTCACCTTGTTCATCCATGTACATAAATTCCCAATTAAGCACATGTGTTGGCACTCAATCACCAAAAACATAGAAATGGCCCAAGGGCACATTTCCCTTTCAATCTCCCCCTTTTTGGTGATTTATGCCAACACAACATAAAGCAACTAGAACAAGTGCAAACTCACTTCAAATAATAAATTTAAGTTTTATTCAATTTTGGCATATATGGATCATCCTTTGCCACCACTTGGTTTGTTTTTGCAAATCAAACTCAAATCTCTATCTCTAAGTCAAACACACATGTTGAAGTATAAAGAGAGTCATTCCAAAAGAGATTGATCAAAGATTTCAAAAACTCCCCCTTTTTCCCATAATCAACACTTCTCCCCACAAGAAGCCAACTTTTGAAAATAGAGACAATAAGAGACAATAAAAGCTTTTGACAAAACAAAAACTCCCCCTTTTTCCCATAACCAACACTTCTCCCCACAAGAAGCCAACTTTTGAAAATAGAGACAATAAGAGACAATAAAAGCTTTTGACAAAACAAAAACTCTATTCTACTATTTTCAAAATCTCTCAAGTGGTAGCTGATCCATTTATCACTTTGGCCTTTATTTTCTCCCCCTTTGGCATCAAGCACCAAAACGGGATCAATCTTGGCCCGTTAACCCCCATTGCCTCACCAAAGTCTTCAATTAAGAGCAAATGGCAATAAGATTTCATGAGATGAACTTGGAATTAGTTACCCTCTCATCGGAGTGCAGTGGAAGTCTTTCATGGTCCAAGTCCACCTTTTCCTTTTCAATCCTCATTCGAGACTAAATTATCAAACTCAAGCACAAGGTTAGTCTCAAAGGGTCAAGTTGTAACACATCTCCCCCTAAACATGTGCATCACTTTGCAACGGACTTGTGAGGTCCAGGGAGGGTTTGTACAACTTGAGCACCACAATAAGCAACAAAATGCAGAATGAACCTGATCAAATGCATAAACACATGTATGCTACAATTCAATCCAAGTTCCGCGAATCTAAGACATTTAGCTCACTACGCAGCCTGCAAAAGGTCTTCTCATCTAGAGGCTTGGTAAAGATATCGGCTAGCTGGTTCTCGGTGCTAACATGAAACACTTCGATATCTCCCTTTTGCTGGTGGTCTCTCAAAAAGTGATGCCGGATGTCTATGTGCTTTGTGCGGCTGTGTTCAACAGGATTCTCCGCCATGCGGATAGCACTCTCATTGTCACATAGGAGTGGGACTTTGCTCAGATTGTAGCCAAAGTCCCGGAGGGTTTGCCTCATCCAAAGTAGTTGCGCGCAACACTGACCTGCGGCAACGTACTCGGCCTCAGCGGTGGATAGGGCAACGGATGTTTGTTTCTTAGAATTCCATGACACCAGGGACCTTCCTAAGAATTGGCACGTCCCCGATGTACTCTTCCTATCGACCTTACATCCAGCATAGTCGGAGTCTGAGTATCCAACTAAGTCAAAGGTAGACCCCTTTGGATACCAGAGCCCGAAGCAAGGCGTAGCAACCAAATATCTAAGAATTCGCTTCACCGCCACTAAGTGACACTCCTTAGGATCGGATTGAAATCTAGCACACATGCATACGCTAAGCATAATATCCGGTCTACTAGCACATAAGTAAAGCAAAGAACCTATCATTGACCGGTATGCTTTTTGATCAACGGACTTACCTCCTTTGTTGAGGTCGGTGTGTCCGTCGGTCCCCATCGGAGTCTTTGCGGGCTTGGCGTCCTTCATCCCAAACCGCTTTAGCAGATCTTGCGTGTACTTCGTTTGGGAGATGAAGGTGCCGTCCTTGAGTTGCTTCACTTGGAACCCAAGGAAGTAGTTCAACTCGCCCATCATCGACATCTCGAATTTCTGCGTCATCACCCTGCTAAACTCTTCACAAGACTTTTGGTTAGTAGAACCAAATATTATGTCATCGACATAAATTTGGCACACAAACAAATCACCATTACAAGTCTTAGTAAAAAGAGTTGGATCGGCTTTCCCAACCTTGAAAGCATTAGCAATTAAGAAATCTCTAAGGCATTCATACCATGCTCTTGGGGCTTGCTTAAGTCCATAGAGCGCCTTAGAGAGCTTACACACATGGTCGGGGTACCGTTCATCCTCGAAGCCAGGGGGTTGCTCCACGTACACCTCCTCCTTGATTGGCCCGTTGAGGAAAGCGCTCTTCACATCCATTTGGAACAACCTGAAAGAATGGTGAGCGGCATATGCTAGCAAGATCCGAATTGACTCTAGCCTAGCCACAGGAGCAAAAGTCTCCTCAAAATCCAAACCTGCGACTTGGGCATAACCTTTTGCCACAAGTCGAGCCTTGTTTCTCGTCACCACCCCGTGCTCGTCCTGTTTGTTGCGGAACACCCACTTGGTTCCCACAACATTTTGCTTCGGACGAGGCACCAGTGTCCAAACTTCATTGCGCTTGAAATTGTTTAACTCCTCTTGCATGGCCAACACCCAGTCCGGATCTAGCAAGGCCTCTTCTACCCTGAAAGGCTCAATAGAAGAGACAAAGGAGTAATGCTCACAAAAATTAACTAATCGAGATCGAGTAGTTACTCCCTTGCTAATGTCACCCAGAATTTGGTCGACGGGATGATCCCTTTGAATCATCGCTCGAACTTGAGTTGGAGGTGCCGGTTGCGCTTCTTCCTCTATCACTTGATCATCTTGTGCTCCCCCTTGATCAAGCGCCTCCACTTGAGGTACCTGTTCGTCATCTTTGGTTGGGGGTTGCACCATAGTTGAGGAAGAAGGTTGATCTCGTTCATCTTGTTCCTGTGGCCGTACTTCTCCAATCGCCATGGTCCGTATAGCGGCCGTCGGAACATCTTCTTCATCTACATCATCACAATCAACAACTTGCTCTCTTGGAGAGCCATTAGTCTCATCAAATACAACGTCGCTAGAGACTTCAACCAAACCCGATGATTTGTTGAAGACTCTATACGCCTTTGTATTTGAGTCATAACCTAATAAAAACCCTTCTACAGCTTTGGGAGCAAACTTAGAATTTCTACCCTTCTTTACTAGAATGTAGCATTTACTCCCAAATACACGAAAGTACGATACATTGGGTTTGTTACCGGTTAGCAGCTCATACGACGTCTTCTTGAGGAGGCGATGAAGGTAGACCCTGTTGATGGCGTGGCACGCCGTGTTCACGGCTTCCGTCCAAAAGCACTCGGGGGTCTTGAACTCTCCTAGCATCGTCCTCGCCATGTCGATGAGCGTCCTGTTCTTCCTCTCTACCACACCATTTTGCTGTGGTGTGTAGGGAGCGGAGAACTCGTGTTTGATCCCTTCCTCTTCAAGGAACTCCTCAACTTGAAGGTTCTTGAACTCGGACCCGTTGTCGCTTCTTATCTTTTTCACTTTGAGCTCAAACTCATTTTGAGCTCTCCTGAGGAAGCGTTTGAGGGTCCCTTGGGTTTCAGACTTATCCTGCAAAAAGAACACCCAAGTGAAGCGGGAAAAATCATCAACAATAACTAAACCATACTTACTTCCCCCTATGCTTAGATAGGCGACGGGTCCGAAGAGATCCATATGCAGCAGCTCCAGGGGTCTTGAAGTGGTCATCACATTCTTGCTGTGATGCGCTCCTCCCACCTGTTTCCCTGCTTGACAAGCTGCACAAGGTCTATCTTTTTCGAAATGAACATTGGTTAGACCTATCACATGTTCTCCCTTTAGAAGCTTGTGGAGGTTCTTCATCCCCACATGTGCTAAGCGGCGATGCCACAGCCAGCCCATGCAAGTCTTAGCCATTAAGCATGCATCTAGACCGGCCTCTTCTTTTGCAAAATCAACTAAATAAAGTTTGCCGTCTAATACACCCTTAAAAGCTAGTGAACCATCACTTCTTCTAAAGACAGACACATCTATATTTGTAAACAAACAATTATATCCCATTTGACATAATTGACTGACAGATAGCAAATTATATCCAAGACTCTCCACTAAGAATACATTTGATATAGAATGCTCATTTGAAATTGCAATTTTACCTAGCCCTTTTACCTTGCCTTGATTCCCATCACCGAATATAATTGAATCTTGGGAATCCTTATTTTTGACGTAGGAGGTGAACATCTTCTTCTCCCCCGTCATATGGTTTGTGCATCCGCTGTCAATAATCCAGCTTGAACCCCCGGATGCATAAACCTGCAAGGCAAATTTAGGCTTGGGTCTTAGGTACCCAACTCATGTTGGGTCCTGCAAGGTTAGCACAAATGTCCTTAGGGACCCAAATGCAAGTCCTGTCTCCCTTGCATTTTGCCCCTAACTTCCTAGCAACTATTTTCCTATCCTTTCTACAAATAGCAAAGGAAGTGTTTAAAGCACAATAAATTATGGAAGGTTCATTCACTACTTTCCTAGGAGCATGAATAACATTCTTTCTAGGCACATGAGCAATATTTCTCCTAGGCATATCCCTATCATGCTTATAAGAAGAACTAGAGGCAAACATGGCATGAGAATCATAAACATGTGAATCAATATCATTATAAGCATTTCTAGCATTTCTCCTATCATAATACATAAAAGCATGGTTCTTTTTAGCATTACTAGCCATAGGGGCCTTCCCTTTCTCCTTGACGAAGATGGGAGCCTTATGGCTTGTTAAGTTCTTGGCCTCTCTCTTGAAGCCAAGACCATCCTTAATTGAGGGGTGTCTACCAACCGTATAGGCATCCCTTGCAAATTTTATTTTATCAACTTCATTCTTGCTAGTCTTAAGTTGGGCATTAAGACTAGCCACTTCCTTATTTAATTTGGAAATTAAAACTAGATGTTCACTACAGGCATCAACATCGAAATCCTTACACCTAGTGCAAATCTTAACATGTTCTACACAAGAATTAGATTTATTTGCTACTTCTAACTTAGCATTTAAATCATTGTTAACACCTTGTAAAGTAGAAATGGTTTCATGACAAGTAGATAGTTCATAAGAAAGCATTTCATTTCTTTTTACTTCTAAAGCATATGATTTTTGTGCCTCTACAAATTTATCATGTTCATCATACAATAAATCCTCCTGCTTTTCTAAAAGCCTATCCTTTTCATTCAATGCATCAATCAATTCATTGATTTTATCTATCTTAGATCTATCTAAGCCCTTGAACAAGCATGAATAATCTATGTCATCATCACTAGACTCACTATCACTAGAAGAAGCATAAGTGGAGTCTTGAGTACTCACCTTCTTCTCCCTTGCCATAAGACATGTGAGACGCTCGTTGGGGAAGAGAGCCGATTTGTTGAAGGCAGTGGCGGCGAGTCCTTCGTTGTCGGAGTCGGAGGAGGAGCAATCCGAGTCCCACTCCTTTCCTAGATGCGCCTCGCCCTTTGCCTTCTTGTATTGCTTCTTCTTTTCTCTTTTGTTCCCCTTTTCCTGGTCACTTTCATTATCGGGACAGTTAGCGATAAAATGACCAAGCTTACCGCATTTGAAGCATGAGCGCTTCCCCTTGGTCTTGGTCTTGCTTGGCTGCCCCTTGCGACCATTTAGCGCCGTCTTGAATCTCTTGATGATGAGAGCCATCTCTTCATCGTTGAGTCCGGCCGCCTCAATTTGTGCCACCTTGCTAGGTAGCGCCTCCTTGCTTCGTGTTGCCTTGAGAGCGAGAGGTTGCGGCTCGTTGATCGGACCATTCAAGGTGTCGTCCACATATCTCGCCTCCTTGATCATCATTCGCCCGCTAACAAATTTCCCAAGAACTTCTTCGGGCGACATCTTGGTGTACCTGGGATTTTCACGTATATTGTTCACCAAGTGAGGATCAAGAACGGTAAATGACCTTAGCATTAGGCGGACGACGTCGTGGTCCGTCCATCGCGTGCTCCCGTAGCTTCTTATCTTGTTGATAAGGGTCTTGAGCCGATTGTATGTTTGCGTTGGCTCCTCGCCCCTTATCATTGCGAACCGTCCAAGCTCGCCCTCCACCAACTCCATCTTGGTGAGTAAGGTGACGTCGTTCCCCTCATGAGAAATCTTGAGGGTGTCCCAGATTTGCTTGGCGTTATCCAAGCCGCTCACCTTATGGTATTCATTCCTGCACAAGGAAGCTAGAAGAACAGTAGTAGCTTGTGCATTCTTATGAATTTGTTCATTAATGAACATGGGATTATCCGAACTATCAAAATGCATTCCACTCTCTACAATCTCCCATATACTAGGATGGAGAGAGAATAGGTGACTACGCATTTTGTGGCTCCAAAATCCGTAGTCCTCTCCATCAAAGTGTGGGGGCTTGCCGAGTGGAATGGAGAGCAAATGAGAATGTGAACTTTGCGGAATACGAGAGTAATCAAAAGAAAAGTTCGAATTAACCGGTTTTCTTCTCTCGTAGTCGTTGTGGTCCTCGTCCTTTTGGGAAGAAGTAGACTCGTCGCTGTCGTAGTAGACGATCTCCTTGATGCGCCTGGTCTTCTTCTTCTTCCCTTCCTTCCGTCTTTGGCCCGAGCCGGAGTCGGTAGGCTTATCGTCCTTCGGCTCGTTGACGAAGGATTCCTTCTCTTTGTCGTTGATCACTATACCCTTCCCCTTAGGATCCATCTCTTCGGGCGGTTAGTCCCTTTGTGAAGAGAATGCCTCTGATACCAATTGAGAGCACCTAGAGGGGGGGTGAATAGGTGATCCTGTAAAAACTTCAAACTTAAGCCACAAAAACTTGTTAAGTGTTAGCACGATTATTGCCAAGTGGCTAAGGTGAAGTCTCAACAGTCTCAACAAAACACAGTACCACAAGAGAATCAGGCACAGAGTGACACAGTGGTTTTATCCCGTGGTTCGGCCAAGACCAACGCTTGCCTACTCCACGTTGTGGCGTCCCAACGGACGAGGGTTGCAATCAACCCCTCTCAAGCGGTCCAAAGACCCACTTGAATACCACGGTGTTTTGTTTTCCTTTCACTATCCCGTTTGCAAGGAATCTCCACAAATTGGAGTCTCTTGCCCTTACAAGTATATGATCACAAATGAAACACAGAGTAAGGGAGGGAAGCAACACACACAAATCCACAGCAAAAGCGCACACACACGGCCAAGAATCGAGCTCACAAGACTATCTCAGAGTTCTCACTTAGAACGGAGCTCGAATCACTTAGAAACACAAACGAATGCGCAGAGACTTAGTGTGGATGATCAAGAATGCTCAAAGGTTGCTTGTATATCTCCTCCATGCGCCTAGGGGCTCCTTTTATAGCCCCAAGGCAGCTAGGAGCCGTTGAGAGCAAATCCGGAAGGCCATCCTTGCCTTCTGTCGTCGGGGGCACCGGACAGTCCGGTGCACACCGGACACTGTCCGGTGCCCGATTTGTTTCCTTAAACGGCGAAGACGACCGTTGCAGACCGTTGGCAGATCTGGCGCTGTTGGCGCACCGGACATGTCCGGTGCACACCGGACATGTCCGGTGCACACCGGACAGTCCGGTGCCGTCTTCCGACTGTTGGCTCGGCCACGTGTCCCGCGCGGATTGCGCGGCCGACCGTTGGCCCTGGCCGACCGTTGGCTCACCGGACAGTCCGGTGCACACCGGACAGTCCGGTGAATTTTAGCCGTACGCCGCCGGCCACTTTCCCGAGAGCGGCCAGTTCGAGTCGCGCCAGCCTGGCGCACCGGACACTGTCCGGTGCACACCGGACAGTCCGGTGCTCCAGACCGAGCTGGGTCTTGGCAGCACACAGCCAAGTCCCTTCTCCTTTTCTCTATTCTTCTTCTTTCTGTTTCTAACACTTAGACAAATATATTAGTACTTAAAACCAATGTACTAAGGCTTAGAAACATACCTTTACTTCATGATTTTCACCTTGTTCATCCATGTACATAAATTCCCAATTAAGCACATGTGTTGGCACTCAATCACCAAAAACATAGAAATGGCCCAAGGGCACATTTCCCTTTCACTAGGCCAAGAACTTACTGACTTGACGAAGAGTTGATACAGATCTAATCCTACATCAACGTTGAGGTATATGATGTTGAGCTGCTGATAACGTGTTGTACCACGGATCGCTAGATTCGCTTCCTTCCCTCACGTCAGCAGATTATGCGTGAAGAAGTTGTAGATCATATTTCCTTTCTAGAAGCACGACAGAAAAACATACAAAACACCTGATGTAGGGTTGTGACTCTCATATCTTTCGTCTGTGTTTTTCTATTACCTCAAGACGTAAAAGGTGTTACATTATATGGAGCTAGGGAAAATTCTTTGGGAATATTTCCAATATGAGCCCACCAAACCTTATTAGGTTAGGTTTCTTATCAATACAAACTTAGTGACATTTTTCTAGTTTAAAATCTTTTTAGGTATTTTTCATTTTGTTTCAAATTTAAAAAGAACGAAACCGCAGAGGAAGCACCCGTAGTACAATGTATATGCGCATATTCGGTATCCCTAAAAAAATTAAAACCAAAGTGAACATATGGTCGACGTATCATATATTAAACCAATAAGAACAAATATTACACTTTATCTTACCTAAAAGACCGATAAATGTATTAGTTGAAAAGGAGTCCAACCATTTTTTAGCTAGCAATGTGGTTTTATATGGGACCGTTGTGCTACATGTGGTTTCTATCATGTTAGGTTTGGATGGTTTGTCATGGCCCATCCGTGGTGTACAACATATTGGGCTCATTGTTAGACGATATAGGGGGAGTGAAATGAACCTACGCGCTTCTCACATGACGCACGACACAAGAAATTGGTGCTTTAGGTAGTGTTTGGTTTTCAGAGTACACTAGGATTAGCTCCCCAAAATCTACCGGACCGAGCTGCTCCTAATTGGAGCGCTCCTATCTCGCTCTTGTGCACGCCTTTCTCACATAGAAATCCATTTGTACTTTAGAACCAAACATAAGATGAAGCCGCCCCGTTTTACTTCATTTTGGACTAACAATAAACAACCAAACGCAGAACGAAACCGTTCCGTTCTCACAATATGCCATGGAGTCGCTTCAATCCAATTGGCTTCAGAACAGGGTTTGGTTCCAAAGTTAGTTCGGATGAAGCAACTGCGTTCGAAAGATTTTAGAGAGTCAAATGGTTCAACATTTAAACATAAATTTCTTTTTAGAGCCACTATATTTACATAGAATCAGTCTAGACAACAACAAATTAAGAGTGGACCGACTCTATCCTTGTATGCTCCGGAACCAAACATTACTAATTAGTTAAAGGAGTAGAGATATAGGTAATTTAAACGGTTCTGAGAGTTGACGATCAAGATATCCGGTTTTAGGGTGCGTTTGGTTGTGGGACAGCCAGGACAGGAACGTCTCCTAGCGTCCTCTCTCGTCCCTCCAATTTTGAGGGGTAACTGGGGGCGACACTGACATAGTCCTGTCCCAACCCCTGACCCTGAACCAAACAACCTTATTTGAGGGATCGTTCCATCCCATCTCGTCCTGTCATTGCAACCAAACACACCCTTAGAGTTCCACGAAGAAAATTGGACCATAATTGAAAATTTTAAAAGGCAAGATAATTTTTTTTAGAAACAGGCCTGCACCTGAGCCGGCCCACTGCCCAGGCTAAAGCTTGGTTCGCGCGGCCTGGCACCAACAGTCCAAAACAGCCCGCGCCAGGGACCAAAGCAAACAGCTCGCGCCCGCCTCCTTCCCCGGCGCCAAAACTTCTAAAATATTTCCCGCGCGAGCGCCAGACCGGAGCCAAAACGAAACTACATTAGCAGCGAACCCCGCGGCGGCAAGGCTAAAAAACGCGCAAAACCTCGAGCGCCGCTCGCCTCCCGCCATTTCCTTCCCAAATCTACCTTATCATATTATAAGCGCGCGTAGCCTTGGCAGCTCGACGCATCTTCGCCTCCGCTCAACGCTCGCCCACGCCCCCAGCCCCCAACCGATCCAAGAGAAACCTTCTCGCCTCCGCGGGACGATTCGCCAGGGAGAGCAAAGGTAGCAGAGGCGCCATGGACGCTGCCAAGTCGGTGACGCCGGGCGCCGTGTCATACATCCTGGCGCACCCGTCTACGGGCTCCGATGGCGCCGTGTCGGATCTCGTCGTTCAGGTCCTCGATCTCAAGTCCATCGGCATGGGCAGCCGGTTCAGGTGAGTTCTCACCTTCCCACTTCCCTGGCCTCACTGAATGTAGTATCTTGCTGGTTTTCATTCCGTGGGGCGGCGGATCTGTTCTGTTCTTAGCGCGGTTCACATGTTTTTGTCAGCCAATCTGACGAGCCCCCACTTGGGTTTGGATCCGTTGTTGCCTTGCAGTTTCACGGCAACCGATGGGAACGACAAAATCAAGGCGATGCTCCCCACTTACTTTGCGTCGGAGGTCCACTCCGGCAATCTGAAGAATTTCGGTCTCATCCGCATCCTCGACTACACTTGCAACTCCGTCAAAGGCAACGCTGACAAGTAAGTGTTCTCCATCCTTTTTTTTCGTCACCATGAGCGGGCTAACGTTGGCAACTGTTCTCGTATTCAGCGTTTCCCTTGTTTTCCTGAATCACTGTGTTTGTTTACCAGAGTCCTGATTGTCGTCAAATGCGAGACTGTGTGCGAAGCGCTCGATGCCGAGATCAACGGCGAGGCCAAGAAAGAGGATCCTCCAATTGTGCTGAAGCCTAAAGACGAAGGCTCAGTCGTGGCTGAGGAAACAAATTCTCCCCCACTCGTGATGAAGCCTAAGCAAGAGGTGAAGTCCGCGTCCCAGATCGTGACTGAGCAGCGTGGAAAGTAAGTGCCTGCAATTTCAGTCCAGCCGTCCTGTATTGTGATGTTCTGGTTGGTCCAGTTGAGAGTTTGGATTTACAGTTCATTGTTGTCCTTCTTTTCGTGCAGTGCTGCTCCTGCCACGCGCCTTTCCATGACAAGGAGGGTCCATCCCTTGATCACTCTGAACCCCTACCAGGGTAACTGGGTCATTAAGGTGCGGGTCACGAGCAAAGGCAATCTCAGAACCTACAGGAATGCTCGTGGAGAAGGCTGCGTCTTCAACGTAGAACTTACTGATGAGGATGTAAGTGCTCTGATCGCATTGCACTCATGTTTAGTGCATGGGTTCATGAGCTGATGTTCTCTGAATTTGTGTATGCACAGGGCACCCAGATCCAGGCCACCATGTTTAACGAGGCTGCAAAGAAGTTCTATCCAATTTTTGAGCTGGGAAAGGTCTATTATGTCTCAAAAGGATCTCTTAGAATTGCCAACAAGCAGTTCAAGACAGTCAAAAATGACTATGAGTTGTCACTAAACGAGAATGCTATTGTTGAAGAAGCAGAGGGGGAGACTTTCCTTCCACCAGTGCAATACAACCTTGTCAAGATTGATCAGCTAGGACCATACGTCGGTGGCAGGGAGCTTGTAGGTATGTCAGAATTATTTGAATCCAGTTGGTTTTATTTCAGGTTTGGTGTAGTGTCTCACTGTTTTATGTATTATACTTCAGATATTGTTGGTGTGGTTCAGAGCGTATCTCCCACACTCAGTGTTAGGAGAAAGATTGACAACGAGACAATACCGAAGCGTGATATTGTTGTAGCAGATGACTCGTAAGTATCACTTGATCTTTTAACTTGTCGATAGCATAGAATACAATCATTCAGTGATGTTTCTTATGGATTCTCTAATAGTCAAATAATTGCTCCTAATTGACTCATTTCATTTCTTGTAGTGGCAAAACTGTTACTATTTCTCTCTGGAATGATCTTGCTACTACGACTGGCCAAGAGCTTTTGGACATGGTTGACAGTTCGCCTGTTGTTGCGATAAAGAGCCTAAAAGTATCTGACTTCCAAGGTACATCATCTAATCTCTGTTCAATCTTCTTCCTGGAAAAAGTGAGTTACTGAAAGTGTGTCGTGATAACTGTGTTGCTGAAATTTGTGTTGTAGGCGTATCTCTTTCAACTATTGGCAGAAGTACTCTCGAGATTAATCCTGACCTGCCTGAGGCTAAGAATCTGAAGTCCTGGTAGTGTTTCTCTCCTGAATGACATGTGCTTGTTGTATTATTTTAACCACTATAGGTATGCTTAGACTCGTGTATGATTTGTCGAATAGGTATGACTCTGAAGGCAAAGATACTTCACTGGCACCAATCAGTGCAGAAGTGGGTGCCACACGCGCTGGTGGTTTCAAGTCCATGTATTCTGATAGAGTTTTTCTGTCTCACATCACCAGTGATCCTGCTATGGGCCAGGAAAAGGTACGATCCTGAATATTCACTGAAATATGACACTGTTCGTATCTTTAATGGAAGAATTGCAAATCTGGAGAAGCTCCAATTCGACTTCTTGTTTTTCCCTTGCAGCCTGTTTTCTTCAGTCTGTACGCCATCATAAGCCACATCAAGCCTGATCAGAATATGTGGTACCGTGCTTGCACGACCTGTAACAAGAAGGTGACTGAAGCTTTTGGGTCTGGATACTGGTGCGAGGGGTGCCAAAAGAATTACTCTGAGTGCTCGCTGAGGTAAAAGCCGTTAGCACAAGGCTGCTACCGTTATCTATTTGGTGTCAAATCTGATTGTTTCTCTGCGTCCTTCAGATACATCATGGTGATCAAGCTCTCCGATCCCACTGGCGAGGCTTGGGTGTCTGTGTTCAATGAGCATGCAGAGAAGATCATTGGCTGCAGCGCCGACGAGCTTGATCGGATCAGGAAAGAGGTAAATTCAATACTCCGGACTGACAGCATTGGATTTCTTCTGTTTCTTTGTTTGCCTTGCCCCTGACAGTGGGCTCGCCGTTTGTTTGCAGGAGGGGGACGACAGCTACGTTCTCAAGCTCAAGGAAGCCACCTGGGTTCCTCACCTGTTCCGTGTCAGCGTCACGCAGCATGAATACATGAACGAGAAGAGGCAGAGAATCACCGTGAGGGGTGAAGCACCGGTCGACTTCGCAGCTGAGTCCAAGTACTTGCTTGAAGAGATCGCGAAGCTCACCGCTTGCTAGAAGACGCAGTCTTTCTGGTGGTTCTTGAAGGACTGGCCCCCGATGTCTCCCTCGCAGTTTTTCTTTTGAGCTCCAGTAACTTGATTACTGTTCTGTGTGTTGCTCTCACTGGGTTTTAGCACTTCTGTAAGGTATATGTAGATGCTAGATTACCTTGGTGTCAAGGAACAGATGCTATGATAAGCCTTGCAAAATTGCAGTTCCAATTCCGTGTATCTGCAACTTTGAGCAAATAGGAAAAGATTATGAGTACTGATTGATGATGTTAGGTCGCTGCAGCTAACAAGTGTTTGGTTTTTATGGACTACTGTTTAGTCCCTGTATTTTATTCTATTTTAGTATTTAAGGTTGTGTTTGGTTGCGTCGACTAGACGTGTTGTGCGTGTCCGATGAGTCTATTATTGAAGCACAGAATTGAGAATTGGAATAAGCTTTTTTAAATTTTGTTGTTTGGTTGTACGTGGAATTGAGATTTTGAATCAGAGGCTCAATTAATTGGAATTGGACTATAACTAGAAATCCTCCTCTCAATACAAAGCGTCACCCCTCGGTATTGCGTAGAATTAGACCACACAATTTCAACTCTAATTTAGTAACATCCAAACAATATAACTGTAATTACATCTCATTTCAATATTATGCATGATTTAGTATTCAACTCAATTCAATTCCATTCTCTCCAATATCGACATCCAAATGGATCACTCAAATAGAATATGTCTTGTGGCTGATAGAATTGTTCGCCCCTCTCAGACACCTTTTATGCGTGGTTGAAATATTCTTGAAGGAGTTATTATTCTTTACGAATCCATCCATGAATTACAGAGGAAAAAATTAGATGAAATTATTCTTAAGTTAGACTTCGAGAAGGCATGATAAAGTGTTCTCCAGCAAGCGATGCGTATGAAGGGTTTCTCTCCCTCCTGGTGTGCTTGGATCCATACAATAGCCTCTAGAGGCCATGTTAGAGTTAAAGTGAATGATGAAGTAGATCCATTTTTTAGTATTTTCAAGGGCCTTCGTCAAGGGGACCCTCTGTCGCTAATATTATTCAATATTGTTGCTGATATGTTAGCAATTCTTTTCGCAAGAGCCAAAGAGGAAAATCAGTTCAATGGAATTGTTCCGCATTTGATTCCGGAGGGTTTGTCTATCCTTCAGTATGCTGATGATACGTGTAACACCCCAGGTGTTACCTTGGCTAGAGCCACTTTGGCACTAGAAGCTGTGTTCACAAGGGTAAAGACTTAGGGCACCACATAAGAACCTTGGAGCTCATGTGCTAATCAAGTTGCCAATGACATGAGAAGCATTACTCTAATCCTTGCACACTTACTACCTTGGATAAAGGGGGGAGAAGAACCCTAAACCTCTCCAAAGCCCTACCTTCCAAAACCCTAAGTAAGGGGGGAAAGAAAGTGAGCAAGTGGGCAAAGCATGTGTAACTTTTGCCCAAACCCTAAGCAACATTATAACCATCAATTAAGGGAGGGAAATATTGCAAAAAGGCCCCTGGAGAAACCTCAATTCAAATCTCCAAGTGGAAAGAGAGCTAGAGCTCTCTATTTCCCTCTAAGTCATATTTTAGCCCTAACCCAAAGACCAGCCGTGTTCACTTTGAAGATGGCGCCAAAACCACTTGGGTTCTATACCAAAAATGTGCTATACCACTTAAGGCACCCCCTGGAAAAATTTGAGGCCGAGACTCAGACGTTTGACAGCACTTGACATCAGTTTTGTCGCTGAGCGGGCAGGGAGACAAGCCAGATTTGGCGCCCGTCTATCTCCCTATCTAGGGCGTATCATCCCTTGGAACTCACACATGTGAGATAGCCCTAGGTGCCAGGAGGAGGTCTGCGCCGGATTCATGGCGAGATTCGCACGTTTGCGATCTCTGGAAGCGTTTGAACATTGGAAGAAACTCACTGCCACGTGTTCGACGCCTTCTGCCCGCGCCAGAGCACGCTCGCGCGCGCCTTCGCACGCCCCGCGCCGCGCCCGAGCCAAACCCGCGCCGTGGCCCGCGCCCGAGCTTATAAATCCCTCCCCGGCTTCGGCTACACCCTTCCGCACACCCTCCACACCTCGCCGGAGTTAGCTCGTCGCCGTTTGCCCGTGCGCAGCGAGTCCGCGGCCGCCCAACCCCTCTGCCACCGTAGACCGGCTAGCAGAGCCATCCCCAACCCCGTCCTGCCCTCGGAGAAGCTTGTGCACACCTCCGTGAGGCTCCCCGAGCAAGGAATCGGAGTTTCCTTCGCCGGAGAAGCCAGTCCACGCTCGCCGGAGCTCTCACCCCCGCCGGAGCACGTGGACCGGGTAAGCCACTCCACCATCCTTCGATTCCTTGTGCACACAGTCGTTGCGTAACCCCGTGATGCTCACCGTGCCCTCGGATTGCGCCAGTTCGCCGTAGTTTGGCCGGTATACTCGCCGCCGACGAGGACACCCGCCTGCACGCGTGGACCGGGCGATTCCGGCCACCTCCGACGCCGAGCCGTACCTCGACGTGACCCCCAGAGTCTCCCCGAGCCGACCCCACCCTTCGCCGGACCTCCCTCGCCGCCGGTAAGCCGCGCCGCCCTTTTCTTTCCCGCGGTTACTGTTTCAGTGAAGGGAAGGACTGCGGGTGAGAGGGAAGAAAGGTCAGGGGGTTTTGTGTAATGTCAGTGACACAGGGGAATAGTGGCGTGGGGGTAGATCTGTGAAGGTGGATTTAGTTTAAACCCAAGGACCCCGGTGTAAACTGTTTTTCCAGAAACCCTTAAATTAAATTTGTTTTAAATTGAACAGCAACTTTGAAAATGCATAACTTCTGTTTAAATCATCCAAATTTGGTCAAACCAATTTTGTTAGACTCAAATTAATGTAACCTATTTAAGAAAAATATAAAACCCCTTGGTACTGTGGAAAACTTAAAAGTTCTGATTTAATGTTAGTTTTGGCCAAAAGCTAAATAATAGTAAGAAAAATAGTTAGGCTATTTGACTAGGGTTAGGAAAATTTGGAGAAGTTTATATTTACCTACTAACCTGTTTAAAAATGTTAAACCTCTCTGTCCACTCCATTTGAGTTAGTTTTACCCCTTATTCTATAATATGCTTAAGGATAAGGAAAATAGAAAATGTAATTAAATTAATGAACCAGAGGGTACCTCTATTTTTGTTAGGCTACTTATTCAATGTAGTTCACTGGAAAAATATATCATACCCTATTTTAGTGTAAACTAAGTAAGATCCCTGTTGTCTTAATAAAACAAGTGAAACTTAGAAAAACTCTACAAAAATGGCCCCAAGGTAAAAACACCCCCACCCTTGGGATAACTACTGTTTTATTAGAGAGAACCTAAGAAAAATATGAAATCTGCTGTTTGACATTTTTCAAATAATAAGGTAGTAGAAAGTGCCTTTTTGACATTAAACTTAAGAAAATCATAACTAAATAACCACCCCTTAGTTTTCTGTGATTTTTAGCACAGAGGCCTATTATTACCAGAGGATGCCAACAAAAATAACCTTTAGGACAGAACCTACCCCTAACTAGGAGGTGTAGTGTGAAGTGGCCCATTTTGCCTAACTCTTGTTATTTTTGTTTAAAGCCTAACTTTTATACTTTAAGCCTCAAATTTTTTAAAAACAAGCTAGAATAGTCAGTGACAACCCACTGTAATTTTTACAGAATTTTTGGAAATTATTAAAACCTTGTTGTAGTTCAAACCTACACTAAAAGCCCTAAATGGAAATTAAGGAAAGAAAAATGAAAGATGTGAATAAATGTTGTCCCAAAAACTTTGTAATCAGTCCACTAAAATATATCAAGGCAATACCAAACCACTATGTTATCCTCAAAAGAAAACCTAAGATTAAAGGGTCATAAGTCTATGTATCTACATATATATACCACTAGAAGCCCCACGTGACTAAGAAACCCTAAGTTACTTCTTGACTTAGTTTCTTTTACATAAAGGTTATTAAATCATGCATAATCATGACATACATGTTCATTGCATTCGATAGACTGTAATCTTGCTGACGGAGAGTACATCCTCGTGCCGGAGCAAGGAGCTGCTCAGGAGGTAGCCCCAGATCCAGCACCCGAGCCAGCACCAGAGGACCTACCTGCCACTGCTTTGGAAGGCAAGCCCCGGTTTTATGCATAACCTGTTATTTATGCTATTTTACTTCACTTAATGATTGTAGGTTTGATTGTGCACTTAGGTGTAGGAGTTGTTTGAAACCCTAGTTGCATGATCTCAGGAATCCTTTTTAAATGAATACTAGTATGACAGGTCGAGTAGTTGCTTTGCTTAAGTAGGATCTCGGTAGAAGACGAGTGATTTTTCTAGCACTCGCGCGAGATCAGGGAATTGATTGTACCCACTTTCACACTGTCATGATTACTAGTTGGTGGACAACAATCCATGGGGATTGGTTGTTTACGAGATGGAAAATGGAATAAGGATTAACGTGCGGATACCTGTGTCAAGCGTTTGAACGTACTAAACACATACCGAGAAATATGGTAAATCGGTAAGCCTAGTACCTGAGTGAACCTGCCCGCAGACTTTACCCCTCACGCGACCTGAGACGAGGTCTCCCATTCCGGTTATGGTGGGTACAAGTGCGGCCACTGCACGACGGCCAGTCGGGGTCAGTGGGGCATTGTACGCCAAGGCGGTGAGCCCTGATCTGTTGCCAGGGAATCGATGGGGACGGTTGATATGTGTGGGGACGGAGTGCCCCTACATGCCGTGTGTTTAGGTTTACCTTGCAAGGATAAAAACTCGATTCGAATCGTCTGCTTCTCGCAGCTAATGAGACTGCTTGATCCATTGTACTGCATTGAGTAATAAGTGGAAGTATGATGAGTTGAGAAAAGATGTTGATTGTTAATAATGCTTGCTACCATGTATGAGTAGATAGTTCACTTTTAGCCTTAAGAGAGTCACACTTAACTTTGATTAAGTTAAAATCTTGATTTAGAAACTCAGCTAGTACTTTTGGCAACCAAACCCCACAGCCAAACAGCTGCATGTCTAGAGGTAGAGGAGTAGACTCCTCACACCGGGTAAGTCTAGCTGAGTATTAGTATACTCAGCCTTGCTTGTGGCATAATTTTTACAGGTTCTCTGGAGGAGATGGTTGCTGGGATAACTTGGCCGACCACCCTGCCACCGGGTTGGACTGTTGAGTGGGACCCTGCCTCGGCTGAGGAGGAGCATGAGGAGTGATGGGACAGGCTTCCCCATCTCTCTGTTTAATTATCGTTAGTTTTATTCCGCTGCACTTCAAACAATGATGGTTACTTTTGCCAAAAACTCCGATGATGATGATGGTGATGTAATAATTTAACATTATGGCATGTATGGTTTTATGCTTTATTGTATTTGCTCTGTGACTCACCTTCGAGTGAGATTGTGGTACTTGATCCTGTCAGTGGCCGTGTCGGACTAGATCCGAGGGATTGACGGGTTATTCCCATTTAAGTGTGGTCTAGCCTCTAAGGCGGGACTTGGACACTTAAGTTGGAATAATTCGGGCAGTTCCGCCACAGCTGGTATCGGAGCTTGTACCACCACAGAGGAATCAATAAAATATAAATACCATCAATTTTCTAAATAAAACTTGATAGAAACAAGGTTGGATAGATAGTAGGGCGAACAGGATAGACCTAGGACGTGAAGCCTTAGGGTAATAGAAGGGTAGCTAGGTGGCTAAGTAACTAGGCCCTACAGGCCACTTTTACAGGATGGGAGTTCCTCCCTATTCCTTTTATCTTGTTGTGAGGTCGTTCAGGACGAGCATGCATGCATTCATGATTAAGCGAATGGATAACTGAGTAAAGGACTTAAAAATAAGATAACAACCAATTAGGTCCCTAGTGCCTT
Source organism: Zea mays (assembly GCF_902167145.1). NCBI lineage: Eukaryota > Viridiplantae > Streptophyta > Magnoliopsida > Poales > Poaceae > Zea > Zea mays. The sequence goes on along the minus strand of NC_050104.1, from coordinate 153,215,444 downwards.
TCTACTTAACTAGAGACAGGCTGAGTTTTACTTTTCCTTATTTTTTTTTAATTCTTCTTCTTTTACTTACGCTTAACCGTACACAGATGACTTCCCACGGATCCTCCGATGACGAAAATGCACTGACCCACACTGACGGACTTGCACGAGAGGGCTTTCCCCGCATTCTGTGGGAAGTACTTCAGGGGGCTGGATACACGACACCCCCTCAGTACACGGTGCAGCAGTTCGAGAAGCACCGGGTGCCCCGCTGTAGGGTGAGGATGACTTTGGAGCCTCATCCCCTGCAGCCAGGCTGGCGCTCCTTGGACTCCGAGTCTTTCGGGTACCGGGCAGAGGACACGATCGAGGCGATCGCTCTGCATGGGTTGACTACCTTCTGCGGATTCCATCCCTTGGAGCTGGCTACCCACCCCATTGGCTTGTTCCCCGCTGAGAAGGAGGACGACCCAATGTGGAAGGATCGGGTGGAGCATGCCAAGGACATCTGGGCCATCTACCCAGGTCAGACTGCGCACTTGACAGTACGGTGCATGAATGCTCTGTACCGTCTGCAGGTGATGCGCGGTGAGGCAATGTCCCATCTGATGGCACTACTGGAGGCAACAAAGATCACGCTGGATAACAGAGAGGAGCTCGTGGTTGACCTATCTCAGGAAATGGTGGAGAAGGACTTGGTGGGATCACTTTCTGGCTATGCAGCCAGAGGACCGAGAGGTGGAGTGGAGGGAGTTTAAGGCAGCTTTTAGAGGACACCATATACCAGCCGGGATCATGGACAGGAAGCTCAATGAGTTCTTGGCACTCACTCAGGGCAACAGGACAGTGTTGCAGTATGCCCAGGCCTTTAATGACTTGTGCCAGTATGCAGGATATCATGCAGATACAGATGAGAAGAAGAGGGACAGATTCAGAAGGGGGCTCAGCACTAAACTCCGGGATCGCCTCAACACTGTCAGGGCCAACAGCTACAATGAGTTGGTCAACATGGCTATCTCCCAAGAGGACTGCATTACCGCTAGGCAGGCAGAGAAGAAGAGGAAGACCCCCGTGGCAGGACCCTCAGCTCAGCCACAGCGCTTCAGAATTGTGTCCGACACCCAGGGCAGGGGACCCCAACAGCAGCAAGGGCGATGGGTAATCCGACCTCAGCAGCAGCAGCAGCAGCAGGCACCCAACCGCAACCAGTTCCCAGCTCAGAGGAATAATCAGCAGCAGCAGTACCGCCAAGCCAATGACAACAGGTGCTTCACTTGTGGCAACACTGGGCATTATGCCAAAAATTGCCCCAGGAACCAGCAGAGGCAGGGGCAGAATGCAAATCAGAACTAAGGCAAGAGACAGAAGGTGCAAGTGAGGCAGGGCAGACTAAACTTCACCACCATGGTTGATATCCCAGAGGGAGCACCCGTCTTGACTGGTATCTTTATAGTTTTGAATTATCCTGCTATTGTTCTTTTTGATTCTGGTGCATCACACAGTTTTATCAGTACCAAATTTTGTGCCAAGTGCCAATTGCCTTTCCACCACACAAATGGGGGTATTACAATCTCAACACTAGGAGGCAGGGTTGCCTCCTATCAGATCTGTAGGCACGTACCAATTAAGCTGGGTAGTCTCATATTCAAAACTACCCTAATGATAATGGGGTTGGATAGTGTGGATATTATATTGGGAGCTGACTGGTTGACCAGGCACCAAGCAGTTATGGATATTGCAGCCAGAGCCATTGAGGTGCACTCACCAACTTGTGGTGAGACCACCCTAATTTTACCTGACCAGGGTTGTACCCGATCTTGTGCCTTTGTTATGTTAGAGTCCCCGGTGGAAAAGATTCCAGTAGTCTGTGACTACCCCGATGTTTTTCCAGATGAGTTGCCAGGAATGCCACCTGACCGGGATATTGAGTTCGCCATCGAATTGCAACCCGGGACTGCTCCTATCTCCAAGAGACCCTATAGGATGCCTCCCGCGGAATTGGCAGAGTTGAAGAAGCAATTGCAAGAGTTGTTGGACAAAGGGTTTATTCGTCCCAGCACTTCACCATGGGGATGTCCAGCCTTATTTGTGAAGAAAAAGGATGAGAGTTTGAGGATGTGTGTTGACTACCGTCCTCTCAATGCGGTAACTATTAAGAACAAATACCCGCTGCCCCGCATTGATGTTCTGTTTGATCAGTTGGTAGGAGCCAAGGTATTCTCCAAGATAGACCTTCGCTCAGGATACCATCAGATCAAGATCCGTGCTAGAGATATTCCCAAGACGGCTTTCTCTACCAGATATGGACTGTATGAGTTTCTGGTGATGTCTTTTGGGCTGACCAATGCCCCGGCTTATTTTATGTACTTGATGAACTCAGTATTCATGCCAGAGTTAGACAAGTTTGTGGTCGTTTTCATTGATGATATACTGATCTATTCCAAGAACGAAGCCGAGCGCACCAAACACTTGCATACTGTACTTCAGAGACTGCGTGATCATCAGTTGTATGCTAAGCTGAGTAAGTGTGAGTTCTGGCTGAAGGAAATCAAATTCTTGGGTCATACAATTTCTCAAGATGGGGTATCAGTTGATCCTGAGAAGGTGCAGGAGGTGATGGATTGGAAACCCCCGACCACAGTAAAGCAGATTCGGAGTTTTCTGGGATTGGCAGGGTATTATCGACGATTTATTCCGGATTTCTCCAGAATTGCCAAGCCAATGACTGAACTGTTGAAGAAGGGAGTCAAATTTGAGTGGAGCCAAAAGTGTGAAGATGCCTTCCATACCTTGAGGCAGCATCTGACAACAGCCCCAGTGCTAGCTCAACCCGACAATGCCAAGCCATTTGAAGTTTACTGTGATGCTTTTGGTACTGGTTTGGGATGTGTCTTGATGCAAGAGAACAGAGTGATTGCTTATGCTTCCCGGGCACTCAGGCCCCATGAGCAGAACTACCCTACACATGATCTAGAATTGGCAGCTGTAGTTCATGCTCTTAAGATATGGAGACACTACCTGATGGGAGCTCACTGTAACATCTACACTGATCACAAGAGTCTCAAATACATCTTCACTCAGGCAGATCTGAACATGAGGCAAAGGAGGTGGTTAGAGTTGATCAAGGATTATGATTTAGAAGTGCATTACCACCCAGGTAAGGCCAATGTTGTGGCAGATGCCTTGAGCAGAAAGGCCCAGTGTAATTGTATGAACATGGATGTGGGAGTGACCACCCTGTGTGATGAGTTGTGCAAACTAAACCTGGAAGTTGTTTCTTCGGGTAATCTAAGCTATATCTCGGTGGAGCCCACATTACAAGAGCAGATAATCAGGGCACAGATTGAGGATAAGGGTGTTCAGGTTATCAAGGATATGATCAAGCAAAAGGCAGAAAAATACAAGTGTTTCCGACAGGACAGCAAGGGAATTCTATGGTTTGGAGATCGATTGGTTGTTCCCAAGGACCCTGAGCTCAGAAAGAAGATACTGGATGAAGCTCACCTTTCTAAATTCTCCATGCACCCTGGTAGCAACAAGATGTACCATGATCTCAGATCTCTATATTGGTGGACTAGAATGAAAAGGGAAATTGCCAAGTACATATCCGAATGTGACACCTGCCAGAGAATTAAAGCTAGTCACTTGAAGGCAGCAGGCCCTTTGCAACCCCTTCCCATACCATCTTGGAAATGGGAGGACATTTGCATGGACTTCATAGTGGGATTACCCAATACCTCCAGGCACCATGATTCTATTTGGGTTATCGTGGACAGATTGACCAAGACTGCTCATTTCTTGCCAGTGCACACCACCCATAAGACAGAGAAGTACGCTGAAATTTATGTTGATCAGATAGTAAGATTGCATGGTATTCCAAAGACCATTATATCTGACAGAGGAGCACTGTTTGTGGCACGCTTTTGGGAGAAACTGCAAGAATCACTTGGGACCCATGTCATCCGAAGCTCAGCATACCACCCACAAACAGATGGCTAGACAGAAAGGGTAAATCAGGTTTTGGAAGACATGTTGCGAGCATGTGCACTACATTATGGAAAGGATTGGGACAAGTGTCTGTCTTTGGCAGAGTTTTCTTACAATAACAGCTATCAGTCCAGTTTAAAGATGGCACCTTTTGAGGCGTTATATGGGAGAAGATGTAGGACCCCACTGAATTGGTCTCAAGCAGGAGAAAGGGAAATTTTTGGGCCAGACTTGGTACTCGAGGCAGAGGCAAAGGTCAGGGTTATTACCAAGAACTTAGAAGCTGCTCAGGCCAGGCAAAGGAGCTATCATGATAAGAGGCGGAAGCCTCTACAGTTTGAGGTGGGAGATCATGTCTACCTTAAGGTATCACCCACCAAGGGTGTCCAGAGATTCGGGATCAAGGGCAAGTTAGCTCCTCGCTACATTGGACCCTATGAGATCAAGGCAGGTTGTGGACCCATGGCCTATCAAGTGGAATTGCCACCTCACATGTCAGCGGTTCATAATGTGTTCCATGTATCTCAGCTGCGGAAATGCGTTCGTCTACCCACTGAAGTGCTACCGGAACCAGACATTGAGATAGAACCAGACTTGTCCTACCAAGAGTACCCCGTCAAGGTATTAGATCAAAAGGAGAGATCAACTCGGGCAAGGTCGGTCAGAATGTACAAGGTTCAGTGGAGTCACCATTCAGCAGAAGAAGCTACATGGGAGACTGAGGATTTTCTACGCTCTCGCTTCCCCGACTTTCTACCCAAAGGAGTCGGTATGTAACCCCAAAACCCCACCCCCACCTGCCCTTTGAATCCAGTTATAAGAAAAACTTAGATAACAAGGATAGTCTAAGTTGTGGATTTAACTTAAGAAGGGCTTCCTTCTGAAGTTGCAAAGAGGATGACATTCGAAGAGCAGTTAACAAGAGAAACTTGAGTGTAAAGGAAAAAAACAGCACCACCACACTTTCAAGCACCCTCCAAGGGACTCTACCTAAATCTCGGGATGAGATTCCTTTAAGGGGGGAGGGCTGTAACACCCCAGGTGTTACCTTGGCTAGAGCCACTTTGGCACTAGAAGCTGTGTTCACAAGGGTAAAGACTTAGGGCACCACATAAGAACCTTGGAGCTCATGTGCTAATCAAGTTGCCAATGACATGAGAAGCATTACTCTAATCCTTGCACACTTACTACCTTGGATAAAGGGGGGAGAAGAACCCTAGACCTCTCCAAAGCCCTACCTTCCAAAACCCTAAGTAAGGGGGGAAAGAAAGTGAGCAAGTGGGCAAAGCATGTGTAACTTTTGCCCAAACCCTAAGCAACATTATAACCATCAATTAAGGGAGGGAAATATTGCAAAAAGGCCCCTGGAAAACCTCAATTCAAATCTCCAAGTGGAAAGAGAGCTAGAGCTCTCTATTTCCCTCTAAGTCACATTTTAGCCCTAACCCAAAGACCAGCCGTGTTCACTTTGAAGATGGCGCCAAAACCGCTTGGGTTCTAAACCAAAAATGTGCTATACCACTTAAGGCACCCCCTGGAAAAATTTGAGGCCAAGACTCAGACGTTTGACAGCACTTGACATCAGTTTTGTCGCTGAGCGGGCAGGGAGACAAGCCAGATTTGGCGCCCGTCTATCTCCCTATCTAGGGCGTATCATCCCTTGGAACTCACACATGTGAGATAGCCCTAGGTGCCAGGAGGAGGTCTGCGCCGGATTCATGGCGAGATTCGCACGTTTGCGATCTCTGGAAGCGTTTGAACATTGGAAGAAACTCACTGCCACGTGTTCGACGCCTTCTGCCCGCGCCAGAGCACGCTCGCGCGCGCCTTCGCACGCCCCGCGCCGCGCCCGAGCCAAACCCGTGCCGTGGCTCGCGCCCGAGCTTATAAATCCCTCCCCGGCTTCGGCTACACCCTTCCGCACACCCTCCACACCTCGCCGGAGTTAGCTCGTCGCCGTTTGCCCGTGCGCAGCGAGTCCGCGGCCGCCCAACCCCTCTGCCACCGTAGACCGGCTAGCAGAGCCATCCCCAACCCCGTCCTGCCCTCGGAGAAGCTTGTGCACACCTCCGTGAGGCTCCCCGAGCAAGGAATCGGAGTTTCCTTCGCCGGAGAAGCCAGTCCACGCTCGCCGGAGCTCTCACCCCCGCCGGAGCACGTGGACCGGGTAAGCCACTCCACCATCCTTCGATTCCTTGTGCACACAGTCGTTGCGTAACCCCGTGATGCTCACCGTGCCCTCGGATTGCGCCAGTTCGCCGTAGTTTGGCCGGTATACTCGCCGCCGACGAGGACACCCGCCTGCACGCGTGGACCGGGCGATTCCGGCCACCTCCGACGCCGAGCCGTACCTCGACGTGACCCCCAGAGTCTCCCCGAGCCGACCCCACCCTTCGCCGGACCTCCCTCGCCGCCGGTAAGCCGCGCCGCCCTTTTCTTTCCCGCGGTTACTGTTTCAGTGAAGGGAAGGACTGCGGGTGAGAGGGAAGAAAGGTCAGGGGGTTTTGTGTAATGTCAGTGACACAGGGGAATAGTGGCGTGGGGGTAGATCTGTGAAGGTGGATTTAGTTTAAACCCAAGGACCCCGGTGTAAACTGTTTTTCCAGAAACCCTTAAATTAAATTTGTTTTAAATTGAACAGCAACTTTGAAAATGCATAACTTTTGTTTAAATCATCCAAATTTGGTCAAACCAATTTTGTTAGACTCAAATTAATGTAACCTATTTAAGAAAAATATAAAACCCCTTGGTACTGTGGAAAACTTAAAAGTTCTGATTTAATGTTAGTTTTGGCCAAAAGCTAAATAATAGTAAGAAAAATAGTTAGGCTATTTGACTAGGGTTAGGAAAATTTGGAGAAGTTTATATTTACCTACTAACCTGTTTAAAAATATTAAACCTCTCTGTCCACTCCATTTGAGTTAGTTTTACCCCTTATTCTATAATATGCTTAAGGATAAGGAAAATAGAAAATGTAATTAAATTAATGAACCAGAGGGTACCTCTATTTTTGTTAGGCTACTTATTCAATGTAGTTCACTGGAAAAATATATCATACCCTATTTTAGTGTAAACTAAGTAAGATCCCTGTTGTCTTAATAAAACAAGTGAAACTTAGAAAAACTCTACAAAAATGGCCCCAAGGTAAAAACACCCCCACCCTTGGGATAACTACTGTTTTATTAGAGAGAACCTAAGAAAAATATGAAATCTGTTGTTTGACATTTTTTAAATAATAAGGTAGTAGAAAGTGCCTTTTTGACATTAAACTTAAGAAAATCATAACTAAATAACCACCCCTTAGTTTTCTGTGATTTTTAGCACAGAGGCCTATTATTACCAGAGGATGCCAACAAAAATAACCTTTAGGACAGAACCTACCCCTAACTAGGAGGTGTAGTGTGAAGTGGCCCATTTTGCCTAACTTTTGTTATTTTTGTTTAAAGCCTAACTTTTATACTTTAAGCCTCAAATTTTTTAAAAACAAGCTAGAATAGTCAGTGACAACCCACTGTAATTTTTACAGAATTTTTGGAAATTATTAAAACCTTGTTGTAGTTCAAACCTACACTAAAAGCCCTAAATGGAAATTAAGGAAAGAAAAATGAAAGATGTAAATAAATGTTGTCCCAAAAACTTTGTAATCAGTCCACTAAAATATATCAAGGCAATACCAAACCACTATGTTATCCTCAAAAGAAAACCTAAGATTAAAGGGTCATAAGTCTATGTATCTACATATATATACCACTAGAAGCCCCACGTGACTAAGAAACCCTAAGTTACTTCTTGACTTAGTTTCTTTTACATAAAGGTTATTAAATCATGCATAATCATGACATACATGTTCATTGCATTCGATAGACTGTAATCTTGCTGACGGAGAGTACATCCTCGTGCCGGAGCAAGGAGCTGCTCAGGAGGTAGCCCCAGATCCAGCACCCGAGCCAGCACCAGAGGACCTACCTGCCACTGCTTTGGAAGGCAAGCCCCGGTTTTATGCATAACCTGTTATTTATGCTATTTTACTTCACTTAATGATTGTAGGTTTGATTGTGCACTTAGGTGTAGGAGTTGTTTGAAACCCTAGTTGCATGATCTCAGGAATCCTTTTTAAATGAATACTAGTATGACAGGTCGAGTAGTTGCTTTGCTTAAGTAGGATCTCGGTAGAAGACGAGTGATTTTTCTAGCACTCGCGCGAGATCAGGGAATTGATTGTACCCACTTTCACACTGTCATGATTACTAGTTGGTGGACAACAATCCATGGGGATTGGTTGTTTACGAGATGGAAAATGGAATAAGGATTAACGTGCGGATACCTGTGTCAAGCGTTTGAACGTACTAAACACATACCGAGAAATATGGTAAATCGGTAAGCCTAGTACCTGAGTGAACCTGCCCGCAGACTTTACCCCTCACGCGACCTGAGACGAGGTCTCCCATTCCGGTTATGGTGGGTACAAGTGCGGCCACTGCACGACGGCCAGTCGGGGTCAGTGGGGCATTGTACGCCAAGGCGGTGAGCCCTGATCTATTGCCAGGGAATCGATGGGGACGGTTGATATGTGTGGGGACGGAGTGCCCCTGCATGTTGTGTGTTTAGGTTTACCTTGCAAGGATAAAAACTCGATTCGAATCGTCTGCTTCTCGCAGCTAATGAGACTGCTTGATCCATTGTACTGCATTGAGTAATAAGTGGAAGTATGATGAGTTGAGAAAAGATGTTGATTGTTAATAATGCTTGCTACCATGTATGAGTAGATAGTTCACTTTTAGCCTTAAGAGAGTCACACTTAACTTTGATTAAGTTAAAATCTTGATTTAGAAACTCAGCTAGTACTTTTGGCAACCAAACCCCACAGCCAAACAGCTGCATGTCTAGAGGTAGAGGAGTAGACTCCTCACACCGGGTAAGTCTAGCTGAGTATTAGTATACTCAGCCTTGCTTGTGGCATAATTTTTACAGGTTCTCTGGAGGAGATGGTTGCTGGGATAACTTGGCCGACCACCCTGCCACCGGGTTGGACTGTTGAGTGGGACCCTGCCTCGGCTGAGGAGGAGCATGAGGAGTGATGGGACAGGCTTCCCCATCTCTCTGTTTAATTATCGTTAGTTTTATTCCGCTGCACTTCAAACAATGATGGTTACTTTTGCCAAAAACTCCGATGATGATGATGGTGATGTAATAATTTAACATTATGGCATGTATGGTTTTATGCTTTATTGTATTTGCTCTGTGACTCACCTTCGAGTGAGATTGTGGTACTTGATCCTGTCAGTGGCCGTGTCGGACTAGATCCGAGGGATTGACGGGTTATTCCCATTTAAGTGTGGTCTAGCCAATAAGGCGGGACTTGGACACTTAAGTTGGAATAATTCGGGCAGTTCCGCCACAATACGGTGGTGTTCTTAGACCATAACATGGATCATGCTCGGAACATTAAACTTCTTTTGACACTTTTTGAGCAAATGTCTGGACTAAAAATTAATTTTCATAAAAGTGAGTTATTTTGCTATGGGTTGGCTAAGGAATATGAATTGCAATACTCACACTTATTTGGTTGTGGAATTGGGACAACGCCTTTCAAATATCCCGGAATTCCTATGTCTCATCGAAGATTGAGAAATAGCAGGGGGTTATAGACCGGTTTGAAAAGAGGCTTAGTACTTGGAAGGCCAAATTTCTATCTTCTGGTGGACGGCTAGTCTTACTTAATTTTGTGTTAAGTAGTCTGTCTATCTTTATGATGTCGTTCTTTGAGATACAGGCAGGCGTCTATTCGGTCTAGATTCTTTTGGCAGAGAGGAGGCAATAAAAGGAAGTATAGGCTGGCCTGATGGAATATTGTTTATCAACCCAAGGAGTTAGGGGGTTTAGGTGTCTTTAATCTAGCTGTAAAAAACACAAGCTTACTTAGCAAACATCTCTTAAAATTACTCAATGAGGAGGGGATGTGGCAACAATTACTTAAAAATAAATATCTAGGAGAGAAATCCCTTTCTCAAATATCTAGAAGACAGGGGGGTTCTCAATTCTGGTCGGGTCTAATGAATATTAAGAATCAGTTTCTTAGATGGGGGCACTTCGAAGTGAGGAATGGTCAAGCTACCAGATTCTGGAAGGACAAATGGGTATCCAGTCGACCTCTTAGTGAGTAAATTCTGAATCTCTTTAATATAGTGTGTAACAAATTAGCCTTGGTTGCCGACATTTTTTCAGATACGAATCTTAATTTATCTTTTCGACGTACAATCATGGGGATTAAATTAGTGGAATGACACAACATGCTAAACTTGCTAACCGCGGTTACTCTGTCTAGAGATAAATTTGTTTGGGACGATCATAGGAATGGAATCTTCTCTGTCCAATCTATGTACATTTTTGATGAATATTCCCAACAACGAACGGAACAAGAAGCTTTGGAAACTTAAGCTCCCCTTGAAAAGAAAAGGTTTTTTTTTTGTGGAATTTATGTCGTGGAGTGATGCTTACTAAAGATAATTTAGCCAAAAGGCGATGGAAAGGTAGCTTGACATGTAGCTTTTGCAATCGAAATAAAAGTATTCACCATCTCTTTTTTGACTGCTATATGACCAAAAGCATACGGAGAATAATTTACTTTACCTTAAAAATAGAAATGCTCGTTAGCATTAATCATATTATTGGGTCTTAGAGAACTAATAGGGGTCTGGGTTACAAAAAAAATTACTCTCTGGAATAACAACTTTATTTTGGGCTATTTGGCTCAGTCGAAATGAGGTGGCTTTTAATCATAAACCAATTCCATCAACTGTGCAGGTTATTTTCCGATGTAATCACTGGTTCAGATTCTGGAGACTTCTACAAAAGGAGGAATCACAACAACAAATTTTCGATGCTTCTCAAGCTTTAGAAGTGGTGGCGATGGAAGTCTTCGTAAATCATGGATGACGCTAAAATGCAAGAATTGAGTATGGCTAGTGTTAGTCATAGTCTTGTCATTTTGTTCCTTTGAGTTAGTTTCACTATTAATGCAACTGTTCTCAACTGTAATAATCGATTTATATTGGCTGTACGTATTATCATGCTAAAGGTGAAACTCTTGTTTCCATTATAAAAAAAGATCACTAGGGATTCGGGGCTACATCCACCGAATGATGGAATTTTTTTGGAAAAACTTAGGTCGTTTCACTTGTCAGCCCCTGAACGATTTTTACAAAAATCGTTTTTTACAAAATTATCTGGAGGCTCAGAGACTACATCGATTAGACGCGCTCTACACATGCTTTGGCAAACAAAATGACCAAAATCAGACGTAAAAATCTGGCAACCACTATCATTCACTAAGGCCAAACTAAAATCCAGGAAAATCTGCAAATAAGCTCTCGACCGAGTCATTCGACTCGGCCAATGCCTCGTGGGCTGCTGAGTACTTACGTGTACCTTAAGAGAACATAAAAAGGCCATTCTAAAAGATAATAGCTTCACATGGCCCAAGATAGCCCCCAAGCAGAGCAACCTCGATCTAGTCACCTTTACCAGAACAGACTCTATCACAACAAACTCGACATAGTTCACCGACCTGATCACCCCAACCAAGGCAAACTAGACAGTTCTCCGACTTAGTCATCTCGATCAGATCGATCCCGACCTCGATCACCTCAAGTAAATCCTAATCGAGGTCATCTCGGTCAATTAGTCCTAATCTCAGTTACGTTAAGCCAGATCAGTCTATATTGTACACCTTTTGATAAGACTAACAAAAACCTCCAGAAAATACTAGTACATTTATGATCCCCTGACCGTTCGGCACACGATCCTAACTAAGGGGTGTTTGAATGCACTAAAGCTAATAGTTAGTTAGCTAAAAAATTGCTAGTGGAATTAGCTAGCTAACTATTAACTAATTTGCTGAAAATAGCTAATAGTTGAACTATTAGCTAACGTGTTTAGATGTCTTCAACTAATTTTAGTCACTAATTATTAGCTCTAGTGTATTCAAACAACCCTAGGACGTTAGATGTCTTCAACTAATTTTAGTCACTAATTATTAGCTCTAGTGTATTCAAACAACCCTAGGACGTACAACGGGCAAAGACATGCACAGTACGGAGGGGAGGACTCCAGAGATTCCCATATTCAACCACTTCGCCCTCAGAATTACGAACGAGGACCCACAGACCAGACGGGCCTCACCTCAAACTGTAGGAAGTCAAAAGAACCGAACAAAACGAGCGAAAGGGGGGAAAAAAGAAAAGAACTCCGAAGTAATTAAGCAACCACTCGTACAACTTCTAGAATACAGGTGGCCTCCTATAAAAACACAAGCATGCTTAGTCTGTATTCATCTCACATAAGCACGAAGAGTTCAGACTCTGCTTTGTAACACCCGAAACCAGCAACAAAAACTTCAGTACCATATTGGACGTAGAAAACTTGCCCAAATGAGTCTAAAAAACTTCTCTTCGAGCTCACCCAGAGCAAGGCCATTGGGACAGTGGCACCGCAAGCCCCTCACTAACCTACAAATCTACTTGCCCAGGTATGAAACCACGATAGGAACACAAAAGAAAAAAAGAAGAAGAAGCTGCAGAACTAAATCACGCATAGGAAGGATCAAAACATTGTCAAAACATTATCAACAGGTTATGTTACCACAATGCCCACCAATTTAATCGGGCATAAGCACCGCACCACACAGTCTAACGGTGACATTGCTCTGACGCTAGGCTCAGGTCCTGAGTCTACAGAACACTATAGCTTGTGCACGGGTCTGCCTGGCCTCACAGTCACAGGTTCGGGGTAGCGCTGACGACAATGTGTCGCAGCGGGTTATCTACCTTGCCGGCGCCGGCGTGCTCCACAAACTCCGAAGGAGTAAGGAAGCTTCCATGGCAGATGCATACGATCCTCACTTCTCCTTTGCTGTATTTGTACAGGAAGCCTTCGACCCTGCTGCCGTTGGACAGGCCCTTGGTGAACACGCCCGGCATCTCCTGCATCATCCTCCTTTCCACGTCCCCCATGCCGTTTGCCCTTGCACCAGCCCTGCCTAAAATGCTTTGGTCTTCCCTGGAACCAAGGGTTGCTGTTATGGGGACCAAAGACAACAGAGGCAGACTTGGTGCCGTCACGCTACTTATAGCTTCACCGGAGGAAGGAACAGACGATGATGAGTTCTGCTCCTCAGTGATGGCTGTTCCTATAAAAAAATTTAGGAATGAGTATAATATAGAGCTTAATGATAACAAAAAAAAAATCCAATGAAGGGAAGAACCACTACAATAGGAAGTGTTCAATCATACACATACAAACAGCTCACATCTATAATAAATGAACAATATACGAATCCACCATCACTATAGAAGTTTGAATCTTCCAGATTCATTTTTTTAGGGGGGGGGGGGAGCTTATGGCATGAAATGTCTGCTGACTATTGAAGAGGACCCAACAAGAGATTCTAACGCAACACAACCATTGTTTGGTTAGCTAATAACAACTAGCAAAAATGTAAAACATCTCGATGCATCACGCATATAGAAGTCCTTAACTTATAAGGTTATAGACGTAAATAGCATTGATCTTTGATCCCAAAGGTCTAATTTAAGGGCAGATATCTCAACCCAGTTCATTCATGTCTTACACCTGTGGTGCACTGGCAAGATTCATGTTTCTGGAAGCATGTGAAATGGATATTGACAATACCTAAATGGTGTACTTTAACAAACAAAAGGGGATACCTTTGAAGGCCGAGTTTGGCTTCTTTCGCATTGCTGACGAACTGTCTTCTGATGTAATTGTGGCCTGGTACTTTGGTGGAAGCCCCTTCACCAGATGCTTGCCACTGCTATGACTTTCGTTAGCGCTGACAATAGTTTCATCAGAACTTACTAATTTGTCAGTGTTTGCATTCATCTCTTTTGGACTCTGCCCAGCAGCTTCTTTTGAAGTGTTGCAGGCGAGAGAGTTCCTCCTCTCAATCCTCTTCTTCTTAACCTCGAGCCTCTTCAGGCTCTGTGCTTCCTTTCGTTTCTTCCAGTCATCATTGCCAGAAGCCTCAATGACAGCAGGGAGTGAACTAGTCCTCATGAGGGTGCCTGTAATACCATTGCAGTAGTCAGTATTTAGAGATATTGGGAATTTGTGGAAAGTTGTTGATGTTTATCTCAAGCAACACCGAAGGTATTAGATTGCTCAACATGTGACTGTTACCTTAAAACATGTATTCTTTCTGTTTACATTGGCATTATGTTTTACCAAATCTATATATATTAACTTAGTTAAAAAACAATTACCAAAACTACAATATTATGAAAGTACTTTAGACACACATATGTGCATATTGCTTCTGTACGTGACTCTTTAAATATTGATGAAAATATCAAATTATCAAATACTAAGCTTCAAACTGTTACATCACACTGGTTACTACTAATCTTCCCTCAGATATTTGATGAAAAAATACACACCTATAAAAGAATGACTGAATCAACAGAGTTCTCTGCAATAAAATATTATGGCGGCCTGCTTAATGCAGTTTTGCAAAATACTCCATCCGTCCATTCTTATTTGTCGCTATTTAGTTCAAAAATAAACTAGCGAGCGACAAATATTCAAGAATGAAGATATAATTCACAATGACCACCATTTACCAAAACGATCGCAACCTGCACTACTAAGCACGGAATCTAAACGCCAAATTAACTATCAATATCAAGGGTAGCAAAATACTAAAGATAGTATAAACCTCACAAAGCGAAGCCACACACACCTTGCAAAATCTGTCCTTCACCTACCGAAGAGGCAGAGGAAGGGTTCCCGCTCGCCGGCAGCCTCGCCGCGTGTTGCACGCCGAGACCGCCGCCCTCACGGCAAGAACCCCATCCATCCAGCCCCTGCTTCCTCTCAACTTCCGACGCCTCCGCCTGGACCGGCAGCGAGCTCGCCCGCGAGAGGGAGGGCGGCGCCGGCACCTCCACCGGCGTTGTCAGCATGGCCGCCACGGACGACGACCGGGGGAGCTTGCTCCCCTTCCTGTCGAGCCCGAATCGGCCGCCAAGAGACAGCCCGAGGCTAAGCTCCACCTCCTCCATCTCCTCCCGCAGCTGCCCCGGCCTCTTCTCCGGTGGCGGCGCGTCCCCCTTGCCAATCCCGCACAGCAAGTCCCTCGAAAAACCCTCCATCGCGCGCGCAAGCTTGTCTTAGGGACAGGGAGCCTCAGCACTCGAGAAGCGCCTGCAAGATGGGCAAGAGCTGAGCGAAGCCGCAGGCGCAACCATTCCCGGCCAACAAGAGGCGAGGGGACGCAGCAGAGAAGACGGGATGAGAGGCGACTTACACAGGTTGCACGGAGGAGGGACGGGGATGCCATTGGAGAGGTGACGCGCTGCCGCTTCTCCTCGTCGCGGCCCTGAGCGACTCTCGCGGGGAACAGGAGAGAGAGAGAGAGAGGGGGGAGGGAGAGAGAGCTTTGTGCTCCTTTTTGTGCTGGTTGGCTTCGCTTTTGGGGCATGCGGTTCCGCTGGAGATGGCGAAGACGGGAGGGCGGGCCTGCCTCCGGCGCGACGCGTGGTGCGAGCTTGCGCGGCACCGCGCAGCCGCGGCGGGAGCCGAGCGGGATGCGGTGGGCTCGCCAGCCTCGGCTGGAGCTGAGCCGGTCGACTCGTGGACGCACGCCGTGACCGGCGGATTCCCAATCCTCCAACAGGATGGGCGACATGCTAATCCCTCGGTAGATTGTAAGAGATCTGAAGGACCTCCTATTGCCTTCATAGCCACATCTAGGTTATCCTCCTTTGCCCTAACGAGATCTTTTACCATCTTCTCTATCAAATGAAAAGTTTTTAATCATCGTCTTCGTCTCCGACGAGATCTCTCCTCATCGTCTCCGACAAGAATTGTCCAATCTACTAGATTCAACTATAGTCTATGATTTTTTATTCTAGATGTTTTTGGTTTAGAGGTACGAGCAAAGTAGAGAAGGATACTCACCAGGTATCGGAGACCACATTTGAGTGAACGATGGAGCGCCGATGACAAAGTGACAGTGAATAGTTTGCGGAAGGGTTGAGGTTAATGCATGGCAGTGGTGGGAGCAGTGGCGGTGGCGGAGACAACGACGGTGAGGTGGGCGGGATAGAGGCAAACTCACTACAACATATTGAGATGATAGGGAGGCGATAGCTCCGGTGAGAACCGTCTAAATAGCAGGAGGAAGAAAGGAAGGAAGAAGAGAGGAGTCACGCCTCAGCTCACAGATAGATACAATATATCGTACGGAAGATTAAAAAAATAATAAAATTAGGCGGAAAAGATATAGCGGCAAAAAAGTCAAGTCGTGTGAGAGGAGGCAAACTTTCATGTATGTTTCGTTTCAAAAAAAAGAAGCGCTTCACATCGGGGGGCGGATCTAGAATGTTCTTATACTTTGGGCCGAGCCTACTGAATTTCGATCTCTTCACTTTTAACTTACCATTTTGGGCTAGAGCAAATAGAGGTACATGAGCCGTGTTATGGACCACGGCCCAAGTGGAATGAGGTGTGGAATTCGTCCCTGCTTCACTATCACACCTTTTGTTCTTAAACTATAGCTACATTTGTTATATCATTTGAATCTATTGATTATTTTTTGGTTACATGGTAGTTACATTTCTTATGTCATATCGATCTATTGACGACTTTCAATTACATGTTATGTGCTTGCTCAAAAGTAAAACGAGTTTAGGTAACTATTTGGTAGCTCCTCTAGCTACAAATATGAGTTTACGTAAAAAGGAAACTATATCGTACTCCCTCTGACCCAAAGTATAATTGTTGTAGACTAACCACATATAAATTAAGTTACATGTGAATGTGGTTTCCATGAATGTCTATATTCATTATCATTTGAATGAATGTTGCCGTTAAAAAATGGGCTAGAAAGAATTGTATTTTGGGACGAAGGGAGTATTGAACTATCAACAAAGATATGAGTTCAATACATAAAGTAATTGTTGATAAATTGAAGCTGTTTTTTTTTCAAATATTAGAGTGACAAGTTGATATAGTTTTATCTTTCTCTCTCTAAAATCCTAATATTCAAGGATCTTGCTAGAACATTTGAAAGATATTTATTTAATTTTTACTAGGCATGGAAGACCCGCTGCGCTGGCTTATAAATTTGAAGAGAACGGCTGGTTAACGGAGTTAACGCCGCTGCCGGCTCGGAACTCTTGGGAGCACCAGAGATCGGCTCAGCTGGGGCCGATGGCAGGGAAGCACCGAAAGAAAAGGCCGCCGATTAAGAGCCAAAAAGCGGAGCCACGTACTTCCACGTAGAGATGACACCAGCTAACTTGCCCGATTAAGAGCAAAAAAGCAGGATTTGCCTCATCATAATTCCATGCCACCCCATCGCCTTCTCCGCACGCTTCCGCAGCCTACCGCTTTTCCACCGAAAAAACTTGCCCCACGCAGACGCAGGCGCAGGCAGGTATTTCCCACGGGGTCCCCATCCCCATGCCCGTTCGCCCGTAGCCCCCGCACAAGGAAAAGAAAAGCGAAGCAAACTGCAACCCCCCGCCGCGAGACCCCCCGCGTAGGCAGCCAACGCCCAACGGCATAGCGTGCCACGTGAGCGCGGCCCGCCGACCGCAAAGCAAAACAGCGGGCGCCAGTGCGTAGGGCGCAGTCGACCATATGACCCCACCGTCAAGTGGCCCAACTTGCCCACATGGTCCGCCGGCCGCGACCACGTGTCGCCCGCCCGCGGCCGCTGCCGCGTCAGCGCCTCCTCTGCCGCACGAGGGTGGTGGGAGCGGCCGCAGTGACGTCGGGCGGCTGCACCGGACACGTATCGGGCCCGGGGCGTCAACAGGGTGCTGCCGTGGGCCCCGCTGGGACAGCAGGATCTCCGCACGGGAGATACGCGCGCGACTCTCTCTCTCACGCGGGCTGGGGCTGTGGCCTGTGGGTCGCTGTTTCGCAGAACAGAAGCGGGGGGCGGGACGGGGTGCTCCCGTCTCCCGGTCCGACCGCGCGCGGTGATTGGACGGACAGCCAGGATCGTGTGGGAGGCACGCAACGATCGATCTCCACATCGATGGATGGTGACAGCGGACAGTTAAACCAGGTGGTCTGTAAGCAGGCAACGATCGATCTCCACTCTCCAGGGAAGACAAGTGGCCTCTCTAAAGTAATGAGCCCGGTCTTAGTTTAATGAGCTGCTTGCTTGTGAATCTATCATGCCCCTGTTTGTTTCAGCTTTTTGCAGCTTCTGGCCACCAAAAGCTGCTGCGGACTGCCAAACGCGTCAGCTTTTCAGTCAGCTTCTATAAAATTCGTTTAGGTAAAAACTATTCAAAATCAACATAAACATATAATCGGTTGAGTTGTTGTAATAGTAGGAATCCGTCACTTTCTAGATCCTAAACCCTATGAACATATTTATCTTCCTCCGCACGTAATCCTAATAATACTCAGATTCTCCCCACAGCCAGATTCTCCTCACAGTCAGTCCCGTGGGTTCTTAAGGTGGTTCCGGCCAGTGGAGGATAACACACTACAGTTAAGGTGTTGCTAACACAACGACGAAAGAAAATTCTAAAGTAATTTATAGCTATAAAATAAGTGATAAATGTGAAAAGCATCTACTTTCCCTTGTTTTTGTTTCCACGCATGTCTGCTGCACTGCAGTTTTTTTGTTTGGCGAACGTCGGAAGCACTAGAGTTGTTGAGCTTCGCGTAGGCATGGATGAGTTGTTGTGCGAAGGCCGAAGGTGTGAACAACGGAAAGACGATTAGACGACCAGAGCTAGACGTTCGGGTATTGGTAGAGGGCAGCCTACATGACTCGCGGCGAGCCGGAAACAACAGAAGCTAGGGTGAGCTTGGCCAAGGCGGGGCACAGTCGTGCGGGACGGAGCTTCGGCCAGTGGCACTAGCCATAGCTCGATAGTGCGGTGGCGACGGGTGGAGGGGGGTGGAGGAGCTCGTCGGCGTGGTGACGCCGACGGCTCGGCAGTGGCCAGAGCTTGGAGGGGGGGGAGACATGGACCGGATAGCCATGAGCGGATGTGAAACAAGCCATAGAGCGACGACACTCAGGGATGAGCTTGATTGTCTATTCTTCGGTGCCTCGCCGACGACTCGGCGACCGCAGACGAGGGTTGGGGGCATGGGGCAATGGAGCCGAGCACTTGGCAGAGGAGCGGCGTCAGGCATCAGCCACTCGCTTGTTGGCGATGTTCGACAAACAAGGAGTACGGGAGCAAAGACGAGAAGCGACGAGCATCATGTTTGGCTAGAGATTAGGATTTTTTTTTCACTATTGGTCCTTTCTTGGACTAGGCCGATGTATTTTCCGAGCAATACTTAGTAATATTGGGTCCTCCATGTCACACCTGGTTAAACAAAATGCGAACTATGTACGTGTCAGGATCAGAACTCACGTACACAACGATTACATAAACGATATATCATAGCACAATGCTTCGAATAATCATAAAAAGTAAGAAATATTATTGCAGACCCAAGTTAATATAATTTATATCAAAGCACACATAATAGAAACATAATGATCACTTATACCTTTTAGGGAATATTTGTAAAGGTTACATAGTGAAATCTTGCCAGTTCACCTTAGAAGTGATCAACGAGGAGTCATGATCCTCTGGCAAAAAGAGATCATAGCTCATGGGTAAAATGTGCGACCTCTATAGAGGGTATTGAAACTGATATATCAGCTGTGCTCATGGTTAAGAGACGTCTTGGAAGCTCCTTTAATTAGACATTCACCGTTTACAATTATGATGATGGTTTTAACTTTTAATTACGATGATCCTAATACAGATTCTGGTATTTCTTCTGAGGAGATATTCTTTGGGCTAATAACTTTGAATTCATGATAAAATTTGGCTTATGTTAATGACAAAACTTAATGAAGTAAAACCAATTGCTATCAACTTAACTTCACATAAAGCTAGTCCACTTCAGTTAAACGGGACATTAATGCGTATTCACCCTTGCTTTAACGTAAAACACCAGGTTGTCCCCACTGCAACTATTGCTCATGAGAAGTTGTTGGGGTGAACTTCTAAGAGTTTTGGGACTACTATGAGTTCTAAAAGCTAGATTAGCGTAACCTCAACCAGGTGCATGTGGAAAAACCTTTATCTTAGCCACGTTTCGTTTTAGCATTTTGATATTTATGAAGTCAACGACTATGTGGGTGTCTTCCACATCAGTTTGTAATAAGTTTAAGTACTCTTTATGTTATTATTCGAGCACTGTACGATGATATTTCATTTATGTAATCGATGTGTACGTGAGTTTTGATCCTGACACGTACATCGTTCATATTCGATTTACCTTCTTAAACCGGGTGTTACATGTTCGATTAAATATATAGTCGTCCTATATTACATATTTTTGGCTTGTCAAATTGAGATAAAAAAGCAACTCTACACTTTGTGTACGAGATATATGAAAGTTGCGATTTTTATGCAGATGATTATTCAAAGAATAATTTACAGAGTAAGATTCACCGAAAAGAATTGTCGGCGTTTCGAGACCGGGGGGTCCCTAAGCCGACGAGTGAATGTCGCCGCGTGCCCCAGCCTAGATGGGTCGACGCGAGGCCGAGCGCGAAGGGGGAAAGTGAGGTGGCCGGAGATGGGCGTGAGAGAGGTGGAAATCCCGCGTCCTTCGTGTTCGTCCCGCGCCCAGGTCGGGTGCGCTTGCAGTAGGGGGTTACAAGCGTCCACGCGGGAGAGGGAAGCGAGCGGCCCCAAGAGAGCGCCTGTCCCGTCCTCGTCCCCGCGCGGCCCACCCTCTCTAAGAGGGCCCTGGTCCTTCCTTTTATAGGCGTAAGGAGAGGATCCAGGTGTACAATGGGGGTGTAGCAGAGTGCTACGTGTCTAGCGGGGGAGAGCTAGCGCCCTAAGTACATGCCGATGTGGCAGCCGGAGAGATCTTGGCACCCAGCTGGTGTGATGTCGTGGCTGTCGGAGGAGCGACGGAGCCTGGCGGAGGGACAGCTGTTGGAGCGGTTGAGTCCTTGCTGACGTCCTCCTGCTTCCGTAAGAGAGCTGAGAGCCGCCGTCGTCACAGAGCATGCAGGGCGCCATCATTGCCTATCTGGCGGAGCTAGCCAGATGGGACACCGGTCTTGTTCTCTGCGGCCCGAGTCAGCTCGGGGTAGGGTGATGATGGCGCTTCCTGTTGACGTGGCTGGCCTGCGCCCTAGGTTGGGCGTCGTGGAGGCTCCTCCGAAGCCGAGGTCGAGTCTGTCTTCCGTGGCCGAGGCCGAGTCCGAGCCCCCGGGGTCGGGCGAGGCGGAGGTCGTTCGGCAGAGGCCAGGGCGGAGTCCGAGCCCTGGGGTCGGGCGAAGCGGAGTTCGTCGTCTTCTGGGGCTGAGCCCGAGTCCGAGCCCTGGGGTCGGGCGGAGCGGAGTTTGTCGTCTTCTGGGGCTGAGCCCGAGTCCGAGCCCTGGGGTCGGGCGGAGCGGAGTTCGTCGTCTTCTGGGACTTAGCCCGAGTCTGAGCCCTGGGGTCGGGCGGAGCGGAGTTCGCCGTCTTCCGGGACTTAGCCCGAGTCCGAGCCCTGGGGTCGGGCGGAGCGGAGTTCGCCGTCTTCCGGGACTTAGCCCGAGTCCGAGCCCTGGGGTCGGGCGGAGCGGAGTTCGCCGTCTTCCGGGACTTAGCCCGAGTCCGAGCCCTGGGGTCGGGCGGAGCGGAGCTTCCTATGGTGCCTTTGGCAGGACCTGACTGCCTGTCAGTCTCACTCTGTCAAGTGGCACTGCAGTCGGAGTGGCGCAGGCGGCGCTGTCCTTCTGTCAGGCTGGTCAGTGAAGCGGCGAAGTGACGGTGGTCACTTCGGCTCTGCCGGGGGGCGTGCGTCAGGATAAAGGTGTCAGGCCGCCTTTGCGTTAAATGCTCCTGCGATTCGGTCGGTTGGTGCGGCGATTTAGTCAGGGTTGCTTCTTAGCGAAGGCAGGGCCTCGGGCGAGCCGGAGATGTATTCGCCGTTGGAGGGGGGCCTCGGGCGAGACGGAAATCCTCCGGGGTCGGCTGCCCTTGTCCGAGGCTAGGCTCGGGCGAGGCATGATCGAGTCGCTCGAATGGACTGATCCCTGACTTAATCGCACCCATCAGGCCTTTGCAGCTTTATGCTGATGGGGGTTACCAGCTGAGAATTAGGAGCCTTGAGGGTACCCCTAATTATGGTCCCCGACAGTAGCCCCCGAGCCTCGAAGGGAGTGTTAGCACTCGCTTGGAGGCTTTCGTCGCACGTTTTTGCAAGGGGACCAGCCTTTCT
Source organism: Zea mays (assembly GCF_902167145.1). Classification (NCBI taxonomy): domain Eukaryota; kingdom Viridiplantae; phylum Streptophyta; class Magnoliopsida; order Poales; family Poaceae; genus Zea; species Zea mays. Next base: position 153,193,199 of record NC_050104.1, on the reverse strand, counting down.
CGGTTGCATTTTGTTCCGGCGGGTGCGCGCGAGCGCACCCGCCGGGTGTAGCCCCCGAGGCCTCGGAGGAGTGGTTTCACTCCTTCGAGGTCTTAATGCCTTGCGTAATGCTTCGGCTGGCCTGGTTGTTCCCTCATGCGAACTGGCCGTAGCCCGGGTGTACGGTCGGGGCCCAAGTTCTCGGGCTGGTATGTTGACGCTGTCAACGGTTCAGCCGGAGCCGGGTTTGCGAGAGCAGCCCCCGAGCCTCTGCACAGGGCGAGAGGGCGATCAGGGACAGACTCGGCTTTTTTACATACGCCCCTGCGTCGCCTTTCCGCAAGGAGGAGGGGGGGGGAAGCGCCATGTTACCCTCGATGGGCGCCGAACATGGTGTCTCCGATGAGCTGCAAGCGGGTAATCCGAGTGGACGTCCGTGCCCCGTTCGTTAGGGGTCGGCTAGGGGCCCAGAGGCACGCCCAAAAGTACCTGCGGGTGATCTGCCGGACCCGGTCCCCTGGCGACGGGGTCCGAGGGCTCGATGCCTCCCTCTGATGGGATTCCGTTACAAGATCGCTCCCGCTGGTCTCGGAAATGTCCTAGGGTACCTCGGGAGCGCAGCTCGAGCCTTGGTTATGTATCGAACGTAGCCCTGGTCATCCCTCGCTCGGCGTCTGAGGCGGCTGTGAACCCTTCGGGGGCTAGCCTTCGAACCCCTGATCAGTAATGGGCGCGGAGCCCGTGTAGCCTGAGGCAGCCGTGGAACCCTTTGGGGGGCCGGCCTTCGAACCTCTGACCAGTAGTGGGTGTAGGGCCCACGCGATCTGAGGCGGCTGTTGAAACCCTTCGGGGGGCCAGCCTTCGAACCTCTGATCAGTAAGGAGGCTCGGAGCCTGGTTCCTTCACGGGGAAGGATCCTTTTCGGGGTATCCCCCTTTCCCGGTCCCTGTTGCAAGAGATAGAGAAAGAGGAAAAAAGGAAAAGGATACGAAATCGAACGACGCGGCGTACCTTTTTTGGCGCGGTTGTTACGGCGAAGGCGAAGCGTCGCCCGCTCCTCCTGCCAGAAGCGCCGTCTGTCCCGCCGCGGAGTTAATGCGATGGGGCGAGTGGTTGGCGGGGCGGCCGTCGCGCGTGCGCGAGCCGTTCGAGGAACGGATCACGGGCGCGTTGTCTTCACGCCGTGAGAGGAGGTTCTCTTGCTGCCCCCGGATGGGACGTGAGCTTGACTAACGACGTGACCGCTGCTCCCACCCGCCTGCCACCGTCATTACTGTCGGCCCACTTTCGGTCGCATTGACCGCCGCGCTAGGCTGGCGCTGCTGGGTCGTGCGTTGGGTCGCCTCGAGTCGCGGTATTGGTTCCGCAACCGAAGAGGCGCGGTGGTGGCGCAAGTGGCGGTGCAGTTGCTTGCATGCAACATCCGGCGCGCTGGTTGCGTGACGCGTGGGCCTGGTCCTCCAGGCTGGGCGCGTTGGGAGTCGGAGAAGCGCGTCCACTTGGCGCGGTTGCATGCCGCCTGCATGGCTGCCCGCCTCTTTCGCCCGTTGGTCTGGGCAAAAGTGGAGGGTCACTTGTAACCGCTGGGCGGTTGTGTGCACCACGCGCGGCGGTTTGGCTTCTTCTGCTCCGAGCCGGTTTGCATGACATGCGGGACCCAGCCCCCGCGCCGCAGGGGAGGGCCTTGGAGCGTGTTGGAGAAGACTCAGCCCGTGACGGTTGGGGGCGCAAGTAGGGAGAGTTGCCTTTAAAAGGAGGGCGACCCCTTTCGGAAGGCGACCATGTCTTCTCGCTCCCTTATGCATCGCGTCTTTCCACCTTCCAAGCCCCCGGATGGGGGATACTCGCCGTCTTTTCGCCTCATCGTTGGAGGAACGCAACTCCGTGGGAGTTGGTACCTTTCAGCCATCGTTCGGCTTCAAGGATTTTCATCATGCAGCCCGGCTGCACCCCTCCGCCGGCGGTCACCCAAGATGGTGACCTCCAGCTTGATGGTGGGGGAAAGCGAGCCGGGCTGCGGCCTCTGCCCCTCCCTCAACCTCAAGGATTTTCATCACCAGGGCTGGGGAGGGGAGTGTGCCGAGTTGGGGTCGACCTATGCGTGGGCGGCGGCCCGCTCCTTCACTCAGTGATTGGAGGGAAGGGCGGTCGCCATCCGTGGCGCCGGCAGCTGCACCGTGCCTGGCTCTCGGACGCGAGTGGCTTCGGAGCCGCTCGCGGCGCCGGCGTCTGCCACGGCAGCTTGAAGAGGTTCTTCCGCCGGCGAGATAGCCAAGGCCGGCCACGGACCGACCTCCAACTCTACGACCTTCTGCCCGTCCTTGCCTCACGAGTTTGGGCATGGGCGGGGGCCTCCTGGCAGCAGCATCCGCCCTGAGGTCAGTGCTGCCGCTGTTCGCCCCCCCGGAGCAGAAGTCGTCGTCGTCGCCGCTGCTGGAGCGGGTGACGGCGCGCCGTTCGTCGGTCTTCTGTTGCTCCGCAGGCCCACCCCTATCGAGTGGGGTTGTTCGTACCTGCGGAGGGGGAACCGGAGTTCCGTTTGTAATGGCACTTTGAATGCCAGTGTTTTTGTTCATTATGGCTGTCGAGGCCTGAACATGTATGTAATTTTGGCATGGAGCCGTGTTTTTTCCTCATTTTCGAGCACTAAGACTCGCCTGTTGATTATCTGAACCGCTTCACCAAGCATGAGTCGCCCCGTGTCAAGGTGACGAGTGAGGTATCCGTATCCCGGAGGCGTAGGAGTCCCTCGGCTCGGTCGGCCTTGCTGTCTGAGGCTCCTCTAGCTTAGTTAAAGGGACCCCTTGGCCGCTCTTCGACGAGCCGAGGCCAGGGGTAGCGATATCAGCATGAACAGAGGCAGAGTTGGCTCAAAAATGAAACCTGGTTGGCCGGAGCCTGGCCGGGTTGTCCGTTAGCGGGACCGACGCCGGAGTTGACCAGCCGAGGCCTCGGGTCGGGCTGGCGCCCTTGGAAGATGGTTGGCCGAGGCCCCAGAGGTGACCGGCCGAGCCGCCTGCTCGGGCCGGATTCCCGGAGAAGACCCTAGCGGCGATGGCCCGGGCGTGGTGACGACGTCGTCCTTCGGAGTGGAGGTCTTCGGACCGCGTCGCCGTCCGAGGCTAGGTCGAACCTCGCCGAAGTTGTCGTCGATGCGGAAGGTGCTGCTACCCCCTTCCCGCGTCAAGACCCGAGCCTGCAGGATCAGATTGTCTTGTAGTGTGTGTCTTCTGCGGCCGCCGAGGCCAGAACACACACCCTCGCTGCGTTGTAAAGCTGCGTCTCCTTTCCTCTTGTTTCGAGTATCTGGACTTTTTTGTCGGTAACAGGGATGTTTGTGCGAGCGAGAGTTGCTTCTCGCGGAAGGTGATGAGTGAGGTATCCGTATCCCGGAGGCGTGGGAGTCCCTCGGCTCGGTCGGCCTTGCCGCTTACGTGTACTTTCACCCGTCCATGAGGCCCTGTCACCGACTCAGTCGAGAAGGCTCGAAGGATCGCTTCGGCAGAAGAGCTTCCGAATTGAAGACTTGTTCGGTCCGCGGAATCACTTTATCCGAACGCGAGTTACTTATCGCAGAAGGTGATGAGTGAGGTATCCGTATCCCGGAGGCGTAGGAGTCCCTCGGCTCGGTCAGCCTTGGCTGCTTACGTGTACTCCGTCGTTTTCAGGATCCACTTTTCGAAGTAGTCAGAAAGCACGAAAGACATTCTGGCAGAAGAGATCTTTTTTCGAGGAAAATTTCAACGCAGAGGGGGTTCCCCCCCTTTTAGCCCCCGAGGGAGGGTCGGGCTTTGCCGAGGCGAGGCCGACCCTTCCTTGATGAATAAACTTTGCGTGGGTGCGAGGTATATGAACAACTTGAAAACATCTTAAGGGTAGAAACGACATAGCTGTTGGATGTTCCAAGCGTTGCCGTAGACCTCGCCTTGACTGTTGGCCAGCTTGTACGTTCCGGGTTTCAGAACTTTGGCGATGACGAAGGGCCCCTCCCAGGGGGGCGTGAGCTTGTGCCTCCCTCGGGCGTCTTGCCGCAGCCGAAGCACCAGGTCGCCCACCTGGAGGTCTCGGGGCCGGACCCCTCGGGCGTGGTAGCGTCGCAGGGACTGCTGGTACCGCGCCGAGTGTAGTAAGGCCTTGTCCCGAGCTTCTTCCAGCTGGTCCAGCGAGTCTTCTCGGCTAACTTGGTTGCTTTGATCGCTGTAGGCCCTCGTCCTCGAGGAGCCGTATTCCAGGTCAGTGGGCAAGACGGCCTCAGCCCCGTAGACCAGGAAGAACGGCGTGAAACCCGTGGCTCGGCTCGGCGTTGTCCTCAGGCTCCAGACCACCGATGGGAGTTCCTTCATCCATTGCTTGCCGAACTTGTTGAGGTCGTTGTAAATCCGAGGCTTGAGCCCTTGTAGAATCATGCCGTTGGCACGCTCTACTTGCCCATTCGACATGGGATGAGCCACGGCGGCCCAGTCCACCCGGATGTGGTGATCCTCGCAGAAGTCCAAGAATTTTATGCCGGTGAACTGGGTACCGTTGTCGGTGATGATGGAGTTCGGGACCCCGAAGCGATGGATGATGTTGGTGAAGAACGCCACCGCCTGCTCGGACCTGATGCTGTTCAGAGGTCGTACCTCGACCCACTTGGAGAATTTGTCGATGGCGACCAGCAGGTGCGTGTAGCCCCCGGGCGCCTTCTGCAAGGGGCCGACGAGGTCCAGACCCCACACAGCAAAGGGCCAGGTGATGGGTATCGTCTGCAGAGCCTGAGCGGGCAGGTGGGTCTGCTTCGCATAGAATTGACACCCTTCGCAGGTGCGGACAATTCTAGTGGCGTCAGCCACCGCCGTTGGCCAGTAGAAGCCTTGCCGGAAAGCATTCCCGACAAGGGCTCGAGGCGCTGCGTGATGGCCGCAAGCCCCCGAGTGTATCTCTTGCAGGAGTTCCTGACCTTCGGCGATGGAGATGCATCGCTGGAGGATGCCCGAGGGGCTGCGGTGGTAGAGCTCCTTCTCATCGCCCAGCAAGACGAACGACTTGGCGCGTCGCGCTACCCGCCGAGCCTCGGCTCGGTCGAGGGGTAGCTCTCCTTGGCGGAGATATTGCAGGTACGGGGTCTGCCAATTTCGATCAGGCGTGGCCCCGCTCCGCTCCTCCTCGATGCGCAGTGCCTCGCCCTCGGAGGCCGAGGGTACCTCGGGCTGAACCGAGGGCGCCTCGGGCCGAGCTGAGGGTGCCTCGGGCTGCGCCGAGGGCTCCTCGGGCTGGACCGAGGTCGCCTCAGGCTCGGGCGAGTCGTCGATCTTGACGGAGGGTTGATGCAGATCCCGGGAGAAGACGTCCAGGGGAACCGTTGTTCGCCCCGAGGCTATTTTTGCCAGCTCGTCCGCAGTCTCGTTGTAGCGGCGAGCAATGTGGTTAAGCTCGAGCCCGTAGAACTTGTCTTCCAGGCGCCGAACCTCATCGCAGTAGGCCTCCATCTTCGGGTCGCGACTGAAAGGGAATTAGGCTTACACCTAGTTCCTAAAATAGTTTTGGTGGTTGAATCGCCCAACACAAACAATTGGACTAACTAGTTTGCTCTAGATTATATGTTCTACAGGTGCCAAAGGTTCATATACAACTATACTAAATCGACTGTCCGGAATACCGTAGATTATTCCGGACAGGAGAAGCCTTTTGGAAAATCAGGTCAAGCGCGGACCGTCCGGGCCCTTGCGGCGGACCGTCCGCGACACCGGGATACCCCTCGGACAGAACCAATGCAAAAACACAAGTTTCCACTACAGACTGTCCGGAGGAAAAGCAAAGACCGTCCGAGCCCTCGCGCGGACCGTCCGGCCTCAGGCGCGGACCGTCCGGTCGGTAAGAAACCAAAAAACCCGAAGGTGACGGGTTCGGAGAAATGAATTATAGAGGGCCTCGCGGACCGTCCGGGGTGCACGACCGGACCGTCCGCGACTGGCTTTATCTGACATCTGACGACGCATTAAATGCAATATAGCCGTTGATATAGCCGTTACTGCTGACCGTTGCATTTTCAGCCGTTGATCTACAGGGGCGGACCGTCCGGACCTGGCTCGCGGACCGTCCGCGCTCAGCAGAATGGGGCAACGGCTAGGAAGTGGTTGGTGGCTATAAATACAACCCCAACCACCTCCATTCACAACATCCAAGCATTCCAACCTTCAACATTCAATACAAGAGCTAGCAATCCATTCCAAGACACACTCAAAGCCTCCATCTCTCCAAGTTTCACAATTGAGAAAAGAGATCATTAGTGATTAGTGGCTTGAGAGAGAAAGTGATCCGTGTGTTATTTGTCGCTCTTGTCGCTTGGCCCTTTTGCAATCGTGCTTTCTTTCAATCTTTCTTGCGATCAACTCAATTGTAACCAAGGCAAGAGACACCAATTGTGTGGTGGTCCTTGCGGGGAAGTTTGTTCCCGTTTGATTGAGAAGAGAAAGCTCACTCGGTCCGAGGGACTGTTTGAGAGAGGGAAAGGGTTGAAAGAGACCCGGCCTTTGTGGCCTCCTCAACGGGGAGTAGGTTTGCGAGAACCGAACCTCGGTAAAACAAATCCGCGTGTCACACTTCTTATTTGCTTGCGATTTGTTTTACACCCTCTCTCGCGGACTCGATCATATTTCTAACGCTAACCCGGCTTGTAGTTGTGATTAACTTTGAAAATTTCAGTTTCGCCCTATTCACCCTCCCTCTAGGCGACTATCAATTGGTATCAGAGCCCGGTGCTTCATTAGAGCCTAACCGCTCGAAGTGATGTCGGGAGATCACGCCAAGAAGGAGATGGAAACCGGCGAAAAGCCCACTACAAGCCACGGGAGCACTTCATCGGAAGAGTCCCGCATCAAGAGGAAGGAGAAGAAGAAGATCTCCTCCAACAAAGGGAAGGAGAAGAAATCTTCTTCTCACCACAAAGAGAAGAAAGAAAAATCTTCTTCCCACAAGCCGCATCGGAGTGGGGACAAGAAGAAAAGAATGAGGAAGGTGGTCTACTACGAGACCGATTCTTCATCGGCATCCACCTCCGGCTCCGACGCGGCATCCGTCACTTCTAAGCGCCAAGAGCGCAAGAAGTATAGTAAGATCCCCCTACGATACCCTCGCATTTCCAAACATACACCTTTACTTTCCGTCCCATTAGGCAAACCACCAACTTTTGATGGTGAAGATTATGCTAGGTGGAGTGATTTAATGCGATTTCATCTAACCTCACTCCACAAAAGTATATGGGATGTTGTTGAGTTTGGTGCACAGGTACCATCCGTAGGGGATAAGGACTATGATGAGGATGAGGTGGCCCAAATCGAGCACTTCAACTCTCAAGCAACAACAATACTCCTCGCCTCTCTAAGTAGAGAGGAGTATAACAAAGTGCAAGGGTTGAAGAGCGCCAAGGAGGTTTGGGATGTGCTCAAAACCGCGCACGAGGGAGATGAGCTCACAAAGATCACCAAGCGGGAAACGATCGAGGGGGAGCTCGGTCGGTTCCGGCTTCGCAAAGGGGAGGAGCCACAACACATGTACAACCGGCTCAAGACCTTGGTGAACCAAGTGCGCAACCTCGGGAGCATAAAGTGGGACGACCACGAGGTGGTTAAGGTTATTCTAAGATCACTTATTTTCCTTAACCCTACTCAAGTTCAATTAATTCGTGGTAATCCTAGATATACTAAAATGACCCCCGAGGAAGTTATCGGGCATTTTGTAAGTTTTGAGTGCATGATCGAAGGCTCGAGGAAGATCAACGAGCTTGATGATCCCTCCACATCCGAAGCTCAACCCGTCGCATTCAAGGCGACGGAAGAAAAGAAGGAGGAGTCTACCCCAAGTCGACAACCAATAGACGCCTCCAAGCTTGACAATGAGGAAATGGCGCTCGTCATCAAGAGCTTCCGCCAAATCCTCAAGCAAAGGAGAGGGAAAGATTACAAGTCCCGCTCCAAGAAGGTTTGCTACAAGTGTGGTAAGCCCGGTCATTTTATTGCAAAATGTCCTATATCAAGTGACAGTGACCGAGGCGACGACAAGAAGGGGAGAAGAAAGGAGAAGAAGAGGTACTACAAGAAGAAGGGCGGCGATGCCCATGTTTGTCGGGAATGGGATTCCGACGAAAGCTCAATCGACTCCTCCGACGACGAGGACGCCGCCAACATCGCCGTCACCAAGGGACTTCTCTTCCCCAACGTCGGCCACAAGTGCCTCATGGCAAAGGACGGCAAAAGGAAGAAGGTAAAATCAAGATCCTCCACTAAATATGAAACCTCTAGTGATGAAAGTGCTAGTGATGAGGAGGATAACTTGCGTACCCTTTTTGCTAATCTTAACATGGAACAAAAAGAAAAATTAAATGAATTAATTAGTGCTATTCATGAAAAGGATGACCTTTTGGATTCCCAAGAGGATTGTCTTATTAAGGAAAACAAGAAACATGTTAAGGTTAAAAATGCTTACGCTCTAGAAGTAGAAAAATGTCAAAAACTATCTAGTGAGCTAAGCACTTGCCATGAGATGATTGACAACCTTAGACATGAAAATGCTAGTTTAAATGCTAAGGTTGATTCACATGTTTGTAATGTTTCAATTCCCAATCCTAGAGATAATAATGATGATTTGCTTGCTAGAATTGAAGAATTACACATTTCTCTTGCTAGCCTTAGAATAGAAAATGAGAATTTAATTGCTAAAGCTAAGGAACTAGATGTTTGCAATGCTACCATTTCCAATCTTAGAGATAAAAATGATATTCTTCATGCTAAGATTGTTGAACTTAATTCTTGCAAACCCTCTACATCTATTGTTGAGCATGTATCTATTTGTACTAGATGTAGAGATATTGATATTAATGCTATTCATGATCATATGGCTTTAATTAAACAACAAAATGATCATATAGCAAAACTAGATGCTAAAATTGCCGAGCACAACTTAGAAAATGAGAAATTTAAATTTGCTCGTAGCATGCTTTATAATGGGAGACGCCCGGGCATCAAGGATGGCATTGGCTTCCAAAGGGGAGACAATGTCAAAATTAGTGCCCCTCCTAAAAGATTGTCCAACTTTGTTAAGGGCAAGGCTCCCATGCCTCAGGATAACGAGGGTTACATTTTATACCCTGTCGGTTATCCCGAGAGCAAAATTAGGAGAATTCATTCTAGGAAGTCTCACTCTGGCCCTAATCATGCTTTCATGTATAAGGGTGAGACACCTAGCTCTAGGCAACCAACCCATGCTAAGTTGCCTAGAAAGAAAACTCCTATTGCATCAAATGAACATAACATTTCATTTAAAACTTTTGATGCATCTTATGTGTTGACTAACAAATCCGGCAAAGTAGTTGTCAAATATGTTGGGGGCAAGCACAAGGGGTCAAAGACTTGTGTTTGGGTACCCAAAGTTCTTGTGTCTAATGCCAAAGGACCCAAAACCATTTGGGTACCTAAATTCAAGAACTAAACTTGTTTTGTAGGTTTATGCATCCGGGGGCTCAAGTTGGATACTCGACAGCGGGTGCACAAACCACATGACAGGGGAGAAAAAGATGTTCTCCTCATATGAGAAAAACCACGATCCCCAAAGAGCGATCACATTCGGGGATGGAAATCAAGGTTTGGTCAAAGGTCTTGGTAAAATTGCTATATCTTCTGACCATTCTATTTCCAATGTTTTTCTTGTAGACTCATTAGACTACAATTTGCTTTCTGTTTCCCAATTATGTCAAATGGGCTACAACTGTCTTTTCACTGATATAGGTGTCACTGTCTTTAGAAGAAGTGATGATTCAATAGCATTTAAGGGAGTGTTAGAGGGTCAGCTATACTTGGTAGATTTTGATAGAGCTGAACTCGACACTTGCTTAATTGCTAAGACTAACATGGGTTGGATCTGGCACCGCCGACTAGCCCATGTTGGGATGAAGAATCTTCATAAGCTTCTAAAGGGAGAACACATTTTAGGACTAACAAATGTTCATTTTGAGAAAGACAGGATTTGTAGCGCATGCCAAGCAGGAAAGCAAGTTGGCACTCATCATCCGCATAAGAACATAATGACGACCGACAGGCCACTAGAGCTCCTGCACATGGATCTATTCGGCCCGATCGCTTACATAAGCATCGGCGGGAGTAAGTACTGTCTAGTTATTGTGGATGATTATTCTCGCTTCACTTGGGTATTCTTTTTACAGGAAAAATCTCAAACCCAAGAGACCTTAAAATGATTCTTGAGACGGGCTCAAAATGAGTTCGGCTTAAGGATCAAGAAAATAAGAAGCGACAACGGGACGGAGTTCAAGAACTCTCAAATTGAAGGCTTCCTTGAGGAGGAGGGCATCAAGCATGAGTTCTCTTCTCCCTACACGCCACAACAAAATGGTGTAGTGGAGAGGAAGAATCGAACTCTATTGGACATGGCAAGGACCATGCTTGATGAGTACAAGACTTCGGATCGGTTTTGGGCCGAGGCGGTCAACACCGCCTGCTACGCCATCAACCGGTTATATCTACACCGAATCCTCAAGAAGACATCATATGAACTCCTAACCGGTAAAAAGCCCAACATTTCATATTTTAGAGTCTTTGGTAGTAAATGCTTTATTCTTGTTAAGAGAGGTAGAAAATCTAAATTTGCTCCTAAGACTGTAGAAGGCTTTTTACTTGGTTATGACTCAAACACAAGGGCATATAGGGTCTTTAACAAGTCCACTGGACTAGTTGAAGTCTCATGTGACATTGTGTTTGATGAGACTAACGGCTCTCAAGTAGAGCAAGTTGATCTTGATGAGATAGGTGATGAAGAGGCTCCGTTCATAGCGCTAAGGAACATGTCCATTGGGGATGTGTGTCCTAAGGAATCCGAAGAGCCTCCAACTACACAAGATCAACCGTCCTCCTCAATGCAAGCATCTCCACCGACTCAAAATGAGGATGAAGCTCAAGTTGATGAAGTAGAAGATCAAACAAATGAGCCACCTCAAGATGATGGCATTGATCAAGGGGGAGATGCAAATGAGGAAGACAAAGAAGATGAGGAACAAAGGCCGCCACACCCAAGAGTCCACCAAGCAATCCAACGAGATCACCCCGTCGACACCATTCTCGGCGACATTCATAAGGGGGTAACTACTCGATCTCGTGTTGCACATTTTTGTGAACATTACTCGTTTGTTTCCTCTATTGAGCCACACAGGGTGGAGGAAGCACTACAAGATTCGGATTGGGTGGTGGCGATGCAAGAGGAGCTCAACAACTTCACTAGGAATGAGGTATGACATTTAGTTCCACGTCCTAATCAAAATGTTGTAGGAACCAAATGGGTCTTCCGCAACAAGCAAGACGAGCATGGTGTGGTGACAAGGAACAAAGCTCGACTTGTGGCCAAGGGATACTCCCAAGTCAAAGGTTTGGATTTCGGTGAAACCTATGCACCCGTAGCTAGGCTTGAGTCAATTCGCATATTATTAGCCTATGCTACTTACCATGGCTTTAAGCTTTATCAAATGGACGTGAAAAGTGCCTTCCTCAATGGACCAATCAAGGAAGAGGTCTATGTTGAGCAACCTCCCGGCTTTGAAGACAGTGAGTATCCTAACCATGTCTACAAGCTCTCTCAGGCGCTTTATGGGCTCAAGCAAGCCCCAAGAGCATGGTATGAATGCCTTAGAGATTTCCTTATTGCAAATGGCTTCAAAGTCGGAAAGGCCGATCCTACACTCTTTACTAAAACTCTTGAAAATGACTTGTTTGTATGCCAAATTTATGTTGATGATATTATATTTGGGTCTACTAACGAGTCTACATGTGAAGAGTTTAGTAGGATCATGACACAGAAATTCGAGATGTCTATGATGGGGGAGTTGAAGTATTTTCTAGGATTCCAAGTCAAACAACTCCAAGAGGGCACCTTCATCAGCCAAACGAAGTACACTCAAGACATTCTAACCAAGTTTGGGATGAAGGATGCCAAGCCCATCAAGACACCCATGGGAACCAATGGACATCTCGACCTCGACACGGGAGGTAAGTCCGTGGATCAAAAGGTATACCGGTCGATGATAGGTTCTTTACTCTATTTATGTGCATCTCGACCGGATATTATGCTTTCCGTATGCATGTGTGCAAGATTCCAAGCCGACCCTAAGGAAGCTCACCTTACGGTCGTAAAACGAATCTTGAGATATTTGGCTTATACTCCTAAGTTTGGGCTTTGGTATCCTAGGGGATCCACATTCGATTTAATTGGTTATTCGGATGCCGATTGGGCGGGGTGTAAAATCAATAGGAAGAGCACATCGGGGACTTGCCAGTTCTTGGGAAGATCCTTGGTGTCTTGGGCTTCAAAGAAGCAAAATTCGGTCGCTCTTTCCACCGCCGAAGCCGAGTACATTGCCGCAGGTCATTGTTGCGCGCAATTGCTTTGGATGAGGCAAACCCTGCGGGACTACGGTTACAAATTAACCAAAGTCCCTTTGCTATGTGATAATGAGAGTGCAATCAAAATGGCCGACAATCCCGTCGAGCATAGCCGCACTAAGCACATAGCCATTCGGTATCATTTTCTTAGGGATCACCAACAAAAGGGAGATATCGAGATTTCATACATTAATACTAAAGATCAATTAGCCGATATCTTTACCAAGCCTCTTGATGAACAATCTTTTAACAAACTTAGGCATGAGCTAAATATTCTTGATTCTAGAAACTTCTTTTGTTGATTTGCACACATAGCTCATTTTGTATACCTTTGATCGTGTCTCTTTCATATGCTATGACTAATGTGTTTTCAAGTCTATTTCAAACCAAGTCATAGGTGTATTGAAAGGGAATTGGAGTCTTCGGCGAAAACAAAGGCTTCCACTACGTAACTCATCCTTCGCCGTCGCTCCAAGCAACTCTCCGTTCTTGGGGGAGAAAACATGAGCACCAAGCAAAAGGACTCCATCCTTGGTACAATCTTCACTTATTTGTTTTGACCAAAGAGGGAAAATGTAGCTTCGAGGGCTCTAATGATTCCGTTTTTGGCGATTCATGCCAAAGGGGGAGAAAGTAAGAGCCCAAAGCAAAAGGACCGCACCACCACCAATTTCAAAAACTTTGTGTTTCCAAGGATATTATCAATTGGTTTTCCTATTGTGTTCAAAAGGGGGAGAAAATAGTATTTCAAAACTTATCAAAACCCTCTTGAACACTAAGAGGAGAATTTCATTTAGGGGAGTTTTGTTTAGTCAAAGGAAAAGCACTTGAAACAGGGGGAGAAAATTTCAAATCTTGAAAATGCTTTGCAAACTCTTATTCATTTACCTTTGACTATTTGCAAAAACAAAACATGTGGTGCAAGCGTGGTCCAAAATGTTATAAGTAAGAAACAATCCATGCATATCTTGTAAGTATTTATATTGGCTCAATTCCAAGCAACCTTTGCACTCACATTATGCAAACTAGTTCAATTATGCATTTTTATATTTGCTTTGGTTTGTGTTGGCATCAATCACCAAAAAGGGGGAGATTGAAAGGGAATTAGGCTTACACCTAGTTCCTAAAATAGTTTTGGTGGTTGAATCGCCCAACACAAACAATTGGACTAACTAGTTTGCTCTAGATTATATGTTCTACAGGTGCCAAAGGTTCATATACAACTATACTAAATCGACTGTCCGGAATACCGTAGATTATTCCGGACAGGAGAAGCTTTTTGGAAAATCAGGTCAAGCGCGGACCGTCCGGGCCCTTGCGGCGGACCGTCCGCGACACCGGGATACCCCTCGGACAGAACCAATGCAAAAACACAAGTTTCCACTACAGACTGTCCGGAGGAAAAGCAAAGACCGTTCGAGCCCTCGCGCGGACCGTCCGGCCTCAGGCGCGGACCGTCCGGTCGGTAAGAAACCAAAAAACCCGAAGGTGACGGGTTCGGAGAAATGAATTATAGAGGGCCTCGCGGACCGTCCGGGGTGCACGACCGGACCGTCCGCGACTGGCTTTATCTGACATCTGACGACGCATTAAATGCAATATAGCCGTTGATATAGCCGTTACTGCTGACCGTTGCATTTTCAGCCGTTGATCTACAGGGGCGGACCGTCCGGACCTGGCTCGCGGACCGTCCGCGCTCAGCAGAATGGGGCAACGGCTAGGAAGTGGTTGGTGGCTATAAATACAACCCCAACCACCTCCATTCACAACATCCAAGCATTCCAACCTTCAACATTCAATACAAGAGCTAGCAATCCATTCCAAGACACACTCAAAGCCTCCATCTCTCCAAGTTTCACAATTGAGAAAAGAGATCATTAGTGATTAGTGGCTTGAGAGAGAAAGTGATCCGTGTGTTATTTGTCGCTCTTGTCGCTTGGCCCTTTTGCAATCGTGCTTTCTTTCAATCTTTCTTGCGATCAACTCAATTGTAACCAAGGCAAGAGACACCAATTGTGTGGTGGTCCTTGCGGGGAAGTTTGTTCCCGTTTGATTGAGAAGAGAAAGCTCACTCGGTCCGAGGGACTGTTTGAGAGAGGGAAAGGGTTGAAAGAGACCCGGCCTTTGTGGCCTCCTCAACGGGGAGTAGGTTTGCGAGAACCGAACCTCGGTAAAACAAATCCACGTGTCACACTTCTTATTTGCTTGCGATTTGTTTTACACCCTCTCTCGCGGACTCGATCATATTTCTAACGCTAACCCGGCTTGTAGTTGTGATTAACTTTGAAAATTTCAGTTTCGCCCTATTCACCCCCCCTCTAGGCGACTATCAGCGACAGTGGGAGTTCTTCATGACTTGGTCGATGACGAGCTGCGAGTCACCGCGGGCGTCGAGGCGCCTGACCCCTAGCTCGATGGCGATCCGCAACCCGTTGACCAGAGCCTCGTACTCAGCCACATTGTTGGACACCGGGAAATGGAGGCGTAGCACATAGCGTAGGTGTTTCCCGAGGGGCGAGATGAAGAGTAGGCCCGCGCCGGCTCCCGTCTTCATCAGCGACCCGTCGAAAAACATGGTCCAGAGCTCCAGTTGGATCGGAGCCGTCGGCAGCTGGGTGTCGACCCATTCGGCTACGAAGTCCGCCAATACCTGGGACTTGATGGCCTTCCGAGGGGCGAACGAGATTGTCTCGCCCATGATTTCCACCGCCCACTTTGCAATCCTGCCCGAGGCCTCTCGGCACTGGATGATCTCCCCCAGGGGGAAGGATGACACCACAGTTACCGGATGAGACTCGAAGTAGTGTCGCAGCTTCCGCCTCGTCAGGATCACTGCATACAGCAGCTTCTGGACTTGTGGGTAGCGAATCTTGGTCTCGGACAGTACCTCACTGACGAAGTAAACTGGCCTCTGAACGGACAATGCATGCCCCTCTTCTTGCCTCTCGACCACAATCGCGGCGCTAACCACCTGAGTGGTCGCGGCGACGTAGACCAAGAGGGCTTCTCCATCAGCTGGAGGCACCAAGATAGGCGCCTTTGTGAGGAGCGCCTTCAGGTTCCCGAGAGCTTCCTCGGCCTCAGGGGTCCAAGCGAAACACTCGGCCTTCCTTAAGAGGCGGTACAGAGGCAGACCTCTTTCGCCGAGGCGTGAGATGAAGCGGCTCAGGGCCACGAGACATCCCATGACCCTCTGTACGCCTTTTAAGTCCTTGATGGGCCCCATGCTGGTGATGGCTGCGATCTTCTCCGGGTTGGCTTCGTTGCCCCGCTCGGAGACGATGAACCCCAAGAGCATGCCCCGGGGCACCCCGAAGACACACTTCTCGGGATTGAGCTTGACGCCTTTCGCTTTGAGACATCGGAATGTCACTTCAAGGTCGGAGAGGAGGTCGGAAGCCTTCCTCGTCTTGACTACGATGTCATCGACGTAGGCCTCGACCGTGCGACCGATGTGTTCGCCGAACACATGGTTCATGCACCGCTGATACGTCGCGCCCGCATTCCTCAAACCGAACGGCATGATGACATAGCAGTACATGCCGAAGGGCGTGATGAAAGAAGTCGCGAGCTGGTCGGACTCTTTCATCCTGATTTGGTGATACCCTGAGTAGGCGTCGAGGAAAGACAGGGTTTCACACCCAGCAGTGGAATCCACGATTTGATCGATGCGAGGCAGAGGGTAGGGAACCTTCGGACATGCTTTGTTGAGACCAGTGTAGTCTACACACATCCGCCATTTCCCCCCTTTCTTTCTCACAAGCAGAGGGTTGGCAAGCCATTCGGGATGGAATACCTCTTTGATGAACCCTGCTGCCATTAGCTTGTGGATCTCCTCGCCTATCACTCTGCGCTTCTCCTCGTCGAATCGGCGCAGAGGCTGCTTGACGGGTCGGGCTCCGGCCCGAATATCCAGCGAGTGCTCGGCGACATCCCTCGGTATGCCGGGCATGTCCGAGGGACTCCACGCAAAGACGTCGGCGTTTGCGCGGAGAAAGTCGACTAGCACTGCTTCCTATTTGGGGTCGAGCCCGGAACCGATCCGGATCTGCTTGGAGGTGTCGCCACTGGGGTCGAGAGGGACGGCCTTGACCGTCTCCACTGGCTCGAAGTTGCCGGCATGACGCTTCACGTCTGGCACCTCTTTGGAGAGGCTTTCCAGGTCGGCGATGAGGGCCTCGGCGTACTCCACGCACTCCACGTCGCATTCGAACGCGTGTTTGTACGTGGGGCCGATGGTGATGACCCCGTTGGGGCCCGGCATCTTGAGCTTCAGGTAGGTGTAGTTGGGGACGGCCATGAACTTCGCGTAGCATGGCCTCCCCAGTACCGCGTGGTAGGTTCCTCGGAACCCGACCACCTCGAACGTCAGAGTCTCCCTTCGGAAGTTGGAGGGCGTTCCGAAGCAGACGGGAAGGTCGAGTCGTCCGAGGGGCTGGACGCGCTTCCCGGGAATGATCCCGTGGAAGGGCGCAGCGCCTGCTCGGACGGAGGACAGATCGACGCGCAGGAGCCTGAGGGTCTCGGCGTAGATGATGTTGAGGCAGCTGCCCCCGTCCATCAGGACCTTGGTGAGCCTGACGTCGCCGACGATGGGGTCGACGACGAGCGGGTATTTCCCCGGGCTCGGCACGTGATCGGGGTGGTCAGCTTGGTCGAAGGTGATGGGCTTGTCGGACCAGTCTAGGTAGACTGGCGCCGCCACCTTCACCGAGCAGACCTCCCGGCGCTCTTGCTTGCGATGCCGAGCCGAGGCATTCGCCACATGCCCACCGTAGATCATGAAGCAGTCGCGGACCTCGAGGAACTCTCCTGCTTGGTGATCTTCCTTCTTGTCGTCGTCGCGGGCCCTGCCACCCTCCGCGGGTGGCCCGGCCCTGTGGAAGTGGCGCCGAAGCATGACGCACTCCTCGAGGGTGTGCTTGACGGGCCCCTGATGATAGGGGCACGTCTCCTTGAGCATCTTGTCGAAGAGGTTGGCACCTCCGGGGGGCTTTCGAGTGTTCTTGTACTCGGCGGCGGCGACAAGGTCCGCGTCGGCGGCGTCGCGTTTCGCTTGCGACTTCTTCTTGCCTTTCTTCTTGGCGCCGCACGGATTTGACGCCTCGGGAGCATCTTCCGATGGGCGGCCCTGGGGCTGCTTGTCCTTTCGGAAGATAGCCTCGACCGCCTCCTGGCCAGAGGCGAACTTGGTGGCGATGTCCATCAGCTCGCTCGCCCTGGTGGGGGTCTTGCGACCCAGCTTACTCACCAGGTCGTGGCAGGTGGTGCCGGCAAGGAACACGCCGATGACATCCGAGTCGGTGATGTTGGGCAGCTCGGTGCGCTGCTTCGAGAATCGCCGGATGTAGTCCCAGAGAGACTCTCTCGGCTGCTGCCGGCAGCTTCGGAGGTCCCAGGAATTCCCGGGGCGCACGTACTTGCCCTAGAAATTTCCGGCGAAAGCTTGGACCAGATCATCCCAGTTGGAGATCTGCCCCGGAGACAGGTGCTCCAACCAGGCGCGAGCGGTGTCAGAGAGGAACAGGGGGAGGTTGCGGATGATGAGGTTGTCGTCGTCCGTTCCACCCAGTTGGCAGGCCAGGCGGTAGTCCGCGAGCCACAGTTCCGGTCTTGTTTCCCCCGAGTACTTGGTGATAGTAGTCGGGGGTCGGAACCGGGTCGGGAACGGTGCCCGTCGGATGGCCCGACTGAAGGCCTGCGGACCGGGTGGTTTGGGCGAGGGACTCCGATCCTCCCCGCTGTCGTAGCGTCCCCCACGCCTGGGGTGGTAACCTCGGCGCACCCTTTCGTCGAGGTGGGCCCGACGGTCGCGATGATGGTGCTCGTTGCCGAGGCGGCCCGGGGCCGCAGGCGCGGTGTTGCGCGTGCGCCCGGTGTAGACCGAGGCTTCCCGCATGAATCGGGAAGTCGCGGCATGAGGTTCCGAGGGGTATCCCTGCCTTCGGGAGGCAGAGCTCTCGGTCCGTCGGACCGCAGCGCCTTCCAGGAGATTCTTGAGCTCTCCCTGGATTCGTCGACCCTCAGTGGTTGATGGCTCCGGCATCGCGCGGAGAAGCATCGCTGCTGCAGCCAGGTTCTGACCGACCCCACTGGATGCGGGTGGCGGCCTGACCCTGACGTCGTTGGCGACGCGGTGCTGGAAACCCTGGGGCAGGTGACGTATTTCTCCGGCCGGGGGTTGGCTCGCCCATGCCTGCCCGACGTCCCGGCGGATCGGCTCAAGCGCTCCTGCTCCCTCGTCGAGCCTGGCCTGCGCCCCGCGGACCTGCTCGAGCTGTGGGTCGTGACCCCCCGCCGGAACGGGGACCACAGCTAGCTCCGGCGGGATGTCAGCGCGAGGCACCGGCCTAGGGAGATCACCGTCCTCCGACATGCCGAGATGATTGCCTTCGGAGGGATCCCCTAGCTCGACGTGGAAACATTCGCGGCTTGGGCCGCAGTCCTCGTCGTCGAGGCTGCGGCTACCGTCGGAACAGTCGGAGAGGCAGTAGTCACATGCGGTCATGAAGTCCCGCATGGCACCGGGGTTGCCAAATCCAGAGAAATCCCAACAGATGTTGGGGTCGTCATCTTCCTCGGACCCAGAGGGCCCGTAGGTCGAGACGTCCGTCAACCGATCCCAAGGCGACCGCATGCGAAACCCCAGAGGGTTTGAACTCGCCTCTACGAGAGCGCCCGCCAAAGCAAGGTCGCTAGGCGGGTTGAGGCTGAGTCCAAATGACGTAGGATGGGGATCGGTCGGTACCTTTTGGTCGACGAGCAGCGACATAGTCACGTCGGGGACTGATTGCACCGTCGTCTCAGGTACGAGGGCGACGTCCTGCAAGCTCTCCGCGAGTGCACTGGCGTCGTCCGCTTGCTCGGGATTGGCGTGTCGCGGGGGGACGGCGCTCGCCTTCGCCTCAAACGCGAGGTCGACGCCCGACGCGCCCCCCGTTGGGGCGCTGGGGACGTCGACCCGCTCGACAGCCGACGAGGTGCGGCCTCCCGCTTGGCCTTGGTTGCCCCGCCTCCTCCTCCTTTGGCGAGGGAGAGGACGGGACGAGCTCGAATGTTGTTCTTCCACCACGCGGGGAAGACGTTGTCGATTCCGCCGCCGGCGGGCGGGCTGTCGGCCGCCATTGTCGTTGTCGCGCGGCGGTGGAAGGAGTATCATGTCGTAGCTGCCGTCGAAGGACATGAACTCAAGACTCCCGAAACGGAGCACCGTCCCGGGTCGGAGAGGTTGCTGGAGACTGCCCATCTGGAGCTTGACGGGAAGCTGTTCGTCAACACGCAGCAGGCCCCTACCTGGCGCGCCAACTGTCGGCGTTTCGAGACCGGGGGGTCCCTAAGCCGACGAGTGAATGTCACCGCGTGCCCCAGCCCAGATGGGTCGACGCGAGGCCGAGCGCGAAGGGGGGAAGTGAGGTGGCCGGAGATGGGCGTGAGAGAGGTGGAAATCCCGCGGCCTTCGTGTTCGTCCCGCGCCTAGGTCGGGTGCGCTTGCAGTAGGGGGTTACAAGCGTCCACGCGGGAGAGGGAAGCGAGCGGCCCCAAGAGAGCGTCTGTCCCGTCCTCGTCCCCGCGCGGCCCACCCTCTCTAAGAGGGCCCTGGTCCTTCCTTTTATAGGCGTAAGGAGAGGATCCAGGTGTACAATGGGGGTGTAGCAGAGTGCTACGTGTCTAGCGGGGGAGAGCTAGCGCCCTAAGTACATGCCGATGTGGCAGCCGGAGAGATCTTGGCACCCAGCTGGTGTGATGTCGTGGCTGTCGGAGGAGCGACGGAGCCTGGCGGAGGGACAGCTGTTGGAGCGGTTGAGTCCTTGCTGACGTCCTCCTGCTTCCGTAAGAGAGATGAGAGCCGCCGTCGTCACAGAGCATGCGGGGCGCCATCATTGCCTATCTGGCGAAGCTAGCCAGATGGGACACCGGTCTTGTTCTCTGCGGCCCGAGTCAGCTCGGGGTAGGGTGATGATGGCGCTTCCTATTGACGTGGCTGGCCTGCGCCCTAGGTTGGGCGTCGTGGAGGCTCCTCCGAAGCCGAGGTCGAGTCTGTCTTCCGTGGCCGAGGCCGAGTCCGAGCCCCCGGGGTCGGGCGAGGTGGAGGTCGTTCGACAGAGGCCAGGGCGGAGTCCGAGCCCTGGGGTCGGGCGAAGCGGAGTTCGTCGTCTTCTGGGGCTGAGCCCGAGTCCGAGCCCTGGGGTCGGGCGGAGCGGAGTTCGCCGTCTTCCGGGACTTAGCCCGAGTCCGAGCCCTGGGGTCGGGCGGAGCGGAGTTCGCCGTCTTCCGGGACTTAGCCCGAGTCCGAGCCCTGGGGTCGGGCGGAGCGGAGTTCGCCGTCTTCCGGGACTTAGCCCGAGTCCGAGCCCTGGGGTCGGGCGGAGCGAAGTTCGCCGTCTTCCGGGACTTAGCCCGAGTCCGAGCCCTGGGGTCGGGCGGAGCGGAGCTTCCTATGGTGCCTTTGGCAGGACCTGACTGCCTGTCAGTCTCACTCTGTCAAGTGGCACTGCAGTCGGAGTGGCGCAGGCGGCGCTGTCCTTCTGTCAGGCTGGTCAGTGAAGCGGCGAAGTGACGGTGGTCACTTCGGCTCTGCCGGGGGGCGTGCGTCAGGATAAAGGTGTCAGGCCGCCTTTGCGTTAAATGCTCCTGCGATTCGGTCGGTTGGTGCGGCGATTTAGTCAGGGTTGCTTCTTAGCGAAGGCAGGGCCTCGGGCGAGCCGGAGATGTATTCGCCGTTGGAGGGGGGCCTCGGGCGAGACGGAAATCCTCCGGGGTCGGTTGCCCTTGTCCGAGGCTAGGCTCGGGCGAGGCATGATCGAGTCGCTCGAATGGACTGATCCCTGACTTAATCGCACCCATCAGGCCTTTGCAGCTTTATGCTGATGGGGGTTACTAGCTGAGAATTAGGAGCCTTGAGGGTACCCCTAATTATGGTCCCCGACAAGAATATCGACTGTGGATGATCAAGTGCTTAACATAAAAAAAGATGAAAGCAAAATACAAAAACTAAAGACAAATGTATAAGATAAGACATTTTTGTCTTATCGACAATAGATTGTGTGGTCATATTTATGATAGATGGACATACTATTAATAAGGAGTCATCCAGTGCCACTAGGTGTTAGGATCATATGTATTCCATATAGGTCTAAAAAGCAAAAAAATGGAAACACTTCAAAAATACAAACTAGGCTCTAATATATTTGCAAACCATTTAAGAGTTAACACATTTAAGAAGAGATGAGAAAATGCTTTTGTTGCAGATCTTTAGAGTACATCAAATATGCTCGGTGGTGCACCGAATATGGCACCAAATACAGAGAGTTCGTGTTTATTTCATAGTTTTTAGTTGACTCATATGGTTTCCTATGTGTACTAAATAGGGACTCAGAGAGCATGTCAAACGTGCACTTCAACTCTATAATCTACCGAACATGACACTCAGGAAGCATATAAAATTGCACAAATAGTCATAACATTCATGGGACGTGTTCGATGGTGTGTTTGGTGAATACATTGGATACATGACAGAGTAAACAACGGATTTATAGTCGTTGGGAATGCATTGACGTGTTCGGTGTAGGGACCGACAATGCACCAGACATGTCGCATGCCCCTATTTTCTATGTTTCAAGAGTTAACAGTTAGATTCCTTTGCAGTGTTATAAATAGACCTTTTGGCAATAACTCTCGATCACTAAAACTTGCTTACACCTCTTAAGGCTAGAGAAACACACTCCACTCATTTGCGAATTTTTAGTCCATCATCTGAGTAAATATTGGTGTGATCCTAGTGCATTACAACATCTTGTAGCACTAGTTGGGTGAATTGGGCTAGTGACACTCCTATTACTCTTGATGATCGTCGTCACCTAAATGACTCAAAGTTCGCGGGAAATTGTTTTCGGCTTAGCTCATCATTGTGAGGGGTCTTGTACTTATTCTTTGTAGGAGATTCACGAAGAGTAACTATAGTGGAATCATGGCTTATTAAAGTGCCTCTCTAAAATGATTCTTATGGCACCTTCATTGTGGGGTTGATGTGTGATGTTGCAATTACTGCATGAACCATCTAGCTTGGACTCGCCACAACGAGGACATAGATTGTTGACAAGCAATTGAACTTCATGAATATACCTTGTGTTACTTATTGCCTCATGTGGTTTGCACTTTAAAATATTATAGTAATTACATTTACCTCTCTAGCTTTGTGTGTTTTGCATTTAGCTTTATCTCTTGCTAATGAGTAGCTTTATTAGTTCTTTACAATTCTTTTACAAGTTACTAGTTTGGTTAAGAGATAGTCTAGAGTAAATTAGAACTGGAGCAAGTAGTTCTATAAAACATTTTTATAGGCTATTCACTCCCCCTTTAGCCATCTAGATCTTATTAAGTGGTATCAAAGCCAGGACACTGTTAATTTAAGCCTTAACAACATATGGTGAAAAGGGTGGCAATTAATAATGTTGGTAAACCTCCTCACTTTGATGGCATAAATTATGATTATTATAAAAAGAAGACATATTTACATTTAAAAGCTATGAGTATAAAAATATGGGGGTGTTGTGCATGATTCTTTATAGTACTTGAAATGAAAGATCCAGCACCAAGATAAGAAGAGAATTTGCAACTAAATAATTAAGCCCTCAATATAATCTATGAAGATCTCAATCTAGAAGTCTTTGAATCAATCAAAGATTTGGAATTTTCACATGAAGTTTAGAAGAGGTTAAGATTCATATGAGGGACCACCAACTGTGAAAGAGGCAAAACTATACATCTTCAAAGATAAATATGCTAAGTTCAAGATGCAAGAAGATGAAAGTGTACCAAAAATGTTCCATATGCTCAACATGATAAGAAACTTGGCACATAAGGTGGACGATGATGACTTCTCCCATCGGTTTCTAAGGAGCTTGCCTCTAAACTTTTACACTCTAGTCATAATCAATGTGAGAGGCGAACTAAAAGGAGTAACCCCTACCCAAGTACTAGGTGATGTTGTCACACGAGACACATACCATATGAAAAAGGGATGGGGAAGATAAAGAAGAATACAACTTTGTCATTCAAAGCCACAACCTCATCTAAGAGCTAGAACAAGAAAAAAGAAGAATCTAGTGGAGATGGAAGCTCAATCTCAAATGAAGATGAGAAAATGACCTCTTAGCGCACCAATTTGGCATATTCATGAGGAACAAAGGGCATGACACAAGAAAAAAAGTCTTCATCAAAAGAAGGGAAGAAAGAAGATGTTACAAGTGTAGTAGCCAAGACCATCTTATTATCGAATGCCCACACAATGATGAAGAAAAGAAAGAAAATAAGAGAGACAAGGATGACAAGATGGCATTCAAGAAGAGCCATGCACATCGTGTAGAATGGGATTCGGATGCGTCAACAAGTGACAATGAAAATGATTATGATGACAAGAAAAGTAAAAAAGAAGAAAGTACTTGCAAGCATTACTGCCAACAAGTCCTCAATCTTGGTGATCCGTCATGCTTCATGGCCAAGGGTCCTAAGGTACTATTCAATGAGAGTGACAATGAGAGTGAAAGTGAGGATGAAGAGAAGCCCTTTAAGGAGAAACTCATTGAGCTATTACAATATGTTCATTCCATTTTAAACAAGAAGAGAGAAGAACCCAAAGAATTGCTCAAGAAGCACAAAGCTCTTGAACAACCCTTTTTAGGAGCATCTAACTACTCATGAGGCTCTTATTTAAACTCATAAGAAGTTGAAAGAAGCTTATTCCCCTCTTCTTGCTCAAAATAAGGAGAGTTCATCGTATTGTTGTTGCACAACTGCTCGTTTATCATACTACTACTGGATCTGTTCGAAGAAACTCCAACACACTGTTTGTAGGATGAGAGTCTGTTTGTAGGATGAGAGTTCATGCTTCGGCAACTCTGCCAAGAACAACCCGGCCTGTTCATCAAGGAGTGAGGGGGGCACACCGGAAACAACGCCGGAAGGGCAAGGCTTTGACACCAAGCCGCGGCGGCTGTTGACATTCTCACATCTGAGAGCTAATTTAGTGATCAGAGAAATATAGAGAATCTATGAAAGGATCTATAAAGGTTAATTTTGAATAGCAAGGAGAATCCCCTGCAAATCACTGTCACCAAACCAGCCCTAACAGCGAAGGTTGACATAACTCGGTGCTTGGCGGACTACCAAATTATACCGATTGATTGGCTGGGAACAAATCTGTATGGCGGTATGGCCAAGGAGGATGGCAGTCTCACTGGGAAGTGGGATGCTTCAGTCTGGAGAAATCTCCAATGTACAAACTCGTTGTAGTCCACACAAAAAAACCGTGTGCTCAGCTCTTTGCACCGGCTCAGAAAACTCAACGCAGCTGCCCTTGTCATGCACCAACAACGATGATAAGAAAACTCTATTTAGCACAAGAACCAATGTCTTCATCACCAACAATAAGTTACAGAACATATAGGCTAACTCCAGCAGAGAAATGCCTAAAAACAGATCATACTACCACTGTCACCCCCGAACTGTATGAGACGGATGCTTTTGTATAGGAAGTATTCAATGCAGGTATTTGCCGAGTACCTGGTATCCTATCATAACGATTTTGCGTTACAAATGTAAGTGGTAATACAGTAATAAAGAATTGCATAGTGATAATTAGGTCCCCTCACGACTTCTAATATCAAAAACATGATATTTTGTAGCTCCTAATTCATGACTACTCATCCATATGCTTTTTTCCAAGTATTAGCCAATACAAAAACGTTTCAGGTGAGGCTGTTGCAAAGAAGGTAATCCATCAAAGCATTACTTCGTTGTAAGGTTTATGAAGAGCTTTATTTCTGAGTTGGATTGCTCTCTTGAACACCCTGCATCTGCAGCAATTTCTGCTGCTCCTCGTCGTTGTCGTTCTCTTCCTTCGGCTCAACCTTGGGCGCCTTCGGCTTCATGGTGGATTGCTGGTAGAGCACGCCACCTGACATGCATATCAAGAGCCCAATGGTGCCCACAAAAGAGGCATGCTTGTCCCAGATAAGCAAATTAATAACAACAGTCAGGAGCTTGTTCACTATGCCAAGCACTGTGAACCCGGTAGCAGAAATAGCCCGTCTGCAGGAGAATCCAAAGAATGATATCGATAGTCCAAACAGGCATGAAAGAGCAACAGGGAGGACCACATCGAATGACAGCCAGTTTGACACCTTGGAGCTGTCGACCTTCATCTGATCAAATTCTCCCATTATAAGGAGCTCAAGGGGGAATAACATCAAAGCCTCGAGATTGTTGTATAGCACAAGGCCCCATGTGTTCAGCCCAATGGTCATTACGACGTGCTTGATGTACACGAAATCAATGGACATGCTTGCTAGGTAGGCCACTGCCCAGGTGTAAGCAGTCACAGTGAATTGGTTGTCTGTGAAAACATAGATCACACTTCCACCAAGTATTGTGGAGAGTGAAAGCCATGTCTTGAGCGATGGCCATGGCTGATGAAGATACAGCGTCTCTCCGATCGCGACAAATATAGGCACAGCAGAGCGGAACACAATGAAAGTATCCACATTGGCATGAAGCAGGAGTTCACTATTTGTGAAGATGGAGATGTAGAACATCACAGCAGCAGGTAAGAACTTCCACATTGTCCTCAAGTTAAGTCCATCGTGCTCAATGAGCTTGAGCTGTCCACATAGGAGAACTCCAGCAACACTAGTGAAGTACTGCAGAGCTGTCAGGGCTCCAGGATATGGAAATTTCATGATTGCCCATTTATTGATGATCGAGAGCAGGGACGCTGATAAACAATACCCAGCGGCCACACCATATACTGAGGCTTGCTGCAGAAGAGTGTTCAATGTGTTACTCCAGGCTCCATTTCTCTGGGTAGTACCTGAACCCTCAGGTGAAGTATCTTCTTTTGAGGGGTCTGAGAGAGTAGACATCTGCAACATGCAAAATACAATTACTAAAGCTTCAAAAAGATTCATGAGTAACTACTATAGATTATGGAACAAACTATGGCACACATGCATGTTCAAGGAAACACACACACACACACTAAAATCAATGCAGCAGATAGTCAAGATTTTAAGGATAGGTTTCCATGTACTAGAATGTAAAGAAAGTATGTGAGCATCCTAGAGGAATTTGATGAAGGGGAAAAGCATAAGGTACAAATCTGTTTCTGCAGTTCACTGTTTCATCAGTTCGTACCATGATACCATATTATATGATACAATAAAATGAACTATTGATCATTACAAATACAGATCCCAGTTCATAATCTGAGCTATTGCAGTGTGTTGTTTTGTAAATATTTTCTATCCTTCTTAATGCAATGATGAGCAGTTCTCTGTGTATTCGAGAAGTAAAAAAAACATAGGCCTCTCGTTATGAGATGCTGAATTCTTCAACTGCATTTGGTTTAAAATGCTAGATGACAGATACTGTTCATCACATTCCTCGCCTATATAAGAGATTTAACTCCTATAAACAAGGAAGCAACCATGGTAAGGAAGGGAACAGGCAAATCAACAGCATTTGAAAGCCACAAACACACATGAGGATAGTAATATGCATGCCATATTGCTACGAACTCTCTCACATATTGTATTCCATTACGATATGTAATTGTACCATAACACAGAGCAATCAAATTGGTACAAAGGTGATCAGAAATTACTGTCCTCTAAATAGGTGTGCTCACCTTTCATGCATGAAATTTCAATTGTTTGCCAATCCAGCTAATTCTTTAACCAACCTTGTCGTTCAAGGGTAACACATTTTGACATCTGGTGATACTGACTGGGTCTTAAAACCTCTATCTATGTAAATCTGACAAGATACTAAAGTAGTAATGGACTATCCAGAAGAATGCCCACAAACTATGCACAATACAAAATATACAGAGCATTGACATTTTGTAACTCCACCAAATTTGGACCAGCCCCCAGATTGACATCTTCCAATCAAATTTCACACGGTAAGGCTATGGCCAGCAGATCGTGCATATGGTCATGCAAAACACTATTTAGCACTGTAGACTACACTGTTTACAAAATGGAGTTTGAAATAGGAGATGTGATAAGTAAGGCTGCTGGAGATAGCCTAACGATTGAGATTATCGTCACTCCTCACAAATATGTTCGTGCCTGCTAGAATTAGTTGTACTACTCATTAATTTGTGCTATAAAGAGTTAATCACCATCACATATTAAAGATCAAAGCATATTTTCATGTATTCCTAAGGCAACATGTATATCCCAAATAAGAAATCAATTCTAAGTAATGATTAAGAGGCTGTAGCCTGTAAGTGCTCACTTACAAAATAAAAGAAACAGCCTTTATCAATGGTGCTAACAAATAATCCAATATGGAGTAACTTTACAAATCTGAGAAACTTAAAAGAAAGAAATTAAATCCCTGTTTCATATGTTTGGCCATCCTGTTTATCTTCTGTAGCAAGCATGAACCCAATCAAAAATTTCCAATACAAAAACAGCAAGCATGGTAAACGCTAAAGAAGGTCAAACCAAAACAAAACAAGATGAAACAAACAACAAAAGTCAGACAACGAATACTTTTAAAATAGGTCGCTCCACAAAATCAAAGGCACAAGATGGGGCAGCAGGACTTCATGTAAGAATCAGAAGAAGATGAAACTATGCCACCTATGAAGTGTCCAAGCAAAGATCAACAAATACCTTGTAACGTCCAATCCGAGAATTCGCCATGGCTTGAAACCAAAACTGAACACCAAAAGATCTAGGTATGGACTATGAAGCGCATATTTTTTTTCTAAGCCAGAGAGGATGCCCGAGGTGGCAAGAGAAAGAGGGAAGACCAGTATGCAGCAACCACCTAGCAGCTAGCCCTGTTAACTTATCTCGTGAGGGCATAATGCGCTTGTCCATGACAGCCAGGGAAGTCAAACAAGCTTGGGGCACTTCGCAGGCATGTTAGGTTGTTAGGACGACAGGACATGCTAGAAATATCAACGGGACGTATCGTACCAACTACCAACTAGCGCTTGTTTTTTTTTTTTTTGAAAACTTAACTAGCGCTTGTCCAAGTCAAGTAGAGGAGGTCACAATAATGGGGTGCACTAGTTTCTGATAAGCAAACAAGTACAGCAAGCATACCTCAGGAATCTTTCCTCGCAACTATGGAAATTGGACAGGTTCCTCTCAACTACCACAACGTGACGGCTCCAGCACCTCAAGACGAATGAACAAGTCTCACGAAGTGCTCCCTGAACTCGGTGCTAGATCCTCGCAGGCCGGCGCAACCAACCAATCAGTCACATGAAGCGATGCTGATCCTGCTTAAAAAAAAGAAATAAAAATAATGGAATTTAGTAAGTCGCCTCGCCGGAGAAGGCGTCGTATGCTAGCGCAAGAGGTCATCATTGCACGAACTTAACGCCGCCACGGACAGAAGAAAAGAAAATGTCAATTGTTAGGTGTGAGGGCGTCCCGTCACGACCAATGACAGCCACTCCTCCGCATAGTTCGTGCAATTTGGGGGCGCAGAAACGGGTTCGAAAACCCCAGAGAACGCAGATGATAGGAACTCTCACCTTGTCCTGTAGACGCTTCCTCCAGCCCCGGTGAACTCGGTGGTGGTGTGGGGAACGGAAAAGGATGGGGCGCGGGGATTTATCGCCGGGTCTCCGCCTTGTTTTCTGCGCGGTGGCTGTCGGTCGGAGGTGTGAGCCCGGATCCGGACGCTTGCGATTCCGATTGCGAGTCAACCCGCGGCCGCGGACGGGGGTTAACTGGGCCGGCGCGCGCGGAGTGGGAACCTAGCACTAGCAGTGGGGTCCTGCAATTTGGGAATCTCGGAATTGGGATTTCAGGCAATGGAAGGCAAACGAGGAGGGCAGGAGGCCACAGCAGAATTTTTGCAGGCGGGGAGTCGGGGACGATGATGAATTTACAAATGCGACTTCGCTGCTTCTGACCCGCGAGCCGCGCGGAGGAGATCTCGAGGCGCCCTCCTCCGCCTCGGCGGGCTCGCCCGCCTTGCGGGTCGCGGTCGCGTCGCGGGTGGACCTTCTGACTTGTCCGGTTCTCCCAGCCCCCTGCGTGCGCTGCGAGCTCGGCTGCGTGCCTTCGTGAACGGCCAGATGGGGATCTGATCAGACAAGCGAACGAGGACGGGAACGGGGGTGCCGCGCCCGCGATATCCGTCGTCCACGGCGAGGCGGCGACACTGCTAGGTGCGAGCCGCGAGCGGGCATGACGCCAGAGATATCATCATTCATCAATCATCACAGTAAACTTATTACGGTGGACTGATCTGCATTGGACTGCTGCAGCGTAGGTGGAGTGGAGATTGGATTGGGTCCGACTGGCCTGCCGTTTGAGATTCAGTACGTTAAACTTGCTGTTGAAATGTTATACTTGGTCGTTAAGATTTGATTTGATAAAAACTGTCAAAAATCAATACAGAATCGGTCGAGTCGTCGCGATGATAGGAATCCATCCTTTTCTAGCTCCTGAATCCTTTGGGCTACTTCGTCTTCTTCCGTATATAATACCACGATATTAAGATTTTTCTCACAGCTAATTCTTTCCGTACCTAAATTCTCATAAAAACTTGTCAAAAAAGCTAGCCAGATTCTCAGAAAATCTGGTCAGAAGAACAACACGATTGGATTGGGTCCGATAGCTACTGGCCTGCCGTTTGCGATTCAGCACGTTAAACTTGCTGATGAAATGCTACTTGGCTCGTTAAGATTTGATTTGCTCTTGTCAGCGAGTCAAAATCGCTCGCCCAGCTGGACCAGCTAATCGGTAATAGCGCCAGCAGGACGAGATTACCGTTTGAAACCAAACACCTCTGACTCCAAAAAAAACTTGTATATATTTTTATTACTTCTCAATACATTTTATGCATGTTGGGTACACTTTAGAGCCATTTTTCTTATCGATTTTGGGTAGGAAGAAATCTGGACCAAATAATTACTGTCACTGTCCTAGGAAGGTCATAGTCCTACATGCTACAACTCACTTTCAAAAAAATCCTAATAATAATAATTTGACATGGGGCCGTGGCCGTCTACTGCCGGATTCACGCTCTCAAGACTAATGACATAGGGAAAGTGGGCATCCAAATTATTAGGATAAATTTAATATATATATATATATATATATAAACTTAATGTTAATCTTTTCATATATTATCTAACACATTATTACAAATACAAATAAAAGTTTACATATATCGTTTTGTACATTATTTACTCCCTATAACAAAAAGATGAATATATTTGTATTTGTATCCTAAATTTATATCTATCATTTGAGAAGATATATGATAAATTTAAAGTTTACTTTTTATGAACCTTTACATGCTCAATGCTAAACACAATAATATGAATTGGCATAGCATATCCTATATCCTATTTATTCACAATAAAAAGACAAAAACTTAATATCTGAATAAGTATCCATTTTCATCCCTAGGCTAGGGATAGATCTTTACTCGAACTAATGTAGAGGTTTATCATCCTACTATCCTAGGGATTTGATCTCATGCCCCACAACAAGAGTTCTTCCCATCACCAGTATCAGATAGAACGGTGTAGAACTGGGGTCCATAGGACCCATGGACACTCTAACCATAAGGAACTTTCAAACTTAGTTTTCCCTACAGACCTGGACCCCTAAGAGTCTTCAGATATCTGAAGTGGGTATCTGAGGCCCACTGCTCGAGAAATTTGTCGTGACCAAGTCCCGAGACCCTCTAGGCCCTAGGGCCTCCCGATAACATAAAGGAGTTCTCGATTCAACTAAGTATAGAAGCACCAACATATCAAAGAGTATAGTTAGCCCCTACTCTAAGGGCAGAACAACCCTCAAAGGAAGGGCACCACGTTCAAGGTCTAGTCCTCATTGAAAGTCGCCTAGAGGGGGGGTGAATAGGGCGAAACTGAAATTTACAAATATAAACACAACTACAAGCCGGGGTTAGCGTTAGTAATAAAGAAACGAGTCCGTGAGAGAGGGCGCAAAACAAATCCCAAGCGAATAAGCAAGTGAGACACGGAGATTTGTTTTACCAAGGTTCGGTTCTTGCAAACCTACTCCCCGTTGAGGAGGCCACAAAGGCCGGGTCTCTTTCAACCCTTCCCTCTCTCAAACGATCCACGGATCGAGTGAGCTTCTCTTCTCAAATCGAAGTCGGGAACAAAACTTCCCACAAGGGCCACCACACAATTGGTGCCTCTTGCCTTGATTACAATGGAGTTATGATCTCAAGAACAAGTGAGAAAGAAAAGAAGCAATCCAAGCGCAAGAGCTCAAAAGTACACGGAAAATCTCTCTCGCTAATCACTAGAGGCTTGTGTGGAGTTGGAGAGGATTTGATTTCTTTTGGTGTGTCTAGAATTGAATGCTAGAGCTCTTGTAGTAGTTGGGAAGTGGAAAACTTGGATGCAATGAATGGTGGGGTGGTTGGGGTATTTATAGCCCCAACCACCAAACTTGACCGTTGGCTGGGCTGTCTGTTCGATGGCGCACCGGACAGTCCGGTGCCCCTGCCACGTCATCACTGCCGTTGGATTCTAGCCGTTGGAGCTCCTGACTTGTGGGCCCGCCTGGGTGTCCGGTGCACACCGGACATCTACTGTTCCTTGTCCGGTGTGCCGGAATGGGCGCGCCTGACATCTGCGCGCGCAGAGCGCGCATTGAATGCGCGGCAGAGAGCAGTTGGCGCGGAGGTAGCCGTTGCTCCTGAGTCGCACCGGACAGTCCGGTGCACACCAGACAGTCCGGTGAATTATAGCGGACTAGCCGTTGGAGTTTCCCGAAGCTGGCGAGTTCCTGAGACCGACCTCCCTTGGCGCACCGGACACTGTCCGGTGTACACCGGACAGTCCGGTGAATTATAGCGGAGTCGCCTCTGGAAATTCCCGAAGGTGGCGAGTTCGAGTTGGAGTCCTCTGGTGCACCGGACACTGTCCGGTGTACACCGGGCAGTCTGGTGCTCCCAGACCAGAGGGCCTTCGGTTCCTACTTCTGCTCCTTTGTTGAATCCAAAACTTGGTCTTTTTATTGGCTGAGTGTGAACCTTTTACACCTGAATAATCTATACACTTGGGAAAACTAGTTAGTCCAATTGTTTATGTTGGGCAATTCAACCACCAAAATTAATTAGGGACTAGGTATAAGCCTAATTCCCTTTCAATCTCCCCCTTTTTGGTGATTGATGCCAACACAAACCAAAGCAAATATAGAAGTGTATAATTGAACTAGTTTGCATAATGTAAGTGCAAAGGTTGCTTGAAATTGAGCCGATGTAAATACTTACAAGATATGCATGGATTGTTTCTCTCTTATATAACATTTTGGACCATGTTTGCACCACATGTTTTGTTTTTGCAAACTCTTTTGTAAATCCTTTTCAAAGTTCTTTTGCAAATAGTCAAAGGTAAATGAATATGATTTGCAAAGCATTCTCAAAATTTGAAAATTTTCTCCCCCCGTTTCAAATGCTTTTCCTTTGACTTAAACAAAACTCCCCCTAAATGAGATCCTCCTCTTAGTGTTCAAGAGGGTTTTGATATATACTTTTGAAATACTATTTTTCTCCCCCTTTTGAACACAATAGGATACTAATTGAAAATATTCAATACTTAAGTTTTTGAAATTGGTGGTGGTGCGGTCCTTTTGCTTTGGGCTCATTTCTCCCCCTTTTTGGCATGAATCGCCAAAAACGGAATCATTAGAGCCCTCGAAGTGCTATCTTCCCCTTTGGTCATAAATAAATGAGTTAAGATTATACCAAAGACGAAGTCCTTTTCTTTGATGCTCATTTCTCCCCAAAGAATAGAGAGTTGCTTGGAGTGATGGCGAAGTATGAGTTACGGAGTGGAAGCCTTTGTCTTTGCCGAAGACTCCAATTTCCTTTCAATATACCTATGACTTGGTTTGAGATAGACTTGAAAACACATTAGTCATAGCATATGAAAGAGACATGATCAAAGGTATAAAATGAGCTATATGTGCAAGCTAGCAAAAGAAATTGCGCGAATCAAGAATATTGAGCTCATGCCTAAGTTTGTTAAAAGATTGTTCATCAAGAGGCTTGGTAAAGATATCGGCTAATTGATCTTTAGTATTAATGTAAGAAATCTCGATGTCTCCCTTTTGTTGGTGATCCCTCAAAAAGTGATACCGAATGGCTATGTGCTTAGTGCGGCTATGCTCGACGGGATTGTCGGCCATTTTGATTGCACTCTCATTATCACATAGCAAGGGGACTTTGGTTAATTTGTAACCGTAGTCCCGCAGGGTTTGCCTCATCCATAGCAATTGCGCGCAACAATGGCCTGCGGCAATATACTCGGCTTCAGCGGTGGAAAGAGCGACCGAATTTTGCTTCTTTGAAGCCCAAGACACCAAGGATCTTCCCAAGAACTGGCAAGTCCTCGATGTGCTCTTTCTATTGATTTTACACCCCGCCCAGTCGGCATCCGAATAACCAATCAAATCAAATGTGGATCCCCTAGGATACCAAAGCCCAAACTTAGGAGTATAAGCCAAATATCTCAAGATTCGTTTCACGGCCGTAAGGTGAGCTTCCTTAGGGTCGGCTTGGAATCTTGCACACATGCATACGGAAAGCATAATGTCCGGTCGAGATGCACATAAATAGAGTAAAGAACCTATCATCGACCGGTATACCTTTTGATCCACGGACTTACCTCCCGTGTCGAGGTCGAGATGCCCATTGGTTCCCATGGGTGTTTTGATGGGCTTGGCATCCTTCAACCCAAACTTGCTTAGAATGTCTTGAGTGTACTTCGTTTGGCTAATGAAGGTGCCTTCTTGGAGTTGCTTCACTTGAAATCCTAAGAAATATTTCAACTCCCCCATCATAGACATCTCGAATTTCTGTGTCATGATCCTACTAAACTCTTCACAAGTAGATTCGTTAGTAGACCCAAATATAATATCATCAACATAAATTTGGCATACAAACAAATCATTTTCAAGTGTTTTAGTAAAGAGCGTAGGATCGGCCTTTCCGACTTTGAATCCATTTGCAATAAGAAAATCTCTAAGGCATTCATACCATGCTCTTGGGGCTTGCTTGAGCCCATAAAGCGCCTTAGAGAGCTTATAGACATGGTTAGGATACTCACTGTCTTCAAAGCCGGGAGGTTGCTCAACATAGACCTCTTCCTTGATTGGTCCATTGAGGAAGGCACTTTTCACGTCCATTTGATAAAGCTTAAAGCCATGGTAAGTAGCATAGGCCAATAATATGCGAATTGACTCAAGCCTAGCTACGGGTGCATAGGTTTCACCGAAATCCAAACCTTCGACTTGGGAGTATCCTTTGGCTACAAGTCGAGCTTTGTTCCTTGTCACCACACCATGCTCATCTTGCTTGTTGCGGAAGACCCATTTGGTTCCTACAACATTTTGGTTAGGACGTGGAACTAAATGCCATACCTCATTCCTAGTGAAATTGTTGAGCTCCTCTTGCATTGCCACCACCCAATCCGAATCTTGGAGTGCTTCCTCTACCCTGTGTGGCTCAATAGAGGAAACAAACGAGTAATGTTCACAAAAATGGGCAACACGAGATCGAGTAGTTACCCCCTTATGAATGTCGCCGAGGATGGTGTCGACGGGGTGATCTCGTTGGATTGCTTGGTGGACTCTTGGGTGTGGCGGCCTTTGCTCTTCATCCTCCTTGTCTTGAACATTTGTATCTCCCCTTTGATCTATGCCGTTATCTTGAGGTGGCTCATTTGATTGATCTTCTTCTTCATCGACTTGAGCCTCATCCTCATTTTGAGTTGGTGGAGATGCTTGCGTGGAGGAGGAAGGTTGATCTTGTGTTCTTGGAGGCTCTTCGGATTCCTTAGGACACACATCCCCAATAGACATGTTCCTTAGCACGATGCATGGAGCCTGTTCTTCACCTATCTCATCAAGATCAACTTGCTCTACTTGAGAGCCGTTAGTCTCATCAAACACAACGTCACATGAGACTTCAACTAGTCCAGTAGACTTGTTAAAGACCCTATATGCCCTTGTGTTTGAGTCATAACCAAGTAAAAAGTCTTCTACAGTCTTAGGAGCAAATTTAGATTTTCTACCTCTTTTAACAAGTATAAAGCATTTGCTACCAAAGACTCTAAAATATGAAATATTGGGCTTTTTACCGGTTAGGAGTTCGTATGATGTCTTCTTGAGGATTCGGTGTAGATACAACCGGTTGATGGCGTAGCAAGCGGTGTTGACCGCCTCGGCCCAAAACTGATCCGAAGTCTTGTACTCATCAAGCATGGTCCTTGCCATGTCCAATAGAGTTCTATTCTTCCTCTCCACTGCACCATTTTGTTGTGGCGTGTAGGGAGAAGAGAACTCATGCTTGATGCCCTCCTCCTCAAGGAAGCCTTCGATTTGAGAGTTCTTGAACTCCGTTCCGTTGTCGCTTCTTATTTTCTTGATCCTTAAGGCAAACTCATTTTGAGCCCGTCTCAAGAATCCCTTTAAGGTTTCTTGGGTTTGAGATTTTTCCTGTAAAAAGAATACCCAAGTGAAGCGAGAATAATCATCCACAATAACTAGACAGTACTTACTCCCGCCGATGCTTATGTAAGCGATCGGGCCGAATAGATCCATGTGTAGGAGCTCCAGTGGCCTGTCGGTCGTCATTATGTTCTTATGCGGATGATGAGTGCCAACTTGCTTCCCTGCTTGGCATGCGCTACAAATCCTGTCTTTCTCAAAATGAACATTGGTTAGTCCTAAAATGTGTTCTCCCTTTAGAAGCTTATGAAGATTCTTCATACCAACGTGGGCTAGTCGGCGGTGCCAGAGCCAACCCATGTTAGTCTTAGCAATTAAGCAAGTGTCGAGTTCAGCTCTATCAAAATCTACCAAGTATAGCTGACCCTCTAACACACCCTTAAATGCTATTGAATCATCACTTCTTCTAAAGACAGTGACACCTACATCAGTAAATAGACAGTTGTAGCCCATTTGACATAATTGAGAAACAGAAAGCAAGTTGTAATCTAAAGAATCAACAAGAAAAACATTGGAAATGGAATGGTCAGGAGATATAGCAATTTTACCCAAACCTTTGACCAAACCTTGATTTTCATCCCCGAATGTTATCGCTCTTTGGGGATCTTGGTTTTTCTCATATGAGGAGAACATCTTTTTCTCCCCAGTCATGTGGTTTGTGCACCCGCTGTCGAGTATCCAACTTGAGCCCCCAGATGCATAAACCTACAAAACAAGTTTAGTTCTTGACTTTAGGTACCCAAATGGTTTTGGGTCCTTTGGCATTAGACACAAGAACTTTGGGTACCCAAACACAAGTCTTGGAGCCCTTGTGCTTGCCCCCAACATATTTGGCAACTACCTTGCCGGATTTGTTAGTTAAAACATAAGATGCATCAAAAGTTTTAAATGAAATGTTATGATCATTTGATGCACTAGGAGTTTTCTTTCTAGGCAACTTAGCATGGGTTGGTTGCCTAGAGCTAGATGTCTCACCCTTATACATAAAAGCATGATTAGGGCCAGAGTGAGACTTCCTAGAATGAATTCTCCTAATTTTGCTCTCGGGATAACCGGCAGGGTATAAAATGTAACCCTCGTTATCCTGAGGCATGGGAGCCTTGCCCTTAACAAAGTTGGACAATTTTTTAGGAGGGGCATTAATTTTGACATTGTCTCCCTTTTGGAAGCCAATGCCTTCCTTAATGCCCGGGCGTCTCCCATTATAAAGCATGCTACGAGCAAATTTAAATTTCTCATTTTCTAAGTTGTGCTCGGCAATTTTAGCATCTAGTTTTGCTATGTGATCATTTTGTTGTTTAATTAAAGCCATATGATCATGAATAGCATTAACATCAACATCTCTACATCTTGTACAAATAGATACATGCTCAACAATAGATGTAGAGGATTTGCAAGAGTTAAGTTCAACAATCTTAGCATGAAGAATATCATTTTTATCTCTAAGATCGGAGATTGTAGTTTTGCAAACATCAAAATCTTTAGCCTTAGCAAGCAATTTTTCATTCTCAATTCTAAGGCTAGCAAGGGAAGCATTCAACTCATCAATCCTAGCATGTAAATCAACATTATCATCTCTAGGATTTGAAGTTGAAATATTGCAAACATGTGAATCAACCTTAGCATTTAAACTAGCATTTTCATTCCTAAGGTTGTCAATCATCTCACGACAAGTACTTAGCTCACTAGATAACTTTTCACATTTTTCAATTTCAAGAGCATAAGCCTTTTTAACCTTAACATGTTTCTTGTTTTCTTTAATTAGACAATCCTCTTGGGAATCCAAAAGGTCATCCTTTTCATGAATAGCACTAACTAATTCATTTAATTTTTCCTTTTGAGCTATGTTAAGGTTGGCAAAAAGGGAACGCAAATTATCCTCCTCATCACTAGCATTATCATCACTAGAAGATTCATATTTAGTGGAGGAGTTGGATTTAACCTTCTTCCGTTTGCCGTCCTTTGCCAT
This sequence comes from Zea mays, assembly GCF_902167145.1. Classification (NCBI taxonomy): domain Eukaryota; kingdom Viridiplantae; phylum Streptophyta; class Magnoliopsida; order Poales; family Poaceae; genus Zea; species Zea mays. The sequence continues at coordinate 153,155,301 of NC_050104.1, read as the reverse complement.
GAGACACTTGTGGCCGACGTTGGGGAAGAGAAGTCCCTTGGTGACGGCGATGTTGGCGGCGTCCTCGTCGTCGGAGGAGTCGCTTGAGCTTTCGCCGGAATCCCACTCCCGACAAACATGGGCATCGCCGCCCTTCTTCTTGTAGTATCTTTTCTTCTCCTTTCTTCTTCCCTTCTTGTCGTCGCCTCGGTCACTGTCACTTGATATAGGACATTTAGCAATAAAATGACCGGGCTTACCACATTTGTAGCAAACCTTCTTGGAGCGGGACTTGTAGTCTTTCCCTCTCCTTTGCTTGAGGATTTGGCGGAAGCTCTTGATGACGAGCGCCATTTCCTCATTGTCGAGCTTGGAGGCGTCTATTGGTTGTCGAGTTGGTGTAGCCTCCTCCTTCTTTTCCTCCGTCGCCTTGAATGCGACGGGTTGAGCTTCGGATGTGGATGGATCATCAAGCTCGTTGATCTTCCTCGAGCCTTCGATCATGCACTCAAAACTTACAAAATTCCCGATAACTTCCTCGGGGGTCATTTTAGTATATCTAGGATTACCACGGATTAATTGAACTTGAGTGGGGTTAAGGAAAATGAGAGATCTTAGAATAACCTTAACCATTTCGTGGTCGTCCCACTTTACGCTCCCGAGGTTGCGCACTTGGTTCACCAAGGTCTTGAGCCGGTTGTACATGTGTTGTGGCTCCTCTCCTTTGCGAAGCCGGAACCGACCGAGCTCCCCCTCGATCGTTTCCCGCTTGGTGATCTTTGTGAGCTCATCTCCCTCGTGCGCGGTTTTGAGCACATCCCAAACCTCCTTGGCGCTCTTCAACCCTTGCACTTTGTTATACTCCTCTCTACTTAAAGAGGCGAGGAGTATCGTTGTTGCTTGAGAGTTGAAGTGCTCGATTTGGGCCACCTCATCCTCATCATAATTCTTATCCCCTATGGATGGTACCTGTGCACCAAACTCAACAACATCCCATATACTTTTGTGGAGTGAGGTTAGATGAAAACGCATTAAATCACTCCACCTAGCATAATCTTCACCATCAAAAGTTGGTGGTTTGCCTAATGGGACGGAAAGTAAAGGTGCATGTTTAGAAATGCGAGGGTAGAGTAGGGGAATCTTACTAAACTTCTTACGCTCTTGGCGTTTAGAAGTTACGGAGGGCGCGTCGGAGCCGGAGGTCGATGTTGATGAAGTGTCGGTCTCGTAGTAGACCACTTTCCTCATCCTCTTTTGCTTGTCCTTACTCCGATGCGGCTTGTGGGAAGAAGATTTTTCCTTCTTCTCTTTGTGGTGAGAGGAAGATTTCTTCTCCTTCCCTTTGTTGGAGGAGATCTTCTTCTTCTCCTTCCTCTTGGTGCGGGACTCTTCCGATGAAGTGCTCCCTTGGCTTGTAGTGGGCTTTTCGCCGGTCTCCATCTCCTTCTTGGCGTGATCTCCCGACATCACTTCGAGCGGTTAGGCTCTAATGAAGCACCAGGCTCTGATACCAATTGAAAGTCGCCTAGAGGGGGGGTGAATAGGGCGAAACTGAAATTTACAAATATAAACACAACTACAAGCCGGGGTTAGCGTTAGTAATAAAGAAACGAGTCCGTGAGAGAGGGCGCAAAACAAATCCCAAGCGAATAAGCAAGTGAGACACGGAGATTTGTTTTACCGAGGTTCGGTTCTTGCAAACCTACTCCCCGTTGAGAAGGCCACAAAGGCCGGGTCTCTTTCAACCCTTCCCTCTCTCAAACGATCCACGGATCGAGTGAGCTTCTCTTCTCAAATCGAAGTCGGGAACAAAACTTCCCACAAGGGCCACCACACAATTGGTGCCTCTTGCCTTGATTACAATGGAGTTATGATCTCAAGAACAAGTGGGAAAGAAAAGAAGCAATCCAAGCGCAAGAGCTCAAAAGTACACGGAAAATCTCTCTCGCTAATCACTAGAGGCTTGTGTGGAGTTGGAGAGGATTTGATTTCTTTTGGTGTGTCTAGAATTGAATGCTAGAGCTCTTGTAGTAGTTGGGAAGTGGAAAACTTGGATGCAATGAATGGTGGGGTGGTTGGGGTATTTATAGCCCCAACCACCAAACTTGACCGTTGGCTGGGCTGTCTGTTCGATGGCGCACCGGACAGTCCGGTGCACACCGGACAGTCCGGTGCCCCTGCCACGTCATCACTGCCGTTGGATTCTAGCCGTTGGAGCTCCTGACTTGTGGGCCTGCCTGGGTGTCCGGTGCACACCGGACATCTACTGTTCCTTGTCCGGTGTGCCGGAATGGGCGCGCCTGACATCTGCGCGCGCAGAGCGCGCATTGAATGCGCGGCAGAGAGCCGTTGGCGCGGAGGTAGCCGTTGCTCCTGAGTCGCACCGGACAGTCCGGTGCACACCGGACAGTCCGGTGAATTATAGCGGACTAGCCGTTGGAGTTTCCCGAAGCTGGCGAGTTCCTGAGGCCGACCTCCCTTGGCGCACCGGACACTGTCCGGTGTACACCGGACAGTCCGGTGAATTATAGCGGAGTCGCCTCTGGAAATTCCCGAAGGTGGCGAGTTCGAGTTGGAGTCCTCTGGTGCACCGGACACTGTCCGGTGTACACCGGGCAGTCCGGTGCTCCCAGACCAGAGGGCCTTCGGTTCCTACTTCTGCTCCTTTGTTGAATCCAAAACTTGGTCTTTTTATTGGCTGAGTGTGAACCTTTTACACCTGAATAATTTATACACTTGGGCAAACTAGTTAGTCCAATTGTTTGTGTTGGGCAATTCAACCACCAAAATTAACTAGGAACTAGGTATAAGCCTAATTCCCTTTCACTCATGGTCTCATGATGATGGCACGACCTTTGTATATGACACCTTATTTTTATATGATATAAAATTCCTTTGAATTCCTAAATAACATGCCACAAGATTTGAGGGAAATTTGAAAAACAAGTTTAACTTGATTTTATTCCATTTTACCCCAAATAGAGAAAGAGGGGAAAATATTTTTGTATAAAAATCTTGGCCAAGAAATGAGCCCCAAATTCTACCAAAATGTCCATCTACATATTCCTGATTTCTGTAAATTTTTGAAGTGATTTAGAGTTCATTTAATTTAAATTTGGAAATCAAACTTAAATTCAAATCTAGAAAATAGAAAAAAGAAAAAAAAAAGTGACCCAATGCCCGAGCATCCCACCAGCCTATCGACCTAGTACTGCGTCTGCGCCCGCGCTCATGTCTCCCTGACAGACGGAAGTTGCCTATTGACACACCCCTACGCTCGCCCGACCCCAAAGTTGCATTCGTCCGATCCTGAGCCCCTAGTGCCCCGACCCCACGCATTAGCTTCACCTCGCGCTCCCCCGATCCAAGTCATGAACATCAATGGTCCACTTGTCATCCCTAATTTCTCATCCCTCTTTATGCTCCTCGAGCGTGCACGTCGCCACCGATCCCCCATCCCAGCCCAAACGTCGGCCCTATCCCCGTCACCCAACAACGCCCATGATTGAAGCCGGTCATTTCTCCCCCTCTTCCCTCTCCGATGACATATAATTCAATTGCGTGATCTCAACGACATTCAACTGGAGCTCGACCATGCTGCTCACGCTCGAGCCACTGCTGTCCAACCAATGACACATAGTTATAAAAGGACTAGGGATGGCAATGGGTACGTGTATGGGTAAATAACCTTGAATAATTATCCATTGGATATGTGTATGGTGAAATTTGGTATCTGTGGGTACGGTTATGGATATAATAAGGTATCCGTCGATAATTTTTTGCAGGTATGGATATCCAGTATCCATACTCGTTACCCAATGGATATCTGACATGTGGGCCATCCGGATTTAATATATTATAATAAATTCTCATTTTCAATTTTTACCCATGACATGTTGTTTGGTGCTAAAATTATCATTTGATCCTGTTGGAATGTTAATTATTTTGAAATGTGATAAAATTGTTGTTTGATGTTGAATGCTAAAATTGTAGTGGGCGGGCGGGTAATGGGTATCCATTGGATATCGCTCGACGGGTACGGGTATGGATACTGATCCATACCCACGAACGTTTATGGATACTGGTATGTGAGTTTTGTCTCATGGGTATAGATTTGCGAACTATATATCCGGGTACTACCCGCCCGATTGCAATCCCTAAAAAGGACAACCCTTCACCCTCTGCTCACACCCATTCAAGCTCTTAGCCACCCGAGCCCTATCCCTCGCCACCAGTGGTGCTACCACCGTGCTGCTCACACTTGAGCCATTGCCCTCCAACCAATGACACACAGTTATAAAAAGGACACCCCTGCACCCTCTGCTCACACCCATTCGAGCTCTTAGCCACCCAAGCCCTATTCCTCGCCACCAGTGGTGCTACCACCGTGATGCTCACACTTGAGCCACTGCCCTCCAATAAACGACACATGGCTATGAAAAGGACAATCCCCGCACCATATGCTCACACCCGTTCGAGCTCTAAGCCACCCGAGCCATCTTCCTCACCACAAGTGGCGCTACCATCGTCTGCTCAGGCTCGAGCCTCTACCATCCAATCAATGATGCACAATTATAAAAGGACACCCCTGCACCCTCTTCTCACACCCATTCAAGCTCTCAGCCACTCGAGCCCTCTTCCTCGCCACTAGTGTCGCCGATGCCGTTCAAGAGCACGAGATCCCAATTTCTGCCCTCATTGGAGCACCCAACCTTCCTAATGGTGTCATAAACTTCGCCAGAGCTTGAGGAACCTACGACGAGGCCTCGCTAAAGCTCTACTTGTGTCTGTGATCCAGCCCACACCGACTTGATCTCGCCATGCCCCGTCACATCGACCCACGTATTTGGGCGCACCTCGACTACTGCTCGGCACCAGGAAGTGCCTCATCTTCCCCACATACTCGAGAGATTTGATCTACTATATAACTTAGTTAGTGAAGGAAAAGGCCATCGCTGCTATCTCATCGTCTCTGTGTTGAGGTCCATCACCCTAATAGTGTCTTCTGTAAATCCTAAAGTTGTAATTAGTTGTATTCTATGCATCTAGTGGCTAGGAGATCACACAAAGGTCCTGGTTCGACCAACAAAAACCTATGGGTTTTGGGTGTTTCATCCATACATTTGGGAGAGAGTAAAATTTATTATCAATCTCAAAAGTTGGCCCATGATGCCATCCTACTCCACCAACTCCAAAGTAGATCCTTAGACTTGGCCAGCAGGGTCATCCTATCCACAAACTTCCAAGAGGATCATTAGCAGTCCCTAACGTTAGCCGCCAGTGTCACCTCAATCCACAAACTAGATAGAATATATAGGTCCCTCCAACTGGTTTTTAGTCTCATTTGGATTTGAACAAAGACCTAACTCACCGTTGATGTGGTATACCGATCGACATTGGGTGGGATGGGGGCCAAGTGATAGAGTGGAGTGGATGGAGAGGGCTAAAAATGATCAAAAACGATATTGTCTATACGAAAACAATTGCTGGTTGGTCGGAAATTTACCTGGTTTCATAATTAATCTACTTTTTTGGGACTCGATCGATACATTGTTAATAGATATTTAAAATTCAAATTTTAAATATAGTAATTTTTGGAATGATATTGTCTTTACAGAAATGATACATTTACGAGACCTCGATTACGAGATGTTTGGTTACGGTTTTCAGCCTTAGAGGGGGTAGAGTGCCATGCGAAAAGGTGTGACTTTTTCTTCTTTTTGTTGGAGCTGCGGACTTGGAGAGGGGATTGCGATGCTTTTTTATGTACATGTTTTTTACGTGGGCCGTGGGGGAAGCGACAAACAAAGGTTGCCGAATAGAAAATGTGATTATGTTTTTCCGTTCTTGACAATAGTAGATATAGAGAGGAGATAGATATGACATGTGGAACACACATGTCAGGTCAGTCAAAAACACAATCAGCATATAGAGTGGGTTAGGCTCCGATTATTCCCATGACTCCATGAGACATATAACTAAGTTTAGAGACCTAAATGAACCATTTTAGAAGTTCGTCGATCGGGATGACATCATCTATCAAGTTTAGGGACTCTTTAAAAGTTTGTGGACTAAAATAACACTATCAAACAAGTTTAAAGATCTATTTCTTCTTATTAAACCGATACATGTGTCCCTTGCCGCTTCATATCCTGTGCTGTGATATTTTTCCAATAAAAAACAGTAACACACATGAACGCACCGTATTGCCTGCTTCCCACATAAGCAAAATGTCTAGAACTCTCTACCACGTCCTGAATTGTATTAAAAAGGGGGGAGGGGAGAATCTTAGCCACGTCTTTGTTGCTGCTTGCGACGTCTCCTTGACGGTATCACTAGCAGGAGGTGATGACGCTGTCGAGGACGACAGTGGCAGCGCAGCTTCCATCGGCCTCTGCTTCCTCCGACCATCGCTTTTCTAGGGTAAAGAGATCTGTTGCCTTCATTTTTTCCTTTTCCGTTGCTTACTGTAGCTTCCATGCGTGATTCATTCATCTCTCTGATTTTTACTTTGCAAAAACTCAATGTTAGTCCAGCTATAAATTTCAGTTTCGCGTTGCACACTAACCATCTACAACAGCAAGCATGTATGCCTTTTCTCCCTTTTTCTAAAATATTGCAAACCCTGTGTGTTTTTTTCTAAAATATTGCAAAATCTAAGAGAGTTTACTATCCACATACCTTAGCCTTTTGCTGCCCCAACCGAGACCCCATCCATTCGTTCGTACACTTCCAGTAAATATGTTTCTTTCATGTTTGTGTATTCTGAATCCTAGCTTTTTAGGTGTCGTTTTCTCTCATACAAAATGAGATTGAGGTATAATATTTCCAAAGGGAAGGGATATTCTTTTACCGCTAAAAAAAGGTGAGTCTATGGTGCAATATATTCCTAGAAGGAAAGAGTTCTTACTAACCTTTCTTCCTTTGGTCACCTGCAGGAGATACTCCTTTTTATATAATTACGGATTAACTATGTTATTTCATCTTATTGGATTGGCTTCTGAAGGTATTTCTAATTCATGTTTAAAATGCTATGGGCAAGAAACTTTTCTAAGTTTTTAATATGTGTTTCCATGCTCTCTGCTCACTTAAAAGGATACCGTATGATTTTAAATTGCAAATGGTTCTTTAAAAGCTCTGTTAAAAGGGATATTGCTTAAAAGTTGAAAGTCCTTAATTGCTATAGTTACATTGCTATATCAGTCCAGTGTTTTGGCTTAATAACCCCCTCTATCATTGCATCTATTTGGACCTGCATTCTAATTTTTTGTTCTCTTTTTTATGCTCTATCTTTTCATCTGTAGTTGTTTGTATTTTGGGGTCAGGCACACATTTGCAGGAATTGATTCTTTCAGCAAACAAGTCGTGTTATTTCTTAATGTCTAAGTGAATACTACTTTCCTTCTTTCAAGTTGTCGTTACCTTTTAATTTGCCCTCTATATAGGTGAGGCCGGAACCATTTAAATTATTACCTACTACATTTGATGGTAATGTGAGGACACTTAAATGCTATTTGAAATACACTGTAGACTCCAATTATATATATAATAAATTAATAATTATGATCTTATATGTCATATGATATAGTGATTTGTCTATATAACTATGTGTCGCGCGCTGGCGCGACTAGTATGTATTATTTTCGCCGAACGAGTGTAGTAGGGGACTGATAGTGAATTTTACTCATTTTGGAAGATATAAACGCAGCCTGTGCAGACAACGGGCCGATAACTCTCCAGCCCACTCGCGAGGCCTCCATCCAGGCCCAAGTTCCGCGTCGCCGCCAGACGACTGGGCCCTGAGCCCCTGACGGCTTTGGGGAGCGCAAAGTGGCGCGTGTCAGCCCTTTGCCGCGGCAGAATTCTGACCCGGCGCAGCGCAGTGCAGAGCCGCCGTTGCGGCACGCAGTCGCGGGCGGCCCGTGATTTGACCGGCGCCGGCGCGCGCAGGCGCAGGCAGACATGCAGTGAGCGTTGTAGTGGTTGCTTCACTCGGTCCCATGGTTGCACTTGCACGCAACTAGTACGCGAGACGATCAACCCAGTTCGTATAGACATGAATGGACATCGTAGGCTGCTAGAGGCTGGGTCAACTCCTCCAAAGATGCGCGCCCTTGTTTGCTGTACGCTCAAGTGTGATCAGATCGGTGGTCAGAACCAGCGAACTCGACAGAGATCTGGCGGTCTCTGCTGGCCATCTGGGTTTCTTGAAAATCGGTATGCAGCCTTCAGGGCCTATATATGCGAAGGCACGGATTTTACATACAATAAAAAACTCCTATGCATTAGGTTCACATTAATCAGTTCAGTTGCCGGACTGTAAGAGGGTTAAACGATGGAGCCAAGAGCTATGACGACCATTTTGCATTCTCTCCTATTGTTTTTCACATTCAGAAGTTCAGGCACGCCAACACTTCCGATTAACTTGGGTTCGCAAAGGTTTTTCACATTCACGCCAACACGATTCTGCAGGTAGGATCTCCCGGATTAAGAACAAAAGCGATTAACTGGCACGAGCTGGCCGGGTTACGTGCCTCACGATCACCATTGGGAGGAACCACCCTTCACAGAACAGGAAATTCATGAGATATATAGTAAGGAACATGACATTGGGAAAGGCATCGATCGGGGCAAAACTATATCACATGAACGTTCTATAAACAATGCTGTCCCGTCATCAAGTTTACCAAAAATCTAGGCTGCTACCGCATTCTATAGTCACAGGATCTCATCAATGAAGCAAGCATCGTTCTATGGCCAAAGAAAGAAAGAAAGAAAGAAAGAAAGAAAGATGCATTCACGACGATTTACTTTGTGTGCAGAGGAGCATCCAATCTAACTACTAATAAAAAGAAGCAACTGACATTGTTTATCAAACAGAAGATTGCTAAGGCCGGCCTTTGGTTGGATTGGATGCAGCTCATTACTATAAGTCCTCTCGGCTCTAGTTTCGGTATAAAATGAGCTAGTGACTGTGATGGGGACATATATAGTTCTTGATTTTCTGTCAGATAACTCTCGTTTTGGTTGGACACGACGCACTGATCCGACTTTAGATCAAAACATCCAAACCCTACGCCCTTACATCATGCTGGCTTATCTGGTTATCAACCGTGTCACTAGTTCGGTTAACCTCACCAAGAATGACGACCCTTTAATTTCCTACAAGACGAAGAACATGAGAAAGAAGTCAAAACTATGCAGCTCAGTGAAGGTCACAACTGCATATATATATATATATATATATGATTGAGCACTCAAATCTGAAGTTTCCTCCCCTTTGAGGACATATAAGTATATGACCCTAACCCGTCATTGGAATTTTCAGAAACTAACCCCACACATCGATCCAGCAATCAATGCGACCGACGATGCCATGATTCCAAATGCATCAGTGTTCCTCAACAACGGACTTAAAGTCTTACGCACACGCACTGTGAGGTGTCTCTCTCCAGTCTGCACCAGCTCCGATCCTCATCATATAGGAATTAGGAAACCCGTCAAAAAATCAGACGACATGCATGCTCGCACGCGTCGTCCAGTGATGGCCCCTAGCTAGCTGCTAATCGTTCGTTCCTCTCCGGCCGCTAGATAAGCATGTGGTTCCAAGATTTGCACACAATATAACTATTAGTACCAGTGTTGGCTGCATGCATCATGTCGCCCAGTTGTTGCATGCCCTTTTTATATTAATCTGCTGCCGTGATCTGAGATGTGTGTGTACGACGTGTGTCGATCACTTTGCTCTTGGCCGGCCTGTCCCCAAGAATGCATGATTGCTGGATGTATATTCTACACAACCATTATAAATGCAAACGAAAGGAATAAATACCCGTCGTCGTCCAAACCTGACGCTGTAGTTTCCACGTGGGATGGTGTGAGGGGGGGAACAGGGGAAAATTAAACCATGGGGCGCTAGCTGCTGCGCTAGCTCTCTGGTCTTTGCGAAAAGGAAAAGGCGATCGATCGACAAATTTACCAGAGATCCTGGCGCCAATGCTGCTGATTATTCGGGACAAGCACTGCACAGCGCGGCCCTACGATAGTATTGGGCGCGCGGTCCTGAGTTTTGCCTCTGAAGAATATATCTGTGGTCCTCCATCCGATTCCCGATCCAACTCCATGCGCATAGATATATATATATCTACAAATCTATCTGCTCATCAGCTCATGAGTAGAAAAATGTGTATGGTTTACAGTTAAAGGCTAGTTTGGAAATCCTATTTTCTCGAATAATTTCTATTTTTCAAGAAAAAATGAACTATCTTTTCTTGGTAAAAAGAAAATCTATTGAAAAAAAATGAGGTTCACAGATAGCTCAAAAAATTATAATTTGCAGGGCGCCGCGCCGGGAACTGTACTTTCTTTGTAGATGCGTCATGCCGCGTTTGTTTGTAGGCGGTGGAGAGAGCACACATGCATGCATGCATGCAACGTACGTACACTAGTGGCCTCGCGCGCGTGGGGCTGGCAATTTTTTTGGTCGTCTTCTTCCGATCCTTTATTCACCTGCATGATTCTGCACCACACTGTGCAGAAAACACACGTAAGTGTGCACTACCGGAATTTGGCTCTTTATCGAGTGTTTTATTTCGGACACTCGGCAAAAAATTGCCGAGTAACACCGAAAAAACCCTCGGTAAAAGAAAACATTCGGCGAAGAAGCTCTTTGCCGAGTGTTTTATTTTTACCACTCGGCAAAAAGTTTCTTTGCCGAGTGTCTTTTTTTGACACTCGACAAAGAGCACAAATACAACACTCGGCAAAGAGGTCTTTGCCGAGTGTTTTTTCTTCAACACTAGGCAAAAACAATTTAAAAATCATATTTCAAAGTAGTAAATTAATTCAAATGAAAAAGTTTTAAACTACAAATTTGTATAACTCATTATGATGTACAATTTATATATTGAACATTTATTCATATGACAAAATAAAAATAAATTTGTTCATAAAACCTATATCTCTCTCGTAGTTTATGAAACTACGAGAGAGACATATAGAATTTGTGCATATTGTTAGAACCATCATGTGAGATAAACAAATGACCAAACAACCAAAATAAACTTTGTAGATCTTAAGAAGTTATAGAAGTTTATAGTTGACAACTTTTTTATTTGAAGTCATATTGTCAACGAAAACTACGTCTGAATTTAAAAAAAATAAAATTTGAATTTTAAAAACGACTTCGAAAGAAAAAAACCACCAACATAAAAGTTGTAGGTATTGAAGAGTTATGAAACTTTGTAGTTGACAATGTTTTGGTTTAAAATCATCTTGTTATGCAAAACTATATTTGAATTTTAAAATTTGAATTTTTCAAACTGTCTCGGATGGAAAAACCACCAAAATAAAAGTTATAGGTCTTGAAATGTAATGAAACTTTGTAGTTGACAATTTTTTTAATTTGAAATCATCTTATCATTGAAAAATTCGTGTGAAGTTTTCAAATTTAAAATTCAAATTTTGTAAACGATCTCGGATGCAGAAACTATTAAAATAAAACTTGTAGATCTCAAAAAGTTATGAAACTTTATAGTTGATCACATTTTCAAATGAACTCATTTAGTGCCTTAAATGATCAAATTACTCTTGATTTGTTATAGTACATGGGGAATGAAAAGGTAATATGAACATAATTGGTGTAGTAGTGTAATGGTATAGGAGAGTATGCGCGAGAGAGAGGTTGCGAGTTCGAATATCACTGTTTACAAAACATATAAGGCTTAGACACTCGGCAAAGAACGCGATTCCGGTAGTGGTGGTGGTTCTCATGTTAATATAGGGGTTTTTATGGTGGTGCCCTCGGTTTTGCTGGTTTGCTCATTTTTACCCTTAGTTGTGTTTTTTGCTCAGAACGGAAGGGCAAAAATGAGCAAAAAACACAACGAAGGGTAAAAATGAGCACACCAGCAAAACCGATAGCACCACCATAAAAACACCTAATATAAATATAATTTAGAAGCAATAAATGTAGGTGATATATTTGTAAAAAGGTCCCATAACCGTACCATAAACTAAAGATCGAATCCAAATAATTAGGTATCCTTTGGATTGTATGATCGATTTATCTGAAATTCCTGCGTTCCCAAGAAGCTTTTATATATTGTTGGATGATCCAGTACAAAAGAGAGTGAGGGACATGGACAGCAGAGACAAGAGGCTGTGCTTGAAATCACGAGGGCGGCCAGCTGCTCCCTGCAGCCGTCCGGATCTCATCAGCTATCTTGTTGTTCCGTGTTCTGGCTATCTTGTTGTGTGCGGTTCCGGCCGGCTGGTCCCCTCGAGCAGTACAGCGCGCTGCATCTCTCAGCTGGTTAGCTAGCAAGAAAAGTTGGTCACTTGATGATGTTGTCTCAAGGACGCTTTCCGTGCGTCTGTATCTCCGATCCTCCTCCAATGGATGCATGCTGACCCTAGCTATGCATGATATGCATGCATGCATGCTGCCTTGTGTTTTCAGAAAACAGTGCGGGCAGTTTTCGCGGGTAATGCACTACCGGAATTCGGCTCTTTGCCGAGTGCCGACGGCTTTGCCGAGAGCTTTTTATCGGGCACTCGGCAAAGCCGAGTTTGCCGAGCGCCGCACTCGGCAAACTCTTGCGCTCGGTAAATAGCTTATTTACCGAGTGCAGGACACTCGGCACAGCCAAGCACTCGACAAAGACTGCTTTGCCGAGAGTCAAGCACTCGGCAAATATGGCTCTCGGCAAAGGGCCGTTAGCGCCGTCTACAACTGACAGCCGTCAGTCTTTGCAGAGTGTCAAATATCTGGCACTCGGCAAAGAGAGTCTTTGTCGAGTGTCCTATGTAGACACTCGGCAAATTATATTTTTATTTTTTTTATTTTTGTCACCAAACTTTTTGTGGTATGTTCCTACACTATGTAGACCTACATGTACTATTTTGGGACAATTATAACAGTGTTTTCTATAGCTAGTACATTTAGTTTGTTTATTTGAATTTCTTCGGAAAATTCAGATTTGAGCTGCAGGTCACTCGAAACTTGGAAAACCGTGCATGCAAAAATGATATCCATACTACTTAGCACAAGTTACGACCGATTTCAGGAGCGGACCGGAAACTTCGAGCACCATGCTCACTCAACATGACCGTAAACTTGCCATCCAGGTGTTTAAAAAATTGTATAAAACAGAAACAAAGTCAGAAAATCATGAAATCTGTCCACGTGTCATGATATCATATGTAGAGGCTGTGATAAAAAATTAAAAAAGTTTCGAGAAAGCTGTAACGCACTATGTGTACAAAACTAAGAGATCCACATTGAAACTCTATGATTTCATGTGTGGTTCTCTTAGGTTTCTACACATAATGTCTCACAACTTTCTCCAAACATTCTAAATTTTTTATCACAGACTCTACATATGATATCATGACATGTGGACAAGTTTCATGATTTTTTAAGTTTGTTTGTGTTTTATAAATTTTTTAAACAGCTGTGTGGCAAGTTTACGGTCATGTTGAGTGAGCATGGTGCTCGAAGTTTCCGGTCCGCTCCTGAAATCGGTCGTAACTTGTGCTAAGTAGTATGGATATCATTTTTGCATGCACGGTTTTCCAAGTTTCGAGTGACCTGCAGTTCAAATCTGAATTTTCCGAAGAAATTCAAATAAACAAACTAAATGTACTAGCTATAGAAAACACTGTTATAATTATCCCAAAATGGTACATGTAGGTCTACATAGTGTAGGAACATACAACAAAAAATTTGGTAGGGAAAATAAAAAAAATAAAAAAGTAATTTGCCGAGTGTCCACAAATGACACTCGGCAAAGCATCCTTTGCCGAGTGCCAGCTGGATGACACTCGGCAAAGAATTGTAAAAGATTCTTTGCCGAGTGTCATCCAGCTGGCACTCGGCAAAGGACACTTTGCCGAGTGCCAGCGATCTGGCACTCGGCAAAGAATATTTTAATATTTTTAAAAAATCTTTGCCGAGTGCCAGATCACGGGCACTCGGCAAAGAAAGCAAATAAACGGCTCTCCTTCTTCCTTTCTCTCCTTTCTCTCCACTCACCCTCTCTCTGTTACGACGCCGCGCCTTCCCGCGTCGCCGCCTCCCCGCGCCCGCCCGCTCGCCGCGCCGCCGCGCCGCCGCCCCGCCGCGCCGCCGCCCCGCCGCGCCTCCCCGCGCCCGCCCGCTCGCCGCGCCGCCGCCTCGCCGCGCGCCGTCGTCTCTTCCCGCGCCGGCCCCTCCCCGCGCCGACCCCTCGCCGCGGCCGTGCCTCCCCGCCACGCGCACGCCGCCGCCCGCCGAGTGTCACCGCCGCCCGCCCAAGCGCCGCCTCACCGCCTCACCATCGCCCGCGCCCCACCGTTTGCCCGCCCACGCGCCGCCGTCCGCCTGCTCGCCGCCGTCCGCCAGCCGTCCGCCCGCTCGCCGCCGTCCGCGCCTTCGGTCGCGCCTCCGCTGTCCTCGCCTCCGGTACGAGCGCGAGCCCAGCCATACGACCTCGGCAGGACACCTCACAGCATCGTATCCAGCAACTCCAGGTTATTCCTTATCTATTCATTGTTCATTGATTTTTATATATCTTCTCTTTGCATTATCGTAACATTAGGGCGAAATATTACAGACTCAGCTAGATGATGAGAGGAGGCAACGTGAGGAGCTGGAGAAGAGGATGGCGGAGATGTTCGCGTACATGCAGAGCCTTGGCGCCGCACTGGGTCATGCTCCACCACCTCCGTTGTTCCCTGCAGCTGACCCTACAGAGTTCACTACTCCTGTGAGTATCAAAATTTTAGTACTGCATGATATATATTCATATGTTCTCACACATACAATCTCTTCTCTGTGCAGGGTCAATCGGCGGCGTCGAATAACCCTCATGCTTCGTCCAGCCCTTCGCCGAACCAGTCCAGATGCCCACCTCGTTGATGATCTGTTTTGTGATGATCCAGACTTACCTTTATGAGTGTTGGTGATGTTAGTTAGACTTTATCTTGTGAGATACTTGGTGATGTTAGTGATGATGCAGACTTATATCTATTTTGTGATGATCCTGACTTATATTTGTGAGACTTTAGTGAGACTTTGTGATATATATGGTGTTGATGATAAATGTGTTCATTCTGTGATGTGATTGATATATAATGTGATGTGAATGATATATGAAAGTCGCCTAGAGAGGGGGTGAATAGGGCGAAACTGAAATTTACAAATATAAACACAACTACAAGCCGGGTTAGCGTTAGTAATAAAGAAACGAGTCCGCGAGAGAGGGCGCAAAACAAATCCCAAGCGAATAAGCAAGTGAGACACGGAGATTTGTTTTACCGAGGGTCGGTTCTTGCAAACCTACTCCCCGTTGAGGAGGCCACAAAGGCCGGGTCTCTTTCAACCCTTCCCTCTCTCAAACGATCCACGGATCGAGTGATCTTTCTCTTCTCAATCACTTGGAACACAAAGTTCCCACAAGGACCACCACAAGTTTGGTGTCTCTTTCCTCAATTACAAGTGAGTTTGATTGCAAAGAAAGGATCAAGAAAGAAGAAAGCAATCCAAGCGCAAGAGCTCGAAAGAACACAAGCAAATCTCTCTCTCTAGTCACTATGGCGTTGTGGGGAATTTGGAGAGGATTTAATCTCTTTGGTGTGTCTAGAATTGAATGCTAGAGCTCTTGTAGTAGTTGGGAAGTGGAAAACTTGGATGCAATGAATGGTGGAGTGGTTGGGGTATTTATAGCCCCAACCACCAAATGTGGCCGTTGGGAGGCTGTCTGTTCGATGGCACACCGGACAGTCCGGTGCACACCGGACAGTCCGGTGCACACCGGACAGTCCGGTGCCCCCTGCCACGTCATCACTGCCGTTGGATTCTGACCGTTGGAGCTTCTGACTTGTGGGCCCGCCTGGGTGTCCGGTGCACACCGGACAGGTACTGTTCCTTGTCCGGTGTGCCAGTATGGGCGCGCCTGACTTCTGCGCGCGCTGCGCGCGCATTTAATGCGCCGCAGGTAGCCGTTGGCGCCGACTAGCCGTTGCTCCGGAGTTGCACCGGACAGTCCGGTGCACACCGGACAGTCCGGTGAATTATAGCGGACTAGCCGTTGGAGTTTCCCGAAGCTGGCGAGTTCCTGAGGCCGCTCCTCCGTGGCGCACCGGACACTGTCCGGTGTACACCAGACAGTCCGATGAATTATAGCGCGAGTGCCTCTGGAAATTCCCGAAGGTGGCGAGTTCGAGTTGGAGTCCTCTGGTGCACCGGACACTGTCCGGTGGTGCACCGGACACTGTCCGGTGTACACCGGACAGTCCGGTGCTCCCAGACCAGAGGGCCTTCGGTTGCCACTTTGCTCCTTTGTTGAATCCAAAACTTGGTCTTTTTATTGGCTGAGTGTGAACTCTTTACACCTGTATAATCTATACACTTGGACAAACTAGTTAGTCCAATTGTTTGTGTTGGGCAATTCAACCAAAATTAATTAGGGACTAGGTGTAAGCCTAATTCCCTTTCAATCTCCCCCTTTTTGGTGATTGATGCCAACACAAACCAAAGCAAATATAGAAGTGCATAATTGAACTAGTTTGCATAATGTAAGTGTAAAGGTTGCTTGGAATTGAGCCAATATAAATACTTACAAGATATGCATGGATTGTTTCTTTCTTATATAGCATTTTGGACCACGCTTGCACCACATGTTTTGTTTTTGCAAAATCTTTTGTAAATCCATTTCAAAGTTCTTTTGCAAATAGTCAAAGACAAATGAATAAGATTTTGAGAAGCATTTTCAAGATTTGAAATTTTCTCCCCCTGTTTCAAATGCTTTTCCTTTGACTAAACAAAACTCCCCCTAAAAGAGATTCTCCTCTTAGTGTTCAAGAGGGTTTTGATATATCATTTTGAAATACTACTTTCTCCCCCTTTTGAACACAATAGGATACCAATTTGAAAATATTCAACACTTGTTTTTGAAATTGGTGATGATGCGGTCCTTTTGCTTTGGGCTCTTACTCTCTCCCCCTTTGGCATGAATCGCCAAAAAACGGAATCATTAGAGCCCTCTAAGTGCTATCTTCCCCTTTGGTCATAGATAAATGAGTTAAGATTATACCAAAGACGAAGCCCGGTCCTTTTGCTTTGGGCTCTTAGTTTCTCCCCCAAAGACAAAGTCCTTTTCTTTGATGCTCATGCTTTTCTCCCCCTAGAACGGAGAGTTGCTTGGAGCGATGGCGAAAGATGAGTTACGGAGTGGAAGCCTTTTGTCTTCGCCGAAGACTCCAATTCCCTTTCAATACACCTATGACTTGGTTTGAAATAGACTTGAAAACATATTAGTCATAGCATATGAACGAGATATGATCAAAGGTATATAAATGAGCTATGTGTGCAATCTAGCAAAAGAAGTTCCTAGAATCAAGAATATTGAGCTCATGCCTAAGTTTGTTAAAAGATTGTTCATCAAGAGGCTTGGTAAAGATATCGGCTAATTGATCTTTAGTATTAATGTATGAAATCTCGATATCTCCCTTTTGTTGGTGATCCCTAAGAAAATGATACCGAATGGCTATGTGTTTAGTGCGGCTATGCTCGACGGGATTGTCGGCCATTTTGATTGCACTCTCATTATCACATAGCAAGAGAACTTTGGTTAATTTGTAACCGTAGTCCCGCAGGGTTTGCCTCATCCAAAGCAATTGCGCGCAACAATGGCCTGCGGCAATATACTCGGCTTCGGCGGTGGAAAGAGCGACTGAATTTTGCTTCTTGGAAGCCCAAGACACCAAGGATCTTCCCAAGAACTGGCAAGTCCCCGATGTGCTCTTCCTATTGATTTTGCACCCCGCCCAATCGGCATCCGAATATCCAATCAAATCAAAAGTGGATCCCTTAGGATACCAAAGCCCAAACTTAGGAGTATAAGCCAAATATCTCAAGATTCGTTTCACGGCCGTAAGGTGAGCTTCCTTAGGGTCGGCTTGGAATCTTGCACACATGCATACGGAAAGCATAATATCCGGTCGAGATGCACATAAATAGAGTAAAGAACCTATCATTGACCGGTATACCTTTTGATCCACGGACTTACCTCCCGTGTCGAGGTCGAGATGCCCATTGGTTCCCATGGGTGTCTTGATGGGTTTGGCATCCTTCATCCCAAACTTGTTTAGAATGTCTTGAGTGTACTTTGTTTGGCTAATGAAGGTGCCCTCTTGGAGTTGTTTGACTTGGAATCCTAGAAAATACTTCAACTCCCCCATCATAGACATCTCGAATTTCTGTGTCATGATCCTACTAAATTCTTCACAAGTAGATTCGTTAGTAGACCCAAATATGATATCATCAACATAAATTTGGCATACGAACAAATCTTTTTCAAGAGTTTTAGTGAATAGAGTAGGATCGGCTTTACCGACTTTGAAGCCATTAGCAATAAGGAAATCTCTAAGGCATTCATACCATGCTCTTGGGGCTTGCTTGAGCCCATAAAGCGCCTTAGAGAGCTTATAGACATGGTTAGGATACTCACTGTCTTCAAAGCCGGGAGGTTGCTCAACATAGACCTCTTCCTTGATTGGTCCATTGAGGAAGGCACTTTTCACGTCCATTTGATATAGCTTAAAGCCATGGTAAGTAGCATAGGCTAATAATATGCGAATTGACTCAAGCCTAGCTATGGGTGCATAGGTTTCACCGAAATCCAAACCTTCGACTTGGGAGTATCCCTTGGCCACAAGTCGAGCTTTGTTCCTTGTCACCACACCATGCTCGTCTTGCTTGTTGCGGAAAACCCATTTGGTTCCTACAACATTTTGGTTAGGACGTGGAACTAAATGCCATACCTCATTTCTAGTGAAGTTGTTGAGCTCCTCTTGCATTGCCACCACCCAATCCGAATCTTGGAGTGCTTCCTCTACCCTGTGTGGCTCAATAGAGGAAACAAACGAGTAATGTTCACAAAAATGGGCAACACGAGATCGAGTAGTTACCCCCTTATGAATGTCGCCGAGGATGGTGTCGACGGGGTGATCTCGTTGTATTGCTTGGTGGACTCTTGGGTGTGGCGGTCTTTGTTCTTCATCCTCCTTGTCTTGATCATTTGCATCTCCCCCTTGATCTATGCCGTCATCTTGAGGTGGCTCATTTGATTGATCTTCTTCTTCATCAACTTGAGCTTCATCCTCATTTTGAGTTGGTGGAGATGCTTGCGTGGAGGAGGATGGTTGATCTTGTGCATTTGGAGGCTCTTCGGATTCCTTAGGGCACACATCCCCAATGGACATGTTCCTTAGCGCGATGCATGGAGCCTCTTCATTACCTATCTCATCAAGATCAGCTTGCTCTACTTGAGAGCCGTTAGTCTCATCAAACACAACGTCACATGAGACTTCAACTAGTCCAGTGGACTTGTTAAAGACCCTATATGCCCTTGTGTTTGAGTCATAACCAAGTAAAAAACCTTCTACAGTTTTAGGAGCAAATTTAGATTTTCTACCTCTCTTAACAAGAATAAAGCATTTGCTACCAAAGACTCTAAAATATGAAATGTTGGGCTTTTTACCGGTTAGGAGTTCATATGATGTCTTATTGAGGATTCGGTGAAGATATAACCGGTTGATGGCGTAGCAAGCGGTGTTGACCGCCTCGGCCCAAAACCGATCCGAAGTCTTGTACTCATCAAGCATGGTCCTTGCCATGTCCAATAGAGTTCTATTCTTCCTCTCCACTACACCATTTTGTTGTGGAGTGTAGGGAGAAGAGAACTCATGCTTGATGCCCTCCTCCTCAAGGAAGCCTTCAATTTGAGAGTTCTTGAACTCCGTTCTGTTGTCGCTTCTTATTTTCTTGATCCTTAAGCCGAACTCATTTTGAGCCCGTCTCAAGAATCCCTTTAAGGTCTCTTGAGTTTGAGATTTTTCCTGTAAAAAGAATACCCAAGTGAAGCGAGAATGATCATCCACAATAACTAGACAGTACTTACTCCCGCCGATGCTTATGTAAGCGATCGGGCCGAATAGATCCATGTGTAGGAGTTCCAGTGGCCTGTCGGTCGTCATTATGTTCTTATGCGGATGATGAGTGCCAACTTGCTTCCCTGCTTGGCATGCGCTACAAATCCTGTCTTTCTCAAAATGAACATTTGTTAATCCTAAAATGTGTTCTCCCTTTAGAAGCTTGTGAAGATTCTTCATCCCAACATGGGCTAGTCGGCGGTGCCAGAGCCAACCCATGTTAGTCTTAGCAATTAAGCAAGTGTCGAGTTCAGCTCTATCAAAATCTACCAAGTATAGCTGACCCTCTAACACTCCCTTAAATGCTATTGAATCATCACTTCTTCTAAAGACAGTGACACCAATATCAGTAAAAAGACAGTTGTAGCCCATTTGACATAATTGAGATACAGAAAGCAAATTGTAATCTAATGAATCTACAAGAAAAACATTGGAAATGGAATGGTCAGGAGATATAGCAATTTTACCCAAACCTTTGACCAAACCTTGATTTCCATCCCCGAATGTGATCGCTCTTTGGGGATCTTGGTTTTTCTCATATGAGGAGAACATCTTTTTCTCCCCAGTCATGTGGTTCGTGCACCCGCTGTCGAGTATCCAACTTGAGCCCCCGGATGCATAAACCTACAAAACAAGTTTAGTTCTTGACTTTAGGTACCCAAATGGTTTTTGGTCCTTTGGCATTAGACACAAGAACTTTGGGTACCCAAACACAAGTCTTGGAGCCCTTGTGCTTGCCCCCAACATATTTGGCAACTACCTTGCCGGATTTGTTAGTTAAAACATAAGATGCATCAAAAGTTTTAAATGAAATGTTATGATCATTTGATGCACTAGGAGTTTTCTTTCTAGGCAACTTAGCATGGGTTGGTTGCCTAGAGCTAGATGTCTCACCCTTATACATAAATGCATGATTAGGGCCAGAGTGAGATTTCCTAGAATGAATTCTCCTAATTTTGCTCTCAGGATAACCGGCAGGGTATAAAATGTAACCCTCGTTATCCTGAGGCATGGGAGCCTTGCCCTTAACAAAGTTGGACAATCTTTTAGGAGGGGCACTAATTTTGACATTGTCTCCCCTTTGGAAGCCAATGCCATCCTTGATGCCCGGGCGTCTCCCATTATAAAGCATGCTACGAGCAAATTTAAATTTCTCATTTTCTAAGTTGTGCTCGACAATTTTAGCATCTAGTTTTGCTATATGATCATTTTGTTGTTTAATTAAAGCCATATGATCATGAATAGCATTGATATCAACATCTCTACATCTAGTACAAATAGATACATGCTCAACAATAGATGTAGAGGGTTTGCAAGATTTTAGTTCTACAACCTTAGCATGCAATATTTCATTTTTACTTCTAAGGTCGGAAATAGTAGCATTGCAAACATCAAAATCTTTAGCCTTAGCAAGCAATTTTTCATTCTCAATTCTAAGGCTAGCAAGAGAAATGTTCAATTCTTCAATCCTAGCAAGCAAATCCTCATCATTATCTCTAGGGTTGGGAATTGAAACATTGCAAACATGTGAATCAACCTTAGCATTTAAACTAGTATTTTCATGTCTAAGGTTGTCAATCATCTCATGGCAAGTGCTTAGCTCACTAGATAGTTTTTGACATTTTTCTACTTCTAGAGCGTAAGCATTTTTAACCTTAACATGTTTCTTGTTTTCCTTAATAAGACAATCCTCTTGGGAATCCAAAAGGTCATCCTTTTCATGAATAGCACTAATTAATTCATTTAATTTTTCCTTTTGTTCCATGTTAAGATTGACAAAAAGGGTACGCAAGTTATCCTCCTCATCACTAGCATTTTCATCACTAGAGGTTTCATATTTAGTGGAGGATCTTGATTTTACCTTCTTCCTTTTGCCGTCCTTTGCCATGAGGCACTTGTGGCCGACGTTGGGGAAGAGAAGCCCTTTGGTGACGGCGATGTTGGCGGCGTCCTCGTCGTCGGAGGAGTCGCTTGAGCTTTCGTCGGAATCGCACTCCCGACAAACATGGGCATCGCCGCCCTTCTTCTTGTAGTACCTCTTCTTCTCCTTTCTTCTCCCCTTCTTGTCGTCGCCTCGGTCACTGTCACTTGATATAGGACATTTAGCAATAAAATGACCGGGCTTACCACATTTGTAGCAAACCTTCTTGGAGCGGGACTTGTAATCTTTCCCCCTCCTTTGCTTGAGGATTTGGCGGAAGCTCTTGATGACGAGCGCCATCTCCTCATTGTCAAGCTTGGAGGCGTCGATTGGTTGTCTACTTGGTGTAGACTGCTCCTTCTTTTCTTCCGTCGCCTTGAATGCGATGGGTTGAGCTTCGGATGTGGTGGGTTCGTCAAGCTCGTTGATTTTCCTCGAGCCTTCGATCATGCACTCAAAACTTACAAAATGCCCGATTACTTCCTCGGGGGTCATTTTAGTATATCTAGGATTACCACGAATTAATTGAACTTGAGTAGGGTTAAGGAAAATAAGAGATCTTAGAATAACCTTAACCACTTCGTGGTCATCCCACTTTACGCTCCCGAGGTTGCGCACTTGGTTCACCAAGGTCTTGAGCCGGTTGTACATGTGTTGTGGCTCCTCTCCTTTGCGAAGCCGGAACCGACCGAGCTCCCCCTCGATCGTTTCCCGCTTGGTGATTTTGGTGAGTTCATCTCCCTCGTGCGCGGTTTTGAGCACATCCCAAACCTCCTTGGCGCTCTTCAACCCTTGCACTTTGTTATACTCCTCTCTACTTAAAGAGGCGAGGAGTATCGTTGTCGCTTGAGAGTTGAAGTGCTCGATTTGGGCCACCTCATCCTCATCATAGTCCTTATCCCCTATGGATGGTACCTGTGCACCAAACTCAACAACATCCCATATACTTTTGTGGAGTGAGGTTAGATGAAAACGCATTAAATCACTCCACCTAGCATAATCTTCACCATCAAAAGTTGGTGGTTTGCCTAATGGGACGGAAAGTAGAGGTGCATGTTTGGAAATGCGAGAGTAGTGTAGGGGAATCTTACTAAACTTCTTACGCCCTTGGCGTTTAGAAGTTACGGAGGGCGCATCGGAGTCGGAGGTCGATGTTGATGAAGTGTCGGTCTCGTAGTAGACCACTTTCCTCATCCTCTTTTGCTTGTCTCCACTTAGATGCGGCTTGTGGGAAGAAGATTTTTCCTTCTTCTCCTTGTGGTGAGAAGAAGATTTCTTCTCCTTCCCTTTGTTGGAGGAGCTCTTCTTCTTCTCCCTCCTCTTGGTGCGGGACTCTTCCGATGAAGTGCTCCCGTGGCTTGTAGTGGGCTTTTCGCTGGTCTCCATCTCCTTCTTGGCGTGTTCTCCCGACATCACTTCGAGCGGTTAGGCTCTAATGAAGCACCGGGCTCCGATACCAATTGAAAGTCGCCTAGAGGGGGGGGTGAATAGGGCGAAACTGAAATTTACAAATATAAACACAACTACAAGCCGGGTTAGCGTTAGTAATAAAGAAACGAGTCCGCGAGAGAGGGCGCAAAACAAATCCCAAGCGAATAAGCAAGTGAGACACGGAGATTTGTTTTACCGAGGTTCGGTTCTTGCAAACCTACTCCCCGTTAAGGAGGCCACAAAGGCCGGGTCTCTTTCAACCCTTCCCTCTCTCAAACGATCCACGGATCGAGTGAGCTTTCTCTTCTCAATCACTTGGAACACAAAGTTCCCACAAGGACCACCACAAGTTTGGTGTCTCTTTCCTCAATTACAAGTGAGTTTGATTGCAAAGAAAGGATCAAGAAAGAAGAAAGCAATCCAAGCGCAAGAGCTCGAAAGAACACAAGCAAATCTCTCTCTCTAGTCACTATGGCGTTGTGGGGAATTTGGAGAGGATTTAATCTCTTTGGTGTGTCTAGAATTGAATGCTAGAGCTCTTGTAGTAGTTGGGAAGTGGAAAACTTGGATGCAATGAATGGTGGAGTGGTTGGGGTATTTATAGCCCCAACCACCAAATGTGGCCGTTGGGAGGCTGTCTGTTCGATGGCACACCGGACAGTCCGGTGCACACCGGACAGTCCGGTGCCCCCTGCCACGTCATCACTGCCGTTGGATTCTGACCGTTGGAGCTTCTGACTTGTGGGCCCGCCTGGGTGTCCGGTGCACACCGGACAGGTACTGTTCCTTGTCCGGTGTGCCAGTATGGGCGCGCCTGACTTCTGCGCGCGCTGCGCGCGCATTTAATGCGCCGCAGGTAGCCGTTGGCGCCGACTAGCTGTTGCTCCGGAGTTGCACCGGACAGTCCGGTGCACACGGGACAGTCCGGTGAATTATAGCGGACTAGCCGTTGGAGTTTCCCGAAGCTGGCGAGTTCCTGAGGCCGCTCCTCCGTGGCGCACCGGACACTGTCCGGTGTACACCAGACAGTCCGGTGAATTATAGCGCGAGTGCCTCTGGAAATTCCCGAAGGTGGCGAGTTCGAGTTGGAGTCCTCTGGTGCACCGGACACTGTCCGGTGTACACCGGACAGTCCGGTGCTCCCAGACCAGAGGGCCTTCGGTTGCCACTTTGCTCCTTTGTTGAATCCAAAACTTGGTCTTTTTATTGGCTGAGTGTGAACTCTTTACACCTGTATAATCTATACACTTGGGCAAACTAGTTAGTCCAATTGTTTGTGTTGGGCAATTCAACCAAAATTAATTAGGGACTAGGTGTAAGCCTAATTCCCTTTCAATATATATCTTTTGTTTGTTTGGATGGAACAACAAAAGCAAATAAAAAAGGGACATCCTGGTCACTTTGCCGAGTGTAACACTCGACAAAGGGTCGCTTTGCCGAGTGCTATGACCATGGCACTCGGCAAAGAAGGAAACCTGGGAACCGGTAAAGCCATCTTTGCCGAGTGCTGACAATGGCACTCGACAAAGAAGGAAACCTGGGAACCGGCAAAGACATCTTTGCCGAGTGCTGTTGCCAAGGCACTCGACAAAGATACTGGCAAAGGGGCCCACTGGAGGGTTCTTTGCCGAGTGCCAGTCCACCAGTGTGGGGGATAGATATCCCCTGGGTCCACTAAAGAAGTAAAAGGCCTCACGAAAGGCCCGAGGGCCCAATAATTCGTAAGGTCATTCTTTCGTGGGCCTAGGGAAAGACAACCAACAAAGAAGAGAAGACGTGAGACTGGATTAGTGCAAACCCGGACGGCCCACAACGTCGAACGAATGAATCGCAACAGAGACCCGACTTTCCCGCGCTGAAGCCCCCATGCAACGGAGCCATGCGGGGATAAGTCGGCGAGGGTTACGTAGGGATAAACTCAAGAGGTTCACTATCTTTTAGCTACTTGTTGTTATCATATCACATGTACTGCCCCACGGTCGAGTATATAAGGCCTAGGGGGCACCCCTTCAGAACGATCGACCCTGTTTTACTTAGCCACCCACATAACCTCTCTGCACCCTCTATCCAGAGAGCCCTCTTATAACCACGCTCAAATACTCACCAGGACGTAGGGTGTTACGCACTTCTAAGCGGCCCGAACCTGCAAATCTTGTCCATTATCCCTCGTGCGATCGGCACGAACCATTTTGCTACAGTCGTTGACACCGTCCTACTCCTAAAAACACCTTGAGGGGCAACCCCGGGTGTGCGGTCGGACCCAAAACACCGACAGCTGGCGCGCCAGGTAGGGGGTGTGTCGACGATCCAAGCTAGCTCAATGGCCATCATCTTCCACAGCAAGATCACCGTGCGTCCCGGATTTGTATTCTGCTTCGGGACAATCTCATCTGTGGCGGACGAAGAAGGAATTCTACACCGCATCGCAGACCCGCCGGAAAAGAAGTTTCCTCCAACAAACTCCGAAAACGCTGGAAAGACGCTACCTCCGGCTCTTCGGAAAAAGATCGTCCCCGGGGAGGCTGGAGCTAGAAGCTCGCTGACCCGGAAGACTCCGCTGTCTACTTCCCCGACGAAAGAATGGACATGGGTCGTGAGAAAGAAGGAGACCAGGGAGAGGCAGGTCGTTCTTCCCGTTCCTCCGACCTCAAAGGAGAACGGAAAGAAAGTCGCCGCGACAGCAGTACCGTTCTACCCCGACGTCCTCTTCATCGGGAGAGCAGAGTCGCCCGCCGTCTCTGACGATGAACCGACCGCGCCTGGAGAAGAACCACCTCAGCGAGAATCCCGCCGACGAAGGAACCGACGCAGGAACGTTCGACGACATCACGCAGCTGGAGAACGGGATCCAGAGCAGCCTGTCTCGCGAGACGAGGTCTCAGAGATAGGAGAAACTCCGGAAGAACGCGTCTTCAGGGAACGAAGGAACTCCCGACGACGTGATCGCCGGCGGACTCAGGAGCAAGCCGAGCAAGATGCAAGGCAACGACGCGAGAATCCGCTCTTCGGGCGCAACCTGAACCCCGACTTCGCCCGAGCTATGAACACGCCGAGCGAAGTCGGAGGCGTTCTAGCTCGGATAGCTGACGGACTTCCTCGGACTCCCGACGCCGAGGGATACCGACGCCTGTTCACTCAGGCGGCCAACCATCTTCTACCACTCGCTCACCCGCCGAACGATTTGCGACACGCCATCAATAGTCGCCGAGACGCGCGAAGCTCTATCAATGCTTCGCGCGAACGGCGGCATGAGAACGAAATTCGCCGTCGGGAGGAGTATGACCGAGATCATGGCTTCCCGACTCAAAGCCAGGCCACCCGAACTGAGTCGGCAACAGCTTCAACTGGCGGCACCACCCGGGGACGGTCGAGGAACCACCACCGCCACTCCCCTCCCCGGGACAGACGTCATCCCCGACGACAGGAGGACACGTGCGGAGTATCCGCCCTTACTCCGCGCCTTAGGGCCATCCAATGGCCTCCCAACTTCAAGGTATCCAATATCGACAAATATGAACCTAAGCAGGATCCAGGGGGCTGGTTAGCCGTCTACACCACCGCTGCTCGGGCTGCCGGGGCATCCGAAGACGTCATGACCGCGTATCTGCCCATCGTCCTTGGGCAAGACGCGCTGCAGTGGCTACGACATCTACCCCGACACTGCATCGACGACTGGGGAGACTTCAGTCGACGTTTCACCGCCAACTTCCAGTCTCTCTCCGACAAGCCAGCGCAACCGTGGGACCTCAAATCCATCAAGCGCCGGGGGGATGAAACTCTCCGGTCATACCTTAAAAGGTTCCAGACCATGAGAAACCGCATCCCCGAGGTCACGGAGGCGGCCGTGATCGAGGACTTCTACAGAGGATCTAACGACTCGGCTTTCGTCCGAGCCATACTACAAAAGGCGCCGACTACCTCCGAGGAGCTGTTCCGGGAAGCCGACCTCTACATCACCGCCGACGAGCGGGCCCAGGATCTCATCGGAGGAGCAAAGCCCGCACCGGCAGCACCACGACGCGACGCGAACCAGCCACCCGACAAACGCTGGGAGAAGAGGCCTCGTGAAGAAGTACACGCCGCCGGACCACCCACCTCTCGCGCCTGAGGAGGGCCTCGTGGAGGCGAGCGCACGCTGGACGACATCCTCGACGCCCAGTGCCCATACCACAAGGACATGCGCCATACTCTCCGTAACTGCCGAGACTTCAAGCACTCCGTCGGACATGGTCGACCCTTCCAACCCCTACCACCTCCTCCGCCGAGGGGAGGACCAGGTGAACCACGACAGCCCCATCAGCCAGAGGAGGGGGGAGGAGGAGCTTTCCCGCGCGTTGACAGGGAGGTCAACGTCATCTTCGGCGGACACGGGTCGCAGGAGAACAAAAGACAACAAAAGCTCAACGACCGCCAGATACTGGTGGCGACCACCGGCCCTCCTGCCCCATACCGGTGGTCGGAGCACCCGATCACTTTCACTCGGGAGGATCAATGGCTCAACTTTGACCATCCAGGCAAATACCCGCTCCTCGTCGATCCGGTGATCCGAGAGAGCCGGGTAAAGAAGGTGTTAGTGGACGGGGGGAGCAGCATCAACGTCACCTTCCCCCGTACGCTCCAAGGCTTGGGAGTTCACCTCAAAGAGCTCCACGAGTCAGACACTCCTTTCTTCGGCATCGTGCCGACGGAAGGGGAATACCCACTGGGCCACATCTACATGCCGGTCACCTTCGGGACTCCGGATAACTACAGAACCGAGTTCCTGAGGTTCGAGGTGGCGAACTTCGACTGCGGGTACAACGCCATCATCGGAAGGCCGGGGCTAGCCAAATTCATGGCCATCCCGCACTATACCTACATGATACTGAAGATGCCAGGACCGCAAGGAATCATAACTGTGCGCGCCGACTTCCAAGGCGCCGCAGAATGTTTCCGAGTGGCCATCCAAGCAGCCCTCACCACCAAGCCATCAACGGTTCCTTCTACACCGGCGAACTCTAAGCCTGAGGAAGACCTCGCCGTACCGGCAAACGAAGCTCAGGCCGCGACCTCTATGCGGCCAACTGAAGAAACCAAGCGGATCAACCTGGGGTTTGCTGATGAGCGCAAGACGGCCATCATCAGCTCCAGTTTGAATGACAAATAGGAAAGCGCGCTCGTCCAGTTCCTGCAAGATAACCGAGACGTATTCGCATGGCAACCTGCGGATATACCGGGAGTCCCGAGGGAGTTGGCCGAGCACAAATTGAAAGTCTATCCTCAGGCGAGTCCGATTCGGCAAAAGCTGCGTCGTTTCACGCCCGACAAGAGAGAGGCCATTCGTGCCGAGTTAGCTCGCTTGGTCGCGGCTGGATTTATTAGAGAAGTATTACACCCCGAGTGGTTAGCCAACCCTGTTCTTGTACTCAAAAAGAATAAAGTGGATTGGCGCATGTGCGTCGACTATACTGATCTCAACAAACACTGTCCGAAGGATCCCTTCGGGCTCCCGAGGATAGATCAGGTGGTGGATTCCACCGCTGGATGTTCTGTGCTGTCTTTCTTAGATTGCTATTCCGGGTACCATCAGATTAGTTTGGCAAAAGAAGACGAGGAAAAAACGGCGTTCATCACCCCGTTTGGTGCTTTCTGTTATACCTCCATGCCGTTCGGCCTCAAAAACGCTGGAGCGACTTATCAGAGAGCCATTCAAACATGCTTGGCCGATCACTGGGGCAAGCGTGTGGAGGCTTACGTAGATGACGTGGTGATCAAAACGGAGAGTCCGGAAAACTTCATCGAAGACTTACAGCTGGTTTTCAACAGCCTGAGAAGATATAGATGGAAGCTCAATCCTGAAAAATGTGTTTTCGGGGTACCAGCAGGAAAGTTGCTCGGATTTATTGTCAGCCACCGGGGAATTGAAGCTAATCCAGATAAGATTGAAGCTATCATGAAGATGGAAGCTCCTCGGTCGCAAAAGAAGGTTCAGCGACTCACTGGATGTATGGCAGCCCTGAGCAGATTTATATCCAGGCTGGGAGAAAAAGGTCTGCCATTTTACAAACTACTCAAGAAGGTGGATAAGTTTCAATGGACTTCAGAAGCACAAGAAGCTCTAGGCGCACTGAAGAAATTCCTGACAACACCACCAGTACTAAAACCGCCCCGGCGAGCTACGCCGACTCAACCGGCTGAAGATTTGCTGCTATATATCTCTTGCACGACTCACGTGGTAAGCACTGCGTTGGTAGTCGAGCGAGTGGAAGAAGGGCATGCCTATCCGGTACAACATCCTGTTTACTTCATCAGTGAGGTTCTAGGCCCATCGAAGAAAAAGTATCCTCAGGTTCAGAAGCTATTATATGCAGTACTTCTAACTGCCCGCAAGCTGCGCTACTACTTTGACGATCACAAAGTCATAGTAGTTACTGGTTTTCCAATAGGGGACATTCTTCACAACAAGGAAGCCATTGGCCGAATAGCCAAGTGGGCTTGCGAGTTGGGATCCCATGATATCGAGTTCCGACCTCGCACTGCCATCAAAACTCAAGCACTGGTCGATTTCGTATCAGAGTGGACAGACCAGCAAGTTCCAGACAATCCAGAAACGGCAGAAGTATGGCGAATGTATTTTGATGGCTCGCTGAAGCTGCAGGGAGCAGGAGCAGGGATTCTCTTCACTGCACCTGGAGGCGAGCACCTCAAGTATGCTCTCCAGTTGCTATTCCCGGCCTCTAACAACGCAGCCGAGTATGAAGCTTTGATACACGGATTAAACATCGCCATATCACTGGGCGTCAAGAGACTGATGGTGTATGGAGATTCTCTGGTAGTCATCAGTCAGATAAACAAGGAATGGGATTGTTCAAGTGATTCAATGGGAAAATACTGCGCTGTCGTCCGAAAGCTAGAAGATAAATTCGAGGGTCTGGAGTTTCATCATATAGAAAGAGATCGGAACACGGCGGCTGATGTACTGTCCAAGCTCGGATCCGGTCGGACTCAGGTCCCGCCCGGGGTCTTCGTGCAAGAAATTCTCCAGCCGAGCATCTCGACGGATCAAATAGAAGAGTGCAACATCATAGATCAACCCGAGTCAGACTCTGATGACTGGAGACAACCGATTATTAAGTATATAAAGAATGAAGAAGAACCAGATGACAAGAACTCGGCAGAGCGCATTGCCAGACAATCAGCTCACTACACACTCATTGGGGAGGTATTGTACAGGAGGGGCGCGTCAGGCGTCCTCATGAAGTGCGTTCTCCCGTCCACCGGGAAGCAACTTCTGGAGGAAGTCCATGCAGGGCAATGTGGAGTACATGCAGCGTCCAGAACACTAGTCGGGAAGGTTTTCAGGTCAGGATTCTATTGGCCGACGGCGAAGAACGATGCAGCCGAGTTAGTTCAGAGATGCGAAGCTTGCCAATACCTGTCAAAGCAACAGCACATGCCAGCACAGCAGCTACAGACCATACCAGTAACTTGGCTTTCGCATGCTGGGGATTGGATATGATTGGACCTTTCAAGAAAGCTCAAGGAGGATACACCCATGTATTGGTAGCAATTGACAAATTCACTAAATGGATAGAGTTCCAGCCCATTGCCTCTTTAACTTCTGCTAAAGCCGTGGAATTCATACAAAGCATAATATTCAGATTCGGGATACCAAACAGTATCATCACTGACTTAGGATCTAACTTCACCAGTTCAGAATTCTTTGACTTCTGCGAGCAAAAGAGCATTCAGATCAAGTACGCATCTGTAGCCCATCCGAGAGCCAACGGGCAGGTTGAGCGAGCCAACGGAATGATATTGGAGGCACTCAGGAAAAGGGTCTTTGATAAGAACGAAAAATTCGCAGGAAAATGGATAAGAGAATTGCCTTATGTTGTTTGGAGCTTGAGAACCCAACCTAGCCGGGCCCTGCATGGAAACACTCCTTTCTTCATGGTCTATGGGTCGGAGGCAGTGCTACCTGCTGATCTCAAGTTTGGGGCGCCAAGATTGATCTTCGAAAGCATAGCAGAAGCCGAAGCCACCAGACTGGAGGATATTGACGTACTTGAGGAAGAACGACTGAATGCAGTAATCCAATCAGCACGATACCAGCAGACTCTAAGGCGCTACCATGACAAAGCTGTGCGGCAACGTTTCTTTTCGATAGGAGACCTCGTCCTCCGCCGAATTCTAACGGGGGAGGGACGGCACAAGTTATCACCCTTATGGGAAGGGCCTTTCATAGTAGCAGAGGTCACTCGGCCCGGATCATATCGCCTCACCCAGATGGATGGCACAGAAGTTGGGAACTCCTGGAACATAGAGCACCTCCGAAAGTTTTACCCCTAGTTGTATTTCAAAACAGCCGGGGCGACCATGTATTCTGTATAATGGAAATACGTCATCAATAAAGAGAGATTTCAAAGATACTCGGCTCGTTTACAATTGACTTGCATTCTTACTTAACTCGGGGTGACCACTATGCCCTACAAACGGAGCAATCGACTTAAGTCGACAACGACTTAAGGCGGTGCAACATGCTCACGCTTACTTAACTCGGGGTGACCACTATGCCCTACAAACGGAGCAATCGACTTAAGTCGACAACGACTTAAGGCGGTGCAACATGCTCACGCTTACTTAACTCGGGGTGACCACTATGCCCTACAAACGGAGCAATCGACTTAAGTCGGCAACGACTTAAGGCGGTGCAACATGCTCACGCTTACTTAACTCGGGGTGACCACTATGCCCTACAAACGGAGCAATCGACTTAAGTCGGCAACGACTTAAGGCGGTGCAACATGCTCACGCTTACTTAACTCGGGGTGACCACTATACCCTACAAACGGAGCAATCGACTTAAGTCGGCAACGACTTAAGGCGGTGCAACATGCTCACGCTTACTTAACCCAGGGTGATCACTATGCCCTACAAACGGAGTTATCGGCTAAAGTCATTGATGGCTTAAGTCGGTACAGCATATTCGCGCTCATGCAATTCAGGGGATGACTTCCATATCCCGAAAACAAACTTCATAATCATCATGCAGCGTTACCACAAATTTGCAATTCGGATACAATAAGAGAGTGATGATGTCATTCGAATGATAAGCCGATAACCTCTAACGAGTACTTGATCATGCTAACCGCGCGCTAATAGCACGCGAAATGTTTCTTTATTTTCCAATGTCTTTCTCAGGAACGACTGACGAAGAAGGGCGATTCGAAGAATCGGGGGCAGCATTCACATCGGCTCTTATATCTTCAGGGACAACCACGCCGGGTCTTCTCATCAAGATTCGTCCCGCCCGAATGGCCTTGTCCAGGGCTTTATCGCGCTGAGCTTTGAAAGTGACAGCAGTTTCTTCGGCAACTCTAGTAGCCAGCTGAGCAGCTTCTAACTCCTGAGCAATGGATTTCTTAGAAGCTCGGAGTCCCTTGATGGTGGCATCCTTTGCTGATAGCAACTGTGTAAGGCGGGTCACTTCGTCCGAAGATTCTTGCAGCTGACGACGCTGATTGTCCAGTTCTTCCATCGTAAAACGGTGGCTCCTCTCCAAGATGGTTAGCGAGTTGCTGGAATCTCGATACAATCTATCCAGATTGTCGCGAGAAGCAGCAAGGGTGCGTTTTTCTTCCTACAAGCAAAAACCAACTCATTCAGAATCCAAGAGCAAGATAAGGCGAAACACGGTTTCGTAAGTTACCTTTTCAGAGTCAAGCTGAGCATGAAGAGAAGAACTCAGAGCGTTGGCATCATCCAAAGCCGCAGAGACCTGACTCAATTCGATCTGGCTCTGAGAATACTTCTCCTCGAAGTCAGCGCACCGTCGAGCCATTTCAGCTTGATCTTGGGAATGTTTTTCTTCAAGAACTGTGATCTGCCGAGTCATCCCTATCAAGAGGTATTCAAACGAAATGAGGTCAGGAGGTAAAACAATCCACGAACAAGAACAAAGAAGAAGAAGAAAGGACACTAACCAGCATTAGTTGCCTCCAACTCGGATACACGACGACGAAGCAACACCGGATTCCAACACTCAAGAGATGAAGCCACTTCCGGGATGGAAGCACCCTGCGATTTCAGCTGACTGGCCATTCCATCCACCAAAGCCTGATAAGAAGAGCGGATGAACATAATGACAACAATTCAGGCAACGTAAAGAGCAAACTAAAGAGCAGCACAGCACCTGGAGGTTGGAAAAGAGCGAAGGGATCCCCAAGTCAGGGGAAATCAGCTGGTAGCCAGGTGCCAGACCACCACCCGAAGCAGCTTGCAGCAGACCAGCAGGAACGAGCCCAGTACATTCAACAGAGCCTAACACCAGACCAGTGGGGATGCTGCCCTCTAAAGCGACCCCCTGATCCGGAGTTTGGGCCACCACCATACCGCCAGAGTGCGGGGGTGAACCTGCATGAACATCCATGGAAGTGCAAGAAGGAGACCTCGCTCGGACACCCTCGGGGGCTGGGTCAAAATTGGCACTGCCCACTTGAGCCGGATCATCACCGGCAACACCCTCGGGGGCTGGGCAGTGGCTTATATTCCTCACCCGAGCTGAGTCCTCCCCGGCGACATCCTCGGGGGCTGGGCACGTGTTAGCACTATTCAAGGGGTCCAAGCTCTCTGCCGTGACCACCTCTAAGGTTGACGGACCTTCAGCTACTTCCATGGGATCAGGACAGTCCAAGTCAGCATCCCGACCCTCGAGATCATGATCCAAGGTCGACGAGGCACGGGATGACCTCAGCCCAGCATCTGGCACGGCTGCACAAGTCTCTGTTGCATCAACATCCACAGGTTCCGACAACAAGTTCTCCGGGACCATATCCTCTAGAGCTTGATCAAAGTTGGCCATGGATAGTTCTTGCAGACCAATAAGGGCAGACAAAGCAGGAGAGGGAACTCCACTACTTCCACCGCTAGCGACGAACTGCCGACTGTTTTTCCGAGTTAATGGAGTTTCATTTTCTTCCTCCTCATCTTCCACAGTAACAGCGCAAACAGCATCCTCATTGGGGTCAGCAGCAGGCGGAGCACACCCATTGGGATCAATGTCAGCAAGGCCAGTTGCAGTCATTTCTTCAGCAGCAGGAGCTAAGGTACTGGTGTCCTCGTCAAAGCTGGATACTCGCCGGAGGCGTCTTCTCTTCTTCTTCTGCTCATCAGCAGAAGGCTCAGGATGACTAGTTCGACTAGGGCGCCTCGGACGAGTACTGACAGGTTTCAGGACATCCAAGGTTGTATCAACCTCTGGAAGGGGCACCACTGCCAACGTATCATCAGGAGCAGCATCAGATGAATCCTCAGCTAGCAGATCAAGCATGTCATTTATGTCTGCATCACTAGGGTTTAGGGTCACTTCAAAATAAATCTGCCGTTCATCATCAGGTATCTCCCCGAGCGAAGCAATCAAAGTACGGACCTCTTCAGCAGAAGGTCGCACTCTAAGACCCAAATTGCTATCAGTCACGAGCGGATTGGACACAAAAAGGGTGAAAGCTTTGGGAGAAGGTAGGTTCCAAGCCGAGTATGCCACTGGGGCACCAACGTTTGAGACTTTACCCCTGAGGATCATCTCAAGTCGGCTTACCAAGTCAACAGAAGGAATTCTCCTATTGGTAACTCGGGTTGAGTCGGCCAGCCCTCGATAAAGATATGCCGGATAGGCCCTGTCTTTCAGCGGCTGAATGTTTTTGAAAACAAAATCTGTGACCACAGCTTCGGCAGTCAGACCTCTCTCTTTCAGTAATCCGACTTCAGTAAGCAACACGCCTGCCTCGGCCACCTCTTGATCCGTGGGGGACTCAGTCCAACTCGGGGTACGAACGTCTGGCTGTCTTCCTGACCGGGAGGGGAGAGAATTTCCATAATTATCAACTATAAACCACTCCAGACGCCAACCTTTAATGCTGTCTTTGAGGGGTATCTCGAGATACTCGGTCTTCCGCCCACGACGCATCTCCAAGCTGGCACCTCCGACCAACTGATGTTGCCCCCCGGCCATCCCAGGACGACAGTGATACAGATACTTCCATAAACCGAAATGCGGCAGCACACCGAGATAAGCTTCGCAAAGGTGAACGAAAATAGAGATTTGGAGAATGGAATTAGGGTTCAAATGAGTCAGGTTGATGTGATAAAAATCAAGGAGGCCACGGAAAAAAGGAGAGATGGGAAGGCCAAGGCCGCGGAGAAGGAAAGGAGCGTAAACTACTGACTCGTGGGTATCCTCTGTTGGGACAGTTGTCCCGTGGCAAATCCGCCAAGAACAGAGTTCCCGCGGAGGAAGAACCCCGATGGAGACAAGGCGGAGAAGCTCAGCTTCAGAAATTACATACATGTGGTTACCTGCGAAGGGTAACTGACTGTTGGGGTCGATTGCGGGGATCACTGCAGCAGACGAGTTCGCAGTTTTCCTCTTGGGCGCCATCGTGCTTCTCACTGGCGAACAGAGTAGGAGGCAAGTGGCAGAGAAGATTCAGATGCGGAAATGCAAGAACTAGGGCACGAAAAGCAAAGGCGGCTAAAAGCGCAACTCTTATGGGATATTCTTAAGCCAGATACCGTTTCAAAAAGTGCCCAGTCATCACCCGGCGGCTATTTCCGAAACCTCAGCATGCCACGCGGACATCTGGCAGTTATTTCCGAAAAAGCCGAAGTGCCACTTCATCACTCGGATATTATCCTCAAAATAACCCGCGCGGCTGGCTATTACTTGGCGTTGCCTCTAAGACGCTGACCCCGTATCCAATCGCTCGGCATTACTTCTAAAATGCCGACGCCGACCTCCAATCACTCGGCGTTGCCTCTAAAACGCTAAACTTGTATTCTACTGCTCGGCATTACTTCTAAAAATACCGACGCCGACCTTCGAATCACTCAGCGTTGCCTCTAAAACGCTGACCCTGTATTCTATCACTCGGCATTACTTCTAAAACGCCGACGACGACCTCCAATCACTCGGCGTTGCCTCTAAAACGCTAAACTTATATTCCACTGCTCGGCATTACTTCTAAAATGCCGACGCCGACCTTCAATCACTCGACGTGGCCTCTAAAACGCCGATCTCGTGTTCGATTGCTCGGTGTTACTTCTAAAACGCTGATGTCAACCTTCAATCGCTCGACGTTGCTTCTAAAAACGCCGATACCGACTACAATATTACTCGGCAGCTACTTCTGGAAGCGTCAATGTGATGCGCAAGTTATTCATCTACAATATCAAAAGAACCAGTTCAACAATCAGAGAAAGCGAACCATCGAGATGGGGCCAACGACAGTTCTTCATTAAGGGGAAGTTAATCAGTTTACAAACCAACTCTTCACGAGTTGGTGCTTCCCTACTTCTACTCTACATTACTACTACTACTAAACTACACTATACTACACTATATTACTACTACATTATTCTAACTATACTAATATCTAAAGACCAGTGGCGTTTAGCCACTGGCCCTGCCGCCGCTGCCCTTGCCGCCGCCGCCTCCGGTGCTGCCCACGCTGCTGCCGCCCTTGGTGCCGCCCTTGCCGCCGCTGCCTCCGCCGCCGTCGCCGCCATCACCGTCGCCGTCGCCACCGTCGTCGTCGTCGCCGTCGTCGTCGTCGTCATCCTCGTCCTCGCCGCCGTCCGAGTCCTCCTCGTCCGAGGAGAACTCAGACTCATCCGAGCCCTCGAGCCCGAAGCGCTCGACGGCCCGGATGTACGTCCAGACCTCCGCCGCAAGCCCCTGGGAGTCGTCTGAGTCATCAGACGACTCACGCAGGGGGATGGGAGCCGGAGACCCCTCGGACTCAGAGGAGAACTCCTCTTCTGAGTATTCCGAGTCACCAAACTCCTCCGATGGAGGAGTCGGCTCACGCTTGCGCCTGTTGTTCTTGCCCATGGTGGAAGCAGACAGAAGGGAGGAGAAGAAGGCAGTAAAGAGCAGCGAAGAGATGTGAAAAAACCAGAGAAGCAAAGGGGTTATTTATAGAAGGGAAAGGCAACCGCTCACTTCCAACCGCGGTCACTGAACAGTCGCAAGGCATTCAATAAGCACTCCCACCCATCTGAAGACACGTCAGACGGCGGACGCCGTTTCATGCAACACTACACCCATTGGGACTCCAGTCAACAGTGCAAAGGATATGATTACACTAGCCGTCCCATCGCATTACTACTCAGAAGCAGCCGGCTAAAACACTCAGCGTACCAAGCCGTCCCTTACCCACACCCATTGGGGGGGATGCCCAGGAATTATCAGTATATTTTTCAAAACGGTCACATCCGTGCAGGGCATGCAGTGAATACCTCAAGACAAAAATGAGATATCAGTAAGGATCAGAAGAAAACCAAATATAGCTAGCAAAGTACAAGATATGGCCGACAGAAGCGACGTGAAGACTAGACAGAGAACGTCCGTCAAACGTCTAATCAATCGCAGAAGCAAATAAATTGCACTACCTAGCAAGATATGGATGGATTGCAAACTCGGCTGCTAAAGACAAAATATACGCTGACCTCTGCCGCAAGATATTGATGACATAATGCTGACCTCCAAAGCATAATGCAAAATAGCTTCATGCCAGTTTCCACAAACGAAAGGAAGACCTTCGGATGGATTATCCTTAAAAAATCCATTTGAAGGTCGGGGGCTACACCCATTGGGTGCACCTTCGGTGCACCCCATGGATTATCATTCCAAACCAAGATAGTGCCGACTTCTAAGGCGTGGGACAAGATTAAAAAGACCAATCCTCAACCAAGATGCAGGAGCACAAATGGAGATAGTTCCTGGGAAAGACCTTCGAGTGGATTATCTTCCAAAATCTACTCAAAGGTCGGGGGCTACACCCATTGGGTGCACCTCCGGTGCACCCAATGAAATCCAGAATCTTATAATCCAAAATGCCGACCTCTAAGGCACAAGCACAGAACTAAACTTCGGTCGAACGAGTGATCAGAGCAAGAGTAAGCAACAGGAAGTTATTTTTTGGACCTTGGATCTTTGAGTAGATTACCTCTAAATCAACCCAAAGATCGGGGGCTTGTGGGGGATAGATATCCCCTGGGTCCACTAAAGAAGTAAAAGGCCTCACGAAAGGCCCGAGGGCCCAATAATTCGTAAGGTCATTCTTTCGTGGGCCTAGGGAAAGACAACCAACAAAGAAGAGAAGACGTGAGACTGGATTAGTGCAAACCCGGACGGCCCACAACGTCGAACGAATGAATCGCAACAGAGACCCGACTTTCCCGCGCTGAAGCCCCCATGCAACGGAGCCATGCGGGGATAAGTCGGCGAGGGTTACGTAGGGATAAACTCAAGAGGTTCACTATCTTTTAGCTACTTGTTGTTATCATATCACATGTACTGCCCCACGGTCGAGTATATAAGGCCTAGGGGGCACCCCTTCAGAACGATCGACCCTGTTTTACTTAGCCACCCACATAACCTCTCTGCACCATCTATCCAGAGAGCCCTCTTATAACCACGCTCAAATACTCACCAAGACGTAGGGTGTTACGCACTTCTAAGCGGCCCGAACCTGCAAATCTTGTCCATTGTCCCTCGTGCGATCGACACGAACCATTTTGCTACAGTCGTTGACACCGT
Source organism: Zea mays (assembly GCF_902167145.1). Lineage (NCBI taxonomy): Eukaryota > Viridiplantae > Streptophyta > Magnoliopsida > Poales > Poaceae > Zea > Zea mays. Next base: position 153,116,416 of record NC_050104.1, on the reverse strand, counting down.
CCTACTCCTAAAAACACCTTGAGGGGCAACCCCGGGTGTGCGGTCGGACCCAAAACACCGACAACCAGACACTCGGCAAAGAAGCCTCCTTTGTCGAGTGCCTACTAGAGCTCTCGGCACAGGGACTGGCGGTGGGGCCCACTGGACCAGTCTTTGCCGAGGGCCTCTCGAGCAAACACTCGGCAAAATTGGCCTCTTTGCCGAGTGCCACAGAAGGCACTCGGCAAAGGATCCGTCACCGTCACTTGGCGCCGTGACGGTGACTTTTCTTTGCCGAGTGCCAAATGGCACTCGGCAAAGTCTTTGCCGAGTGCCCGACAAAAAGTACTCGGCAAAGAGGCTGTTGCCGATGTACAGTTCGCCGAGCGTTCTTTGCCGAGTGTTAAACCTTTGCCGAGTGTAAAATAGCCTTTGCCGTGTGTCTCAGACACACGGCAAAGGAGCTGATTCCGGTAGTGATGTATGCTGTTGAGCAAATTGAAGCTCTAGTTTGATGATGGATATGCTTGTTCAAATAAATATATACTAGCTGGATGCCCATGCGTTGCAACGGGAATATATAAAACCAGTATACTACGATAACTTATATACAAAATCTGTGTTATATTGTTATGAGAAAATGTTTCATAATCAATTTGTGATCCTAGCCATACATAAATTTTGTTATTTTAATCTAGTTATTTCACCACTACATTGCAACCATCAGTATCATGCAAACTTCGATATATGCCACGATTTGTATGGTCTCATCATTGGAGAGCACGTTCCACACATGCCGGAAAAATTCCCTCGTACATCGTTTGTCATCAGACACGCACCACCATATGCTCTTGCTTAAACAAAAAGGTAAGTGTGTATGTGTTTGCGATGAGAATTAAAGGCAGGCCGGCACAAAAGCTACCCTGACGGTGGCGAGGATGACGAACTGGTCACTGTTGTCGATCCTCCTCCGTGGCACCTCCGGCGCCAAGATGACGCCACAATCCTCGATATAGTAGTCGTCGAACGCACGCGACATGACGAGTACCGATGACTCTTGGTTGGGCTGCCAAACGAAGTGCACCCCAGGCTCATCAGCGAGGTAGTACCCCTGGCCGTTGCACCACCAGATGCGCTATTCCACTACATACATCATGTTCGAGGACACTCACACAACGTCAGCAACGTCCATCGTCCCAGCGCACAAGAATTCATGTCCGGTCAGTAGCGACTTACGTGGCAGGTTGGGCTTCAGGTGGACGATGAGCTGGACGGCGTGATGGCGTCGTCGTCGGATGCGGTGTCCAGAACAACCCGAGAGTCGTCGACGTTGGCAACAACCATGAGGCCCTTCTGCTTAACGACGGACAGCGCGGTGCAGCTGCTCTGGACCGCGTCCAAGCGGTGGCTTCGCGGGAGCTTGTCGTACACAGCGGCGCATGCGACCACGTAAGACTGTTTTTAGAGGTCGAACTGACAGTCGCCAAGCTTCTTCTCGTCATCGATGAGCGACGACAACGCGAGTGCCTCCTGCTCATGGAGTTTGTTCGGGGTTTGAAGTAGGAAACATGGATTCATGCTTGGCGTTGGTTTATGAAAATGACTCACAAGTCTGATACATGAAAAAAATATTACGAAGAAAAAATTTCACACATGCAAAAAAAGGAATTTAAGTATAATGCATTATTCAAACAAAAGAAATAGCATGTAAAGCTCTTCTTTAAATAATATTACCTCCATCCAAAAATATAATTCAAGAATATCGGTGATACTTATCTACTACTACGCATTGTGCAATGGTAGCAAGTGAGCTTGGAGAGAGATGTAGTAGATGTGTTTCCTGTCATAGATGTAGACATAAACACATATAGGTGGGTGCACGTGCGTTGCAACGGAAACATTTAATATCATGATAACTTATGAACAAATGTGTGTTATACTGTTATGTGAAAATGTTTCGTAATTAATTTGTGATCCTAGCCATACATAAATTTTGTTATTTCAATCTAACTATTTCATCACTATATTGCAACCAACAATATTGTGCAGACTTCTATACATGATAGCTGAATGCCTGTGCGTTGCAACGGGAATATATAATACCAGTATACTACGATAACTTATATACAAAATATGTGTTATACCGTTATGAGAAAATGTTTCATAATCAATTTGTGATTCTGGCCATACATAAATTTTGTTATTTATAATCTATCTATTTCACCACTACATTGCAACCATCAGTATCATGCAGACTTTGATATATATCACGATTTGTATGATCTCATTATTGGAGAGCACGTTTCACACATACCGGAAGAAATTCTCTCGTACATCGTTAGTCATCGGACACGTACCACCATACTCTTTTGCTTAAACAAAAAGGTAAGTGTGTGTTTGCAAGACTAATGGTCAAACATCGTATAACCATAAAGCTAGAATACTATATTAATATATTAAATAAATTAATCCAATAGACATAGATTAACCCAATTAACATAGGATAAATAAATATCTAATTATAAAAGTATGAAACATGGTATAATCAATGTTGTTACTGCGGAGACTAACACAACTGGAACGATTCAATTTGGAATTAAAATGGGGAAGTTACGAATTTCCAAAGTTTCTATGTATTTGATATAGGATTAATTAGAAAATAAATTTTATTGTTGTTTTCATGACAAAACAGAGGTATTATGTGATAAAAATAATATTATAGAATTATAGAAATTGGAATGAACTCATTTGGATTTAATATGAAATTTCCATGAATTAAATGAGTTTCTGCAATTATTTTTAAACTAAAAATTAATTTCTAAACTCTTTTCCCTATTTTCTTTATTTCCTGGACTGCGTCCCAAATTCCAGAAAGATCAGGGGCCAAGCTATAAATGTTTTTCTAAACTCAGTGAGCATATAGAGTGGACGATGGGTTAAACATAAAAGACGTCTTAGTTGAAGTTGTACACAATTCAACATGAGTCATGTTGGCTAGAGGGTGGAAGGCTAGGCATTCTGCTCAATAGATCTAAGGTTCGATCCCTGGCTGTACTCTTACCTTCTTAATAAGTAGTATATATTCATACGAACGATTCAATTTGGAATTAAAATGAGGAAGTTACAAATTTCCAAAGTTTCTATGTATTTGATATAGGATTAATTAGAAAATCAATTTTATTGTTGTTTTCATGACAAAACAGAGGTATTATGTGATAAAAATAATATTATAGAATTATAGAAATTGGAATGAACTCATTTAGATTTAATATGAAATTTCCATGAATTAAATGAGTTTCTGCAATTATTTTTAAACTAAAAATTGATTTCTAAACTCCTTTTCCCTATTTTCTTTATTTCCTGGACTGCGTCCCAAATTCCAGAAAGATCAGGGACCAAGCTATAAATGTTTTTCTAAACTCAGTGAGCATATAGAGTGGACGATGGGTTAAACACAAAAAACGTCTTAGTTGAAGTTATACATAATTCAACATGAGTCATGTTGGCTAGAGGGTGGAAGGCTAGGCATTCTGCTCAATAGATCCATGCTTCGATCCCTCGGCAGCCACAGTTTGTTTTTTTTAGGCTAACGTATCTGGGCCTTGCGTGCCTTCGACATGACGCGTGGAGTAGCCGGCCCCACCATTAAGCTTATTCACTGTGACCCTACCAAACAGCGGCCTTCGACATGACGCGTGGAGTAGCCGGGTCCACCATCAAGCTCATTCACTGTGGCCCTACCAAACAGCGGCGCGAGCAGGCAGCGTGGCGGCATGTAGATGGAGATCGCTCTCTGTGCGGACTGCGAGCAGGCTCAAATATAAAATTGAGAAGATAGTGCACCAAATTATATGACTTTCTTTGGTTTGCTTGGCTCATTGCTGAACCGTTTCTTCTCACGTGTTACTTGATGTTTACTAAACTTTAGGGTATTTTTCTTACAAAGAGATGGAGAAAATAAGCACGTAGAGGGTCTAGGTAGAGGGCATCCTGCGTCAGTCTGCGGATGTTGAAGAACTCAAATGCATAATTAGGGATTATGAAAAGAGTAATTTCTTTGTACTGAAAATAACCAGGTATTTTCTCTATTTTTGTTGTCTACCATGACTCGGATAATAGTATACTCTGCAATAATAAAATAAGTTTCTCATAACTTCTGCTTTGGCCATATGCTGAGGCAGAACCAAGTTGCAGATAAACATCTGTGGCAGCCAAAGCATAGTGACGATGGCTTGTGAAAACATTAAATTGTATAAAGCTAGCTGATATGTGTTGATCATATTAATTATAGGATACAAAACAATAATAAAAAGGACATTTCTTTTACTTGGTTTACTGCATCACAGAGAGCGCCCGCATTTCACGCGGCCTTGCGTTCCTTTATGACACGTGGAGCAGCTGGTCCCACCGTCAAGGTCATTCACGGTGACCCTACCAAACACACCGAAGCATCGGGACTACGGTCTGCCGCGCGAAACGTGCTGCCCCGCATCTGCGCTCTGTCTCCGGATCTGGCGGGTGTCGCCTCCTCGCGTAGAGCAGGGGCGTGCCCATCCCTCCAATGTGGCCGATCTGCCTCGCCGTGAATCCAGTCGTCCACGCGTCGGACGAGGTGCGTACTCACGGATGCTCCCTCCATCCATTGGATCCGTCGTCCCCAAAAATCTGTGGCGGATCGTCCTTGCGTCTCGGACCTCCCCCTCTCATGGCGTCCATGCGGGTCACCATGACGCCGTGCATCCCATCGGTCTCGATCAAAGCGTGCGGTGGACGCCCCTCGCCATCCCTCTACAGCTACAGCGCGTCGTACTTCGCCCGCTGTGTGCCCATGTCGTCCTCTAGGTCGGCCCCATGCGTATAAGCCCTTCGGGCAACTGGTCCGCGTGGACCCATGAGCAGCTGGAGCGAGCGGATGATGCAGCCCGCTGCGTGGACATCGTCGCCGAAACCGCCGCCACACAGACCACAGTTCAACAGTGCCACATCATGGGCACCGACCTTGTTCTCGGTACCTTCTCTTATACGCCCATCCTCGATTCACTTTTTAGAGAACAGATCTACCATCGTACTGAGTCCCGCTCTCTTTCTTTTGAGGTTCTAGCCAAACACCGTCCTTAGGGCTCCCCCGCTTTGCCGCTGATGGCGTTCGGCGAGGTCTTCTGACATCCCTCCGTGCGTCCAGGTCTACCCCAATGGTGTATGTATCTTTATTACTGTGTATCCACTTTGTTTTCTGAAGTTCTTTACCTAGAACAGGTGATATTTCTAGAAACAAAATACAAGTAGTCATCGTTTGTAGCGAGTTTTTTAACGGCAAATTCAGCTTAACACTCAACTCAGATGAAGAGTACATTTACCCTTGCATCTTGCTCGCTGCATGCAGTGTTGTACCATCTAATTGATTCGGTGCCTTTGTTCCTTCCTGCGCAGATAGCTTTTGACGGAGTTCGCAAAAGGCTACTCGTCGGTGATTCCTTTTGGAAGGTTACTTCCTTGACGTTCTTTTGCACTTCTCCCTCGTGGTTCGTAGACGACTGTGACTGCTTTCTTGCTACACACACTGCGCGCTCAGATTATGTCAGTAACATACTTTTTGCAGTGGCATAGTATTTTGTTTATGTTATTCTACACGCTACACATAAGTGTGTGTTGGTGTTGTTCTTCTATCGTGGCGGTGCAAAGTATTGTGTTTTCGTTGAAATGGTGGAGTCAAAACTGTGAAGTGTGTTGAACTCAAATCCCATGTGTGGCTTTTTGGGTTTATGTCGTACCTCCACAGAACTATTTTTAGTTAAGTGAACTCGCGTTATCCACATGTTGTGTTGTACCATCTAATTGATTCGGTGCCTTTGTTCCTTCCTGCGCAGATAGCTTTTGACAGAATTTGCAGAAGGCTACTCGTCGCTGATTCCTTTTGGGAGGTTAGTTCCTTGTCGTGCTTTTACACTTCTCCTCGCGATTCGTAGACGACGATGACTGCTTTCTTGCTACACACAGTGCGCTCAGATTATGTCAGTGATATACTTCTTTTCAGTGGCATTGTATTTTGTTTATGTTATTCTACATGCTGCACATAGGGTGTGTTGGTGTTGTGCTTCTGTCGTTCTGGTGCAGGATTGTGTTTTCGTTGAAATGGTGGAGTCAAAACTGTGAAGTGTATTGTACTCAAATCCCATGTGTGGCTTTTTTGGGTTTATGTCGTACCTTCATAGAGCTATTTTTTAATTAAGTGAACTATGTTATCCACATGTTGATCACATTTCCTTGGCTTCCTACTCAGATATTTCAGGAACTTCAGTTTTTTATGCTTATGTGCAATTAGGTGCTCGGTGGTACCCTCTGATTTAGGTTCGCTGCCTGTTGCCCAACCTGCTTAGAGCTTTGTAGTTTTTGGTACGATCTAAATATTTTGTGATTGATATTCGACATACCCGTTCTTGCCATCTTAATACATATACAATTATGCATATAAGCATTGGTTTCTGCTCATGTATTACGCGTTGCCATAGTGTCTACTCATTTTTAGACTCACAGAGATGGTTCAAGTAGCTAGATAAATCTTGAACTAAGTGTGGTTCAGGTGATTGGATGAACCTCAAACTAAGTTCCGGTAATTAGAACTTAGAAAAAATGCAAGGGGGTGATGGATTTGTAATTTGGGTTGTCTGAACAGAGAAGGGGAACAACATGCTTTTCAGAGAAATGTGTTGTTCTACACGCTGTGCACAAAGTGTTTAGGTGATGTGCTCTTTCATTTCGGTGGCAGAGTTTTGTGATTATGTTGAATTGGTGGAGTATAAATTCTTAATCGTAGATACCTGCAGTAGCAAATATAGTGTTGATAGCTATTGCAGACGATGTAATTCAGGGTTATCGTATATTTCGACTTTTCTCAAGGTGTTGTATATGTTAGCTGGATGGGGGAGATGTGGTACATACTTTTGTCCGCAACATCACTAACTATTTGCCTACACAAACCTGCCAAGGTACATGTCTTTTATCTCATATCAAAACAGTTATGGACTATGACCTATGATGCCCACTACTATTCCGTTCTCTTTTTTTACAAAAAATGTTGTTTCAAAATAGCCCTTCACAATTGTACATGTTGAATGGGTCTTAATTTTTTGGTTGAATGTTCTCTTTTTCCTAATCACAGTAATAGAGATCAATTCCATATTTCAGAGGGGATTGTACATTGTTAGTTGCCTATGTAGAAGGATACGCCTATTGGCTAATAGAGTTTAATCAATATTTTGTATAGTTTTCTACTCTGTGTATTCTTTTGGTAATGTTGTCCAACTGTATTTTAGGTTAACTTTGATCATTGTATTTTAGGTTAACTTTGATTATGATGCTACGCTTATCACGCTTTTGATAAGCTGGCGGCCAACGAGAATGCATCTTACTTAAAATCGTGCCTTCATCCTTAGCAACTTGTATTGTGTAGTGGCAGAAGAAAAACCTAATCTTTTGTATATATCAACCGCTCGTTGTTAAACCTTTTGCTAGATCGTACAGCTGCAAACTATGTTCTACTTATTTGTGCGGCTAAAGTCTTTTGGCAGCCCAGAAATGCATTTTATTCCACAACTCACTTATATGCTACAAGTGCCTTATTTATTGGTTTTTGCTACATATTACAACTGATATTCCTGTCATTCTGCCTGTAGTGCTTTAGTGCTCAGCACGAGCACTTGTTTTGTTTGAAGGGCCACTTGCAACGTATGATATTTCGTTTGCAGTTTCACTACATGTTCTGTTATGTGCAGCTCATATGTACTTTACAAATGCCATGAACTCTTACGACCCAACCCTGAGATGCGATGTTGGGAATTAATGATGGCTGACCATATTTTACTTATCTTTTGCAAACATTAGGTTTAACTTGCCTATGAACGCTACAACGCCCGATAGGGCGCTCTTTATTCTAGTGCTATATACATATGATCTGCGTGCATGCACGACAAAGATGCGAACATCTGCACAGTAGTAGTACCGCACCACGCAGTTCGTACGAGCACTTTGATGCACGGACAGCTAGCACGGGATCAGTACCGCTACCGCATGCATATATGAAAGGTAATTACCTACTATATGGCTAGTGCATTCGTTTAATTTCCCTCTTCTCTCTCTCTCTCGCCAAGAGTTTTGTAGTCTTGCGCGTGGACGCATGCGCCGGAGACCCAAGCAAAAGATTAGCAGCAGGTGGCGAACTTTTTGCTCGGCTCAGGGAAAAGACAATGAGAGAACACAGACACATGGCCAGGCCCGGCACTCACATGTTTAGGGCTAACAGAACCAGCTGGGCAGATGCCACGCGCGCGTACGATGAGCCCCTGACCCGCAGCTACTAGCGAGACCTCGATCCAGGGCACAAAAAGGTGGCCTCGCATCTATAACACACTAGGTCACTAGCGGCCGGAAGTACTTTGCAAATTCTTTATACTCGACAAACGACATGACTTAGTGAACTGTACATCGTCTTACCAACACCAAGTATCCCACAAATATAAATATCACATGTATCTCACAAATCAACACCAAGTATTACCAATATAAAAAAAATCACAAATATCACCAACATTCACAAACACAAGTCTCACAAAGTTTCACAACCACCATCAGGGCTGATCCTGAGGGCGGGCAACCGGAGCGGCCGCACCGGGCCCCAAAATTCCAGGGGCCCCACCCCATATATACATACACTGTATATACGTATTATGGCTAGGTCCAGGTAAAACTAATCCAATTAGGCTCATGTCGATTCAACTGCCTGGACATCACGGTAATTGGAATAAAAAAATCCCTAATCACCGCCGGCCGCCGCAAACGCACGCGAAAGCCTTGCCCTTGCGCGATTGTGCCCTGCGCTTGCCGCCCTTGCCATCTGATCACCTCACATTGCAGTCCTGCCATCTTCTTGCCGGTCCCCAGGCCTGCTGCCTGTTCACGGAATCACAGGTCACGGCTTCAACTCGCACAGGAGGCAGGAGCGGCAGCAGGTAATTAACACATGTGTTACAACTACAAGTCTGAAGTCTACAAATACAACACTTGATTTTTAGTCTGACCAAATCATTTAATTCTTAAATTTCAGCAGTACCATGTCAACAGGAAAATATGCATCAGGTAGTGAAAAAAAAGAAGAAGCGAGTTGATGAATTGATAGAGTCGCAAAGAGGAAACATACACTATATATACGTATTATGGCCAGGTCCAGGTAAAACTAATCCAATTAGGCCCATATCGATTCAACTGCCTGGACACCACGGTAATTGGAATAAAAAAATCCCTAATCACCGTCGGCCGCCGCAAACGCACGCGAAAGCCTTGCCCTTGCGCGATTGTGCCCTGCGCTTGGCGCCCTTGCCATCTGATCACCTCACATTGCAGTCCTGCCATCTTCTTGCCGGTCCCTAGGCCTGCTGCCTGTTCACGGAATCACAGGTCACGGCTTCAACTCGCACAGGAGGCAGGAGCGGCAGCAGGTAATTAACACATGTGTTACAACTACAAGTCTGAAGTCTACAAATACAACACTTGATTTTTAGTCTGATCAAATCATTTAATTCTTAAATTTCAGCAGTACCATGTCAACAAGAAAATATGCATCAGGTAGTGAAAAAAAGAAGAAGCCAGTTGATGAATTGATAGAGTCGCAAAGAGGAAACATACACTGTATATACGTATTATGGCCAGGTCCAGGTAAAACTAATCCAATTAGGCTCATGTCGATTCAACTGCCTGGACATCACAGTAATTGGAATAAAAAAATCCCTAATCACCGCCGGCCGCCGCAAACGCACGCGAAAGCCTTGCCCTTGCGCGATTGTGCCCTGCGCTTGCCGCCCTTGCCATCTGATCACCTCACATTGCAGTCCTGCCATCTTCTTGTCGGTCCCTAGGCCTGCTGCCTGTTCACGGAATCACAGGTCACGGCTTCAACTCGCACAGGAGGCAGGAGCGACATCAGGTAATTAACACATGTGTTACAACTACAAGTCTGAAGTCTACAAATACAACACTTGATTTTTAGTCTGATCAAATCATTTAATTCTTAAATTTCAGCAGTACCATGTCAACAAGAAAATATGCATCAGGTAGTGAAAAGAAGAAGAAGCGAGTTGATGAATTGATAGAGTCGCAAAGAGGAAATATACACTGTATATACGTATTATGGCCAGGTCCAGGTAAAACTAATCCAATTAGGCCCATATCGATTCAACTGCCTAGACACCACGGTAATTGGAATAAAAAAATCCCTAATCACCGCCGGCCACCGCAAACGCACGTGAAAACCTTGCCCTAATCACGGTAATTTTTAGGTAATATGTAAATATATTTGAATTTATTTTGATATATTTGAGTTTTTGAAAGTCGCCTAGAGGGGGGGTAAATAGGGCGAATCTGAAATTTAACAACTTAATCACAACTACAAGCCAGATTAGCGTTAGAAGTAATAATGAGTCCGAGAGAGAGGGCGCAAAACAAATCGCAAGCGAATTTGATCTCTTTGGTGTGTCTTGTATTGAATGCTAGCTCTTGTAATGTAGTTGGAAGGTGGAAAACTTGGATGACTTGAATGTGTGGGGGTGGTTGGGGTATTTATAGCCCCAACCACCAAACTTGACCGTTGGTGGAGGCTGCTGTTGACGGGCGCACCCGACAATCCGGTGCGCCACCGGACACTGTCCGGTGCGCCAGCCACGTCACCTGGCCGTTGGGTTCCGACCGTTGGAGCTTTGTCTTGTGGGCCCGCTTGGCTGTCCGGTGGCGCACCGGACAAGTCCTGTAGACTGTCCGATGTGCCACCCGCGCGTGCTCTGCTCCTCTGCGCGCGCAGGCGCGCATTTAATGCGTTGCAGTTGACCGTTGCGTGCGAAGTAGCCGTTGCTCCGCTGGCTCACCGGACAGTCCGGTGTGCACCGGACATGTCCGGTGAATTACGGAGCGGATTCCCGAAGCTGGCGAGTTCAGAGTCGCTCTCCCCTAGGGCACCGGACACTGTCCGGTGAATTATAGTGAAGCGCCTCTGAGAATTCCCGAAGGTGAAGTGTTCAGCTTCGAGTCCCCTGGTGCACCGGACACTGTCTGGTGGTGCACCGGATACTGTCCGGTGGCTCACCGGACAGTCCGGTGCGCCAGACCAGGGCACACTTCGGTTATCCCTTGCTCTTTTTATTGAACCCTCTTCTTGGTCTTTTTATTGGCTTTTTGTGAACCTTTGGCACCTGTATAACTTATAGACTAGAGCAAACTAGTTAGTCCAATTATTTGTGTTGGACAATTCAACCACCAAAATCAAATAGGAAATAGGTGTAAGCCTAATTCCCTTTCAGTTTTTTATCATATAAAACATTTGTCGATGTACTTAGAAGAAAGTAAAAAATATATAGATGAAGCTTTAAAGGCCCCAATTTTTGGTTTCGCCTCGGGTCCCTGAAATCTCAGGACCGGCCCTGACCACCATTAAGAGGAGATCATCAACGAGGTGGCTAGATGCATGGACTGGTTCGACGATGAGTTGGGCGAACCATGTGGGTTGTTTGATGCCGCCGATTGATTCTGCACAGAGAAGTTATTGCATGTGTGAGACCAGATAAATATATATCATAAAGGACTAAAATTTTGATACTTATAAGAGTAGAGAACTGAGTAGGGACAACTGTAGGGAACAACAGAGGTGGTGGAGCAAAACCTGATGCTGTAATATTTCACCCTAATGTTACAATAATTCAAATAGAAGATATATAATAATCAATGAATGACGAATAGGTAAGTAATAACGTGGAGTTCTTGTATGCGATGCTGTGAGATATTTTATTGAGGTTGTATGGCTGGGCTCGCGCTCGTGCTCCTTGATCACAGTGGGAGTGGAGGATGAGTTGAATGCCCTATCAACAATCCAGTACCGTGCATGCCTCTTGCCTCCTCCGACCCTCATGAGGACATCTCCGTCAATATCCTCGGTCCTTGGATCGTAATCTAGACCATATACCTTCTTTGCTATGGTGGTGTACTGACTGAGGCGGTTGTGGACGGTGGGCTTGTTGTACACCTCTGGCCCATCCTACGGGGTTGTAGGTGACGTCGGACGTCGTCTTGCTCTTGTGGGCCATAGCATACGTCGAGGAAATGGAGCAAGGCTGACCATCATGTGACGCCGACTGTGAGAAAACCAATGAGATGGTTAGAAATCACGCCTAATCGAAAGTTAGACTAAATAAAAGAGCACGTGTATCCATGCTTCTACGTATTTGTTGAGGTTGCGACTACCTTGGTGATGGAGGTACCTTGCATCATCAAACGTTGTTCTAGGCTAGCGTTGTGCGCCTTGTACCACTCGTTGGAGCACCATCTTTGCACCATCTGATCCCAGCACTCAGGATGCACGACACACCAATAAGGAATCATCTAAAAAACATTTACACGACATATCAGAAGATAAAATTAAGCATATTTAATATCAATATTAATGTTCTGCATTTATCTGCAAGTACTGGTCCCGAATCAACGTCATGGTTCTAGCGTCCTTCTTGCTCACCTTCTCTCCAAGGACGGAGGCGTGGAAAGTTACGATTGCATGTATGCGTGCCTCGTAGTGCATGTCCATGACGAGCTTCTTACAGCTTCCGGTAGCCACCACATCCACCCTACCTCATATCCAACCTCGTATTTGAATAAATCCTACATACAAAGACGATGTCTCCATATATTATTTTAAAAATGTACAACAAATGCAACAAGTTAAACAATATAGTGCAAGGAAGAATTACCCAAAGCTCTTGTTTCACACGCTCCGCCTTGTCGTTGAATAGCTTGTCGTCTCGATCTACTACATAAGGGGCAACAACATAATGGTCAAAACAATATATATATATATATCCTTGTTTTGTATACTATTTCTAACCTTTGATTTCCTAAATAACATGATTTATTTCCTAATAACAACATATATAGAACTCACTAGTTGGAACTGAAAATATTTTTGTGGCTATAAACACTTCAAATGAAGTCCTATTTTAATTTTTGGGACTTGACTTCTTGTTGAGGTGCTCCGGTATACTATTATGTTATTGTGCTGTGGATTTTTTTTATAGACTCCATGCTAGGTGTATTCTAAAATATGTTGCTAGCTTTTTTTATACATTTTTTTTATATTTTATACTCTGTCCGTCCCAAATTAAAATTAGTAGTTGTTTTAGATCTTAGTTTGTATGTCTATATTCAAATGAAAGAGAATAAATCTAGACACATATATGAAACTCGTACATCAAGTGTTATAAGAATTTATTAAAAACTTAAAACGAATTTTAAATTTGGAACAGAGAGTATATAATAAGAGTAATACAACTTATGCTCTAAATGTGATTTAGTGTGTAGTCTCACGAACCACCATCGAACCGAGCCAAGCCAAGTCTCATCTTTCAACTCATAGTACGGTCGAACCAAACCGAGCCTCGTTTCCTGCCCCTAACAACATGGTTCCCCGTTCAATGCATGTAAGGTGGATCAGTCATCAGTCGACGATTGGGATCGGGGCTAGGCCAGTAGCTAGCTATAGATGCATGGAGATACAGGCCGGAGTAGAATTTTTTTTCTCGGAATGGCATGGAGTGAGTGCGCCCTCGTTTCTAATGATTGTGCCAAATCCGTCAAAGGCCCGGCCTGCAGCCGGCCGTACCGTACCCCGTCTGCGCACGCAACTCGCAGGAGCCATACACCTTCCCGTGTCTACCTCTACCGCCTGCACGCTGCAGCCCGTCCCTTCCCTTCGCTTTTTTAAGCAAACGACCTGCGCGCGCGCCTCCCCCGGCATGCGATCGCCCTGTACTACTTGCTTGAGCTTGAAGAGACGCAGAGGTCCGCCGAGGCCACCGAGACGAGAGCATCTAGCTTTTTTAGCTAGCCTAGCCTGCATTGCTCCCGGACGGTCGGGATCTACTCTCAGCTGGTGGATCGGAAGAAGTAAACCTTCTGACTCATCCGTCCATGCATGGGAGACAGATCTGATAGATGCGTGTGGCGTTGGGGGCAGCAAGCATGCGCCTCGACGACCCAGAGATGCTTTCCGCCTGTTCCCTGCTCCTGCCGGCCGCCCCCGGCCCGCTGGCGCTGCCGTTCTTGGATACCAGGGTTTTCGTTGCCTTTTTTTTTTCATTTTTAGTTGCATCCATCTATCGTTAATAATTAGCTGGTGTATTGCAACGGAGGCAGGCTGGTGGCGTACGTCGCGCCCGCGGCTGCCTCTGCCGGAGCTAGCTGTCGGCCGGCGGCATGGATTGAGCGGAAAGGTGGAGTAGGAGCAGGCGCTGTGTAGTGTGCTGTGTGCGTGTGTCGCGGGCCCGCACGCCCCTGTTCGTCCGACGTGGGTGGCGCATTGCACCATCGTCATATTGCCTGCATACTTTCAAGCGTAAGCTAGTATAATATTGATGAGGTGAAGCCCATAATCCTTCTCAATGCAATGATGTCCTGTCTCCAGGACCGAGGTAAAGATAAAATCATGAAGGAATCACTCCCTTTGGAAAAAGTTCGAAGCAATTCAAGAACTATTATTACCGTTCGTTAGTATATATAAAAATATACACATTTCTACTCGTATATAGTACTATACTACTTGCTTGTACATTTGTATATATGTCTCATTGTAAAGATCTACTGTTACTATTTGTATATATGCGCCCCTTTACAAAAGACCACTACAAGAAACTGATAAATGTTCATGAGTTTTGTTAAGAACGTGTGTACCGATGTTCTTACATTAGTTAAGTTCATGGGTTTTGTTAAGAACGTGGGCACTAGCCAAAACCGTCGAACTTAACCTATTAGGAACGTGGGTACCCACGTTCTTAAATTAAATACGTGGGCCACGTGGACACCGTCGAACTTAACCCAAAAACCTTAATCCATAACCCTCACTACCGGAATCCGCGCCTTTGCCGAGTGCCGGAGGCTTTGCCGAGTGCTTTTTATCGGGCACTCGGCAAAGCAGACTTTGCCGAGTACCGCACTCGGCAAAGTTCTGCGCTCGGTAAAGAGCTGGTTTACCGAGTGTAGGACACTCGCCACATCCAAGCACTCGGCAAAGACAGCTTTGCCGAGCGTCAAGCACTCGGCAAATATGGCTCTCGGCAAAGGGCCGTTAGCGGCCGTCTACAACTGACGGTCGTCAGTCTTTGCCGAGTGTCAAATATCTGGCACTCGGCAAACAGTGTCTTTGCCGAGTGTCCTATGTAGACACTCGGCAAAGCATATTTTTATTTTTTTTTATTTTGGTCACCAAACTTTTTGTGGTATGTTCCTACACTATGTAGACCAACATGTACCATTTTGGGACAATTATAACAGTGTTTTCTATAGCTAGTACATTTAGTTTGTTTATTTGAATTTCTTCGGAAAATTCAGATTTGAACTGCAGGTCACTCGAAACTTGGAAAACCGTGCATGCAAAAATGATATCCATGCTACTTAGCACAAGTTACGACCGATTTCAGGAGCGGACCGGAAACTTCGAGCACCATGCTCACTCAACATGACCGTAAACTTGCCATCCAGATGTTTAAAAATTGTATAAAACAGAAACAAAGTCAGAAAATCATGAAACCTGTCCACGTGTCATGATATCATATGTAGAGGCTGTGATAAAAATTTGAAAAAGTTTCGAGAAAGCTGTAACGCACTATGTGTACAAACCTAAGAGATCCACATTGAAACTCTATGATTTCATGTGTGGTTCTCTTAGGTTTCTACACATAATGTCTCACAACTTTCTCCAAACATTCTAAATTTTTTATCACAGACTCTACATATGATATCATGACATGTGGACAAGTTTCATGATTTTCTAAGTTTGTTTGTGTTTTATACAATTTTTAAACAGCTGTGTGGCAAGTTTACGGTCATGTTGAGTGAGCATGGTGCTCGAAGTTTTCGGTCCGCTCCTGAAATCGGTCGTAACTTGTGCTAAGTAGTATGGATATCATTTTTGCATGCATGGTTTTCCAAGTTTCGAGTGACCTGCAGTTCAAATCTGAATTTTCCAAAGAAATTCAAATAAACAAACTAAATGTACTAGCTATAGAAAACACTGTTATAATTGTCCCAAAATGGTACATGTAGGTCTACATAGTGTAGGAACATACCACAAAAAGTTTGGTAGGGAAAATAAAAAAAATAAAAAGTAATTTGCCGAGTGTCCACAAATGACACTCGGCAAAGGATGGTTTGCCGAGTGCCAGCTGTACAACACTCGGCAAAGGATTGTAAAAGATTCTTTGCCGAGTGTCATCCAGCTGGCACTCGGCAAAGAACTGCCAGCGATCTGGCACTCGGCAAAGAATATTTTAATATTATTAAAAAATCTTTGCCGAGTGCCAGATCGCGGACACTCGGCAAAGAACGTGTAAATAGCGCCTGGTAACTTCTTCCTTTCTCACTCTCTCTCTCACTCCGTTGCCCTCTCCACGCCGCGCCCGCGCACCTCTCCACGCCGCCGCGTCCGACGCCGCCGGCATCCTCGGCCGCCGCGCCCCTGCCGCCGCAGCCCTGCCCCCACGCCGCCGACATCCTCGGCCGCCTATAGTGAACTGAGAGCTCACTATGTGATAGTTCAATCATGACATCCTTCTTCTAGAAAAGTTGAAACACATGACTGATTAACAGAACACCTAGGATAGTGAAAATTCCATACAAGGGTAATTTATGTTGTGGAGCCTAATGGTATTTGTAGAGGTTGTTTTACCGTGTCTACAGTATTCCGAAAAATGCAATTTGCATGAGACTTAAGTGCTCAGAATCAAGCAAAACAATACATGGTCTACAATTCAAAAATTGCTCCTAGCAAACAGAGTGAACAAACATAATATCACACTCCATTGGAGAGTCGAGCCTCATGGCATACCTTGGTCGAGGCCTGCGCGGTTGAGCAATATCAGATATCCTTCCTCTCCGATGGCGGGGCAAGCTCCTTCTCCTTCGTCCTTCCTCTCCAGCGGCACACTGGCGTGGGAATGAAGGGGGCGGAGAAATGAAGGGGCCGGGGATTGAGCAGGGGAACAAATTGCTGACGGCGGATTGATCAGGGCGGTTGTTTGCGGCATGTACGGAGCTCATGTTTGCACCTTCGCGGCGGGGTATTGAGCTCGGAGCGAATTGTGCGCGGGCGTGCGGGCGGAATGCGACATTTGCTGCTTTCGCGGAGCGGTCGCGGCTGGGTTGGCGGCGGTCACGGCTAGCAGGCGTAGGGAGGCGCAGCGTGCGGGAGGTTTGCAGTGTGCGTGCGGTTAGCGGCGGGGTTAGCGGCGAGGTTAGCGGCTGGCAGGCGGGCGTAGGGAGTCTGGATTGCGGGTGGTTTGCAGCAGTCGTGCTGTTCGCGGCGGTCGTGCGGGCGGTTAGCGCCGGGTTTAGCGGGTGGCAGGTGGGCGTAGGCAGGCGGGCGCGACGGGAATCGCGCGGAGGATCACGGCCTGGGAGCAGGGGCGTTGGGGGCGGGGACCACGACGGTGGGCGAAGGGCGGAGGGAGAACAGGAAGCCATGGATCGGGGGCACGGCGGGGCGAGATCCACGATGACTGCTCAGGAGTGGGCGAGATCTGTGGTTGCTGCTCGGGCGTGGGGCAGGATCTGGCGGGAGCCGCGGCTACCTGCTCGAGCGTGGGGCAGGGGCACGGTGTTGGGCGACCTCAGCAGGGACGGAGCCACGCGAGCTGGGCATGGGGGTGTGGACGCTGACGTTGCTAAATTAATAGAGTAGTATAGACTATGTAAAGATGTAAACTATCCATTAATATCAATATGTCAAATGAAAATCTAATTTAGTATCGGTTCTTAGCACGAAGCGGTATTGAAAATCTCTCTTTAGTACCGGTTCGAGCAAGAATTGATAATAAATAGAGACTTTTAGTATCGGTTTCGTGCTAAGAACCCATACTGAAAGCCCATCTTCATTAACCATTTGCGCCACCGTGACTAAAGTTTGGTGCATAGTCCCAGTTAAAATTTCGTTACCGTAGGGTTTTTAACTGGTACTGATAGCACTTTCTTCACTGGTGAACCATCTTAGCTTACACGTGACATACAATTTCATTGAAGAAAATGATATATAATCTACATGCGCCGAGTACTACTGTCCACGTCCTTGATAGATACGGAGTACTAGATTTTCCTAACCAGTGCTATTGTCCGCGTACTACTTAAAATGTTTCTCTAATTCGATTTAATTTGTCAAAAATGAATTTTATATAATACTCCATCCACCCCACAAGAAATATATCATAGGATTTGTAGCATAAATTAAGAATTGAGCAAAATAACTTCGATACCCGGCCCCCTAAAAAAAGACACTAGTGGACACAGTGATAAACAAATACTGAACACTACCATATCCATGTGGAGTATCTTTCGTTGTCGGATAAGTTTTCTTATGTTAGCTATAAGTTTTTTTTTTCTTTGTACAACGGAGAAGTAACCCGTCGGTAGTCTGTTGCCAAATGTTTCCAACTGACGTCCGTCCAAACATTGAGATGTCGCTTCACATTCATGTGTGTTGGAAATAACCGAACAAGCCCTTACATGGTTGATGTTCAATAAGCTGGACACTGAGAACAGATTATTACGTTGTCGTTTCCTTGGTTTTTCAGTTTAACCAGGAGTGAACCGGCGGTCTGGTTTTTTATTAGCATTTGGCTTTTGGCACAAGTTAAAAGGGACTTTACTTCTAAAGAATGTTTGACACAACTCTCTACCTCCGGCCGGCTGCGGTAGCAGTAGTCGTTTTCTGAGGAGCGAGCGCAGTTTCTGGCTAGCTAGCTCCTCTTCAAGTGCTCGTGTTTTATTGAAACGCTTGAGAATTTGTTTGGTAGAGTTTTTTTCTTAAACTCTTCAAGTGAATTAGAATTAACTACATTTTTAGTTCCTATCTTAGAGATTCGTTTTACAAAATCAGCACAGTATCATCTAAAAAAAACTATTTGATAGGGCTTCAAAATTCAGCCTAGCTAGAAGCTGCTCCGTGTCTCCTCCGTGACCGTGAGCATTGCCAAACAGAATCTAACGAAGAGTCATATCAAACAAATCCTCGGTTATTCACCATACGTGATTGAATACTGTGCATCTACAGACCCACCATGTGACTGTTCACGTTCACTGTGCCGGCTCCACGAACATTTAGGAGCAGCGAGTAGGCAAAAGGGATCTAGGGCACCGCGCGTGACCCCACTAAAATGCTCAAACAATTAACGACTTCGATTAGCTATAGTATATCAATACAAGCGACGACAGAACGCTTAGCTTGGTGTACGATTCAAGCTAGCAATGATTTCAAATAAATCAATGGATGCTTATTTCTACATGCATTACCAGACAAACCTGCTTTGCTGAGTGACTGATTAGTATCAGGAGTCTTTTACTATGTGTGATTCTCTTGTTAGCATACAAATTTCAAGTTAAATGATTAGTATTGTTGGAACTCTCTGTACGTAAAGCAAAAATTAATGTTTCTCCAAAAATTTCTTGTGAGATAACTATCAAAGAATAGGTGCTGAATAGCCTCATTTTGATTACAAAAACAATATTTCATACTACCTTTCTACCTGCATTTAGCTAGGTTATCCTTAGTGAGAATAATGCCCCTCCCTAAGCACCACAAGAAAATTTTAAATTTGAGAGGGCGTTTTAGTTGCCAAAGCAGACTATTGAGATTTAAGGGAGAGTATTCATTAAAAGGAAGTACATTGATCAAACTGTTTTTACCCCAACAATAGCTCAACAAAAGGATAGGTTGGGTAAATTTTCATTCATAACATCTCTGACTAAAGCATTCTTTTTACGCATGATAATAAAAAGATTTGGAAAATAGTCCTTAAGCGGTCTATTTAGGATCCATCTATCGTTCTAGAACCTGGTTGCTCGACCATCTCCTACTTGAAACCATCATCATCTAAAGAATTCTTCTTTAATATTCATGAGTCTAGACCCGAAATACGAGTCTCCTAGCTTTCTCTCGACTTGAGTAAGCGATTTAGAACCTAGATAATTATTTTTAACAATTTACTCATATGTATCGTTTTCATTCAAAAGCTTAAATCTCAACTTGTTGAGTAATCAAATGTTCTTAATGGCTATATTGGCTACCCCAAATCTGCCAATCTCCTTATGTCGACACATAAGCTTCCATTTTATCAATTGTATTTCTTTTTAAAATGATCGCTTTGCCAATTGAATCGGGAACAGATGGCATCTAGTTTTCCTAAGACTCCCGTATGCATGATATAAAAGGACATCATGAAAATAGAGTCTGTTGAAGGCCACCAGAAGGAAGTAATTTATCTTTCCAAGTACTTAATTTTTTTTCAAATCTATCAATGACACAGTGTCACTAGCTATCTCGTAACCTGCGATGCGTTAGGGGAATTCTGAGGTATTCGACAGTAATGGACTAGTCCTGCAACAAAAAAGACAAGAGTAATTGTGTTCATAATCCTAAGTAAACCATTGCAAAGAAGTTGTCAATCTTCACAGCACCCGTTTGTCAATCTTAATATTTTAGTCTCATTTAGTCCCTAAATTGCCAAGCGGTGGAACTAAAACAGGGCTAAACGGTTTTAGTGTTTAGTCCCTCAAGGGGTGACTAGAAGTGACTAAACCATATTAAATCTACCTTTTGCCCCTTATTTATTTTAGTTACACTAAGGTCCTGTTTGGTTAGAGGGACTAATCTTTAATCACTGGTTTTTAGTCCTATTTAGTTTCTATTTTGCCAAACGGAAGGACTAAAATAGGACTAATTTGCTTTAGTCTCTAGTCCCTGACAAGGGTGTGCTAAAAGGGACTAAAGAGTAATATTTACTTCAATTGCCCTTGCCTAGAAAACTGTCTTGAAATAAGAAAAGGGTTATTTTGGTCTTTATGTGTTGCATTTAATGTATTTAGAATCTATTTAGTCCATACAACCAAACATGGTAGGGACTAAAGTTTAGTCACTGGACTAAACTTTAGTCCTTGTACTAATGGAACCAAACGGGGCCTAAGGTGGGGAGAATGTTAAGGGTGCTATGAAGATGGTTATTATTCTGATTTTTTTTACCTAGACATATTGGCCGTCATACAGCTATTAACGCATGCAGGCCGACCTACTTCGAAGGCATTGTTCCAAGAATCCAAGGGACTCGATTGATCGATCACTATGCACGCGGTTTGCAGCTGACATATGCACCGTCCAGCGTGGGGATCAATAGCCGCTGTGGTTAGGACTTGAGAGCCCAGAACAATAATAAACCGTGATGTGTGACTGAGGACCGAGGAAGGGCGTGTGATCGATGAGCTCTCTGCATGAGCCCCGCCTGCTCCGTATTGTCGATCAGGTAGTAGTAGTACTATAGTATTACGCTACAAATGTCTCCGGGCACCACAGATCGATCATATGATGATATCTCCTCGGCCGGCGTCCAAATCAAATCAATGGTCTGCGCACATGGACACATGCGGCCGGCGGGGCGGCTGAGCGCTGACGACGAGCATGCCCGTCCGCCCCCAACAGTGTCGCCACTGCTGGGCGAGTACCGGCTGCGTGAGCAACCGCAGCGCAGCAGCAGCAGCAGAGGCTATAGTAAGGGGGCGCTAGCCTCTAGGTCATGCTGCGTCCGCCGGACATGCAGTTTGGTTCAGACACGCGCGCGGATGGCTACACATCCCGGGAAAAAAAACATGCCCTGGCCGCGGAAAAAAATTTGTTGCAGCCGGGCTGCAAACCAGGCCGTTTGCAGCCCCTCACAAAAATGAGGATAGACCCCACCTGTAATACAACAAAAACGTTATCTGGTGGACCTGCAGGTGGGGTCTATCCTCATTTTTGTGAGGGGCTGCAAACGGCCTGGTTTGCAGCCCGGCTGCAACAAATTTTTTTCCCTGGCCGCGGCCGGCGGGGCACCAGAGCACGCAGCTAGCGACCAAACCAAAGGTGGTGTACATGTGAAGTGACAAGATATCCTAGAATCTTCCTCCTCTCCTCCTACCCTAAACCGGCATGCATGCGATCGCTAGCTAGCTTTAAAGCCCGGCCGGCCGGCCAGCAGCTGAGCTGCTGGGCATTATGAATCTGATAGATAGGGCGGCCGCGCGCGGGGGCGTAGTATGATGGTCAGTGCACTCGCTATGACCGGCCGGGGTAGAGCTGCTGCATGCCTACTATACTAGCTAGGACTCTAGCTAGCTAGTAGTGCATGTATGAATGGCTTTGTTTGAGGTGTTTGAGGCAGGGTATGCATGTAATTGTACGTAATTTGCTCCATCGCCGGCCGGCCGGCAGTAGATAGATGATAGAGGGCTTAGCTTAACTTAGCTAGCCGCCGTAGCGGCCTAAGCAGCTAAACGTGGGATGATCGGCGGAGCGAGTAAAAAGGTGACGCATCGGATGGATGGAATGGGATCGGATGCCTCTGCTGACTGCTGCTGCGGCGCCTTATACCACGGGGGTAAGCTGGGGACGAAGGGCGCTTTTTTCCTGGAGAGGAAACTGAGGATGCATCACATCACCACGCGGGGTCGCATCAGTCGCCAACCCCCACCGGACACAGACCTAGACGACGACGACGGGCTCTCTTTGATGTCCCGCGCTCTCTCGATACATCTGTCCATGTGCGTCCCTTTCTCTCGCGCGCGGGGAAAGAAGGCCTAGCTAGCCTAGCTTTGTTGTGATCTGAGAGTTCTCACTCCCACCCAGCTCCCAGCACGTACGGTACGACGATCACTATTGGTCGCCTCGCCTGTGCCGTAGAGATAGCTATCTCCCTCGTCCCAATTAACAGTGTCGGCTCAACGACAATAGTACACACACAGTATATACATCTCTCTCCCTGGCTCGCGCGCTCATTCTCTCTCTCTCTCTCTCTCTCTCTCTCTCTCTCTTTCTCTCTGTGCGATCCAAGCAGCAGCCAGCCAGCTCTTGCCGCTCTCTCTCTCTCTCTCTCTCTCACTCTCACTCACTCACACAGACTCACAGGCACTCACTCTCTGATTGAATGCGTTTGTGCGTCGTCAAACACGTGGGGTCCACTCAGGGCCGTTCCTGACTTTTTAGGGGCCCGGTGCAAAATCCGAAATGAAGGCCCCATCCCCACACAATATATATATATATAATATTCAAAGTATATAAATTATAATGCACTATTTTTAAGTTTATAAGATGACAAATATAAAATATAGCAAAAACACATACTTGTTATCCGATGTTATTAAAAATATCTTCTAACATTTTGTGATACAAATCATCGCTTATACCATTAAGATTAATCTCATCCAACAACTTCTTTTAGATATATATAATCGTCAAACCATTTAACCTCTCTTAAGTCATTGTTGACCTTAAATAGTTCAAAAAATATTTCAAGTTTAAAAATCTTCTCTCTGTCGATGCAACCATCATGTGTATAGTAAATAATACTCTCTGTATCAAAATAGAATTTATTTTGCTTCTCTAGTTGATTCCTCGTCATCTAGTTGAATATATACATAAAAATTAAGAGTTAAAATAAATACTATTTTTGAACGAAGTGAATATTAGATAAGTAATTGAGACATTAGTTTAACAATCTAAACGAAACTGATCGATAGCGCATCACTCTTGCGTATTTATGTCTAGGGTAGATATGCTTAGCAGAAAAAAGTGCTAACGTACAGTGGCTAGAGGGGCCCTTTGTTTTTGGGGGCCCGGTGCGGCCGCACCCGCAGCACCCCCTCAGGGCCGGCCGTGGGTCCACTGCAGCAGGGATGCGCATTCACCGCCTGGGCGCGCAGCTGCAGGGGCTGGTAGCCTGTGGTACTGACAGACCGAGCCACAGCATGCAATGCAATGCAACTGATGAGCGGGAGCGGGAGCGGGGAGCAGTCGCGGTCGGTCGCGGTGGCCGTCGTCGCGCACTGGGTGTCGCCACCCGGCCGGCTCAAGCTTTCGCGGCATAAATGACAGCAGCAGCTATGCCACCCAGCACGCAGCGATCACAGAGCAGATTCTTTCACTAGTAGTAACCCCGTGCGCGCGCGCGCAGGCCCTCGCTTGTGTTGCGCATCAGATTTCAGATCACGCGTATGCCCTGCTAGTCAAGCTGCGTTGCTGTGCTCAACTGCTGACCGCCCCGGCCCTGCAGCGCATGCATGCGTTACCATATGGCCCCCGCCCGTCCGTCCGTCCCTTCGCTCCCTCCCTCCCTCTCCCTGCTGGCTCCCTCTATGATGTGCTAGCAGCTGCTAGTATTGAGTCCTATCCACTCAATCAATCAAGCTGCCGGCCCGGCCGGCCGGACCTGGTTCAGTTCAAACTAGTGATCGATCTGATCGAATCCGACGACGGACTGCTGGGCATCTCGCTGCGCCGCGGGCAGACCCTGATGCCGCATGCATGAGCTAGCCCACATCCAAGTGATCGATCGATCCATCCATCCATCCATCGACTGTGACGGAACGCGCGCGCGGCCCCATTTCGCGTGCTGCCGTGATACGAGATTTCTAGCTGCGATCGCTCGAGCGAGCAGCATGGTTAAGTTCATGCAACACGATCCGCGCTCATGCATGCCTGGTGCCTGCCCGCCCGATCGAGACTTCCACATCAAATCGGTCCGGCGTCCGTCCGTCCTATGCCATGGCAACACAGAAACGCTGCAGGAAAGGAATGCATGGATCTATGCATGCCTACGACCGCCCGGCCGGCCGCCGGCGAACGGCCTACTTTCCTTATCATATGTCGCAAAGACGATTCAAGGAATGAGCTAGCCCTCGCTTCCGCTAGCTGTGTCATATAGAAACGCTGTCGGCAGAAATATGTTGGTGATACCCTTGTGTACGTTATGCAATCACTGTTGTTGACGCCTTTTCGGAGCGCCAAATACTCAAGAAGAACCGGCGGCGGTGCTCTCTAGTCAGGCGCGGACGGTCCGCGGCCTGGGGCCGGACGGTCCGCGACCTGGCGCAGGGGCTAGGTTTTCCTGCACTACAGGAAACACCTAAATTTTCGTGGGCCTAGATATTTTCGTCGGTCGGCCCACGAAAATAAATAGTTATTTTCGTCGGCCTACGGAACCGACGAAAATACACCTTATTTTCGTGGGCCCGTACCTATTTTCGTCGGCCTGCCCACGAAAATAGGAACGACATTTTCGTGGGCCCCGAGACCGACGAAAATGAGGTTTATTTTCGTCGGTCATAGCCAGGCCGACGAACATAAGTCAATTATTTTCGTCGGCTGTCGGCGTTTCGAGACAGGGGGGTCCCTAAGCCGACGAGTGAGTGTGCTGCGTGCCCCAGCCCAGATGGGTCGAGCGCGTGGGCGAGCGCGAAGGGGGGAGAGGCGAGGTGGCCGGAGTCGAGCGTGAGAGAGGTGGAAGTCCCGCGGCCTTCATGTTCGTCCCGCGCCCAGGTCGGGTGCGCTTGCAGTAGGGGGGTTACAAGCGTCCACGCGGGTGAGGGAAGCGAGCGGCCCCAAGAGAGCGTCTGTCCCGTCCTCGGTCCCGCGCGGCCAACCTCCTCTAAGAAGGCCCTGGTCCTCCCTTTTATAGTCGTAAGGAGAGGATCCAGGTGTACAATGGGGGGTGTAGCAGAGTGCTACGTGTCTAGCGGAGAGAGAGCTAGCGCCCTAGGTACATGCCCATGTGGCAGCCGGAGAGGTCTTGGCACCTTGCTGGCGTGATGTCGTGGTTGTCGGAGGTGCGACGGAGCCTGGCGGAGGGACAGCTGTTGGAGCGGTCGAGTCCTTGCTGACGTCGCCCTGCTTCCGTAAGAGAGCTGGGGGCCGCCGTCGTCACAGAGCTTGTGGAGCGCCATCATTGCCCATCCGGCGGAGCTGGCCGGATGGGACGCCGGTCTTGTTCTCCGTGACCCGAGTCGATTCGGGGTAGGACGATGATGGCGCTTCCTGTTGACGTGGCGGGTCTGTGCCCTAGGCAGGGTGACGTGGGGGCTCCTCCGAAGCCGAGGTTGAGTCTGTCTTCTGTTGCCGAGGCCGAGTCCGAGCCATGGGGTCGGGCGAGGCGGAGGTCGTTCGGCCGAGGCCAGGGCGGAGTCCGAGCCCTGGGGTCGGGCGAGGCGGAGTTTCGTCGTCTTGCGGGTCTTAGCCCGAGTCCGAGCCCTGGGGTCGGGCGGAGCGGAGTTCGCCGTCTTCCGGGTCTTTAGCCCGAGTCCGAGCCCTGGGGTCGGGCGGAGCGGAGTTCGCCGTCTTCCGGGTCTTAGCCCGAGTCCGAGCCCTGGGGTCGGGCGGAGCGGAGTTCGCCGTCTTCCGGGTCTTAGCCCGAGTCCGAGCCCTGGGGTCGGGCGGAGTGGAGTTCGCCGTCTTCTGGGTCTTAGCCCGAGTCCGAGCCCTGGGGTCGGGCGGAGCGGAGTTCGCCGTGGCGCCTTTGGCAAGGCCTGACTGCCTGTCAGACTCACTCTGTCGAGTGGCACCGCAGTCGGAGTGGCGCAGGCGGCGCTGTCCTTCTGTCAGACTGGTCAGTGGAGCGGTGGAGTGACGACGGTCACTTCGGCTCTGCCGAGGGGCGCGTGTCAGGATGAAGGTGTCAGGCCACCTTTGCGTTAAATGCTCCTGCAACTTGGTCAGTCGGTGTGGCGATTTAGTCAGGGTTGCTTCTGAGCGAAGCCAAGGCCTCGGGCGAGCCGGTGATGTGTCCGCCGTAAAAAGGGGGGCCTCGGGCGAGACGGAAGTCTCTCGAGGTCGGCTGCCCTTGGCCGAGGCTAGGCTCGGGTGAAGCGTGATCGAGTCACTCGTGTGGACTGATTCCTGACTTAATCGTACCCATCAGGCCTTTGCAGCTTTATGCTGATGGGGGTTACCAGCTGAGAATTAGGCGTCTTGAGGGTACCCCTAATTATGGTCCCCGACAGTAGCCCCCGAGCCTCGAAGGGAGTGTTAGCACTCGCTTGGAGGCTTTCGTCGCACTTTTTTGCAAGGGGACCAGCCTTTCTCGGTTGCATTTTGTTCCGGTGGGTGCGCGCGAGCGCACCCGCCGGGTGTAGCCCCCGAGGCCTCGGAGGAGTGGTTACACTCCTTCGAGGTCTTAATACCTTGCGTAATGCTTCGGCTGGTCTGGTCGTTCCCTCATGCGAACTGGCCGTAGCCCGGGTGCACGGTCGGGGCCCAAGCTCTCGGGCTGGTATGTTGACGCTGTCAACGGTTTGGCCGGAGCCGGTTTTTGCGAGAGCAGCCCCCGAGCCTCTGCACAGGGCGAGAGGACGATCAGGGGCAGACTCGACTTTTTACATACGCCCCTACGTCGCCTTTCCGCAAGGAGGAGGGGGGGAGTGCGCCATGTTACCCTTGATGGGCACCGAACATGGTGTCTCCGGTGAGCTGCAAGCGGGTAATCCGAGTGGACGTCCGTGCCCCGTTCGTTGGGGGTCGGCTAGGGGCCCAGAGGCACGCCCAAAAGTACCTGCGGGTGATTTGCCGGACCCGGTCCCCTGGCGACGGGGTCCGAGGGCTCGATGCCTCCCTCCGATGGGATTCCGTTACAAGATCGTTCCCGCTGGTCTCGGAAATGTCCTAGGGTACCTCGGGAGCGCAGCCCGAGCCTCGGTTATGTATCGAACGTACCCCTGGTCATCCCTCGCTCGATGTCTGAGGCGACTGTGAACCCTTCGGGGGCCAGCCTTCGAACCCCTGATCAGTAATGGGCGCGGAGCCCGAGTAGCCTGAGGCGGCCATGGAACCCTTCGGGGGGCTGGCCTTCGAACCCCTGACCAGTAGTCTCTGTTGCATCAACATCCACAGGTTCCGACAACAAGTTCTCCGGGACCATATCCTCTAGAGCTTGATCAAAGTTGGCCATGGATAGTTCTTGCAGACCAATAAGGGCAGACAAAGCAGGAGAGGGAACTCCACTACTTCCACCGCTAGCGACGAACTGCCGACTGTTTTTCCGAGTTAATGGAGTTTCATTTTCTTCCTCCTCATCTTCCACAGTAACAGCGCAAACAGCATCCTCATTGGGGTCAGCAGCAGGCGGAGCACACCCATTGGGATCAATGTCAGCAAGGCCAGTTGCAGTCATTTCTTCAGCAGCAGGAGCTAAGGTACTGGTGTCCTCGTCAAAGCTGGATACTCGCCGGAGGCGTCTTCTCTTCTTCTTCTGCTCATCAGCAGAAGGCTCAGGATGACTAGTTCGACTAGGGCGCCTCGGACGAGTACTGACAGGTTTCAGGACATCCAAGGTTGTATCAACCTCTGGAAGGGGCACCACTGCCAACGTATCATCAGGAGCAGCATCAGATGAATCCTCAGCTAGCAGATCAAGCATGTCATTTATGTCTGCATCACTAGGGTTTAGGGTCACTTCAAAATAAATCTGCCGTTCATCATCAGGTATCTCCCCGAGCGAAGCAATCAAAGTACGGACCTCTTCAGCAGAAGGTCGCACTCTAAGACCCAAATTGCTATCAGTCACGAGCGGATTGGACACAAAAAGGGTGAAAGCTTTGGGAGAAGGTAGGTTCCAAGCCGAGTATGCCACTGGGGCACCAACGTTTGAGACTTTACCCCTGAGGATCATCTCAAGTCGGCTTACCAAGTCAACAGAAGGAATTCTCCTATTGGTAACTCGGGTTGAGTCGGCCAGCCCTCGATAAAGATATGCCGGATAGGCCCTGTCTTTCAGCGGCTGAATGTTTTTGAAAACAAAATCTGTGACCACAGCTTCGGCAGTCAGACCTCTCTCTTTCAGTAATCCGACTTCAGTAAGCAACACGCCTGCCTCGGCCACCTCTTGATCCGTGGGGGACTCAGTCCAACTCGGGGTACGAACGTCTGGCTGTCTTCCTGACCGGGAGGGGAGAGAATTTCCATAATTATCAACTATAAACCACTCCAGACGCCAACCTTTAATGCTGTCTTTGAGGGGTATCTCGAGATACTCGGTCTTCCGCCCACGACGCATCTCCAAGCTGGCACCTCCGACCAACTGATGTTGCCCCCCGGCCATCCCAGGACGACAGTGATACAGATACTTCCATAAACCGAAATGCGGCAGCACACCGAGATAAGCTTCGCAAAGGTGAACGAAAATAGAGATTTGGAGAATGGAATTAGGGTTCAAATGAGTCAGGTTGATGTGATAAAAATCAAGGAGGCCACGGAAAAAAGGAGAGATGGGAAGGCCAAGGCCGCGGAGAAGGAAAGGAGCGTAAACTACTGACTCGTGGGTATCCTCTGTTGGGACAGTTGTCCCGTGGCAAATCCGCCAAGAACAGAGTTCCCGCGGAGGAAGAACCCCGATGGAGACAAGGCGGAGAAGCTCAGCTTCAGAAATTACATACATGTGGTTACCTGCGAAGGGTAACTGACTGTTGGGGTCGATTGCGGGGATCACTGCAGCAGACGAGTTCGCAGTTTTCCTCTTGGGCGCCATCGTGCTTCTCACTGGCGAACAGAGTAGGAGGCAAGTGGCAGAGAAGATTCAGATGCGGAAATGCAAGAACTAGGGCACGAAAAGCAAAGGCGGCTAAAAGCGCAACTCTTATGGGATATTCTTAAGCCAGATACCGTTTCAAAAAGTGCCCAGTCATCACCCGGCGGCTATTTCCGAAACCTCAGCATGCCACGCGGACATCTGGCAGTTATTTCCGAAAAAGCCGAAGTGCCACTTCATCACTCGGATATTATCCTCAAAATAACCCGCGCGGCTGGCTATTACTTGGCGTTGCCTCTAAGACGCTGACCCCGTATCCAATCGCTCGGCATTACTTCTAAAATGCCGACGCCGACCTCCAATCACTCGGCGTTGCCTCTAAAACGCTAAACTTGTATTCTACTGCTCGGCATTACTTCTAAAAATACCGACGCCGACCTTCGAATCACTCAGCGTTGCCTCTAAAACGCTGACCCTGTATTCTATCACTCGGCATTACTTCTAAAACGCCGACGACGACCTCCAATCACTCGGCGTTGCCTCTAAAACGCTAAACTTATATTCCACTGCTCGGCATTACTTCTAAAATGCCGACGCCGACCTTCAATCACTCGACGTGGCCTCTAAAACGCCGATCTCGTGTTCGATTGCTCGGTGTTACTTCTAAAACGCTGATGTCAACCTTCAATCGCTCGACGTTGCTTCTAAAAACGCCGATACCGACTACAATATTACTCGGCAGCTACTTCTGGAAGCGTCAATGTGATGCGCAAGTTATTCATCTACAATATCAAAAGAACCAGTTCAACAATCAGAGAAAGCGAACCATCGAGATGGGGCCAACGACAGTTCTTCATTAAGGGGAAGTTAATCAGTTTACAAACCAACTCTTCACGAGTTGGTGCTTCCCTACTTCTACTCTACATTACTACTACTACTAAACTACACTATACTACACTATATTACTACTACATTATTCTAACTATACTAATATCTAAAGACCAGTGGCGTTTAGCCACTGGCCCTGCCGCCGCTGCCCTTGCCGCCGCCGCCTCCGGTGCTGCCCACGCTGCTGCCGCCCTTGGTGCCGCCCTTGCCGCCGCTGCCTCCGCCGCCGTCGCCGCCATCACCGTCGCCGTCGCCACCGTCGTCGTCGTCGCCGTCGTCGTCGTCGTCATCCTCGTCCTCGCCGCCGTCCGAGTCCTCCTCGTCCGAGGAGAACTCAGACTCATCCGAGCCCTCGAGCCCGAAGCGCTCGACGGCCCGGATGTACGTCCAGACCTCCGCCGCAAGCCCCTGGGAGTCGTCTGAGTCATCAGACGACTCACGCAGGGGGATGGGAGCCGGAGACCCCTCGGACTCAGAGGAGAACTCCTCTTCTGAGTATTCCGAGTCACCAAACTCCTCCGATGGAGGAGTCGGCTCACGCTTGCGCCTGTTGTTCTTGCCCATGGTGGAAGCAGACAGAAGGGAGGAGAAGAAGGCAGTAAAGAGCAGCGAAGAGATGTGAAAAAACCAGAGAAGCAAAGGGGTTATTTATAGAAGGGAAAGGCAACCGCTCACTTCCAACCGCGGTCACTGAACAGTCGCAAGGCATTCAATAAGCACTCCCACCCATCTGAAGACACGTCAGACGGCGGACGCCGTTTCATGCAACACTACACCCATTGGGACTCCAGTCAACAGTGCAAAGGATATGATTACACTAGCCGTCCCATCGCATTACTACTCAGAAGCAGCCGGCTAAAACACTCAGCGTACCAAGCCGTCCCTTACCCACACCCATTGGGGGGGATGCCCAGGAATTATCAGTATATTTTTCAAAACGGTCACATCCGTGCAGGGCATGCAGTGAATACCTCAAGACAAAAATGAGATATCAGTAAGGATCAGAAGAAAACCAAATATAGCTAGCAAAGTACAAGATATGGCCGACAGAAGCGACGTGAAGACTAGACAGAGAACGTCCGTCAAACGTCTAATCAATCGCAGAAGCAAATAAATTGCACTACCTAGCAAGATATGGATGGATTGCAAACTCGGCTGCTAAAGACAAAATATACGCTGACCTCTGCCGCAAGATATTGATGACATAATGCTGACCTCCAAAGCATAATGCAAAATAGCTTCATGCCAGTTTCCACAAACGAAAGGAAGACCTTCGGATGGATTATCCTTAAAAAATCCATTTGAAGGTCGGGGGCTACACCCATTGGGTGCACCTTCGGTGCACCCCATGGATTATCATTCCAAACCAAGATAGTGCCGACTTCTAAGGCGTGGGACAAGATTAAAAAGACCAATCCTCAACCAAGATGCAGGAGCACAAATGGAGATAGTTCCTGGGAAAGACCTTCGAGTGGATTATCTTCCAAAATCTACTCAAAGGTCGGGGGCTACACCCATTGGGTGCACCTCCGGTGCACCCAATGAAATCCAGAATCTTATAATCCAAAATGCCGACCTCTAAGGCACAAGCACAGAACTAAACTTCGGTCGAACGAGTGATCAGAGCAAGAGTAAGCAACAGGAAGTTATTTTTTGGACCTTGGATCTTTGAGTAGATTACCTCTAAATCAACCCAAAGATCGGGGGCTTGTGGGGGATAGATATCCCCTGGGTCCACTAAAGAAGTAAAAGGCCTCACGAAAGGCCCGAGGGCCCAATAATTCGTAAGGTCATTCTTTCGTGGGCCTAGGGAAAGACAACCAACAAAGAAGAGAAGACGTGAGACTGGATTAGTGCAAACCCGGACGGCCCACAACGTCGAACGAATGAATCGCAACAGAGACCCGACTTTCCCGCGCTGAAGCCCCCATGCAACGGAGCCATGCGGGGATAAGTCGGCGAGGGTTACGTAGGGATAAACTCAAGAGGTTCACTATCTTTTAGCTACTTGTTGTTATCATATCACATGTACTGCCCCACGGTCGAGTATATAAGGCCTAGGGGGCACCCCTTCAGAACGATCGACCCTGTTTTACTTAGCCACCCACATAACCTCTCTGCACCATCTATCCAGAGAGCCCTCTTATAACCACGCTCAAATACTCACCAAGACGTAGGGTGTTACGCACTTCTAAGCGGCCCGAACCTGCAAATCTTGTCCATTGTCCCTCGTGCGATCGACACGAACCATTTTGCTACAGTCGTTGACACCGTCCTACTCCTAAAAACACCTTGAGGGGCAACCCCGGGTGTGCGGTCGGACCCAAAACACCGACAACCAGACACTCGGCAAAGAAGCCTCCTTTGTCGAGTGCCTACTAGAGCTCTCGGCACAGGGACTGGCGGTGGGGCCCACTGGACCAGTCTTTGCCGAGGGCCTCTCGAGCAAACACTCGGCAAAATTGGCCTCTTTGCCGAGTGCCACAGAAGGCACTCGGCAAAGGATCCGTCACCGTCACTTGGCGCCGTGACGGTGACTTTTCTTTGCCGAGTGCCAAATGGCACTCGGCAAAGTCTTTGCCGAGTGCCCGACAAAAAGTACTCGGCAAAGAGGCTGTTGCCGATGTACAGTTCGCCGAGCGTTCTTTGCCGAGTGTTAAACCTTTGCCGAGTGTAAAATAGCCTTTGCCGTGTGTCTCAGACACACGGCAAAGGAGCTGATTCCGGTAGTGATGTATGCTGTTGAGCAAATTGAAGCTCTAGTTTGATGATGGATATGCTTGTTCAAATAAATATATACTAGCTGGATGCCCATGCGTTGCAACGGGAATATATAAAACCAGTATACTACGATAACTTATATACAAAATCTGTGTTATATTGTTATGAGAAAATGTTTCATAATCAATTTGTGATCCTAGCCATACATAAATTTTGTTATTTTAATCTAGTTATTTCACCACTACATTGCAACCATCAGTATCATGCAAACTTCGATATATGCCACGATTTGTATGGTCTCATCATTGGAGAGCACGTTCCACACATGCCGGAAAAATTCCCTCGTACATCGTTTGTCATCAGACACGCACCACCATATGCTCTTGCTTAAACAAAA
Organism: Zea mays; assembly: GCF_902167145.1. Taxonomy (NCBI): domain Eukaryota; kingdom Viridiplantae; phylum Streptophyta; class Magnoliopsida; order Poales; family Poaceae; genus Zea; species Zea mays. Next base: position 153,083,044 of record NC_050104.1, on the reverse strand, counting down.
AGGTAAGTGTGTATGTGTTTGCGATGAGAATTAAAGGCAGGCCGGCACAAAAGCTACCCTGACGGTGGCGAGGATGACGAACTGGTCACTGTTGTCGATCCTCCTCCGTGGCACCTCCGGCGCCAAGATGACGCCACAATCCTCGATATAGTAGTCGTCGAACGCACGCGACATGACGAGTACCGATGACTCTTGGTTGGGCTGCCAAACGAAGTGCACCCCAGGCTCATCAGCGAGGTAGTACCCCTGGCCGTTGCACCACCAGATGCGCTATTCCACTACATACATCATGTTCGAGGACACTCACACAACGTCAGCAACGTCCATCGTCCCAGCGCACAAGAATTCATGTCCGGTCAGTAGCGACTTACGTGGCAGGTTGGGCTTCAGGTGGACGATGAGCTGGACGGCGTGATGGCGTCGTCGTCGGATGCGGTGTCCAGAACAACCCGAGAGTCGTCGACGTTGGCAACAACCATGAGGCCCTTCTGCTTAACGACGGACAGCGCGGTGCAGCTGCTCTGGACCGCGTCCAAGCGGTGGCTTCGCGGGAGCTTGTCGTACACAGCGGCGCATGCGACCACGTAAGACTGTTTTTAGAGGTCGAACTGACAGTCGCCAAGCTTCTTCTCGTCATCGATGAGCGACGACAACGCGAGTGCCTCCTGCTCATGGAGTTTGTTCGGGGTTTGAAGTAGGAAACATGGATTCATGCTTGGCGTTGGTTTATGAAAATGACTCACAAGTCTGATACATGAAAAAAATATTACGAAGAAAAAATTTCACACATGCAAAAAAAGGAATTTAAGTATAATGCATTATTCAAACAAAAGAAATAGCATGTAAAGCTCTTCTTTAAATAATATTACCTCCATCCAAAAATATAATTCAAGAATATCGGTGATACTTATCTACTACTACGCATTGTGCAATGGTAGCAAGTGAGCTTGGAGAGAGATGTAGTAGATGTGTTTCCTGTCATAGATGTAGACATAAACACATATAGGTGGGTGCACGTGCGTTGCAACGGAAACATTTAATATCATGATAACTTATGAACAAATGTGTGTTATACTGTTATGTGAAAATGTTTCGTAATTAATTTGTGATCCTAGCCATACATAAATTTTGTTATTTCAATCTAACTATTTCATCACTATATTGCAACCAACAATATTGTGCAGACTTCTATACATGATAGCTGAATGCCTGTGCGTTGCAACGGGAATATATAATACCAGTATACTACGATAACTTATATACAAAATATGTGTTATACCGTTATGAGAAAATGTTTCATAATCAATTTGTGATTCTGGCCATACATAAATTTTGTTATTTATAATCTATCTATTTCACCACTACATTGCAACCATCAGTATCATGCAGACTTTGATATATATCACGATTTGTATGATCTCATTATTGGAGAGCACGTTTCACACATACCGGAAGAAATTCTCTCGTACATCGTTAGTCATCGGACACGTACCACCATACTCTTTTGCTTAAACAAAAAGGTAAGTGTGTGTTTGCAAGACTAATGGTCAAACATCGTATAACCATAAAGCTAGAATACTATATTAATATATTAAATAAATTAATCCAATAGACATAGATTAACCCAATTAACATAGGATAAATAAATATCTAATTATAAAAGTATGAAACATGGTATAATCAATGTTGTTACTGCGGAGACTAACACAACTGGAACGATTCAATTTGGAATTAAAATGGGGAAGTTACGAATTTCCAAAGTTTCTATGTATTTGATATAGGATTAATTAGAAAATAAATTTTATTGTTGTTTTCATGACAAAACAGAGGTATTATGTGATAAAAATAATATTATAGAATTATAGAAATTGGAATGAACTCATTTGGATTTAATATGAAATTTCCATGAATTAAATGAGTTTCTGCAATTATTTTTAAACTAAAAATTAATTTCTAAACTCTTTTCCCTATTTTCTTTATTTCCTGGACTGCGTCCCAAATTCCAGAAAGATCAGGGGCCAAGCTATAAATGTTTTTCTAAACTCAGTGAGCATATAGAGTGGACGATGGGTTAAACATAAAAGACGTCTTAGTTGAAGTTGTACACAATTCAACATGAGTCATGTTGGCTAGAGGGTGGAAGGCTAGGCATTCTGCTCAATAGATCTAAGGTTCGATCCCTGGCTGTACTCTTACCTTCTTAATAAGTAGTATATATTCATACGAACGATTCAATTTGGAATTAAAATGAGGAAGTTACAAATTTCCAAAGTTTCTATGTATTTGATATAGGATTAATTAGAAAATCAATTTTATTGTTGTTTTCATGACAAAACAGAGGTATTATGTGATAAAAATAATATTATAGAATTATAGAAATTGGAATGAACTCATTTAGATTTAATATGAAATTTCCATGAATTAAATGAGTTTCTGCAATTATTTTTAAACTAAAAATTGATTTCTAAACTCCTTTTCCCTATTTTCTTTATTTCCTGGACTGCGTCCCAAATTCCAGAAAGATCAGGGACCAAGCTATAAATGTTTTTCTAAACTCAGTGAGCATATAGAGTGGACGATGGGTTAAACACAAAAAACGTCTTAGTTGAAGTTATACATAATTCAACATGAGTCATGTTGGCTAGAGGGTGGAAGGCTAGGCATTCTGCTCAATAGATCCATGCTTCGATCCCTCGGCAGCCACAGTTTGTTTTTTTTAGGCTAACGTATCTGGGCCTTGCGTGCCTTCGACATGACGCGTGGAGTAGCCGGCCCCACCATTAAGCTTATTCACTGTGACCCTACCAAACAGCGGCCTTCGACATGACGCGTGGAGTAGCCGGGTCCACCATCAAGCTCATTCACTGTGGCCCTACCAAACAGCGGCGCGAGCAGGCAGCGTGGCGGCATGTAGATGGAGATCGCTCTCTGTGCGGACTGCGAGCAGGCTCAAATATAAAATTGAGAAGATAGTGCACCAAATTATATGACTTTCTTTGGTTTGCTTGGCTCATTGCTGAACCGTTTCTTCTCACGTGTTACTTGATGTTTACTAAACTTTAGGGTATTTTTCTTACAAAGAGATGGAGAAAATAAGCACGTAGAGGGTCTAGGTAGAGGGCATCCTGCGTCAGTCTGCGGATGTTGAAGAACTCAAATGCATAATTAGGGATTATGAAAAGAGTAATTTCTTTGTACTGAAAATAACCAGGTATTTTCTCTATTTTTGTTGTCTACCATGACTCGGATAATAGTATACTCTGCAATAATAAAATAAGTTTCTCATAACTTCTGCTTTGGCCATATGCTGAGGCAGAACCAAGTTGCAGATAAACATCTGTGGCAGCCAAAGCATAGTGACGATGGCTTGTGAAAACATTAAATTGTATAAAGCTAGCTGATATGTGTTGATCATATTAATTATAGGATACAAAACAATAATAAAAAGGACATTTCTTTTACTTGGTTTACTGCATCACAGAGAGCGCCCGCATTTCACGCGGCCTTGCGTTCCTTTATGACACGTGGAGCAGCTGGTCCCACCGTCAAGGTCATTCACGGTGACCCTACCAAACACACCGAAGCATCGGGACTACGGTCTGCCGCGCGAAACGTGCTGCCCCGCATCTGCGCTCTGTCTCCGGATCTGGCGGGTGTCGCCTCCTCGCGTAGAGCAGGGGCGTGCCCATCCCTCCAATGTGGCCGATCTGCCTCGCCGTGAATCCAGTCGTCCACGCGTCGGACGAGGTGCGTACTCACGGATGCTCCCTCCATCCATTGGATCCGTCGTCCCCAAAAATCTGTGGCGGATCGTCCTTGCGTCTCGGACCTCCCCCTCTCATGGCGTCCATGCGGGTCACCATGACGCCGTGCATCCCATCGGTCTCGATCAAAGCGTGCGGTGGACGCCCCTCGCCATCCCTCTACAGCTACAGCGCGTCGTACTTCGCCCGCTGTGTGCCCATGTCGTCCTCTAGGTCGGCCCCATGCGTATAAGCCCTTCGGGCAACTGGTCCGCGTGGACCCATGAGCAGCTGGAGCGAGCGGATGATGCAGCCCGCTGCGTGGACATCGTCGCCGAAACCGCCGCCACACAGACCACAGTTCAACAGTGCCACATCATGGGCACCGACCTTGTTCTCGGTACCTTCTCTTATACGCCCATCCTCGATTCACTTTTTAGAGAACAGATCTACCATCGTACTGAGTCCCGCTCTCTTTCTTTTGAGGTTCTAGCCAAACACCGTCCTTAGGGCTCCCCCGCTTTGCCGCTGATGGCGTTCGGCGAGGTCTTCTGACATCCCTCCGTGCGTCCAGGTCTACCCCAATGGTGTATGTATCTTTATTACTGTGTATCCACTTTGTTTTCTGAAGTTCTTTACCTAGAACAGGTGATATTTCTAGAAACAAAATACAAGTAGTCATCGTTTGTAGCGAGTTTTTTAACGGCAAATTCAGCTTAACACTCAACTCAGATGAAGAGTACATTTACCCTTGCATCTTGCTCGCTGCATGCAGTGTTGTACCATCTAATTGATTCGGTGCCTTTGTTCCTTCCTGCGCAGATAGCTTTTGACGGAGTTCGCAAAAGGCTACTCGTCGGTGATTCCTTTTGGAAGGTTACTTCCTTGACGTTCTTTTGCACTTCTCCCTCGTGGTTCGTAGACGACTGTGACTGCTTTCTTGCTACACACACTGCGCGCTCAGATTATGTCAGTAACATACTTTTTGCAGTGGCATAGTATTTTGTTTATGTTATTCTACACGCTACACATAAGTGTGTGTTGGTGTTGTTCTTCTATCGTGGCGGTGCAAAGTATTGTGTTTTCGTTGAAATGGTGGAGTCAAAACTGTGAAGTGTGTTGAACTCAAATCCCATGTGTGGCTTTTTGGGTTTATGTCGTACCTCCACAGAACTATTTTTAGTTAAGTGAACTCGCGTTATCCACATGTTGTGTTGTACCATCTAATTGATTCGGTGCCTTTGTTCCTTCCTGCGCAGATAGCTTTTGACAGAATTTGCAGAAGGCTACTCGTCGCTGATTCCTTTTGGGAGGTTAGTTCCTTGTCGTGCTTTTACACTTCTCCTCGCGATTCGTAGACGACGATGACTGCTTTCTTGCTACACACAGTGCGCTCAGATTATGTCAGTGATATACTTCTTTTCAGTGGCATTGTATTTTGTTTATGTTATTCTACATGCTGCACATAGGGTGTGTTGGTGTTGTGCTTCTGTCGTTCTGGTGCAGGATTGTGTTTTCGTTGAAATGGTGGAGTCAAAACTGTGAAGTGTATTGTACTCAAATCCCATGTGTGGCTTTTTTGGGTTTATGTCGTACCTTCATAGAGCTATTTTTTAATTAAGTGAACTATGTTATCCACATGTTGATCACATTTCCTTGGCTTCCTACTCAGATATTTCAGGAACTTCAGTTTTTTATGCTTATGTGCAATTAGGTGCTCGGTGGTACCCTCTGATTTAGGTTCGCTGCCTGTTGCCCAACCTGCTTAGAGCTTTGTAGTTTTTGGTACGATCTAAATATTTTGTGATTGATATTCGACATACCCGTTCTTGCCATCTTAATACATATACAATTATGCATATAAGCATTGGTTTCTGCTCATGTATTACGCGTTGCCATAGTGTCTACTCATTTTTAGACTCACAGAGATGGTTCAAGTAGCTAGATAAATCTTGAACTAAGTGTGGTTCAGGTGATTGGATGAACCTCAAACTAAGTTCCGGTAATTAGAACTTAGAAAAAATGCAAGGGGGTGATGGATTTGTAATTTGGGTTGTCTGAACAGAGAAGGGGAACAACATGCTTTTCAGAGAAATGTGTTGTTCTACACGCTGTGCACAAAGTGTTTAGGTGATGTGCTCTTTCATTTCGGTGGCAGAGTTTTGTGATTATGTTGAATTGGTGGAGTATAAATTCTTAATCGTAGATACCTGCAGTAGCAAATATAGTGTTGATAGCTATTGCAGACGATGTAATTCAGGGTTATCGTATATTTCGACTTTTCTCAAGGTGTTGTATATGTTAGCTGGATGGGGGAGATGTGGTACATACTTTTGTCCGCAACATCACTAACTATTTGCCTACACAAACCTGCCAAGGTACATGTCTTTTATCTCATATCAAAACAGTTATGGACTATGACCTATGATGCCCACTACTATTCCGTTCTCTTTTTTTACAAAAAATGTTGTTTCAAAATAGCCCTTCACAATTGTACATGTTGAATGGGTCTTAATTTTTTGGTTGAATGTTCTCTTTTTCCTAATCACAGTAATAGAGATCAATTCCATATTTCAGAGGGGATTGTACATTGTTAGTTGCCTATGTAGAAGGATACGCCTATTGGCTAATAGAGTTTAATCAATATTTTGTATAGTTTTCTACTCTGTGTATTCTTTTGGTAATGTTGTCCAACTGTATTTTAGGTTAACTTTGATCATTGTATTTTAGGTTAACTTTGATTATGATGCTACGCTTATCACGCTTTTGATAAGCTGGCGGCCAACGAGAATGCATCTTACTTAAAATCGTGCCTTCATCCTTAGCAACTTGTATTGTGTAGTGGCAGAAGAAAAACCTAATCTTTTGTATATATCAACCGCTCGTTGTTAAACCTTTTGCTAGATCGTACAGCTGCAAACTATGTTCTACTTATTTGTGCGGCTAAAGTCTTTTGGCAGCCCAGAAATGCATTTTATTCCACAACTCACTTATATGCTACAAGTGCCTTATTTATTGGTTTTTGCTACATATTACAACTGATATTCCTGTCATTCTGCCTGTAGTGCTTTAGTGCTCAGCACGAGCACTTGTTTTGTTTGAAGGGCCACTTGCAACGTATGATATTTCGTTTGCAGTTTCACTACATGTTCTGTTATGTGCAGCTCATATGTACTTTACAAATGCCATGAACTCTTACGACCCAACCCTGAGATGCGATGTTGGGAATTAATGATGGCTGACCATATTTTACTTATCTTTTGCAAACATTAGGTTTAACTTGCCTATGAACGCTACAACGCCCGATAGGGCGCTCTTTATTCTAGTGCTATATACATATGATCTGCGTGCATGCACGACAAAGATGCGAACATCTGCACAGTAGTAGTACCGCACCACGCAGTTCGTACGAGCACTTTGATGCACGGACAGCTAGCACGGGATCAGTACCGCTACCGCATGCATATATGAAAGGTAATTACCTACTATATGGCTAGTGCATTCGTTTAATTTCCCTCTTCTCTCTCTCTCTCGCCAAGAGTTTTGTAGTCTTGCGCGTGGACGCATGCGCCGGAGACCCAAGCAAAAGATTAGCAGCAGGTGGCGAACTTTTTGCTCGGCTCAGGGAAAAGACAATGAGAGAACACAGACACATGGCCAGGCCCGGCACTCACATGTTTAGGGCTAACAGAACCAGCTGGGCAGATGCCACGCGCGCGTACGATGAGCCCCTGACCCGCAGCTACTAGCGAGACCTCGATCCAGGGCACAAAAAGGTGGCCTCGCATCTATAACACACTAGGTCACTAGCGGCCGGAAGTACTTTGCAAATTCTTTATACTCGACAAACGACATGACTTAGTGAACTGTACATCGTCTTACCAACACCAAGTATCCCACAAATATAAATATCACATGTATCTCACAAATCAACACCAAGTATTACCAATATAAAAAAAATCACAAATATCACCAACATTCACAAACACAAGTCTCACAAAGTTTCACAACCACCATCAGGGCTGATCCTGAGGGCGGGCAACCGGAGCGGCCGCACCGGGCCCCAAAATTCCAGGGGCCCCACCCCATATATACATACACTGTATATACGTATTATGGCTAGGTCCAGGTAAAACTAATCCAATTAGGCTCATGTCGATTCAACTGCCTGGACATCACGGTAATTGGAATAAAAAAATCCCTAATCACCGCCGGCCGCCGCAAACGCACGCGAAAGCCTTGCCCTTGCGCGATTGTGCCCTGCGCTTGCCGCCCTTGCCATCTGATCACCTCACATTGCAGTCCTGCCATCTTCTTGCCGGTCCCCAGGCCTGCTGCCTGTTCACGGAATCACAGGTCACGGCTTCAACTCGCACAGGAGGCAGGAGCGGCAGCAGGTAATTAACACATGTGTTACAACTACAAGTCTGAAGTCTACAAATACAACACTTGATTTTTAGTCTGACCAAATCATTTAATTCTTAAATTTCAGCAGTACCATGTCAACAGGAAAATATGCATCAGGTAGTGAAAAAAAAGAAGAAGCGAGTTGATGAATTGATAGAGTCGCAAAGAGGAAACATACACTATATATACGTATTATGGCCAGGTCCAGGTAAAACTAATCCAATTAGGCCCATATCGATTCAACTGCCTGGACACCACGGTAATTGGAATAAAAAAATCCCTAATCACCGTCGGCCGCCGCAAACGCACGCGAAAGCCTTGCCCTTGCGCGATTGTGCCCTGCGCTTGGCGCCCTTGCCATCTGATCACCTCACATTGCAGTCCTGCCATCTTCTTGCCGGTCCCTAGGCCTGCTGCCTGTTCACGGAATCACAGGTCACGGCTTCAACTCGCACAGGAGGCAGGAGCGGCAGCAGGTAATTAACACATGTGTTACAACTACAAGTCTGAAGTCTACAAATACAACACTTGATTTTTAGTCTGATCAAATCATTTAATTCTTAAATTTCAGCAGTACCATGTCAACAAGAAAATATGCATCAGGTAGTGAAAAAAAGAAGAAGCCAGTTGATGAATTGATAGAGTCGCAAAGAGGAAACATACACTGTATATACGTATTATGGCCAGGTCCAGGTAAAACTAATCCAATTAGGCTCATGTCGATTCAACTGCCTGGACATCACAGTAATTGGAATAAAAAAATCCCTAATCACCGCCGGCCGCCGCAAACGCACGCGAAAGCCTTGCCCTTGCGCGATTGTGCCCTGCGCTTGCCGCCCTTGCCATCTGATCACCTCACATTGCAGTCCTGCCATCTTCTTGTCGGTCCCTAGGCCTGCTGCCTGTTCACGGAATCACAGGTCACGGCTTCAACTCGCACAGGAGGCAGGAGCGACATCAGGTAATTAACACATGTGTTACAACTACAAGTCTGAAGTCTACAAATACAACACTTGATTTTTAGTCTGATCAAATCATTTAATTCTTAAATTTCAGCAGTACCATGTCAACAAGAAAATATGCATCAGGTAGTGAAAAGAAGAAGAAGCGAGTTGATGAATTGATAGAGTCGCAAAGAGGAAATATACACTGTATATACGTATTATGGCCAGGTCCAGGTAAAACTAATCCAATTAGGCCCATATCGATTCAACTGCCTAGACACCACGGTAATTGGAATAAAAAAATCCCTAATCACCGCCGGCCACCGCAAACGCACGTGAAAACCTTGCCCTAATCACGGTAATTTTTAGGTAATATGTAAATATATTTGAATTTATTTTGATATATTTGAGTTTTTGAAAGTCGCCTAGAGGGGGGGTAAATAGGGCGAATCTGAAATTTAACAACTTAATCACAACTACAAGCCAGATTAGCGTTAGAAGTAATAATGAGTCCGAGAGAGAGGGCGCAAAACAAATCGCAAGCGAATTTGATCTCTTTGGTGTGTCTTGTATTGAATGCTAGCTCTTGTAATGTAGTTGGAAGGTGGAAAACTTGGATGACTTGAATGTGTGGGGGTGGTTGGGGTATTTATAGCCCCAACCACCAAACTTGACCGTTGGTGGAGGCTGCTGTTGACGGGCGCACCCGACAATCCGGTGCGCCACCGGACACTGTCCGGTGCGCCAGCCACGTCACCTGGCCGTTGGGTTCCGACCGTTGGAGCTTTGTCTTGTGGGCCCGCTTGGCTGTCCGGTGGCGCACCGGACAAGTCCTGTAGACTGTCCGATGTGCCACCCGCGCGTGCTCTGCTCCTCTGCGCGCGCAGGCGCGCATTTAATGCGTTGCAGTTGACCGTTGCGTGCGAAGTAGCCGTTGCTCCGCTGGCTCACCGGACAGTCCGGTGTGCACCGGACATGTCCGGTGAATTACGGAGCGGATTCCCGAAGCTGGCGAGTTCAGAGTCGCTCTCCCCTAGGGCACCGGACACTGTCCGGTGAATTATAGTGAAGCGCCTCTGAGAATTCCCGAAGGTGAAGTGTTCAGCTTCGAGTCCCCTGGTGCACCGGACACTGTCTGGTGGTGCACCGGATACTGTCCGGTGGCTCACCGGACAGTCCGGTGCGCCAGACCAGGGCACACTTCGGTTATCCCTTGCTCTTTTTATTGAACCCTCTTCTTGGTCTTTTTATTGGCTTTTTGTGAACCTTTGGCACCTGTATAACTTATAGACTAGAGCAAACTAGTTAGTCCAATTATTTGTGTTGGACAATTCAACCACCAAAATCAAATAGGAAATAGGTGTAAGCCTAATTCCCTTTCAGTTTTTTATCATATAAAACATTTGTCGATGTACTTAGAAGAAAGTAAAAAATATATAGATGAAGCTTTAAAGGCCCCAATTTTTGGTTTCGCCTCGGGTCCCTGAAATCTCAGGACCGGCCCTGACCACCATTAAGAGGAGATCATCAACGAGGTGGCTAGATGCATGGACTGGTTCGACGATGAGTTGGGCGAACCATGTGGGTTGTTTGATGCCGCCGATTGATTCTGCACAGAGAAGTTATTGCATGTGTGAGACCAGATAAATATATATCATAAAGGACTAAAATTTTGATACTTATAAGAGTAGAGAACTGAGTAGGGACAACTGTAGGGAACAACAGAGGTGGTGGAGCAAAACCTGATGCTGTAATATTTCACCCTAATGTTACAATAATTCAAATAGAAGATATATAATAATCAATGAATGACGAATAGGTAAGTAATAACGTGGAGTTCTTGTATGCGATGCTGTGAGATATTTTATTGAGGTTGTATGGCTGGGCTCGCGCTCGTGCTCCTTGATCACAGTGGGAGTGGAGGATGAGTTGAATGCCCTATCAACAATCCAGTACCGTGCATGCCTCTTGCCTCCTCCGACCCTCATGAGGACATCTCCGTCAATATCCTCGGTCCTTGGATCGTAATCTAGACCATATACCTTCTTTGCTATGGTGGTGTACTGACTGAGGCGGTTGTGGACGGTGGGCTTGTTGTACACCTCTGGCCCATCCTACGGGGTTGTAGGTGACGTCGGACGTCGTCTTGCTCTTGTGGGCCATAGCATACGTCGAGGAAATGGAGCAAGGCTGACCATCATGTGACGCCGACTGTGAGAAAACCAATGAGATGGTTAGAAATCACGCCTAATCGAAAGTTAGACTAAATAAAAGAGCACGTGTATCCATGCTTCTACGTATTTGTTGAGGTTGCGACTACCTTGGTGATGGAGGTACCTTGCATCATCAAACGTTGTTCTAGGCTAGCGTTGTGCGCCTTGTACCACTCGTTGGAGCACCATCTTTGCACCATCTGATCCCAGCACTCAGGATGCACGACACACCAATAAGGAATCATCTAAAAAACATTTACACGACATATCAGAAGATAAAATTAAGCATATTTAATATCAATATTAATGTTCTGCATTTATCTGCAAGTACTGGTCCCGAATCAACGTCATGGTTCTAGCGTCCTTCTTGCTCACCTTCTCTCCAAGGACGGAGGCGTGGAAAGTTACGATTGCATGTATGCGTGCCTCGTAGTGCATGTCCATGACGAGCTTCTTACAGCTTCCGGTAGCCACCACATCCACCCTACCTCATATCCAACCTCGTATTTGAATAAATCCTACATACAAAGACGATGTCTCCATATATTATTTTAAAAATGTACAACAAATGCAACAAGTTAAACAATATAGTGCAAGGAAGAATTACCCAAAGCTCTTGTTTCACACGCTCCGCCTTGTCGTTGAATAGCTTGTCGTCTCGATCTACTACATAAGGGGCAACAACATAATGGTCAAAACAATATATATATATATATCCTTGTTTTGTATACTATTTCTAACCTTTGATTTCCTAAATAACATGATTTATTTCCTAATAACAACATATATAGAACTCACTAGTTGGAACTGAAAATATTTTTGTGGCTATAAACACTTCAAATGAAGTCCTATTTTAATTTTTGGGACTTGACTTCTTGTTGAGGTGCTCCGGTATACTATTATGTTATTGTGCTGTGGATTTTTTTTATAGACTCCATGCTAGGTGTATTCTAAAATATGTTGCTAGCTTTTTTTATACATTTTTTTTATATTTTATACTCTGTCCGTCCCAAATTAAAATTAGTAGTTGTTTTAGATCTTAGTTTGTATGTCTATATTCAAATGAAAGAGAATAAATCTAGACACATATATGAAACTCGTACATCAAGTGTTATAAGAATTTATTAAAAACTTAAAACGAATTTTAAATTTGGAACAGAGAGTATATAATAAGAGTAATACAACTTATGCTCTAAATGTGATTTAGTGTGTAGTCTCACGAACCACCATCGAACCGAGCCAAGCCAAGTCTCATCTTTCAACTCATAGTACGGTCGAACCAAACCGAGCCTCGTTTCCTGCCCCTAACAACATGGTTCCCCGTTCAATGCATGTAAGGTGGATCAGTCATCAGTCGACGATTGGGATCGGGGCTAGGCCAGTAGCTAGCTATAGATGCATGGAGATACAGGCCGGAGTAGAATTTTTTTTCTCGGAATGGCATGGAGTGAGTGCGCCCTCGTTTCTAATGATTGTGCCAAATCCGTCAAAGGCCCGGCCTGCAGCCGGCCGTACCGTACCCCGTCTGCGCACGCAACTCGCAGGAGCCATACACCTTCCCGTGTCTACCTCTACCGCCTGCACGCTGCAGCCCGTCCCTTCCCTTCGCTTTTTTAAGCAAACGACCTGCGCGCGCGCCTCCCCCGGCATGCGATCGCCCTGTACTACTTGCTTGAGCTTGAAGAGACGCAGAGGTCCGCCGAGGCCACCGAGACGAGAGCATCTAGCTTTTTTAGCTAGCCTAGCCTGCATTGCTCCCGGACGGTCGGGATCTACTCTCAGCTGGTGGATCGGAAGAAGTAAACCTTCTGACTCATCCGTCCATGCATGGGAGACAGATCTGATAGATGCGTGTGGCGTTGGGGGCAGCAAGCATGCGCCTCGACGACCCAGAGATGCTTTCCGCCTGTTCCCTGCTCCTGCCGGCCGCCCCCGGCCCGCTGGCGCTGCCGTTCTTGGATACCAGGGTTTTCGTTGCCTTTTTTTTTTCATTTTTAGTTGCATCCATCTATCGTTAATAATTAGCTGGTGTATTGCAACGGAGGCAGGCTGGTGGCGTACGTCGCGCCCGCGGCTGCCTCTGCCGGAGCTAGCTGTCGGCCGGCGGCATGGATTGAGCGGAAAGGTGGAGTAGGAGCAGGCGCTGTGTAGTGTGCTGTGTGCGTGTGTCGCGGGCCCGCACGCCCCTGTTCGTCCGACGTGGGTGGCGCATTGCACCATCGTCATATTGCCTGCATACTTTCAAGCGTAAGCTAGTATAATATTGATGAGGTGAAGCCCATAATCCTTCTCAATGCAATGATGTCCTGTCTCCAGGACCGAGGTAAAGATAAAATCATGAAGGAATCACTCCCTTTGGAAAAAGTTCGAAGCAATTCAAGAACTATTATTACCGTTCGTTAGTATATATAAAAATATACACATTTCTACTCGTATATAGTACTATACTACTTGCTTGTACATTTGTATATATGTCTCATTGTAAAGATCTACTGTTACTATTTGTATATATGCGCCCCTTTACAAAAGACCACTACAAGAAACTGATAAATGTTCATGAGTTTTGTTAAGAACGTGTGTACCGATGTTCTTACATTAGTTAAGTTCATGGGTTTTGTTAAGAACGTGGGCACTAGCCAAAACCGTCGAACTTAACCTATTAGGAACGTGGGTACCCACGTTCTTAAATTAAATACGTGGGCCACGTGGACACCGTCGAACTTAACCCAAAAACCTTAATCCATAACCCTCACTACCGGAATCCGCGCCTTTGCCGAGTGCCGGAGGCTTTGCCGAGTGCTTTTTATCGGGCACTCGGCAAAGCAGACTTTGCCGAGTACCGCACTCGGCAAAGTTCTGCGCTCGGTAAAGAGCTGGTTTACCGAGTGTAGGACACTCGCCACATCCAAGCACTCGGCAAAGACAGCTTTGCCGAGCGTCAAGCACTCGGCAAATATGGCTCTCGGCAAAGGGCCGTTAGCGGCCGTCTACAACTGACGGTCGTCAGTCTTTGCCGAGTGTCAAATATCTGGCACTCGGCAAACAGTGTCTTTGCCGAGTGTCCTATGTAGACACTCGGCAAAGCATATTTTTATTTTTTTTTATTTTGGTCACCAAACTTTTTGTGGTATGTTCCTACACTATGTAGACCAACATGTACCATTTTGGGACAATTATAACAGTGTTTTCTATAGCTAGTACATTTAGTTTGTTTATTTGAATTTCTTCGGAAAATTCAGATTTGAACTGCAGGTCACTCGAAACTTGGAAAACCGTGCATGCAAAAATGATATCCATGCTACTTAGCACAAGTTACGACCGATTTCAGGAGCGGACCGGAAACTTCGAGCACCATGCTCACTCAACATGACCGTAAACTTGCCATCCAGATGTTTAAAAATTGTATAAAACAGAAACAAAGTCAGAAAATCATGAAACCTGTCCACGTGTCATGATATCATATGTAGAGGCTGTGATAAAAATTTGAAAAAGTTTCGAGAAAGCTGTAACGCACTATGTGTACAAACCTAAGAGATCCACATTGAAACTCTATGATTTCATGTGTGGTTCTCTTAGGTTTCTACACATAATGTCTCACAACTTTCTCCAAACATTCTAAATTTTTTATCACAGACTCTACATATGATATCATGACATGTGGACAAGTTTCATGATTTTCTAAGTTTGTTTGTGTTTTATACAATTTTTAAACAGCTGTGTGGCAAGTTTACGGTCATGTTGAGTGAGCATGGTGCTCGAAGTTTTCGGTCCGCTCCTGAAATCGGTCGTAACTTGTGCTAAGTAGTATGGATATCATTTTTGCATGCATGGTTTTCCAAGTTTCGAGTGACCTGCAGTTCAAATCTGAATTTTCCAAAGAAATTCAAATAAACAAACTAAATGTACTAGCTATAGAAAACACTGTTATAATTGTCCCAAAATGGTACATGTAGGTCTACATAGTGTAGGAACATACCACAAAAAGTTTGGTAGGGAAAATAAAAAAAATAAAAAGTAATTTGCCGAGTGTCCACAAATGACACTCGGCAAAGGATGGTTTGCCGAGTGCCAGCTGTACAACACTCGGCAAAGGATTGTAAAAGATTCTTTGCCGAGTGTCATCCAGCTGGCACTCGGCAAAGAACTGCCAGCGATCTGGCACTCGGCAAAGAATATTTTAATATTATTAAAAAATCTTTGCCGAGTGCCAGATCGCGGACACTCGGCAAAGAACGTGTAAATAGCGCCTGGTAACTTCTTCCTTTCTCACTCTCTCTCTCACTCCGTTGCCCTCTCCACGCCGCGCCCGCGCACCTCTCCACGCCGCCGCGTCCGACGCCGCCGGCATCCTCGGCCGCCGCGCCCCTGCCGCCGCAGCCCTGCCCCCACGCCGCCGACATCCTCGGCCGCCTATAGTGAACTGAGAGCTCACTATGTGATAGTTCAATCATGACATCCTTCTTCTAGAAAAGTTGAAACACATGACTGATTAACAGAACACCTAGGATAGTGAAAATTCCATACAAGGGTAATTTATGTTGTGGAGCCTAATGGTATTTGTAGAGGTTGTTTTACCGTGTCTACAGTATTCCGAAAAATGCAATTTGCATGAGACTTAAGTGCTCAGAATCAAGCAAAACAATACATGGTCTACAATTCAAAAATTGCTCCTAGCAAACAGAGTGAACAAACATAATATCACACTCCATTGGAGAGTCGAGCCTCATGGCATACCTTGGTCGAGGCCTGCGCGGTTGAGCAATATCAGATATCCTTCCTCTCCGATGGCGGGGCAAGCTCCTTCTCCTTCGTCCTTCCTCTCCAGCGGCACACTGGCGTGGGAATGAAGGGGGCGGAGAAATGAAGGGGCCGGGGATTGAGCAGGGGAACAAATTGCTGACGGCGGATTGATCAGGGCGGTTGTTTGCGGCATGTACGGAGCTCATGTTTGCACCTTCGCGGCGGGGTATTGAGCTCGGAGCGAATTGTGCGCGGGCGTGCGGGCGGAATGCGACATTTGCTGCTTTCGCGGAGCGGTCGCGGCTGGGTTGGCGGCGGTCACGGCTAGCAGGCGTAGGGAGGCGCAGCGTGCGGGAGGTTTGCAGTGTGCGTGCGGTTAGCGGCGGGGTTAGCGGCGAGGTTAGCGGCTGGCAGGCGGGCGTAGGGAGTCTGGATTGCGGGTGGTTTGCAGCAGTCGTGCTGTTCGCGGCGGTCGTGCGGGCGGTTAGCGCCGGGTTTAGCGGGTGGCAGGTGGGCGTAGGCAGGCGGGCGCGACGGGAATCGCGCGGAGGATCACGGCCTGGGAGCAGGGGCGTTGGGGGCGGGGACCACGACGGTGGGCGAAGGGCGGAGGGAGAACAGGAAGCCATGGATCGGGGGCACGGCGGGGCGAGATCCACGATGACTGCTCAGGAGTGGGCGAGATCTGTGGTTGCTGCTCGGGCGTGGGGCAGGATCTGGCGGGAGCCGCGGCTACCTGCTCGAGCGTGGGGCAGGGGCACGGTGTTGGGCGACCTCAGCAGGGACGGAGCCACGCGAGCTGGGCATGGGGGTGTGGACGCTGACGTTGCTAAATTAATAGAGTAGTATAGACTATGTAAAGATGTAAACTATCCATTAATATCAATATGTCAAATGAAAATCTAATTTAGTATCGGTTCTTAGCACGAAGCGGTATTGAAAATCTCTCTTTAGTACCGGTTCGAGCAAGAATTGATAATAAATAGAGACTTTTAGTATCGGTTTCGTGCTAAGAACCCATACTGAAAGCCCATCTTCATTAACCATTTGCGCCACCGTGACTAAAGTTTGGTGCATAGTCCCAGTTAAAATTTCGTTACCGTAGGGTTTTTAACTGGTACTGATAGCACTTTCTTCACTGGTGAACCATCTTAGCTTACACGTGACATACAATTTCATTGAAGAAAATGATATATAATCTACATGCGCCGAGTACTACTGTCCACGTCCTTGATAGATACGGAGTACTAGATTTTCCTAACCAGTGCTATTGTCCGCGTACTACTTAAAATGTTTCTCTAATTCGATTTAATTTGTCAAAAATGAATTTTATATAATACTCCATCCACCCCACAAGAAATATATCATAGGATTTGTAGCATAAATTAAGAATTGAGCAAAATAACTTCGATACCCGGCCCCCTAAAAAAAGACACTAGTGGACACAGTGATAAACAAATACTGAACACTACCATATCCATGTGGAGTATCTTTCGTTGTCGGATAAGTTTTCTTATGTTAGCTATAAGTTTTTTTTTTCTTTGTACAACGGAGAAGTAACCCGTCGGTAGTCTGTTGCCAAATGTTTCCAACTGACGTCCGTCCAAACATTGAGATGTCGCTTCACATTCATGTGTGTTGGAAATAACCGAACAAGCCCTTACATGGTTGATGTTCAATAAGCTGGACACTGAGAACAGATTATTACGTTGTCGTTTCCTTGGTTTTTCAGTTTAACCAGGAGTGAACCGGCGGTCTGGTTTTTTATTAGCATTTGGCTTTTGGCACAAGTTAAAAGGGACTTTACTTCTAAAGAATGTTTGACACAACTCTCTACCTCCGGCCGGCTGCGGTAGCAGTAGTCGTTTTCTGAGGAGCGAGCGCAGTTTCTGGCTAGCTAGCTCCTCTTCAAGTGCTCGTGTTTTATTGAAACGCTTGAGAATTTGTTTGGTAGAGTTTTTTTCTTAAACTCTTCAAGTGAATTAGAATTAACTACATTTTTAGTTCCTATCTTAGAGATTCGTTTTACAAAATCAGCACAGTATCATCTAAAAAAAACTATTTGATAGGGCTTCAAAATTCAGCCTAGCTAGAAGCTGCTCCGTGTCTCCTCCGTGACCGTGAGCATTGCCAAACAGAATCTAACGAAGAGTCATATCAAACAAATCCTCGGTTATTCACCATACGTGATTGAATACTGTGCATCTACAGACCCACCATGTGACTGTTCACGTTCACTGTGCCGGCTCCACGAACATTTAGGAGCAGCGAGTAGGCAAAAGGGATCTAGGGCACCGCGCGTGACCCCACTAAAATGCTCAAACAATTAACGACTTCGATTAGCTATAGTATATCAATACAAGCGACGACAGAACGCTTAGCTTGGTGTACGATTCAAGCTAGCAATGATTTCAAATAAATCAATGGATGCTTATTTCTACATGCATTACCAGACAAACCTGCTTTGCTGAGTGACTGATTAGTATCAGGAGTCTTTTACTATGTGTGATTCTCTTGTTAGCATACAAATTTCAAGTTAAATGATTAGTATTGTTGGAACTCTCTGTACGTAAAGCAAAAATTAATGTTTCTCCAAAAATTTCTTGTGAGATAACTATCAAAGAATAGGTGCTGAATAGCCTCATTTTGATTACAAAAACAATATTTCATACTACCTTTCTACCTGCATTTAGCTAGGTTATCCTTAGTGAGAATAATGCCCCTCCCTAAGCACCACAAGAAAATTTTAAATTTGAGAGGGCGTTTTAGTTGCCAAAGCAGACTATTGAGATTTAAGGGAGAGTATTCATTAAAAGGAAGTACATTGATCAAACTGTTTTTACCCCAACAATAGCTCAACAAAAGGATAGGTTGGGTAAATTTTCATTCATAACATCTCTGACTAAAGCATTCTTTTTACGCATGATAATAAAAAGATTTGGAAAATAGTCCTTAAGCGGTCTATTTAGGATCCATCTATCGTTCTAGAACCTGGTTGCTCGACCATCTCCTACTTGAAACCATCATCATCTAAAGAATTCTTCTTTAATATTCATGAGTCTAGACCCGAAATACGAGTCTCCTAGCTTTCTCTCGACTTGAGTAAGCGATTTAGAACCTAGATAATTATTTTTAACAATTTACTCATATGTATCGTTTTCATTCAAAAGCTTAAATCTCAACTTGTTGAGTAATCAAATGTTCTTAATGGCTATATTGGCTACCCCAAATCTGCCAATCTCCTTATGTCGACACATAAGCTTCCATTTTATCAATTGTATTTCTTTTTAAAATGATCGCTTTGCCAATTGAATCGGGAACAGATGGCATCTAGTTTTCCTAAGACTCCCGTATGCATGATATAAAAGGACATCATGAAAATAGAGTCTGTTGAAGGCCACCAGAAGGAAGTAATTTATCTTTCCAAGTACTTAATTTTTTTTCAAATCTATCAATGACACAGTGTCACTAGCTATCTCGTAACCTGCGATGCGTTAGGGGAATTCTGAGGTATTCGACAGTAATGGACTAGTCCTGCAACAAAAAAGACAAGAGTAATTGTGTTCATAATCCTAAGTAAACCATTGCAAAGAAGTTGTCAATCTTCACAGCACCCGTTTGTCAATCTTAATATTTTAGTCTCATTTAGTCCCTAAATTGCCAAGCGGTGGAACTAAAACAGGGCTAAACGGTTTTAGTGTTTAGTCCCTCAAGGGGTGACTAGAAGTGACTAAACCATATTAAATCTACCTTTTGCCCCTTATTTATTTTAGTTACACTAAGGTCCTGTTTGGTTAGAGGGACTAATCTTTAATCACTGGTTTTTAGTCCTATTTAGTTTCTATTTTGCCAAACGGAAGGACTAAAATAGGACTAATTTGCTTTAGTCTCTAGTCCCTGACAAGGGTGTGCTAAAAGGGACTAAAGAGTAATATTTACTTCAATTGCCCTTGCCTAGAAAACTGTCTTGAAATAAGAAAAGGGTTATTTTGGTCTTTATGTGTTGCATTTAATGTATTTAGAATCTATTTAGTCCATACAACCAAACATGGTAGGGACTAAAGTTTAGTCACTGGACTAAACTTTAGTCCTTGTACTAATGGAACCAAACGGGGCCTAAGGTGGGGAGAATGTTAAGGGTGCTATGAAGATGGTTATTATTCTGATTTTTTTTACCTAGACATATTGGCCGTCATACAGCTATTAACGCATGCAGGCCGACCTACTTCGAAGGCATTGTTCCAAGAATCCAAGGGACTCGATTGATCGATCACTATGCACGCGGTTTGCAGCTGACATATGCACCGTCCAGCGTGGGGATCAATAGCCGCTGTGGTTAGGACTTGAGAGCCCAGAACAATAATAAACCGTGATGTGTGACTGAGGACCGAGGAAGGGCGTGTGATCGATGAGCTCTCTGCATGAGCCCCGCCTGCTCCGTATTGTCGATCAGGTAGTAGTAGTACTATAGTATTACGCTACAAATGTCTCCGGGCACCACAGATCGATCATATGATGATATCTCCTCGGCCGGCGTCCAAATCAAATCAATGGTCTGCGCACATGGACACATGCGGCCGGCGGGGCGGCTGAGCGCTGACGACGAGCATGCCCGTCCGCCCCCAACAGTGTCGCCACTGCTGGGCGAGTACCGGCTGCGTGAGCAACCGCAGCGCAGCAGCAGCAGCAGAGGCTATAGTAAGGGGGCGCTAGCCTCTAGGTCATGCTGCGTCCGCCGGACATGCAGTTTGGTTCAGACACGCGCGCGGATGGCTACACATCCCGGGAAAAAAAACATGCCCTGGCCGCGGAAAAAAATTTGTTGCAGCCGGGCTGCAAACCAGGCCGTTTGCAGCCCCTCACAAAAATGAGGATAGACCCCACCTGTAATACAACAAAAACGTTATCTGGTGGACCTGCAGGTGGGGTCTATCCTCATTTTTGTGAGGGGCTGCAAACGGCCTGGTTTGCAGCCCGGCTGCAACAAATTTTTTTCCCTGGCCGCGGCCGGCGGGGCACCAGAGCACGCAGCTAGCGACCAAACCAAAGGTGGTGTACATGTGAAGTGACAAGATATCCTAGAATCTTCCTCCTCTCCTCCTACCCTAAACCGGCATGCATGCGATCGCTAGCTAGCTTTAAAGCCCGGCCGGCCGGCCAGCAGCTGAGCTGCTGGGCATTATGAATCTGATAGATAGGGCGGCCGCGCGCGGGGGCGTAGTATGATGGTCAGTGCACTCGCTATGACCGGCCGGGGTAGAGCTGCTGCATGCCTACTATACTAGCTAGGACTCTAGCTAGCTAGTAGTGCATGTATGAATGGCTTTGTTTGAGGTGTTTGAGGCAGGGTATGCATGTAATTGTACGTAATTTGCTCCATCGCCGGCCGGCCGGCAGTAGATAGATGATAGAGGGCTTAGCTTAACTTAGCTAGCCGCCGTAGCGGCCTAAGCAGCTAAACGTGGGATGATCGGCGGAGCGAGTAAAAAGGTGACGCATCGGATGGATGGAATGGGATCGGATGCCTCTGCTGACTGCTGCTGCGGCGCCTTATACCACGGGGGTAAGCTGGGGACGAAGGGCGCTTTTTTCCTGGAGAGGAAACTGAGGATGCATCACATCACCACGCGGGGTCGCATCAGTCGCCAACCCCCACCGGACACAGACCTAGACGACGACGACGGGCTCTCTTTGATGTCCCGCGCTCTCTCGATACATCTGTCCATGTGCGTCCCTTTCTCTCGCGCGCGGGGAAAGAAGGCCTAGCTAGCCTAGCTTTGTTGTGATCTGAGAGTTCTCACTCCCACCCAGCTCCCAGCACGTACGGTACGACGATCACTATTGGTCGCCTCGCCTGTGCCGTAGAGATAGCTATCTCCCTCGTCCCAATTAACAGTGTCGGCTCAACGACAATAGTACACACACAGTATATACATCTCTCTCCCTGGCTCGCGCGCTCATTCTCTCTCTCTCTCTCTCTCTCTCTCTCTCTCTCTTTCTCTCTGTGCGATCCAAGCAGCAGCCAGCCAGCTCTTGCCGCTCTCTCTCTCTCTCTCTCTCTCACTCTCACTCACTCACACAGACTCACAGGCACTCACTCTCTGATTGAATGCGTTTGTGCGTCGTCAAACACGTGGGGTCCACTCAGGGCCGTTCCTGACTTTTTAGGGGCCCGGTGCAAAATCCGAAATGAAGGCCCCATCCCCACACAATATATATATATATAATATTCAAAGTATATAAATTATAATGCACTATTTTTAAGTTTATAAGATGACAAATATAAAATATAGCAAAAACACATACTTGTTATCCGATGTTATTAAAAATATCTTCTAACATTTTGTGATACAAATCATCGCTTATACCATTAAGATTAATCTCATCCAACAACTTCTTTTAGATATATATAATCGTCAAACCATTTAACCTCTCTTAAGTCATTGTTGACCTTAAATAGTTCAAAAAATATTTCAAGTTTAAAAATCTTCTCTCTGTCGATGCAACCATCATGTGTATAGTAAATAATACTCTCTGTATCAAAATAGAATTTATTTTGCTTCTCTAGTTGATTCCTCGTCATCTAGTTGAATATATACATAAAAATTAAGAGTTAAAATAAATACTATTTTTGAACGAAGTGAATATTAGATAAGTAATTGAGACATTAGTTTAACAATCTAAACGAAACTGATCGATAGCGCATCACTCTTGCGTATTTATGTCTAGGGTAGATATGCTTAGCAGAAAAAAGTGCTAACGTACAGTGGCTAGAGGGGCCCTTTGTTTTTGGGGGCCCGGTGCGGCCGCACCCGCAGCACCCCCTCAGGGCCGGCCGTGGGTCCACTGCAGCAGGGATGCGCATTCACCGCCTGGGCGCGCAGCTGCAGGGGCTGGTAGCCTGTGGTACTGACAGACCGAGCCACAGCATGCAATGCAATGCAACTGATGAGCGGGAGCGGGAGCGGGGAGCAGTCGCGGTCGGTCGCGGTGGCCGTCGTCGCGCACTGGGTGTCGCCACCCGGCCGGCTCAAGCTTTCGCGGCATAAATGACAGCAGCAGCTATGCCACCCAGCACGCAGCGATCACAGAGCAGATTCTTTCACTAGTAGTAACCCCGTGCGCGCGCGCGCAGGCCCTCGCTTGTGTTGCGCATCAGATTTCAGATCACGCGTATGCCCTGCTAGTCAAGCTGCGTTGCTGTGCTCAACTGCTGACCGCCCCGGCCCTGCAGCGCATGCATGCGTTACCATATGGCCCCCGCCCGTCCGTCCGTCCCTTCGCTCCCTCCCTCCCTCTCCCTGCTGGCTCCCTCTATGATGTGCTAGCAGCTGCTAGTATTGAGTCCTATCCACTCAATCAATCAAGCTGCCGGCCCGGCCGGCCGGACCTGGTTCAGTTCAAACTAGTGATCGATCTGATCGAATCCGACGACGGACTGCTGGGCATCTCGCTGCGCCGCGGGCAGACCCTGATGCCGCATGCATGAGCTAGCCCACATCCAAGTGATCGATCGATCCATCCATCCATCCATCGACTGTGACGGAACGCGCGCGCGGCCCCATTTCGCGTGCTGCCGTGATACGAGATTTCTAGCTGCGATCGCTCGAGCGAGCAGCATGGTTAAGTTCATGCAACACGATCCGCGCTCATGCATGCCTGGTGCCTGCCCGCCCGATCGAGACTTCCACATCAAATCGGTCCGGCGTCCGTCCGTCCTATGCCATGGCAACACAGAAACGCTGCAGGAAAGGAATGCATGGATCTATGCATGCCTACGACCGCCCGGCCGGCCGCCGGCGAACGGCCTACTTTCCTTATCATATGTCGCAAAGACGATTCAAGGAATGAGCTAGCCCTCGCTTCCGCTAGCTGTGTCATATAGAAACGCTGTCGGCAGAAATATGTTGGTGATACCCTTGTGTACGTTATGCAATCACTGTTGTTGACGCCTTTTCGGAGCGCCAAATACTCAAGAAGAACCGGCGGCGGTGCTCTCTAGTCAGGCGCGGACGGTCCGCGGCCTGGGGCCGGACGGTCCGCGACCTGGCGCAGGGGCTAGGTTTTCCTGCACTACAGGAAACACCTAAATTTTCGTGGGCCTAGATATTTTCGTCGGTCGGCCCACGAAAATAAATAGTTATTTTCGTCGGCCTACGGAACCGACGAAAATACACCTTATTTTCGTGGGCCCGTACCTATTTTCGTCGGCCTGCCCACGAAAATAGGAACGACATTTTCGTGGGCCCCGAGACCGACGAAAATGAGGTTTATTTTCGTCGGTCATAGCCAGGCCGACGAACATAAGTCAATTATTTTCGTCGGCTGTCGGCGTTTCGAGACAGGGGGGTCCCTAAGCCGACGAGTGAGTGTGCTGCGTGCCCCAGCCCAGATGGGTCGAGCGCGTGGGCGAGCGCGAAGGGGGGAGAGGCGAGGTGGCCGGAGTCGAGCGTGAGAGAGGTGGAAGTCCCGCGGCCTTCATGTTCGTCCCGCGCCCAGGTCGGGTGCGCTTGCAGTAGGGGGGTTACAAGCGTCCACGCGGGTGAGGGAAGCGAGCGGCCCCAAGAGAGCGTCTGTCCCGTCCTCGGTCCCGCGCGGCCAACCTCCTCTAAGAAGGCCCTGGTCCTCCCTTTTATAGTCGTAAGGAGAGGATCCAGGTGTACAATGGGGGGTGTAGCAGAGTGCTACGTGTCTAGCGGAGAGAGAGCTAGCGCCCTAGGTACATGCCCATGTGGCAGCCGGAGAGGTCTTGGCACCTTGCTGGCGTGATGTCGTGGTTGTCGGAGGTGCGACGGAGCCTGGCGGAGGGACAGCTGTTGGAGCGGTCGAGTCCTTGCTGACGTCGCCCTGCTTCCGTAAGAGAGCTGGGGGCCGCCGTCGTCACAGAGCTTGTGGAGCGCCATCATTGCCCATCCGGCGGAGCTGGCCGGATGGGACGCCGGTCTTGTTCTCCGTGACCCGAGTCGATTCGGGGTAGGACGATGATGGCGCTTCCTGTTGACGTGGCGGGTCTGTGCCCTAGGCAGGGTGACGTGGGGGCTCCTCCGAAGCCGAGGTTGAGTCTGTCTTCTGTTGCCGAGGCCGAGTCCGAGCCATGGGGTCGGGCGAGGCGGAGGTCGTTCGGCCGAGGCCAGGGCGGAGTCCGAGCCCTGGGGTCGGGCGAGGCGGAGTTTCGTCGTCTTGCGGGTCTTAGCCCGAGTCCGAGCCCTGGGGTCGGGCGGAGCGGAGTTCGCCGTCTTCCGGGTCTTTAGCCCGAGTCCGAGCCCTGGGGTCGGGCGGAGCGGAGTTCGCCGTCTTCCGGGTCTTAGCCCGAGTCCGAGCCCTGGGGTCGGGCGGAGCGGAGTTCGCCGTCTTCCGGGTCTTAGCCCGAGTCCGAGCCCTGGGGTCGGGCGGAGTGGAGTTCGCCGTCTTCTGGGTCTTAGCCCGAGTCCGAGCCCTGGGGTCGGGCGGAGCGGAGTTCGCCGTGGCGCCTTTGGCAAGGCCTGACTGCCTGTCAGACTCACTCTGTCGAGTGGCACCGCAGTCGGAGTGGCGCAGGCGGCGCTGTCCTTCTGTCAGACTGGTCAGTGGAGCGGTGGAGTGACGACGGTCACTTCGGCTCTGCCGAGGGGCGCGTGTCAGGATGAAGGTGTCAGGCCACCTTTGCGTTAAATGCTCCTGCAACTTGGTCAGTCGGTGTGGCGATTTAGTCAGGGTTGCTTCTGAGCGAAGCCAAGGCCTCGGGCGAGCCGGTGATGTGTCCGCCGTAAAAAGGGGGGCCTCGGGCGAGACGGAAGTCTCTCGAGGTCGGCTGCCCTTGGCCGAGGCTAGGCTCGGGTGAAGCGTGATCGAGTCACTCGTGTGGACTGATTCCTGACTTAATCGTACCCATCAGGCCTTTGCAGCTTTATGCTGATGGGGGTTACCAGCTGAGAATTAGGCGTCTTGAGGGTACCCCTAATTATGGTCCCCGACAGTAGCCCCCGAGCCTCGAAGGGAGTGTTAGCACTCGCTTGGAGGCTTTCGTCGCACTTTTTTGCAAGGGGACCAGCCTTTCTCGGTTGCATTTTGTTCCGGTGGGTGCGCGCGAGCGCACCCGCCGGGTGTAGCCCCCGAGGCCTCGGAGGAGTGGTTACACTCCTTCGAGGTCTTAATACCTTGCGTAATGCTTCGGCTGGTCTGGTCGTTCCCTCATGCGAACTGGCCGTAGCCCGGGTGCACGGTCGGGGCCCAAGCTCTCGGGCTGGTATGTTGACGCTGTCAACGGTTTGGCCGGAGCCGGTTTTTGCGAGAGCAGCCCCCGAGCCTCTGCACAGGGCGAGAGGACGATCAGGGGCAGACTCGACTTTTTACATACGCCCCTACGTCGCCTTTCCGCAAGGAGGAGGGGGGGAGTGCGCCATGTTACCCTTGATGGGCACCGAACATGGTGTCTCCGGTGAGCTGCAAGCGGGTAATCCGAGTGGACGTCCGTGCCCCGTTCGTTGGGGGTCGGCTAGGGGCCCAGAGGCACGCCCAAAAGTACCTGCGGGTGATTTGCCGGACCCGGTCCCCTGGCGACGGGGTCCGAGGGCTCGATGCCTCCCTCCGATGGGATTCCGTTACAAGATCGTTCCCGCTGGTCTCGGAAATGTCCTAGGGTACCTCGGGAGCGCAGCCCGAGCCTCGGTTATGTATCGAACGTACCCCTGGTCATCCCTCGCTCGATGTCTGAGGCGACTGTGAACCCTTCGGGGGCCAGCCTTCGAACCCCTGATCAGTAATGGGCGCGGAGCCCGAGTAGCCTGAGGCGGCCATGGAACCCTTCGGGGGGCTGGCCTTCGAACCCCTGACCAGTAGTGGGTGTCGGGCCCACGCGATCTGAGACGACTGTTGAACCCTTCGGAGGGCCAGTCTTCGAACCCCTGATCAGTAGGGGGGCTCGGAGCCCGGCTCCTTCGTGGAGAAGGATCCTTTTCGGGGTATCCCCCTTTCCCGGTCCCTGTTGCAAGAGATAGAGAAAGAGAAAAAAGGAAAGGGATACGAAATCGAACGACATGGCGTACCTCTTTTTGACGCGGTTATTACGGCGAAGGCGAAGCGTCGCGCGCTTCTCCCGCCAGAGGCGCCGCGTGTCCCGCCGCGGAGTTAATGCGACGGGGCGAGTGGTTGGCGGGGTGGCCGTTACGCGTGCGCGAGCCGTTTGAGGAACGGCTGTACCGCTTCGCGCTTTTTGAATCCCGCGTCCGGTCCAGGCGGTGTGCTGGAAACGGTTTCGCCCTGGCCTTCATATACTTGAGAGGGGGTCCGGTGACGGTTCTTCGCTCTGCTCCCTTCTTTTCCCTTTAGGTTTTCGCAACCCGGGAAACTTTAGTTGGAGAAGAGAGAAACCGCTCTCCCTGCCCCCCGCGCCGCCATCTTCTCCATTTTGGTGATGGCGGATCGAGTGACCATAGTCCCCCCGCGCGATCCGTGGCCCTTCTCCACGGTGACGGCGAGTGATCTGGAGGAGCTGGTCGGCGAAGGTTTGCTCCGCCCCCTCACCGACAAGCAGCGGCCAAAGTGGATTCCTCCCGTGGGCGGAGCCGCTCCGTCCCCATCGCCGGGGTATGTCGTGAGCTTCGTCTCCTTCCATGAGCGGGGATTTGGTGTGCCGATGGGCCGCTTTATGCGGGCCATCCTATTCCACTACGGGGTGGAGTTGCACAACCTCTCCCCCAACTCCATCTCGCAGGCCGCTATCTTCGTAGCGGTATGCGAAGGATACTTGAGGATCGCTCCTCATTGGGATTTGTGGACTCATCTCTTCCTCGCCGAGCCTTTCGCCTTGTCGACGGGGGAGAGGAGGATCCGTGCAGCGGCGCGGGCCGGCGGCTGCATTCTCTTGTTGAGGCAGTCGCGGGCGCTGCAGTACATTCCTGCCATTCTTGCGTCTTCGAACAAGGGGTGGCAGCGCCGGTGGTTCTACCTCCGGAATGACGGTGAGTTGCTCCCACCGTTTTCCCAGCGAGTAGTTACGGCTGCCACCGACGCCTGGCGCCACGGGACCCCGCACGAGAGGCAGAAGAATCTCGAACCCCTTCTCCAGGCCCTGAAGGAGTTGCGGGAGGGGGGACTTACCGCTGCGGGAGTGATCGCCGCTATCCACCGTCGGAGGGTGCTTCCATTGGCGGAGCGGCGGCTGCCGCTCTGGGAGATGACCCCGGAGGCTGACTGGGAGGGCTCACGAATGTCCCCTGATCCTCTCCCCTTCAACGCCCTCCAATGGCGGGTGTCGGCTGCGATGGGGAAGCCGGACCCCCACGCATACTCCCAGCTTCGGATGCGCCCCGACCAGGGGTGTGTGACTTTGGTGAGTGTTCGCTCCTTCCTTCTTCGTATATCGGGTCGCTCCAGGTCCTTATGATCGGGTTCCTTTCTCCCCTCCTTTTAGGATGTGGGGTGGCACAAACCCTCCCAGCCACGGGTCCCGGAGGACGCGGTGGACCGTGCAGCGCGGCGGGTCGCCGCGGAGGAGAAGAAGAAAAAGAAGGACGCGGAGAAGGCCCGGGCCCGCGAGCGGAGGCGGGCTCGGGACGCCTTGGAGAAGCGCCGTCGCCAGCAGGAGAGGGACGGACTCCCGAGGGAGCCGTCGCCGGAGACGCCCGACGACGACGATGACGATGATGATGATGAAGAGGATGACATGGCCGTCCGTCTCGGCCTCAGCCTCAGCTTGGGGTGTGACCAGGAGCCGCCGAGCCAGCCCCCGAGCTGGCCGACTCCGTCAGCCCCCGAAGTCAGGGCATCGGGCTCCCGACCCGAGGCACGGGGGCGAACCGAGAGGTCACCTGACCCCTCAACCGGAGGAGCTGAGGCAGCTCCGGTGGTCCAGGTCAAGGCGTCTGTTCCCCAGGGGCCGCCGCTCGTGTCGGTGGCGCATGGGGGTGACCCTCAAGTCGTCGCGGCCGTGCCCTGGGAATCCGCTTCCCGGGCGCCCCAAGCAAGGGTGGTGCCGAAGGTGCCGGCGAAGCGGACCTCGGCGGCTGTTTCGGGAGCCGGGATCCAAGAAGGCTTCCCCCAGGCGCTGTGGATCATGGCCCGAAGTGGGTGAGTATCTCGGAATGTCTTCGTCTTGGCTTCCCATTCATATGTCTCGGTCGTGATCTTTCTTTCCTCCTCTCTTTTTTTTATATCCAGCAAGCGAAGTCATGGCCAGACCGACCTGGCACCCCGGAAGGCCCTCAAGACGGCGCCGAACTGT
This sequence comes from Zea mays, assembly GCF_902167145.1. Taxonomy (NCBI): domain Eukaryota; kingdom Viridiplantae; phylum Streptophyta; class Magnoliopsida; order Poales; family Poaceae; genus Zea; species Zea mays. The sequence goes on along the minus strand of NC_050104.1, from coordinate 153,053,796 downwards.
GTGGCCAGCGCCATTCCACCGACCCTTTCGCGGGGTACTTCACCACCGGGGGCTCGGGCGTCGCCAATCTCTGAGGAGCGGGCTCCCGAGGCCGGCTCTTCAGCCGAGGCGGCTATCGTGGTTGAGGAGGCGGCTGACGCCCACGCGGCCCTGAGTTCGCCTGTCGTGCTGGTCATGCCGACGCCTGCCACCGCCGAGGTTGCCGCCGTCCCTGTCGAAGGGCGTCTAGTTGCCGCCAGCGTCGGGACGGCTGATGCGTCGGCGCCCAAGACTCCAGAAGAGGTGGGCGTGGACGCGCAATCCGTCCAACCGGGCGGCAGCCTCATCGCTGTGCGGCGGAGCCCCGAGGCCCGGCGCCCGTTGCTCCGATTCCGGACCCGCGAGGCCTCGGACCCCGTCTTCGTTCTCGATGATGAGCAGGAGGACCAGTCCTGGGGTGAGCTCCGCGAGTGCGCAGAGGCAACGGTGGGGTCGCTCCGGTCGTCGCTGGAGGTTTTCTGCAGAGACGTCCCCAAAATCCTCCAGGTAGCGGTTTCGGGCATACCTTTTTTCCTTCTGTGGGCGAGACACTCGTCGTGACGCCCTGTTTCCTTTCCCCAGGATCTGTCGGACCGGAGCGCCGCCAAGTCGTCGTTCATCCGCCGCGAGGTTGATGTCTGGGGCTCGCTGCGATCCCTGAGGTCCTCGCTCGCCGGGGCTACCGCGCGCCTTTCTCAGCAGGATGCCAAGGTGGCGGACCTCCAGCTGCTCTGTGCCGACCTGAGAGCCGAGGCGGCTGCAGCGCGTGCGGAGGCGCAACGGCAGCGATCGGAGCTCGCCCAGGTCGTCGAGGAACGGGACCGATCTCAGGGCCGGGCTGTCGAGGCCGAAAGCCATGCCGAGACCCTTGCGGCTGACTTAGCCGCGGCCTAGGTCGCGGCCTCGGAGCATCGTGCCCGAGCCGGAGGTACGTCTTGGTCCTCCCTGGTTCTCTTTCTTGTCCGTTTCCTTTGCTTGTGCTTGAGGTATTTCTCCTGGTTGCTTGCAGAGCTTGAGTCCGCCCTTGACGAGTCCGCCAAGGCGCTTGCTGAGGCGCTTGCCGGAGCTGCCGAGCAGAGGGATGCGGACCTTGCGGCCATGTTCGAGGCTGTCTCGGACTTTTATCGTGTCCTCGGCTCCGGCGACGTCCCTTCAGGAAGCTCCCCTCAGAGCCGCCTTCGAGCCTTGGGTGATCACGCGCGCGGCAGAGTCCGCGAAGCGCTACACCACGGCGTCAGGCGGGCCTTCGTCGTGCTTGCTTCCCACTACGTTGTGGACCTGGAGCGGGTTAGTGATTGGTACTGTCTTCCTAACGAAGACGATGCTGCCCTAGCGGAGGTCCAACGGCTCGACGCGGTCGCCGCGGGTCCGAGCGCGGTGCTGGCGACCACCTTTGAGGCGGAGATCCTTCCCCCTGCGACGTTACCGGAGGCCGAGATGGACCCCACCGACGGCGGGGATGGAGCTGAGGGCGCGGCTCCTTCCCAAGGCGGCGCCTAATTCTTGTTTGAACAGTTTCTTGTTGGATGTGCGTCTCACCGCGACTGCTGAGGCCTGAACACTTTGTCTTTCTTGCATGGAGTCGTACTCTCCTTTCTTTCCATCTGCATGTTCGTCCTGGCTTGTCAATAATAGGGTGGCTTCTCGAGTCGGGCCATTCTTCGTGGCAGGTGATGAGTGAGGTATCCCTAACCCGGAGGCACAGGAGCTCCTCGGCTCAGTCGGCCTTGCCATTTACATGTACCCGCGTTCGCTCCTCGAGACCCTGCTTCTGACATAGCCGGGAGAACATAGCAGGGAGGACGCAAGAGGCCCCTTTTTTGATTGAAAATTTTTGACACGGAGAAGTATGCCCGATCTTGACGCAGAGGGGTTCCCCCTTTTTAGCCCCCGAGGGAGGGTCGGGCTCTGCCAAGGCGAGGCCGACCCTTCCTTGATGACCGAGGCGCAGAGGCTGTCTGACGGATCGGGCTCCGGCCCGGATATCCATCGAGTGTTTGGCGACATCCCTCGGTATGCCGGGCATGTCCGAGGGACTCCGCGCAAGGACGTCGGCGTTTGCGCGGAGAAAGTCGACGAGCACTGCTTCCTATTTGGGGTCGAGCCCGGAACCGATCCGGATCTGCTTGGTGGTGTCGCCACTGGGGTCAAGAGGGACGGCCTTAACCATCTCTGCTGGCTCGAAGTTGCCGGCATGGCGCTTCACGTCTGGCACCTCCTTGGAGAGGTTCTCCAGGTCGGCGACGAGGGCCTCGGACTCGGCGAGGGCCTCGGCGTACTCCACGCACTCCACGTCGCATTCGAACGCGTGTTTGTACGTGGGGCCGACGGTGATGACCCCGTTGGGGCCCGGCATCTTGAGCTTCAGGTAGGTGTAGTTGGGGACGGCCATGAACTTCGCGTAGCATGGCCTCCCTAGCACGGCGTGGTAGGTTCCTCGGAACCCGACCACCTCGAACGTCAGGGTCTCCCTTCGGAAGTTGGAGGGCGTCCCGAAGCAGACGGGGAGGTCGAGTCGCCCGAGGGGCTGGACGCGCTTCCCAGGGATGATCCCGTGGAAGGGCGCAGCGCCTGCTCGGACGGAGGACAGATCGACGCGCAGGAGCTTGAGGGTCTCGGCGTAGATGATGTTGAGGCAGCTGCCCCCATCCATCAGGACCTTGGTGAGCCTGACATTGCCGACAACGGGGTCGACGACGAGCGGGTATTTCCCCAGGCTCGGCACATGGTCGGGGTGGTCGGCCTGATCGAAGGTGATGGGCTTGTCGGACCAGTCTAGGTAGACTGGCGCCGCCACCTTCACCGAGCAGACCTCCCGGCGCTCTTGCTTGCGATGCCGAGCCGAGAAGTTCGCCGCATGCCCTCCATAGATCATGAAGCAGTCGCGGACCTCGGGGAACTCTCCTGCTTGGTGATCTTCGTTCTTGTCGTCGTCGCGGGCCCTGCCACCCTCGGCGGGTGGCCCGGCCTTGTGGAAGTGACGCCGAAGCATAACGCACTCCTCGAGGGTGTGCTTGACGGGCCCCTGATGGTAGGGGCACGGCTCCTTGAGCATCTTGTCGAAGAGGTTTGCACCTCCGGGGGGCTTCCGAGGGTTCTTGTACTCGGCGGCGGCGACAAGGTCCGCGTCAGCGGCGTCGCGTTTCGATTGCGACTTCTTCTTGCCTTTCTTCTTGGCGCCGCGCGGAGCAGACGCCTCGGGAGCCTCTTCCGATGGGCGGCCCTGGGGCTGCTTGTCCTTTCAGAAGATAGCCTCGACCGCCTCCTAGCCAGAGGCGAACTTGGTGGCGATGTCCATCAGCTCGCTCGCCCTGGTGGGGGTCTTGCGACCCAGCTTGCTCACCAGGTCGCGGCAAGTGGTGCCGGCGAGGAACGCGCCGATGACATCCGAGTCGGTGATGTTGGGTAGCTCGGTGCGCTGCTTCGAGAATCGCCGGATGTAGTCCCAGAGCGACTCCCCCGGCTGTTGCCGGCAGCTTCGAAGGTCCTAGGAATTCCCGGGGCGCACGTATGTGCCCTGGAAATTGCCAGCGAAGGCTTGGACCAAGTCGTCCCAGTTGGAGATCTGCCCCGGAGGCAGGTGCTCCAACCAGGCACGAGCAGTGTCGGAGAGGAACAGGGGGAGGTTACGGATGATGAGGTTGTCGTCGTCCGTCCCACCCAGTTGGCAGGCAAGGCGGTAGTCCGCGAGCCACAGTTCCGGTCTCGTTTCCCCCGAGTACTTCGTGATAGTAGTCGGGGGTCGGAACCGGGTCGGGAATGGCGCCCGTCGGATGGCCCGACTGAAGGCCTGCGGACCGGGTGGTTCGGGCGAGGGACTCCGATCCTCCCCGCTGTCGTAGCGCCCCCCACGCCTGGGGTGGTAGCCTCGGCGCACCCTTTCGTCGAGGTGGGCCCGACGGTCGCGTCGATGGTGCTCGTTGCCGAGGTGGCCCGGGGCCGCAGGCGCGGTGTTGCGCGTGCGCCCGGTGTAGACCGAGGCTTCCCGCATGAATCGGGAAGTCGCGGCGTGAGGTTCCGAGGGATATCCCTGCCTTCGGGAGGCAGTGCTCTCGGCCCGTCGGGCCGCAGCGCCTTCCAGGAGATTCTTGAGCTCTCCCTGGATTCGCCGACCCTCGGTGGTTGATGACTCCGGCATCGCGTGGAGGAGCATCGCTGCGGCTGCCAGGTTCTGACCAACCCCGCTGGATGCGGGCGGCGGCCTGACCCTGACATCGTTGGCGACGCGGTGCTGGAGACCTTGGGGCAGGTGACGTATTTCTCCGGGCAGGGGTTGGCCCGCCCATACCTGCCCGACGTCCCGACGGATCGGCTCAAGCGCTCCTGTTCCCTCGTTGAGCCCGGCCTGCGCCTCGCGGACTTGCTCGAGTTGTGGGTCGTAACCCCCCGCCGGAGCGAGGACCACAGCTAGCTCCCGTGGGATGTCGGCGCGAGGCACCGGCCTAGGAAGATCACCGTCCTCCGGCATGCCGAGATGGTTGCCTTTGGAGGGATCCCCTAGCTCGATGTGGAAACATTCACGGCTTGGGCCGCAGCTCTCGTCGCCAAGGCTGCGGCTTCCGTCGGAACAGTCGGATAGGCAGTAGTCACATGCGGTCATGAAGTCCCGCATGGCACTGGGGTTGCCAAGTCCGGAGAAATCCCAACAGACGCTGGGATCGTCATCTTCCTCGGACCCAGAGGGCCCGTAGGTCGAGACGTCCGCCAGCCGGTCCCAAGGCGACCGCATACGAAACCCCAGTGGGGTTGCACTCGCCTCAATGAGAGCGCCCGCCAAAGCGAGGTCGTTTGGCGGGTTGAGGCCGAGTCGAAATGACGTAAGATGGGAGTTAGTCGGTACCTTTTGGTCGACGAGGAGCGACGTAGTCACATCGGGGACTGGTTGCACCGTCGTCTCAGGTACGAGGGCGACGTCCTGCAGGCTTTCCGCGAGCGCGCCGGCGTCGTCTTCTTGCTCGGGGTCAGTGAAAGGGAATTAGGCTTACACCTAGTTCCTATATAATTTTGGTGGTTGAATTGCCCAACACAAATCTTTGGACTAACTAGTTTGCCCAAGTGTATAGATTATACAGGTGTAAAAGGTTCACACTCAGCCAATAAAAAGACCAAGTTTTGGATTCAACAAAGGAGCAAAGGGGCAACCGAAGGCACCCCTGGTCTGGCGCACCGGACTATCCGGTGTGCCACCGGACATGTCCGGTGCACCAGGGGGACTCAGACTCAAACTCGCCACCTTCGGGAATTTCCAGAGGCACTCGCGCTATAATTCACCGGACTGTCCGGTGTACACCGGACAGTGTCCGGTGCGCCAAGGGAGGCGGCCTCAGGAACTCGCCAGCTTCGGGAAAAGCCAACGGCTCGTCCACTATAATTCACCGGACTGTCCGGTGTGCACCGGACTGTCCGGTGCGACTCCGGAGCAACGGCTATCTCCGCGCCAACGGCTCTCTGCCGCGCATTTAATGCGCGCTCTGCGCGCGCAGATGGCAGGCGTGCCCATACTGGCACACCGGACAAGGAACAGTAGATGTCCGGTGTGCACCGGACACCCAGGCGGGCCCACAAGTCAGAAGCTCCAACGGTCAGAATCCAACGGCAGTGATGACGTGGCAGGAGGCACCGGACTGTCCGGTGTGCACCGGACTGTCCGGTGCGCCATCGAGCAGACAGCCTCCCAACGGCCACTTTTGGTGGTTGGGGCTATAAATACCCCAACCACCCCACCATTCATTGCATCCAAGTTTTCCCACTTCTCAACCACTTACAAGAGCTAGGCATTCAATTCTAGACACATACAAAGAGATCAAATCCTCTCCAATTCCACACAAAGCCCTAGTGACTAGTGAGAGTGATTTGCCGTGTTCATTTGAGCTCTTGCGCTTGGATTGCTTCTTTTCTTTCTCACTTGTTCTTAAGATCAAAACTCCATTGTAATCAAGGCAAGAGGCACCAAGTGTGTGGTGGCCCTTGCGGGGAAGTTTTTGTTCCCGGCTTTGATTTGAGAAGAGAAGCTCACTCGGTCCGAGGGACCGTTTGAGAGAGGGAAGGGTTGAAAGAGACCCGGCCTTTGTGGCCTCCTCAACGGGGAGTAGGTTTGAGAGAACCGAACCTCGGTAAAACAAATCCGTGTGTCTCACTTCATTATTTGCTCACGATTTGTTTTGCGCCCTCTCTCGCGGACTCATTTATATTTCTAACCCGGCTTGTAGTTGTGTTTATATTTGTAAATTTCAGTTTCGCCCTATTCACCCCCCCTCTAGGCGACTATCAATTGGTATCAGAGCCACGGTGCTTCATTAGAGCCTAACCGCTCGAAGTGATGTCGGGAGATCACGCCAAGAAGGAGATGGAGACCGGCGAAAAGCCCACTACAAGCCACGGGAGCACTTCATCGGAAGAGTCCCGCACCAAGAGAAAGGAGAAGAAGAAAGACTCCTCCAAACGGAAGGAGAAAAAGTCTTCCTCTTCTCACCACAAAGAGAAGAAGGAAAAATCTTCTTCTCACAAGCCGCATCGGAAAGGTGACAAGCACAAGAGGATGAGGAAAGTGGTCTACTACGAGACCGATACTTCATCAACATCAACCTCCGACTCCGATGCGCCCTCCGTCACTTCTAAGCGCCAAGAGCGCAAGAAGTATAGTAAGATCCCCCTACACTACGCTCGCATTTCCAAACATACACCTTTACTTTCCGTCCCATTAGGCAAACCACCAACTTTTGATGGTGAGGATTACGCTAGGTGGAGCGATTTAATGCGATTTCATCTAACCTCGCTCCACAAAAGTATATGGGATGTTGTTGAGTTTGGTGCACAGGTACCGTCTGTAGGGGATGAGAACTATGATGAGGATGAGGTGGCCCAAATCGAGCACTTCAACTCTCAAGCAACAACAATACTCCTCGCCTCTCTAAGTAGAGAGGAGTATAACAAAGTACAAGGGTTGAAGAGCGCCAAGGAGATTTGGGATGTGCTCAAAACCGCGCACGAGGGAGACGAGCTCACCAAGATCACCAAGCGGGAACCGATCGAGGGGGAGCTCGGTCGGTTCCGGCTTCACAAAGGGGAGGAGCCACAACACATGTACAACCGGCTCAAGACCTTGGTGAATCAAGTGCGCAACCTTGGGAGCGTAAAGTGGGATGACCACGAGATGGTTAAGGTTATTCTAAGATCTCTTATTTTCCTTAACCCTACTCAAGTTCAATTAATCCGTGGTAATCCTAGATATACTAAAATGACCCCCGAGGAAGTTATCGGGAATTTTGTAAGTTTTGAGTGCATGATCGAAGGCTCGAGGAAGATCAATGAGCTTGATGATGCCACCACATCCGAAGCTCAACCCGTTGCATTCAAGGCAACGGAGGAGAAGAAGGAGGAGTCTACACCAAGTCGACAACCAATAGACGCCTCCAAGCTCGACAATGAGGAGATGGCGCTCGTCATCAAGAGCTTCCGCCAAATCCTCAAGCAAAGGAGGGGGAAGGATTACAAATCCCGCTCCAAGAAGGTTTGCTACAAGTGTGGTAAGCCCGGTCATTTTATTGCTAAATGTCCTATATCTAGTGACAGTGACCGAGGTGACGACAAGAAGGGAGGCGAAAGGAGAAGAAGAGGTACTACAAGAAGAAGGGCGGTGATGCCCATGTTTGTCGGGAGTGGGACTCCGACGAAAGCTCAAGCGACTCCTCCGACGACGAGGACGCCGCCAACATCGCCGTCACCAAGGGACTCCTCTTCCCCAACGTCGGCCACAAGTGCCTCATGGCAAAGGACGGCAAAAAGAAGAAGGTTAAATCTAACTCCTCCACTAAATATGAGTCTTCTAGTGATGATAATGCTAGTGGTGAGGAAGATAATTTGCGAACTCTTTTTGCCAACCTTAACATGGAACAAAAGGAGAAATTAAATGAACTAATTAGTGCCATCCATGAGAAGGATGATCTCTTGGACTCCCAAGAGGACTTCCTAATCAAGGAAAATAAGAAACATGTTAAGGTTAAAAATGCTTACGCTTTACAAATTGAAAAATGTGAAAAATTATCTAGTGAGCTAAGCACTTGCCGTGAGATAATTGACAACCTTAGAAATGAAAATGCTAGTTTAAATGCTAAGGTTGATTCTCATGTTTGTAATGTTTCAATTCCCAATCCTAGAGATAATAATGATAATTTGCTTGCTAGGATTGAAGAATTAAACATTTCTCTTGCTAGCCTTAGATTAGAGAATGAAAATTTGATTGCTAAGGCTAAAGATTTTGATGTTTGCAATGCTACCATTTCCGACCTTAGAACTAAGAATGAAATGTTGCATGCTAAGGTTGTAGAACTTAAATCTTGCAAACCCTCTACATCTAATGTTGAGCATGTTTCTATTTGCACCAGATGTAGAGATATTGATGTTAATGCTATTCATGATCACATGTCGTTAATTAAACAACAAAATGATCACATAGCAAAACTAGATGCTAAAATTGCCGAGCACAACTTAGAAAATGAGAAATTTAAATTTGCTCGTAGCATGCTTTATAATGGGAGACGCCCTGGCATTAAGGATGGCATTGGCTACCAAAGGGGAGACAATGTCAAAATTAGTGCCCCTCCTAAAAGATTGTCAAATTTTGTTAAGGGCAAGGCTCCCATGCCTCAGGATAACGAGGGTTACATTTTGTACCCTGCCGGCTATCCTGAGAGCAAAATTAGGAAGATTCATTCTAGGAAGTCTCACTCTGGCCCTAATTACGCTTTTATGTATAAGGGTGAGACATCTAGCTCTAGGCAACCAACCCGTGCTAAGTTGCCTAAGAAGAAAATTCCTAATGCATCAAATGATCATGCCATTTCATTTAAAACTTTTGATGCATCTTATGTGCTTACTAGCAAATCCGGCAAGGTAGTTGCCAAATTTGTTGGGGGCAAACACAAGGAGTCAAAGACTTGTGTTTGGGTACCCAAAGTTCTTGTGTCTAATGCCAAAGGACCCAAAACCGTTTGGGTACCTAAAGTCAAGAACTAAAATTGTTTTGTAGGTTTATGCATCCGGGGGCTCAAGTTGGATACTCGACAGCGGGTGCACAAACCACATGACCGGGGAGAAAAGGATGTTCTCCTCATATGAGAAAAACCAAGATCCCCAACGAGCTATCACATTCGGGGATGGAAATCAAGGTTTGGTCAAAGGATTGGGTAAAATTGCTATATCTCCTGACCATTCTATTTCCAATGTTTTTCTTGTAGACTCTTTAGATTACAACTTGCTTTCTGTTTCCCAATTATGTCAAATGGGCTACAACTGTCTTTTTACTGATATAGGTGTCACTGTCTTTAGAAGAAGTGATGATTCAATAGCATTTAAGGGTGTGTTAGAGGGTCAGCTATACTTAGTAGATTTTGATAGAGCTGAGCTCGACACATGCTTAATTGCTAAGACTAACATGGGTTGGCTCTGGCACCGCCGACTAGCCCATGTTGGGATGAAGAATCTTCATAAGCTTCTAAAGGGAGAGCACATTTTAGGATTAACAAATGTTCATTTTGAGAAAGACAGGATTTGTAGCGCATGCCAGGCGGGGAAGCAAGTTGGAGTCCATCATCCACACAAGAACATCATGACGACCGACAGGCCGCTTGAGCTACTCCACATGGATCTATTCGGCCCGATTGCTTACATAAGCATCGGCGGGAGTAAGTATTGTCTTGTAATAGTGGATGATTATTCTCGCTTCACTTGGGTGTTCTTTTTACAGGAAAAATCTCAAACCCAAGAGACTTTAAAGGGTTTCTTGAGACGGGCTCAAAATGAGTTCGGCTTAAGGATCAAGAAAATTAGAAGCGACAACGGAACGGAGTTCAAGAACTCTCAAATTGAAGGCTTCCTTGAGGAGGAGGGCATCAAGCATGAGTTCTCTTCTCCCTACACTCCACAACAAAATGGTGTAGTAGAGAGGAAGAATCGAACTCTATTGGATATGGCAAGAACCATGCTTGATGAGTACAAGACTTCGGATCGGTTTTGGGCCGAGGCGGTCAACACCGCTTGCTACGCCATCAACCGGTTATATCTTCACCGAATCCTCAAGAAGACATCCTATGAACTCCTAACCGGTAAAAAGCCAAATATTTCATATTTTAGAGTTTTTGGTAGCAAATGTTTTATACTTGTTAAAAGAGGTAGAAAATCTAAATTTGCTCCTAAAACTGTAGAAGGCTTTTTACTAGGATATGACTCAAACACAAGGGCATATAGAGTCTTTAACAAGTCCTCAGGACTTGTTGAAGTTTCTTGTGACGTTGTGTTTGACGAAACTAATGGCTCTCAAGTAGAGCAAGTTGATCTTGATGAGATGGGTGAAGAACAGGCTCCATGCACAGCGCTAAGGAACATGTCCATTGGGGATGTGTGTCCTAAGGAATCCGAAGAGCCTCCACATGCACAAGATCAACCATCCTCCTCCATGCAAGCATCTCCACCAACTCAAATTGAGGATGAGGCTCAAGATGTTGAACAAGAGGATCAAGAAGATGAGCCACCTCAAAATGACGGCAATGATCAAGGGGGAGATGCAAATGATAAAGACAAGGAGGATGAAGAACCAAGACCGCCACACCCAAGAGTCCACCAAGCAATCCAACGAGATCACCCCGTCGACACTATCCTCGGCGACATTCATAAGGGGGTAACCACTAGATCTCGTGTTGCACATTTTTGTGAACATTACTCTTTTGTTTCCTCTATTGAGCCACACAGGGTAGAGGAAGCATTTCAAGATTCGGATTGGGTGGTGGCGATGCAAGAGGAGCTCAACAACTTCACTAGAAATGAGGTATGGCATTTAGTTCCACGTCCTAACCAAAATGTTGTAGGAACCAAATGGGTCTTCCGCAACAAGCAAGATGAGCATGGTGTGGTGACAAGGAACAAAGCTCGACTTGTGGCCAAGGAATACTCCCAAGTCGAAGGTTTGGATTTCGGTGAAACCTATGCACCCGTAGCTAGGCTTGAATCAATTCGCATATTATTGGCCTATGCTACTTACCATGGCTTTAAGCTTTATCAAATGGACGTGAAAAGTGCCTTCCTCAACGGACCAATCAAGGAAGAGGTCTATGTTGAGCAACCTCTCGGCTTTGAAGACAGTGAGTACCCTAACCATGTCTATAGGCTCTCTAAGGCGCTTTATGGGCTCAAGCAAGCCCCAAGAGCATGGTATGAATGCCTAAGAGATTTCCTTATTGCTAATGGCTTCAAAGTCGGAAAAGCCGATCCTACACTCTTTACTAAAACTCTTGAAAATGACTTGTTTGTATGCCAAATTTATGTTGATGATATTATATTTGGGTCTACTAACGAGTCTACATGTGAAGAGTTTAGTAGGATTATGACACAAAAGTTCGAGATGTCTATGATGGGAGAGTTGAAGTATTTCTTAGGATTCCAAGTAAAACAACTCCAAGAGGGCACCTTCATTAGCCAAACGAAGTACACTCAAGACATCCTAAGCAAGTTTGGAATGAAGGATGCCAAGCCCATCAAGACACCCATGGGAACCAATGGGCATCTCGACCTCGACACGGGAGGTAAGTCCGTGGATCAAAAGGTATACCGGTCGATGATTGGTTCATTGCTTTATTTATGTGCATCTCGACCGGACATTATGCTTTCCGTTTGCATGTGTGCAAGATTCCAATCCGACCCTAAGGAATCCCACCTTACGGCCGTAAAACGAATCTTGAGATATTTGGCTTATACTCCTAAGTTTGGACTTTGGTACCCTCGGGGATCCACATTTGATTTACTTGGTTATTCCGATGCCGATTGGGCGGGGTGTAAGATTAATAGGAAGAGCACATCGGGGACTTGCCAGTTCTTGGGAAGATCCTTGGTGTCATGGGCTTCAAAGAAGCAAAATTCGGTCGCTCTTTCTACCGCCGAAGCCGAGTATATTGCCGCAGGCCATTGTTGCGCGCAATTACTTTGGATGAGGCAAACCCTGCGGGACTACGGTTACAAATTAACCAAAGTCCCTTTGCTGTGTGACAATGAGAGTGCAATTAAAATGGCCGACAATCCCGTCGAGCACAGCCGCACTAAGCACATAGCCATTCGGTATCATTTTCTTAGGGATCACCAACAAAAGGGAGATATCGAGATTTCTTACATTAATACGAAAGATCAATTAGCCGATATCTTTACCAAGCCACTTGATGAACAATCTTTTACCAGACTTAGGCATGAGCTCAATATTCTTGATTCTAGAAATTTCTTTTGCTAGCTTGCACACATTGCTCATAAATGTACCTTTGATCATGTCTCGTTCATATGCTATGACTAACGTGTTTTCAAGAGTATTTCAAACCAAGTCATAGGTATATTGAAAGGGAATTGGAGTCTTCGGCGAAGACAAAGGCTTCCACTCCGTAACTCATACTTCGCCATCACTCCAAGCCACTCTCTATTCTTTGAGGAGAAATGAGCATCAAAGAAAAGGACCTCGCCTTTGGTATAATCTTAACTCTTTTATTTATGACCAAAGAGGAAGATAGCACTTCGAGGGCTCTAATGATTCCGTTTTTGGCGATTCATGCCAAAAAGGGGGAGAAATGAGCCCAAAGCAAAAAGGACCGCACCACCACCACACCACCACCAATTTCAAAAACTTAGTGCTTTCCAAGAGTATTTATCAAATGGTATCCTATTATGTTCAAAAAGGGGGAGAAAGTAGTATTTCAAAATGATATATCAAAACCCTCTTGAACACTAAGAGGTGGATCTTCTTTAGGGGGAGTTTTGTTTAGTCAAAGGAAAAGCATTTGAAACAGGGGGAGAAAATTTCAAATCGTGAAAATGCTTTGCAAACTCTTATTCATTTACCTTTGACTATTTGCAAAAGATCTTTGAAATGGATTTACAAAAGAATTTGCAAAAACAAAACATGTGGTGCAAAAGTGGTCCAAAATATTATCTAAGAAAGAAACAATCCATGCATATCTTATAAGTATTCATATTGGCTCAATTCGAAGCAACCTTTACACTCATATTATGCAAACTAGTTCAATTATGCATTTCTATATTTGCTTTGGTTTGTGTTGGCATCAATCACCAAAAAGGGGGAGATTGAAAGGGAATTAGGCTTACACCTAGTTCCTATATAATTTTGGTGGTTGAATTGCCCAACACAAATCTTTGGACTAACTAGTTTGCCCAAGTGTATAGATTATACAGGTGTAAAAGGTTCACACTCAGCCAATAAAAAGACCAAGTTTTGGATTCAACAAAGGAGCAAAGGGGCAACCGAAGGCACCCCTGGTCTGGCGCACCGGACTGTCCGGTGTGCCACCGGACATGTCCGGTGCACCAGGGGGACTCAGACTCAAACTCGCCACCTTCGGGAATTTCCAGAGGCACTCGCGCTATAATTCACCGGACTGTCCGGTGTACACCGGACAGTGTCCGGTGCGCCAAGGGAGGCGGCCTCAGGAACTCGCCAGCTTCGGGAAAAGCCAACGGCTCGTCCACTATAATTCACCGGACTGTCCGGTGTGCACCGGACTGTCCGGTGCGACTCCGGAGCAACGGCTATCTCCGCGCCAACGGCTCTCTGCCGCGCATTTAATGCGCGCTCTGCGCGCGCAGATGGCAGGCGTGCCCATACTGGCACACCGGACAAGGAACAGTAGATGTCCGGTGTGCACCGGACACCCAGGCGGGCCCACAAGTCAGAAGCTCCAACGGTCAGAATCCAACGGCAGTGATGACGTGGCAGGAGGCACCGGACTGTCCGGTGTGCACCGGACTGTCCGGTGCGCCATCGAGCAGACAGCCTCCCAACGGCCACTTTTGGTGGTTGGGGCTATAAATACCCCAACCACCCCACCATTCATTGCATCCAAGTTTTCCCACTTCTCAACCACTTACAAGAGCTAGGCATTCAATTCTAGACACATACAAAGAGATCAAATCCTCTCCAATTCCACACAAAGCCCTAGTGACTAGTGAGAGTGATTTGCCGTGTTCATTTGAGCTCTTGCGCTTGGATTGCTTCTTTTCTTTCTCACTTGTTCTTAAGATCAAAACTCCATTGTAATCAAGGCAAGAGGCACCAAGTGTGTGGTGGCCCTTGCGGGGAAGTTTTTGTTCCCGGCTTTGATTTGAGAAGAGAAGCTCACTCGGTCCGAGGGACCGTTTGAGAGAGGGAAGGGTTGAAAGAGACCTGGCCTTTGTGGCCTCCTCAACGGGGAGTAGGTTTGAGAGAACCGAACCTCGGTAAAACAAATCCGTGTGTCTCACTTCATTATTTGCTCGCGATTTGTTTTGCGCCCTCTCTCGCGGACTCATTTATATTTCTAACCCGGCTTGTAGTTGTGTTTATATTTGTAAATTTCAGTTTCGCCCTATTCACCCCCCCCTCTAGGCGACTATCAGTCAGCGTGTCGCGGGGGGACGGCGCTTGCCTTCGTCTTGAACGCGAGGTCGACGTCCGGCGTGCCTTCCGTCGGGGCATCGGGGGCGTCGATTCGCTCGACGACCAACGAAGCGCGGCCTCCCGCTTGGCCTTGATGGCCCCGCCTCCTCCTCCGTTGGCGGGGGAGAGAACGGAGCGAGCTCGAATGTTGCTCTTCCACCACGCGGGGAAGATGTCGTCGATTCCGCCGCCGGCGGGCGGGTTGTCGGCCGCCATTGTCGTCGTCGCGCGGCGATGGAAGAAGTATCATGTCGTAGCTGCCGTCGAAGGACATGAACTCAAGAGTCCCGAAACGAAGCACCGCCCCGGGCCGGAGAGGTTGCTGGAGACTGCCCATCTGGAGCTTGACAGGGAGCTGTTCGTCAGCACGCAGCAGGCCCCTACCTGGCGCGCCAACTGTCGGCGTTTCGAGACAGGGGGGTCCCTAAGCCGACGAGTGAGTGTGCTGCGTGCCCCAGCCCAGATGGGTCGAGCGCGTGGGCGAGCGCGAAGGGGGGAGAGGCGAGGTGGCCGGAGTCGAGCGTGAGAGAGGTGGAAGTCCCGCGGCCTTCGTGTTCGTCCCGCGCCCAGGTCGGGTGCGCTTGCAGTAGGGGGGTTACAAGCGTCCACGCGGGTGAGGGAAGCGAGCGGCCCCAAGAGAGCGCCTGTCCCGTCCTCGGTCCCGCGCGGCCAACCTCATCTAAGAAGGCCCTGGTCCTCCCTTTTATAGTCGTAAGGAGAGGATCCAGGTGTACAATGGGGGGTGTAGCAGAGTGCTACGTGTTTAGCGGAGAGAGAGCTAGCGCCCTAGGTACATGCCCATGTGGCAGCCGGAGAGGTCTTGGCACCTTGCTGGCGTGATGTCGTGGCTGTCGGAGGTGCGACGGAGCCTGGCGGAGGGACAGCTGTTGGAGCGGTCGAGTCCTTGCTGACGTCGCCCTGCTTCCGTAAGAGAGCTGGGGGCCGCCGTCGTCACAGAGCTTGTGGAGCGCCATCATTGCCCATCCGGCGGAGCTGGCCGGATGGGACGCCGGTCTTGTTCTCCGTGACCCGAGTCGATTCGGGGTAGGACGATGATGGCGCTTCCTGTTGACGTGGCGGGTCTGTGCCCTAGGCAGGGTGACGTGGGGGCTCCTCCGAAGCCGAGGTTGAGTCTGTCTTCTGTTGCCGAGGCCGAGTCCGAGCCATGGGGTCGGGCGAGGCGGAGGTCGTTCGGCCGAGGCCAGGGCGGAGTCCGAGCCCTGGGGTCGGGCGAGGCGGAGTTTCGTCGTCTTGCGGGTCTTAGCCCGAGTCCGAGCCCTGGGGTCGGGCGGAGCGGAGTTCGCCGTCTTCCGGGTCTTTAGCCCGAGTCCGAGCCCTGGGGTCGGGCGGAGCGGAGTTCGCCGTCTTCCGGGTCTTAGCCCGAGTCCGAGCCCTGGGGTCGGGCGGAGCGGAGTTCGCCGTCTTCCGGGTCTTAGCCCGAGTCCGAGCCCTGGGGTCGGGCGGAGTGGAGTTCGCCGTCTTCCGGGTCTTAGCCCGAGTCCGAGCCCTGGGGTCGGGCGGAGCGGAGTTCGCCGTCTTCCGGGTCTTAGCCCGAGTCCGAGCCCTGGGGTCGGGCGGAGCGGAGTTCGCCGTGGCGCCTTTGGCAAGGCCTGACTGCCTGTCAGACTCACTCTGTCGAGTGGCACCGCAGTCGGAGTGGCGCAGGCGGTGCTGTCCTTCTGTCAGACTGGTCAGTGGAGCGGTGGAGTGACGGCGGTCACTTCGGCTCTGCCGGGGGGCGCGTGTCAGGATGAAGGTGTCAGGCCACCTTTGCGTTAAATGCTCCTGCAACTTGGTCAGTTGGTGTGGCGATTTAGTCAGGGTTGCTTCTGAGCGAAGCCAAGGCCTCGGGCGAGCCGGTGATGTGTCCGCCGTAAAAAGGGGGGCCTCGGGCGAGACGGAAGTCTCTCGAGGTCGGCTGCCCTTGGCCGAGGCTAGGCTCGGGTGAAGCGTGATCGAGTCACTCGTGTGGACTGATCCCTGACTTAATCGTACCCATCAGGCCTTTGCAGCTTTATGCTGATGGGGGTTACCAGCTGAGAATTAGGCGTCTTGAGGGTACCCCTAATTATGGTCCCCGACATCGGCCTTCTCCCGGCCGACGAAAATACGGAATTATTTTCGTCGGCCTTCTCCCGGCCGACGAAAATACGGCATTAACTGCCCACTATTTTCGTCGGCCTCACTGAGGCCGACGAAAATAGAGGTCCGTTAATCGGCCTCAGCGCGCAGTTTCTCTCTCTCGCTCGGCAGTCACTCTTTGCGCCACCGCCCGCCAGACCTCCGTCGCTGCGCCGCCGCCCGCCCGACCTCCGTCGCCGCGCCGCCGTCGTAGCCCGCCCCCCGTCCTCCCTCGCCGCAACGCCGCCCGTCCTCACGCGCCCTCGCCCGCCGTCGCCGCCGCGCGCCCGCCTCGCGCCCGCCGCGCCGCTGCGCGCCCGCCTCGCGCCCATCGCGCCCCGGCTCCTCGAAGGGGCACCGCTCGCCCGTGCAGCTCCGGCGACACAGCCCCCACTGCGCAGCAGCCTCGCCCCCACCACCGCCCTCGGCCCAAGAGCCTCGGGCACCGGCTCTCTCCATCGCACCGAGCTCCGCCTCGCCTCCTAGTCCGACAGGTAAAATTTTAAATTTTTTTAGTTACTTAGCACATGGTAAAGTATATTGTTTAACATAGCATTATGTTAAACTAACCATATAGTGATTATATAGTTAGGAAATTGTTAGTATATTTGATGAAGGAAAGTTAGTGAGTATATAGTTAGCATATACTTGTAGCATATTGTTTAGCATATACTGGTCAGCATATTGTTTATTATGTAGCTATCGTGTAGTTTTCTGTGTTGGCAACCATCGTGTTGTCGTTTATTTGCAGGTTTTAGAAACATCGGTTTATAGGGGAGGTGCTGCCGAATTTTTTACTGACAATAATATTTTTTGTACATAGGTGTTCTTCCGACTTGACCTTCTCCACCGTTAGCTAGACTCGTACATTATTCTCAGGTATACATTGTTTTCGTAATTTCTCAGGTATACATTATTCTCAGTTTTAATCGTTAACCGTAGCGAACCGTATGCGTCACCCGTTCGGGAACGGCGAACGTCACATTGGCTTGTGAGGTTCGTCGTTCCGGAATTGTCCACGTATTTTGGACAGCCTGAGAGTGTAAGCTGATGCTTGTGATTTGTGACATGTGCCTTACGATTGACGCGGAATTTCGGTTGTGTAACCCAGTTGTTCTCCAACACACCATGTTCAGACGTGTGCTTGGAGAGCAGCGGGGTTATGCTGCCAAAATTTAGCAACAACCGTAGGCTACACGTCATAAATCACAAGCATCAGCCTACACTCTTGGGTGGGTTTAGGGCCTTTACCTAATAGGGAGTTCACCTAATTAAGCCACGGACGATCGTTGATGTTCTTTGACTTTTGTTTAGCCTTTAAAATGGACGGTGATCGGAGGGTGATGTATGACGGGTGGAGAAAGGATGGGGCACATTCGAATGAATGGATGGGTGTAACAAAGGCTTTTCTTGAGCACGCTTTCAAAGATGCAACTGGTCGTCTAGTGAAGTGTCCTTGCAATCGCTGCGAGAACAAGTGGCCTCAGAAGAAGGAAGAAATGGAGAAACACCTTTGCAAAAGTGGGTTTATGCCGAACTACCTTGTATGGTACCGGCATGGAGAGTCTATTAGACACGTTGACGCGGAGGTGGAGCTTGATGACGATCATGATAGGATGGACGATATGTTGCATGATCTTGGTAGGGAGGTTGAAATGAACGCTGAGGAGCCGGGGCAGCTTCCACGCGATGCTCAAGAATTCTTCCGGCTACTCGCCGCGGGAGAAGAGAGACTGCACGAGCACACTCAGATGTCAGTTCTTGGGACTCTCACAAGACTAATGGCGATAAAGTCGAAGCACAACATTTCAAACAGTGCTTACAACGACATCGTCCAACTTATGGGCGAGGTTCTCCCGGAGAATCATAAGTTGCCAAAGAATATGTACTTCGCAAAGAAGATGTTGGCTGGTCTTGGGATGACATATGAGAAGATCGACGTGTCCCAACAGTTGCATGCTATTCTTTGAGGAGGATGACAAACTGGACCGTTGTAAGCATTGTGAAGCTTCTAGATATGTCGAGGTGACAAATGATGAGGGTGAATTGGTAGTTACGAAGGTTGCAGCTAAGCAACTTCGTCGGTTGCCCATCATTCCTCGGTTTTCAAGGTTGTTCCTCAACAAGGAAATAGCTCTGCATATGACGTGGCCAAAGAATGGTGTACGTCTCGTCACTGATCCAGACATAATGGTCCATCCGTCAGACGGTGATGCGTGGAAGGCATTTGACGAGTTTGATCCCGAATTTGCAAACGACCCTAGGAGTGTACGGCTTGGTCTATCGACGGACGGATTCACACCTTTCAATACCAGTGCAAGCTCGTACTCGTGTTGGCCTGTCTTCATTGTGCCATATAATCTTCCTCCTGAGTTGGTCAATAAAGAAGAGTTCATGTTCCTTGCACTAGTCATCCCAGGCCCCGAGCATCCAGGGCCAAAGCTGAATATGTTTGTTCGCCCTTTAATTGAAGAGCTGAAACAATTGTGGAGAGGTGTGAAGGCTTATGACAGCCATACTGAAAAGGAGTTTACCATGCGCGCTGCTTATTTGTGGTCAGTGCATGATCTGCTGGCGTATGGAGATTGGTCTGGATGGTGTGTCCATGGTCGGTTGTGGTGTCCCATATGTATGAATGATACGGATGCATTCAGATTGAAGCATGGTGGGAAAGTGTCATTCTTTGATGCTCATCGACATTGGACTCCATTCAAGCATGATTTCAGGAATTCGCTTACTGCATTCAGAGGTGGAGCCAAAATCAGAAATGGGCCACCAAAGAGGCAAACTGCACCGCAGATAATGGCATGGCATGCTTGTCTGAAGCATGGAGAAAATGATAGGTTCCAAGGCTACGGGGAGGACCATAACTGGACCCATATTTCATCAATATGGGAGCTTCCGTATGCAAAAGCCTTGATCATGCCGCACAACATAGACTTGATGCACCAAGAGCGTAACGTTGCTGAAAGCATCATAAGCACATGTTTCGATGTGACTAATAAAACGAAAGATAATATGAAGGCAAGAAAAGACATGGCTGAAATTTGTAAGAGGCCGATGCTCGAGTTGAAAGTAAGCGATAAAGGGCATGAAAGTAGGCCGCGAGCTGATTACTGCCTCAAGCCAAATGAAAGGAAAGAAATATTTAAGTGGTTGAAGAATCTGAAATTTCCAGATCGGTATGCGGTAAATCTGAAACGGGCAGTCAATCTGAAGACCGGTAAATTGATCGGTTTGAAAAGCCATGACTACCATATTATTATGGAGAGGCTGATGCCCGTGATGTTTCGAGGCTATTTTAAGGATGAGCTTTGGAGCATATTTGCAGAGTTGAGTTACTTCTATAGGGAAGTATGCGCAAAGACGGTATCGAAGAGGTTGATGCAGAAATTTGAGAAAGAAATTCCAATTCTTATTTGTAAATTTGAAAAGGTTTTCCCGCCAGGATTCTTCAATGTGATGCAACATCTAATTGTGCATTTGCCTTGGGAAGCTTTGGTAGGCGGACCAGTGCAATTCAGGTGGATGTATCCTATAGAAAGGGCGTTGAAAAAGCTCAGGGCGTCTGTTCAGAACAAGGCTAGAGTCGAAGGGTGTATTGCGGAGGCTTTTGCCCTTAAGGAGATATCTCAATTCTCAACCAGGTATTTCGCTCGAGCCAACAATGTGTTTGCGCCTTCAGTGCGACTTCATGTCGAAAATGAATCACCCCAAAGCACCCTTCAAATTTTTGCGAATCCGGGTAAAGCAGTTGGAAAAGGGAGTGTACGTCACATTGAAGCATCAGATTTGAACACGCTAATGCTATATATGTATAGCAATATTGACAGCACACAGGAGGCGTTCGAGTAAGTTTCCCTCGTAGTTACGTCCATTTTCTCATCTCATAATTTCTATAGTGTGTAATCTCCATGTTTGTAATATGTCCAGCATGTTTGATGAAGAATGTTGGAAATCTACTAGTAAACCTACGGCCATCCAATTAGAAAATCTTCGACGTGATGGGTTGAAAGGTGGACCAAACTTCGTGCAGTGGTTTCGTAATTATGTTAGTAATTGTCGTTCTCTCATTGTCCATACTTAATCTTTGAATTTTGGACTTGGAAGATATAATGCATATACTAATTACTTGTATAGGTTTCCAAAAACTCTGTGCACCCGGACTTGCAGCAAATGGCACATACCTCTATGTCCGTTCGAAACTATACTCGCTATGATGTAAATGGATATCGCTTCTGAACCGCGAAATTGGAGAAGAGTCGACCATTGGCAGCCACCACCAATAGTGGTGTGTTGGCAAGTTCATATGTTGACGATGACAAAGTAGTGGACTATTACGGTGTTCTTCAAAACATTGTAGAGTTGATTTTCGATGGCCCCAAAGAACTTAAAGTCGTGTTTTTCGAGTGCGACTGGTTTGATGCTCATAGTGGGACTCGTGTCGACAAGTATGGTAATGTCGAGGTGAAGCATAGCTCTAGGATTCCGAGCAGTATGAGCGATGTTGTCCTTGCAAATCAGGCAAAACAGGTGTACTACCTGCCATATCCTCACCCAAGCCTTAGGGCTTGGTGGGTTGCAATCAAAGTCAACCCACAAGTCGTCGCTCCAGAGAGTGCTGACTACGTGAGTACGAGCAGGGACAACGATGATGCTGTTTTTCAACCAGAAGCGGCGTCGAATCAAGACATAGCTCACCGATTCCATGTGACCAATGGAGAAGGACTTGAAAATCTCTGTTGCAATTCAAGCGACTTAATTGAAGAACCTAGGTCAAAGCGCAAACGACCTGTCGTCGTTAGAAGATCAGTAAGGATTCAACGAAATCAAGAGCGTATGAATAAACAACGAGCCGAAGAAGCATCATCGGATGCGGATGACTTTTGATTAGTATGTTTATTTTAGTTAATCAATTAAGCTATGTATTCCAATTTCCACATTATTAATTTTCATATTATTTGTTTCATATACTGTGGTTTGACATTAATTTATCTACAGTTGAACATGTTCAAGCATAGGAGATCGAGGAGGAGTGGGGGCAGCGCGGCCAGCGAGGACAGCTCGGGCAGTGGGCTTTTTCAGGGCACCTCACAGAGCCGACAGAGGCAGCAGCAACTTCTCGACTGTCTAGACGAAGTGCAGGGTGAGGAGGGTGAGCAGGAGACTCCTCAGCAGGATGCTCATGTGCAGGGTGAGGAGGGTGAGCAGGATGAGGAGGGTGAGCAGGATGAGGAGGGTGAGCAGGATGAGGAGGTTGACCCAATGGGGGCAGGCAGCGCGGGCGACGCGTCAGATGGTTCTACGTCCTTCAGGTATTATTATGCATATTAGTTTAATTGATATTAGTTTCTAATCATTTCATCATATTGAATTTACTTGTATACTTAGGTATAAGAAGAGCAATGCGCTTGGTCCGAGACCTGCCGAGAGGAGGCTCATCTGGCCGCATGGAGAATGGTGGGGCTTATTTCTGTTGTGTTAATTTTTTAATGTGAACGTGATTGCACTTGTTTACTTGTTTTATTAATTTTTTAATGTGAACGTGATTGCACTAGTTTACTTGTTTTATTAATTTTTGTAGGTCATGGGAAGACTTGACTTGGGACGGTACAGGCAGACATCCCAAGGTGAACGCGGTGTTGGGTAGCCTCTGTCGCTTCTACTACCCTCGCATGGTGGAGCTGAATGGCGAGAGGTTCGCGGCTATGCAGTGGGCTGACTGGGGTCTAAAGGACTATGTCGAGCCAGGGGAGTCAGGGGAAAGTAGTAGCGGAGGGGGAAGTTCGGAAAAAAAACGAAGGACTTGTCAGGTGGCTGTGTGGGACGAGTTCTGGGTGAGTTTACTTTCGTATATAAGCAATTCATTGAATTATTGCTTCTCCTAATCTTACTTTAACTTAACTTCTACATTGATATGTAGGGGAGGTTCCAATTGCCGGATGACATCGAGGAGGATCAGGCTCAGTGGACACGTGTGAAGAGGCACTTTCGGAAGTGCGTTGATAAGATAATCATGGATGCCATGTACAATGCTCGCATCGCGGCCGTCAACTACTACTACAAGAAGATAAAGGGGCAGAAAATGAGCAAAGCATTAGGGGCCAATGAGATCTACCTCACAGAGGAGCAGTACCTGGAGAGCGTTGTGGATTGGCTGGCGAAGGACATGGAAGCCTGGAGGTGGTTGGCTAAGAGATGGGCGTCGCCTGAGTGGATTGCAGAGTCCAACAAGCACCGTGCCAACCGTGGCACTGAAGGACCGGGGCACAGATACGGTGTCGATGGACACCTTGGTACCGCACGCCGCATGGTAAGTATATAAATCAAACTTGTATGTTACATCTATGAAAATTATATGGTTTAACTCTTCTTTTTCATGCAGGAAGCTGAAAGTGGAGTTGCTCCAAGTTTTATGGAGGTTTACGTCCGTGGTCACCGTGGCCCTGATCCGGCGAACCCTGATGTGCTATGCAGCGAGGCGGCAAGGGAGAAAATGGTAAACAAGTTTGTATTTACGAATTAAATTGCATGTTTTGTGTCTAACTCCAACTTTCTTTGAAGAATGCATATGGGGAGGAAATGACTCAACGCCATGGGCCTGACTTCGACTGGATGCATTCAGACTTAGATGCCTCGGCGTTGTACCACAGTGGTGGGGGTAGAAAGCATGGCAGGTGAGGTGTTTGTGTTTGATTCGACGATTTCATTAACAAGAATGTGTCCACTTAATGGCTCAACTATGTGTATCATGCAGGTTTGCCTTTGGGACCGGCGTTGTGGAATATAACAGGACAATAGGTCAAGGGAAGGCATCGTCTTCGGGAGGGAGTTCTCGCTCCTCCAGGTCTGCTCGAGAGGCTCAGCTGGAGGAGGAGACTCGGGCAGCACAGGAGCAGGCTCGAGCAGCACAGGAGCAGGCTCGAGCAGCGCAGGAGCAGGTTGGACAGCTGACGCAATATATGGCTTCTTATTTTCAGGTAATCTGTCTATCTCATCACGTGTCGTCATTGAATTCAAAGTATAATGTTGTGATTCTAACGTTGCATCCATTTGCAGGAAATGACTACTCGACTCGGCCCTGATATGAACTTGCCCGCTTTTCGCCCTCCCCAGGTAACACTATCTGAACACTTCAATTCCATAGCAACTCTTTCTTTATTATCAAAAATGGCTCGCAGGCACAAGGATGGGGACAGTGGTCAGGACAAGCTCCAGCGTCGCAGCCACAGTGGACCGGTGTTGGGTGGACGCAGGCATCTCCAGGCACTTGGACGCCTCCACCCCAAGGATCGCAGCCAGTCCCGGGATGGGTGCCACCGGTCTCCCAGCCACCGGCGGGCTCTCAGCCATTTCAAGCGTGGATGGCACCGCCACCGACGGGGTGGGTGCCACCACCTCTGGGGTGGCCACCACAACAGTACCTGTGGATGCATGCACAACCTCCTCCTCACCATGGATCACAGGTGATGTTCCATGTTTAGTTTTATGCAAATATTGACCAAACACAGCAATGTATATGTATACATCCTTATTTGAATGATTGATGAATTGCAGGGTTCAGCGTCACATGCTCATGGATCGGAGGGTGGTGTCAACGTCCAAGACTTCCTCATCCATGGTGCTAGAGGGAGTGGCCACCTTCCTGGTGGCGGAGGAGGGAGTGGCCAAAACTCCCACAGCCCGCCGGAGTGATCAGTGAGGAGTGAGTAGTGAGTAGCTTATGGACTTATGGACTCTAGACTTATGGACTAGAGTTTTGTGAATTGTGTATTTGAATGGACAATGGACTTTTGGACTTATGGATACTCTAGACTTATTTGAATGGACTATGGACTATTTATGTATATGTGAATGTGTTTTGTGAATTATGTATTAGGCTTGTGAATCTGTATATGTGAATTGTGATATTGTGTATATTGCTGTGAATTATTAATAGGTGCAGAAAAATCTGTTTTGGGGGGGAACCATCAATTTTCGTCGGCCTCGGTGGTGGCCGACGAAAATATGTTCCCAGGCTATTTTCGTCGGCCACCACCGAGGCCGACGAAAATAGCCTGGCACGTATTTTCGTCGGCCATCACCCAGGCCGACGAAAATAGCCCGCACGTATTTTCGTCGGCCATCACCGGGCCGACGAAAATAGTCAGCCGACCATTGATTTTCGTCGGCCTTAAGAAAGCCGACGAAAATAGGTTATTTTCGTCGGTACCGACGAAAATAGGTGCCTATTTTCGTCGAACTTATTTTCGGCGGCTATTTTCGTCGGTCTGCCGACGAAAATACTCTATTTTCGTCGGTTTAGGCTTATTTTCGTGGGTTTTTGGCCCACGAAAATTTAGGCGATTCCTGTAGTGCAGCCTGACGTCCGGACGGTCCGCGCCCTGGGGCCGGACGGTCCACGCGTGCGCAGGGGCGGCGGAAGATCGCCGGCGGCGCCTGGATCTCGCTCCCGGGAGAGACCCCGTCGGGGAGGAGAGATCCTAGGGGTTGTCTAGGCTCGGGCCGGCCGACCTAGACTCCTCTAATCGACGTAGAGTCGAGGAGAGGCGGAGAATTTGGGGATCGAGAGGCTAAACTAGAACTAGACTAGAACTACTCCTAATTGTACTGGAAATAAATGCGAATAGAAGTTGTATTGATTCGATTGTTCCTTACAAATCGGCCGTAGACCTCTCTATTTATAGAGGAGGGGGGCTGGACCCTTTACACAACTGATTCCGAGCTAATCCCGCGAATATAGCTAACAACCGTAGCACAAAACTCGGAACCCTAATCTGTTCTGCGCACGCGCGGACCGTCCGGCCCACAGGCGCGGACCGTCCGGCCTCAGGGCCGGACCGTCCGCTTGCTCATTTCTGGTTCAAACATATGCCCCCTGCCTTTTGGTGGAGCTGGGCGAACCAAAAGCAACTAACTCGATGTGATCACATCGGTTCTCTTAGGCATCTTGCCACATACACTACCGGAATCCGAGTCTTTGCCGAGTGTTGGATTCTTTGCCGAGTGCCTTTTGTCGGGCACTCGGCAAAGAAGGCTTTGCCGAGAGCCGCCCTCGGTAAAGTCAGACTCTCGGCACAGAGACTCTTTACCGAGTGCTGAACACTCGGCAGAGGACAGCACTCGGCAAAGACGAGTTTGCCGAGTGTCAAACACTCGGCAAAGGGAGCTCTCGGCAAAAAGCCGTCAGCAGCCATCCCAAAGCTGACGGCCGTTAGTATTTGCCGAGTGCCAACCGTCGGCTCTCGGCAAAGATGCTTCTTTGCCGAGTGCCACGCAGCTGGCACTCGGCAAAGGAAGCTTTGCCGAGTGTCTTATCCAGACACTCGGCAAAGTATATTTTTATTTTTTTAATTTTGTCTTCCAAACTTTTTGTGGTATGTTCCTACACTATGTAGACCTACATGTATCATTTGTGGACAATTATAACATAGTTTTCAATTGTTAGTAGATTTAGTTCGTTTTTTTGAAATTCTTCGGAAAATTCAAATTTGAACTGCAGGTCACTCGAAACTTGGAAAACCGTGCATGAAAAAATGATATTCATGTTACTTAGCATAAGTTACGACCGATTTCAGAAGCGTACCGGAAACTTCGAGCAACATGCTCACTAAACATGGCCGTCAACTTGGCATGCACATGTTTAAAAATTGTATAAAACACAAAGAAAGTCAGAAAATCATGAAACTTGTCCACGTGTCATGATATCATATGTAGAGGCTGTGATAAAAAATTTAGAATGTTTGGAGAAAGTTGTGAGACACTATGTGTAGAAACCTTCTAGATTCACATTGAAACTCTATGATTTCATGTGTAGTCCTCTTAGGTTTCTACACATAGTGTCTCACAACTTTCTCCAAACATTCTAAAATTTTTATCACAGCCTCTACATATGATATCATGACACGTGGACAAGTTTCATGATTTTCTGACTTTGTTTGTGTTTTATACAATTTTTAAACATGTGCATGCCAAGTTGACGGCCATGTTTAGTGAGCATGTTGCTCGAAGTTTCCGGTACGCATCTGAAATCGGTCGTAACTTATGCTAAGTAACATGAATATCATTTTTTCATGCACGGTTTTCCAAGTTTCGAGTGACCTGCAGTTCAAATTTGAATTTTCCGAAGAATTTCAAAAAAACGAACTAAATCTACTAACGATTGAAAACTATGTTATAATTGTCCACAAATGATACATGTAGGTCTACATAGTGTAGGAACATACCACAAAAAGTTTGAGAGACAAAATCAAAAAAATAAAAATATACTTTGCCGAGTGTCTGAATAAGACACTCGGCAAAGCTTCCTTTGCCGAGTGCCAGCTGCGTGGCACTCGGCAAAGAATAGGGAAAGAGTCTTTGCCGAGTGTCGCCCAAGGGACACTCGGCAAAGACGGCTTTGCCGAGTGCCAGCGATCTAGCACTCGGCAAAGCGTATTTTAAAATTAAAAAAAAACTTTGCCGAGTGCCAGATCACGGGCACTCGGCAAAGCGCCCTACATACAACGGCTAGCGGGCATCTTCCTCAGTCTCTCTCTCACTCACTCAACGGCGCCGCCGACGTCGCGCCCTCACCGTCGCCGCTCCCTCGCCGCCGCCGCCGTGCCATTCCTCGCGCCCGCGCCGCGCCGCCGCCGTGCCCCCTCGCCCGCGCCGCCGCCGCGCGCCCTCGCCCGAGCACGCTCCCGTGCCCGCCACCGCCGCGCGCCCTCGCCCGCGCGCTCCCGTGCCGCCGCCTCGCGCCCGCGCTCGCCCTCGCGCTCGCCGGAGCCGCGCCCGCCGTGCCCGCGCTCGCCGTGCCGTGTCCGCGCTCGTCGTGTCGTGCCCGCGCTCGCCCTCGCGCTCGCCGTGCCGTGCCCCTCGTCGTGTCGCGCCCTCGCCCGTCGTCGTGCCCCTCGCCCTCGCCCGTGCCCCCGCCGCGGCCCCGCCCACCGCCCCCGCCCGTGCCCCCGCCGCACTCCTCGTCGTGACCCCGCCGTTTCCCCGCCGTGCCCTCGCCCGCCAGGCGCCTCGCCCGCGACCCGGCGCCTCGCCCGCGACCCGGCGCCTCGCCCGTGCCGAAACCTCTAAGGTGATTACTTGATTTATGTTATATGTGTATGATTTATATGAAATGATTAGTTTTAATATTAAGTTAATTATATACGTGCATGATTAGGTTAATATGTAGTATTGTGGATTGCCGGCCATCGTGCCGTTGAATTATGCGTGGATGTCAGCCATCATGCTGATAGTTTTATTTGCAGGATTTTGAAACCTCCCCGTGCAGGGGAGGTGCTGCCGAAATTTTCTGTTGCTAGGCTTCTGTTAGAGGATGGAGGACCGTGAGTGGATGTACACGGGCCGTAGAGGAAGGAACGATGTCACCACTGAATGGATTAGAAAGACCGATGATTTCGTGGAACGAGCATATGGCGAAGCTGCTAAAGGGGCGAAGCTAGTCCCATGCCCGTGCGGCAAATGTGACAATCGGAAAAGAAAACCAAAGAAGGTCATGGTAGAACATATTTGGAAGAATGGATTTACGCCGGGCTATACTCGGTGGATATTTCATGGTGAAGCGCATCGTACGAGAGAGGAGGTGTTGAGACAACGTGTCGAGGATTATGACGCGGATGCGGGGTAGCAGATATGTTGAACGACTATCAGGAGGCACAGTACACGGGAGGATGTATGGATGACGAGCCAGAGCCGACTGCAAAGGCGTTCTACGACATGTTCGACGCGGCACAGAAACCCCTTCACAGCCAGACAAAGGTTTCTCAACTGGATGCCATTGGGCGTGTAATGGCGTTCAAGTCGCAGTACAGCATGAGTAGAGACGCATTCGATGGCTTGTTGACGGTTATTAGGAGTCTGCTTCCGGATGATCACGTTATGCCAAAGAGCATGTACAAGGCACAAAAACTACTTCGTGCACTCAAGATGACGTATGAGCAGATTCATGCTTGTCCGAAGGGCTGCGTGCTATTTAGGAAAGAATACGCGGAGGCAAAGTACTGTCCCAAGTGTAATTCGTCTAGGTTTATGAAGGTAGACTCTGGTGATGGACAGAAGAGGCAGCTCGACATCCCCTTGACAATCCTACGACACCTTCCGTTCATACCGAGGATCCAGCGTCTTTACATGACAGAGGAATCCGCGAAACAGATGACATGGCACAAAAATGGAAAATGATACAATCCTGACAAGATGGTGCACGCATCAGATGGTGAAGCATGGAAACACTTTGATGACATTCACCGTGAGAAAGCCGAAGAGGCTCGTAATGTACGTGTTGCGTTGGCCACAGATGGGTTTAATCCCTATGGAATGAGCGCTGCCCCGTACACATGTTGGCCCGTGTTTGTTATCCCAATCAATCTCCCCCCTGGTGTGTGCTTTCAAAGGCAGAATATATTCGTGTCGTTGATAATTCCAGGACACCCGGGCAACAAAATGGGCGTGTACATGGAGCCTTTGATTGATGAATTGGTACGTGCCTGGGAGGAAGGGGTATGGACGTATGACCGAGCTACGAAGACAAACTTCAGAATGCATGTTTGGTACCAGTACTCCATGCATGACTTACCGGCGCATGGGCTATTCTGTGCCTGGTGTGTTCACGGTAAGTTCCCATGCCTAGTTTGCAAGGAAGCTCTTAGGTTCATTTGGTTGAAAAAGGGTGGCAAATATTCGTCCTTCGATAAACATCGACAATTTCTTCCTGCTGACCATCCATTCCGCCTAGACATCAAGAACTTTACGAAAGGTGTCATAGTGACAGACCGCCCACCTGCAACGATGACTGGTGCCGAAATTCGTCAACAGATAGATGGGCTCGTGGCCAATACAGAAGGTGGTTTTGTGGGATATGGTGAGCAGCATATGTGGACACATAAGTCTGGCTTGACTCGGCTCCCCTATTATGACGACCTGCTCCTTCCACACAACATTGACGGCAGGGAATTCAATAACAAGGCGGAGCGGGTGAAGCAAGAGCTGTGGGTAAGTCTTAGTATAATATAAAATATGTCGTATTCGTTGCAAATTCTTGAAATAATGTATGGATACATCGTTTTTGTATGCATGATTTCTTCAGATGCGATGCTGGATACGAGGCTAGGGCGGATGTGGTGGCCACCACGTGCTGTAAGAAGCTCGTCGTGGACATGCACTATGAGGCCCGCATCCAGGCCATCATCACCTACCACGGCTCCGTCCTTGGGGAGAAGGTGACCAAACCTCAAGCCCGAACCATGTCGTTGACCAGGGAGCAGTACCTGCAGGTAAAGTCATGCATGTTTGGTACCAGTACTCCATGCATGAATTTTATTTTATCTTCTGATATGCACTTTATGTGTTTACTTTGCAGGTGATTCCACATTGGTGCGCCGCACATCCTCTGTGCTGGGAGCAGATGGTGGATAGGTGGTGTTCGACTGAGTGGGACGAGGCGCACACAGCTAGCCGGGAACGGCGTTTGCAGATGCAAGGCCCCTCGCACCACCAAGGCAGCCGGAGCCTGGGCCAATATGCCGAAGCATGGGTACACCACCTTTTTTATTTAGATATATAGCACTAAGTTAGATATTATTTCTAACTATCTCGTTGGTTTTCGTTGCAGTCGGCGTCACATGGTGGCAGGCCTTGTTCCACCTTCTCGGCCTATGCTATGGCCCATAAGGGTAAGGCGACGTCCGACGTCACCTACAACCCGGATGACGGGCCCGAGGCCTACACCAACCCCGCCGTCTACAGCCGCCTCCATGACTACACCGCCATGGCGCAGGAGGTCCATGGCCCAGACTATGATCCGAGCACCGAGCCTATCGACCCCGATGTGCTCATGAGGGTCGGAGGAGGCAAGAGACATGGGCGGTACTGGATTGCCGACGGGGCAATCGACTCGTCCTCCACTCCCACTCTGTCTCAGGTGAGAGCAAGGAGCACGGGCTCGAGACCAGCCATTCAACCTCGGCACGACAGCTCACAGCTTCACATACAGCAACTCGAGGTTAGTGCTTCTGTAACTCGTCCTTCCTTTAGTTATATACCTAGTCTTTGAGTTACTATAACGTTGGCTTGTAATATTACAGACCCAACTAGAAGAAGAGAGGAGGGAACGTCACGAGATGGAAGCGAGGATGATGGTAGAGCGGGAGGCAGAGCGCCGGGCAGATCATCAGAGGATGGCAGAGATGTTCCAGTACATGCAGAGCCTTGGCGCCGCACAGGGCATCGCTCCACCACCTCCATTGTTCCCTCCAGTTGACCCTGCTCTCTTCCACACTCCTGTGAGTATCAAAATTGTAGTTAGATGTTTGTAATGCATCTGGTATAACACATGCAATCTCTTATCTGTGCAGGGCCAATCTGGAGCGGCATCCAACAACCCTCCGGAAGGGTTCAGCCCAACGCAGCCCCGGTCAAACCGCCCACCTCCATGAGTGTTGTGTTTTCATTGTTTTAGACTTCAGAACTTATGTATAATACTTATGTCTGTGTTTGATACTTATGTGAGACCTTGCGACGTTTGAGACTTATGTTTGTGTTTGATACTTGTGTTGAACACTTATGTTTGTGATGGATATTTATATTTGTGGTGACGGTTTTATGTTTGTGTTGGCTATTTATTTCTGTGATGATATCTGTGATGTATATATGTGATATATATGTGATATCTTATGTTTGTGTGGATGGAATACAAAAAACAAATAAAAAAGGTATATACTGGTCACTTTGTCCGAGTGTTACACTCGGCAAAGAGGCTCTTTGCCGAGTGTTCGGGTCATAACACTCGGCAAAGAGCACAGACCTGGGCACCGATTTAGGTTCTTTGCCGAGTGTTATGTCGCTGGCACTCGGCAAAGAGGTCGGCTTTGCCGAGTGCCGCTTGGGACACTTGGCAAAGAGCCTGACATGGGGACCCTCCCTGGCGGGCTCTTTGCCGAGTGTCCCAACTGGCACTCGGCAAAGAAGGCGGCTTTGCCGAGTGCTGCCAGAAAGACACTCGGCACAGATATCTTCGTTGCCGAGTGTCACCGTTGACACTCGGCAAAGCCGCCGTCTCCGTCACCCGGCGCCGTAACGGTCGCTTTTCTTTGCCGAGTGCTCCCTGGCACTCGGCAAAGAAATTTGCCGAGTGCCCGAGAAAAAGTACTCGGCAAATAAGTCTTTGCCAATGCACTGTTTGCCGAGCCTTCTTTGCCGAGTGTTACACTCGGCAAAGCCTTTGCCGAGTGTTTTTAAGGCTTCGCCGAGTGCTTCAGGCACTCGGCGAAGCGATTGATTCCGGTAGTGATACTAGGATGGTACTGTTTGAGGAAACGCCCATTCAAAGCCTTTGGTAAATCCTTGCCTTGTAATGTTTGTAGCAAATAGGCGTTACCAGACATTACCTGTTTTACTTTATAAGGACCCTCCCAGCTTGGCGACCATTTCCCAAACTTCCGGTCTTTATTCCTTAGAGGCAAGATGGTCTTCCACACCAGATCCCCTACTTGAAATGACTTTGCTTTGACCTTCTTATTGTAGGCCCTGGCTACCATAATCTTGTCCTTTTCTATTGCTCCCAAAGCTATCACCCTCTTGTCGGTCACCTCATCAATATTATCCATCATTGAATTATAATAATCAGTGATAGTTAGATCATTTTGTCTAGCGAACCTGACAGCATTCAAACTTATTTCCACAGGCAATACTGCTTCCTGCCCATATACAAGCTCAAAAGGAGATACTTTAGTAGCACTATGTTTAGATATTCTATGAGCCCATAAAGCTTCGGACAAAATCTTATGCCAATGTTTAGGATTATCAGATATTTTCTTTTTTATCAAATTAATCAATGTCCTATTGCTAGACTCGGCCTGACCATTGGCCTGAGCATAATATGGGGATGAATTAAGCAGCTTAATTCTGTATAATTCAGCAAATTCGCGTACCTCCTTTGACATAAAAGAAGTACCTTGATCTGTAGTTAAGGTCTGGGGAATGCCGAATCTATGAATGATATGCTCAGTTATAAACTCAATTACCTCCTTGTGTGTCATGTTCTTTAGAGCAACGGCTTCAGTCCATTTGGTGAAGTAGTCAGTGGCAACTAACACAAACCGATGCCCCTTTGATGATGAAGGATGAATTTCTCCAATAAAGTCTAATCCCCATCCTCTGAACGGCCAAGGCTTGATAATAGGATGTAATTCGGCTACAGGGACCAACTGTAGGTCGCCGAATTTTTGACATACTTGGCAACCCTAGTAGTACTTGAAACAATCAGCTATCATACTAGGCCAATAAAAACCAGACCTTCGCAACAACCACTTCATCTTTGGAGCTGATTGATGAGTACCACAAATTCCCTCATGTACTTCGGCCATAGCTAATATAGCATCATCTGGGCCCAAGCACTTAAGCAGGATGTCATTGACTGTTCGGCGGTAAAGTTCATCACTCATCAAAACATACTTGAAAGTTGTTCGCCGAATGTTTTTATCTGTCCTGATATTGGGATTTCGTAAATAATTAAGTATAGGTGTCCTCCAATCACTTGCATCGGCTTCATTGTCAGCCGAATCAATTAAGAGAACATTTCTGGTAACCCCGGACGGTCCGGCGTCATCACGCGGACGGTCCGCGACCTGGGAATTTGGCTCTACACTGGTTATCAGATTTTCAGTTTTGTGAAATTTCCCTCTCTTTATCCGATAACCTGATGCATCTTGTGCCAAATCATTAGCTCTATGATTCTCAACTCTAGAGATATGTCGAATATTGAATTCGTCAAAAGAATGGATTATGCTCCAACATTTCTCAAGGTAACTATTTAGAGTACCATCAAAACATTGATATTCTTCTAACACCTGTTGGACGACTAGCTGAGAACCACCAAATGCTTTTACATGTTTTACTCCCATACCATTTAAAAGTTCTAAACCGAACAAAAGTGCTTCATATTCGGCTTGATTGTTAGTGCAACAAGTTTTCAATCGGCTAGAGAAGTCAAAGGAGACATTACTTGGTGAAACAAGCACAATGCCAATTCCTTGCCCTTCATTGCAAACCGATCCATCAAAATATAAAGTCCAAGGAGTAATAGTGAGGTATGACATGTCTAGTTCATGAATATCATTAACCCGATGTTCTACAATGAAATCCGCTACGACTTGGCCTTTCATAGATTTCAATGGTTCATAGGCCAAGTCATATTCTATAAGTGCATAAGCCCACTTACCAATTCTAGCACTCATAATTGGGTTATGCAACATGTATTTGATCACATCGGCTTGACCAGAAACAGTGCAATGACTAGACAGTAAATAACATCTACATTTGGTGCATGCATAAAACAAGCATAAGCATAACTTTTCAATAAAAGTGTACCTTGTTTCAGCATCCACCAACCTTCGGCTTAGATATGTCACCACATGTTCCTTCCCCTCAGTTTCTTGTGTCAGAACAGCCCCAATGACCTTATCCTCAGCTGTAATGTATAATCGGAATGGTACTCCTGCTCGTGGTGCTTTTAATACGGGAGCCGAAGATAAGTATTTTTTGATGAGATCAAATGCTTCTTGCTGTTCTGCCCCCCAAGCGAATTCGGCATCATTCTTAAGCCGAAGAATAGGGGTGAACGCATCAATCTTCCCAGCTAGGTTAGAAATAAACCTTCGTAAATAATTCACCTTGCCGAGAAACCTCTGTACCTCGACCTTACAGGTCGGAGGTCCCACATTCCGAATAGACTTGATTCGGTCAGGGTCTATCTCTATACCATGTTCATGTATGACAAATCCTAAAAACTTACCAGCCGACACTCCAAAAGCACATTTACGTGGGTTCATTTTCAAACCATACTGACGCATTTTATCAAAGGCTTTGCGCAAATCAGCTATATGAGAACTAAACTCAGCCGATTTGACTACAATATCATCAATGTAAACTTCTACAGTGTTTCCTAACAATTCATGGAAGATCAAATTCATAGCCCTCTGATAAGTAACACCAGCATTTTTCAAACCAAATGTCATGACAACCCACTCAAATAAACCAATGAAGCCTGGACATATAAAGGCCGTTTTAGACGCATCTTCTTCGGCCATGAAAATCTGATTATATCCGGCATTACCATCAAGGAAGCTAATAATTCTATTTCCTGATGCATTATTGATTAATGTGTCGGCTATGGGCATGGGATATTTGTCTTTAGGAGTTGCTCTATTTAAATTGCGAAAATCAATGCATACTCTAAGTTTACCTGACTCCTTCTTCTCCACCGGCACAATATTGGAGACCCACTCTGCGTATCTGCAAGGTCTGATAAAATTAGCTTCTAGCAGACGGTGGATTTCGTCCTTGATGCGTGGGAGAAGATCTGGACGAAATGTTCTAGCTCTTTGCTTGAAAGGTCTGAAACCAGATTTAATAGGCAGCCGATGCTCTACGATCTCTCGGCTCAATCCAGGCATCTCAGTGTAATTCCAAGCAAAGCAATCTGAATATTCCTTCAATAGACCGATCATCTCATCTCTAGGATCGGTCTCCAGGGTCTTGTTTAGAAAAGTCGGCCTTGGAGTTTTACCATCTCCTATGTCAATCTCCTCCAAAGGATCGGCCGATGTAAACCCCTGTCCTAGTTTATCAAGATCTCTGAATTCCTCTATCATGTTCCCCACAGAGGAATTAGAAGATCTTTGTGTGGCGGCGGACTCTCCGGTCTTGGGGACCGGATCATCCGTAATACTGTCCTTTTGATGTGATAGATGTTCGGTCTTAAAGTCCGAACCCTTTTGTGAAAGACCAGACCATCCGGCCTTGGCGGCCGAACTGTCCGTGACCAAAGACTCATGAACTTTGTGTGTATTCATCATTTAACTTTTATTTAGGATTTAGCCGATTCTCCATCGGCTCTAGCATTATAGGAATGAAATCTTTCTTATCTATACTTATGAATTGATAATTAGAAAAATCTACTCCTGTGAGACATGTAGCAGTCTCATAAGTCCAGAGTACAGGGGCATCGGCCACAGCGATGCAGGCCGATACATCAGCATGTACTTGTTCTATGTCATCGCCTACCCATTGTATTAGCATTTGATGTAATGTAGAAGGTATACATTGATTGGCGTGAATCCAATCTCTGCCTAGGATTAAACTGTAATTTCCTTCTACATCAGCGACAAAGAATGCAGCAGCAAGGGTCTTAGTCCCGATGGTTAATTCAACGGACGTGACTCCCCTGGCTTTGATCGAACTATCAGTTCCAACACCGCTGAGGGTCATGTTGGTCTTGACAAGTTCGTCATCTTGTTTACCTAATTTTCTGTACAATGAATAAGGCATTAGATTTACACCCGTCCCTCCATCTACCAACATCTTAGCAATCAGTATCCCATCAATGTGGCCGCGCACGAAGAGCGGCTTTAAATGATTTACCGATTCTTTTGGTTTAGTAAAGGCGGCTTCTTTAGGACCAAAATCAAACTGGGCAACCACAGGTTCATCGTTGCCGATAATAGTACAATCGGTGGAAAATGTAATAATATTTACATCCATACCTGGGCGTTCTGGAGAAGCCTCGTAGTCGACCAGGTCTTCTCCCAGCAAGTCGTCCTCTTCCATTGATGTTGTCGTGTCGTTGGAGGCCTCCTGGTGAACGGCGGACGGTCCGCACGCGGGGGCCGGACGGTCCGCGCCTGGTGCAGGTTGTCCAGAGGCTTCCTGGTAAACGGCGGACGGTCCGTGCGCGGGGGCTGGACGGTCCGCGCCAGGTGCAGGTTGACTTTCTATTTCTGTGGCCGTTTGTTTTTTCTCAACGGCCTTCGGTCTCCATTTCTTTTGCGGTGGCGGGTATAGTGGATGTGTGTCATTAAATGTCTTTTCCGCCTCCTTCTCTTGGCTCTCCTTTGCTCTTAGGCGCTGTAATTTTCTCTTTTGGGATCGTGTCAATCCCGCTGGGCACCATCGAGGCATGGAGTATTTTGGATCGGCTGTTTTGATGGTAGTCGTATCCTTTTCGGTTGTGTTGGCCGATTCGCCGAAAATCATCGGCCCTTTATTGTCTCCCTGTATGACA
The DNA here is from genome assembly GCF_902167145.1 of Zea mays. Classification (NCBI taxonomy): domain Eukaryota; kingdom Viridiplantae; phylum Streptophyta; class Magnoliopsida; order Poales; family Poaceae; genus Zea; species Zea mays. The sequence goes on along the minus strand of NC_050104.1, from coordinate 153,017,143 downwards.
ACATCTGCGGTGCCTATTTTGATGATGTCCTTTTTTGTTGTTCTTTGAGTTGCTACAGGCATATGCCCCCCTGCCGGATTGGTCGGCCTAGGAGGCCGAGTAGTCCGGCAATCTTGTTGGGCCTGTGCCTGGTGACCTGATTCAGCAGCGCTCAATCGGTCTTGCACTGGCGGCGCCAACCTATCAAAAACGGACGTTTGGGGTGCCCCCCAGGCGGGGTACTGTGGCATCCCAAATGGATATGGTGGCATGCCCCACATTTGATTTGGGACATATGGTGGAGGTAAGTATGTGTATGGATATGGCATAGCTGGATAAGGAGGTGGAGGGGTCCATGTCGGCATGTTAGGTCTCAATTGTACAATAGGACCTTTCATTTCTTCCGATTGGTGAGGTGGTCCAATCGGCCTGACCTGACGTTGCTGATGAATGGGTGAGCGGGGTCGCTTCGGTGGTCGGTCACTAGGGCCAACCTTCTTTTTCACATATTTAGACAACAATTGATCGAAAGTTGGGCCAGGCTTGATCAGCCGACCAGCTGCTTTAAATGTATTTGTTTTCCACGTACCTATCTCTGGTCGTCGTGGTTTGAAGGTACGTGGTCGCTGCGAGTCCTGAGCATGGCCGGACCGTCCGCCAGAGTCCTCCGGACCGTCCGGAGAAGCGTCGGACCGTCCGCGTCGGGACGGCGGACTGTCCGTGATGCGCAGCACGGGTTCCCGCAATTGTCTCCCTGTCGGTGCTTGCCCCCCCGTGCTAGAGGCTGTGATGGTCACCTTCAGGGTCTCCCCTCCATCGGGAGTCTTCTCGGCCACCACTTTCCTGCAAGAAACTTTACAATCCCCATCGGCCTTTTTAGCATTGCCGATGATTGTTTCCTTGCCTTTGCCTTTATCGGTTGTATTTGGCCGAACCAGGACTTTCTTGCCCTCGAAGTCAATCATGTTCATCGGAAAGGGCTCTGTATCCACCTGCATTTCCTGAAATTTCAATCGTCCTTCGTTAATGGCCGATTGAATCTGTCGCCGAAATACATTACAATCATTAGTGGCATGAGAAAATGAGTTATGCCACTTGCAGTACGCACGACGTTTTAGCTCGTCGGCGGATGGAACAGTGTGATTTATTTTAATATTGCCATTTTTAAGTAACTCATCAAATATTTTATCACATTTACCAACATTAAATGTAAACTTTACCTCCTCTTGCCGTTTCTTTTGAACCGGCTGTAAGGAAGCACAAGCCGAAGATTTGGCCTGCTTTGGCCAAACCATTTCGGCACCGTGCACTTCTGCTGATTCGTCATCTGAGCTACTTTGGTCGTATTCTACTATGTGTACGTTGTGACGCATTGTTTTAGCAGTTTCTTTGCTCCGGCTTTCGCAAGCCAAAGCTCTCTGGTGTAACTGTGCTAGTGTAAAAAATTGGATGCCTTCTAATCTTTCTTTTAAATAATATCGCAGACCATTAAAGGCTAATCCTACTAGCTGTTTCTCTGCTAAATGAATTTGAAAGCATCGGTTTCTTGTATCTCGGAATCTCCGGATGTAATCATTAATCGATTCATCTTTTGTCTGTCGCAACGACACTAAATCTACCAAATCCAACTCATAGTCACCGGAGAAAAAATGATCATGAAATTTTTGTTCTAGATCCCCCCATGATGAAATGAAATTAGGAGGTAAAGTGGCATACCATGCAAACGCGGTTCCTATTAGCGATAATGAAAATAAACGTACGCGAAATGCCTCTGTGTCGGCCAATTCTCCCAATTGTGCTAAGAACTGGCCTATATGTTCGCGTGTGTTTTTCCCTTGATCACCCGAAAATTTTGCGTATTCGGGTATCCTGGTTCCCTGTGGGTATGGGTGGTGATCAAATCGGCTGTCATAAGGTTTCCGATATGATTGCCCCCCAGGGACCATGCTTACTCCGAGCTTATCTCGGAACGCCCCGGCTATTTCTTCCCTTACTATATCAATGGCAGCCGGTGCGAGACCACCGGCTCTCTGGTCAAACATAGGTGGGGTTGGCTGGATATTAGCATGTTGTCTTTCCCCCCATTGGTTTGAGTTACGTGCTGCATTTTCATTTGCCCTATATGGGTCATAGGTTTGATCGTTTCTTTCCGGCCTCCTAGGTGGGGCCGGAAAGCTTTCCTGGGCTCTGGATCTTGAATTAATGGGTTGATGCATTGTATAGTGCGATGGGAAGTGCTGCTGGGACGGGTGAGGATTCCGGTAACAATCCTCCTCAAAAAGGTCATGTGCGGACTGTCCGGACATTGGCCCGGACCGTCTGTGATTATGTGCGGACCGTCCGTTGTTGTATGCGGACGGTCCGACTGGGTAGTTTAAATTCTGTGTCGTGTGTGGTAGTTCGGGCGCATATCTAGGTAACTCATTAAAAATCGGCCCGACTGTTGTTGGTCCGGACGGTCCGCGCTCACGTGCGGACGGTCCGGGCATGTGCAGATCGGCTGATTTGCTGCCGATTTGCGGTTGCTCAGGGTATGTGTCCATCGGCATCCCATAAAGGGGTTGTGACTGGTCGTGACAACCTGTAGTCGATGTGTTACGCGTGTTACCTCCTAACTCAACCTCGTGCGAAGGAAAATTTGTGATACTAGATTTATCAAATGCACGCACTAGTTTCTTAAGATCGCTTTGCATACCCCCTATGATGTTCTGCATTTGTTCACGCTGATCTTCTACATAATTTCTAAGAGATTGCAGATCGTTGGTATTACTTACATTGGGGATATCTGGCGTGGGTTGGAGCGAAGCCGGATCCGTCGCCCGATGTCGGACGACCTTGTTGTTCCTGTCCACTTTGAAGTTGGCCAAGAACTTTGCTTTCGCCTCCTGGATCATCCGCTCCTTGTGCTCCTCGAACTGGAGCTGCTCGTCAGCCGGCAAGGTTTCCCAAGTCGGCTCTATGATGTTGCTTGGAGAAATATCAGAGCTATCCCTTGAACCGGCCATTGAGGGCCGATTTGATGAGCTTAGATATGTTTGTCCACAGCGGAGTCGCCAAAAAGTATGTTGACGCCTTTTCGGAGCGCCAAATACTCAAGAAGAACCGGCGGCGGTGCTCTCTGGTCAGGCGCGGACGGTCCGCGGCCTGGTGCCGGACGGTCCGCGACCTGGCGCAGGGGCTAGGTTTTCCTGCCTGACGTCCGGACGGTCCGCGCCCTGGGGCCGGACGGTCCGCGCGTGCGCAGGGACGGCGGAAGATCGCCGGCGGCGCCTGGATCTCGCTCCCGGGAGGGACCCCGTCGGGGAGGAGAGATCCTAGGGGTTGTCTAGGCTCGGGCCGGCCGACCTAGACTCCTCTAATCGACGTGAGTCGAGGAGAGGCGGAGAATTTGGGGATCGAGAGGCTAAACTAGAACTAGACTAGAACTACTCCTAATTGTACTGGAAATAAATGCGAATAGAAGTTGTATTGATTCGATTGTTCCTTACAAATCGGCCTTAGACCTCTCTATTTATAGAGGAGGGGGGCTGGACCCTTTACACAACTGATTCCGAGCTAATCCCGCGAATATAGCTAACAACCGTAGCACAAAACTCGGAACACTAATCTGTTCTGCGCACGCGCGGACCGTCCGGCCCACAGGCGCGGACCGTCCGGACCGCGGACCGTCCGGCCTCAGGGCCGGACCGTCTGGCCTCAGGGCCGGACCGTCCGCTTGCTCATTTCTGGTTCAAACAACTGTCTTGGGACAAGAACGGTCGCCGGACGGCTTCATCCGCTGCAAGAACTAAGGAAATAGTACATGGTTTGTCCCAGTGAATGTACATATACATGTATTACTTACTGGTAGTGACAATGAATATCTGTGAAGACCTCAGAAAATTACACGCGTTAATTAGGGGAAATAACCTCAGCAAATTGCATTGCCACATTTTATTTTAGTTATTCTTTTTTTAAAAAAAAGCTTGGCGGGAAGGTTGTGTACATAAATCGCAAGATCCATTATATGTGATCGTCAAAATAATGAACCAAAAATAATTTACAAAGAGAGCAAATTAATTAAGGGTTCGCGGGAAATATGTCGGGTCCATCTGTCGGTAGGCATGCCGCCAGGCGCATTTAATCGAGGCTATAGCTGTATATAAATCGCAAGATCCATTATATATGAATATATGATCGTCAAAATAATGAACCAAAAATAATTTACAAAGAGAGCAAATTAAATAAGAGATCGCGGGAAATATGCCGCCGGGCGCATGCGTGCGCCGTCTTTTTCTAGCATTGCATGCCTAGAAAGAAAATCGTCCGTCCCTCCTCTCGTCTTGTTTGCGTCACGAATAGTTGTACCTAATTAATAGTCCCATCGATCGTATATATCTTGCCCACGCATCCTCAATCATATGATAGTAACAACGTATACGCGCTCGCTCTCCTCTGCTTCTCTGATTTTTTTTTTCAAACATAAAAAGGCAGGTCTCGCACAAAAGCGCGCGCTGTCATTATTTACTTTGTTATATGTCATATTTAATAATTTACCTTTATTAGGTTTTTTTTACAAACGATAAAATAAATAATTCATTATTGAAGTATATATCTACAATAATAAATAAGGCATAACAAAGTAAATAATAATTGTGTGAACTTTCTGAATAAAATTATGGTCAAATAAGATGTCTCTAAAAGTCAAAGATATCATGTATTTTGGAATGGGGCGAGTAAGTCCTTGTGCAACAAAACCCATCAAAAGGCCTGCTGCCTAACCTCACTTGTCACTGGACCAAAGACCTAATTATCAGGCCAAAGATTGTTGTCATCTGCACATAGTTAGAATGGTACAGTAGTAGCATACATCAAACTTTTTTTAGATTTATGGTAGTGTATATATATCAAACAGAAAGCATCAGACATTAAAAAAAGACACAGAGTTGCAAGTGTGTTCCAGCTAGGGCGGTAATGGATCACGATCCAAATATTTCTTCACAAAATGGTGGGGCTCTAAATAAATTTTAGTTAAAATGAATAAAAATAGGGTCCGATCTTAATCCAAACCGATGCTTAAATTTTATAGTGTAAAATTGAGAGTTCATTGTCGCCCCAAGTCCCAGCTAGCTAGCAGCAATCTTGATGTGCGCTACATTTTCATCCCCACAAGCTTGAGAAGTGTGCTTTATGATATTTTGTCTTTTACTGAAAAAGATATATAGTGTGTGCGTGAGATTAAGCACAATATTATAATATCGTTTCATACAATATTACGCAAAATTTTATTGGTGGACCTTTCCTTCAGTCTAATCACAACAACCATTGGATGCATTGTGATATTCACGTCGCAAGTGAAAATACATTACGGATATATATATGGTTCCAGTTGGCCCGGGACACAATCCAAAACCGAAACGGATGAAGTTTTACACGAAGAAAACCCAATATGCTGAAAACAACAACGACTTAACCAAAAGGTAGACCTCACCTCAGATATATACAAACTGAACAGGTCACCATCCCGGTTTGCCTTGATGTCTTTTCTTCCCATGTAATACAATATATATTCCATTTAAGGGCTAGTTTGAAAACTTCATTTTCTCAAGGTATTCCTATTTTTCCAAAAGAAAATATTAAATTTTCTTAAGAAAATAAAAATATTATAGAAAAATGGGGTTCCAAACTAGCCCTAAAATAGTCACACAAGGAATATTACGAGTGTCGTATATGCATGCTAGTTTATGTGCATTTATTTTAGGACGGAAGTCGTCTATGTTTTTAGTCCAAATTAATAAGTAAAACTGAAATACATTCAATATATATACCCACAACTTCAGGCCCAAGAATTTGTAGGGTTCAGGGACGACGAGCAGTTCCAAAAAAAAATTGGAGCTTTAGTTGTGCCACAAACAGTCCCCTATCCCTATACATACGTCCAAACTAAATTGAAGGACTTCGAGTCATCAAATTGATCGATCGATCGATCGCCCTTTATTGGAGCGATCGCAGTAGAGCTGAGATGATATATATATCTGTTCATCAATCACACGCGCACATAGGCACTAGTACCCTGCCACAGGGAGGTAGCAGCAGTGGCGGTGGATCGATGAGAGAGGCGCGTGATTGGATGGACGCAGCACTCCAACGTCCAACCATGCGCCCCGATCGAGATGATATGAGCGGCAGGGTGACTGTTCCTTTCCCTTGAGGTGTACACTTGCATGCATGAGCGATCGAGCGGGAGACCGATCACTGTACAAGGGTTAGGCCGGCCGTGTGCGCGTCTTGCTTGTCTCGAAAAGATTTATGGTGATGCAGGCCAGCTCCGCTCGCCTGATCGTCGCTGCGTGGTAGGTCTCGTGTGTACGGACTACCCCATGTGTGCGTGGGGCCCAGGCATTATTGCAGGAATAGAAACCCTACCACCATCTCCGCTCGTGGCGTGCTCCACTGATTCTTCTTCTTCTTCTTCTACCTCCCGGCCGGTCTCCTCCCCTTTCTTTGTCTGCCTGTGCTTATTAGTATCTCGCCTCACCACGCAGCTAGCTAGCAGACAGCCAGACACGCGCTGCTTTCAGATATCTCACCGGACCGTCGTCGTCGGCCCCTCCGAGAACATACCACCGCGCCCGCCGCCGCGCGCGCCACCACGTCCACGTACGCCGGCCGGCCACCAAGCAAGCATGGATACGGTTTCACAGTCCGAGCACCTGTGCTACGTCCGCTGCACCTACTGCAACACCGTGCTCGCGGTAAACTCCTCGAGAAATCGGCCGGACCCTAATAATGAAACATCTATCATATAGGCCAGGAAGATCGTCATGAGATGAGACGATACGGCTAGCACCAGATATGGCATTTCTTCCGCTCGTTTTTGCTAAACTCAGACAACAAGTTTTCTGCTACCTGGTTCCCATTTTTTTCTCTTGCTTTTCTTTTCTTTCCTGGATATGTATATCCTTGCTTTATATCATGATGGTGGTAGCCAGTGCCGCTGCTATCTCTCATTCATGTACATGGCAACCAATTAAAATCCAGCCTTTCTCTTTCTTGCCTTGAGATTGGATGGGCGCACACATATACATCCTGACATGCATGACTGATGTGCCACACATGTTTCCTTGGAGAGGTACGGTGTTTCGTTGGCTCTTTGTTGATTCTTTGTAGAATATTCCGCTCACGCTGCTTCTCCTGATAGTGTGACATGTTCCGTCTTTACTTCTATGTATATATGTTTGGTGCTTCGCAAGCTAGGGCTTCAAATATCTTCTCTTCTTTGTTGTTACATGCATACTGAAGTTCAAACTGGACAAGAATCTTCTGTTTACTCTCCGGCCGCTGCCTATATCGACTTCTAGAGCTCATCCCTCAGTTTCTTTCTCCTCGAGATTTATATTCTGCTACTGCTGCTTCGATCGACAGTGCCATGTAAATAGGAAAGGAGTTGATCTGATTTCATGCTGTGATTGATTGATTTTGTGCTTCTTGGGTAGCTGCAGGTTGGGGTTCCATGCAAGAGGCTCATGGACACGGTGACTGTCAAGTGCGGCCACTGCAACAACCTCTCCTACCTCAGTCCACGGCCCCCCATGGTGCAGCCGCTCTCGCCGACTGATCATCCCTTGGGGCCATTCCAGGTGTAGATCAATACAGCTCGCTCTTTAGTTCGTCTTCTTTGAATATGTTAGCTTTTTTGGAGAATGAAAAAATAATAATATAGATGATTTCACAAATAGATCAATGGAGTTTTCTCATGAAATATGGCCATGGATTTGCTTTTTTTACTTTCTCAGCTGCATCCGTGTGCTGCTACTTTGCTATCTCTCTCCTTTATTGAACTACTCAAAGTACTGTTTGCAAGGCAAGATTAAACAACGCTGGACTACAAAAGATTTCTTTTTGCTCATCTCTCTGCGCGCGGCCTGGGGAAGCCGTCGCTCGTTGCTGCAAAAGGCAGTGTTGAGCTTTTTTGAGGCGGCAGGGAGCTAGCAGCAGCTGCTCTGCTCTGCTGCAGCATTCATGCATGCACGGTTCTCCTATAACACATTTTCTTTTGGACATAAAGATCTTGGTATCCTTGACCAGATTTGATGGCCATGTAAACAATAACTAGGAAATGATTCCATCACGTATCATGATAGATTCATCGGTAACGCCGTGAGATGTTGAAGCGCTGGGACCTGTCCTTGATCGCTATGCTGCCATTTCTCAGTGTCAGGGACCCTGCAGTGAGTGCAGGAGGAACCAACCGCTGCCGCTGGCCTCGCCGACATCGACTGACCTCACCCCGAGAATGCCCTTCGTTGTCAAGCGTAAGTAGCAGCAGCAAGAAGCACCATCATTTTGACTGTTCCTTGTACCTTTGTTGCTTTGTTTTTTTTTTCTGTTCTTAGGTGATTTTTTAAGAAAACTTTCTTCTCAAACTCTATCTATCCCTCCTGTGTTAGTTGATGTGATTGAGTAAGATGAACAGTAGTTAAGGTTGTTCTTGTACTCAATGCATTTGTTTTATCTTTCATTGCAGCCCCGGAGAAGAAACATCGCCTCCCATCTGCTTACAATCGCTTCATGAGGTGAAGAGACATTTGTTTTCTTTTCTTTTTAAATTTTTGCAAATACATTGTTTGGAATAATAGTTTTTCAAACATATCTGGTCTCAAATAGTTTCATGTGATCTCACCGTGCTTGTTGGAGTCAAGTTGGTATCTCTCTATGTATTTAGAAATCTGATTTACTTGTAATGCCTGCTCCAAACTCTGAACTAATTAAGGGCCTGTTTGGATCCCAGTAACTAAAGCACAAGTGACTTAAGTTTAGTCGTTTTTGCTTTAGCTCCTGTATTCAAACAGGTCCTAGGTTCATGAAAAAGTTGAACTAAAATGGGTTTGAATCCACCATATATGGATACCTCACTCTCCGCCCCTTACACACTTTCCCCTAACAAGCTAGGCTACATAAGCCTGAGTATTACTATTTTCACAATAGCTGAAGACAATGCTTAAAATGTGACATGAACTTTCTCCTGGATCCGTCAGCCAGCCAAGTTTACAAATACTCCAACGCATATCATTTTTTTACAAGTACTCAAGTACTAGTCAAGTAGGATAGTAGGAGCTCCGATCCGAACGCAGCAGTAACTAGCTAAACCGTGTGAATGTATATATATATATATAGTTCACACATTGTTTTTGCTATATACCCGATGCATCATTGTTAGGTCGGCACTAAACCTCTTCTAAAAAAATCTAGAGGAACTGTGAAGTGCAACCATTTAAGAATGATCTCATTTATTACTCCCCTGTTCCAAAATAGTAGTCGTTTTAGCTCTAAATTTTTATGTCTATATTTATATGGATGATAACGAATCTAAACATATATATATATAGAACACATATATTATTTATTATATGAATCTACTAAAAGGGTAAAACGATTTTTAATTTGCATTGGGACAGAGGGAGTATTAGAAAAAGGTTCACTCTGGGTTTTATTATTTTGCATCAAACTATGTCATTGCTTTATGTTGAGGTCCATAAGTTTGTGCTCTTAGTAGATATATATCCCTCCATCCCAGGATATAAATTAAGCGTAACTAACTCTGGTTTAAAGACAAAAAATATATTTATTTTTTCCTTTCAACACTAGTACTACTAATTCGATATACATGCCTCTAGAGATAGCGCGTCTATATCATGAAACAAGAATAAAAAATGGTTATGCATTATTATATTAGCGGCGGAGGGAGTATAGCCGTTCCATTACTATGTATTTTCTAGATATATATTAGTCTAGCCAGATACTTTTATCCAACCTTTTCCAAGATTACAGCAGTTGGGATTTAGAAAGTAAATGTCTGGATAGTGATTCCATACTGGTTACTGGTTGTACAATGAATTTAAACAGAACTTTAGAACAATCAATACACTCATGCCATGCAAGCAAACATACTGGGACGATGGAATGGAAGATACTAATTTCCCTTGAATCTGGAAGAATAAGAAAAGACAACACAAGCACACTATATAACCTTTATTTCATCTTATATACAGGGATGAAATCAAGGTGATACTACTATGTAATCTTCATTGCATTGTAAACATTCATTTTGGGTCTTGAATTTCTATATTTTTCCCTCAAATATTCTATGAGAAGTAGTAGATTTGATTATTTTTAGAAAATAGAAAATAAACGAAAACTACTTGTCACAAACCAATAGCATACAACAAATAAGAACTGCCCCATACACATAATACAGACTCATGAGGATAGACATTTTGAAAAGACTGGACTTAATGACACGTTCCGCCTGAGATCTTATACACTGCATTATTGCTGAATAGTTATGATTGCTTACATTATTATTTGTAGTTTCACCTCTTTACTAATCGCTCAACATGAAATTTATTTTTAAAATTTAATAATTGTATCGACACAATTACTAATAATAGTTGAATTTGATGTTCCGTCCCTGCGTTTTTGTTTAAATTTGCTATTAGGCACACACACACTTCAAGATTTGAACCCTTCATTAACCAATTAGCCTAAAAATTTGTACACCGTAGTGTACGACTTTTGTACCATTGAGCTCGTATTTGATAATGCTTTTGTACAGTATTATTTGTTGGTCATGAACAATAATGCGATTTGAGAGGAATTAACGGCCAGAGGTCTTATTAGAAATTGCATGGGTCAAAAACCACCGTACATTTTGAAGCGGCAGGGGGTCATTTTTAAAGTGAAACTATTACATTGTTGTGCATTTGTATGATTACACAAAATAAAATATCTGTACAATAAAATATTTTCTTTGTTTCTTTTAGAGGTCGTATACATATTACATTTTGTGAACCATATCTCTCTTCTGTAAAGAAAAATCAAGACAGGCTTGATTTTCCTTATTGACTAGATATATATGTTACCCTTTACATTACATGCTTATGCGGCAGGGAGGAGATTCAGCGCATCAAAGCTGCGAAGCCAGATATCCCTCACAGGGAGGCCTTCAGCATGGCTGCCAAGAATGTGAGATTGCTTCTTGGTTCTAACTAATTCTTGAAAGCAATTTTTTTTACATATCTTTTCTCTATATATATGCATGCATGCAGTGGGCGAAGTGTGACCCGCGCTGCTCGACGACTGCCTCTACTGCCACTTCTAACAGCGCTCCTGAGCCTGCTAGAGTCGTCGTGCCCACTCCTCATGTAACTGAGCCACGCTTTGATCTGGAGGTACTGCAGAACTACTAGGCCGTCTCTCTTGATCTTCTCTATACATTTATATAGAGGCAGATAAGAAATAAAGACTCCAATATGCTATGCTATTTCTTACTACGTACATGCATGCATGCATAATGCTGCTCTTGCAGGATAGGGCCAAGGAGCATGTCATTGAGAGCTTCGACATCTTCAAGCAGATTGAGCGCAACATCTAGATGTCTCCATTTCGAGTACCATCAGCTCTATATATAACCTATGCATGCATATGCATCCCCATCTTGTACTTTTTACCCCCATGTTACTGTTGCTATTATTCTTGCTCTTGTTGGATTGTACGCACCCTTTAATTGACAGTTGCTACCCTATATAATGTTTGCCATCTTATATATTGTCGTCGTTCCTTATATAGGGTTATGATCGATATATATGTAGTGTGTGCAATAATTTGCATTATATTGTGTTGAATTAACTGAAACAAAATGCAGTGTTTAGTGACAAAATAATAAACTAATACTCCTCCGTTCCAATTTATAATTCGTTTGAACTTTTTATCCTATGTTTGACCGACTCGTCTTATCCAAAAATAATAATCACAATTATTATAATTTTTTACTCTAGTATTGTTTAGCATATAATATACGTTAAATTTGGCTTTGATTTTTCAGTTTTTCACGGAAAATTTTGAATAAGACGAGGAGTGGCGGATCTACATCCGGGGCCACCCGGTCCGTGGCCCGGGGCTTGATCCATGTAACTCTATATAAGTCTCCATTTAATACGGTATAAAATAGTTAAGATAAAATGAAAAGAAGAAAATTTGATAGATTTGGCCCGAGTCAAAGAAAAATTCTGGATCCGCCCCTGAAGACGAGCCAGTCAAGCTCGGTCGATAAAAGTCAAACGAATTATAAATTGGGACGCATCATGCGTGTATATATGGATGGAGGAGTATATGTCATAGAAATCATCTTTCAATATATGTAGAGTAGGTACTTTTTTAGATCACATGTGTAGCAGATTCTAAGATATTAATTTTCTTATTTTCTATATCGCATGACCTGTCAACTAAAAAAACAGGGGGCAATATTTTTATTATGTTAAACATATCATTACTATTTATACTAGTTGCATTGTTTGGCTAACCTCACAAAAAATTGATGTGATGATTATTTTACAAAATGAGTCCATAGTGCTTTTAGGTCTTAAAATATATCACCATGCATACAGGTGATGATCTTAATTACATTTAGTAGACAAATTTTATGCAAAGCGACACTAGATTATTTTTGATGAGCTAGGTAGAATAAGTATAGTTTGATCTATATGTATGCATGCATGCAATATTGCATGACAGAATAATAATGCAATGACATAACAATTGAATTCCATAAGAAACTCAGGTATAAATAATAGTAATGATGGAATTATATTGGACCCAAAATAAATATGACAACATGAATAGGAGAACTCTAGCCTTTCATGCACTTGGAGCTATACCAATCATTAGACCGAGGACCATCACAATGATTAGTAGCTTCCTTGGATATTGCAAAATGTGACTGAAGAAGAAGCCAAAAGTTGTAAGTCGACGAGATGATATCCTCCATAGTCTAACGTTTGATGTGTCGTGGATGTCGTGGCAAGAGAAAAACCTAACAGGGAGCTCATGCAAGCAACATTCATTTGTGGTAATGTTGAGGTGGAGAAAGCATGAGAGCAGCACAGTCGAGGATGACCATATTCCATATCTAAGGTAACTATTGGATCCAAACCCAACATCACTGCCATAATTAAATATGGAAGTGGCAGAGGTCAATTAGCAGTGATAGAGCATGCCTATCACTATAGGACACTATACCTCTCACTAATATCATGAGGTTCACTTCCTAGGTCTCTATCGAGTGATATTGTCATACTCACTCTCAATTTAGTGGATTCAACTGGCATTACTAACCAACATTTTATGTATTTTATTATCACATTTAAATAGAGGCTAATTTCTAGTATTTTATATTTGGTATTATTAATACATCACATATCACAATTAGGAAAACCATACCTAATAGGTAGAGATGTAGTCATTACTAACCAACATCAGAACAAACGTAACTACACATGATAGTTTTGTTACTACAAAACAAGTGGAGAACACCTAGTACTCTAGTTTATTATGATTCATGACATACTTTATGTAACAAATATTTCATATACCTTGTTTGGATTTATATATTGGAGCCTAGAATTAGAAATTGAAATTAGGATTCCTAAAAACTATTTGGATGTCCATGGTATTGAGATTTGGAACTACAACTCCAACGCCTTGTAAATGTACTATAACTAGAAGTGGGCTATCAAATATAACGCCTCACCCCTCTATGTTGGGTGAAATTGGATTCTTCTGATCTTGACACCTCTCTCATATGTGGCCTACCCTAATGCCACACTTGATCGATGCTTTTTGGCTCCCAACGAATCTCTATCATTGGCCCAATGAATTCATCTCTTCTTATGTTGTCATCTTAACCTTTGACACTTCCCTTCATGATAGCCCCAATTCATCATTCATGAGAAAGCACAAACCTCTCAATTCATGTGTGGTTGGTCACCTCCTTCCCCAGCTATAGTAAGCTTTTTTCTTCCCCCATATTTATAGGTCTGGCTATTGTGGACTCTTTTTAGCTTCGATTAGTCCTTTCCAAGTTCATGAAGCTCCTTCTTCCCCAGCTCAGGCAGCTCCTTCTTTGGCTTCAGCAAGTTCCTTCCCTAGCTCTAGAGATGTGGTTGATGTCATTGATAGGAGTAGTTGGGAGAAGATGTGCCAGTTCTAGATAAATCCAAACAATAGATTTGGTATTGTTAGACATTTTCAATCAAAGCATGTTTTGTATATGTATCTGATGCAATTTCAATCCCTTAAATATTTACATCTAAACGTACCATTTTTGTAGTCGAGCACACAATTTAAATAAATCAACAAATGCATTAAGCCTCTCTTGCTCCACACACCTTAGCACATTTCTACTCTGGTTTGCTTGGTCAGTGGTAGGATTGTAACCAAGATGCATTTTTAATTGTAGAAATAGTAGCTCCTAGCAAAACCACTTTTAGATAGAAATCTTGCATATATTTTGTTGAGTAGAAAATAGAGGCCAGGTAGTTTTTAAGAATGAAGCCTAACTCACCCTCACTTAGATGACAATGCCCTTTAATCCATAAGTTACATAATTATCAAGAGGAACAAAGTACATGTGTAGTCCACTATATTAAAAGCTGGTTAGGTCATTTGACGCAATGGAGAGGTGTTAGGTCCTCTCACTGTGTGGATGTCAGCAAAGCTCCTCGAGTAGGAATCAAGATGATATAGGGCTTTGAATGGGGGTAGACAATGCAGGGATGATGGCAGCACTCAAGGAAGAGTAGAGTATAGTGGTGGTGATGGTCAAGGCCATATGAAAGGCCATAATTTGTTTTTTGTCAATTGAGTGACATATGGACTAATATGTGTTTGGTATGAGATATTGTAACACCCTAGTGTTAATCAGATTACCAAACCTTGATCATGGTAAATCATCATATCCATTGTAACAATCATGCAATGGATACATCAATTATAGTGCTTTAACATCATTTTTGTACTAACCAAACTTCATCTGATAAGCACGTGAAATGCTAAACTCGGAAGTGAAACAACAGATATGACAAAACTCTCACATTGCATGGGTCCTTTGTTGATGCTAGATCGAACGCCATCGAGGTAGTGAGAAGCTAAAAAATCATGCCACCACCTCAACGATGACACAAGAAACTAAAATATAGATGAACAAGGGTCAACAAAGCTATCCTAAGACTATGGAAGGGAAAGGACCGAGTCCCTGCTTATCACCGGTTAGGGTTAGTTTATAAACCTTATCCCATTGGGATCCCCCTCATTTCCCAAGGTGAGCAATTCTTAAGAGTGACATTTGAATAATATATTTAGTTATACGTGGGAAGTTTTCCCTCACTGGGTTTAGACTCCCTTTCTCCCAAACTAGCCCTTAGGAGAGAGGAGGGGGCAAAGAGAAAACGTGGTACATGTATGCTTATTACTAAAGCAAAACATGACTAGTGAGTGGAATTTTGTAGCAAGAGACAACACTGGAGAATTACTAGGAGGGGATGTTCTCACCACGAGCGTGTCACAAGTTCCATACATGTTGAAGCCCTTGCTGCTCTAAAGAGCCTTCAAAGGATGGCATAATTGCGAATGCACTAGTAGAAAATTGGTATATGCTTGGTCTAATTATTACAAGCAGTTTCGGTTATCAAACGCAAATGAAATTAAATGGGTTGTCCCAGCTCAAGAACCACCAATAGAAACACATTTTCACTATCGGCTTTCTCAAGTGTACATCGTGCATTTCTATAGGCGGTTTTCTTAAAAATCTTCAAGCCAATCAACTGCAGGATATAGCAGTAGAAACCACAGAGGCTGATGAAGGCTTTGGCTGTTGGGTCGCAGCAGCAGTAGCTACCGCTGTTGCGGAACCCTGCCAGCAGAACATGTCGCTTATTTATACTGGCAGTTCCTTAAAAAACCGTTAGTGCAAATCACAGTTTTCTTAAGGAACCGCTTGTAGAAATTATTTGAAATAGATTTTTTTGAGTTTCTAAAATGACCTTGTTTGAAAAATCACCAAAATAAAAGTTGTAGACCTCTAAAAGTTATGAAACTTTGTAGTTGATAACATTTTCATTTGAAATTATTTGGGCTATCAAAATTCGATCTGCATTTGACACATTTTAAAATGCAAATTCTACAATATGGAAAAAGTACCAAAAATAAAAGGGGCAATTGTTGTTATACCCTTCTCGAACATTACAATTGTGATTTTACTACTTTTGAACTTTGATGTTACCCCTCACCTCTATTTTGAAAACGAAGCCATAGTTTGCCCTCCCCTTAACATCGTTAGTGAAAATCAGAATTAGTGGTTAAAAAATAGGGGTAAAATCACAATATAAATGTATAATCACAATTAACCCTAAAAAATTAAACATTGTTTTCAAAGTAAATTGTGATTATACCCTTTTCAAACTTTGAAATTGTGATTTTACCCCCTTGTTTCTTATTTTTTAATCACCAATTATGATTTTCACTAACGGTGTTAAGAGAGAGGGGCAAATGGCAGCTTCATTTTCAAAATAGAGGGGTAAAATCACAAAGTTAAAAACGAGGGCTAATAAAATTGGAATTGCGATGCCAGAGAAGTGTATAGTCACAATTGTCCCAAAATAAACTTATAGAGCTTAAAAATTCATTCTACTTTATAGTTGACGAGTTTTTCGTTTGAATTCGTTTACAACCTCAACCAATCAGTTTATACTCGGTTTGTTATAATATATGGACAATAAAGCTGTAATCCAAACACAAGCTAAGAGATAGGTGGAGTGCTAGAGTATACTACACGTGAGAATAAGGTTAGGGTTTGAGTGCCCGCAGTTACGTCGCTCGTGAATTTTGTGCGCAAAAATGCCAAGACTTGCAGTGAAAATCGATTAAAATATGCCTCTCTATTTTTTGCTATTTTTAAAACCATGTTTATGTTTACAGGAAAAGGTTAGTACTGACGATTTTTTTATCTCAACTGCAATTGAAAATTGATTTCTACTAGCGATTCTCAATTAATCGCATGTATAAAAGTTGATTTTATTGGACTCTATTATTGTCGTCGGTTTTAAAAAAAACACCAATAAAAATAGGTTACCAACCGTCACTAAACAACTTCTTTATACTAGTGATGGCCATGGTACGGTTGTTGTTTAGACTGATGTGGTAAATCTTGAGAAGGCGATGAAATCTAACAAAATGGATAGGGGCGCTGAAGACATCATCTTTTCGCCAAATCAGATGGGTCACTAGTGAATCCTTTGTCTAATATGTGGTCCGAACAATATGTCTGTGATCATGTGACGAACATTGTAGGTTCTTGTTCAGAGATGTTTATGAACCAAGTCTCCGAATTTGTAACCTATCTAGTCTATGGGGATCATTCTGGATTTCTGGAGCCTCTGTTAAACTATGTTCGTAGAGGTCTAGGATTGTTGTTTAGTGGAAACTATGTTTTCCTTCCTTTCTTTTTTTAATGACTCGTCTCGTATAGACGCGCCGCACGCACAGGACAGAACTTGCGCACGCAGGCTGTGTTCCAGCTGAAGTCCATTGTGGGCCGGTGAATTGGTATTGGGCTGGCGGGCTCGCTCACTCCTTCTTGGGCCATGGACATGCCGAGTGGTCGCCTCCATGACATGAGACGACCCCAGCACCCAAAACGATTCGCGAGAGCGAGGGGCGACGACTGGCGTCGGCAGTTAGTAGTGTGCCCGTCTGCCGTGTGAGGATGATGACGCGGCCCACGAGCTATGCGCACGGTGATGCAGGCTGCTGGGTAGAGGCCCAGAGATCTAAGCCTGCCTGGAGCAGAGAGCATATAGAAATGAAGCCCAGAAATGAAGACGGTTTTGCGCAGCTCCAAGAAACTAACAGAATACCATACATGTACATATACAAAGTTGCAAGCTTCTGACAACACAGCACAGCACACAACAATACAATACACTGGAGTTCTTAAGGTAACCATTACAATCAGGCAGCTAATCGTTGGTGCAGTTTCAACACATATATAGTTCCGCATACCGCAGGAAACTATATGCATGCATCGACATTATTTGGGGGGCATCGGACCGGAGCATCTCATATCCATCCAGACCGACCGTGCTCGTCAGGGTCCGCCATGTCCTCGTTCAGCTGGTCCATGTAGGCCTGCTGATGGTACCTTTGTTCGCCCAGGACGAACACACGCACTCATTAATCAATGCGATTGAGGTTGCATAAGTACGTACAGATAACACAGTCGTTGTGTGTGGCTATTGGCTTCATGGATATCACCTGAAAACTTACCGTGTCTGCAGGGAAGGATCATTGCCATGGTGCTGAAGGAGTCCCTGGAACGGACCAAGAACACTACTCCCACTGTGCCCGCCTTCCTCCCAGGAGACGTCGTGGATCACATTCTGCGGACTTGTTTCTTGCAGCTGGCAGCACTTGCATGAAATCAGTAACGGAACAGTACGTTTACGTCAAAGTGGGCATACATACATCTAGCGTTTTTAGTTACCTTTTTCCTTAGGTCTTTGTTGAGATCCTGCAACTCTTGTTCCTGCAAAACTAGCTCGGCATTACATGACTACAAAGTTTCTTTGTTTAATTTGGTGCAGATGTATGGAACAGAAGTAAAGGCAGGCAAAAGGTATATATATATAAGCGGAGCTCCTCATTGTTACCTTGCTTTTGAGATCAAAGAGCTGGTCGAGTAGCATCTGATTCTGCGAGCATATCAGCCGTCGTCAAATGCAAGCGAAAGCACTGCGCTCTGTGGAAATATAAGTACATAAACGCGGCCAGGTGTTCTACCTTTCTTGACCTGATATGCTTCAGGGATACCTCTATCTGGTTCTCCAGCTGCTCGAGCTCCTTCATGCTGAGTGGGCCCAGATCTTCGCCAAGGATGTTTCTACAGAATGGATTAAATTAGTAGCACACGTCATCATATGTCCATTAACAGTTTTGGTGCACCTGAAATATAATGAAACAAGCAATCCGTAGTGCAGTACCACCGCTCGCTTTGGAGAAATATTTCTACCTTTGTGTAGTCTGGAGAAAATCAACTCTGGTCCTCAACTTCAAGTAGTCCTGGTAGTTAATCTAGTTTTAGCAAGGAAGAGCGCAATGCAACAGAGTAAGTCAACGTCATGAAAAAAAAGGAACACCCAAAACTTAGTTCTAGAGAAGAAAGAAATCCCGTCCCACTGACCTACTCTAGATACCATATCAGTAGAAACAGATGGCAGGGCTTATCAAATGACCAAGCAGGATGTAGATAGCGTTCACAAGTCATGTATTTTTTGCCAAGTGAATCTTAATATTACTAATTCAAACCCTCCACAAAGCTAGGCAAGAGATTGTTAGCTTATTATATTATTTTATGTTTATAAAAGGAATATAGATGATTTAAACTCTCACAAAAATATATATGCAAATGCATTATTATGTCGAGAAAGGATGTCAAGAACTCAGTACACTTACTTCACTCTCCAGTGGAGCTTTTACTTCCTGTGTGCTGTAGTTGGAGCTGCGGTATCTCTCGAGTGTTTTGTACATGCTGTTGGCACAAGGCAATCAAAGTGATCAGTGGCAGCATTTTAAGAAAACAACGAAATAAGCTAGCAGCACAAACAAAGATTCTTTGATTTCGTCTTGATGCTCCGATCTTTTTCTTTGCTCCTTTTTACAGGAGATTCGACACAATAAACATATAATTACGAGAGCTCAATCGTCATCCTTAATTAATCTTTAATCTTCTCGCATTGTCTATGCTAGCTAGTTGCTAGCTTTAGGAAAATAGAATGCGCCTTTTTAGCAGGACAAAAAAAATAAGACTATATACCTCCCAGACTGAGAGTCCCAGTCCCTGGGTCTCATCATGGTCCAAATTTGGGTGTGAAGGCAGAAGAGAACGTGTGAGCTGTGCATGTGTCTTAGGGCTGGTACGTGGGCTATGAAGAACAGGCGCCTAGGCAAGGCATGGGGGAGAGAGAGAGAGAGAATGGTAGTGGAAGCGCTAGCTCCTTGCAGTGTGCTCTGTTGCAGAGAGCTCATCAGTCATCAGCATAGTATATGGCAACCAAGTTGAGGGTTCAGACTTCAGAGTACGTGCAGGGTGCAGCACAGTAACCGATGTTATGGCATAGGCCATACGTGGCACTGCCAGTTTGTTGTTGTTCTGTGAACAGGAATATTTTTTTATAATTATTTTGCAAGTAATTTATATGTGTTACACCTAATCTTATCCCAAAGGGAGGCGGTTTTAGGGCATGTTTGGTTCGTTACCCCAATTGCCACACTTTGCCTAACTTTTCTGTCTAAGGTTAGTTATTCAATTCGAACGACTAACCTTAGGCAAAGTGGGGCATAGTTAGCCACAAATCAAACAAGCCTTTAGTCTCCGACTCCCAGCGAATTGACCTAGCTAGTATATCATAACATAACACCAATTAAATATTGAATGCAAAAACACAAAAAAGCTGTTTTGTATGTGATGCAATAATGGAGTAATGGTATATAGTTCATAAAAAATATCTAAGAAAATAAGTAGACTCTCCACTAAAGAAGGTATATATAGCTGTGTTTTGGACTGGAACCAGCAGAGAGGACTCCACTAATTGGCAACGATCTTTTCTCTGTAAGATGATATCATATAAGATTATATCAGTGCTTAATGGTAGTTCTTTTTCTGAGAATAACTAATGGTTTGATATTATTTGTTTCTAATAACCTCATACTGTTCAATCCTCTTACTTGGCCATATTTACTGTACAAAATTAAAGTGCCACAGTCAATGCCTCCATAACATGCATGGTCCTGTACCGGAGTATTTTTCATATTGTAGCTAGATTCTACATTAAATAATATGCACACTTCATTTGACCCGTGAATTTGGTACCATATAGTCTATAAATGATACCACCCTTGGTTAAACACGTCAACTCAAACAGAAAAGAGCAGAAATGTCAACTTCCAACTTTGTCAAGCAGATTGATGCATAGGTCAATTGTCTAGCTCTTAAGCATTATATCTAAATAATATATATGACAAACTATCCATATCTATATATATGCCCTCAGTTAAAAGTCCAATATTGCCTTTTGAACTAGGCAGAATAAAATATAGGCAGATTTTCCATGCAAGTATAAAGAGAAACATTTCACAATATATATGGTTAGTCTATGATAATATTTTTTGCAAATTTCTTGGCTTTAAATGCAAGACTATATGTTTTATATCTATGATTCTAACTAGCTCCCAAAAGGAAAAGTTTTTCATGTCAAGTTATAGCTTTAGATTTTTAACTAGTACACTTACTTAAATTAAAATCATAAAGCTAAAATAAAAAGGGAGATTCAGCATCATGCATGAAGCCATGAATGGATCAAGGGTAAATTTTTATACTAATTTAAATGTGTTGTAGTGACACTTCCATATGTCAAGATTTCATGTCTACTAATATCCATGACTCTTTGAGCTTACTCTATAAGTGCATTTAGTTTACCATTTGGTTTGTTGGTGTTTCAATTATACACCAAACCTATGGATTGGTAAGGGTTCAAAACTTGTATATATAACACTGGGTGGAAGTAAAAAAAAAAGGAATGCAACACGATCTGTGGCACGAATAATTAATATAACAAAGTGAATTTTCTTCTTCAAGCAATGATGTATTGGTAGTTTCCATCTAGCTACTTTAAGTCTTATATTTGTTAGAGTATATTTTTAAAATTCTTGAGCTCCTCAATAATAACAAAATGTAGCTAGTAAGTGTGCACAAGGGGAAACAAAAACGTAGATGATGATGTCGGCAAAATGAAAAATGTACTTATTTACCTTGGAAACAATCTAAGAGTCATCGTGTTTTATGCTAGAAACAAGAAGAAACAATTTACTTTAATTTGGAAACTGATTCTTGGGGCGCTATTTGGATCATTTTATTTTGAAGAAATTGAAATCTACTTAATGGAGTAGGCTTTGTCTTAGAATTTAACATTTCATGCATAGCTTTACAAAGTTCACATATTAATCTATCTCAAGTTCATAATGTAAAGGATGAAAATTGATTCTACATGTCACCAACCTATGTTTTTACTCTTTAACTTATATCATGCTCTTTGGTTCTCTCCCCTATAACAAAATTGCAGCACATAGGTATCTTTCTCATATGGTCAAATAGTAGTATGCATGTGTTTTCATATACAATCATATTAACTTAATTGATTTATACCTAAACTATGATTATTATAATTAATTTAAATTCCAAAGATTTCAAGTTGGCCTTAGAATAAAAAATGGATTTAGTTGTTTGATACTTTTATCACGATAGTATAACATTTATGCTTGTGTCCACACAGTCTAGTGTTCAAATAAGTATCCTTTCAAAATAAGCGAAGGTGAAGCTATTTAGAAATTATCTTCATCAGACTTCATCTTGTGTGGGAGGTTTCAATAGTGGTTATAACACGCTCCCTTCAAATCATGAATACATGGAATTTCTGATAGTGTACTATCAAAATTTTGAAACCTTGAGTATCAAAACTCGTTTCTTAAAACAAGTGAAATACACACATCGTTCACAATCTAGTGAAAATTTTAGAAAATTTTTTTGAGCATAATGAAATATAAAATATGGATAAGAAAACTGTTGGTAACAAATGTAGTGTCAAGTCTCTTTTACCGGTGGGGTAGGGTAGGGGTGTATTAGAATCCATTATTTGATTTGGAGTTTCTTTTGTAGATTATAATGCATGATGCTCTAGTGTTGCGGCTCATCCATATAAAAACAATGTAAATAGCTTTTGGATAATTGCATTTTCTAACTTGTAAATTAAACCAAAGTTGAAACAAAGAACTCTAGTAGCTAGTGCCACTACAATGACAGTTATCCCTGGCCTAATTGCAGGGGTAGAGCTTGCTTAAGGCTAAGCTAGGCCATGGTCACCCTTGGTCAATGTGATCCCTGTTTTCTAAATAGTGATTTTGTTCTGTTCTTTATTGTTTAATCCTGAATTATACAGAATCCACCACCACCACTAAATCCTATGGTCAAGCTCTACTCTGGCTAGCTGATGACATAATCTTTATGCACCACGTGGCACATTCCCACAACATTCTTAAACAATTAATTTGAACAATTTTACAAATGTGCACACGAATTGCATTTTTAATACAATATATATTTCACAAAGTAAGCAGGATTCTTCAAAGTTCTTCTTAATGCAAATTCATATCATCGATATATAGACCATTTTTATGCATGAACTATGCTTTATGTCTCCACACTGTAATTTAATGATCATAGGAAAGTACAACAAAATATGATAAATATAATGACGGTACAAGCTCTCTGTGTACTATTACTATGAACTATCTACTATCAATAAAGCTGTACATATATACACATTTCCATGTCACGCTGGTTTCACTGGCTAAAATTGTTCTTCTATGTATTTTCCTTTTATCTGTTATTTTATTACTTATTATGTCAACACTATACAACCGAACAATCTCTATATACACTCTAATGTGGAAAACGCTAGATGCTTTGGGCAATGAGATAGGCATATCAGCAAAGTATAATTTTGACCATATTATATAATAAAATGTATTAGAAAAATCTAATAACAAACTTATGGTATCATGAAAGTGTATTCAACTAAATAATTTAGAAAAATCTTTGATAGTCATATATAAGTTTTAGAATTAGAGTTTTGCCACGAACATTCTATTTGTGACTGGAGGCGGGCGTATGTATGCACGTACTCCTCCGTTTTTTTTTTGTTTGACGGTTTTTTTCCCCAAAAATGAACTGTGCAACGTCAAATATTTAAGAATGGAGATATATAGTAGTAGTTTGTCCGGTCAACAGTAGTTGACATTATTTACATTTCAAGTTATTTGAGTTAAGGCATTGATCGTTATTATATTTTATACTGAAATACGTTTATATATCTAAAAATTTATGAGAATATGATTTTTATTTTCGAACAAAAATATGTTACTTTTACATTTTAGAGTATAAATGTTCTAAATTTTAAGAGTTCGTCTGCTGGAACTCTGGATCTTTCTTAAAACATCAAGAATTTTTTACTGCCTGATAAAACATATACAAACAAATCATCTATTACCTGGAGTCCCTAAAAGGGAGGGAGATCTGTGAAAAATGGCAAAGAAAATGCTACTGAGCCGGAGTCTGAGAAAAATCTTACATGCATGAGATCGAAAAGGGAGGAGAGGTAAGTGCTACAACTTCGAGAAAACATTGATATGATAGACAAATATTCTTCAGAAAAAAAACTACGAAATGAAATGTTCCTGCATGCGGGTAAATAATGCGCTGCACATCGGTTTATGGTGCTTACGCACAATGATGAAAGCAAGACGTTGAAACTTCACAGTATTGCATGATGTATGCGCTGAGCTGCTTGATATGACTCTACAGTCTACACAGGACTCAAGAAAGATGTGAGACAGCATTTTGAGATCTCGATGAGCATCAGCTATCGTTCCACCTATATACACTCCAATGGAACAGTAGCATATAGATCAGCAGATGGGGGCTTCAAACAGCTCTAGTGACCGAACCGGTGAGCTAATAAGCACATCGACATAAAATGGGTTGACAAAAATAAAGGAGTAGCACACAGGCGATCTGACGAACAGAAGGCCGGGGAAGAGGAACGGGACGCATGCAGTAAAAATAAAATTTTGGGGGTGGATAACTGGATATGGAATTTGGCAATTGGCAGTAAATAATGGGCTGATGTTTTTTTACCATTGCCTCTTATTGCAAGAGAACATGTTGAAAAAAAAAACTTGTTTGAGGTACAGGTTGCTATATATCCATCAAGCTCACGAGATCTACCTTGGGAAGTGAAAGAACTGTACGCACATGCATATATATACATAATGTTTGTTGTGACGAAGAAAAACCCATTTTTTTTGTTAGATGATGAACTGTAAGCAAAAGAAATCGAGGATATACTCCACAAAATTCTTTTGAACAAAAGATGTGTCATAATATCGTGTTCCTTGTACAGAAGCAGTAAGTAGTAGAACACAGTCAATAGAGGAAGATCTAGGTTCGTGTGCCCAGATCTCGATCGGTTACCCCGCAGTGATAGAACGAGGTACATAAAAGTAGTTGTTGAATAAATGAGGGGCGGCCAAGAAGGGAAACGAATCAGCCCAGACCAAAAAGGAAGAGAGAAAATTCTACACAGAAAGATTGAGCTCAGTGACCATAAATTCCAAATCAAACGAGGACGAACAGAAAGAAAGGCAGATGTCCATGCGTGGAAACAAAGCCGCCAAGACTATAGCTAGGACGAAGAGAGAAAGCTTTCCAAAGAGACAGATACACAAGATCTATCTATGAGGAATTGCGAGTCTTCCAAGTAGCCAACAATAAAAAACGTGCTCAAAGTGAAAGCGATCGAGAAGATGAGCAAAGCAGAGAGAGAGAGAGAGAGAGAGAGAGAGAGAGAGAGAGAGAGATCCAAAGTTCAGGTGCTCTCCTTTTTAGTATATCAATAAATTTTGTTCATTTTGGGGGTTGCGGAATATACATAGATCAGATATGCATACAGGGGCAAGCGGGAGCGCGCGTGCGTCGTACGTACGTACCATGAGGAGCTGGAGAACTCGAAGAGGCGGCCGCGGCCGGAGAATATGATGAGCGCGACCTCGGCGTCGCACAGCAGCGACAGCTCGTACGCCTTCTTGAGCAGCCCGTTCCTGCGCTTGGCGAACGTCACCTGCCGGCTGATCTTGTTCTCGATCCGCTTCAGCTCCACCTTGCCGCGACCCATCTTCCCTGCTAGCTAGCTGCTTGTTCCGTCCCCCTTCTCTCTCTACCTCTCCGTCCTCTCTTGCTCTAAAAAAGCTCCCTCGGGAGTCCGGCCTGGGTTGCTTTGAGCAGCAGAGAGATGCTTATATTGTGTGATCGTAGTCGTCGTACCCCTTGGGGCGAGATCTTTTTTACTCAAGCGGCGCTTTTGGAGAGTCCTTCTAACCTAACTTCTTCCTCGCGCGCGCCCACTCTCTCTCTCTCACACACTCAAGTAATTATCGATCTATCTACTTGGCAGTGACGCCGTGATCCATCAGGTAGCGACCAATCAATCACTCGCCCACCGGGGCAGCACCAGGAGCTGTTGCTTTTTGCGAGGTGCATGGTGGTGGGGACGGCGACGGCCGCGCCCGCGAGGGCGAGGGGACGGGGCATAGCGCCCTGATAGACGCGTGATAGCCGATTGATGTGCCGCCAGTTCGCCCGTACCAGCGCGCGCCCCCTCGAGTCTCCTCGACCTCGCCCTGGCGTACGTCCAGACCGCAATAATCTGGCGCGGGGAGGAGGACCGGAGGTGGAGCCGTTGTCCGTGGAGGGGGCGGGGCCGCGGGGGCGGGGGCGGGACCTGCAGCATGCGATGCAATAAAGGTCGCCGTACGCGGGTGAGTCGGAGAGGGAGAGGGAGAGAGAGAGAAAGAGAAAGGAGAGGGGGAGGGCACTAGGCGATCAGAGCACATGTCAGGAAGTAGGCGACGCGTGTCGATGCGCGTGCGGCTGGAGAGTTGGAGGAGCCAGACAGGACTGACCCCATGCACTGCTGCTCTATGGCGTGTAGGTGTTCGGCTCTAGGGCTCGTAGGACTTCGGCTTTCTTTCCTGTCAGGGTTTTTCTTTTGGCTGCTCTCTGCTACAGTGTTTCTCTTGTTTTTATCTACCGAAACAAATGGAGCTCGAAATGGGTGTGAAGTATTTTTTTAAGATAAAATAGAACAAAGTTCCAGACTCGCTCGTCCAAAAGTTTTGGTGGTCTCCAGCAACGTTCTCTAGATATTATCTATCTTTTACGGTATAATCTAAAAAATTATGTTCACTATATCTTCTCCATCTCGAGCAGTGTCCAATAAATTCGGTCCTCTATATTTATAGTAATAACAGATTTTTTATTCCAATTTATTTTTCCTCAAAATTGCATTGTTTGTCGTTTGTAAATTATATACATATTTGAATTAAACTTAAAATTAATTATTTAAATTTCGAAAATAGTGACTTCGTAAATTAATTAGGTTAACTCAAATTGACCGTGCCAACATTCTTTATAATTTTTCCAGGTCGAGCATAAGAAAACACTATTGTCATTGTTAGTCGATCATCAATTATGTATTACTTCAAACATGTGATAAACAAAACCATAGAAGCGAGCATATACCTCATGCACAACAAAGATATGAAAAACAACAGAACAAACACTTCATGTTTCCCATTCTAACTGAAAGGGAAATGTGCTCTTGGGCCATTTCTAAGTATTTTGGTGATTAAGTGTCCAACATAAATGGTTATGTGTTAAACTATGTCAAATGGTGGACAAAGTGTAAATCAATACAAAGGTATGATTCTAGACTTAGTACATTGGTTTTTGTGTACTAACATATTTGTCTAAGTGCTAGAATCAGAGAAAAGACAATGGAAAAGACTTGGCTCGAGCAGCCAAGACTCTGCTCAGTCTAGGCGCACCGGACTGTCCGGTGCGCCAGGCTGGCGTCTGGTGAACTGCCTACTCTCGGGTCTCGACGGCGGTGTACGGCTAAAAATCACCGGACTGTCCGGTGAGCCAACGGTCGGCCGCGCAATCCGCGCGTGACGCGTGGCCGAGCCAACGGTCTGATGGGGGCACCGGACTGTCCGGTGTGCACCGGACAGTGTCCGGTGCGCCAACGGCTCTAAATCGTCAACGATCGGTTGCGCCAGAATAGGAAAGAAATCTGCACCGGACAGTGTCTGGTGGTGCACCGGACTGTCCGGTGCACCAGTCGACAGAAGGCAAGAATTGCCTTCCTGGATTGCTCTCAACGGCTCCTAGCTGCCTTGGGGCTATAAAAGGGACCCCTAGGCGCATGAAGGAGCACACCAAGAATTCTTTGATCATCTCTTAGCACCAAGACATCTCTCTAGCGCATTTGATTAGTTGTGATAGCAATTTGAGCTCCTCTTGAGTTGAGAACTCTGTGTGTGATCTTAGAGCTCAAGTTGTGACTTGTGTGCGTGTTTGTGCTCGTGCTTTGAGGCTTGTGTGTGTTGCTCTTCCCACTCTTACATCTGTGCTTCTTTGTGATCATCTCATTGTAAGAGCGAGAGGCTCCAAGTTGTGGAGATTCCTCGCAAACAGGAAAGAGTAAAGAAAGAAGAACAACGTGGTATTCAAGTTGATCATTGGATCACTTGAAAGGAGTTGAGTGCAACTCTCGTCCATTGGGACGCCACAACGTGGACTAGGCAAGTATTGTACTTGGCCGAACCACGGGATAAATCCTTGTGTCTCTTGTGCTTGTTCTCACTGTGTCAATTGTGGTTCACAAGAGCTTTCTTTAACCATTTGATTTCATTGTGCTAACACTTAATCAAGTTTGTGGCTTTAAGTTTCAAGTTTTTACAGGATCACCTATTCACCCCCCCTCTAGGTGCTCTCACTAATGCACATAAAAAGTTGACATATATTCAGCAAACAACATAGTTCTAATTGTTCAAACAACATAGTTCTAATTGTGTCCCTATCGCCCCCTATGAGATCAGAATTGTAGTAGCCCACGTAGTCCACGTCGTTCAGAGGCTCCTAGTCGATTGGAAGGAAATCATTAGGAACAACAACATCGATATCATGAAGTACGTCCATGCTCCTGACCTCGCACTTGCATTCAAGAGCTAGCTGATCAAGGTCTCTAGCGAGGGACTCAATCTCCACTAAGGAATGGTTAAACTCATTGAACTCTTGTAGTTTTCATGGTTCGAATGCAGCATGCACCACATCTACAATGGTGGCACAATGCTCCTCAATAGCTCCCATCATGTTTGCGAGGGCTTTTTAGAGCTTTTCATTCTTCGAATCATGGTCTACATGAAACACATTTTTAGTTAGTGTACAATTCATAAAAATATCATTGACGACACCATGATGATGTATTATTAAACCAAGAACCATAGAGACGACAAATCCTATGTTCATAAAGGGAATCGAATGCAGGAACCAAACATTACTGATTACACATAGTGTACCTCTGTTTTGGATTGGAATTGTTGAACTTCTAGACAAACAAAACAAAGCCTACACATATTACACAACTGAACTTACATGAATTGGAGAAAGTGTATCATGATCAGGATTACTTGTATTCTGTTTGAAAAGGACACAAATGCAGGCAAAAGTTCTGTTCGAAAACATATAAAAACCAAAAGAGTAAGTGTATTGAAATTAAACTTACCACCAGGCAGAGATAAGGGTTCCGTTGTTCTAGATTTAGCCATGAAAGGTTCAATGATTGAAGATCTGAGTAACAGTTTGCAATAAAAAGGAAAAATGTTGATGTTCGCTTGTATATTGAAATGATTGAATTCAAACTATCGCTTCAATAAAAACTGTAATGCACATGGATGCGCACAAGATGCCATCTAAACATATCCTTTGTCCTAATTCATGGTGCCTAACTATTGACAAAAGGATCATACAATTATCATGTGCACATGAATAGATCAAGCGACAAATGACATTCGGAGGCCTAGCTGTAACTAGGACTGGGCGTTCGGTTCTTCGATTCGGTTCGATTCCTCGGTTATTGTAGAAATTTGGTTTTTCAAAAACTAGAACCGAAATAGCAAGATAAAGAAACCAGAACCGACTAGTTCGGTTCTCGGTTCTTCGGTTCTAACCGAACTGTAACAGCCACTCTAAAATTCTGAATAACGACAATTTTTGCGAGAAATTTCAGCAGCATCTCCCCACAAACAACCACAAAGTTCACAATGACCATAACTTCATAGATAATACATGGATGATTAGAGGTTCAACATAAGTCGATAAAACAACATCCGAAGTTACAAACACATGTAACAAATTTAATCTGATACTTTTGGTCTTTTCGGTTCTTTCGGTTCTTTGGAGTACATAACCGAAAATATCTCATTTATTTTAGTTCTCGAAAAACTAGAACCGAATTTCATAACGTTTCCTTCGGTTCGGTTAGTTCGGTTTCAGTTCTCGGTTATTTCGGTTCGGTTCCTCGGTTCCGGTTCTTTTTGCCCAGGCCTAGCTGGAACAATTCTCTTCGATTTTGATGATATCCAAATAGCATTTCACCTTAGTTGCTTGGAAATCAATCTCATTTTGTGTGTGGTGTGTCTACAAGTACTTCTCCATTTGATTTGATATAGTTGCATTATCTGTATAACCGATCAGTGTTGTGATC
The DNA here is from genome assembly GCF_902167145.1 of Zea mays. NCBI lineage: Eukaryota > Viridiplantae > Streptophyta > Magnoliopsida > Poales > Poaceae > Zea > Zea mays. Next base: position 152,987,075 of record NC_050104.1, on the reverse strand, counting down.
TTTAGAATTCAAGTGCAGGTTTTAAAGAAACTATCACATGTCCAACCAGGATACTTAGACCCTCAAAGAGCTCGTATGTTTCTAGATTCATTTTATGCAACAACCACTAGGTTTGTAAAGTCATTGATATAAATTAAGGCATAACTTGGATCATGGACTCATAGATAATAATGAGGCAACATACAAAGAATTCCTAAGTATTCGCAAGATGTATACATGCATGTGAACCATCCTCATTAGCCTATATATTTATATACAAAAATAATTGTGGCATTGACTTTTGGATATTAACTAACTTGCATACCTTAAATTCATTCAAACAAAGCATATAGGTACTAAGTTAATGAACTTAGAGGGCCAACATAATGAACAAAGGAAGGGTGAGCTATATATATATATATATATATATATATATATATATATATATATATATATATATATATATATATATATATATATATATATATATATATATATATATATATATATATATATATATATATATATTAAATCAAGATGGCCGGTTATATGTTGTTGCCTCAAGCATTATTACTTAGCATTATTACTTAGCATTATTACTTATCATAAATTCATATATATATGCGCTAGTACATCTCCTCCCTGCTATCATCAGATGCACGTACTGCTGGTGCCGGACTGCGGCCTTCTCAAAGTAGGTAACTGTGTTTTCTGAATTCAGTTAAATATCAATTGCGCAGTAGTACATCGATCGTATTTATGCTGGAGGCCGGAAGGGAGCTCATTATTAATTCATGGCGAAAAGATGGTGCGGAGACAAAAGATTTACTTGGCTTGTTGCCTTCTCTTCTCTGCGTAGGCGGGGGACGTACTTGGCTGGACGCAGTCGCTGACTCGCTGTTGCATCAGGCCCCAGTCCTAGATCCCCGAGCAACTGCTACCACCAGCTCGTGGAGCGGCCGGGGTGTGAGTGTGACGACGACTGGCGTCTGCCACTACTGCGCCCCCAGGCGCACAGCAGCGGCGTTCCAGTCCAGCCTGTGTTCGCCTGGTGCAGCAGCGGCAGCATAGTATGGTGTGCGCCAGCCGCCCAGGCGAACCGAGACGCACTTGGAGAGCAAAGGTAGCAAGGGGCCAAATTATTAATAATAATAAATTACGTGGGGCCAGGACAAGGAGGGACCCGCGACCCATACATGAACAGTGTACAGCGCTTGATGCCCCGCGCTTCCATCAGGCGCGCAACAAATGACACTTGTACGCCTTGCAACTACCCGGCAATCATGGTCGTTCGTTCGTGAATCTAGCGGGCGCTGCCCATTGGCCAAGCTCTGTTTACAGTTCCTTCAAGCTTCCTTGCTTGCTCCTTTCCATGCATTGACAGGGGGCAGTGACAGACAGGCCCTCCTATATATAAAGTGATGTTCTGATACACTTCGTTCCTTTCATATGGAACTATAAATAAGAGCAGGTAAAGAATCACTTCTAAGGAAATACAGATAGAGCAAGAAGCATGGAGCCTCCGAGTGAGACAACAGGAGCCAAGTACTAACTGATAAAAAAGAGGATGCGGAAAGGGCACTCTCTGTATTTTTCTAAATCATGGTTGCTTTGCGGTATTTGAACAAATGGAAATACCAAAATTTTCGAAGATGAAAATCAGGAACAATCGCTTTCAGCGAAACCAGACACAGACTGGCTCCGCTGGCTGCAGTTCGGTGATGTGGTGGTACTAGCGAATCTCTCCGTTCGCTATTGTCTTCACCCTGCAGACTCCAGCCGAGGTAGTGAAGGGCACATCTCTGTAGCACGCCACCAGCTCACCGTTGCTGTGCAACTCGGCGGCCAGCTTCTCCCACGTCTTGCTCTTGCCACTGAGGGAAGCCTCGGGCTCACCCGCGTACCCAGCAAAGGTAACACGCTCCCCCACAGCAGCAGACTCTGGAGGTTCCACCAACTCAACCTTACAGATAAGGGAGAGAGCAAATGTAGTCAGAAATCAAAATAACTGATACTGTCTTAAATTGATGGTTTCCAATTGAGGGCTTAAGCTTAAAGTGGTTATTGCGTGTAAAGAGTTTACTGTATTTGAAGATTACTATACCTTCGTGTGGTCCTCATTCGATGCAGCCAGAACCATTGCATGTGATTTTATGCCACGCATTGCCACCGGTTTCAGATTGCAGAGCACGCAGACTTTCCGGCTCTGCTAGCCCACAACAGATGTTAAGAAGTGATACAAGGGCGGTATTATCTAGAAAGACCAGAATTGATCTCAGAAGGGGCAACCTGCATTTCTTCAAGAGGTATGAATTTAACAAGGCCACTGACTACTGTTCTCGGCGCGTCCTCTCCAACATCAATCTCCTCCACGTAAAGGGAATCAGCATCTGGATGCTTCTCTGCTTTTCTGATAAGCCCCACTCTAATATCCAACTTTGCAACTGTAATGTCAGCCTCAGCTGTCTTCGATTTTGAGCCACCAGATTGTTTCTTCGGTTCCTTTTTTGTTCCTCCATCTGAAAGAGACACGAGAGGAAAACTAAGGAGGTGTTTGGCACAGGCGCACAGCACAGCTTCACAAAACCAGCTCAGCTTCATGAGCTTCAGAGTTGAGCAGCCCTGCTTCATTCAAAGTTGCAGAGTTATTAAAGTGTTTGGCCTGCAGACCAGCTTCAGCTTCATTAAAATGAGATTTTGTTTAGAAAAGTCTCTTGTACCCTTGAATGATGTATGAGGTTGTTTTATTTACATGTTATGAAAACTTTAATAAAAAATTAACAGTACACCATATATATAAAATAATGTTTGTAAGCCATACTAATATAGACTGGCATTTTATATAGAAAGACGTAAGCATCAGCACAGCTTCCATTCCATCCAATCGCTTCAAACACAAAACAAAATTAACAGCAACGACTAAACATTGTAATCACAAACCAATGGAATAGAAAAAGGGTAACCAAACTAACATTATATATAACTACAAAAGATGCTTCTTTTCTTCACCTCCGTTTTTTCTGATTTTTTTTTACTTTTAGTTTTGGTGGATTTATTTCCCCGACGATGCTTGTCTCAAATCCCTGACGACAATGCTAATATACCAGCTTCAGCTTCAAGCACCTGGATTGAAGTGGGGATCGATCATGCAGGGACTGTTGATCGGGGACAGAGGAGTGGCGGCTGGGGCTGCAGGGGAGGAGTGGGAGCAAACGGGAGGCACGAAGCAACAGCCCCTGCCGCCGTGCACGTTGCTGGCGTGATGGCTACCGAGCGTCTGGTAAGAGCAGAACACCTTGGACGCGACGCACTGGAACTGTGTCCGCTTCTCCACCGGCGCCGGGGCCGGAGCCCGCGGAAGTGGCACGGGGAGCATGTAGCCATCTTCAGTGTCGTCGTCCTCGGCGAGTACAGCAGATGGTCAGGAGTCGCGGGAGAGCATCATGAGGGATAGCGCCACGTCCGCGGGGTTGCGACCTCTAACAGTGAGCTCGCCGATCAGCGAGATGCCGAGATGGCAAAGAGACAGCCGGCAAGATGGCGAGCCGCGGGAATAGAAAAAAAGGATTTGTTTTCTGGGTCTAAAATCAACAGCAAAGGTGGGTAATGTTACCCCCCAACTTTACGCGAGAGTTGAAATTACTCATTTGTGTAGCACCCCTTTAGTTGCTTCACGGTTTTTGGTGAAGTTTGGGTAACTTCACATTTTTTTTTGTGAAGCTGAGTTTTTTAAATTGGTACTGTTTGGCTAAGAGGTTTATGAAGCTAAGTTGATTTTCGTGAAGTGAACCAGTCCCAAACACCCTCTAAATAATGACTGATTGAAACTTGGAAATAGCTTTGCAGAATATAATCAAAACAGAAGTCAAATTACTTCAAACAGAAAAAGGCTGCAATCTGCCATGGAAACATGCACTCCGATAGCAGTAGTTTAAGGAAATAAATGAGTACGTGATACACCAACGAATAGCATGGCAACAGGGACTTTTCTGTTTGTCCCCAAATGTGCAACCAAAAGGAGTTGTTCCTCCTTATGTCCCTAGCCAACATAAGGAGAATAAATAAGAATGTCAAGGTATTATACCAGATAATTTTGTGCCCTTGAGCTGGTTAGCAACTTTGTTGGCTTCAGCATCAGCTGCTGCTTTTGAGCTTCTCTCAGCTTGACTCCCTGCATATTTTTCTCTATGGAGAGCTACGTCTTCATCTTTCTGCATCCATATATCGAGTTAAGATATATAAAATTATGGCCAATTGGTGAAAATATAACTAAAAAAGCAAAGACACACCAATTCCTTGAACAGAGGTGCGGGTTTCCCTATTCTGTGACCTGCTGGTACAAAATTCCAAGGAGTTTTTGCCTTCGCAATTTCTCCCTTTTCTTCACTTAATGACAGATTTTCTTCTGGAGATAAATTTAGTTGACGTAACACCTTTGCAAAAGGATTGCATTATAAGATTCAAGTGAAAATCATTAGTCCAATTAAGTCAGACAAGATACAGTGACAAACAGGATCATACTTCATCAGAAAAAGAGGGCATGAAAGGCTCCAGCAGACAGGCAAGCAGGTAAACAAGGCCAACTGAAGTTTTCATCACGATTGCACATGCTGCAGGATCTTCCTTGTAAAGTTTCCAAAACTGGCTCTCCTACAGTGATTTAGCAAACAAGAGATAACTAAAAGGCACTATAATCTCCAGGGGGGGGACTAAACAAAAACAACGCCAGAACAAGATTTACTTGCAAATATGCATTTCCATCACTAGAAATGCCCATTGCACTCTTGAGTCCTTGTTTCAGTTTAACCTGTCATGAAGAGACACAATTTTGTAAAACCTAGCTGTTCGCACAACTATAGATGGCTAAACATGCAGTGCTGGAACTGTTCTGTCAATAGTTCAAAATAAGCTACCTTTTCCATTGCGTCGAGATATTGTTCAACCCATTTACTGGTTTTTTCTGCAAGTGTTTTTGTCAATGTGTGCGCGCCCGCATTAGGTGCATCGGGTACAACAGAACCATATCCAGCTCCTACAAAAACAGAAATGTCAAATAAGAACAATGATGATCACAGATGATTAATCTATTGACAGATAACACATAAAGATGTTTGATTTAGACTGTGACTGACCAGCTGGTTTTGCAACAAAACTTAGCACACGATTAATGAAGTTTCCCAAGTTGTTCAGCAACTCGCTGTTCAATTTGGCTTGCAAATCAGCCCAAGTAAAGAGTGTATCTGATGCCTGAATAATTCAGATAAAAAATGTTACATGTCAAAATGTTGTGTACTATCATAAACATGAATATCAACAAAACAACCTTCCATACTGACCTCAGGGCGATTCATAAGCAAATAGTATCGCCATACTTCAGGAGGAATATTTGTATCCTTTGCATCATTACCAAAGACTCCAATACCTTTACTCTTGGAAAATTTGCCTACAGACACAGAAGTGTATGCATATACATCAGAATCTTTTTGATGAAGCACAAAGAAAATTTGAAAGCACAATTGGGCAATAGTAGATTATCCATGCTCCTATACAGTATTCCATATAAGAGAAGAAACAATATAATAGCCATTGTACAGTGTCTACCATAAGCATTTAACAAAACTCTGCCACAGGAAGGGGGGGGCATGCCCCCTGGGCATTGCAATAAGCTGTACCAGGATTAAAATACAGACCAGCGAGAGTAGATCCCCAAGCACACTGCTCTAACTGGTATAATTCGCATATACATCAGAATTTTATGTAGCACAAGAAAAATTCAAAAGCACATTGAATCATAGCAAATTAGCAATGCTCCTATGCAGTAGATCATTTAAGAGAAACTGTTTAAACTATATTTATAAGAAACAATGTTTAAATTGTTTCTGATGAATATAGTTAAATTAGTAGCTTGGTATAACTGTACAGCAAATGAAGACTACGAGAAGCGTATCTGCAGGCAAAAGCAAGAAAAACTAAAGTAATTTAATATATCAGACAGTTTTGATGCATAAGTACAAATCCAGCTTCATGCCACTATTTTCTTGCACCACAAGTTCAATGAGGAGTCAAACAACCAAATGAGAAAAATGCTTAATATTTAGTGCAAACAAAACAAATTTAGCATTTATCAAAAGACCAAACATCTTTCCAAGACCAGAGGAACTCCACTTAAAATAAATAAGCATCAAACAAATACTCCCTCCATACCAATTTATAAGATGTTTTGCCTTTTTAAAATACATTGTTTTATTATGTACTTAGACATAATGTATATCTAAATGCATAGCAAAAGCTATGTATCTAGAAATGCTAAAACATTTTGTAATTTAGAATGGAGGGAGTACTAATGACTCATGAACTAAGCATGAATCAACATTAGGTAAGAAATATGTAACCACCATATCATGTACCTGCTTCATAATTCAAATATTCAGTAACACTTATCGTTTTCATCATTGTCCACTTTTCCCCAGTTCCGAGTAGCGTTGAAGGGAACATGATCTAAAAAAGAGCATTCCATCAAATAAAAACTTGATCCAAAAGGAGTACAGGCATAAGGATGAAACTGCACTAGTCATAAGGATGTGTTTGGTTTGGCTTTGGCTTTTGCCCCATAAAAGCCAAAATCCAAACCAAAGGACTGGATCCAGAAAGCAACTTTTTGTAAAAGCCGACTTTTTCGCAGTGCAAAACTGAAAGCACCCCTGGACCAGCTTTTAGTGGCTTCCGGATAGAACTGTGAAAACATATATTGAAGAACTTTTAACGGTTTTTAGTGGTTTCCACCAAACGGTTTTTAGCTTCTTAACAGCTCACAACAGTTTTTTCCACAGCTCACAGCCCACAGTAACTTTTTTCACAGCCACAGCCCAACCAAACAGACTTTTTTCAAGTGCCATTAACGAACATAAAAGCATGGACATTTTGTTCAAATCCTTAATTTGTTGCTGAAATCTAGGGTACAGTAAAACACCCTTAATGATAAAAAAATGATCAATTACAGAACAAAACGCATGAGGACTGGTCAACCATTCACTTTTGGATAGAATTTAGTGTTCGATATGCCATTATGTTATATATGTCGAAACCCAACCAAACTGTACTCAAAGGATGGCAATCTGTATTGAGCAATTACTTTTCATAGTTGTGAATTGTGATAAACCTTGAAGCTACAGGAACATCATGAAAGGGTAAAAGGGTCTCTTTATAGAGATCATCTCATGCCAAAACAATATCAAAGTTAGAAAAAACTGCTGCAACGGCATTGTTATTTTACCGTGTGAAACGGCACATTATCTTTGCCCATAAACTGAAACAATTCTACATTATCAGGATTCTTCCACCACTTCTCCCACTCAGGTGTATAGGATGCCGTAATAGACACGTAGCCGATAGGTGCATCAAACCAAACATAGAACACCTGAAAATAATCAAAATGAGGAAACTGGATAATTCGTTAAAGACAGAAATGTGTAATTTCTATGCTCAAACCTTGTCTTTATACTTCTCATGGGGGACAGGAACACCCCATTTAAGATCTCTGGTGATGCAGCGTGGCTTTAGCCCTTCCTTCAGCCATGCATTTGTTGCTTGAATAGCATTTTGACTCCACAAACCAGCAACTGAAGTTTCATTGATGTAGTTTACCAGCTTGTCTCTCAATAGAGGAAGCTCCAAAAATAAGTGATCCGTGTCACGAATACGTGGAGTGTTCTTACAAACCTACATGGAAAATCACAAGATAAGAAGGCAATTTATAATTACAATTCTATGATATATTATACGCTTAAATCAATTATATTGACAGAGGCAAAAATGGCAGAGCACAGTATCAAAGTATACATTCCTACCTTGCACTTTGGGTCAATAAGTTCAGTTGGATTCAACAAGGTGCTGCATGTTTCACACTGATCTCCTCTTGCTGATGCGTTGCAGACTTTGTTCGGGCATGTTCCTTCAACAAGCCTATCAGCTAAAAATTTTTGGCATGTATCGCAGTAAAGCTGCAAAGAAGGTAAAACTCATAGCAGAAACAAAAAAAACAAAGATAATTATACAAGTACAACGTCAAGAATAAGTTTTACCTGCTGCATAGTATTTTCTGTGAGCCAATTGTTTTCCATCAATTTATGGAAAATTGCATGGCAGACTTCTGTCTGCTCAGGAGAAGAGGTCCGTCCAAACTTGTCAAATTTTATGTTAAACCACTTGTAAACTTCATTGTGGATAGCATGGTACCTACATTTTACAGAAGGGAAAACTTCTTATGAAGAAAGCAATTTTTTATTATGTAATACAAGCATGTTTATGTTTACAAGAAGTGGATATAGCAACGTACAACTGGAACATTTATGTGTAAGTTACAAAACAAAGTAAATACAATGAATATCATAGAAGCCCAATTTTTAAAGATATGGGAGATATATAATTGATGAACCCCCTTGCAGCAATACAAACATTCAGCACTTCCAGGTTGAAAACACACACAACAAAATTCACATGATCGATGATCAAGTTATCAACCAGACAACCAACCTCTTCCTCTGATCCCAAATATATATTGTGCAGAACAGGGGGACAGGGGCACGGTCTTCAATGTAACGCTTTGATTTGCAATTTTTGTTAATATATACTATTTAAAACAGGGAAGATTATGTATATGAATGTATTTATTTTCCATAATGAATGTTGTAAATATATGCTAGTTTTCAATTTGATATACTAATAGTCCAAAGTTAAGAAAGACTTATTGCATGAATCCTAAAACAACCTAAATTCAGAATCAGAGGTAGTATTCCATAAATCAAACCATTCATCTACAGAAATCTAGGCATCAACTAGCTACTGCACCGCTAGTCCTGTTCGATGTGATTCAGGAGAAGTCTAATCAAAATTCAATGACAGTTTAATCAACCAAATCAGCTGATATGTGAATGTTTTATCATTCTGGCCCACGAGGACAGGTGCAGCTCATGGCTCTTAACAGATATTATGAGCACTTCAGATGTTCAGAAATTCTCTTGCCATGGAGCGTGGGCAGTTGCATGAGCTATTGAGGCTCGGGCAGGCATTCGGACCAAAGGCTGGCCTTCTATCAATATTAAACTGTCAGACGCATGCCTGAGTGCCGAAAATAAATCAGATAAATGCTTTAACAAGCCCCTAAATTTAAGCATATGTCAAATGATTGGTTCCATTAAAGGCTAGGACTGTTGCAGATAAGCTTAATGGCGTGAAATTTGTTCTCTCTTTACCAGCCCACGTAGACATATTTGCATTGTACACCCCTTTATGTCCCTGCTTTTAGCTTACTATAGTTCTCAAGTATCATAGCTGCGCATAAACATAGTTCCGTTCTACACTTCTACTGCAACCTCAGGACACTAAATCCTAAACCACACATGAGGACACTAAATCCTAAACCACCCGCTCCACCATGTTGCGCTGAACCAAAACCACAAACCAGACAGCTCGAGAGGAATTAAACCAAACCAACTTCTCAAGACAACAAGTAGGAAAGGTGATGACAGATATCGGCGCGCTTACTTATCGCAGATCTCCTTGGGCGTGCACTTCTCCTCCATGGCCTTCGTTTCGGTGGCGGTGCCATACTCGTCCGTCCCGCATATGTAGATAGCGTTGTAACCCCGGAGCCGGCAGTACCGCGCGAACACGTCTGCGCTGAGCACACCTGCGCACACGGCCATCGAATCGAATCCCCATCGGACGGGAAACAGGAAAGGGAGAGAAGAAACGGGTGAGAAAAAAATTGGGGGCAGGCGGATGCTCACAGCCGATGATGTTCCCTAGGTGCGGGACATTATTGACGTACGGAAGTGCGCTAGTGATGAGTATGTTGCGGCGGCCGGGAATCGGCAGCTTCGGCGGCGGCGGCGACGACGACGACGCCATCGGGACAGAAGGGTTTAGGGCTGGCTAACAGGATAGTTCGTTGTACGAGACTGCTAGTGGGTCACTCCGTCTCGTCTCGAGCCTAGACCGTGAAGGCTTCTGCTACGGGTCCTACTGTCAGAAATAACGCGTAAATTTGGGCTGGGAGTGCCGGGTAGATATCCGATTTTATCCCGACAAAGTTGATGTTAATCTTTACTTGTATTATCACACGTATTATTATAAATAAAATTTTAAATAAATTGTTTTATATATTATTTGCTCTCTAAAAAGATGAATAAGTATCTAAATTCGGTATCAGAATCCTGAATCTGTACCGCATTTTATACTAACATTTAAGAAAATATAAGTTGAATGTGAGATTTACATTTTATAATTTTTTCATTATAATTTTTTTAAAATATAACATTAAAAACAAGAATACAAATTTGTGTAGATGTAACGAAAAAACCGACATCCGAATAAATATCTGTTTTCGTCCATTTTTGATCTTGTTTTTTTTTCCTTAGTCCGATCAGAAACAGGTTTTTCAGGCGGTTTTTCTAAAATTTCATTTAAAATTTAACAATATTGTGAAAAAATATATAAATCAGGGGAAAATGTGGTAACAAAATTGCACGCTTTTTTGAGTGGTCTGTCATATCCTATTTTATTTTTTAAAAATTAGTCGGTATTTATGGGGGAAAACAACGTCCAGAAAGCACAATTTTTTGGTCAAGAAAACTGAAATTCGTTTTTTTAACTATACAACGAGTTTTCTGGAAAAATCGTTCTATTCTTGGGAGCTTTTCCGAGAATCTAAGTATCGTAATGATTATATACGGAGTAAGTTCACAGGGTTTAGGATCTAGGAAGTGATAGATTCTTCCTATCACGACTACTCGGTCGAGGTTCGGTTCTTGCAAACATACTCCCCGTTGAGGTGGTCACAAAGACCGGGTCGCTTTCAACCCTTTCCCTCTCTCGAACAGACACTTAGACCGAGTGAGCTTCTCTTCTCAATCAATTGGGACACTTAGTCCCCACAAGGACCACCACACAATTGGTGTCTCTTACTTTGATTATAAATGTCTTGGGAATAAGAATGGGGAATAAGAAAAGCGATCCAAGCGCAAGAGCTCAAAAGAACACTGCAAAACTCTCTCTTCTAGTCACTATTGCTTTGAGTGGAATTGAGACTTGGAGAGATTTTGATTCACTCTAATTGTGTCTTGTATTGAATACACTAACTCTTGTATTGAATGTGTTGGCTGAAAACTTGGATGATTTGAAGTGTGGTGGTTGGGGGTATTTATAGCCTCAACCATCAAAGTGGTCGTTGGGGAAAGCTGTTGTCGAAGGGCGCATCGGACAGTCCGGTGCGCCAACCACGTCACCCAACCGTTAGGGTTCGACCGTTGGAGCTCTGACAAGTGGGGCCACCGGACAGTCCGATGGTGCACCGGACAGGTCATGTTCACTGTCCGGTGCGCCTTCCGGCGCCTGCTCTGACTCTGCGCGCTATCGTGCACTGTTCACTGTTCCTGTAGCTTTTGCAGACGACCGTTGGCGCAGTTAGCCATTGCTCCGCTTGGCACACCGGACAGTCCGGTGCTACACCGGACAGTCCGGTGCTACACCGGACAGTCCGGTGAATTATAGCGGAGAGGCTCCCCAAAAACTCGAAGCTAGCAAGTTGGAGTTGATCCACCTGGTGCACCGGACACATTCCGGTGCGCTAGACCAGGGCTGCCTTCGATTGGTTTTGCTCCTTTCTATTTGAACCCTTTCTTGGACTTTTTATTAGTTTGTGTTGAACCTTTGACACCTGTAGAACTTATATTCTAGAGCAAACTAGTTAGTCCAATTATTTGTGTTGGGCAATTCAACCACCAAAATCATTTAGAAAAAGGTTTGACCCTATTTCCCTTTCAATCTCTCCCTTTTTGGTGATTGATGCCAACACAAACCAAAGCAAATAAATAAGTGCAGAATTGAACTAGTTTGCATAAGGTAAGTGCAAAGGTTGCTTGGAATTAAACCAATTTATACGTTCATAGGATATGCATGGATTGCTTTATTTCTTTTAACATTTTGGACCACGCTTGCACCACTTGTTTTGTTTTTGCAAAAAGTCAAAGGTAAATGAATAAAATTTCGAGAAGCATTTTCAAGATTTGAAATTTTCTCCCCCTGTTTCAAATGTTTTTCCTTTGACTTAACAAAACTCCCCCTTAATGAAATTCTCCTCTTAGTGTTTAAGAGGGTTTTAGATATTAATTATTGAAAGAGGCCATACCAAATTGAAATTATATCAAGAAATAAGATACCAATTGGAAGACTACATTTACACATTTTTGAAATTGGTGATGGTGCGGTCCTTTTGCTTTGGGCTAATACTTTCTCCCCTTTTGGCATGAATCGCCAAAAACGGATACTTTGTGAGTGAAATATGAGCCCTTCATTACTTTCTCTCCCCCTTTGGCAAACAATATATGAGTGAAGATTATACCAAATTGGAGAGCAGTGCGGAGTGATGGCGAAGGATGAATAATTCAATGGACTGGAGTGGAAGCCTTGTCTTCGCCGAAGACTCCATTTCCCTTTCAATCTATGACTTGACATGAAATACACTTGACAACACATTAGTCATAGCATATGAAAGAGATATGATCAAAGGTATATAAATGAGCTATGTGTGCAAAGTATCAATCAAAATTCCTAGAATCAAGAATGTTTAGCTCATGCCTAAGTTTAGTAAAGGTTTTCTCATCTAGTGGTTTGGTAAAGATATCGGCTAATTGTTCTTTGGTGCTAACATAAGCAATCTCGATATCCCCCATTTGTTGGTGATCCCTCAAAAAGTGATACCGAATGGCTATGTGCTTAGTGCGGCCGTGCTCAACGGGATTATCCGCCATGCGGATTGCACTCTCATTATCACATAGGAGAGGAACTTTGGTTAATTTGTAACTATAGTCCCTAAGGGTTTGCCTCATCCAAAGCAATTGCGCGCAACAATGGCCTGTGGCAATGTACTCGACTTCGGCGGTAGAAAGAGCTACTGAATTTTGCTTCTTTGAAGCCCAAGACACCAGGGATCTTCCCAAGAACTGACAAGTCTCTGGTGTGCTCTTCCTATCAATCTTACACCCTGCCCAATCAGCATCTGAATATCCCATTAAATCAAAAGTGGATCCCTTGGGGTACCAAAGACCAAACTTAGGTGTATGAACTAGATATCTCAAGATTCTTTTCATGGCCCTAAGGTGAACTTCCTTAGGATCGGCTTGGAATCTTGCACTCATGCATACGGAAAGCATAATATCCGGTCGAGATGCACATAAATAGAGTAACGATCCTATCATCAACTGGTATACCTTTTGATCTACGGATTTACCTCCCGTGTCGAGGTCAAGATGCCCATTGGTTCCCATGGGTGTCTTGATGGGCTTGGCATCCTTCATTCCAGACTTGGTGAGTATGTCTTGAATGTACTTCGTTTGGCTGATGAAGGTGCCCTCTTGGAGTTGCTTCACTTGAAATCCTAAGAAATACTTCAACTCCCCCATCATAAACATCTCGAATTTTTGAATCATGATCCTACTAAACTCTTCACAAGTAGATTTGTTAGTAAACCCAATATGATACCATCAACATAAATTTGGCATACAAACATACCATTTGCAATTGTTTTAGTAAAGAGAGTAGGATCGGCTTTGCCGACTTTGAGGCCATTAGCGATAAGAAAATCTCTTAGGCATTCATACCATGCTCTTGGGGCTTGCTTGAGCCCATAAAGCGCCTTAGAGAGTTTATAAACGTGATTAGGGTACTCACTATCTTCAAAGCCGGGAGGTTGCTCAACATAGACCTCCTCCTTGATTGGTCCATTGAAGAAGGCACTTTTCATGTCCATTTGGTAAAGCTTAAAGCCATGGTAAGTAGCATAGGCAAGTAATATATGAATTGGCTCAAGCCTAGCTACAGGTGCATAGGTTTCACCGAAATCCAAACCTTCGACTTGTGAATAACCCTTGGCCACAAGTCTGGCTTTGTTCCTTGTCACCACACCATGCTCATCTTGCTTGTTGCGGAAGACCCACTTGGTTCCTATAACCTTTTGATTAGGACGTGGAACAAGATGTCAAACCTCATTCCTCGTGAAGTTGTTGAGTTCCTCTTGCATTGCCAACACCCAATCCGAATCCCTTAATGTGTCTTCCACCCTGTATGGCTCAATAGAAGACACAAAAGAGTAATGTTCACAAAAATGAGCGACACGAGATCGAGTGGTTACCCCCTTATGAATATTGTCGAGGATAGAGTTCACGGGGTGATCTCGTTGTATCGCTTGGTGGACTCTTGGGTGTGGCGGTCTTGGTTCATCATCATCTTCCTTGTCTTGATCATTGTCATCTCCTCCTTGATCATTGTCCTCCTCTTGAGGTGGCTCCTCTTGATCTTCATTTTCATCATCTTGAGCTTGATCCTCATCTTGGGTTGGTGGAGATGCTTGATTTGAAGATGATGGTTGATCTTGTGCATGTCAAGGCTCCTCGGATTCTTTAGGGCACACATCCCCAATGGACATGTTCCTTAGTGCGACGCATGGATCCTCTTCATCATCTAGCTCATCAAGTTCAACTTGCTCTACTTGAGAGTCGTTAGTCTCATCAAACACAATGTCATAAGAAACTTCAACTAGTCCAGTGGACTTGTTAAAGACTCTATATGCCCTTGTGTTTGAATCATAACCAAGTAAAAAGCCTTCTACAACCTTAGGAGCAAATTTAGATTTTCTACCTATTTTAACAAGAATAAAGCATTTGCTACCAAAGACTCTAAAATATGAAACATTGGGCTTTTTACCGGTGAGGAGTTCATACGATGTCTTCTTGAGGATTCGGTGAAGGTAGAGACGGTTGATGGCGTAGCAAGCAGTGTTGACTGCTTCCGCCCAAAACCGGTCCGAAGTCTTGTACTCATCAAGCATGGTCCTCGCCATGTCAAGTAGAGTTCTATTCTTCCTCTCCACTACACCATTTTGTTGTGGCGTGTAGGGAGAAGAGAACTAATGCTTGATGCCCTCATCCTCAAGAAAGCCTTCTATTTAAGAGTTCTTGAACTCCGTCCCGTTATCGTTTCTAATCTTTTTGATTCTTAAGCCAAACTCATTTTGAGCCCGTCTCAAGAATCCCTTCAATGTCTCTTGGGTTTGAGATTTATCCTGCAAAAAGAACACCCAAGTGAAGCGAGAATAATCATCCACAATTACAAGACAATACTTACTCCCGTCGATGCTTATGTAAGCTATCGGGCCGAATAGGTCCATGTGGAGTAGCTCAAGCGGCCTGTCGGTCGTCATGATGTTCTTGTGTGGATGGTGAACACCAACTTGCTTCCCTGCTTGACATGCGCTACAAATCCTGTCTTTCTCAAAATGAACATTTGTTAGTCCCAAAATGTGTTCTCCCTTTAGAAGCTTATGAAGATTCTTCATCCCAACGTGGGCTAGTCGGCGATGCCAGAGCCAACCCATGTTAGTCTTAGCAATTAAGCAAGTGTCGAGTTCAGCTCTATTAAAATCAACTAAGTATAGCTGACCCTCGAGTACTCCCTTAAATGCTATTGAATCATCACTTCTTCTAAAGACAGTAACACCTGTATCCGTAAAAAGACAATTGTAGCCTATTTTGCATAATTGAGAAACTGAAAGCAAGTTGTAATCTAAAGAATCTACAAGAAAAACATTGGAAATAGAATGATCAGGTGATATAGCAATTTTACCAAGTCCTTTGACCAAACCTTGATTTCCATCCCCGAATGTGATAGCTCTTTGGGGATCATGGTTTTTCTCATAGGAGGAGAACATCCTTTTCTCCCCAGTCATGTGGTTTGTGCACCAGCTATCAATGATCCAACTTGAGCCCCCGGATGCATAAACCTACAAAACAATTTTAGGCCTTATTCTTAGGTACCCAAACGGTCTTGGGTCCTTTCACATTAGAAACAAGCACCTTGGGTACCCAAACACAAGTCTTTGAGCCCTTGTGTTTGGCCCCAACATATTTGGCAACTACTTTGCCTGATCTGTTAGTTAAAACATATGATGCATCAAAAGTTTTAAATGAAATGTTATGATCATTTGATGCAATAGGAAATTTCTTTTTAGGCATTTTAACATGGGTAGAACGCCTAGAGCTAGGAGCCTCATTCTTATAAATAAAAGCATGGTGAGAAACAGAATGAGTCTTCTTAGCATGAATTCTCCTAATCTTATCCTCAGGATAACCAGCAGGATATAAAATATAGTCCTCATTATCCTGAGGCATGGGAGCCTTGCCTTTAACAAAATTAGACAATCTTTTAGGGGCATTGAGCTTGACATTTCCTCCCTGTTGGAAGCCAATGTCATCCTTAATGCCAGGGCGTCTCCCATTATAAAGCATACTACGAGCAAATTTAAATTTTTCATTCTCTAATTCATGCTCGGCAATTTTAGCATCTAATTTTGCTATATGATCATTTTGTTGTTTAATCATAGCAATGTGATCATGGAAGCATCAACATTAACATCTGTACATCTAGTGCAAATAGAGACATGACTAACGATAGATGTAGAGGGTTTGCAAGCATTTAAATCATCAATCTTAGCATGTAAAATAGCATTCTCATCTCTAAGATTGGAAATAGAAATATTGCAAACATTTAGGTCTTTAGCCTTAGCAATTAATTTTTCATTTTCATTTCTAAGGTTTGAGATAATATCATGGCAAGTGCTTAGCTCACTAGTCAATTTTTCACAGTTTTCTACTTCCTGAGCATAAGCATTTTTAACCTTAACATGCTTCTTGTTCTCTTGAATAAGGAAGTCCTCTTGGCTATCAAGAGTTCATCCTTCTCATGAATAGCTCCTATCAATTCATTTAACTTTTCCTTTTGTTGCATGTTTAGGTTGGCAAAAAGGGCAAGCAAATTATCTTCATCATCACTAGAGTTTTCCTCATCACTAGATGTTGCATATTTAGTGGAGGCTCTAGATTTTACCTTCTTTTTGTCGTCTTTTGCCATGAGGCACTTATGGCCGACGTTGGACAAGAGGAGACCCTTGTTGACGGTGATGTTGGCAGCGTCCTCATCGGAGGAGGAGTCGGTGGAGCTCTCGTCGGAGTCCCATTCCCGACAAACATGGACATCGCCGCCCTTCTTCTTGTAATACTTCTTCTTCTCCTTCCTTCTTCCCTTCTTGTCGTCGCCCCTGTCACTATCACTTGATAATGGACATTTAGCAATGAAATGACCGGGCTTACCACACTTGTAGCGAACTTTCTTAGAGCGGGGCTTGTAATCTTTCCCCCTCCTTTTCTTGAGGATTTGGCGGAAACTTTTGATGATGAGCGACATCTCCTCATTGTCGAGCTTCGAGACGTCGATGGGGAGCCTACTTGACGTAGACTCTTCTTTCTTCTCCTCCGTCGCTTTGAATGCGACGGGTTGCACCTCGGGTGTGAAGGTGGCGCCTCGCTCGATGATTTTTTGGAGCCTTTGATCATCAATTCAAAGCTCACAAACTTTTCTATCACTTCCTCGGGAGACATTAGCTTATATCTAGGATCACCACGAATTAATTGTACTTGAGTAGGGTTAAGAAAAACGAGTGATCTTAGAATAACCTTGACCATTTCATGGTCATACCATTTTGTGATCCCGAGGTTGCGCACTTGGTTCACCAAGGTCTTGAGCCGGTTGTACATGGCTTGTGGCTCCTCTCCTTGGTGAAGCATGAATCGACCGAGCTCCCCCTCGATCGTTTCCCACTTGGTGATCTTGGTCACCTCATCTCCTTCGTGCGCGGTCTTGAGCACGTCCCAAATCTCTTTGGCACTCTTCAACCCTTGCACCTTACTATACTCCTCTCGACTTAGAGAGGCGAGGAGTATAGTAGTGGCTTAGGAGTTGAAGTGCTGGATTTGGGCTACCTCGTCCGAGTCATAGCCTTCATCGCCCACGGATAGTTCATGCGCTCCAAATTCAACAACGTCCCAAATGCTAGTGTGGAGTGAGGTTAGATGGTGCCTCATTTTATCACTTCACATACAATAATCTTCACCATTAAAAACCGGTGGTCTAGTGGGACGGAAAGTAAAGGAGTGCCTTTGGAAATGCGAGGATAGCGTAAGGGGATCTTACTAAACTTCTTGCGCTCATGGCGCTTAGAAGTGACGGACGGTGTGTCGGAGCCGGAGGTGGAAGGCGACTAAGAATCGGTCTCGTAGTAGACCACTTTCTTCATTTTCTTCTTCTTGTCACCACTCCGATGCGACTTGACGCGGAGATATGATTCCTCCCTTTTCTTGTTGCCGGACTCTACCGATGGAGCTTTCCCGTGGCTTGTGGCGGGCTTCTCGCCGGTCACCATCTCCTTCTTGGCATGAGCTCCCAACATCACTTCGAGCGGTTAGGCTCTAATAAAGTATAGGGCTCTGATACCAATTGAAAGTCGCCTAGAGGGGGGTGAATAGGCAAATCTGAAATTTACAATCTTTAACCACAACTACAAGTCGTGTTAGCGTTAGAAATAAAGTCGAGTCCGAAAGAGAGGGCGAAAAACAAATCACAAGCAAATAACGAGAGTGACACGATGATTTGTTTTACCGAGGTTTGGTTCTTGCAAACCTACTTCCCGTTGAGGTGGTCACAAAGACCGGGTCTCTTTCAACCCTTTCCCTATCTCAAACGGTCACTTAGACCGAGTGAGCTTCTCTTCTCAATCAATTGGGACACTTAGTCCCCACAAGGACCACCACACAATTGGTGTCTCTTGCTTTGATTACAAATGTCTTGGGAACAAGAATGGGGAAGAAGAAAAGCGATCCCAGCGCAAGAGCTCAAAAGAACACGGCAAAACTCTCTCTTCTAGTCACTATTGCTTTGAGTGGAATTGGGACTTGGAGAGATTTTGATTCACTATAATTGTGTCTTGTATTGAATGCACTAGCTCTTGTATTGAATGTGTTGGCTGAAAACTTGGATGATTTGAAGTGTGGTGGTTGGGGGTATTTATAGCCCCAACCACCAAAGTGGCCGTTGGTGAAGGCTACTGTCGAAGGGCGCACCAGACAGTCTGGTGCGCCACCGGTCACTGTCCGGTGCGCCATCGGTCACTGTCTGGTACGCCAGCCACGTCACCCAACCGTTAGGGTTCGGCCATTGGAGCTCTGACAATTGGGGCCACCGGACAGCTCAGTGGTGCACCAGACAGGTCCTGTTCACTATCCGGTGCGCCTTCTGGCGCCTGCTCTGACTCTGCGCGCGCAGCCGCGCACTGTTCACTGTTCCTGTAGCTTTTGCAGACGACCGTTGGCGCAGTAAGCCGTTGCTTCGCTTGGCGCACCGGACAGTCCGGTGCTACACCAGACAGTCCGGTGAATTATAGCGGAGAGGCTCCCCAAAAACCCGAAGCTAGCAAGTTGGAGTTGATCCACCCTGGTGCACCGGACACTGTCTGGTGGTGCACCGGACAGTCCGGTGCGCCAGACCAAGGCTGCCTTTGATTGGTTTTGCTCCTTTCTATTTGAACTCTTTCTTGGACTTTTTATTGGTTTGTGTTGAACCTTTGGCACCTGTAGAACTTATATTCTAGAGCAAACTAGTTAGTCCAATTATTTGTGTTGGGAAATTCAACCACCAAAAACATTTAGGAAAAGGTTTGACCTTATTTCCCTTTCACATACTCATGTGACTACGAGGATGCCTTGACACAGGGTGAACGTTGATTAGGTCAAAGCATGAAAATATGTCGTACAGTAATGGATGGATCATTGATGTCTGGTAAGTACTAATTATAGTCTAGTATAGGCATTGCCATCATATACGATTGATATAGCTAGTGTTTTGGTTCTTGTTTTGGTATATTGTGTATTGAGGTTGTTACCAATAAGAATGTTGCAAACAACTGCAATATATGCATTTTTTGTTAAAAATGTTTCAAGAACAATTCACCCACCTTGATCTTTTGTGTTCCACGGAGGTCATGGCATCACTCTGCTTACACACTCTAGTTTATGTTGATCTACTTTTTCTTTTCCTCGCGTTGTTGAATGATGTTATATTTAGCTGATCATAGATCTAGTCCAGCATATCCTAACTTCCATATCTATCATTCTGCTTACTAAGTTTGCTCCCCAATTTGCTTGTTAATACCTTGTGCCCAAACATGTGTTGGGCAAAACACATGTTCTTGATTCCATGCATCTCTTATATTAAAACTCGAGAGGATTATCGCCCCCTGGACGATCCATGTCAACAGAAAAAACGAAAGTGTTCGTGCGACTTGATCGGCCTTGTGCAACCGTCCATTCTCCGACTTTCTCGTGAAAACCTCCATCCCTACCCTCTCCTATCCTCGCGAGGCCACAGTCGGCCACCATTTTTTCACTCACTGCATCGCCTCCCCATGACCTCCCCATCCAGATCCTCCGTCAGCAGCCATCGATGCCTCCGCCACCAACACTCATGTCCCTGTGCCGCTGCCATCACTCCATCCCATAGCCCCACATGCTGCCCCCTCGCCCACACCAGCTTCCTCATATGAGGAGACGTCTTCCCCTCTCGCATCCTCCACTAGGTTCTCGTTGATGCCTTCGCCACCATCGCTCTCGTCCGCGTGTTGTTGCCATGCCTCGCTTCCCTCTCACGCGTGTTGTGCTCCTTCTCCTCCCTTTGCTCCACATCGTCACCCTCCTCCATGTCCCTAAGATCTGCGCATGTGGTGGCCTCCGAGTACTCCCCATCACCTTCCTCACTAGGCTACGCAAGGACAAGCGATGTGCCATTAAGCACACGCTGATGTACCTCGCTAGGGTTCCTGATGTGGGAGTAATGAGTCTATCTCTTGCAGCCAACTATTAAGAATTATGATCCATGTATATTGCCATGCTTTTTTTGCACAAACATGTTACTGAACTGCTACATATTCACCTCTGTTGAGGTAGGATGCTACCCTTCATGCTCATTGGAAGGTTTTTGGTACAGTTATCTTCCGTGAGCAGGTATGTTGATACTTATGTCATAGTGTTCCTGTTTATAATGTCTTCATTTTTATTAGACAAAATTTCTTATAATTATCGTTCAGGAAGATGGTCGCCATGCTTCATCTAAGATTACTATATTTGCTTTTGATGGGCCCTTGAAAGAACTAGTGTGAATACATACAAGCAAGAAGATTGTCTTCATGCTTCATCCTTGTTGGGTTGCTTTTTTCTTGTAGATCAACCTGCCAATGCCATTTACCATGTTATTGTTCCAGCTATGATCTCATTATGCTCAGATTGTTCCCTATATTTGAAATGCTCTTTGCAACGCCATGGGGACTCATGTCGTTGTTCGACTAGCGGTGGACATGCCCCTAGAGGCCCTGGACGTTGACTTCCTGTACCGTATGGAGATTTCACACATAACTCCGAGACATATGTGCTTCTTATTATATGTCACATGAAACTCCTCAACTGGCGGTGGACATGTATCATATCGAGATTTTACACAGAATTTCATATGAATGTTGTTTACTGTAACCTTCTTTTTGTGTGGCTATTTTCTGCAATGGCCTTTAGTCGTATAGATCCTGGAGGGGAACTTATTACGGGCTTTTGGAAGACCACAAATAGTTATGTACTTCAATGAATTGATGAATTTTGGTAGTTCTTAGAATATTCTTTACCATGTGAATTTGATGTGAATGGATTTATGGCACTCGCATCTCTTTAAAAGAAAAAATGCCCTATATATGTCTACCGGAATGGCATTGAATGTATCTTTCTCATGCTTTGAATAAATAATTTCTATCCGTTAATATTTGCAAACAAAGCAACAAGACCAAACACAGTGAAATTTTTCACACTCAATCTCCTAGACATTTCGAATATGATGGCCAAAATGGAGGTGGATCTTGCCAATGTAATTAGCCTTTTTCATAAGAAAGGTGATGTTACTAAATACATAAGATGCTTAAATAACAAACTTTTCACCTCCTCGTGCATCTTTTATTTAATTTTAGTTCCAACATCATGCATAACTAGGTGAGTGCACGTGCGTTGCAATGTAAACATATAATACCATGATAACTTATGTACAAATATGTGTTAGATTGTTATGAGAAAAGATTTCATAATCAATTTGTGGTCCTAGTCATACATAAATTTTGTTATTTTAATCTAGCTATTTCACCACTACATTGCAGCAATAGTACCATGCAGACTTCTAGCTATTTCACCACTACATTACATCTGCTAGCCATCCGGGATAGCATCGAAGCGAAACTCGGGTCACGGTCGAGTGCGCTGGCCCCTAGCAATAAAACATGCATGAATTAAATATTCAACATTGGTCAAATAATAACCATGTCATATCTATGAAAATTTCTCATCACAAAAATTCTAAACCATCGTTGGATGATCTAGAAAACATAAACTTGTATTAAATTGTGGTAACAATATCCAACGTTGGTTAAAATATTCAATCACCACAAAATTTTCTGAATTCTATGCAATTTAAACAATAATCAATCCACGTTGGTTTCATAATTAACTGGAAAAATTGCATAAAATATAAATAAAAGTATCAAAGTACGCAGCGGAATAAAAAATAGTCCATAAAATTTCTGTAATTTTCTATAACTGGAAAAATATTTCTAAAATTTTCTGTACTGTTTTTCTAATTTCTATTCTGTTTTTCTATTTCCAGGAATTAAAAAAATCGCTGGAAAAACTTAAGGCGCCATAGGTCCTGGTCGGCCTTGCGGCCCAATCTGGACGGCCCACACGTCCTGGCCGTGATAGGTGCGAGGCGCGCCCAGGCCGCAACCTGGGCCTGGGCCGCCAATCCGGCCCATGCGCATGTGGCACGTGTCCCCAGCGTCTGAATCCGAGCCGTCGGATGAAATCCAACGGTCTGAATCGATTATGTACTGTAGCAGGCTCTATTTAAGTCGTGGATTTTGGAGGAGAGAGTAACCCTAAGTCTCTCAACTCCTCACCCAGCCGCCACAAACAGATGCCGGCCACGCCCTTGTACCGGCCGCTAGCAATAGAGCTGCGCGCTGCATGCATGCATGCTTCTCCTTTTTCTTTGCATGCACGCTGCATGTTTGCACTCTCTTTGCATGCTGCATGCTCTCTCTGTTTTCTGTTTTTTTTATTTTTTTTATTCCCTTATGTGCTGCTCATAGCCACTGTTCGGCCATCAGCATGCCTATGCGGCCCCACGGGCCCTCCCGCCGGTGCGCGCGTCCCATAGAGCGGGCGCGCCGCCGTCGGTGGGTGCCATTGGTGGTCATGGTCCCTTTGCACGGAGAGGTAAGTCACTGGCCGCGAGGGAAAAAAATGTCGGTCTCTTGACCGTTTCATCTGACTTCTATACATCCGGATCTAGTCCTCTTTACTCGATTCCCATATTGTGTGTGTATAAATGTATGAAATGGGTCTTATGTATGTTTTGGGATCGAGTTTTGAGTTGAAAACGCGTAGATCCGGGCCCCGCGATATTTCTGTTCTATTATGTTATGATTTCAGTGCATTTGTGCACTTTTGTTTCACGCGGTTTTGAAAAAAATAGGGTTCTAACCCTAATTTTATTCTGTGTGACTTTTCTTGTTCTGTTGTTGACCGTGGATCAAAATCACGAGTCTCTTTTTGTCCCTGTTGACAGATGTACCGATTAGGGTTAGGTCATAAAACCCTAACCCTAAACCGTTGTGAGAGCTCTCTCTGGTTTGAGGCCGAGACACACTGTGTCTCTTACAGTGGCCAAACCTAAATCTTAGGGTTAGGGAAAACCCTAACCCGAGAGCATAAAACTTTTTCTATCTATTCTAATCTCTCTTATCTATTCTTAATCTCTCTGTTCTCGGGTGATGAACGATGATTAAAAAAATGAGTTCATTCACATAGATCCGAGACCTTTCTGTGATCTCATAAAACGATGCGGATTAGGAGATCTAGTGTTCTTAGGTGGCCTCTGATACCATTGTGGCATCAGCCATACCTTACTTTTAATAACTCTCATATCTTCTACTATAACAACAAAATAAGACGTGGTGTGGTGGATATGTTGTTTCTAATCTAGCAGCAGGTTTTGAGTTTGATTCACAATTCTTGCAGATTTCAATTTTTTGAGCCATACCACATTTTTTCTTTGCCCTCCGCTACTGCCGGACAGGTATGAGGGCAAAACAGGAAATGAAAAAAGGCAGAACAGAAAATGACAGGCTACCCTTACAACGTTAATAAGTAGTAGAGATATGCTGACATGAATGTGGGAATATGTTGAAATACTTCCTTGATGTGTTCCTGTGTTATTATCTGGTAGAACAATTGTAATAATATAAAAGAATGAGGAAGTTTTTATTGGAGATAATATAACTGCACAATGGTTGACTTATTAACTTAATTCTAAGCTCAGTCCTTTTTTCAAATCGACTTGGGACCTTGCACTGCATGGATCTGATATTTTTCTTGTAAACGTGTCAGCCAAAATTAAACAATGCATATTTTCATATTTTATCTGTTGCAATTAGTTTTTTAACAGAAACATAACATTTCCATATAATCATCCACTAACTGCCATACAAGTTAATCCCAACTTAATGGGTTTCGTTAACATGTTGGGATATTGCTCTTATGATGGACCCTTATTCATTTTCTTAAGCTTATTGGATCTGAATGGCAAATTGTCTAGTAGTTCTTGCCTAAATCTGTTTTCCATATAAAAATAATAACATATTGAGCCAAACATATTCAGGTGGATGATTTTTTGTTTGGACAATAACATCACCAATGTAGATTATGTAGAGACACCCTTGGTAAACCACTTTAGAGGCACCTAGGACATCCGTTGATGTGTTTATTATGTTCATTCTTTGCTCAAATATATAGCAGGCTAATTATTTACAGTGGCTTAGCATATTACTTTAGAAACTTGTAGACGATATTTCTATGGCAGTAGATATTTTTGTGACAGCTGTGAAAGTGCATTAGATGCTTTCACTCGTCACCATGTTCCGGTCTCAAATATATAGTAGGCTAGTTTTTTTACAGTGTCTTAGCATATTGCTTTAGAAACTTGTAGACAATATTTATGTGACAGTTGTGAAAGTGCATTATATGCTTTCACTCGATCCTCGTGTCAAATAAATAAATAAATAAATAATAATTAAAAAAACACGAGTTATGTTTGTTTGGTTTTGAACAACACATTTGGTGTTTGTGAGGAAATTTGGGTTCAAAGTATAGTTACGCATATCTTAAAAAGGAAATGCAATAAATCTAGCTACCTTAGTCATGGGTGGGGAAATTTGGGTCCAAAGTATGCACTAACCGACTTGGCAATAGACTTGATCCATTATGATGTATCATATGATATACATCCCAGTTTTATCAAGTCTCCAAATTCCCCAAAGTCCTTCGGACTCCTCACTTCCCTCTTGGTATCCAAACCTTCTTGGTGCTTTTCATGGTTGAAATAATTTCCTTTGCCACCCAGATGCGTTTGGCCCCTTTCCCTTTGTTGGCTTGCTTTTTGGCCTTGATTGCTATCACATTTCCATTCCTTTTCTTTTTAATAAAGTATGGTGTAACAACCATTTTATCCACCTTGTTGATGTAGGTGTTGGAGACTTTGCTTGTTGGTTTTTGCTTATCCCCAGACTTTGCCTTGCATTGGAAATACTTGTGACCTTCCTAGTGACATAGCCTACAAATCACAGTTTCTCCCTCCACAAGCTTGTTCATTCCCGTAGTGGTGTTATTCTGATGACGTTGGATTTGTTTGGCTTTGACTTTCTTGTCATACAAGGCCTTCCCAAGGCGAGCCACATCTTACTTTAATTGCTCATTCTCCATTGCAATCTCATCCGAACATGTTTCTATAACAACATTCTCAACAAGAACTTGATTGCAGGGGTTAGATTTATCAAATAAATCAAAGCAAGAAGTAGAAGCATCTTTCTTAATAATTTTAGATATTTCAACCAAAGATACTTCTGGAGTGCTACCAATGTTTTCTAGCCTAGTAGTTAGCTCATCATTGTATATGCTAAGAATTTCCACTTTCCCTAGCAAATTTTCAATGGCTTCTTGGGAGCTAGCTAACTTAGTCTTAAGTTTTTCATTCTCTTTAATAAGGCCGTCATCGTTAGCTGTGGATGGAGCGCTAAACTCTAATTGCTCGATTTTAGTCGATAGCTCACAATTTAAATATGCAAGTGTTCAAATTTTTCTAGCAAACCTTTATAACATTTTGAGAGTTAATCAACTTATTTTTCAAAGTCTTAAGTTGAGCTTTTTGTTTAGTGCATACATCCTGAAAAAATTTAATGGCTTCCACAAGCTCATCTACAGAGGGCTTTCCCTCACCTTCATCATCACTGCTGCTATCATCACTTTAGGATGGAACACTCATATTACCTCTTGCCATAAGGCACTTGTGTGATAGTGTGATGAGGATCTGTAACACCCTAAATTTTGGGGTATAAAATTTATTTTCTAATATCCACCAAATTTAGGTGTTACCCTCTCATTTCTTTACCTACTTTTCTTCTCTTTTTTCTAAATAATGGAGAGTTAGTTCATTTTGTATAAATAACAAGCCTAGTGAAATAAAACCCTAGGGAAGTCTCGATTGTTGCATCATGCTGGAGTACATTCTTCTCTTGATTGGTGAATTTGCTTGTTGTGAATTCTTCTCATTTGTGGGATTGCGCTCGAGTTTGAAATTAAATCGGAGGAAATAGAAACAAAATAGAGAGAGAAAAGAAAGGAAAATAGATAAAAAGGAAAAATCCCAACCCCTCCCTAGCCCCTCTCGGCTTTCCCACGCCCCTTCTTCCCCACGTGGCCCAACTCCCCTTGGCCTACTCGACAGCCCAGCACACCCCTCCCCCCTGGCCCACCCGCGACCCAGCGCGCCCCTTCCCCAAACCCTAGCACGCGCGGGGGAGCACTGCCACCGCCTATGGGTGGGTCCCACCCAACAGGCCGCCCCTCCCCTGCTCATCTTCCCCAACCGCCCCTGCCCAACCTCTCTCTCTCCCCTTCTCTTTCCCTGGCCATCGCGCCTTCTTTTCCCCCTGCTGTGCACACGACTCGGCGTGCGGGCGCGCGGCCCCGGCTCGGCGGCAAGGGCAGCGCGGCTTGCCTGCGCGGCGGCACGGCGCACCCTCGCACGGCCCAGCCGCGACTTCCCTGGCCGATTCTTCCCTGGTGCGCAGCGTGGTCGAGGTCCCCTCATGCGCGGCATGGCTAGCGCGGCTCGAGTAGCCCCGGCACAGCTACTCGTGCCCTTACGCGTCACGCAGGACTGGTTCGTGGGTGAGATGGATTGTGGCCACATGAGATCCTATCGTATTGAATCGTGAACGAGTATGTATTCAATGTGTATGCATAGCAGATACATCTGATCCTGTTCTAATTGTGATAACTTTGTAATCATGTCGAATGCACGTTAATAATAGTGTTTTGTCGCATCGCAAATTTTGACTAATTAAGGTACTATTTGTTTGTCTAATGATTGATAAAATGACATTCTAATTTAGATGTAGCTTTAACTTGCTCTTTTATAAATACCCGTTAAATGTGATTATGTCGATGCAAATGTTGTAATTAACAATTTCTTAGTAGGAATGCGAGATCGGTTAGCGATTCTAGCTTATCGTCACGGTGTTTTCATGTGTTGCCGCGTGTTGTTTCACGTGTTGTCACGCGTGTCGTTGCGTGTCGTCTGCGCGTGTTGTTCGCACGCGTTGTCGCGCGCTGTTCGCGCGTATCGCGCGTTGTTCGCGCGCGAGATTAAGCGTGAAAGGGAAATAAGCTTACACCTTTTCCTAATTGATTTTGGTGGTTGAATTGTCCAACACAAATAATTGGATTAACTAGTTTGCTCTAGATTATAAGTTTTATAGGTGCCAAAGGTTCATAACAAACCAATAAAAAGACCAAGAACGGGTTCAAACAAAGAGAGCAAAAGACAACCCAAAGGTAGCCCTGGTCTGGCGCACCGGAGTGTCCGGTGCACCACCGGACAGTGTCCGGTGCACCAGGGAACCCAACTCTGAACTTGCCACCTTCGGGAATTCTGGGAGCCACTCCGCTATAATTCACCGGACTGTCCGGTGTAGCACCGGACTGTCCGGTGTGCCAGCGGAGTAACGGCTATACAACGCCAACGGTCGTCTGCAACGGAACAGTAAAAGTGAACAGTGCGCGCCTGCGCGCGCAGAAGTCAGAGCAGCGCCAGAAGGCGCACCAGACAGTGAATAGTGACTTTCCGGTGCACCATCGGACTGTCCGGTGCGCCATACGACAGCAGCCTCCACCAACGGCTCTTTTGGTGGTTGGGGCTATAAATACCCCCAACCACCACACTTCAATGGATCCAAGTTTTCAGCCTTCAAACCTCATACAAGAGCTCTAGACTTCATTCAAAGACACAAACAAGGGATCAAATCCTCTCCCAAGTCCAAAGATCATTCCAATCAAATAGTGACTAGTGAGAGAGACAATTGTGTTCATTTGAGTTCTTGCGCTTGGATTGCTTTTCTTCTTCCTTCTTTCTTGTTTCCAACTTAATTTTAATCAAGGCAAGAGACACCAATTGTGTGGTGGTCCTTGTGGGGACTTAGTGTCCCGATTGATTGAGAAGAGAAGCTCACTTGGTCTAAGTGACCGTTTGAGAGAGGGAAAGGGTTAAAAGAGACCCGGTCTTTGTGACCACCTCAACGGGGAGTAGGTTTGCAAGAACCGAACCTAGGTAAAACAAATCACTGTGTCAGCCGTTCTTATTCGCTTGTGATTTGTTTCGCCCTCTCTTTCGGACTCGAATTTAATTCTAACGCTAACCCCGGCTTGTAGTGTGTGCTTAAGTTTATAAATTTCAGATTTGCCTATTCACCCCCCTCTAGGCGACTTTCAATTGGTATCAGAGCCCGATACTTCATCAAGAGCCTAACCGCTCGAAGTGATGTCGGGAGATCACGCCAAGAAGGAGATGGTGACCGGCGAGAAGCCTGCCACAAGCCACGGGAAGGCTCCATCAGGAGAGTCCGACAACAAGGTGAAGGGGTCCCCTTCACACACCAAGTCGCATCGGAGCAGCGAAAAGAAAAAGAAAATGAAGAAGGTGGTCTACTACGAGACCTACTCTTCATCACCTTCTACATCCGCCTTCGACACGCCATCCGTCATTTCTAAGCGCCATGAGCGCAAGAAGTTTAGTAAGATCCCCCTACGCTATCCTCACATTCCTAAACATACTCCTCTACTCTCCGTTCCATTAGGCAAACCACCCGTTTTTGAGGGTGAAGATTATTCTATGTGGAGTGCTAGAATGAAAGGTCATCTAACCTCACTCCACAAAAGTATATGGGATGTTGTTGAGTATGGAGCGCAGGTACCACAAGTGGGGGATAAAGACTATGACTCGGATGAAGCCGACCAAATCCGGCACTTTAACTCCCAAGCAACGACTATACTCCTCGCCTCTTTAAGTCGAGAGGAGTATAACAAAGTGCATGGGTTAGTGATGAGGACATCACTTCTATACATACAATGAATGGACCGATAACACGATCTCGTGCACGACAGCTAAATCTCCAGGTACGTTCTACCCTAGTCGATTGTGTTTCAGAGCTTACGCTTGGGGCCATGGATGTTTTGATGATTAGGTACCTTGGAGAGGACCAGCAAGGACTTGGGAAAGGCCAAGGTGTTGAGGAGGAGCAGCAAGGGCGTCCACAACAGGAAGGAGATCAAGTCCGAGTCGGCTACGACTCCATCTCGGGTTCCAGAACCAGCCTGCACTAAAATGGACGCCCAAGATGCATCCGGACTCCGATTGCGACAGACTGGATATGGTTGGAAAGATAACGAGATTATCTAACCAACCCAACTGATTCCACCCTAAAATTCTTCCGGAGTCAACGGGAATCGTTGAAACAAGTCAGCGTTCAAATTCTGTTTTGGTGCTGCGACACCGTCTGTTGGGCCGTTGGGCCGTGTATCGCGTCGGAGCCCATTAGGGGCGAGTCCAGGGCTACGCACGCCCTAATACTCTATTTATTCAGCAGCAGCCGCCACATTTAGGTTTGGGTTTTGCTTAGATCAATTCTGTCATCGAACAGTGTCGCCGTCATCGGCTTGTGAGACCCCCTCCCATAATCAATACAATTTTGGTTGCGTTTCTTTCCTGTTCTTGCTTGTGTTCTTGATTGCGCTTGCAGGGATAAGCCTTCGTGGCGAGGTCATTCGTGTGTCACGGGTGATAACCAACAGAGCCGTGGTGTAGTGATTGCGAGGAACCGTTCACTCGGAGCCTTGGATCATCAACGTCGAGATCTCCACTCAATCAAATTATCGTATCTCACGGAAGATCGGGCCGCGTCTACTATCAATTGGTATCAGATTTCCAGGTTGCCTGTGAGGTATAATTCTACCTTTATATTAGTTTTGTTTTGTCCCATAGTCCACAAAAAGCCAAAAAAATTATGATCAGCTTATTCCGATCTAAAACCATCGCCTTAGCCTTTGCACAATTCAATTTTAGATTCCGCAGTTCTGAGTTCGTGTTCTAGTTGAGTTTGGTTGCTGGATTAGATTTGTTTTGGTTCAGTTTGATTGTATCCATCCGCTTCCATCCTACAAAACTGACCCTATCTACAAAACAGATCCTATCTATACAACCGACCCTATCCACAAAACAGATCCTATCTCTACAACCGATCATATTCACAAAATAGATCATATCTCTACAACCGACAATATCCACAAAACATATCCTATCTCTAAAACCGACCATATCCACAAAACAGATCCTATATCTTAACCGACCATATCCAGAAAACAAATCCTATCTCTAAAACTGACCCTGTGCTCCATAGTCGTTGCTTCGGTTTCTGCCGATTTGTGCCTTTGAAAACCATAACTTGAGGTACCTTTCATAAAACGAGCATAACTTTTCGCTCGGTGCTCCATTTGAGCTCAAATTTTTACAGCAGATTCCTGACTCCATTCTGGGGTGACCCAGGTCAAAAAATTCAAAAAAAATCGGGAAGATAATTGTTGGTGACTTGTTCTCAAATGCTTCGAATTAAGAACAAGGCAACATAAAAAGTGTTACACATTAAGGTCCTTCGTCCTTCGAAACATTATGTCCCTTCGGGAAATAATGATTTAGGACGAAGGTTATCATAGACATACCTTCGGGAATATAATAAGTAATGCCGAAGGATTCATATAAAGCATGAAATACAAACATCAACATAAAATCATTTCTATTTTATTAACATGGAGAAATAGAAATGATTTTAAATTGCAAATGTACCTTTGGTCCTGAGAGAAGGTAAAAAGTACAAGCGTGATGCAAAAACCAATGCCAAGTCAGCGTGAACAGTACGGGAGTACTGTTCATCTATTTATAGACGCGGGACGCAGCCCACGTAAAATTACATCCATGTCCATTACATTTGTTAACGGCTTATGGAAATCTGTCGAGGCCCCCGAAGTCTTTTCATCTTTAAGTCGGTTCCCCCTTCTGCCATCGCGCCGAAGCTTCCCTGCGCACAGCTTCGGCTACACTCGACCTTCGTCTGGTTCAGGCTTCGTCCTGGCCGTGCTCCATATTCATAATTCTGGATCCGAAAATACCTGTTCACATAATCCACTCGGAAAACATTGTCAAATCATGTTTTTGAGGACCTTCGGAGGACGAAGGCCCCCAACAGTAGCCCCTCGCAATATTAATTTGTAAATAATAAATTCAGATTGCGATATGGACGAAGGCCTTGAGCCGAAGGTCCGAAAAAACACCTTCCCTTTGCTAGAATAGCAACATCTACTGACAAGCGGGGCCTTTCAATTTTCAACGCCCTAGGCGTATAAATAAGATCACATCGCGAACTGATTTGGTACGCACACTTGCCCTCTGCTTCGGCCCACTAAAATTTTTAGCTCTTGTGCACTAAGATTTGCTGATCTTTTTGATTTTTAAGCTTCGGACTTAGAAACAGTTTTTGAGCGCTTCCGAAGATGCCTGAAGGTAAGAAGATCGCTGCTGAGACGAAGCTGAGTCTTGAGGAAGAAAAGAACTTGGGGTTCATTATGGCGATGGCGGAGACCAATACAGAGAAGATCACCAAGGAAATTCTTGAAGGTCTGTCCGAAGACACTGATGACAGCGACAGTTTTGATGTAGAAAGTGGCGGGGAAGAGGCCGAAGATCGACCGTGGCGACCAAGTCACGCGGTTTTTGGGAAAACCGCCATCAAACAGAGCCATATTGATAATATGAGGGGGCGATACTTTCGAGATATAACTATTGTGAGGGCTGACGCTGGAGAAAAGACTACCCCCACCCCCGAAGAAGATGAGGTCGTAATCTTCCGAAGCTTTCTCAAAGCTGGGCTTCGATTTCCCTTAAGCAACTTCGTTATTGAGGTACTGAAAACATTTCAAATCTTCTTGCATCAAATTACTCCTGAAGCCATTATAAGAATGGGGATATTTGTCTGGGCTGCAAGGAGCCAAGGTTTGGAACCAAACGCTAAAAGCTTCTGTAACATTCATGAGTTATTATACGAGACGAAGCCCTGGGGAAAGGAGCAATATCACAACAACTTTGGGTGCTACAGCTTCGGCGCGCGCCCCGGGTCAAGCTGCCCTGTGCCGACCTTTCGGAAGAGGTGGCCCGGAGCCTGGATGACGGAATGGTTTTATGTGAAGAATGACCTATCAGATCAAGAGAATGTGAAGAATATCATTATGCGACCAATCTGGCAACGCTTCGGTCTTCGAAGGCCGAAGGTCGAAATGAACGAAGCTGCCGAAGAATGCCAAAGGGCCTTCGGAGTAGTCTGCTCGTTTATTGGGACAAGGGACTTGGTCCAAGAACATATTGCCTTCAGGGTATGGCCACTTGCAGAAAAGTGGGAAATGCCGAAGGAAACCATCAAAGAGTCCGACGAAGGCGGACTAGTCAGATTAAAATACACATTCAAATATGGGGACAAATTTGTCGAACCTGACGACAACTGGTTGAAAAACATTGAAATATTAAGTGACGAACTTCTTGGCGCATATTCGAAGGCTGAGAACACTGCGTTATCAGCAGCCTTCGGAGGCCGAAAAAAGAAGAGACTCAATCGGGTGTTTGATGCAATTGGGTTCTTTTACCCTGACTATCGTTATCCCACTCGAGGGCAGAAAAGAAAGAACACAACCTCTGCAGAAGAGGAAGCTGCAACTGCTCCTAGCGAGCCAGAATCAAAGAGAAAGAGGATAAAAGTCCTCACACACCGGCCACGCTATATTGAACCAGCTTCGGTGCCTGAGTTCACCGGAGAAGCTTCTTCGGCCACCGAAGCTGAACAGCCAACCTTGCTGCCAGAAACTGCAGAGATGGCCGAAGCACCATCCACAGAAAAAATGGAAGAAGCGAAAAAGCCGACTAAGGAAAAAACATTAGAAGTTTTGAGTCCTGCAGTAAATATTGAAACAGCAAAAAATCAAAAGGGGCCAGCAGTGACCCCAAAAAGGAAAAGAATGGTAAATGTACTAGACGTCTTGGAGACAATTAAGTCTTCAAGCACAATTCCAAAAAAGAGTGTTGAAGTTGCTGAAGCTTCTACTGAAGCTTCGGCTCAACAAGCTGAAGCTGAAGCTGGGCCTTCAGAGCCCTACAAGGAGCAACCTTTTGAAGCCGAAGCAATAAAAATTCCAGAACCAGTATTAGTTGAAGAAACTGACACCGCCATCCCCGAAGCACCTGCCAGCATGCGTGATTACATGATACGACATGCTTCGGGGAAGAAGCTATCTGAAGAAGAAACTCATGAAGCCATCCATTATGCAAAGGAACTAAAATATCCGAAGGGGGCAGTAATATTCAATGGAACGAATGAAGATGACTTCTTATACTGCCTGCCTGACAACAAAGAGCTATCTGTCTGCCGAGAAATGGCCAGAAGTATTGGTTTCCCGAAGCTTGAATCTGGATTAAGCGCCATGATGAAAGAAGATCTCGCAGACAGTCTTGCGTACAACAGCCTGAAGGTATAGGAATTAAACACTTGAAAAACCCCCTTATTTTTACGCAACTCATTCCTTTTTTCTTATATGAATTCTTTTCCGTATAGGGCCTGATCCTAAGCAACGCACTAAGAGCCCAAAAGAGCGCCGAAGATGAAAGCTATGAAATTGCGTTTAATAATTTACGCTCCGAAGTTATCAGACTGAGAAACGAAGCTTTGGAAAAAGATAAAATTCTGCTTACACTGGTAGATAAAGTGAAAAAAGACGAAGCTGCTTCAAAGGCCCAGGCCGAAGCTCAAAAACGCGAGATTAAAGATCTTCAGAAACAGCTGGCTAGAGCTAAAGAGGAGCGCGCGCTTGAGGAAACGAAACGAGAACTTAGTGATTTTATGGTCAGCAAATTGGAATCAAAAGTTAAGGAGCTTCGCACATCTCAGGGGAGATGCTATGTCAAATCTGTAGAATGTGTGAATAAAATTAAATCCAGCTTCGCCAGCGTAGGCGCCTTTTCCAGCGAAGAGAATTTCTCTCGAGGCAATCCCGAAGGTCCGCTGGAATGGATTAGCCACGAAGCAGAGGCCTTCGAAGAGATTCTGAACAGTCGTGGCGACATATGCGCTTTTTCGGGCGCCAGAGGAATTGCTTCTGTCTTAGAGAAGAAAGGTTGCGGGCATGTAAAATTTTTAGCTCAATCCGAAGCTACCTTATCTTCCGTAGACGTCAAGGACCCCTCGGCCGAAGCAAGCGTGGTTGGTGGCAAATTTTTTACTGATATCTGGAACGACGGCGGCCGAGGAATGGCGCAAGAGATCATCCAAAGGAGCGAAAAAGGCATTCATGACGCCAGAAAAGTGGCAGAAGCTGCCGAAAGGAGTACAGAGCCCGAAAGGCAATTAGGTACCAATTAGTCGCTCTTATTGTGTTGTAATTTTTATTCCAAACTTTGCTCAAGGTTTGCAAAAGTAATGAAGAAATGTTCTCTTCCCTCAGAAACTGCTGGATCAAATGTCGACGAAGAAATTAAACAAATGGCCGAAACTATCTTGGACAAGGTTGTTGACCAACTTCTAAATGAGGCCGCCGAAGAAGTATTGAGAGAAGATTAGATGCTATTTGGAAAAATCATTTAAAGTGTAATCTATGTAACACTTTGTACATTTGAATGTAATATACAAATCTCCTTTCATTATTGAATTCTTTACGATGCATGAAACATTAAATACATACCATTTTTGAGCCTTTGGCGAAAAAACACCTTCCCTTCTTTTCATGCTTCGTGAAGAAGGCATTCTCCGTTAAAATTATTCTGATGAATCACATCCATGCTTCGTCAAAACATTCTTCGAAGCTATACTCCGAAGCTATACAACTTCGATATTGATCTGATAAAGCTCGCCCATGTTTCGTAAAAATATTCTCCGAAGCTGTATTCCGAAGCTGTACAATTTCGATGTCACTTTCTCAAAGCATCCTTTCGAAGGTTGAGAGTATCTCCTTCTCTTGCCAAATGCAATATGATGTATGATGCTTATGCTATGCAAAATGATGTGATGATGTTATGTTATGCATGTGACATTTGTTCCGGAGATACACATAAAATATATTCGTAAGCTCTGCATTCCCTTGGGAACGTCTTTGGAGCTTCTTCGTCTTTTACTTAGACGGTATCAGCGTTGACTTTTTGCTGTAAGCCTCCCTTGGGAGCTTCTTCGCCTTTTACTTAGGCGGTATCAGCGTTGACTTTTCGCTGTAAGCCTCCCTTAGGAGCTTCTTCGCCTTTTACTTAGGCGGTATCAGCGTTGACTTTTCGCTGTAGGCTCTGCATTCCTTTAGGAACGACTTCTGAGCAGAAAACTTACACTGCGCTCCCTTTGGAACGGCTTTTTGTGACTTCATAAACTTACTCTGCGTTCCTTAGAACGACTTTCTGTTACTCCGAAGGATTTTTAATCCGAAGGTCCTCCTTGGTAACGGAAAAAGTTTTAGGCTTCAGCAACTTAGGCCTGTGGAGCAAATAGATTTTCCTCGTGGGAAACAACGAAATTATTACATGAAAACTATCAATGTTTTTTGCTTCACAGAAAATAAAACTGAATAGAAAAGACTGCTATCAAAGGTAGGATATGTCAATAAATGTGCTTCGACTCTGGCACAGTGCTGTTGACTGTGCGAGCTTCGGACTGTTCTCTGAAGTCCCTCTGATGTGGAGCGTATTGACTCCCTTCTGGCTGTTGACCTTGCTGCAATGGAGGTGGAGGCGGAAGCTGCTGCCAGGAAGCTTGAGGTTGACTTGCCGAAGCTACAGAAGCCGCAGGGTGGTTGTCTATGTATTGTGGGACATAAGGCGGATGAAACGAAGCAGTATGCATAACCTGCTTCGACTGAGCTTGTTGAGATGCAGCTTCGGCTAGTTCCTTTTGCTTCTGGATTGTAACATGGCACGTCCTAGTGGTGTGGCCCTTGCCCTCTCCACAGAATAGGCAAAACAGTCTCCTTGGCTGATCTCCGAATCTTCCGCCGAAGCCCCTGGCGCCTCTGCCTCTTGGAGCTGGTGGCCGAAAGAAAGTTTGTTGTTGCCCCGAAGCCTGTGAGGAGCACTGCGGCCTGTTTTGCTGACTCCCCTTATCATCATTCTGAGTGTTGTGAATGGAACGGACATGCCTCGGGTAGTATCTTCCTCCGAAGCCCCTGGTCATCTCAGAAAATCTGAAGGCCTCCTCCCTTCTTTGGCGAAAGTCATTGTCAGCACGAATGTACTCATCCATCTTTTGGAGCAATTTCTCCAAGGTCTGAGGAGGCTTCCGAGCAAAGTATTGAGCTGCAGGTCCAGGACGGAGCCCCTTGATCATGGCTTCGATAACGATTTCATTGGGCACCGTTGGTGCCTGCGCCCTCAATCGTAAGAACCTTCGGACATACGCCTGAAGGTATTCTTCGTGATCCTGAATACACTGGAAGAGGGCTTGAGCTGTAACCGGCTTCGTTTGAAATCCTTGAAAGCTGGTCAGTAACATATCCTTCAGCTTCTGCCATGAAGTGATTGTTCCTGGCCGAAGGGAGGAATACCAGGTCTGAGCAACATTCCTGACGGCCATGACGAAAGACTTCGCCATGATTGCAGCGTTGCCCCCGTACGAAGACACTGTTGCTTCGTAGCTCATCAAGAATTGCTTCGGGTCGGAGTGGCCGTCAAACATGGGGAGCTGGGGTGGCTTATAGGATGGAGGCCAAGGTGTAGCCTGCAGCTCAGCAGACAGAGGAGAAGCATCATCAAAAACAAAATTTCCCTGATGGAAATTATCATACCAGTCGTCTTCGTTGACGAAGCCCTCCTGATGGAGGTCTTTCTGATGAGGCCTTCTGTTCTGCTCATCGTGAGTGAGATGGCGAACTTCCTCAGAAGCTTCGTCAATTTGCCTTTGCAACTCAGCTAGGCGGGCCATCTTCTCCTTCTTCCTCTGCACTTGTTGATGTAGCATCTCCATCTCTCTGATTTCTTGGTCTAGCTCTTCTTCCTCAAGCGTCGGGCTAACAGCTTTTCTCTTCTGGCTTCTGGCCTCCCGAAGAGAGACGGTCTCCTGGTTGTGGTCCAGCGGTTGTAGTGCTGCAGCCCCAGCCGCTGAAGCTTTCTTCGGCGCCATAGCGAAGGTCTATAGCTTCCGAAGGTGTTCACGAAGACTCGAAGTGGAAGTGAGTTCACCGGAGGTGGGCGCCAATGTTGGTGACTTGTTCTCAAATGCTTCGAATTAAGAACAAGGCAACATAAAAAGTGTTACACATTAAGGTCCTTCGTCCTTCGAAACATTATGTCCCTTCGGGAAATAATGATTTAGGACGAAGGTTATCATAGACATACCTTCGGGAATATAATAAGTAATGCCGAAGGATTCATATAAAGCATGAAATACAAACATCAACATAAAATCATTTCTATTTTATTAACATGGAGAAATAGAAATGATTTTAAATTGCAAATGTACCTTTGGTCCTGAGAGAAGGTAAAAAGTACAAGCGTGATGCAAAAACCAATGCCAAGTCAGCGTGAACAGTACGGGAGTACTGTTCATCTATTTATAGACGCGGGACGCAGCCCACGTAAAATTACATCCATGTCCATTACATTTGTTAACGGCTTATGGAAATCTGTCGAGGCCCCCGAAGTCTTTTCATCTTTAAGTCGGTTCCCCCTTCTGCCATCGCGCCGAAGCTTCCCTGCGCACAGCTTCGGCTACACTCGACCTTCGTCTGGTTCAGGCTTCGTCCTGGCCGTGCTCCATATTCATAATTCTGGATCCGAAAATACCTGTTCACATAATCCACTCGGAAAACATTGTCAAATCATGTTTTTGAGGACCTTCGGAGGACGAAGGCCCCCAACAATAATTAAAAAAATTATTTAAGTGTTTTCAGGAATTTCAGAGATCATTTGTGAATTTCTCTAGGCCACAATACAACTCTATTTTAAGTGAAATTTTGTGTGCTTCCATCCTTTGTGTTTTTGGATCATTGGTAAAAAATTCAGAATATTTCGAGCTCTTTTGATGGTACTCCTTTTGAAACGCGCCTTTGATTTCTACTAGTGCTGAAAAATCTGCCCTATTTACAAAACTGTCATTCCCACTAGATACTTGTACCTCCTTTCTTGTGCTTTGGTCCAACTATTCTATTACGTTTTCTAGGCCAGCAACTAGGACGAGTACTTGAAACACTTATTCAGTATTGCTATCTGTTACTGACTTGTGTGCCATATATATATATATATATATATATATATATATATATATATATATATATATATATATATATATATATATATATATATATATATATATATATATATATAGTCAGCCTTCCTATAGCTCCAATTTTCTCTCGAACAGAACATGTACTCTTTTGCAATCACACCCACGCTCGTTGAACAGTCACACCGGTCACCGTTTGCCACCTGCAGTGCTGGTAAGAACGTTGTAAGAGCGGGGTAAGACGCTTCATAATTTGTATTCCACCACCTCCACCACCACCCTGAGAGATAGTTGTAGGGTTCACATTGTTTGTTGTCTTTTTGTCTCTGTTTTGTGCTAACAATGACAGGACCAAAGAATCAAATGGACATGGACAAGGACAAGGGGCCTAAACTTAACGATGATGAGTGTGTGTCTCAAATGGAATTGAAGGAGATGATGCGCGCGATGACTAAAGCTTTTAAAAAATACCAGGACTCTGCCTCGACATCCTATGAGCAGCTTGATCGACGAGTTGCTGAACTTGTTACACGCATGGACGTACTGGAGGCTCGTCCCCCACCACCAACTCCAACCCCAGCTCACTCTCCTGTCGACGACGACGACGACGATGTTTATGCACCGCTGCGACAACGCCTCGCACGTAATCGACAAGGTATGGGAGGTAATGGTAGACGTCGTCATCATAATCTTGAACCAGACCATGATTCATTTGCTAAGATTAAGTTTTCTATTCCACCGTTCATGGGTTCTTATGATGCTGAAGCTTACTTAGACTGGGAGATGACGGTAGAACAAAAATTTAATTCCCATCTTGTTCTTGAGCAGCATAGGGTTAGACAAGCCACTAGTGAATTTAGAGATTTTGCTATCATTTGGTGGAATGAACTTGTTAACACACGTGCTACACCACAAACATGGAATGCGTTAAAAGAGGAGATGCGAGCTCGCTTTGTTCCCCCTTCTTATAGACGTGATCTTCAAAAAAATTTGCAATGCTTAGATCAGGGAGACATGTCGGTACAGGAATACTACTAAGAACTTCAGAAAGGTATGCTACGATGTGGGGTAGTTGAGGATCCGGAGGATCAAATGGTTAGGTTTTATGGGGGATTGAGGCGGGAGATTCAGGATATTGTTGATTATAAAGAATATCATTCTATACAACGCTTGTTCCATCTTTCTATGTTGGCAGAAAAAGAATTGCAGGGTCGTCAACAACGGAGGAGCAGCACTTTCGCTCCACGCTAGCCACCGGCGCCAGCCAAGGCGTCATCATCTTCGGGCGTACGGACGTCCACATCTTCCACTGTACCTTCGGGTGTTGCAGCAAAACCTGCTACGACCACCTCTTCCACAGGCCGCTCCTCCGACATCAAGTGCCACCGCTGCCAGGGACTTGGTCATATTCAGCGAGATTGCCCCAGCAAACGGGCATACATTGCTACTGGTGATGGTGGGTATGTTAGTGCTTCTGATGTTGATGATGAAGATACTATTGGAGCTAACATTGCAGAGACTTATGATGGTGATGAAGAGGTTCTTGGTACAACAGCGACCGAGACCTATAAGGCCTTGATTGTGCAACGAGCTTTGAGTACCACGGCTAGTGACGACGACAACAGACAGTGCCACAACCTTTTCAACATGTTCCTCATCGTCAAGGACTGCCGTGTACATACCATCATTGACGGTGGTAGCTGCAACAACTTGGTGAACGTTGAGGTGGTCAAGAAGCTTGGCTTGACCACACGAGAGCATCCCCACCCTTATCACATTCAATGGTTTAACAACAACGGTAAGTTCAAGGTAACAAAAACAACAAGGGTGCATTTTTCTATTGGCTCTTACCATGACTTTGCTGATTTCGATGTGGTGACTATGGATGCTTGCTCTCTTTTACTGGGACATCCTTGGGAGTTTGATACTGATGCTATTCATCATGGTAGATCTAATAAATATACTTTCATGCATAAGGGAAAGAAAATTGTGTTGCTTCCTATGACTCCCACTGAGATTATCCACTTTGAACATGAGAAAAAGACTAATGCTAAGCAAAAAGGTGTTTTGAACTCTGAAAATCAGCAACCTATTAAGTTAAAAACTCCTACTTTGCTAGCCACTAAATCTGATCTTGATGAGTTACATGCCTCTCTTGGACTTTGCTATGCCTTAGTGTGCAAAAATGCTTTCTATTCCATTGATGATACATCTATTGTCTTGCCACTTGCTATTGCTAACCTTTTGCAAGAGTATATGTATGGGTTTCCCTCTGAGATACCCCCTGGATTGCCACCTGTGCGAGGCATTGAGCACAAGATTGATTTAATTCCAGGGGCGAGCTTGCCCAACCGTGCTGCCTACAGGACCAACCCCGAGGAGACTAAGGAGATTCAGCGCCAGGTCCAGGACCTTCTAGACCGCGGGTACATTCGTGAGAGCCTTAGTCCTTGTTCTGTTCCTGTTCTTTTGGTTCCTAAGAAAGATGGCACTTGGCGCATGTGTGTTGATTGTAGAGCCATTAATAACATCACAATTCGGTACAGATATCCTATTCCTAGATTGGATGACATGCTTGATGAATTAAGTGGTTCTATTGTTTTCTCTAAAATTGACTTGCGTAGTGGATACCACCAGATTCGTATGTCTTTAGGTGATGAATGAAAACCTGCATTTAAAACTAAGTTCGGTCTTTATGAGTGGTTAGTCATGCCTTTTGGGTTAACTAATGCGCCTAGCACTTTCATGAGATTGATGAACGAGGTTTTACGTGCTTTCATCGGTAAGTTTGTGGTGGTATATTTTGATGATATTCTTATCTATAGTAAGTCTCATGATGATCATATTGAACATTTACATGTTGTTTTTGATGTTTTGCGTGATGCACGTTTATTTGGTAACCTTGAGAAGTGCACCTTCAACACCGATCGTGTGTCTTTTCTTGGATATGTTGTGACATCGCAGGGCATTGAGATGGATGAGGCAAAAATTGTTGCCATCACGAGCTGGCCACTTCCAACCACGGTCACACAGGTTCAAAGTTTTCTTGGTCTTGCAGGATTCTACAGGCGATTTGTGCGGGATTTCAGCACCATTGCAGTACCTCTCCACGAGTTGACAAAGAATGGAGTGTTGTTTCGTTGGGGACCATCACAACAACAAGCCTTTGATGCCCTCAAGTTCCTGATTTTGACAAGACATTCGAGCTCGAGTGTGATGCGAGCGGCATTGGGATTGGAGGAGTGCTCATTCAAGGAGGTAAACCTGTTGCTTTCTTTAGTGAAAAATTGAATGGTCCAACTCTGAATTATTCTACATATGACAAAGAATTATATGCTTTAGTACGAGTTTTACAAACTTGGCAACATTATCTATGGTCTAAAGAATTTGTCATACATTCGGATCATGAATCTTTGAAGTATCTTAAGGGACAATCTAATCTAAACAAACGACATGCTAAATGGATTGAATTCATAGAATCATTTCCT
Organism: Zea mays; assembly: GCF_902167145.1. Lineage (NCBI taxonomy): Eukaryota > Viridiplantae > Streptophyta > Magnoliopsida > Poales > Poaceae > Zea > Zea mays. Next base: position 152,944,901 of record NC_050104.1, on the reverse strand, counting down.
TACATTATTAAGCATAAAAAAGGAAAGGATAATGTAATTGCTGATGCTTTATCTAGACGTTATACTATGCTGTCCCAACTTAATCATAAAATATTTGGTTTGGAGACTATAAAGGAATTATATGCTGCTGATTTGGACTTCAAAGATGCTTTTGAAAATTGCAGAGAGGGAAGAACGTGGCAAAAATTTATGCTGTGTGAAGGCCTTCTCTACCGTGCTAACAAGTTGTGTGTTCCAGCTAGCTCTGTTCGTCTTCTACTCTTGCAGGAAGCACATGGAGGTGGCTTGATGGGACATTTTGGTGTTAAGAAGACCGAGGATGTGTTGTTTACTCATTTCTATTGGCCTCGGATGCGGCGTGATGTTGAGCGCTACGTCTCTCGTTGCACCACGTGCAACAAAGCTAAGTCCCGACTTAACCCCCATGGTCTTTATTTACCTCTTCCTGTTCCTCGTGCACCTTGGGAGGATATTTCTATGGATTTTGTTTTGGGATTGCCTAGAACAAAGAGGGGGAGTGATAGTGTTTTTGTCATTGTCGATCGTTTTTCAAAGATGGCACATTTTATACCCTGTCACAAAACTGATAATGCTTCACATATTGCTGATTTGTTCTTCACTGAGATTGTGTGTTTGCATGGTGTGCCAAATACTATTGTTTCTGATAGGGATGCTAAGTTTTTAAGTCATTTTTGGAGAACTTTGTGGTTTAAATTGGGAACAAAGTTGTTGTTTTCTACTACTTGTCATACCCAAACTGACGGGCAAACAGAGGTTGTTAATCGCACTTTATATACCATGTTGTGGGCTATTTTGAAGGATAATTTGAGGTCGTGGGAGGAATGTTTGCCACATATTGAGTTTGCTTATAACAGACCGATTCATTCCACAACCAAGCTTAGTCCATTTATGGTAGTATATGGTTTTAATCCTCGTGTCCCAATTGATTTGCTAACTTTACCACCTTCTAAAATAGTGAGCTTGGATGCTACACAACGTTCTGAATTCATTCTTAAGTTACATGAAACAACTAAGTTGCAAATTGAAAAGATGAATGAAAAGTATCGTATTGCTGCTAATAAAGGTAGGAAGGAAATGAAATTGGAACCTGGTGACTTGGTGTGGGTTCATTTGAGAAAGGATAGGTTTCCTGATTTGAGAAAGTCTAAACTTATGCCATGAGCTGCAGGTCCTTATAAAGTTCTTGCAAAAATTATTGATAATGCATATACACTTGAGTTGCCACCAGATTTTGGGGTTAGTCCCACCTTTAACATTTCAGATTTGAAGCCATATATGGGTGACGAAGATGAGGCCGAGTCGAGGACGACTCCAATTCAAGAGGAGGAGGATGATGAGGACATCACTTCTATACATACAATGAATGGACCGATAACACGATCTCGTGCACGACAGCTAAATCTCCAGGTACGTTCTACCCTAGTCGATTGTGTTTCAGAGCTTACGCTTGGGGCCATGGATGTTTTGATGATTAGGTACCTTGGAGAGGACCAGCAAGGACTTGGGAAAGGCCAAGGTGTTGAGGAGGAGCAGCAAGGGCGTCCACAACAGGAAGGAGATCAAGTCCGAGTTGGCTGCGACTCCATCTCAAGTTCCAGGACCAGTCTGCACTAAAATGGACGCCCAAGATGCATCCGAACTCCGATTGCGACGGACTGGATATGGTTGGAAAGATAACGAGATTATCTAACCAACCCAACTGGTTCCACCCTAAAATTCATCCGGAGTCAACGGGAATCGTCGAAACAAATCAGCATTCATATTCTGTTTTGGTGCTGCGACACCGTCTGTTGGGCCGTTGGGCCGTGTATCGCGTCGGAGCCCATTAGGGGCGAGTCCAGGGCTACGCACGCCCTAATACTCTATTTATTCAGCAGCCACCGCCACATTTAGGTTTGGGTTTTGCTTAGATCAATTCTGTCATTGAACTGTGTCGCCGTCATCGGCTTGTGAGACCCCCTCCCATAATCAATACAATTTTGGTTGCGTTTCTTTCCTGTTCTTGCTTGTGTTCTTGATTGCGCTTGCAGGGATAAGCCTTCATGGCAAGGTTATTCGTGTGTCACGGGTGATAACCAACGGAGCCGTGGTGTAGTGATTGCGAGGAACCGTTCGCTCGGAGCCTTGGATCATCAACGTCGAGATCTCCACTCAATCAAATTATCGTATCTCACGGAAGATCGGGCCACGTCTACTATCAGTTAGAGTCCGCCAAGGAGATTTGGGACGTACTCAAGACCGCGCACGAAGGAGATGAGGTGACAAGAATCACCAAGAGGGAAACGATCGAAGGGGAGCTCGGTCGGTTCATGCTCAACCAAGGAGAAGACCCACAAGCCATGTACAACCGGCTAAAGACCTTAGTGAACCAAGTGCGCAACCTCGAGAGCACGAAATGGGATGACCATGAAATGGTCAAGGTTATTCTTAGATCACTTGTTTTTCTTAACCCTACTCAAGTACAATTAATTCGTGGTGATCCAAGATATAAACTAATGTCTCCCGAGGAAGTGATAGGAAAGTTTGTGAGCTTTGAACTAATGATCAAAGGCTCCAAACAAATCATCGAGCGAGGCGCCACCTCCACACCCGAGGTGCAACCCGTCGCCTTCAAAGCGACGGAGGAGAAGAAGGAAGAGTCTACACCAAGTAGGCTTCCCATCGACGCCTCGAAGCTCGACAACGAGGAGATGGCTTTAATCATCAAAAGCTTTTGCCAAATCCTCAAGAAAAGGAAGGGGAGAGATTACAAGCCCCGTTCCAAGAAGGTGTGCTACAAGTGTGGTAAGCCCCGTCATTTCATTGCTAAATGTTCATTATCTAGTGATAGTGACAGGGGCGACGACAAGAAGGGAAGAGAATAGAAATGAAGAAGTACTACAAGAAGAAGGGCGGCGATGCCCATGTTTGCCGGGAGTGGGACTCCGACGAGAGCTCCACCGACTCCTCCTCCGACGAGGACGCCGCAAACATCGCCGTCACCAAGGGTCTTCTCTTCCCCAACGTCGGCCATAAGTGCCTCATGGCAAAGGATGGCAAGAAGAAGAAGGTAAAATCTAGATCCTCCACTAAGTATGCAACATCTAGTGATGAGGCTAGCTCTAGTGATGATAAGGATGATTTATTGACCCTTTTTGCCAACCTAAACATGCAACAAAAGGAGAAATTAAATGAATTAATTAGTGTTATTCATGATAAGGATGAACTCTTAGATAGCCAAGAGGACTTCCTAATAAAAGAAAACAAAAAGCATGTTAAGGTTGAAAATGCTTATGCTCTAGAGGTAGAAAAATGTGAAAAATTAACTAGTGAGCTAAGCACTTGCCATGATGTTATTTCCAACCTTAGAGATGAGAATGTTAAATTAATTGCTAAGGTTGAGAATTTAAATGTTTGTGATGATTCTCTTGTTAGTCTTAGGAATGATAATGCTAGTTTGCTTACTAAGATTGACAAGTTAAATGCATCACTCTCTAGCCTTAAAATTGAGAATGAAAAATTAATTGCTAAGGCTAAAGATTTAAATGTTTGCAATGTTTCTATTTCCAATCTTAAAAATGAGAATACTATTTTACATGCTAAGATTGTTGAATTAAAAACTTGCAAACCCTCTACATCTACCGTTGAACATGTTACTATCTGCACTAGATGTAGAGACATTAATGTTGATGCTATTCATGATCACTTAGCTTTAATTAAGAAACAAAATGATCACATAGCTCAACTTAGTGCTAAAATTAATGAGCATGACTTAGAAAATGAAAAATTTAAATTTGCTAGAAGCATGCTGTATAGTGGGAGACGCCCTGGCATTAAGGATGACATTGGCTTCCAACAGGGAGACAATGTCAAGCTTAATGCCCCTCCTAAAAGATTGTCTAACTTTGTTAAGGGCAAAGCTCCCATGGTTCAGGATAACGAGGGTTACATTCTATACCCTGCCAGTTATCCCGAACACAAAATTAGGAGAATTCACTCTAGGAAGTCACACTCTGGTTCTCATCATGCTTTCATGTATAAGAGTGAGGCATCTAGTTCTAGGCAATCAACCCATGCTAAATTTCCTAAGAAGAAAACTCCTATTGCATCAAATGAGCCTAATATTTCATTTAAGACTTTTGATGCATCCTATGTTTTAACTAACAAATCAGGCAAAGTAGTTGCCAAATATGTCGGGGCCAAACACAAGGGCTCAAAGACTTGTGTTTGGGTACCCAAGGTATTTGTTTCTAATGTGAAAGGACCCAAGACCGTTTGGGTACCTAAGAACAAGGCCTAAAATTGTTTTGTAGGTTTATGCATCCAGGGGCTCAAGTTGGATCATCGATAGCGGGTGCACAAACCACATGATAGGAGAGAAGAAGATGTTCTCCTCCTACGAGAAAAACCATGATCCCCAAAGAACTATCACATTCGGGGATGGAAATCAAGGTTTGGTCAAAGGACTTGGTAAAATTGCTATATCTTCTGACCATTCTATTTCCAATGTTTTTCTTGTAGATTCTTTAGATTACAATTTGCTTTCCGTTTCTCAATTATGTAAAATGGGCTACAACTGTCTTTTTACGGATATAGGTGTTACTGTCTTTAGAAGAAGTGACGATTCAGTAGCATTTAAGGGAGTGTTAGAGGGTCAGCTATACTTAGTAGATTTTGTTAGAGCTGAACTCGGCACTTGCTTAATTGCTAAGACTAACATGGGTTGGCTCTGTCACCGCCGACTAGCCCATGTTGGGATGAAGAATCTTCATAAGCTTCTAAAGGGAGAGCATATTTTAGGACTAACCAATGTTCATTTTGAGAAAGACAGGGTTTGTAGCGCATGTCAAGCAAGAAAGCAAGTTGGTGTTCATCATCCACACAAGAACATCATGATGACCGACAGGCCGCTTGAGCTACTCCACATGGATCTATTCGGCTCGATCGCTTACATAAGCATCGGCGAGAGTAAGTATTGTCTTGTAATTGTGGATGATTATTCTCGCTTCACTTGGGTGTTCTTTTTGCAGGAAAATCACAAACCCAAGAGACTTTAAAGGGATTCTTGAGATGAGCTCAAAACGAGTTCGGCTTAAGGATCAAAAAGATTAGAAGCGACAACGGGACGGAGTTCAAGAACTCACAAATCGAAGGCTTCCTTGAGGAGGAGGGCATCAAGCATGAGTTCTCTTCTCCCTACACGCCACAACAAAATGGTGTAGTGGAGAGGAAGAATAGAACTCTACTTGACATGGCGAGGACCATGCTTGATGAGTACAAGACTTCGGATCGGTTTTGGTCGGAAGCAATCAACACCGCTTGCTACGCCATCAACCGCCTCTACCTTCACTGAATCCTCAAGAAGACATCGTATGAACTCCTAACCGGTAAAAAGCCCAATGTTTCATATTTTAGAGTCTTTGGTAGCAAATGTTTTATTCTTGTTAAAAGAGGTAGAAAAACTAAATTTGCTCCCAAGGTTGTAGAAGGCTTTTTACTAGGGTATGATTCAAAAACAAGGGCATATAGAGTCTTTAACAAGTCCACTGGACTAGTTGAAGTTTCTTGTGACATTGTGTTTGATGAGACTAACGGCTCTCAAGTAGAGCAAGTTGATCTTGATGAGCTAGATGATGAAGAGGCTCCGTACGTCGCGCTAAAGAACATGTCCATTGGGGATGTGTGTCCTAAGGAATCCGAAGAGCCTCCACAAGCACAAGATCAACCATCTTCCTCCATGCAAGCATCTCCACCAACCCAAGATGAGGATCAAGCTCAAGATGATGAAGATGAGGATCAATAATATGAGCCACCTCAAGAGGAGGGCAATGATCAAGGGGAGATGCCCATGATCAAGACAAGGAAGATGATGAGGGTCCAAGACCGCCACACCCAAGAGTCCACCAAGCAATACAACAAGATCACCCCGTGAACTCCATCCTCGGCGATATTCATAAGGGGGTAACTACTCGATCTCGTGTAGCTCATTTTTGTGAACATTACTCCTTTGTGTCTTCTATTGAGCCATACAGGGTAGAAGATGCATTAAGGGATTCAGATTGGGTGTTGGCGATGCAAGAGGAGCTCAACAACTTCACGAGGAATAAGGTATGGCATTTAGTTCCACGTCCTAACCAAAATGTTGTAGGAACCAAGTGGGTCTTCCGCAACAAACAAGATGAGCATGGTGTGGTGACAAGGAACAAAGCTCGACTTGTGGCCAAAGGATATTCCCAAGTCGAAGGTTTGGATTTCGGTGAAACCTATGCACCCGTAGCTAGGCTTGAGTCAATTCGCATTTTACTTGCCTATGCTACTTACCATGGCTTTAAGCTTTATCAAATGGACGTGAAAAGTGCCTTCCTCAATGGACCAATCAAGGAAGAGGTCTATGTTGAGCAACCTCCCGGCTTTGAAGATAGTAAGTACCCTAATCACATCTATAAACTCTCTAAGGCGCTTTATGGGCTTAAGTAAGCTCCAAGAGCATGGTATGAATGCCTAAGAGATTTTCTTATTTCTAATGACTTCAAAGTCGGAAAAGCCGATCCTAGTCTATTTACTAAAACAATTGCAAATGATTTGTTTGTATGCCAAATTTATGTTGATGATATCATATTTGGGTCTACTAACAAATCTACTTGTGAAGAGTTTAGTAGGATCATGATCCAAAAATTCAAGATGTCTATGATAGGGGGAGTTGAAGTATTTCTTAGGATTTCAAGTGAAGCAACTCCAAGAGGGCACCTTCATTAGCCAAACAAAGTACATTCAAGACATACTCACCAAGTTTGGAATGAAGGATGCCAAACCCATCAAGACACCCATGGGAACCAATGGGCATCTCGACCTCGACACGGGAGGTAAATCCGTAGATCAAAAGGTATACCGGTCGATGATAGGATATTTACTCTATTTATGTGCATCTCGACCGAATATAATGCTTTCCGTATGCATGTGTGCAAGATTACAAGCCGATCCTAAGGAAGTTCACCTTAGGGCCGTAAAACGAATCTTAAGATATTTAGTTTATACTCCTAAGTTTGGCCTTTGGTACCCCAAAGGATCCCCATTTGATTTAATTGGTTATTCCGATGCTGATTGGGCAGGGTGTAAACTTGATAGAAAGAGCACAGACTTGCCAGTTCTTGGGAAGATCTCTGGTGTCTTGGGCTTCAAAGAAGCAAAATTCTATAGCTCTTTCTACCGTGGAAGCCGAGTATATTGCCGCAGGCCATTGTTGCGCACAATTGCTTTGGATGAGGCAAACCCTTAGGGACTATGGTTACAAATTGACCAAAGTTCCTCTTCTATGTGATAATGAGAGTGCAATCCGCAAGACGGATAATCCCGTTGAGCATAGCCGCACTAAACACATAGCCATTCAGTATCACTTTTTGAGGGATCACCAACAAAAGGGGGATATCGAGATTGCTTATATTAACACCAAAGAACAATTAGCCGATATCTTTACCAAGCCATTAGATGAGCAAACTTTTACCAAACTTAGACATGAGCTAAATATTCTTGATTCTAGGAATTTTTATTGATATTTTGCACACATAGCTCATTTCTATACTGTTGGGGCCTTCGGCTTCCGAAGGTCCTCAAAAACATGATTTAACAAAGTTTCTGGAGTATAATACATGAACAGGTACCTTCGGACTTAAGCCAAAACCACAGTACGAGGAAGCACAAAGAATATGAAGGATGGCGCAGAGCCAAAGCTATGCGCAGAAGAGCTTCGGCGTGATAGCAGGAAAGGGAACCAACTTAAAGGGGAAAAGGCTATTTAGACCCCGATGGATTACCATAAAGTTATTAGCAAATGTAAAGGGCATGAATGTAATTTTACATGGGCTGCGTCCCGTGCCTATAAATAGATGAACAGTACTCCCGTACTGTTCACACTCGTACTTTTGCCTTCTTTCAAGCCGAAGGTACATTTGTAGTTTATTATTATTTCTATTTTTCAATTAAGATAAGATAGATATGAGGTAATAATAATATTCAAGTACTTATGTTATTTCCCATACTTTATATGAATCCTTCTTCATTATTTGTTGTATTTATGAATGTATGTCCTTCATAACCTTCGTCCGAGACTCGTTATATCCCAAGGGAAATAATCCTTCGAAGGACGAAGGACTTTAACGTTTAACAATTTATGTGTTGCCTTGTTTTTAATTCATAGCATTTAAGGACAAGTCCCCAACATTGGCGCCCACCTCCGGTGAACTCTTATCGACCACCTTCGGAAAGCATTGACCTTCGTCATGCCACCGAAGAAAGCTTCGGCGACAGGGGCTGCCGCTCTGCAGCCGCTGGATCCGAACCAGGAGACCCTTTCTCTTCGAGAGGCCCGGAGCCAGAAGAGGAAGGCAACCAGCCCAACGCCCCTGGAGGATGAGTTGGACCAAGAGATCAAGAATAAGGAGATGCTTCATCAGCAAGTGCAAAAGAAGAAGGAAAAAATGGCTTGGCTAGCTGACCTACAAAGGCAGATTGACGAAGCCACTGAAGAAGTACGCCATCTTGCTCAAGATGAGCAAGAACGAAGGCCCTAGCACAGGGAGCTTCATCAAGAAGGATTGTTTGATGATGATGGATGGTATGATGATTCCCATCATGGAAATTTTGCTTTTAATGATGCTTCTCCTCTGTCAACAGAACTGCAGGCTACACCTTGGCCTCCATCTTACAAACCACCTCAGCTTCCCATGTACGACGGGCACTCAGATCCGAAGCAGCTTCTGATGAGCTACGAAGCTACCATATCTTCATATGGAGGCAATACTGCAGTCATGGCAAAATCTTTTGTCATGGCAGTCAAGAATGTTGCACAAACCTGGCACTCCTCTCTTCGGCCAGGAACAATCACATCATGGCAGAAGCTGAAGGACATGCTGATTACCAGTTTCCAAGGGTTTCAGACGAAGCCGGTTACTGCTCAAGCTTTGTTCCAGTGCACGCAGGATCACGAGGAATACCTTCAGGCGTATGTCCGAAGGTTCTTGCGTCTGAGGGCACAAGCGCCAACAGTGCCCAATGAAATTGTCATTGAGGCCATGATCAAGGGGCTTTGGCCAGTACCTTCGACCCAATACTTCGCCAGGAAACCCCCTCAGACCTTGGAGAAATTGCTTCAGAAGATGGATGAATACATCCGTGCTGATAATGACTTTCGTCAAAGAAGGGAGGAAGCTTAAAGATTCTCCGAGATGACCAGGGGCTTCGGAGGGAGGATTCACCCAAGGCACGTTAGATCAATCCACTCTACTCAGAATGACGACAGAGGAAGTCAGCAGCAGAGGCCGCAATATTCCTCCTAGGCTTCGGGGCAGCAACAAAGCTATCCTCGGCCTCCAACTCCAAGGGGCAGAGGTGCCAGGGGCTTCGGTGGAAGGTTTGGGGATCAGCCCAGGAAAATTTATTGCCTATTCTGCGGTGAGGACAAGGGCCATACTACAAGGATGTGCCATGTCACCATCCAGAAACAGAAGGAGATAACAGAAGCTGCAGCCCAACAGAACCAGCCGAAGCAAGTTATGCATACTGCTTCGTATCATTCACCGTACATACCAGAGTATGTGGGTAACCATCCTGCAGTTTCTGTTGCTTCGGCAAGCCAACCTCAGGCATCTTGGCAATAGCCTCCACCTCCACCACCAATGCAACCCGCATATCCCCAAGGCCAGCAGCCAGAAGGGAGCCAGCACACTCACCAGCAGCGAGACTTCAGGGAGCAGTCAGAAGCTCGCACAGTCAACAGTACTGTGCCAGAATCGAAGCACATCTACTAAGAGATATCCTACCTCTGAAACAATTTTTATATTCGTCACCATTTTCCTTTTTCAATAAAGAAGCAATCATTGAAAGCCTAGTTCTTTTGTTGTTTTCAATTTCTTGTAATAGCTTCGTCATTGTCATGATATAATATACCTTCTTCCACTACACCATGACACAATTTTAGCGTCAAACATCTGACGGTAAAAATAGATGTTTGGCGACAGCAAGTATGTCACAAAATAATACCATCACACTATCTGTCGGTAATTATTGCGTTGGCGTCAACAAATCTGTCGGCAATAATTTCGAGTTATTGTGGCGGTTCATCCGTCGGTATAAATGGTTATGCGTGGCACACCGACTGTCGGGAAAACATAGCATCAGATCATCTGTCGGTACATGAATGTCTTGAGTAATTAATAAATTAATTTCAACTAATATATTTAAGTAATTACTAAATTTCAACTAATATATTTATATAAGTGTATATGCTGTACGGCTGTACCAATTAAGCTCCTGCCCACGCCTGGCCTGTGGGCAGCACGTTACAAGCCTAAAAGGCAACAAAATTAAGCTCCTGCCCACGCCTGGCCTGTGGGCAGCACGTTACAAGCCTAAAAGGCAACAAAAAAAAAAGAGAAAAGCAACCCAGGATTCGAACCTGGCACCAATCGCTCCAAAGGAACAATTCAAACCAGTTGAGCTAGAGTTCACTTGAGTTAGATGGTGGAGAAATATTCTTAAGAAGTAAGATCTATAGGAATAAATTAATGAATCGTTTTCCCTGGCCGAAGCGCTCTCTGTTATTCTGTACGCATCTTCTCCTATCCGTGAGTCCTAAACCACCGCGCCGCTGCCAAAAACCTAAACCACCGCGCCGCCGTAAACCACCGCGCCGCTGCCCCCGACGCCGTCTTACTTCGCCCTGTTCTTGCCCCTTGAGACTCGGACCTCCAGCCGCCTGTCCTGTGGTGCGCAGACGTGTTCTTGCTCCTGTAGGATCTTTGATCTCTTGTTGCTCGACTAATCAAAACGGAAGCGCCACCATCTCTGGACTTCGACCACAGGCGACGGTGCACGCCCTGCGCCGACGCGTCCTCCTCCGGTCCCTCCCCCATCGACCATCGCAGCACCGTCCAACGCTGTGCCCTGTGATCGTGCGGTGGTGTAGTCTGCTGCTGGTGCCCAAGACTGAAGAAAGATAGTTCAGGTTTCAGAATATTTATTAGTGCCATTGTAAATTTGTGATAAAAAATTTATGGTGAAGAACTGAAGATATTTATTTGTGTTTGGCATAAGTCTACTGCTGCTGCTAGCGAGGACGAGGGCGGGCGACTGTCGGGAAAACATAAACATTGCATCAGATCATCTGTCGGCATATAGACTTTTAGCGACACACAAGCCGTCGACACATATATGTCTGTCGGCAAAAGTATGTCTGACGGCAATGATATGTCTGTCGGCAAAAACATAAACATTGCCGACAGATAGTATGTCGGTACATATAGGTCTGCCGGTAAAGCGTATTGCCGACAGGACTTTCGCCGACACACATTATCTGTCGTTAAAACTTTTTACCGACGGACTGTGAGACGTTATTCAGGTGTTTTACCATCAGATAGTCCGTAGGCAATAATGTGTCATGGTGTAGTGTTCACAGACTCTCGAAGTTCCAAACATCAGTAAAACACGAAAGTTGTTCTCAAGAGAACGCGGGGTTCACAATTATATTACAAGTTTTGCCGAAGCAACAAAAAGTCGTTCTAAGGAACGCAGTGTAAGTTTGCCGAAGCAACAAAAAGTCGTTCCTAAGGGAACGCAGCGTAAGTTTTCTGCTCAAAAGTCGTTCCAAAGGGAATGCAGAGCTTACAGCGAAAAATAAACGCTGATTCCGCCGAAGTATAAGGCGAAGCGCGAAAAGTCAACGCGAATACAACCGAAGTAAAAGGCGAAGAAGCTCCTAAGGGAGGCTTACAGCGAAAAGTCAGCGCTGATACACCGAAAAATAAGCGGTGAAGCCGAAAAATAAACGACAAAAAAGATTGTATATTTTACTGTTGGAATGTGTGTGTATTGTCGGCACAAATATCATTTTGCATAGCATAACATCATCACATCATTCGCATAACATGACATCATACATCATACTGCATCAATGGCACAAGAAGGGGATGCAACATTGATCTTCGGAAATTGTTTCGAAGAAGTTGTGCCAAGGCACAAAATAAGTACAGCTTCGTCATCTATAATATCAAAGAGGATCTATTGCTTACGAAGCATAATATTTTCACGGAATATGTGTATTCTTCACGAAGCATGAAAAGAAAGGAAGGTGTTTTTTTCGCTGAAGGCTCAAAAACGGTATGTACGTAAAGTTTCATGCATCGTAAAGAATTGGATTACAAACAACTCATATATTACATTCAAAACTGTAAAATATTACACAATTTGTTCAGCAAATATTACATCAATATTCTGAATGTTTCTACAACAACAGCTATTCTTCTTTTAAAACTGTTTCTGCAGCTTCGTTTAGTAGTTGAGTCACAACTTCATCCATAATAGCTTCGGCGATCTTTGTAATTTCATCTTCCTTTTTTGCTTTGGGGTCGGCCAATGACTCGAAAGGCTCCGGGGGAGGAGATAGTTCGGCTGCGATACAAAACAAAAATAAGTTCGAAGTCACAGAAATAAAACATAAAGTCAAAAGCAATTAGGTAATACCTATCCGCCTTTCAAGTTCTGTAGTTTTTTCAGCTGCCTTTGCCGCTTCTCTAGCATCATGAGTATCTTTTTCACTTTTCTTTATAATTTCGTGAGCCATCCCTCGGCCACCATTTTCCCAGATGTCGGTGAAAAACTTTCCGCCAACCAAGCTTGCCTCGGCCGAGGGGTCTTTTGTATCTTCAATAGAGAACGCAGCTTCGGCTTGGGCCAGAATCTTCACATGTTCGCATCCTGCCTTCTCTAAAATAGCCGCAATTCCCCTGGCACCTGAGAAGGCGCAGACATCTCCGCGGCCACTCAAAACTTCCTCAAAGGCTTCGGATTCGCCGTTGATCCATTCGATTGGACCTTCGGGACCGCCTAGTACGAAGTTGTCCTCATTTGAGTATGCATCAATATTGGCGAAGCTGGTTTTCATCTTTTGTACACATGCTACAGATTTTTTCATAGCATCTTTCTTTTGAAGAACGAAGCTCCACAACTGTTTTTTCCCAGTAATTTTTCCAGTAGTCATTGGCGTCTCGGTCAGCTTCGGCAATTGCACATTTTAATTTTTCTTCTGCCAGCTGTTTCCGAAGATCTTCAATTTCGCATTTCTGGGCCTCAGCTTGAGCTTTTGAAGTAGCATCGTCTTCTTTTATCTTGTTCACCAATGAGTTTAATATTTTATCTTTTTCAAGACCTTCGTTCCTTAGCTCAATTACTTCGGAACGAAGGTTATTCAAAGCCATGGTACATCCCTCGTCTTCAACGCTTTTTGCGCCCTGAGGGCGTTGCTAAGAATAAGGCCCTGCAAAAGGAGTGCGGTATTAAGTATAAGCAAATGAAAAAATTTTGTTTTTAAGTACAAAAATCTTATTATCTCGCCTTTAAGCTGTTGTATGCCAAGCTGTCGACCAATTCATCTTTTGATAGCACTGAGAGCTCGTCTTCTAGCGTCGGGAATCCGAAGCTTCTGCCCATCTCCCGGCAAACAGAGATCTCCTTGCTGTCTGGGAGACAATACAAGTCTTCTTCTCCGCTGCCGTTGAATATCAACGCCCCTTTTGGATATTTTAATTTCTGGGCATAATGTTGAGCTTCTCGCTTTTCCTCTTCAGATAGTCTTTTGCCCGAAGCATGTCGTACAATATAATCAGGTACTTTGGAAGATGCTTCGGGAGTTGAAGAGAGAGTTTTTCAGGCAGAATTTGCTTTGTAGCCTCTTTTTTCATTTCTTCTCCGGTTTCCAAGGATTTCTCCTTGGCGGGCTCTGAAGGCCCAGCTTCGGCCTCGGTCTGGCTCTTTGCAGCTTCGTCTTCGGATGGTTTTGTCTCAATTTGTGTTTTTGGCGCTTCAGCAGGTTTCTTCGGAGTGGTACTTGAAGACTTTATTGTCTCCAACACATCTAGTACATTGACCATCCTTTTTCTCTTCGGAGTCGCCGTGAGGTCTTTTTGTGCCTTCGGCACTGTCATTCCTGCCGAAGGGCTTGTAACTTCTAGTATCTTTGTTTTCTTGGCCTCTATTTCTTCAATATTATTGGCCTTCGGCATCATAGTCGGCTCTTCATTCTTCTATGTAAGAGCAGGTCCTTTGGCTTCAGTAGCCGTAGAGGTCTCACCACCAAATTCGGGCACTGTGGCCGGTTCAATGAAGCGTGGTCAGTGAGTAAGGACCTTCACCTTTTTCCTCTTTGGCGCGGACTCACTTAGAGAAACTGAAGCATCACCTTTCCCATAAGTTGCACTTTTTCTCTTTTGCCCTTTCAGCGGGTAGCGGTAATCAGGGTACATAAACCCAATAGCATCGAAAACTCTATTCAGCCTCTTCTTCTTCCGGCCTCCGAAGGCCGCAGATAACGCGTTATCTTCTGCCTTTGAATATGGCCCAAGCAGTTCCTCGCTTGTAGCTTTGATGCACTTCAGCCAATCATCATCTGGCTCAATAAACTTACCTTCATATCTGAAGGTGTATTTCAACCTAACCAGCCCACCTTCGTCAGACTTGCTGATAGTTTCCTCTGGCATTTCCCATTTCTCTACAAGTGGCCACACTCTGAAGGCTATGTGCTCCTGGACCAAATCCCTCATCCCGATGAAAGAGCAAACTATGCCAAAGGCCTTTCGGCATTCTTCGGCTGCTTCATCAATTTCCACCTTCGGTTTCCGAAGGCCGAAGCGCTACCAGATAGGACGCATGATAATATCTTTAATGTCTTCTCGTGCCTTTAAATCATTTTTGACATAAAACCATTCCTTCATCCAGTCCCCAAGCCATCTTTTCTAGAAGGTTGGCACGGGTAGCTTGACCCAGAGCGAGCGACGAAGCTATAGCAGCCAAAATTATTATGGTATTACTCTTTGCTCCAAGGTTTTGTCTCATATAATAGTTCGTGCATACTACAGAAACTTTCTGCATTCGGCTCCAAGCCCTGACTCCTCACAGCCCATACGAAGATTCCCATTCTTATGATAGCTTCGGGAGTAATTTGGTGAAGAAAAATCTGGAATATCTTCAAAACTTCAACCACAAAACTGCTTAGGGGGAACCGAAGCCCAACTTTGAAGAAGCTTCGGAAGATAATGACTTCATTCTCTTCAGGAGTAGGAGCAGTCTTGTCTCCATTGTCAGCCCTCACCAGGGACATATCTCGGAAATATCTTCCCCTCATATTGTCAAGATGACTTTGCTTAATAGTTGATTTTCCGAAGACTGCGTGACTTGGTCGCCACGATCGATCTTCGGAATCCTCGCCCCCACTTTCAACATCATAACTGTCACTATCACCGGTGTCTTCAGATAAACCTTCTAAAATCTCCCTAGTGATCTTCTCTGTATTCGTCTTTGCTATTGACTCAAGAAACCCAAGATTCTTCTCCTCAGAAAGGCTTAGCTTCGTTTCGGCAGCAGCTTTTTTATCTTGAGACATCTTCGGAAATGTCGAAAGTGTGCTCTTAAGGCCGAAGCTAAAAAATTTTTAAAGCCAGGCAAGCGTTTGTAGGCAAAAGCTAAAAAATTGATCAAGCAAGAGCAGATGGCAAAAAGCGTGCCAAATGAGCTCGCGGTGTGCTCTTATTTATACGCCTAGTGCGTTGCAAGTGGGAGGGCCCCACTTGTCATTGACTGTTGCTATTCTAGCAAAGGGAAGGTGTTTTTTCGGACCTTCGTCTTAGAGCCTTCGTCCGTATCGCAATTTGAATTTATCATTCTAACAAATTAATATTGCGAGGGGCTACTGTTGGGGGCCTTCGGCTTCCGAAGGTCCTCAAAAACATGATTTAACAAAGTTTCTGGAGTATAATACATGAACAGGTACCTTCGGACTTAAGTCAAAACCACAGTACGAGGAAGCACAAAGAATATGAAGGATGGCACAAAGCCGAAGCTATGCGCAGAAGAGCTTCGGCGTGATAGCAGGAAAGGGAACCGACTTAAAGGAGAAAAGGCTATTTAGACCTCGATGGATTACCATAAAGTTATTAGCAAATGTAAAGGGCATGAATGTAATTTTACATGGGCTGCGTCCCGTGCCTATAAATAGATGAACAATATTCCCGTACTGTTCACGCTGACTTGGCATTTGCTTTTGCGTCACACTTTTACTTTTGCCTTCTTTCAAGCCGAAGGTACATTTGTAGTTTATTATTATTTCTATTTTTCAATTAAGATAAGATAGATATGAGGTAATAATAATATTCAAGTACTTATGTTATTGCCCATACTTTATATGAATCCTTCTTCATTATTTGTTGTATTTATGAATGTATGTCCTTCATAACCTTCGTCCGAGACTCGTTATATCCCAAGGGAAATAATCCTTCGAAGGACGAAGGACTTTAACGTTTAACAATTTCTATGTTGCCTTGTTCTTAATTCATAGCATTTAAGGACAAGTCCCCAACATATACCTTTGATCATATCTCTTTCATGTGCTATGACTAATGTGTTTTCAAGTATATTATACTATAGATTAAAAGGGAAATGGAGTTCTTCGGCGAAGACAAAAGGCTTCCACTCCACTCCATCAAATTATTCATCCTTCGCCGTCGCTCCACAACACTCTCCAATTTGGTATAATCTTCACTCATATATTATTTGCCAAAGGGAGAGAAAGTAAAAGGGCTTACATTTCACTCACAAGTATCCATTTTTGGTGATTCATGCCAAAGGTGGAGAAAGTATTAGCCCAAAGCAAAAGGACCGCACCACCACCAATTTCAAAAATTTAGTCTTTTAATTCGTATTTAAAGAAATGTGTTCAAATTGGTATCTTATTTTGATACAATTTCAAATTGGTATAACCCCTTTCAAAATTAATATCTAAAACCCTCTTGAACACTAAGAGGAGGATTTTATTGAGGGGGAGTTTTGTTTAGTCAAAAGAAAAGCATTTGAAACAGGGGGAGAAAATTTCAAATCTTGAAAATGCTTCTCAAAATCTTATTCATTTACCTTTGACTATTTGCAAAAGGACTTTGAAAAGAATTTACAAAAGAATTTGCAAAAACAAAACAAGTGGTGCAAGCGTGGTCCAAAATTTTAAATATGAAGAAAGCATCTAAAGCGTCCCGATCCTTTGGGACTCAAATGTGATACAATTACTAGTCCCAGGAGGCTAGTAACCACATTCCTTACTTCAAATATTACAGAGTCTGAGTAAATGTTATTACAATACCGGGGTACAAGCTCGAGAGTGAGCCGGAATTATAAAACGCAGTGGAAGATAAACTAGCCCAGGCCACAGGCAGAACTGGGTGAAGACACAGCCCCCTCAATCAAGCATAGCAGAAAAGAAGTCTTCAACTGCTGAAAAACATAAATAAATCTGGGTGAATACACTAGGTATTCTGCAAGCCCACCCGGCTCCCGTAAAGAGAAAGAGACCTATATCATACATGCTTCATATGGTGGAGTTGAAGTCACTCTTCTTTTTCTCAGAAAAAGGTAGTACTTGTTGTTAGGGTTTTCCCGAAACAATAGAAATAACATCACCACTGAGCTTCTCGCTCCCGTGGCACTATTTTCTTTTCCAAAGACACACTTACACACACACATATTTCCCTGTTCCCGATTGTTGTAGAAACACTAATTGTCATACCACACCAGACTCGTCCATACCAGTGGACACGGACTATTCGAATAGGTTTAAACTCTACGCAGAGGGGTACACTTTACCCACTAGTCCAGCTCTGCGATCTCATGGCCAATGAGATCCGAATCTGAATCTCTTTCCTTCCTCGCACGTCCTAACCTTAACGGTTATACCGAAAGGAGTCAGGCCACCGCCATGTCCAAATTGGACAAAACATTCCCCCTCCTTATCCTCCCGGTGCTTCCCAGCCTTCATAACCCTGGGGTTGGACCGTACGAGTTTAGATCGAGTGACTGCCCACACAGCCTCGAGTGGTTGTACTTTTCATGAGTACAGGTAGTGAAGGATGACAAACTGGTCCTTATATGAGAGGACAATCCTTCTGCTCACACCTAAACCAGCTGAGCCATCACCTTAGGCCCTCCCCTAAACCAGGGAGTCCCTGATCATCCCACTCACCAGGTGATGAGGGTGAATACCCTTCATCGCACACTTTTTAAAAACATCGTTGGTTACCACCTATTCTTATCCCATATCTTGTGATCAAAAGGTATTAGTTAATGCGGGCTCTCTCATGCTCACCATGCAAATAGATTCCATCCCTTAATCTCGGCTTAGGTAGTGGTAGAGAGAAATAGGTAAATTATGCATCAAGGGAAGGATGGACTTGCCTTCATCGAAGCTTTCCTGGCACAAAAGATTTATCTCGGAGGGGTCGGGTTCCTGTCCTTCTTCCGGAGCTATAAATTCCGGAGGATCGGATCCCTCTTCCGCTAACAAACACAGATAAGAACAATACATCAATCATGGTGACTTTAGTGGGGTGTGCCATTTCTTATATCTTATTATTTTTGCGCCCTATAGCTTATTTAAACTATTTTTGGTGCATAAAATATCAGCATATAATTATATATATGAAAATGGGAAAAAGAAATGGGAAAAGAAAAAGAGAAGGGAATTACTGCTTGCTGGGTCGGGGGGAGATTTTGGCCCACCCGGGCGCGAGCGCGCGCGCGGGCGCAGCAGGCGGCCCAGCCGGCCCATCATCTAGGGAGACGGCGGGGGACGGCGCCGTGGCGTGGGCCCATACGTCAGCGAGGGAAGGGGGTTTAACGGCGCGAAGCGACAACGGAGGGGGGAAAGGTCGACTGGAGCTCGACCACCGGTGAAATCCTACGGCGGTTCTCCGCCGTGGGTCCGGTTCTATGGCGGGGGAGCGGTGGCGAGGCACGGGCGAGGGTAGGAGATCATAGGGGTGGGGTCAATTTGAACGACGGGGACCTAGGGTGGCCGGTCCACGGCACGGTGGCGGGTGCTCGTGGCAGTGAGGTCGCCAACGAGGCAGCCGAGCGCAAAAGGAGGTGGGGAGAGGTGCCTTGCGATCGTGAGTGTGTGGCGTAGCTCAAACACCAAATCAATTCGACCAAAAGCTACTAGGGAGGAGAGAACAAAGCTCACCGGAGTGAAGGGGAAACACGGCGGCGCTAGCTCAATTGGGCTTGGGGAGGAGGGGAAGAGATGGCTGGGGCTGGTGTGGAGGAAACAGAGCTCGGGCAGTCCTTTTATAGGCGCCCGGGAGGGGGAAGGAAGGGAGGGACGGCGAGCGCCGATGAGCTTGCCATGATGGCGGGGATGGAGCAAACGGCGATGAGATGGCTCGGGCAGGAGAGGGGTGAGGGGACGGCTCGGGTACAGTGGCGGGGTGGTCGCTGAGGCCGGTGCGAGCGTTAATGGCGAAGCGACGGGGCGTGAGGCGGTCGGCGGCGAACGCACCGGTGATGGCATGGGCGGGACGATGGTCCTGATAGGCGGGCCCGGGCTGCCAGAGGGAGAGTGGCGCGAGAGGGAGAGGGGTGGAGCCACTGACCGGTGGGCCGGGTTGTCAGGCGCGGTGTGGGCGCGCGCAGCTGGGCCGCTTGGGCCGTTGGAGGAGAGGGGGGGAAGCGGGCGCGGCGCGGTTTGGGCCAAAAACGGCCGAGCCGAGGGGGAAAGGGTTTTTTCCTTTTTCTTTTTCCGTTTTCTATTTCACTTCCATTTTCTATTTTTGTTTCTTTTTATTTCCTTTTCTTTTGAACCAACAATTTTCTAAATAATCTTAAGTGTTAAAAATAATCCATGTGAGGTGTTTCTAACAATCCAAGTGTATGCATATGATGAGATGACCTAAAGATGGAGTTTAGGGAGAAAATAGAAATAGGGGGGTTGGAGATTAGGGTTCCAAACCTTGGGTTGAGATTTTGGGATGTTACAAACCTACCCCACTTAAAGGAATCTCGCCCTCGAGATTTAGACTGGATTTGAGAAAAGATAAGGGTATTCCCTCCTCAAGGAGTCCTCACTCTCCTAGGTAGCGTCCTCTTCTCCTTCCCTACTCCACCAGTATCTGGTTTTGAGGTCTAGGTACATCTTGGTAGTCCCTGGGTGGATGGAGTAGGCTGAGTTGTGAGCTTCCTCGAGCAGGACTTCTCGTGCCTTCCCTTTTGGTACACATAGATGATTCTTGAACCAAAGGGCTCCTTGTTCATCTGTCCTGAGGTCCGGAAGTTGTTCCTTGCGGGCTTTTTCCACCAGTCTTGCTGTCGCTGAGTCTAGGCGTTGCGTTTTGCATATGAGGTCTTCTAGCATTGGTTTGACTTCGAGACTACCGTTGTTTCCCAAACATACATTTAGTTGAGCTGATTCCTTCTTCCAATCTTCTAGAAAGTTGGTTCCCTTTATTCCGAAAGGTTTTTGGGTGAGGGTGTCTGCTACCACGTTGGCTTTTCCGGGGTGATAGTGAATCTCAAGGTCATAGTCTTTGATCAGTTCCAACCATCTTCGCTGACGGAGGTTGAGATCTGGCTGAGTGAAAATATACCTCAGACTCTTGTGATCGGTGAAGATGTGACATTTGTTCCCAATTAGGTAATGCCTCCATATCTTCAAAGCATGCACTATGGCCACCAATTCCAAATCATGGGTGGGATAATTCTACTCATGCGACTTAAGTAGGCGCGATGCATAAGCAATGACTTTCTCGTTTTGCATCAGCACACACCCTAAGCCTTGCCTCGAGGCATCACAGATGACGACGAAATCCTGATGTATATCTGGTAGTGTCAAAACGGGTACGGTCGTGAGCTTCTCCTTTATGATCTGGAAACTTCCTTCACATTTTGGGGTCCACACAAACTTATGGTCTTTCTTGAGGAGCTCGGTCATAGGTCTTGCTATGCTGGAGAATTCCTTGATAAAGCGGCGGTAATATCCTGCCATTCCCAGAAAGCTTCGAACCTCACTGACGTTGGATGGCTGCCTCCATTTTGATATTGCTTCCACCTTGGAAGGGTCTACCTCTATTCCTTCTGCGGTAAAGATATGCCCAAGGAAGGCGATCTTTTCCAACCAGAATTCACATTTACTGAGTTTAGCATAAAGTTGGTGTGCCCTGAGTTTTCCGTGGACGGTCCGAAGGTGACGCTTATGGTCTTTGCGGTTCTTGGAGTAGATAAGGATGTCGTCAATGAAGACTACGGCAAACTTATCCAGCTCTTCCATAAACACTTTGTTCATGAGGTTCATAAAGAAGGCGGGTGTGTTTGTCAGTCTGAAAGGCATCACTGTGAATTCATACTGTCCGTACCGGGTGACAAATGCAGTCTTCTGGATACCTGCTTCCTTGATTCTCAATTGGTGATAACCAGACCTTAGGTCTATCTTGGAGAAGTATTTGGCCTCTTGAAGCTGATCGAAGAGGTCGTTGATCCGAGGAAGTGGATACTTGTTCTTGATGGTGACTTCATTTAATGATCGGTAATCAATACACATCCTCATACTCCCATCTTTCTTAGAGACGAAAAGGACTGATGCTCCCCAAGGGGATGAGCTGGGATGAATGTACCCTTTTTGTTGAAGATCTGCGATTTGGAGCTTCAATTCTGCTAACTCGGTAGGAGCCATGCGGTATGGTCTCTTTGCGATGGGTGCCGTTCCAGGAATCAGATCTATGTAGAATTCCACTTCTCTTTCCGGTGGCATTCCTGGTAACTCTTCTGGGAACACATCTATGAATTCTTCTACCACTGATATGTTTTCTGTTGCTAGATTAAACATCATTGGATCATTGGCGGGTGGCCGAGCCTGACAAGAGACTGACTTTCCTTGGTGGTCTATGAGAAGGACTGTCTTGTTTGCGCAACTGATGATACCTTTATGTTTGGTCAACCAATCCATCCCTAAGATCACATCAATCCCTTGGGATGGCAAGACGGTTAAGTCTGCCAAGAACACTACCCCACTTAAAAGGATTCTGACTTGGGAGCATTTGAGCTGACAAAGAAGGTCTGACCCTAGGGTTCGGGTGACCAAGGGAATCTCTAGGGGGTAGAGGGAATTCCATGCTTTTCCACAAAACTAGTGGCTATGAAAGAATGGGATGCTCCTGAATCGAAAAGTACAGTAGCGGGAGTAAATTCAACAAGGAACTCACCGAGCACTACTCCTGGAGCTTGCTGAGCCTCCTGAGCATCGACGTGATTTACTCGAGCCCTTCCTTGATACGGGGTCTTGTTCTGTTGGCTGATGGAGGAGGGCGCCTTAGGGGCGGATGCTGAGGTATTCTTGGGGCCATTCACCGAGTTGGAGTAAGCAGGCCCTGATGGCTTCAGCTGGGGACAGTTGTTCTTGAAGTGACTGGGATCTCCGCAGTGCCAACACGCATTCGCCGGGGGTAGTTGCTTGCAACTGAGGGGCATGAAAGGAGCTCTGACTCTGCTGACTGAACCGTGACGGGGTGGGTCCAGCTGGTCTACTGAAGCTTGGTCCCTTGGGTGGAAATCCAAAGGATCGAGTTTTCTGGTGTCGATCTTGCTGCTGAGCCCGGAGGACTTGGAATTTCCTCTTGAGATGGCCTTTTTCTTCCTCCTTTGCCCTTTCCACTTGCATGGCTTTATTGGAGAGGTGCGATAAACTGAGGAAGTCTTGGCTAGCCAGGATGGTCTTGAGTTCTGGTTTGAGTCCCTTTAGGAAGCGGGCCATCTTCTTAACTTCGGTGCTGACGTCATCTGGCACGTAGCGTGCCAACTCCGTGAACTTGTGCACATATCCACTGACAGATCTTCCGTCTTGAGTCAGTTCCCGAAATTCGTCTTCCTTGAGCTGAACGATTCCTAGGGGCACATGGTGCTCCCGGAAAGCTGTTTCAAACTCCGCGCAGGTAGCATCTCTGATGGTGACATTGAAGGTATCCCACCAGGCTAAGGCCATCCCGGAAAGTTGATGGGCAGCCAGTTGAACACGCTGATTTTCTGGGCATCCGATGGCTTCTAGCTTTCTTTTAATCGTGCGCAGCCAATCGTCGGCATCGAGGGGATTGCTAGATCTGGCAAACGTGGGAGGCTTGAGCCTTAGGAAATCTCCCATCCTGTCTTATGGTCTTCCACCATTCGGACGTTGATTTTCCAGACTTCGAGTGAGGACCTCGATGAGTCGGGTTTGGTTGGCTAGAACTAGGGCTAGATCTAAGGGTAGTTCTGGAGGTGCGGGGAGGTGGGTCTCAGTTTCCTCTCTATCGGCTTCCCTTTCAGCTCTCAGGGGAAACCCTGCTCCAATCCCGGAGGCGGCAGGCGTGGTTTTATCCGAAGCCATCTGCAAGGGGGAGAGAGAGTCACTATTAGTCACTATTATGCTCCCCAACCTTCATAACCCTAGGGTTGGACCGTACGAGTTCAGATCAAGTGACTGCCCACACAGCCTCGAGTGGTTGTACTTTTCATGAGTACAGGTAGTGAAGGATGACAAACCGGTCCTTACATGAGAGGACAATCCTTCTGCTCACGCCTAAACCAGCTGAGCCATCACCTTAGGCCCTCCCCTAAACTAGGGAGTCCCTGATCATCCCACTCACCAGGTGATGAGGGTGAATACCCTTCATCGCACACTTTTTGAAAACATCGTTGGTTACCACCTTTTCTTATCCCATATCTTGTGATCAAAAGGTATTAGTTAATGCGGGCTCTCTCATGCTCACCATGCAAATAGATTCCATCCCTTAATCCCGGCTTAGGTAGTGGTAGAGAGAAATAGGTAAATTATGCATCAAGGGAAGGATGGACTTGCCTTCGTCGAAGCTTTCCTGGCACAAAAGATTTATCTCGGAGGGGTCGGGTTCCTGTCCTTCTTTCGGAGCTATAATTTCCGGAGGATCGGATCCCTCTTCCGCTAACAAACACAGATAAGAACAATACATCAATCATGGTGACTTTAGTGGGGTGTGCCATTTCTTATATCTTATTATTTTTGTACCCTATAGTTTATTTAAACTATTTTTGGTGCATAAAATATCAGCATATAATTATATATATGAAAATGGGAAAAAGAAATAGGAAAAGAAAAAGAGAAGGGAATTCCTGCTTGCTGGGCCGGGGGGAGATTTTGGCCCACCTGGGCGCGAGAGCGCGCGCGCGACAGGCGGCCCAGCCGGCCCATCAGCGAGGGAGACGGTGGGGGACGGCTGAGAGCACCTAGAGAGGGGGTGAATAGGTGATCCTGTAAAAACTTAAAACTTAAAGCCACAAAACTTGATTAAGTCTTAGCACAATGAAATCAAGTGGCTAAGGACCAAGCTCTTGTGAAACACAATAGTCACAGTGAGAACAAGCACAAGAGACACGATGATTTATCCCGTGGTTCGGCCAAGTATAACACTTGCCTACTCCACGTTGTGGCGTCCCAATGGACGAGAGTTGCACTCAACTCCTCTTAAGTGATCCAATGATCAACTTGAATACCACAGTGTTTTTCTTTCTTTCATTATACCCCGTTCGCGAGGAATCTCCACAATTTGGAGCCTCTCGCCCTTACACTTGATGATCACAAAGAAGCACGGATGTAAGGGGGGGGGGAAGCAACACACACAAGACTCAAAGCAAGAGCACAAACACGCACACTAGTCACAACTTGAGCTCTAAGTTCACACAGAGAGTTCTCAACTCAAGAGGAGCTCAAATTGCTATCACAAAGAATCAAATGCGCTAGAATGAAGTCTTGGTGCTTAGAGATGATCAAAGAATGCTTGTATATTTCCTCCATGCGCCTAGGGGTCCCTTTTATAACCCAAGGCAGCTAGGAGCCATTGGAGGCAATCAGGGAAGGCAATTCTTGCCTTCTTTCGGGTGGCGCATCGGACAGTCCGGTGTGCCACCGGGCAGGCACTGTTCAGTGTCCGGTGCAGATTGCCTTCCTAAAATGGCACAACCGACCGTTGAAGACTTGGAGCCGTTGGCGCACCAGACACTGTCCGGTGTGCACCAGACAGTCCGGTGCCCCCATCTGATCGTTGGCTCAGCCACGCGTCACGCGCGGATTGCGCGGCCGACCGTTGGCTCTGCCGACCGTTGGCTCACCGGACAGTCCGGTGAACCACCGGACAGTCCGGTGAACCACCGGACAGTCCGGTGATTTTTAGCCGTACGCCGCCGACGAATTCCCGAGAGCGGCCAGTTGACCAGGAGCCAGCCTGGCGCACCGGACACTGTCCGGTGCACCATCGGATAGTCCGGTGCACCCAGACTACGCTGAGTCTTGGCTGCTTCAGCCAAGTCCTTTTCTTTTTCTATTTTCTCTGATTCTAGCACTTAGAAAAATATGTTAGTACACAAAAAACAATGTACTAAGTCTAGAATCGTAGCTTCTTGATGATTTGCACTTCATCCACCATTTTGCACATAATTCCTCACTTAGTTTGTGTTGGTCACTTTAATCACCAAAATACTTTAGAAATGGCCCAAGGGCACATTTCCCTTTCAATCTCCCTCTTTTTGGTGATTTATGCCAACACAACAAAAAGCAACTAAAAGAAGTGCAACATTAATGCAATTTTAAACAAGAATTGTTTTTTATTCAGATTTGGCATATTTGGATCATTCTTTGCCACCACTTGGTTTGTTTTTGCAAATCAACTTCAATTTCCTATCTCTAAGTCAAACACACTTGTTGAGGCATAAAGAGAGGTATTCCAAGAGAAATTGATCAAAGATTCAAAAACTCCCCATTTTTCCCATAATCAAATATTCTCCCCACAAGAGACCAACTTTTGATAAAAAGAGACACTTGGAGTATTTTGACAAATCAAAAGTTCTAACTCTACTATTTTCAAAATTCTCAAGTGGTAGCTGATCCATTTGCTTTAATTCTCAAGTGGTAGCTGATCCATTTGCTTGAGCCTTAATTTCTCCCCCTTTGGCATCAAGCACCAAAACGGGATCATTGTTGGCCCCTTTAACCCCATTGCCTCACCAAAATCTTCAATTAAGAGTAAAAAGGCAATGAGAGCATGGAGATGAACTTGGAGTAAATTACCCTCTCATCGGAGTGCAGTGATAGTCTTTCGTGGTCCAAGTCCACTTTTCCCTTTCAATACACTTTTGAGACTAAAACAAGTAAACTCAAACACAAGGTTAGTCTCAAAGTGTCAAGGTGTAGCATGCCTCCCCCTAAATAAGTGCATCACTTGCAAATGGACTTGTGAGGTCTGGGGATCATGTGTACAACTTGAGCACCATAAATAAGCAACAATATGCATAAAGGAGCATGATCAAAGGCATAAACACATGTATGCTATAGATCAATCCAAGTTACGCGAATCTAAGACATTTAGCTCACTACGCAGCCTGCAAAAGGTCTTCTCATCTAAAGGCTTGGTAAAGATATCGACTAGCTGGTTCTCGGTGCTAACATAAAACACTTCGATATCTCCCTTTTGCTGGTGGTCTCTCAAAAAGTGATGCCGGATGTCTATGTGCTTCGTGCGGCTGTGTTCAATAGGATTATCCGCCATGCGGATTGCACTCTCATTGTCACATAGGAGTGGGACTTTGCTCAGGTTGTAGCCAAAGTCCCTGAGGGTTTGCCTCATCCAAAATAGTTGCGCGCAACACTGTCCTGCGGCAACATACTCGGCCTCAGCGGTGGATAGGGCAACGGAAGTTTGTTTCTTAGAACTCCAAGACACCAGGGACCTTTCTAAGAA
This sequence comes from Zea mays, assembly GCF_902167145.1. NCBI lineage: Eukaryota > Viridiplantae > Streptophyta > Magnoliopsida > Poales > Poaceae > Zea > Zea mays. The sequence goes on along the minus strand of NC_050104.1, from coordinate 152,918,304 downwards.
TTGGCACGTCCCTGATGTACTCTTCCTATCAACCTTGCATCCTGCATAATCGGAGTCTGAGTATCCAATCAAGTCAAAGGTTGACCCCTTTGGATACCAGATCCCGAAGCAAGGCGTAGCAACTAAATATCTAAGTATTCGCTTAACGGCCACAAGGTGACACTCCCTTGGGTCGGATTGAAATCTAGCACACATGCATACGCTTAGCATCATATCCGGTCTACTAGCACATAAATAAAGCAAAGAACCTATCATAGACCGATATGCCTTTTGATCAACAGACTTACCTCCTTTGTTGAGGTCGACATGTCCGTCGGTTCCCATTGGAGTCTTTGCGGGCTTGGCGTCCTTCATCCCGAACCGCTTGAGCAAGTCTTGCGTGTACTTTGTTTGGGAAATGAAGGTGTCGTCCTTGAGTTGCTTCACTTGGAACACAAGGAAGTAGTTCAACTCGCCCATCATCGACATCTCAAATTTTTGAGTCATCACCCTGCTAAACTCTTCACAAGACTTTTGGTTAGTAGAACCAAATATTATGTCATCGACATAAATTTGGCACACAAATAAGTCACCATCACATGTCTTAGTGAAAAGAGTTGGATCGGCTTTACCAACCTTGAAAGCATTAGCAATTAGAAAGTCTCTAAGGCATTCATACCATGCTCTTAGGGCTTGCTTAAGTCCATAGAGCGCCTTAGAGAGCTTACGCACGTGGTCGGGGTACCGTTCATCCTCAAAGCTAGGGGTTGCTCTATGTACACCTCCTCCTTGATTGGCCCGTTGAGGAAAGCGCTCTTCACATCCATTTGGAACAACCTGAAAGAATGGTGAGCGGCATAGGCTAACAAAATGCGAATAGACTCTAGCCTAGCCACAGGAGCAAAAGTCTCCTCAAAGTCCAAACCTACGACTTGGGCATAACCTTTTGCCACAAGTCGAGCCTTGTTCCTTGTCACCACTCTGTGCTCGTCTTGCTTGTTGCGGAACACCCACTTGGTTCCCACAACGTTTTGCTTTGGACGTGGCACCAGGGTCCAAACTTCATTTCGCTTGAAGTTATTGAGCTCTTCCTGCATGGCCAACACCCAGTCCGGATCTAGCAAGGCCTCTTCAACCCTGAAAGGCTCAATAGAAGAGACAAAAGAGTAATGCTCACAAAAATTGGCTAGTCTAGAGCGAGTAGTTACTCTCTTGCTTATATCACCCAAAATTTGATCGACGGGATGATTCCTTTGAATTGTCGCTCGGACTTGAGTTGGAGGGGCTTGAGGTGCTTCTTCCTCCATAACATGATCATCTTGTGCTCCCCCTTGATCACACGCCTCTTCTTGATGAACCTGTTCATCAGTTTGAGTTGGGGGATGCACCATTGTTGAGGAAGAAGGTTGATCTTGCTCCTTTTGTTTCTGTGGTCGCACATCTCCGATCGCCATGGTGCGTATTGCGGCCGTTGGAACATCTTCTTCATCTACATCATCAAGATCAACTTGCTCTCTTGGAGAGCCATTAGTCTCATCAAATACAACGTCGCTAGAGACTTCAACCAAACCCGATGATTTGTTGAAGACTCTATACGCCTTTGTATTTGGGTCATAACCTAATAAAAACCCTTCTACAGCTTTGGGAGCAAATTTAGAATTCCTACCTTTCTTCACTAGAATGTAACATTTACTCCCAAATACACGAAAATACGAAACATTGGGTTTGTTACCGGTTAGAAGTTCATATGACGTCTTCTTGAGGAGGCGATGAAGGTAGACCCGATTTATGGCATGGCAAGCCGTGTTCACGACTTCCGACCAAAACCGCTCGGGCGTCTTGAACTCTCCAAGCATCGTTCTCGCCATGTATATGAGCGTCGTGTTCTTCCTCTCTACCACACCGTTTTGCTGTGGTGTGTAGGGAGTGGAGAACTCATGCTTGATTCCTTCCTCCTCAAGGTACTCCTCCACTTGAAGGTTCTTGAACTCGGACCCGTTGTCGCTTCTTATCTTTTTCACCTTAAGCTCAAATTCGTTTTGAGCTCTCTTTAGGAAGCGCTTAAGGGTCCCTTGGGTTTCCGATTTATCCTGCAAGAAGAATACCCAAGTGAAGCGAGAAAAATCATCAACAATAACAAGACCATACTTACTTCCCCCGATGCTGAGGTGGGCGACGGGTCCGAAGAGGTCCATATGAAGTAGCTCTAGAGGTCTTGTCGTGGTCATCACGTTCTTGTTGTGATGAGTACTTCCCACTTCTTTATCTGCTTGACAAGCTGCACAAGGTCTATCTTTTTCGAAAGATATATTGGTTAGACCTAACACATGTTCCCCCTTTAGAAGCTTATGGAGGTTCTTCATCCCAACATGTGCTAGACGACGATGCCACAGCCAGCCCATGCTAGTCTTAGCAATTAAGCATGCATCTAGACCGGCCTCCTCCTTCGAAAAATCAACTAAATAGAGTTTGTCGTCTAGTACACCCTTAAAAGCTAGTGAACCATCACTCCTTCTAAAGACGGACACATCTACATTGGTAAATAAACAATTGTAACCCATATTACAAAGTTGACTAACGGACAACAAGTTATACCCGAGCGATTCAACTAAGAACACATTAGATATGGAATGCTCGGATGAACTAGCAATCTTTCCTAGTCCTTTAACCTTGCCTTGATTCCCGTCTCCAAAGATGATCGAATCTTGGGAATCTTTGTTCTTGACGTAGGAGGTGAACATCTCCTTCTCCCCCGTCATATGATTTGTGCATCCGCTGTCGATAATCCAGCTTGAGCACCCGGATGCATAAACCTGCAAGGCAAATTAGGCTTGGGTTTTAGGTACCCAACTCTTGTTGGGTCCTACAAGGTTAGTAACAATTGTCTTAGGGACCCAAATGCAAGTCTTGTCTCCCTTGCATTTGGCCCCCACCTTTTTAGTAATCACTTTTTCATTTTTGCATGAGAGAACAAATTTAGCATTGCAAGCATGAAAGACAGTGGTAGATCCATTACACACTTTCCTAGGAGCATGAGACACAAAGTCTCTCCTAGGCCTACCATTAAAATTGGAACTTGAAACAATCATGACATGTGAGTCAAAAGCATTATAACTCCTATTATAAGGAAAATTCCTAGAATATTTTCTATCATGGTACATGAAAGCATGATTCTTTTGACTACTATTACCCATGGGGGCCTTCCCTTTCTCCTTGTTGGGAATGGGAGCCCTTTGACTTGTTAAGTTCTTGGCTTCCCTTCGAAAGCCAAGCCCATCCTTAATTGAGAGGTGTCTACCAATAGTGTAGGCATCCCTTGCAAATTTTAGTTTATCAAAATCACTTTTGTAAGTCTTAAGTTGAGCATTAAGACTTGCTACTTCATCATTTAATTTAGAAATAGAAATTAAATGTTCATCACAAGCATCAACATTAAAATCCTTGCATCTATTGCAAATTACAACATGCTCTACACAAGGACTAGATTTATTTACTACTTCTAGCTTAGCACTTAAATCATCATTCAATGTCTTCAAGCTAGAAATAGATTCATTGCACTTAGATAACTCAGAAGAAAGTAATTCATTCCTTTTAATCTCTAAGGCAAGAGACTTTTGAGCACTAATGAATTTGTCATGTTCCTCATACAAAATTTCCTCTTGTCTCTCTAGCAATCTATCTTTTTCATTCAATGCATCAATCAACTCATTAATCTTTTCTATTTTACCTTTATCTAATCCTTTGAACAAGCTAGTGTAGTCTACTTCATCATCACTAGAATCCTCATCACTAGAAGTAGAGTATATAGGAGTTTCTCGAGCGTTTACCTTCTTTTCCTTTGCCATTAGGCAAGTATGGCGCTCGTTGGGGAAGAGCGACGATTTGTTGAAGACCGAGGCGGCGAGTCCTTCGTCGTCCGAGTCGGATGAAGAACAATCCGAGTCCCACTCTTTGCCAAGGTGTGCCTCGCCCTTCGCCTTCTTGTAAACCTTCTTGTTCTCCCTCTTCCCATGTCTTTCGTCTCCCTGGTCATTTTCATTATCGGGACATTGAGTAATAAAATGACCTTGCTTACCGCACTTGAAGCAGGAGCGCTTTCCTTTTGCCTTGTTCTTATTTGAGTACTCCTTGCGTCCTTTTAGCGCCGTCTTGAAGCGCTTGATGATGAGGGCCATTTCATCTTCATTTAGCCCAGCCGCCTCAACTTGCGCCACCTTGCTAGGTAGCGCCTCCCTGCTACTTGTTGCTTTGAGAGCAACGGTTTGAGGCTCGTGGATCGCCATTGGGCCATTCAACGCCTCATCAACATATCTTGCCTCCTTGATCATCATTCGCCCACTTACAAACTTTCCAAGTATTTCCTCGGGCGTCATCTTGGTGTACCTAGGATTTTCACGGATAGAGTTTACAAGATGAGGATCAAGGACAGTGAAGGACTTTAGCATAAGCCGGACGACGTCGTGGTCCGTCCATCTCGTGCTTCCATAGCTCCTGATTTTGTTGACCAGGGTCTTGAGCCTGTTGTACGTTTGGGTTGGCTCCTCCCCCCTGATCATTGCGAACCTTCCTAGTTCACCTTCTACCAACTCCATTTTGGTGATCATGGTGGCGTCGTTCCCCTCATGTGAGATCTTGAGGGTGTCCCAAATTTGCTTGGCATTATCCAAGCCGCTCACCTTATGATACTCTTCCCTACACAAGGATGCTAAAAGAACAGTGGTAGCTTGTTGTAACGCCCCGAATTTTGTAGTTGAATTTTTTCTTTTCTTTACTCGCCAAAATTCGGGCGTTACCTTTTCTTTTTCTTTTTTCCCTCGCTAAACCTTGACCTTTTCCAAAGTTCTAGCGGGATTCGGTTTGGATTTCCCGTGTAAGAAAAACCCTAAATACTGTATGTTGTTTGATGCACCATGCCGAACCTTGCATTTCTTTTGATTGCTTTGAAAGTGCAAATGCATTCATGTAGAAAGATCGGGTTTCGAAAATGAGGAGAAGATCTTTTCTTTCTTTTTCTCTCTCTTTCTCTCTCCTCTTTTTCTCTCTCTCCCGCGCCGTGGGCCGACCCCGGCCGGCCCAGCCGCCCCTGGCGCCCCCCCCTTGGGCCCAATTGGCCCATGCCGCCCCCACCTCCCCTTTTTCCCCAAACCCTCTCCCTCTCCCTCTCATTTTCTCTCATTCTCTCCCTAGCGCCGCCCCTACCCCTGCCCTAAGCCGCCGCCGCCCCCGCCCCCTGCCCCGTCGCCGATCGGCCGCCCCGCTCGGCCGCCCCGCCCCGTCCCCGTCCCCGTCGCCGGTGAGGCCCCCTCCCCCTCTCCTCCCTCCCCCCCATCCCCCCTCCCCTTTCCCCTCGCCGCTCGGCGCCATGGCCGCCGCCATGGCCGGCTCGCCCTGGCGCGCCCGCCTGGCCCCTGGCCCCCGGCCGGCCTTGGCCGCGCCCCCGGCCACCCCAACCCCCCCGCTGGCCGCCCTCGGCCGCCCGCCTGGCCGCCCTGGTCGCGCGCTCGCCTGGCCGCTTGGCCGGCTCGGCCGCCTGGCCAGCCCGACCCCCCCCCCCCCCCCCCGCGCTCGCCTGGCCGCCGGTTCAACCGGGCCGGCTCAGCCGCCCCGGCCGCCCAGCTCGACCGCCCTGCCTAGGGCCGGTTCAACCGCCCCTAGGGCCGGTTCAACCGCCCCCCCTCTGTTTATTTTTTTTTTATTATTTTATTTTATTTACTTTCTGTGATCATGGCTATTTTATTTTAGGTAGGCTAATCATTGTTAATGTTATTGAAATATGAAGCTTAACTTAAAATTCCGTTATGCTAATTGATTTATGTAGTTAATTGTTTATCTCGTGCGATGTTGAACAACTTAAAATGATTAGGTTCCCACTAGTGCATATAACGGAATTCTTTTGTTAAGAACCAATTGTAATTGATCGTTAGTGCATAAGATTTAACCCCTGCGAGACCCTTTCCCGTTTCTTTCTAACCATAACAAATGCAATGTCAAATGTCATACTTGATGCATATTCGCTTTATTTGTTTCCTTGTATGGTGTACTGTTCTTTTGTATTAAATATGTGGATGTATGTATGTTTGCGCTCGCATAGAGAACGATCCGGTCGAAGAGCCCGAGGAATTCGCAGGAGAAGCCCCTGAGCAGCAGTCGGTTGGTGGAGGCAAGTGTCCTTTGACCTATCTCTGTCCTATTCATTATTTAATTCACCTCCCGCATTACACCTTTATACCTAAGGATTGACTAGCTTTTGTTATCCATGTCCTTGTTTACCTATTTGGGTTGGATTATTACTGTTTAGCTTTATGCTATTGCTCAACTCTAATCAATGAACATGATGAGATTATCTATGATACGCTGTTTTCCCTTCTCTTATTATGATGTTGTACCTGTGGTATTCAAGGGGGCTCGAGCGGTTTCTCGAGTGCCTCTCCGTAAGGACCTGTTCTATGGATGACCGCCCGGGAAAACAGTGCAACCATGAGGGTGGAATGGGGTGCCCTTAGCTGAATAATTAGAGGATCCGGGGTGTAGTTCACTTAGCCGTCGTGCCGTCAATGGGGCTCGGTGTATGCGGCTCGCTCTGCCAAGTTTGGGTTCGCCCCTTGGGGAGGAGTGCGGTGCATTTAGGAAACCTAACGGGTGGCTACAGCCCCGGGGAATCTTTGTAAAGGCTACGTAGTGAAACCCTGCCTATTCACCTTGGTAGTGTTTAAGGGTTTGATCGGCCCGAGGCAAGAGGGAATCACGGCTTGTGGGTAAAGTGCACAACCTCTGCAGAGTGTTATGAAACTGATATATCAGCCGTGCTCGCGGTTATGAGCGGCCAAGGGAGCTCCAGTGATTAGTGGTACTTGATCAGAGACATTGTGGTACAGGTGGTTATGAGATTGATGGTTTTGGTTATGACTATGGTGCTGGTAAGTGGTATTCTTTCCGTTTGGAAAGGGTACATCGGGTTAATAACTTGGGTTAATGCTAAAACTTGGCTTTCTACTAGTAAATAATAATCTGACCAACTAAAAGCAACTGCTTGACTTATCCCCACATAAAGCTAGTCCACTACAGCCAAACAGGATACTTGCTGAGTATGTTGATGTGTACTCACCCTTGCTCTACACACCAACCCCCCCCCCCCCCCCAGGTTGTCAGCATTGCAACCACTGCTCAGGCGAAGATGAAGCTGTGGAAGGAGACTTCCAGGAGTTCCAAGACTACGACGAGTTCTAGGTGTGGGTTAGCGGCAACCCCCAGTCGGCTGCCTGTGAAGGCCGCGTTATCTACGTTTCTTTTCCGCACTTTGATTTATTGTAAGAACTATATGGACGTCTCAGACGTATGATGTAATCGACTATTTCCCTTATTAATACTATTTTGAGCACTATGTGATGATGTCCATATTATGTAACTGCTGTGTACGTGAATAACTGATCCTGGCACGTACATGGTTCGCATTCGGTTTGCCTTCTAAAACCGGGTGTGACATAAGTGGTATCAAAGCCGTGCTGACTGTAGGACCGCTAACCTAGAGTAGAATGGTCGTTCTAAGGACTATAGACCTCTGTCTCTTCCTTGACTTTGATATCCCTTCAAAAGTTGGTCATACCGACCAAACCTATGTTCTACTATATATTATACCTTGCTAAAAAAATTGTGTTTCATTCTGATCCTTCATTTACTTATTACTTGCTGGTCATATTAATTCTGTTCTCACCCTTTTGCTTGCGATGTCTTTTGTAGATGGCTCGACTTAGACACACTGCACGTAAGTCAGTCATCCCCTTCTTACCCTCCCGCCTTGCTGAGCGTCCGCTTCGCCGTCCCGTGGCCGGACAGTCCAGCCACTTGGAGAGACTACACCACCGCCTGCGTGAGGAGCAGGAGCGTCGACGACAGGAGCAGCAGAGCTCTTCCTTCTCGCTCCACCAGGAGATAGAGTCCGTGAGGAGCTGCTCCCCTGTGCTTCCTCTGGAGCCGCCCCCTGCACCACCACTGGGCGCCCCAGCTTCTGGAGCAGCTGCTGGAGGAGACCCAGACGACGGAGATGGCGACGACAGCTCGAGCCACGACACCGACTTCTCTGCTAACCCTGAGCCGGAAGGATGGGTTGCTCGACCCATCACTCGCGACGCTGCTCGCGGGTGTCACTTCCACGATGCGCTCGACACCCTGCTACGTCGGGCATTTGACCGGCATACTTGGTCCGTCGAGTATCGCTGTGTGGTCTACCAGCATAGTCGCGGGGTCTACCCGGACCGCTGGGAGGCAACTTGCTTGGTGCGCTGCCCGGAGAACAGTCTCCAGGGTGCGGAGGCCTGTTCAGAGCACTATTCTATCTCTGAGCGGGACTCAGCTGAGGCAGCCATGCAAGACGCTGCACGGCGTGCGCTTTCGCACTACTGCTCGGTTTTCGGTGGGGCAGCTGACGGTCTTGACCTGAAGTATTACCCCCGCCGTCCATCTGGCAGCACAGGAGGCGTGATTGTTTCACCTGTCGGTGAGGGCAATCCTAGGTTGAGCAGCACAGTCAACCTAGCCGCCGTGCTAAACACGGAGCTGGACCATGCATTAGACGAGCTGAGTAGGGCTCGTGCTGAGATCGCCCAGTTGCGGGCTGAGCGCGCGGAACGTCGTCATCTGGATGGTGGTTCCCCCGCTCCCGTTGGGATTCAGCACCCGTACCGCTCACCTCAGCGTGGACACCAGTCTTATGGCAATCCCGACTGCAAGACCAAGATAACTCTAGAACCATAGATCGTTAGAGTTGGATCTGGTAATTAATACGAAATATATATACATAGAAGCTTCAGTCTTAGCGTTAGTCTCAGTCTTAGTTAGTCTTAGTTAGACAGGGTAGTTTGCTATATCCTGTGCATTTATGTTTGTCATGATGAACTATGATTGGTTTGGATCTTTGTAATGATTGTCACCAGAGTGTGGGTATCCCCCGCATTTTGGTTTACCTATTATGTTAATAAAGTTAGTTATATAGTTGGGAAACCCATTATTCTCCTTTCCTCTTTATCTGAGAAGCTGTGTGGTCTGTGTTGGAGATCAGTGAAGATGCTCATCTGTCCAGTGCTGTTGAAGAATTCTATTCTCTTTCCTTATGCTGCAAGATTTGCCAGATCAGTTCCGATGTGTGGTTGCATTCTGCGGATGTCAGAGAACAGGCGCAGAGGAGGAAGGCGTGCTCAGCAGGAGCGAGCCGCTCAACAGGAGGAGGCGCCCCAGCAGCAGCAGCTGCCACCCCCGCCCCCGATGTCCATCGAGCAGATGTTTCTGATGCAGACTCAGGCAGTTCAAGCCATCGGTCAGACTTTGGCCGCCATTCAGCAGCAGCAGCAGCAACAGCAGCAGGCCCCACCTCAGCCTTAGATGCCTCAGATGCCCAGAGACAAGCGTGCTGAATTCATGAGAGGTCATCCACCAACGTTTGCTCATTCTTCTGACCCTATGGATGCTGAAGATTGGCTGCGCACTGTGGAGCGGGAGTTGCATACCGCTCAGTGCGATGACAGGGAGAAAGTTCTGTATGGTCCCCGTCTGTTGAGAAGAGCAGCCCAATCATGGTGGGAGTCTTACCTCGCCACCCATGCCAACCCCGACACCATCACCTGGGAAGAATTCAGGGGTAGCTTTCGTCAGTACCATGTTCCTGCAGGTCTGATGACAGTGAAGAAGGAGGAGTTCCTGGCCCTCAAGCAAGGGCCATTGTCTGTCAGTGAGTACCGGGACAAGTTTCTGCAATTGTCTCGCTATGCTCCTGAAGATGTCAACACTGACGCCAAGCGACAATACCGTTTCCTGAGAGGCTTGGTTGACCCTCTGCAGTATCAGCTGATGAACCACACCTTCCCGACATTCCAGCACCTGATTGATAGAGCGATCATGACGGAGAGAAAGCGCAAGGAGATGGAAGATCGTAAGCGCAAGATCAGTGGACCGCAGTCTGGAAGCAGCAGTCGTCCTCGTTTCTCAGGCAATCAACCCCAGCAGTTCAGGCAGAACCGGCGTCCACCTCAGCAGCATCAGCAGTTTCAAAGGCAGTACCCTCAGAATCAGTACCAGAACCGTCAGAGCAATCAGTCAGGAGGTCAGTTTCAGAAGCAGAATCAGCAAGCACCTCGTCTTCCTACCCCAGCAAATCAGCAGAACAGTCAGGCAGCACCAGCTCAGGTTGGAAACAGGGCGTGTTTCCACTGTGGAGAGCAAGGCCACTGGGTGATGCAATGTCCGAAGAAGGCAGCCCAGCAGCAGTCAGGCCCCAATGCCCCAGCAAAGCAGAATGTGCCTCAGCCTGGAGCAGGCAATCGCCCCCAGCAGCGCTATAATCATGGAAGATTGAATCACTTGGAGGCTGAAGCAGTTCAGGAGACCCCCGGCATGATAGTAGGTATGTTCCCAGTCGACTCCCATATTGCAGAAGTGTTATTTGATACTGGAGCAACGCATTCTTTCATTACTGCATCATGGGTAGAAGCACATAATCTTCCAATTACTACCATGTCAACCCCCATTCAAATTGACTCAGCCGGTGGTAGAATTCGGGCCGATAGCATTTGTTTGAATATAAGTGTGAAAATAAGGGGGATAGCGTTTCCCGCCAACCTTATAGTAATGGGTACTCAGGGAATAGATGTCATCCTAGGGATGAATTGGTTAGATAAGTATCAGGCAGTTATCCGTTGTGATAAAAGGACAATCAAGTTGGTGTCCCCACTAGGAGAGGAAGTGGTGACCGAGTTAGTCCCGCCTGAGCCAAAGAAAGGAAGTTGTTATCAGATGGCTGTTGATAGCAGTGAAGCAGACCCGATCGAGAGTATCAAGGTTGTGTCCGAGTTCCCAGATGTGTTTCCAAAGGACTTACCGGGTATGCCACCAGAGCGGAAAGTTGAGTTTGCTATAGAGCTTCTTCCTGGAACCGCCCCTATCTTTAAGAGAGCTTACAGAATATCCGGACCAGAGTTGGTTGAGCTTAAGAAGCAAATTGATGAGCTGTCAGAGAAAGGTTACATTCGGCCAAGCACCTCGCCTTGGGCCGCCCCTGTCCTATTTGTGGAGAAGAAAGATGGCGCCAAGAGGATGTGTATTGATTATCGAGCTTTGAATGAGGTCACGATCAAGAACAAGTATCCCTTGCCCAGAATAGAAGATCTGTTCGACCAGTTGAGAGGAGCCAGTGTGTTCTCCAAGATTGATCTGAGGTCAGGTTATCATCAGCTCAGGATCCGACCTTCGGACATTCCGAAGACGGCATTCATTTCCAAGTATGGGTTGTATGAGTTCACAGTGATGTCTTTTGGTTTGACCAATGCGCCAGCATTCTTCATGAACTTGATGAATAGTGTATTCATGGATTACCTTGATAAGTTTGTGGTGGTATTCATTGATGATATTCTAGTTTACTCTCATAGCGAAGAAGAGCATGCAGATCATTTGAGGATGGTGTTGCAGAGATTGCGAGAGCACCAGTTGTATGCAAAGTTGAGCAAGTGTGAGTTCTGGATCAGTGAAGTCCTGTTCTTGGGTCACATAATCAACAAGGAAGGATTGGCTGTGGATCCGAAGAAAGTGGCAGACATTCTGAACTGGAAAGCGCCAACAGATGCTAGAGGAATCAAGAGTTTCATTGGAATGACCGGATATTATCGGCGATTCATTGAAGGGTTTTCGAAGATTGCGAAACCAATGACAGCGTTGCTAGGCAACAAGGTTGAGTTCAAGTGGACCCAGAAATGCCAAGAGGCCTTTGAAGCGCTGAAAGAGAAGTTGACTACAGCGCCTGTCCTAGTCTTGCCTGATGTGCACAAGCCCTTTTCGGTGTATTGTGATGCTTGTTACACAGGTTTGGGATGTGTGTTGATGCAAGAGGGAAGAGTTGTGGCTTACTCGTCCCGACAGCTGAAGGTTCATGAGAAGAATTACCCAATCCATGATCTAGAGTTGGCAGCAGTGGTTCACGCACTGAAGACATGGAGACACTATCTGTATGGACAGAAATGCGATGTTTACACAGATCACAAGAGTCTGAAGTACATATTCACTCAGTCAGAGTTGAACATGAGGCAGCGAAGATGGTTAGAGTTGATCAAAGACTATGAGTTGGAGATTCATTACCATCCAGGCAAAGCAAACGTAGTGGCAGATGCTTTGAGCAGAAAGAGTCAAGTCAATCTGATGGTCGCTCGTCCGATGCCTTATGAGTTGGCCAAGGAGTTTGACAGGTTGAGTCTCGGATTTCTGAACAATTCGCAAGGAGTCACAGTCGAGTTGGAACCTACCTTGGAGCGCGAGATCAAAGAAGCGCAGAAGAATGATGAAAAGATCAGTGAGATTCGGCGACTGATTCTAGATGGCAAAGGCAAAGATTTTCGAGAAGATGCTGAAGGCGTGATATGGTTCAAAGACCGCTTGTGTGTTCCCAATGTCCAGTCTATTCGGGAGTTGATTCTCAAGGAAGCTCATGAGACAGCTTATTCGATTCACCCTGGCAGTGAGAAGATGTATCAGGATCTGAAGAAGAAATTCTGGTGGTACGGAATGAAAAGGGAGATCGCAGAGCATGTGGCTATGTGCGATAGTTGCCGAAGAATTAAGGCAGAACACCAGAGACCAGCTGGATTGTTGCAACCGTTGCAGATCCCTCAGTGGAAATGGGATGAAATTGGTATGGATTTCATAGTCGGATTGCCTCGCACTCGAGCCGGCTACGATTCTATTTGGGTAGTGGTGGACCGTTTGACCAAGTCAGCCCACTTCATACCTGTCAAGACCAACTACAACAGTGCAGTATTGGCAGAATTGTATATGCCTCGGATCGTTTGTCTTCATGGTGTGCCAAAGAAGATAGTGTCAGATAGAGGAACGCAGTTCACCTCTCATTTCTGGCAGCAGTTGCATGAAGCCTTGGGCACGCATCTGAATTTCAGTTCAGCTTATCATCCGCAGACGGATGGCCAGACCGAAAGGACTAATCAAATTCTCGAAGACATGTTGAGAGCCTGTGCGTTGCAAGATCAGTCCGGATGGGATAAGAGATTGCCTTATGCAGAGTTTTCCTATAACAACAGTTATCAGGCCAGTTTGAAGATGTCACCGTTTCAAGCGCTTTATGGAAGGAGTTGTAGAACTCCGTTGCAATGGGATCAGCCTGGAGAAAAGCAAGTGTTTGGGCCAGACATTTTGCTTGAAGCCGAAGAGAACATCAAGATGGTCCGAGAGAATCTGAAGATAGCGCAATCGAGGCAGCAAAGCTATGCAGACACAAGAAGAAGAGAGCTGAGTTTTGAAGTCGGAGACTTTGTCTATCTGAAAGTGTCACCGATCAGAGGAGTCAGAAGATTCGGAGTGAAAGGCAAGCTAGCACCCCGCTACATTGGTCCGTATCAGATTCTTGCAAGACGAGAAGTGGCCTATCAGCTCAGTTTGCCAGAGAGTTTGTCTGCTGTGCATAATGTCTTTCATGTGTCTCAGTTGAAGAAGTGCTTGCGTGTGCCAGAAGAGCAGTTGCCAGTGGAAGGTCTTGGGGTCCAGGAGGACTTGACCTACGTTGAGAAGCCAGTGCAAATCCTTGAGGTTGCAGACCGAGTCACCCGAAGGAAGACCATCAGAATGTGCAAAGTCAGATGGAATCACCACTCTGAGGAAGAAGCAACCTGGGAGCGTGAAGATGATCTAGTGGCCAAGTACCCAGAGCTCTTTGCTAGCCAGCCCTGAATCTCGAGGGCGAGATTCTTTTAAGGGGGATAGGTTTGTAACGCCCCGAATTTTGCAGTTGAATTTTTTCTTTTCTTTACTCGCCAAAATTCGGGCGTTACCTTTTCTTTTTCTTTTTTCCCTCGCTAAACCTTGACCTTTTCCAAAGTTCTAGCGGGATTCGGTTTGGATTTCCCGTGTAAGAAAAACCCTAAATACTGTATGTTGTTTGATGCACCATGCCGAACCTTGCATTTCTTTTGATTGCTTTGAAAGTGCAAATGCATTCATGTAGAAAGATCGGGTTTCGAAAATGAGGAGAAGATCTTTTCTTTCTTTTTCTCTCTCTTTCTCTCTCCTCTTTTTCTCTCTCTCCCGCGCCGTGGGCCGACCCCGGCCGGCCCAGCCGCCCCTGGCGCCCCCCCCCTTGGGCCCAATTGGCCCATGCCGCCCCCCACCTCCCCTTTTTCCCCAAACCCTCTCCCTCTCCCTCTCATTTTCTCTCATTCTCTCCCTAGCGCCGCCCCTACCCCTGCCCTAAGCCGCTGCAGCCCCCTGCCCCGTCGCCGATCGGCCGCCCCGCTCGGCCGCCCCGCCCCGTCCCCGTCCCCGTCGCCGGTGAGGCCCCCTCCCCCTCTCCTCCCTCCCCCCCCATCCCCCCTCCCCTTTCCCCTCGCCGCTCGGCGCCATGGCCGCCGCCATGGCCGGCTCGCCCTGGCGCGCCCGCCTGGCCCCTGGCCCCCGGCCGGCCTTGGCCGCGCCCCCGGCCACCCCAACCCCCCCGCTGGCCGCCCTGGTCACGCGCTCGCCTGGCCGCTTGGCCGGCTCGGCCGCCTGGCCAGCCCGACCCCCCCCCCCCCCCCCCGCGCGCTCGCCTGGCCGCCGGTTCAACCGGGCCGGCTCAGCCGCCCCGGCCGCCCAGCTCGGCCGCCCTGCCTAGGGCCGGTTCAACCGCCCCCCCTCTGTTTATTTTTTTTATTATTTTATTTTATTTACTTTCTGTGATCATGGCTATTTTATTTTAGGTAGGCTAATCATTGTTAATGTTATTGAAATATGAAGCTTAACTTAAAATTCTGTTATGCTAATTGATTTATGTAGTTAATTGTTTATCTCGTGCGATGTTGAACAACTTAAAATGATTAGGTTCCCACTAGTGCATATAACGGAATTCTTTTGTTAAGAACCAATTGTAATTGATCGTTAGTGCATAAGATTTAACCCCTGCGAGACCCTTTCCCGTTTCTTTCTAACCATAACAAATGCAATGTCAAATGTCATACTTGATGCATATTCGCTTTATTTGTTTCCTTGTATGGTGTACTGTTCTTTTGTATTAAATATGTGGATGTATGTATGTTTGCGCTCGCATAGAGAACGATCCGGTCGAAGAGCCCGAGGAATTCGCAGGAGAAGCCCCTGAGCAGCAGTCGGTTGGTGGAGGCAAGTGTCCTTTGACCTATCTCTGTCCTATTCATTATTTAATTCACCTCCCGCATTACACCTTTATACCTAAGGATTGACTAGCTTTTGTTATCCATGTCCTTGTTTACCTATTTGGGTTGGATTATTACTGTTTAGCTTTATGCTATTGCTCAACTCTAATCAATGAACATGATGAGATTATCTATGATACGCTGTTTTCCCTTCTCTTATTATGATGTTGTACCTGTGGTATTCAAGGGGGCTCGAGCGGTTTCTCGAGTGCCTCTCCGTAAGGACCTGTTCTATGGATGACCGCCCGGGAAAACAGTGCAACCATGAGGGTGGAATGGGGTGCCCTTAGCTGAATAATTAGAGGATCCGGGGTGTAGTTCACTTAGCCGTCGTGCCGTCAATGGGGCTCGGTGTATGCGGCTCGCTCTGCCAAGTTTGGGTTCGCCCCTTGGGGAGGAGTGCGGTGCATTTAGGAAACCTAACGGGTGGCTACAGCCCCGGGGAATCTTTGTAAAGGCTACGTAGTGAAACCCTGCCTATTCACCTTGGTAGTGTTTAAGGGTTTGATCGGCCCGAGGCAAGAGGGAATCACGGCTTGTGGGTAAAGTGCACAACCTCTGCAGAGTGTTATGAAACTGATATATCAGCCGTGCTCGCGGTTATGAGCGGCCAAGGGAGCTCCAGTGATTAGTGGTACTTGATCAGAGACATTGTGGTACAGGTGGTTATGAGATTGATGGTTTTGGTTATGACTATGGTGCTGGTAAGTGGTATTCTTTCCGTTTGGAAAGGGTACATCGGGTTAATAACTTGGGTTAATGCTAAAACTTGGCTTTCTACTAGTAAATAATAATCTGACCAACTAAAAGCAACTGCTTGACTTATCCCCACATAAAGCTAGTCCACTACAGCCAAACAGGATACTTGCTGAGTATGTTGATGTGTACTCACCCTTGCTCTACACACCAAACCCCCCCAGGTTGTCAGCATTGCAACCACTGCTCAGGCGAAGATGAAGCTGTGGAAGGAGACTTCCAGGAGTTCCAAGACTACGACGAGTTCTAGGTGTGGGTTAGCGGCAACCCCCAGTCGGCTGCCTGTGAAGGCCGCGTTATCTACGTTTCTTTTCCGCACTTTGATTTATTGTAAGAACTATATGGACGTCTCAGACGTATGATGTAATCGACTATTTCCCTTATTAATACTATTTTGAGCACTGTGTGATGATGTCCATATTATGTAACTGCTGTGTACGTGAATAACTGATCCTGGCACGTACATGGTTCGCATTCGGTTTGCCTTCTAAAACCGGGTGTGACACTTGTGCATTTTTGTGAATTTGTTCATTGATAAACATGGAATTATCCGTACTATCAAATTGCATTCCATTTTCTACTATCTCCCATATACTTGGATGAAGAGAGAACAAGTGGCTACGCATTTTGTGACTCCAAAATCCGTAGTCCTCTCCATCAAAGTGTGGAGGTTTACCAAGAGGAATGGAAAGCAAATGAGCATTGGAATTTTGCGGAATACAAGAATAATCAAAAGAGAAGTTTGAATTGACCGTTTTCTTTTTCTCATCGTGGTCATCCTTTGAGGAAGAAGAAGACTCATCGCTGTCGTAGTAGACGATCTTCTTGGTGCACTTCTTCTTCTTCCCGTCTCTTTTCTTATGGCTTGAGCCAGAGTCCGAGGGCTTATCCTCTCTTGGCTCGTTGACGATGGATTCCTTCGTCTTGTCGTTGACCACCCTCCCCTTTCCCTTAGGATCCATCTCTTCGGGCGATTAGTCCCTTTCGTGAAGAGAACGGCTCTGATACCAATTGAGAGCACCTAGAGGGGGGGGGTGAATAGGTGTAACGTCCCAGAATCCCACCCAAGGTTTGAAACCCTAACCTCCTAATTCCCCCCCCCTTATTTTACCTTTCCCCCTTAACCCTACCCTTAGAACCCCTTCTCATGTGCATACACTTGAAATAATTAGAGCACCTCACATAGACTATGTTTCTCACTCAAGATCACTTAGAAAATATTTTTGGTCTCCAAAGAAAAAGAATAAAAAAGAAACAAAAATAGAAAAAGGAGAAGAAAGGGATTAGAATTAGAAAAAGAAAAAGAAAAAGAAAAGCTTCCCCCCTCCCTCGGCTGGGCCGAATTTCAGCCCAACCTGCGCGCGCCCGCACTTCCTCCCCCTCTCTCCCCGGCCCAGGAGGCCCAACCCACGCGTGGCTCCCTCCCGCTGACACCCGGGCCCCGCCCATCAGCGCCTCACCCCCTCCCTCTCGCGCAGCTTCCTCTCGCTGGCAGCCAGGGCCCACTCGTCAGTTCCATCCCCCTCGCCCATCCCTCACCGGCGCGTCCGTCGCCGAGCGCCCCCTCGCCTCGTCGCCTCGCCATTAATGCTCGCCAGCCTCCGCGACAACCCCGCCACTGTGCTTGAGCCGACCCCTCACCCCCAGCCTGCCCGAGCCATCGCATCGGCGTTAGCACCATTCCCGCCATCATGGCAAGCTCGCCGGTGCTCGCCGTCTCCCCCATCCCCCTCCCTCCCCCGAGCGCCTATAAAAGGACCTGCCTGAGCCCCGTATTCGCCACACAGCTCCAGCCACCCCCACTGCCCTCCTCCCTGAGCCGTTCAAGCTAGCGCCGCCGTGCTCCCTTCACCGCTCCGGTGAGCTCCCCTCTCCCTCTCTAGCGATCTTCCGTTCAATTAAGTTATGCCAAGAGCTCTGCCACACTCTCACGGTCACGACACGCCACTTCCCCCACTCTATTGTGGCCGGAAACCTCACCGGCGGCATCACCGCCGCGGGCACCCACCACCGCGCCGCGGACCGGCCGCCATAGGCCCCCGCAGGCGAAATTCGCCCCACCCCCGTGACCCCCATCAACCGCCCATGCTCCGCCACCGCTTCCCCACCGCAAAACCAGACCGACGGCGGAGAACCGCTGCGGGGCTCGCCGCCGACCAGCCCCGGTCGAGCCCTCGCCCCCCCCTCCGTGCTGTTAACGCCGTTCCCTTCCCCCCTCTCTCTGGCGTGCGGGACCACGCCGCAGCGCCGTTCCCTCGTCGTCGCCCCGCGCGGCTGGGCCAAGAGGGCCGAAAGCACGCCCGCCCGCTCGCGCTGGTGCCTTTTGGGCCAAAATCCCCCCCGGCCCAGTTGGCTGGAAAATTCTTTCTCTTTTTCTTTTCCCTTTTCTTTTCCCATTTTCACATATATATTTAGATGCTAATATTTTATGCACAAAAAATTATCTAAATAAATTATTAGGGCACAAAAATAATAAAGTATAAAAATTTGCACACCCCATAAAGGTCACTATGTTTGATGTATTGTTATTATCTGTGTTTAATTAGCGGAAGAGGGATCCGATCCTCCGGAACTCTTAGCTCCGGAAGAAGGGCAAGAACCCGACCCCTCCGAGATTAACCTCTTGTGCCAGGAAAGCTTCGACGAAGGCAAGTCCATCCTTCCCTTGATGCATTATTTACCTATTTCTCTCTACCACTGCCTAAGCCTGGATTATGGGATGGGAATCGAATTGCATGGTGAGCATGAGAGAGCCCGCATTAACTATTACTTTGATTAAAAGATATGGGGCAAGTGAAAAGGGTACAAGTGGAATGTTTTCCAAAAGTGTGCGATGAAGGGTACTCACCCTCATCACCTGGTGAGTAGGATGATCAGGGACTCCCTGGTTTAGGGGAGGGCCTAAGGTGTTGGCTTAGCTGGATTAGGCGTGAGCAGAAGGATCGTCCTCTCGTATAAGGACCAGTTTGTCATCTTTCATTACCTGTACTCACAAAAAGTACAACCACTCGAGGCTGTGTGGGCAGCCACTCGATCTAAACTCGTACGGTCCAACCCCAGGGTTATGAAGGCTGGGGTAGCACCGGGAGGATAAGGAGGGGGAATGTTTTGTCCAGTTTGTACATGGCGGTGGCCTGACTCCTTCCGGTATAACCGTTAAGGTTCGGACGTACAAGGAAGGAAAGAGTTTCGGATTCGGGTCTCATTGGCCATGAGATCGCAGAGCCGGACTAGTGGGTAAAGTGTACCCCTCTGCGCAGAGTCTAAACCTATTCGAATAGTCCGTGTCCACTGGTATGGACGAGTCTGGAATGGTATGACAATTAGTGTTTCTACTACAACCGGGAACAGGGAAATGTGTGTGTATGTCTGAAAATAAAGTGGTACCACGGGAGCGGGAAGCTCAGTGGTGGTCAAGCAAGTGTTACTCCTATTGTCTTGGGAAAACCATAAACAACGAATACTGCCTTTCTCTGAAAAAGTATGAGTGACTTCAACTCCACCATAATAAGCATGTACCATATAGGTCACTTTCTCTTTACGGGAGCCGGGTGGGCTTGCGGAATACCTAGTGTATTCACCTAGATTAATTTATGTTTTTCAGCAGCTGAAGACTTCTTTTCTGCTATGCTTGATTGATGGGGCTGTGTCTTCACCCAGTTCTGCCTGTGGCCTGGGCTATTTTATCTTCCACTGCGCTTTATGTTTTTCGGCTCACTTTCGAGCTTGTATCCCCCGGTATTGTAATAACATTATTCAGACTTTGTAACTATTTGAAGTAATGAATGTGGTTACTAGCCTCCTGGGACTAGTAATTGTATCACATTTGAGTCCCAAAGGATCGGGACGCTTCAGGTGGTATCAGAGCCTATAGGACTGGCCGTAGACCACAACCCTGACCTTAAAAGTTGCCTTAACAAGAAAACACCTCTTACCCCCCAAGAAACACTCTTTCCCCTTTTCCCCGATATTAATAGACCTTTCTTTTCGTCTACCAGATGAAAAACCCCTGGGTGATTAAGACATCATATTGCTCAGAGGTGGAAGGCTTTCCTCACCTTCTTCGGAGTTGCGCGCTACGCATGGGGATCCGCAAGAAGCCCGAATATGTCTGAAAGGAGTACCGTGAAAATGAAATAGAAAAGTGCTCTATGACGGTCTACTTGGGAGAAAGCCGGAACTACCCAAACCACCCTCCCTTCCAAATTACCTTCATCGGGCACCGCTTCCCAGACACTTACCAGAGCGTTGCTCGAAAAGCCCTCAAACAACTGTGCCAAAACTATAGCCGAGAGATCTCTGAGACCCCTGTAAACCCTGGAATCTAGCTTCTAAAACCCTAGTGAGTCAAAAAAATGAGGAATTTATGTTAATTACGTATCCTATTAAAGAGGCATATTTCTTTTAAATAAATGTTTTATTTTATACGAGGATATATAAAAGATCCTTATATGAGTAATATACATATTTATAAACACTTCCTTGAAATATCTAAATTAGAAACTACTTTCAAAAATAATAAATGTAATTCGAAATATACAAGTGACATATTCAAAAGCATTTTTATAATAAATAGATTAATAAAAAGTATATTCATGTATTCGTGTTGAAGTTTTTACTGAACGTGTATTTGAAATTTGAAACTTGAATTCTGTTTGAATTTGGAATTTAAAATGGAAAACAGAAAAAAAAGAAAATAAATTATGAAAACGTCACTTGGGCTGAAATATCTGTTTCTGGCCCATCTTCCCCTTTCCGCGCCTTCACTGCGCCTGCTGGGCTGAAAAGCACCCCGCCGGCCCACTTGCGCCCCCTTTTCTTTTTCTTTTTCACGGTTTCACTTGCCAGTGGGCCTGGATCATCATTTTCGTCCCCTTCAAACAAACCGCGGACCTTGCGGCGTGACCGCGACTCCTCGGGCAAATCCGCGCACCTGGGTCGATCTCCACGCACCAAATCCGCCTCCGCTTCTTTGGGAATCTGTTGCAACGACGCGCGCCGCCCGCTACGGAATCCTCGGCTTGGAAATCGCCCTCCCCGATGTCGTTCTCAACTGAGTTCGTTGCAACCAGCCGAAATCCGCGCGTGATGGTGTTGCCGCCTTCCTCGCGGACTCTACCTTCCTGCAGCATAAAACCCGCCGCGATCCCTTGCCCCATCCAACCCAAGCCCCTAGCCAGCTCCATCGCGTGGGAACCGTGGGTATCGACGGCAAAACCACATGGGGAGATTCACCACCGGTGTGTTCCGCGCGTACGCCACCGCGGAACCTCGCTTGGGATGCCGTTCGGGCCTTGGGAACTCGACAAGGGTGGAGCGCGGTGCGCATGGATGGTGTTGTGGTCACCCCTCAAGCATAGGGAGCCCCAGGGTCGTTCCAATTTCTCACCGTGTCCGTTTTGCCGCCGTGGTCGGGTCCTGCGTCGTGGGCAGGCTCCCTTCGTACCTCAAATCCCGGTAAGAATTTCACCAGCCGCTTTGCTTCCACCTCAGCATCATGTATAGCCTTGCCGTTGTCCGTTTGGTACACCGAGTTGCTGGGTCGGCGATCGCCGGTGTGCTGCGCCGCCGGGCCTGTGCCGTTGGGGAAGAAGGCCGCTCGGCCATCTGATCTTAATGAACGGGCGTGATGGGTTGCGGCGTGCAGATTTGGGGGGGTGAACTGGCGCCGTTGTGATCCGATCGGATGGATCTGATGGGTTTCGGCTCATTTTAAATCGCGGCCGTACATCCCCGATCTGATGGCCGGGGTGTTAGTACCGGTTCGGTCGAGATCGGATCTAATTTGTGCCTTCAATTTAGGATCGAACGGCTGTACATACTGCATACCCTTTCGCTGTGCAGTTTTTACATATGAGTCCCTAGATTTAGTGGTAATCAACCCGCGGTCCTGCTCGGGGTTTGATTGTGTCTGGGGAATGTCGCAAAATGGCCCCTGGTCTTTTAGTTATTAATGCGCCCAGTCCAGAGGATAATGAAAATAGAAAATTAATTATAGAAATTGGTTTTTTATATACAAAAATAAATCCAGAAACTTATTTAATTCATAATTAAATCATTTTAACTCCAAATTGAGTCATTCCAGTTGCAATAATTTTGTTTTATTATTGTTCATCACCTAGTACCAATGTTTATCCATGAAACTTAGATTAAAAATTATGCACTTAGTTTCTTTTAATCCAACACTTAAAACTTTAGAAATTCATAACTTCTTTGTTTTAATTCTGATTTGACCCGTTCCAGTTGCGTTAGCTTCATAATAATTGTGCCTATGCTTTCGTAACATTATCTTAGCAAATAGCATGCTTCCAAAAATAAATATTCATTTGACCTATGTTTAGTAGATTGTTCCTACTAATCAAAGTTAGTTTGTATATAATGTAACTAAAATATTATTTCCACTCTAGTATGATATAGATCAAAGTGACCCCCCTTGAATATCTTTATCACATAACTTATAAAATCAACATAAAGATCTAGATCTAATTGGTTAATCACATAGATCTTCCGAAAACCACCTCTCTTCAACCCTAACTTCGATTCTAGTGATTCGCAAACCCACAGTTTCGTATCGACGCGTAGATTATTATTATTACTCAATTTATTCTTATTATTGGTGTGATGTTAATTTTGCATATACAATGTTTGTTTGTATTGCTACGCTACGACTAGAGCGAGGTCACGTGTCATCTGAAGAGCAAGTTGGTACCTGAAATCTCAAGTCCTAGGCAAGTTGTGCCCTTGATCACTTCTTTTTACCCAGCCATGTTCTGATTAATCATAATGATCTGCATAGGTTAATTTTGATGGGACCCAATAGGTTACCCTAGTTTGTCTATCTTTATACCTTGTTTACCACTGAACTTTTTGGGTAGTACCTGCTAGTGCTTTATGTGGTTTTGGGTATGAAGATACATTATTCATGATTATACTTTTGTTATCCGTTGTTATTTACTGTTCATGATAAGATCATTATGTTAATTGGAACATGGAGCGACCACCCGGGAAAACAGTGCTACCACAAGGGTTTATGGACGCCCTTGGCTGATTAATTAGGAAAGCTAGTGGAGGACTACCTTACCCGAAAGGGGCAAGGGCAGTAGGGGAGTGGTCAGTGTAGGGATGTCCTTGGTTGATTTTGCTGCGATGGCGGTCAGGCAAGAACCCTGCATTGGAGCTTCCTATAAACTGTAGCGGGTTTTCTGAAGCTAGTGGAACTTTGTAAAGGCCTCGTAGTGTTACCCTGCCTCGCCTCCTCGGTAGAGGTGTATGGGAAGTCGCGATCCCTTGGCAGATGGGTAACATGACTTGTGGGTAAAGATGCGCAACCTCTGCAGAGTGTAAAACTGGTATACTAGCCGTGCTCACGATCATGAGCAGCTCGGACCCTCACATGATTAACTTATGGAACTAAATTCAATTTGTCATATGCATTGTATCGCAGGTGATGTTGTTACTTCTGTTCTACTATTTAATTGAGTTGGTATTTACTTATACTTAGTAACTGCTAATAAAATTTTGACCAACTTTAAAAGCAATGCTCAGCTCTAACCATCATCTTTGGTAAGCCTTACACTTCATGTGAGCTCCCATCTTTGGCGAGTTCATGCACATTATTCCCCACAACTTGTTGAGCGATGAACGTATGTGAGCTCACTCTTGCTGTCTCACACCCCCCCACAGGTCAAGAACAGGTACCACAGGATGAGGCGCATGGAGGATGCTGCGCGAGTTCGTGAGAGGTCTAGGCCGTCGTCTCCCAGTCAACTTTGGGTTGCTGGACTCTTGTCTCCTTATAACGTAATTATTTATTTATTTTTGTATAGAACTCCTATTATATAGTAAAGATGTGACATTCGATCATGTGCCATGATTCATCATATGTGTGAGACTTGGTCCCAGCACACCTGGTGATTATGTTCGCGCCCGGGTTTTCGACCCCTAAAACCCGGGTGTGACAGAAGTGGTATCAGAGGAATGTTGACTGTAGGACGAAACCTAGATAGAACTGGACAACCAATACTTACTTACCTTTGCTACTCTGATTCTTTTCTAAACTTATCTTAATCTTTTCTCATCTATTTCCGCTTTACTCTGATTATTCTTACCTTTTCCTTCTAAAAACAAATGTGGATTTCACACTTTGAAATCCTGTACCTAAAGTGACCTTTAGGAATAAGAGACCTACTCTTAGGAACAAAAACAAAACTATTTTTATATAGATATCTATGAACTTGAATGTTTGTTCCTATGATACTTGTTTGATTTGGATCTTTGATTGAGTGTGATGAGTTGTGGAGTAGTGTCCACAATTACATCTGCATATACATCTAGGCATAAAGGATAGTATTCATAAAATGACTAGACAATCTAGAATATCCCATTAAAAAGGTAACTAGTATTCCATATCTATCTCATCTGAAAAGATTTTATCCTACACACATAGATCCATCTTATCTTAAATAATATTCTATTACCTTAGTAAGTTCGTCTTATCTTGAAAAGATTTTATGTTATCCTAATAGATCTAACTAACCCCAAAAGATTCTACCTCATCCTTATGGATTTATCTTGTTCTAATTAGCATACTTATCCCAGTCTACAGTAACAACCATGATCTAGCCTAAAATAAATAGATCTTATCTAGTTATACCAATCTGGTCTAGATCCCACCTAATCTAACATGATCTAATCCAAATTGAGTTACTTAAACAAGTTAGTTAATATTGGTAACATAGATGGGTACTAAACCTAAATTGGTGTCTTAGACCAACTCGTCTGTGGAACCACCACAACCTAGCCTATGTTATAGGTTGCCCAACCCATTTATCCCAAAAGCAAAGTAAACCTTGTTGGGCCTACCCAGCCCAAGCACCCGACAACTATCTTAACCATATGTCCATAACACGGATGGAAACTCTAAGGATGAAGGCCAAAGAAGACCAACCATGTCAAAGGAGGATAAACATCAACTCAAGTATTCAAAGATCAAGTTGAGTCGCCAGAAGAATCAAGGTCTAGAGGTTAGGATGAAGTCTTTCCTTATTATACCCTTGCCACAACCTCTACTTGCCATAATCGTACCATATCTAACCTAATAAATGGCTAGACATACAATATTCATATTTTCCAAATCATCTACTAACTATTATGTAAAGACTTGAACAAAACTTTGATTCCCGAAACCAAATGAGAAACTAAAATTCTAGACCAAACCTATTGTATCCCTTTTTCTTACAAATCTCGAGGACGAGATTTCTGTTAAGGGGGTAGGATTTGTAAACCCTGGAATCTAGCTTCTAAAACCCTAGTGAGTCAAAAAAATGAGGAATTTATGTTAATTACGTATCCTATTAAAGAGGCATATTTCTTTTAAATAAATGTTTTATTTTATACGAGGATATATAAAAGATCCTTATATGAGTAATATACATATTTATAAACACTTTCTTGAAATATCTAAATTAGAAACTACTTTCAAAAATAATAAATGTAATTCGAAATATACAAGTGACATATTCAAAAGAATTTTTATAATAAATAGATTAATAAAAAGTATATTCATGTATTCGTGTTGAAGTTTTTACTGAACGTGTATTTGAAATTTGAAACTTGAATTCTGTTTGAATTTGGAATTTAAAATGGAAAACAGAAAAAAAAGAAAATAAATTATGAAAACGTCACTTGGGCTGAAATATCTGTTTCTGGCCCATCTTCCCCTTTCCGCGCCTTCACTGCGCCTGCTGGGCTGAAAAGCACCCCGCCGGCCCACTTGCGCCCCCTTTTCTTTTTCTTTTTCACGGTGTCACTTGCCAGTGGGCCCGGATCGTCAGTTTCGTCCCCTTCAAACAAACCGCGGACCTTGCGGCGTGACCGCGACTCCTCGGGCAAATCCGCGCACCTGGGTCGATCTCCACGCACCAAATCCGCCTCCGCTTCTTTGGGAATCTGTTGCAACGACGCGCGCCGCCCGCTACGGGATCCTCGACTTGGAAATCGCCCTCCCCGATGTCGTTCTCAACTGAGTTCGTTGCAACCAGCCGAAATCCGCACGTGATGGTGTTGCCGCCTTCCTCGCGGACTCTACCTTCCTGCAGCATAAAACCCGCCGCGATCCCTTGCCCCATCCAACCCAAGCCCCTAGCCAGCTCCATCGCGTGGGAACCGCGGGTATCGACGGCAAAACCACATGGGGAGATTCACCACCGGTGTGTTCCGCGCGTACGCCACCGCGGAACCTCGCCTGGGATGCCGTTCGGGCCTCGGGAACTCGACAAGGGTGGAGCGCGGTGCGCATGGATGGTGTTGTGGTCACCCCTCAAGCATAGGGAGCCCCAGGGTCGTTCCAATTTCTCATCGTGTCCGTTTTGCCGCCGTGGTCGGGTCCTGCGTCGTGGGCAGGCTCCCTCCGTACCTCAAATCCCGGTAAGAATTTCACCAGCCGCTTTGCTTCCACCTCAGCATCATGTATAGCCTTGTCGTTGTCCGTTTGGTACACCGAGTTGCTGGGTCGGCGATCGCCGGTGTGCTGCGTCGCCGGGCCTGTGCCGTTGGGGAAGAAGGCCGCTCGGCCATCTGATCTTAATGAACGGGCGTGATGGGTTGCGGCGTGCGGATTCGGGGGGGTGAACTGGCGCCGTTGTGATCCGATCGGATGGATCTGATGGGTTTCGGCTCATTTTGAATCGCGGTCGTACATCCCCGATCTGATGGCCGGGGTGTTAGTACCGGTTCGGTCGAGATCGGATCTAATTTGTGCCTTCGATTTAGGATCGAACGGCTGTACATACTGCATACCCTTTCGCTGTGCAGTTTTTACATATGAGTCCCTAGATTTAGTGGTAATCAACCCGCGGTCCTGCTCGGGGTTTGATTGTGTCTGGGGAATGTCGCAAAATGGCCCCTGGTCTTTTAGTTATTAATGCGCCCAGTCCAGAGGATAATGAAAATAGAAAATTAATTATAGAAATTGGTTTTTTATATACAAAAATAAATCCAGAAACTTATTTAATTCATAATTAAATCATTTTAACTCCAAATTGAGTCATTCCAGTTGCAATAATTTTGTTTTATTATTGTTCATCACCTAGTACCAATGTTTATCCATGAAACTTAGATTAAAAATTATGCACTTAGTTTCTTTTAATCCAACACTTAAAACTTTAGAAATTCATAACTTCTTTGTTTTAATTCTGATTTGACCCGTTCCAGTTGCGTTAGCTTCATAATAATTGTGCCTATGCTTTCGTAACATTATCTTAGCAAATAGCATGCTTCCAAAAATAAATATTCATTTGACCTATGTTTAGTAGATTGTTCCTACTAATCAAAGTTAGTTTCTATATAATGTAACTAAAATATTATTTCCACTCTAGTATGATATAGATCAAAGTGACCCCCCTTGAATATCTTTATCACATGACTTATAAAATCAACATAAAGATCTAGATCTAATTGGTTAATCACATAGATCTTCTGAAAACCACCTCTCTTCAACCCTAACTCCGATTCTAGTGATTCGCAAACCCACAGTTTCATATCGACGCGTAGATTATTATTATTACTCAATTTATTCTTATGATTGGTGTGATGTTAATTTTGCATATACAATGTTTGTTTGTATTGCTACGCTACGACTAGAGCGAGGTCACGTGTCATCTGAAGAGCAAGTTGGTACCTGAAATCTCAAGTCCCAGGCAAGTTGTGCCCTTGATCACTTCTTTTTACCCAGTCATGTTCTGATTAATCATAATGATCTGCATAGGTTAATTTTGATGGGACCCAATAGGTTACCCTAGTTTGTCTATCTTTATACCTTGTTTACCACTGAACTTTTTGGGTAGTACCTGCTAGTGCTTTATGTGGTTTTGGGTATGAAGATACATTATTCATGATTATACTTTTGTTATCCGTTGTAATTTACTGTTCATGATAAGATCATTATGTTAATTGGAACATGGAGCGACCACCCGGGAAAACAGTGCTACCACAAGGGTTTATGGACGCCCTTGGCTGATTAATTAGGAAAGCTAGTGGAGGACTACCTTACCCGAAAGGGGCAAGGGCAGTAGGGGAGTGGTCAGTGTAGGGATGTCCTTGGTTGATTTTGCTGCGATGGCGGTCAGGCAAGAACCCTGCATTGGAGCTTCCTATAAACTGTAGCGGGTTTTCTGAAGCTAGTGGAACTTTGTAAAGGCCTCGTAGTGTTACCCTGCCTCGCCTCCTCGGTAGAGGTGTATGGGAAGTCGCGATCCCTTGGCAGATGGGTAACATGACTTGTGGGTAAAGATGCGCAACCTCTGCAGAGTGTAAAACTGGTATACTAGCTGTGCTCACGATCATGAGCAGCTCGGACCCTCACATGATTAACTTATGGAACTAAATTCAATTTGTCATATGCATTGTATCGCAGGTGATGTTGTTACTTCTGTTCTACTATTTAATTGGGTTGGTATTTACTTATACTTAGTAACTGCTAATAAAATTTTGACCAACTTTAAAAGCAATGCTCAGCTCTAACCATCATCTTTGGTAAGCCTTACACTTCATGTGAGCTCCCATCTTTGGCGAGTTCATGCACATTATTCCCACAACTTGTTGAGCGATGAACGTATGTGAGCTCACTCTTGCTGTCTCACACCCCCCACAGGTCAAGAACAGGTACCACAGGATGAGGCGCATGGAGGATGCTGCGCGAGTTCGTGAGAGGTCTAGGCCGTCGTCTCCCAGTCAACTTTGGGTTGCTGGACTCTTGTCTCCTTATAATGTAATTATTTATTTATTTTTGTATAGAACTCCTATTATATAGTAAAGATGTGACATTCGATCATGTGCCATGATTCATCATATGTGTGAGACTTGGTCCCAGCACACCTGGTGATTATGTTCGCGCCCGGGTTTTCGACCCCTAAAACCCGGGTGTGACAACCCCCTCCGATATTTCCCACCCAGCAACAAAAACACCCCCACCTGGAGGAAAAGACTCCATGCTCTGTCAGGGGGAGATCCCACAGAAGATGACCCCACTATCGTCTACATGGCCGGATACCTCCACACCCTCGACAACTACTACGATGAGCTCTCCTCCCACTGCACCCACCTGAAGCGTCCCGATCCTTTGGGACTCAAATGTGATACAATTACTAGTCCCAGGAGGCTAGTAATCACATTCATTACTTCAAATAGTACAGAGTCTGAATAATATTATTACAATACCGGGGATACAAGCTCGAAAGTGAGCCGCAAAACATAAAGCGCAGTGGAAGATAAAATAGCCCAGGCCACAGGCAGAACTGGGTGAAGACACAACCCCATCAATCAAGCATAGCAGAAAAGAAGTCTTCAGCTGCTGAAAAACATAAATAAATCTGGGTGAATACACTAGGTATTCCGCAAGCCCACCCGGCTCCCATAAAGAGAAAGTGACCTATATTGTACATGCTTATTATGGTGGAGTTGAAGTCACTCATACTTTTTCAGAGAAAGGCAGTCCTTGATAGTTAGGGTTTTCCCAACAACAATAGAAGTAACACTTGCTTAACCACCACTGAGCTTCCCGCTCCCGTGGTACTACTTTCTTTCCAGAACACACACACACATTTCCATGTTCCCAGTTGTAGTAGAAATACTAATTGTCATACCATACCAGACTCGTCCATACCAGTGGACACGGACTATTCGAATAGGTTTAGACTCTGCGCAGAGGGGTACACTTTACCCACTAGTCCGGCTCTGCGATCTCATGGCCAATGAGACCCAAATCCGAAACTCTTTCTTTCCTTGTACGTCCAAACCTTAACGGTTATACCGGAAGGAGTCAGGCCACCACCATGTCCAAACCGGACAAAACATTCCCCTTCCTTATCCTCCCGGTGCTACCCCAGCCTTCATAACCCTGGGGTGGGACCGTACGAGTTCAGATTGAGTGGCTGCCCACACAGCCTCGAGTGGTTGTACTTTTTGAGAGTACAGGTAATGAAAGATGACAAACCGGTCCTTATATGAGAGGACGATCCTTCTGCTCACGCCTAAACCAGCTGAGCCAACACCTTAGGCCCTCCCCTAAACCAGGGAGTCCCTGATCATCCTACTTCACCAGGTGATGAGGGTGAGTACCCTTCATCGCACTCTTTTAGGAAAACATTTCACTTGTACCCCTTTTTACTCGTCCCATATCTTTTAATCGAAGTAATAGTTAATGCGGGCTCTCTCATGCTTACCATGCAATTTGATTCCCATCCCATAATCCAAGCTTAGGCAGTGGTAGAGAGAAGTAGGTAAATAATGCATCAAGGGAAGGATGGACTTGCCTTCGTCGAAGCTTTCCTGGCACAAAAGGTTAATCTCGGAGGGGTCGGGTTCCTGCCCTTCTTCCGAAGCTAAGAGTTCCGGAGGATCGGATCCCTCTTCCGCTAATTTAAACACAGATAAAAACAATACATCAACATAGTGACCTTTGTGGGGTGTGCAAACTTTTATATTTTATTATTTTTGTGCCCTACTAATTTATTTAAACTATTTTTGGTGCATAAAATATCAGCATATAAGTATATATGAGAAAATGGGAAAAGAAATTGGAAAAAGAAAAGGAAAAGGATTTCCTTTCCCTGCGGGCCGGGGGGGGGGAATTTCGGCCCACTTGGGCGCGGCGCTCGCGCGGGCGAGGCTGGCGGCCCAGCTGGCCCAGCTGTGCGGGGGAGACAGCGGGGGACGGCGCGGAGGTGCGGGCCCACCAGCCAGGGAGAGGGGAGGGGGCTGACGGCGTTGGCGATAACGGAGGGGGAGAGGGGCTCGACCGGGGTTCGACCGGCGGTGGGGATCCACGGCGGTTCTCCGCCGCCGGTCCGGTTTTGCGATGGGGAGGTGGTGGCGGAGCATGGGTGGTAGATGAGGATCACAGGGGCGGGGCGAATTTCGCCTGCGGGGGCCTAGGGCGGCCGGTCCGCGGCACGGTGGCGGGCGTCCGCGGCGGCGAAGCCGCCGGTGAGTTTTCCGGCCGAAATAGAGTGGGGGAGATGGCGTGTCGTGGACGTGGGAGTATGGCGAAACTCTTGGCACTATTTAATTGAACGGAAAGTCGCCAGGGAGGGAGAGGGGAGCTTACCGGAGCGGTGGAAGGAAGCACGGCAGCGCTGCTAGCTCAATTGAGCTCGGGGAGGGGTGGAGGAGATGGCCGGGGCTGGTGTGGAGGGCTCGGGCTTGGCTGTCCCTTTTATAGGCGCCCGGGAGGGGGAGAGGGATGGAGGGGACGGCGAGCTCCGACGAGCTTCCATGATGGCGGGCATGGAGCAAACGGTGATGAGACGGCTCGGGCAGGCTGAGGACGAGGGGACGGCTCGGGCACAGGGGCGGGACGGTCGCGGGATTCGGGGCGAGCCTTTATGGCGAGGCGACGGGGCGTGCAGCGCTCGGCGGCGAGCGCGCCAGTGAGGGATGGGCGAGGGAGAAGGAGCTGACAGGTGGGGTCGGGCTGCCAGTGAGAGAGGTCCGCGCGAGAGAGAGAGGGGCGGGGCGCTGACGGGCGGGGTCGGGCTATCAGCGGGCGGGAGTGGCGCGCGGTTTGGGCCGCCTGGGCCGGAAGGAGAGGGGAGGGTGGCTGGTGCGCGCGAGCTGGGCTGGAAGCCGGCCCAGCCGAGGGAGGGAAGGGTTTTTCCTTTTCTTTTTCTTTTTCTTATTCTATTTCTTTTTCTTTTTCTTTTCTACTTTTGTGTCTTTTTGCTCCTTTTTCTCTTAACCAAAAATTCTCTAAATGAACTTGGTGATAAATATGGTCTATGTGAGGTGCTTCAAATCATTTTAAGTATATGCAAATGATTGGGTGACCTAGGGGTAGGGTTAGGGAGGAGAATAAAACAAAAGGGGGGAAAAATTAGGGGGGGGTTAGGGTTTCAAACCTGGGTTGGGAATTTGGGATGTTACAAACCTACCCCACTTAAAGGAATCTCGCCCTCGAGATTTAGACTGGATTTGGGAAAAGGTAAGGGTATTCCCTCCTCAAGAAGTCCTCACTCTCCCAGGTGGCTTCCTCTTCTCCTTCTCTGCTCCACTGAACTTTACAGAGCTTTACTTCTGAGGTGCGGGTCTTTCTGACTGCTGAATCAAGAATCTTTACTGGTTTCTCGCGATATTGAAGATCTTTCTGAATTTGTACTGCCTCTTCTTCGAGGTGACTTTCTGGTGCTTGCAGGCATTTGCGGAGCTGGGACACGTGGAACACATTGTGGACGTCGGACATGGATTCTGGTAGTTCCAGGCGGTATGCTGCGGGTCCTACCTTGCCAATGATGGGATAGGGACCTACAAAACGTGGGGCTAGCTTCCCTTTGACTTGGAACCTCCTGACACCACGCATTGGAGAAACCTTAAGGTAGACGAAGTCTCCTTCCTCAAATCGGAGTTCCCTCCGCCTGTTGTCTGCGTAACTCTTCTGTCGACTCTGAGCTTCAAGCAACCTTCTGCGGATCAGTGCAACTTTCTCCTCTGCCTCCTTGACAAAGGCAGGTCCTTCTAGTGCTTTTCCCCCACGTTGGACCACATGAGAGGGGTCTGGCATTTTCGTCCATACAGTGCTTCGAATGGTGACATCTTGATGCTGGACTGATAGCTATTGTTGTAGGAGAACTCTGCGTAAGGTAGACTGGACTCCCAACTTCTATCAAAAGCTAACACACATGCTCTTAACAGATCTTCAAGGACTTTGTTGACCCTTTCTGTCTGCCCATCTGTCTGAGGGTGGTACGCGGTGCTGAAGTCTAGCTTGGTGCCCATAGCTTTCTGAAGGCTTGTCCAGAATTTGGATGTGAACTGGGTTCCTCTGTCTGATACTATCTTCCTTGGGATGCCATGGAGTCTGACTATCTCTTTGAGGTAAATCCGGGCAAGGGTGGCTCCTCCAAAGGTGGTTTTCACTGGAATGAAATGGGCTACCTTGGTGAGGCGATCTATTATTACCCAGATGGAATCATTCCCTTTTTGCGTCCGGGGTAGTCCGGTTACGAAATCCATGCCTATTTCTTCCCACTTCCATTCAGGTATCGGGAGGGGTTGTAATAGGCCAACAGGTTTTTGGTGTTCGGCCTTCGCCCGTTGGCAGACGTCACATCGGGCCACATACTGAGCTATTTCATTCTTCATCCCCTTCCACCAGTATCTGGTCTTGAGGTCCAGGTACATCTTAGTAGTTCCGGGGTGGATGGAGTAGGCCGAGTCGTGAGCTTCCTTGAGTAGGACTTCTCGAGCCTCTCCTTTTGGTACACACAGACGGTGTTTGAACCAAAGGACTCCTTGGTTATCTGTCCTGAGGTCCGGGAGCTGTTCCTTGCGGGCTTTCTCCACAAGCCTTGCCGTCTCTGGGTCTAGATGTTGAGCTTTGCAGATGAGGTCTTCTAGCATTGGCTTGACTTCGAGACTGTCGTTGTTTCCCAGACATGCATTTAGTTGTGCAGATTCTTTCTTCCAGTCTTCTAGAAAGTTGGTCCCTTTAATTAATTCCGAATGGCTTTCGACTGAGGGCGTCGGCCACCACATTGGCCTTCTCGGGGTGATAGTGAATTTCTAGGTCATAATCCTTGATCAGCTCTAACCATCTTCGCTGACGGAGGTTGAGATCAGGTTGAGTGAATATGTACCTCAGACTCTTGTGATCGGTGAAAATATGGCATTTGTTTCCGATTAGGTAATGCCTCCATATCTTTAAGGCATGCACTATGGCTGCCAATTCCAGATCATGGGTGGGGTAATTCTGCTCGTGCGGCTTGAGTAGGCGTGATGCGTAAGCAATGACTCTCTCGTTCTGCATTAGCACACACCCTAAGCCTTGCCTTGAGGCATCATAGAAGACGACAAAATCTTGATGAATATCTGGCAGAGATAGAACGGGTGCCGTTGTGAGTTTCTCTTTTATGATTTGGAAACTTTCTTCACATTTTGGGGTCCACACAAATTTGTGATCTTTCTTGAGAAGTTCTGTCATTGGTCTCGCTATGCTGGAGAACCCTTTGATGAAGCGGCGGTAATACCCTGCCATTCCTAGGAAGCTTCGCACTTCACTGACGTTGGTTGGTTGCCTCCATTTTGACACTGCTTCTACCTTGGAGGGGTCCACTTCTATTCCTTCTGCGGTTAAGATATGCCCAAGGAAGGCTATCTTTTCCAACCAAAATTCACACTTACTGAGTTTGGCAAAAAGTTGGTGTGCTCTAAGTTTCCCAAGGACGATCCGAAGGTGACGCTTATGGTCTTCGCGGTTCTTGGAGTAAATAAGGATGTCGTCGATGAAGACTACGACAAACTTATCCAGCTCTTCCATAAACACTTTATTCATGAGGTTCATGAAAAAGGCGGGTGCGTTTGTCAGTCCGAATGGCATTACTGTGAATTCATATTGCCCGTACCGGGTGACAAATGCAGTCTTTTGGATGTCTGCTTCCTTGATCCTCAATTGGTGGTAACCAGACCTCAGGTCTATCTTGGAGAAGTACTTGGCTCCTTGAAGCTGATCAAAGAGGTCGTCGATCCGAGGAAGTGGATACTTGTTCTTGATGGTAACCTCATTTAATGATCGGTAATCAATACACATTCTCATGCTTCCATCCTTCTTGGAGACAAACAGGACTGGTGCTCCCCAAGGTGATGAGCTGGGACGAATGTACCCTTTTTGCTGAAGATCTGAGATTTGAAGTTTTAGTTCTGCTAACTCAGTTGGAGCCATGCGGTATGGTCTCTTTGCGATGGGTGCTGTTCCAGGAATTAGATCTATGTAGAACTCCACTTCTCTTTCTGGTGGCATTCCGAGCAATTCTTCTGGAAATACGTCCATGAATTCTTCCACTACTGACATACTTTCCGTTGTTATATTGAACATCATTGGGTCACTGGCGGGTGGTTGTGCCTGACAAGAGACTGACTTTCCCTGCTGGTCGGTGAGGAGGACTGTCTTGTCTGCGCAACTGATGATGCCTCTGTGTTTAGTTAGTCAATCCATCCCTAGGATTACATCAATTCCCTTGGATGGCAAGACGGTTAAGTCTGCCAGGAATACTACCCCACTTAAAAGGATTCTGACTTGGGAACATTTTAGCTGGCATAGGAGGTCGGACCCTGGGGTTCGGGTGACCAAGGGAATCTCTAGGGGAGTAGAGGGAATGCCATATTTTTCCACAAAGCTAGTGGCTATGAAAGAGTGGGATGCTCCAGAATCGAAAAGCACGGTAGCGGGAGTAAATTCAACAAGGAACTCACTGAGTACTACTCCCGGAGCCTGCTGAGCTTCCTGGGCATCGACGTGATTTACACGTGCCCTTCCTTGGTACGGAGTCTTGTTTTGCTGGCTGACAGCGGAGGGCGCCTTGGGGGCGGGTGCCGAGGTATTCTTGGGGCCATTCACCGAGTTGGAGTAGGCGGGTCCCTGTGGCTTCAGTTGCGGACAGTTGTTCTTGAAGTGACTTGGATCACCGCAGTGCCAACATGCATTTGCTGGAGGTTGGTTGCTTGCCACCGAGGGAGAATGGAAAGAGTTCTGACTCTGCTGGCTGAACCGTGACAGGGTGGGTCCAGCTGGCCTACTGAAGCTGGGCCCCTTGGGTGGAAACCCAAATGATCGAGTCTTCTGGTGCCGGTCCTGCTGTTGTGCCCGGAGAACCTGGAACTTCCTTTTGAGATGTCCTTTTTCTTCCTCCTTAGCTCTTTCAACTTGCATGGCCTTGTTGGAAAGGTGAGAGAAGTTGAGGAAGTCTTGGCTAGCCAGAATTGTCTTGAGTTCTGGCCTGAGTCCCTTGAGGAAACGGGCCATCTTCTTGCTCTCAGTATTGACATCATCTGGCGCGTAGCGAGCTAACTCCGTGAACTTGTGCACATATTCGCTGACAGATCTTCCGTCTTGAGTCAATTCTCGGAACTCGTCCTCCTTAAGCTGTACCAATCCTTGGGGCACATGGTGCTCCCGGAAAGCTGCTTCAAATTCTGCCCAGGTAGCATCTCTGATGGTGACGTTGAAGGTGTCCCACCAGGCTAAGGCCATCCCAGAAAGTTGGTGGGCAGCCAGTTGAACACGCTGGTTTTCTGGGCAACCAATGGCTTCCAGCTTCCTTTTGATCGTGCGCATCCAATCGTCTGCATCGAGGGGGTTGTTTGATCCGGCGAACGTGGGAGGTTTGAGTCTCAGGAAGTCTCCCATTCTGTCTTGTGGTCTTCCACCATTCGGTCGTTGATTTTCCAGATTTCGAGTGAGGACCTCGATGAGTCGGGTCTGATTGGCTAGAACTTGGGCTAGGTCTAAGGGTAGGGGTGGAGGTGCGGGGAGGTGGGTTTCACTTTCCTCTCTAACGACTTCCCCTTCAGCTCTTCGGGGGAAACCTGCTCCAATCCCTGAGGCGGTAGGCGTGGTTTTATCCGAAGCCATCTGCTAGGGAAGAGAGTCACTATTATGCACATGCAAATTGTTCTCAACCAAGTTATTTTATTCATTACACCATCACATTACAAGCATAAGACTACTACAGAGGAAGACTACATGAGGGCGTTCTTCGAGGTGCTAGCGAGTTCCTTGTCTAAGGTGACCCCAAATGCCTTGAGAAGATCATCGAGGCTGGCTAGGGATACATCTTCTTCGTCGGACCAGTCATCGATTCTGGGGGGAGGTAGGGCTAGAGGGGCCTTCTTCTTCTTCTTCTCTGTCTGGCATCCTTGGTTAGTGGTCTTCTTCTGGATCTTCCTTTTGGGGGCGAGTGCCTTTAGCTTCTTGTCAAAGTCTATCTTCAAGGTCCGATAGGCCTCACGGGTGTTGGCTTCCTCGCCTTCCGCTATGTTGAGACTCTCCTGGAGGGATACCTTCTCTTGCGTAAGCTCTTTGACTTGCTGCTCTAGGCTTTCCACTCGGGAGTTTAGGTGGGTATAATGGGAGGAGAGCTCATCGTAGTGGTTGTCGAGGGTGTGGAGGTATCCGGCCATGTAGACGATAGTGGGATCATCTTCTATGGGATCTCCTCCTGACAGAGCCTGGAGTCTTTTCTTCCAGGTGGGGGTGTTTTTGTTGCTGGGTGGGAAATATCGGAGGGGAGTCTCAAAGGTCTCTCGGCTATAGTTTTGGCATAGTTGTTTGAGGGCTTTTCGAGCAACGCTCTGGCATGTGTCTGGGAAGCGGTGCCCGATGAAGGTAATTTGGAAAGGAGGGTGGTTTGGGTAGTTCCGGCTTTCTCCCAAGTAGATCGCCATAGAGCACTTTTCCATTCCATTTTCACGGTACTCCTTCCAGACATATTCGGGCTTCTTGCGGATCCCCAAGCGCAGTGCGTAGCTTCGAAGAAGGTGAGGAAAGCCTTCCTCCTCTGAGCAATAGGAAGTCCTAATCACCCAGGGGTTTTCCATCTGGTAGACGAAAAGAAAGGTCTATTAATATCGGGGAAAAGGGGAAAGAGTGTTTCTTGGAGGTAAGAGGTGTTTTCTTGTTAAGGCAACTTTTAAGGTCAGGGCTGTGGTCTACGGCCAGTCCTATAGGCTCCGATACCACCTGAAGCGTCCCGATCCTTTGGGACTCAAATGTGATACAATTACTAGTCCCAGGAGGCTAGTAATCACATTCATTACTTCAAATAGTACAGAGTCTGAATAATATTATTACAATACCGGAGATACAAGCTCGAAAGTGAGCCGCAAAACATAAAGCGCAGTGGGAGATAAAATAGCCCAGGCCACAGGCAGAACTGGGTGAAGACACAGCCCCATCAATCAAGCATTGCAGAAAAGAAGTCTTCAGCTGCTGAAAAACATAAATAAATCTGGGTGAATACACTAGGTATTCCGCAAGCCCACCCGGCTCCCATAAAGAGAAAGTGACCTATATTGTACATGCTTATTATGGTGGAGTTGAAGTCACTCATACTTTTTCAGAGAAAGGCAGTCCTTGATAGTTAGGGTTTTCCCAACAACAATAGAAGTAACACTTGCTTAACCACCACTGAGCTTCCCGCTCCCGTGGTACTACTTTCTTTCCAGAACACACACACACATTTCCCTGTTCCCAGTTGTAGTAGAAATACTAATTGTCATACCATACCAGACTCGTCCATACCAGTGGACACGGACTATTCGAATAGGTTTAGACTCTGCGCAGAGGGGTACACTTTACCCACTAGTCCGGCTCTGCGATCTCATGGCCAATGAGACCCGAATCCGAAACTCTTTCTTTCCTTGTACGTCCGAACCTTAACGGTTATACCGGAAGGAGTCAGGCCACCACCATGTCCAAACCGGACAAAACATTCCCCTTCCTTATCCTCCCGGTGCTACCCCAGCCTTCATAACCCTGGGGTGGGACCGTACGAGTTCAGATTGAGTGGCTGCCCACACGGCCTCGAGTGGTTGTACTTTTTGAGAGTACAGGTAATGAAAGATGACAAACCGGTCCTTATATGAGAGGACGATCCTTCTGCTCACGCCTAAACCAGCTGAGCCAACACCTTAGGCCCTCCCCTAAACCAGGGAGTCCCTGATCATCCTACTTCACCAGGTGATGAGGGTGAGTACCCTTCATCGCACTCTTTTTGGAAAACATTTCACTTGTACCCCTTTTTACTCGTCCCATATCTTTTAATCGAAGTAATAGTTAATGCGGGCTCTCTCATGCTTACCATGCAATTTGATTCCCATCCCATAATCCAGGCTTAGGCAGTGGTAGAGAGAAGTAGGTAAATAATGCATCAAGGGAAGGATGGACTTGCCTTCGTCGAAGCTTTCCTGGCACAAAAGGTTAATCTCGGAGGGGTCGGGTTCCTGCCCTTCTTCCGGAGCTAAGAGTTTCGGAGGATCGGATCCCTCTTTCGCTAATTTAAACACAGATAAAAACAATACATCAACATAGTGACCTTTGTGGGGTGTGCAAACTTTTATATTTTATTATTTTTGTGCCCTACTAATTTATTTAAACTATTTTTGGTGCATAAAATATCAGCATATAAGTATATATGAGAAAATGGGAAAAGAAATTGGAAAAAGAAAAGGAAAAGGATTTCCTTTCCCTGCGGGCCGGGGGGAATTTCGGCCCACTTGGGCGTGGCGCTCGCGCGGGCGAGGCTGGCGGCCCAGCTGGCCCAGCTGTGCGGGGGAGACGGCGGGGGACGACGCGGAGGTGCGGGCCTACCAGCCAGGGAGTGGGGAGGGGGCTGACGGCGTTGGCGATAACGGAGGGGGAGAGGGGCTCGACCGGGGTTCGACCGGTGGTGGGGATCCACGGCGGTTCTCCGCCGCCGGTCCGGTTTTGCGACGGGGAGGTGGTAGCGGAGCATGGGTGGTAGATGAGGATCACAGGGGCGGGGCGAATTTCGCCTGCGGGGGCCTAGGGCGGCCGGTCCGCGGCACGGTGGCGGGCGTCCGCGCGGCGAAGCCGCCGGTGAGTTTTCCGGCCGAAATAGAGTGGGGGAGATGGCGTGTCGTGGACGTGGGAGTATGGCGAAACTCTTGGCACTATTTAATTGAACGGAAAGTCGCCAGGGAGGGAGAGGGGAGCTTACCGGAGCGGTGGAAGGAAGCACGACGGCGCTGCTAGCTCAATTGAGCTCGGGGAGGGGTGGAGGAGATGGCCGGGGCTGGTGTGGTGGGCTCGGGCTTGGCTGTCCCTTTTATAGGCGCCCGGGAGGGGGAGAGGGATGGAGGGGACGGCGAGCTCCGACGAGCTTCCATGATGGTGGGCATGGAGCAAACGGCGACGAGACGGCTCGGGCAGGCTGAGGACGAGGGGACGGCTCGGGCACAGGGGCGGGACGGTCGCGGGATTCGGGGCGAGCCTTTATGGCGAGGCGACGGGGCGTGCAGCGCTCGGCGGCGAGCGCGCCGGTGAGGGATGGGCGAGGGAGAAGGAGCTGACAGGTGGGGTCGGGCTGCCAGTGAGAGAGGTCCGCGCGAGAGAGAGAGGGGCGGGGCGCTGACGGGCGGGGTCGGGCTATCAGCGGGCGGGAGTGGCGCGCGGTTTGGGCCGCCTGGGCCGGAAGGAGAGGGGAGGGTGGCTGGTGCGCGCGAGCTGGGCTGGAAGCCGGCCCAGCCGAGGGAGGGAAGGGTTTTTCCTTTTCTTTTTCTTATTCTATTTCTTTTTCTTTTTCTTTTCTACTTTTGTGTCTTTTTGCTCCTTTTTCTCTTAACCAAAAATTCTCTAAATGAACTTGGTGATAAATATGGTCTATGTGAGGTGCTTCAAATCATTTTAAGTATATGCAAATGATTGGGTGACCTAGGGGTAGGGTTAGGGAGGAGAATAAAACAAAAGGGGGGAAAAATTAGGGGGGGTTAGGGTTTCAAACCTGGGTTGGGAATTTGGGATGTTACACCACCTAAACTCCCGAGTGGAAAGCCTAGAGCAGCAAGTCAAAGAGCTTAAGCAAGAGAAGGCATCCCTCCAGGAGAGTCTCGACATAGCAGAAGGCGAGGAAGCCAACACCTGTGAGGCCTATCGAACCTTGAAGATGGACTATGACAAGAAGCTAAAGAAGCTCGCCCCCAAAAAGAAAATCCAGAAGAAGACCACCAACCAAGGATGCCAAACAGAGAAGAAGAAGAAGGCCCCTCTAGCCCTACCTCCCCCCAGAATAGATGATTGGTCCGACGACGAGGATATATCCCTAGCAAGCCTTGATGATCTTCTCAAGGCATTTGGGGACACCTTAGAGAAGGAGTTCGTTAGTACCTCGGGGAACGCTCTCGTGTAGTCCCACCTGTAGTAGTCTTATGCTTGTAATGTGATGGTGTAATGAATAAAATAACTTGGTTGAAAACAATTTGCATGTGCATAATAGTGACTCTCTTCCCTGGCAGATGGCTTCGGATAAAACCACGCCTACCGCCTCCGGGATTGGAGCAGGGTTTCCCCTGAGAGCTGAAGGGGAAGCCGTTAGAGAGGAAAGTGAAACCCACCTCCCCGCACCTCCACCACTACCCTTAGACCTAGCCCAAGTTCTAGCCAATCAAACCCGACTCATCGAGGTCCTCACTCGAAATCTGGAAAATCAACGGTCGAATGGTGGAAGACCACAAGACAGAATGGGGGATTTCCTGAGACTCAAACCTCCCACGTTCGCCGGATCAAGCAACCCCCTCGATGCAGACGATTGGATGCGCACGATCAAAAGAAAACTGGAAGCCATTGGTTGCCCAGAAAAAGTGTGTTCAGCTGGCTGCCCACCAACTTTCCGGGATGGCCTTAGCCTAGTGGGACACCTTCAACGTCACCATCAGAGATGCTACCTGGGCGGAATTTGAAGCGGCTTTCCGGGAGCACCATGTGCCCCAAGGACTTGTACAACTTAAGGAGGACGAGTTCTGAGAATTGACTCAAGACGGAAGATCTGTCAGCGAATATGTGCACAAGTTCACAGAGTTAGCCCGCTGTTGGGGCCATGCTTCGTTGCGCCGAAGGTCTTGCGTGAAGAAGCAGCTTCGGCTGAAATCGTCCCCAGGAAATGGCCGAAGGTTCCTTTTTATAGAGCTTCGGCGTTGCAAACCGACATAAAGATAGAATGACCTTTTTATCCATAGAGGTCTAAGATAATGTTGTAAACTTTTGTAAAGGGCATAATTGTAATTCGTCACAGGCTGCGTCCTGTGTCTATAAATAGATGAACAGTACCCCCGTACTGTGGACACGAACCTGTCATTGGCCTTCACATCACGCTTGTACTTTTTATCTTCTCTCAGGACCGAAGGTACATTTGTAATTTGAAATCATTTCTATTTTTCCATGTTAATAAAATAGAAATGATTCTATGATGATGCCTATATTATATTTCATGCTTTATATGAATCCTTCGTCATTACTTGTTATGTTTACGAAGGTATGTCTCTTATGACCTTCGTCCGAAACTCATTATTTCCCGAAGGGACATAATGCTTCGAAGGACGAAGGACTTTAACACTTAACACTTTTTATGTTGCCTTGTTCTTAACTCTTAGCATTTGAGAACAAGTCCCCAACATTGGCGCCCACCTCCGGTGAACTCACTTCCACTTCGAGTTTTTTGAACACCTTCGGAAGCTATAGA
Source organism: Zea mays (assembly GCF_902167145.1). Lineage (NCBI taxonomy): Eukaryota > Viridiplantae > Streptophyta > Magnoliopsida > Poales > Poaceae > Zea > Zea mays. The sequence continues at coordinate 152,876,357 of NC_050104.1, read as the reverse complement.
CCCTCGCTATGGCGCCGAAGAAAGCTTCAGCGACTGAGGCTGCAGCACTGCAACCGCTGGACCCCAACCAGCTCAATACTTTGCTAGGAAGCCTCCTCAGACCCTGGAGAAGCTGCTCCAAAAGATGGACGAGTACATTCGTGCTGACAATGACTTTCGCCAAAGAAGGGAGGAGGCCTTCAGATTTTCTGAAATGACCAGGGGCTTCGGAGGAAGATCCTATCCGAGGCATGTCAGGTCCATCCACAACTCTACTCAGAATGATGATAAGGGGAGTCAGCAGAACAGACCGCAGTGCTCCTCACAGGCTTCGGGGCAACAACAAACTTTCTTCCGGCCACCAGCTCCAAAAGGCAGAGGCGCCAGGGGCTTCGGCGGAAGATTCGGAGATCAACCAAGGAAACTGTTTTGCTTGTTCTGTGGAGAAAGCAAGGGCCATACCACCAGGACATGCCATATTACAATCCAGAAGCAAAAGGAAATAGCCGAAGCTGCATCTCAACAAGCTCAGCCGAAGCAGGTCATGCATACTGCTTCGTATCATCCACCTTACATCCCACAATACATAGACAACCACCCTGCAGCTTCTGTAGCTTCGGCAAGTCAACCTCAAGCTTCCTGGCAGCAGCCTCCGCCTCCACCTCCACTGCAACAGGGTCAACAGCCAGAAGGGAGTCAATATGCCCCACACCAAAGGGACTTCAAAGAACAATCCGAAGCTCGCACAGTCAACAGCACTGTGCCAGAGTCGAAGCACATTTATTGACACATATCCTACCTTTGATAGCAGTCTTTTCTATTCAGTTTTATTTTCTGTGAAACAAAGAACATTGTTAGTTTTCATGTAATAATTTCGTTGTTTCCCACGAGGAAAACCCATTTTTTTCACAGGCTTTACCCCATTCAAGTTATTATTCGGAGACGAAGCAATAACCCCGGAAGAAGCCAAAGCTGGATCAATAAGAGTAGTAACTTCGGCAGAATCAGGTCCCGAAGATGCTTGCCTTGTGGAAAAGGATGCTTTAGAAGGGATCAGGCTTCAGGCCGTGGAGAATATCAATAAATATCAGGCTGAAACAGTTAAATGGCGAGATAGAAAAGTCCGGTTAAAAAATATTGAGCCGGGATACTTGGTGCTTCGGAGAGTGGCTAACCCAGATACAGTGGGTAAGCTATAGTTGAAATGGGAAGGACCATTCTTAGTAGTATCTTCGTCAAGGCTTGGATCGTACAGATTGAAGGACATGGATGGCAACGAAATTCCAAGGTCTTGGAATGCGGATGAGCTTCGGCGATACTATGTATAACATGATGTAATTTTTTATGTTTTTTCTTTTCTTTTTCATGGCACCCTTTTCCTTTCCGAAGGGGGAGAAAGGTTTTTAATGGGGCCATCATGTGTAATTTCCTTTTTTAGTCTTATAAGAGCAAAATCCCCCAAAAAATGTAAATGTAACAGCTGAGAACGCACCATCGTGTGCAGGAACTGAAAAAGAAAAAAGAGAAGAAGCTCCAAAGACGTCCCTAAGGGGATGCAGAGCTCTCAGCGAAAAGTCAACGCTGGTACCGCCTAAGTAAAAGGCGAAGAAGCTCCAAAGACGTTCCTAAGGGAATGCAGAGCTTATACCGCCTAAGTAAAAGGCGAAGAAACTCCAAAGACGTTCCTAAGGGAATGCAGAGTTTATACCGTCTAAGTAAAAGACGAAGAAGCTCCAAAGACGTCCCTAAGGGGATGCAGAGCTCTCAGCGAAAAGTCAACGCTGGTACCGCCTAAGTAAAAGGCGAAGAAGCTCCAAAGACGTTCCTAAGGGAATGCAGAGCTTATACCGCCTAAGTAAAAGGCGAAGAAACTCCAAAGACGTTCCTAAGGGAATGCAGAGTTTATACCGTCTAAGTAAAAGACGAAGAAGCTCCAAAGACGTTCCTAAGGGAATGCAGAGCTTATACCGCCTAAGTAAAAGGCGAAGAAACTCCAAAGACGTTCCTAAGGGAATGCAGAGTTTATACCGTCTAAGTAAAAGACGAGGAAGCTCCAAAGTCGTTCCTAAGGGAATACAGAGCTGATGTGTGGTTGATTCCAAGGAAATAATGGTTGAGTGTGGCTTCGGTTATATGTTTTGGACATTCATTCGCACATCACATTACATCATAGCATTTGCATTCATAAGCATTCATTCATGGCATCTGTGTTACTAAGTGGTTGCTTCGGCAAAAAGGAGAAGTATTCTTTTATGTTTTGGAGTGTACAAAAAAAGAAAAGCTTCGGCAGAAAGAAGAAGTAGTCTTTTATGTTTTGTACAAAAAAGCAAAGCTTCCGCAGAAAGAAGAAGCAGTCTTTAATGCTTCGTTGTGTACGAAAAGAAGGGAAGGTGTTTTTCGCCTTCGGCTCAAAATATTGATTTCGTCCACATCAAAGCGTCTTAATAAAAGGGTAAGGATATATTACAAGGTATGTACAAAGTTCCTTGAGAACGGTTTAATTGTATTTACAACAAGTTGTTACAAATTTTCTAGCCTACTACTACTAATCTTCTTCAGGCTCCCGCTTCGGCGGCATATTCTTTAATCACCTTCAGCTTCGTCATCCTACATGAATCCAGGTATCCAGAGTAAAATTCAAGTATGAAGGAGAAGGTAAGTACAAAGTAGGATTTCTTACTGGTTCAAGATGACTTCGAGCTTCGTCTCCAGCCTTCTCCCGCCCGCCTTTTGTCCATATCATTTTTATAAATCTATTTGAGATACTTCGGGCGAGGTCAGGTATATCGTCCAGGATTGATGGAGACAGGGTGAAGTTGGGCCTGTTGACGATCTTTCCATGCTCGCAGCCAGCCTTCAGGAATGCTGCAGCAGTACCCCGAGAAGCTACCCAGGCACAGAAGTCACCGTGCCCAGCTATAACTTCGTCAAGTTCTTCAATTTCAGCTTCGATATGATCGAAGGCTTTTGGTAAATCTTCATCCGAAGGGGTAAATTTCCCGCTGCTGGCTCCAACCGAGTAAAAGATCTTCTTTAGTTGTTGGATACAATTGTTGCTAAAATTCAAACATTTATCCTGAAGGCTTGTTAATGATTTCTTCAAATTTGAGTTGGCTTGGACTTCGGCTTCAAGTTTAGAATTAAGCTCTAGCTTTTCTTGTTCAAACTGTTTTGATTGATCGATAAGCTTCGAATTCAATTCTGATATTTTAGCTTCGGTCTCTGCCAGCAAGCCTTCGGTTGATTGAAGTTCGAAGTCTTTCTTTTCAATGATGACTGATTGTTCTTTTATTTTGCTCTCTAAATTTCCAATTATAGCTTCGTGTTTTTTGTCCTCTAAATCCTGCTGCATCTTCAGAGCCTTGCTCAGTAGCATGCTCTGCACAAAAACAGTTTTCGTTAGTAACATTTTCATTATCCAAAGCAATAAGGAACAGAGAAAAGATTGTTTACCTTGAAATTGGAATAAAATAAGCTGCCGACGATATGCTGTCGTCGGTAGCGGCTGATATTTGTCTCTAGCTTCGGGAAACCGATACTCTTTGACAGAGTACCGATGACCTTAGCTCCGGTTTGGTCTCGAATGCAGCCTAATTTTTCATCGTCCACACCTCCGAATAGAAGAGCTCCTGGCCTGTATCCGCAAGATTTGGCATAGTCCTTTAGCTCTTCTATTTCGCCCTCCGAAAGTTTTTGCCCAATTAAATTTTGAAATGAGTAGGCTTCGTCGTCCGAAGCGACTTCGGCTATTTCTTTCCCCTTCTCAGGCACTGCGGCCATGACTTTTTTAGCAGCAGCGGCAGCTTCTTCTGCAGCCATGTCTTCTAAAATTTTGTCGATATTCTCAATGGTAGTCTCTAAGTTCACATCTTCGGCTGTAGCGGCTTCGGTAGCCGCGACCTCCGAAGGTGCGACTTCGACGTTTGTTGTGTCTTCAGCAGCTGCTGTTTTCTGAATTGATGCTCTCGGTGGCGTCTTGTCAATAACTTCTGTTACGGCAATAATTCTTTGCCTTTTTGCTTTGGTTATCTTCGTTTTTTCCGGCTCCGCCACCTTTTGAAAAAGCTTCGTCAGTCGAGGCCCTAATGGACTTAGCTTCGTGGGCATGGGTTCAGTCATTACCTTTAGAATTTCCTCCACGTCGCTGGTAGAAGGTGGTGTGGGGGTCCCCTCTCCTTCGGATAGTTTTCGCTTTGGAGTTGATATTTTTCCCTTGACAATTTTCTTCTTTTTTGGTGGTTGTTCTTCATCCTTGTTTAAAGCTTCGGCCTCTCTTTTTCTTCTCTGGCCCTCAGCATCCTTGTTCAGCTGCGCATAGTCAGGATATTCGAAGCCTAGTGCATCGAGCACTCGGTTCAGCCTTCGCTTCGGACGGGTACCGAAGGCTGCTGTCATCAGTTGATCTTCTTTTTTCGAATAATTTCCAAGAATTTCATTACACATCACCTCAACTGTGTCCAGCCACTCTTGGCAGGGCTTCTTAAAATATTTCTTGAATTTGAAGTGGTAAGGAAGCCGGACAAGATCCCCTTCCTTCTTCTCCCCCTTTAACTTTGGCATTTCCCATTTTTTCAGAGTAGGGAAGACTTTGAATGCTAAGAATTCTTGAACCAGATCCCTGGTACCAATATGCTCTGCAATGATTCTGAATTCATCCATTGCCCGTTGAGTTTGACCCTCTGGTGTCATGTTGCAGTGGGGACGGGTTTCTCCGAAAGTTAGCTCGAGTGGACTTTGCACAAGCTTCTCCTTGTCCTCATCGACCTTGACATAGAACCATTCTGATTTCCAGCCTGCCGGCCATTTGCTTCGGTAGCTAATTACAGGAAACTTTGCGGTTTTCCGGTAGGCAAAATTGTAGCAACCGAAGTTTTCATGAAGCCCATCTTTTCTGGCCTTTGTTTGATAATGCAATTCATGAACTCGACAGAAACTGTCAGCAAAAGGCTCCACTGCTTGGCTTCGGAGGGCCCAAATATAAACGCTAAGCCTAACGATAGCGTTAGGAGTTAACTGGTGAAGGTAGATGCCAAACCTCTTCAATATCTCCGCAACAATCTCGTGAACAGGGAATCTTAGCCCAGCCTTTAAAAAGCTTTTGAAGATGACAACCTCGTCCTTCTCTGGCTTCGGGGTGGTCTCTTCTCCCCCGAAGCGAAGTAGCTTCTTCTGATCTTCACTGAAAAAACCTGCTTTTACCATCTTGGCGAGATCAACCTTTGAAACAGTCGATTTTCCGAAGTCTAGGTGGCTGGGTTTGCTGGGCATGGCAATACGGTAGTCATCTTCGGAGTCGGTTTCTTCAATGTTCCCTTCTCCTTCGGCAGCTGTCGGGTTTGCTCCGGCAGCAGCTATTTCTTCCGTAGTCACCAGTCCGGAGCGCTGCATCGCTTCGGAGATGGGCACAGTCTCCGAAGCTTCAGTTTCGTCCCCCTCACGCTCAACCCTAGCTGTAGAGCGAATTCTGGCCATTTAATTATGAACTTGTGAAACTTTAATACTTTTTTCTCCGAAGCAGGCTTCAAGATGGAGCTTCGTTCAAAACTGACAAACAAGCTTCGGTGATGGTTAAAAATTTTGGCAGCAAAACAGTGCAAATAGCAGTAAATGCTGTGGTAACTTCACACCTACTCGTCTGTTTATATAGTGCTGCAGGTAAGAAGGCGAAGTGGCAGGGTTTTTACACCAGGCGGGCAGTAACTTGTACTCGCTGCGCAGTGGACCGCAAAGACCAAACAGTGACTCTGCAAGGTGGGACCGACACGATCTCGGGAAATGAATCGTTTCTCGGCAACGAGCTCAGGGAAGGTGTTTTTCGGACCTTCGGCTTCCCGAAGCTTGAGAGGATTTTTTCACGGTTCAAGCTCGTTACGAAAAACGATCTAGCGCCGCGAAAGGGGCTACTGTTGGGGCCATGCTTCGTTGCGCCGAAGGTCTTGCGTGAAGAAGCAGCTTCGGCTGAAATCGTCCCCAGGAAATGGCCGAAGGTTCCTTTTTATAGAGCTTCGGCGTTGCAAACCGACATAAAGATAGAATGACCTTTTTATCCATAGAGGTCTAAGATAATGTTGTAAACTTTTGTAAAGGGCATAATTGTAATTCGTCACAGGCTGCGTCCTGTGTCTATAAATAGATGAACAGTACCCCCGTACTGTGGACACGAACCTGTCATTGGCCTTCACATCACGCTTGTACTTTTTATCTTCTCTCAGGACCGAAGGTACATTTGTAATTTGAAATCATTTCTATTTTTCCATGTTAATAAAATAGAAATGATTCTATGATGATGCCTATATTATATTTCATGCTTTATATGAATCCTTCGTCATTACTTGTTATGTTTACGAAGGTATGTCTCTTATGACCTTCGTCCGAAACTCATTATTTCCCGAAGGGACATAATGCTTCGAAGGACGAAGGACTTTAACACTTAACACTTTTTATGTTGCCTTGTTCTTAACTCTTAGCATTTGAGAACAAGTCCCCAACACCCGCTACGCGCCAGATGATGTCAGTACCGAGGGCAAGAAGATGGCCTGTTTCCTGAAGGGACTCAGGCCAGAACTCAAGACAATTCTAGCTAGCCAAGACTTCCTCAATTTCTCTCACCTTTCCAACAAGGCCATGCAAGTTGAAAGGGCAAAGGAGGAAGAAAAGGGGCATCTCAAAAGGAAATTCCAGGTTCTCCGGGCACAGCAACAGGACTAGCACCAGAAGACTCGATCATTTGGGTTTCCACCCAAGGGACCAAACTTCAATAGACCAGCTGGACCCACTCTGTCACGATTCAGCCAACAGAGTCAGAGCTCTTTCCATTCCCCCTCAGTGGCAAGCAAGCAACCCCCGGCAAATGCATGTTGGCACTGTGGTGATCCCAGTCACTTCGAGAACAACTGTCCGCAGCTGAAGCCACCAGGACCCGCCTACTCCAACTCGGTGAATGGCCCCAAGAATACCTCGGCATCCGCCCCCAAGGCGCCCTCCACCGTCAGCCAGCAGAACAAGGCTCTGTACCAAGGAAGGGCACGAGTAAATCACGTCGATGCCCAGGAAGCTCAGCAAGCTCCGGGAGTAGTACTCGGTGAGTTCCTTGTTGAATTTACTCCCGCTACCGTACTTTTCGATTCTGGAGCATCCCACTCCTTCATATCCACTAGCTTTGTGGAAAAGTATGGCATTCCCTCTACTCCTCTAGATATTCCCTTGGTCACCCGAACCCCAGGGTCCGACCTTCTATGCCAGCTCAAATGCTCCCAAGTCAGAATCCTTTTAAGTGGGGTAGTATTCCTAGCAGACTTAATCGTCTTGCCATCCAAAGGAATTGATGTGATCCTAGGGATGGATTGGCTAACTAAACACAAAGGCATCATCAGTTGCACAGACAAGACAGTCCTCCTCACCGGCCAGCAGGGAAAGTCAGTCTCTTGTCAAGCACAGCCACCCGCCAGTGACCCAATGATGTTCAATCTAGCAACGGAAAGTATATCAGTAGTAGAAGAATTCATGGACGTGTTTCCAGAAGAATTGCCAGGAATGCCACCAGAAAGAGAAGTGGAGTTCTACATAGATCTGATCCCTGGAACGGCACCCATCGCGAAGAGACCATACCGCATGGCTCCGACCGAGTTAGCAGAACTGAAGCTTCAAATCGCAGATCTTCAGCAAAAGGGATACATTCGTCCCAGCTCATCACCTTGGGGAGCACCAGTCATGTTCGTCTCTAAGAAAGATGGAAGCATGAGAATGTGTATTGATTACCGATCGTTAAATGAAGTTACCATCAAGAACAAGTATCCACTTCCTCGGATTGACGACCTCTTCGATCAGCTTCAAGGAGCCAAGTACTTCTCCAAGATAGACCTAAGGTCTGGTTACCACCAATTGAGGATCAAGGAAGCAGACATCCAAAAGACTGCATTTGTCACCCGGTACGGGCAATATGAATTCACAGTGATGTCGTTCGGACTGACAAACGCACCTGCCTTTTTCATGAACCTCATGAATAAAGTGTTTATGGAAGAGCTAGATAAGTTTGTCATAGTCTTCATTGACGACATCCTTATCTACTCCAAGAACCACGAAGACCATAAGCGTCACCTTCGGATCGTCCTCGGAAAACTCAGAGCACACCAACTTTATGCTAAATTCAATAAATGTGAATTTTGGTTGGAAAAGATAGCCTTCCTTGGGCATATCTTAACCGCAGAAGGGATAGAAGTGGACCCTTCCAAGGTGGAAGTAGTATCAAAATGGAGGCAGCCAACCAACGTCAGTGAAGTTCGAAGATTCCTAGGAATGGCAGGGTATTACCGCCGCTTCATCAAAGGATTCTCCAGCATAGCAAGACCAATGACAGAACTTCTCAAGAAAGACCATAAATTTGTGTGGACCCCAAAAATGTGAAGGGAGTTTCCAGGTCATAAAGGAGAAACTCACAACAGCACCCGTTCTATCACTGCCAGATATTCATCAAGATTTTGTCGTCTTCTGTGATGCCTCGAGGCAAGGCTTAGGGTGTGTGCTAATGCAAAACGAGAAAGTCATTGCTTACGCATCACGCCTACTCAAGCCGCACGAATAGAATTACCCCACCCATGATTTGGAATTGGCAGCCATAGTGCATGCCTTGAAGATATGGAGGCATTACCTAATCGGAAACAAATGCCACATTTTCACCGATCACAAGAGTCTGAAGTATATATTCACTCAACCAGATCTCAACCTCCGTCAGCAAAGATGGTTAGAGCTGATCAAGGATTACGACCTAGAAATTCACTATCACCCCGGGAAGGCCAACGTGGTAGCCGACGCCCTCAGTCGAAAACCATTCGGAATAAAAGGAACCAACTTTTTAGAAGATTGGAAGAAAGAATCAGCGCAACTAAATGCATGTCTGGGAAACAACGACAGTATCAAAGTCAAACCACTGCTGGAAGACCTCATATGCAAAGCTCAACGTCTAGACTCAGAGACAGCAAGACTTGTGGAGAAAGCCCGCAAGGAACAACTCCCGGACCTCGGGGCAGATGACCAAGGAGTCCTTTGGTTCAAACACCGTCTGTGTGTATCAAAAGGGGAGGCCCGAGAAGTCCTACTCAAGGAAGCTCACGACTCGGCCTACTCCATCCATCCAGGAACTACCAAGATGTACCTAGACCTCAAAACCAGATACTGGTGGAAGGGGATGAAGAAAGAAATAGCTCAGTATGTGGCCCGATGTGACATCTGCCAACGGACGAAGGCCGAACACCAAAAACATGCAGGCCTATTACAACCCCTTCTGATACCTGAATGGAAGTGGGAAGAAATAGGCATGGACTTCGTAACCGGACTGCCCCGGACGCAAAAAGGGAATGATTCCATCTGGGTAATAATAGATCGCCTCACCAAGGTAGCCCATTTCATCCCAGTGAAAACTACCTTTGGAGGAGCCACCCTTGCCCAGATTTATCTCAAGGAGATAGTCAGACTCCATGGCATCCCAAGGAAGATAGTGTCAGACAGGGGAACCCAGTTCACATCCAAATTCTGGACAAGCCTTCAGAAAGCTATGGGCACCAAGCTAGATTTCAGTACCGCTTATCACCCTCAGACAGATGGGCAGACAGAAAGAGTCAACAAAGTCCTTGAAGATCTGTTAAGAGCATGTGTGCTAGCTTTTGATAGAAGTTGGGAATCCAGTCTACCCTACGCAGAGTTCTCATACAACAATAGCTATCAGGACAGCATCAAGATGTCGCCATTCGAAGCACTGTATGGACGGAAATGCCAGACCCCTCTCATGTGGTCCAACGTGGGGGAAAATGCACTAGAAGGACCTGCCTTTGTCAAAGAGGCGGAAGAGAAAGTTGCACTGATCCGCAGAAGGTTACTCGAAGCTCAGAGTCGACAGAAGAGTTATGCAGACAACAGGCGGAGGGAACTCCGATTTGAGGAAGGAGACTTCGTCTACCTCAAGGTTTCTCCAATGCGTGGTGTCAGGAGGTTCCAAGTAAAAGGGAAGCTAGCCCCACGTTTCGTAGGTCCCTATCCCATCATTGGCAGGGTAGGACCCGCAACATACCGTCTGGAATTACCGGAATCCATGTCCGACATCCACAATGTGTTTCACGTATCCCAGCTCCGCAAATGCCTGCAAGCACCAGAAAGTCACCTCGAAGAAGAGACAGTACAGATTCAGAAAGACCTTTAGTACCGTGAAAAACCAGTGAAGATTCTTGATTCAGCAGTTAGAAAGACCCGCACCTCAGAAGTAAAGCTCTGTAAAGTTCAGTGGAGCAGAGAAGGAGAAGAGGAAGCTACCTGGGAGAGTGAGGACTGCTTGAGGAGGGAATACCCTTATCTTTTCTCAAATTCAGTCTAAATCTCGAGGGCGAGATTCCTTTAAGTGGGGTAGGTTTGTAACGTCCCAAAATCCCACCCAAGGTTTGAAACCCTAACCTCCTAATTCCCCCCCCTTATTTTATCTCTCCCCCTTAACCCTACCCTTAGAACCCCTTCTCATGTGCATACACTTGAAATAATTAGAGCACCTCACATAGTCTATGTTTCTCACTCAAGATCACTTAGAAAATATTTTTGGTCTCCAAAGAAAAAGAATAAAAAAGAAACAAAAATAGAAAAAGGAGAAGAAAGGGATTAGAATTAGAAAAAGAAAAAGAAAAAGAAAAGCTTCCCCCCTCCCTCGGCTGGGCCGAATTCCAGCCCAACCCGCGCGCGCCCGCACTTCCTCCCCCTCTCTCCCCGGCCCAGGCGGCCCAACCCACGCGCGGCTCCCTCCCGCTGACACCCGGGCCCTGCCCGTCAGCGCCTCACCCCCTCCCTCTCGCGCAACTTCCTCTCGCTGGCAGCCAGGGCCCACTCGTCAGTTCCATCCCCCTCGCCTCGTCGCCTCGCCATTAATGCTCGCCAACCTCCGCGACAACCCCGCCACTGTGCTTGAGCCGACCCCTCACCCCCAGCCTGCCCGAGCCATCGCATCGGCGTTAGCACCATTCCCGCCATCATGGCAAGCTCGCCGGTGCTCACCGTCTCCCCCATCCCCCTCCCTCCCCCGAGCGCCTATAAAAGGACCCGCCCGAGCCCTGTATTCTCCACACAGCTCCGGCCACCCCCACTGCCCTCCTCCCCGAGCCGTTCAAGCTAGCGCCGCCGTGCTCCCTTCAACGCTTCGGTGAGCTCCCCTCTCCCTCTCTAGCGATCTTCCATTCAATTAAGTTATGCCAAGAGCTCCGCCACACTCTCACGGTCACGACACGCCACTTCCCCCACTCTATTGTGGCCGGAAACCTCACCGGCGGCATCACCGCCGCGGGCACCCGCAACCGTGCCACGGACCGGCGCCATAGGCCCCCGCAGGCGAAATTCGCCCCACCCCCGTGACCCCCATCAACCGCCCATGCTCCGCCACCGCTTCCCCACCGCAAAACCGGACCGACGGCGGAGAACCGCCGCGGGGCTCGCCGCCGATCGGCCCCGGTCGAGCCCTCGCCCCCCCTCCGTGCCGTTAACGCCGTTCCCTTCCCCCCTGTCTCTGGCGTGCGGGCCCGTGCCGCAGCGTCGTTCCCCCGCCGTTGCCCCTCGCGGCTGGGCCAAGTGGGCCGAAAGCACGCCCGCCCGCTCGCGCTGGCGCCTTTTGGGCCAAAATCCCCCCCCCCCCCCCCCCCCCCCCCGCGGCCCAGTTGGCTGGAAAATTCTCTCTCCTTTTCTTTTCCCTTTTCTTTTCCCATTTTCACATATATATTTAGATGCTAATATTTTATGCACCAAAAATTGTCTAAATAAATTATTAGGGCACAAAAATAATAAAGTATAAAAATTTGCACACCCCACAAAGGTCACTATGTTTGATGTATTGTTATTATCTGTGTTTAATTAGCGGAAGAGGGATCCGATCCTCCGGAACTCTTAGCTCCGGAAGAAGGGCAAGAACCCGACCCCTTCGAGATTAACCTCTTGTGCCAGAAAAGCTTCGACGAAGGCAAGTCCATCCTTCCCTTGATGCATTATTTACCTATTTCTCTCTACCACTGCCTAAGCCTGGATTATGGGATGGGAATCGAATTGCATGGTGAGCATGAGAGAGCCTGCATTAACTATTACTTTGATTAAAAGATATGGGGCAAGTGAAAAGGGTACAAGTGGAATGTTTTCCAAAAGTGTGCGATGAAGGGTACTCACCCTCATCACCTGGTGAGTAGGATGATCAAGGACTCCCTGGTTTAGGGGAGGGCCTAAGGTGTTGGCTCAGCTGGTTTAGGCGTGAGCAGAAGGATCGTCCTCTCGTATAAGGACCGGTTTGTCATCTTTCATTTCCTGTACTCACAAAAAGTACAACCACTCGAGGCTGTGTGGGCAGCCACTCGATCTAAACTCGTACGGTCCAACCCCAGGGTTATGAAGGCTGGGGTAGCACCGGGAGGATAAGGAGGGGGAATGTTTTGTCCGGTTTGGACATGGCGGTGGCCTGACTCCTTCCGGTATAACCGTTAAGGTTCAGACGTACAAGGAAGGAAAGAGTTTCGGATTCGGGTCTCATTGGCCATGAGATCGCAGAGCCGGACTAGTGGGTAAAGTGTACCCCTCTGCGCAGAGTCTAAACCTATTCGAATAGTCCGTGTCCACTGGTATGGACGAGTCTGGAATGGTATGACAATTAGTGTTTCTACTACAACCGGGAACAGGGAAATGTGTGTGTATGTCTGAAAAGAAAGTGGTACCACGGGAGCGGGAAGCTCAGTGGTGGTCAAGCAAGTGTTACTCCTATTGTCTTGGGAAAACCATAAACAACGAATACTGCCTTTCTCTGAAAAAGTATGAGTGACTTCAACTCCACCATAATAAGCATGTACCATATAGGTCACTTTCTCTTTACGAGAGCCGGGTGGGCTTGCGGAATACCTAGTGTATTCACCCAGATTTATTTATGTTTTTCAGCAGCTGAAGACTTCTTTTCTGCTATGCTTGATTGATGGGGCTGTGTCTCCACCCAGTTCTGCCTGTGGCCTGGGCTATTTTATCTTCCACTGCGCTTTATGTTTTTCGGCTCACTTTCGAGCTTGTATCCCCCGATATTGTAATAACATTATTCAGACTCTGTAACTATTTGAAGTAATGAATGTGGTTACTAGCCTCCTGGGACTATTAATTGTATCACATTTGAGTCCCAAAGGATCAGGACGCTTCAATAGGTGATCCTGTAAAAACTTAAAACTTAAAGCCACAAAACTTGATCAAGTGTTAGCACAATGAAATCAAGTGGCTAAGGACCGAGCTCTTGTGAAACACAATAGTCACAGTGAGAACAAGCACAAGAGACACGATGATTTATCCCGTGGTTCGGCCAAGTATAACACTTGCCTACTTCACGTTGTGGCGTCCCAATGGACGAGAGTTGCACTCAACTCCTCTCAAGTGATCCAATGATCAACTTGAATACCACGGTGTTTTTCTTTCTTTCATTACATCCCGTTCGCGAGGAATCTCCACAACTTGGAGCCTCTCGCTCTTACACTTGATGATCACAAAGAAGCACGGATGTAAGGGGGGAAAGCAACACACACACAAGACTCAAAGCAAGAGCACAAACACGCACACTAGTCACAACTTGAGCTCTAAGTTCACACACGAAGTTCTCAACTCAAGAGGAGCTCAAATTGCTATCACAAAGAATCAAATGCGCTAGAATGAAGTCTTGGTGCTTAGAGATGATCAAAGAATGCTTGTATATTTCCTCCATGCGCCTAGGGGTCCCTTTTATAGCCCCAAGGCAGCTAGGAACCGTTGGAGGCAATCAGGGAAGGCAATTCTTGCCTTCTGTCGGGTGGCGCACCGGACAGTCCGGTGTGCCACTGGACAGGCACTGTTCAGTGTCCGGTGCAGATTGCCTTCCTAAAATGGCACAGTCGACCGTTGAAGACTTGGAGCCGTTGGCGCACCGGACACTGTTCGGTGTGCACCGGACAGCCCAGTGCCCCCATCTGATCGTTGGCTCAGCCACGCGTCACACGTGGATTGCGCGACCGATCGTTGGCTCTACCGACCGTTGGCTCACCGGACAGTCCGGTGAACCACCAGACAGTCTGGTGATTTTTAGTCGTACGCCGCCGACGAATTCCCGAGAGCGGCCAGTTGACCAGAAGCCAGCCTGGCGCACCGGACACTGTCCGGTGCACCACCGGACAGTCCGGTGCACCCAGACTGCGCTGAGTCTTGGTTGCTTCAGCCAAGTCCTTTTCTTTTTCTATTTTCTCTGATTCTAGCACTTAGAAAAATATGTTAGTACACAAAAAACAATGTACTAAGTCTAGAATCATACCTTCTTGATGATTTGCACTTCATCCACCATTTTGCACATAATTCCTCACTTAGTTTGTGTTGGTCACTTTAATCACCAAAATACTTTAGAAATGGCCCAAGGGCACATTTCCCTTTCAATGGCGCCGTGGCACGGGCCCACACGTCAGCGAGGGAAGGGGGTTTAACGGCACGGAGCGGCAACGAAGGGGGGGGGAGGTCGACCGGAGCTCGACCGCCGGTGAAATCCCGCGGCGGTTCTCCGTCGTGGGTCCGGTTCTGTGGCGGGGGAGCGGTGGCAAGGCACGGGCAGGGGTAGGGGATCACAGGGGTGGGGTCAATTTGACCGACGGGGACCTAGGGTGGTCGGTTCACGGCGCGGTGGCGGGTGCTCACGGCGATGAGGTCACTGACGAGGTAGCCGAGCGCAAAAGGAGGTGGGGAGAGGTGCCTTGCGATCGTGAGTGTGTGGCGGAGCTCAAACACCAAATCAATTCGACCGAAAGCTACTAGGGAGGAGAGAACAAAGCTCACCGGAGTGAAGGGGAAACGCGGCGGCGCTAGCTCAATTGGGCTTGGGGAGTAGTGGAGGAGATGGCTGGGGCTGGTGTGGAGGAAACGGGGCTCGGGCGGTCCTTTTATAGGCGCCCGGGAGGGGGAAGGAAGGGAGGGGACGACGAGCGCCGACGAGCTTGCCATGATGGCGGGGATGGAGCAAACGACAATGAGATGGCTCGGGCAGGCGAGGGGTGAGGGGACAACTCGGGTACAGTGGCGGGGTGGTCGCTGAGGCCGGTGCGAGCGTTAATGGTGAAGCGACGGGGCGTGAGGCGGTCGGCGGCGAACGCACCGGTGATGGCATGGGCGGGACGATGGTCCTGACAGGCGGGCTCGGGCTGCCAGAGGGAGAGTGGCGCGAGAGGGAGAGGGGTGGAGCCGCTAACTAGTGGGGCCGGGTTGTCAGGCGCGGCGCGGGCGCGCGCAGCTGGGCCGTGGGAGGAGAGGGGGGGAAGCGGATGCAGCGCGGTTTGGGCCAAAAACGGCCCAGCCGAGGGGGAAAGGGTTTTTTCCTTTTTCTTTTTTTGTTTTCTATTTCACTTCCATTTTCTATTTTTGTTTCTTTTTATTTCCTTTTCTTTTGAACCAACAATTTGCTAAATAATCTTAAGTGTTAAAAATAATCCATGTGAGGTGTTTCTAACAATCCAAGTGTATGCATATGATGAGATGACCTAAAGATGGAGTTTAGGGAGAAAATAGAAATAGGGGGGTTTGGATATTAGGGTTCCAAACCTTGGGTTGAGATTTTGGGATGTTACAGCATCCATGCATATCTTATGAGAATATATATTGGTTTAATTCCAAGTAACCTTTATACTTACATTATGCAAACTAGTTCAATTATGCACTTATATATTTGTTTTGGTTTGTGTTGGCATCAATCACCAAAAAGGGGGAGATTGAAAGGGAAATAGGCTTACACCTTTTCCTAATTGATTTTGGTGGTTGAATTGTCCAACACAAATAATTGGACTAACTAGTTTGCTCTAGATTATAAGTTTTACAGGTGCCAAAGGTTCACAACAAGCCAATAAAAAGACCAAGAAAGGGTTCAAACAAAGAGAGCAAAAGACAACCCAAAGGCAGTCCTGGTCTGGTGCACCAGACAGTGTCCGATGCACCAGGGAACCCAACTCTGAACTTGCCACCTTCGGGAATTTTGGGAGCCACTCCGCTATAATTCACCGGACTGTCCGGTGTGCCAGCGGAGTAACGGCTATACAACGCCAACGGTCGTCTGCAACGGAACAGTAAAAGTGAACAGTGCGCGCCTGCGCGCGCAGAAGACAGAGCAGCGCTAGAAGGCGCACCGGACAGTGAATAGTGATTGTCCGGTGCACCACCGGACTGTCCGGTGCGCCATACGACAGCAGCCTCCACCAACGGCTCTTTTGGTGGTTGGGGCTATAAATACCCCCCAACCACCACACTTCAATGGATCCAAGTTTTCAGCCTTCAAACCTCATACAAGAGCTCTAGACTTCATTCAAAGACACAAACAAGAGATCAAATCCTCTCCCAACTCCAAAGATCATTCCAATCAAATAGTGACTAGTGAGAGAGACAATTGTGTTCATTTGAGTTCTTGCGCTTGGATTGCTTTTCTTCTTCCTTCTTTCTTGTTTCCAACTTAATTTTAATCAAGGCAAGAGACACCAATTGTGTGGTGGTCCTTGTGGGTACTTAGTGTCCCGATTGATTGAGAAGAGAAGCTCACTTGGTCTAAGTGACCGTTTGAGAGAGGGAAAGGGTTGAAAGAGACCCGGTCTTTGTGACCACCTCAACGGGGAGTAGGTTTGCAAGAACCGAACCTCGGTAAAACAAATCACCGTGTGATCCGTTCTTATTCGCTTGTGATTTGTTTCGCCCTCTCTTTCAGACTCGAATATAATTCTAACGCTAACCCCGGCTTGTAGTGTGTGCTTAAGTTTATAAATTTCAGATTTGCCTATTCACCCCCCTTTAGGCGACTTTCAAAGCGGTTCACTTATAATGGCTCAGGTCAGTTAATTAGCTGTTTGGGTAATCATTCACTATTAAAATACTAATTCAGTTGAAACTAAGTAGTAGTTTTAATCTACATTTAATAAAGGTAGATTAATATAATCATGTCGAACTAAATGTTATAGTTAATACATGTTTGGCGTAAACGTTATAACCTCTAGACTGTAGCTTCGACCATCGTGTTCCTTATCCCCGCGTAACCATAGAAGTGCTCTCTTATTTTTATAATGCTTGTTCTGATAACATTTTATCTTGTATGGTGTAATGTTCTTATGCAAGTATATGTTTGCTTGTGTCTGTTTGTATTCGTTGCGCGTCGCGAATAGATCGTGAGCTGTTTCCAAGCTTCGAGAAATCGACAATCAAGCTTCGACGACCAAGAGATTGAACTCTTCGTGTTCTACGAGGTTGAAGATCCTGAGCATCTGTTTGGTGAAGGCAAGTGTCCTCTGACCCATTATGTCCCATTTACTTTATAATTCATTGTCCCACATACTATGAACAACATAAGAATTGACTAGCTTTCTATTTACCTTGTCCTTGATTACCTTTTGGGTTACTATGGTTAGCTTCATGCTAGCGCTTTACTTTATTCAATGAACATGATGAAATACAATGATGATACTATGGTTTTATTCTGGATATGATGGTACTGTGACATTTAAGGGGACACGAGCTGTTTCTCGAGTGCCTCTCCGTAAGGACTGGTTCGTTGGATGACCGCCCGGGAAAAACAGTGCAATCATGAGGGTGGAATGGGACGCCCTTAGCTGAATAATTAGAGGAACTGGGGAGTAGTTCGCTTCGCCGTCATGCCGTTAATGGGGCTCGGTGTATGCGGCTCGCTCTGCCAAGGTTGGTTCACCCCTTGGGGAGGAGTGCGGTGCATTTAGGAAACCTAACGGGCGGCTACAGCCTCAGGGAATCTTTGTAAAGGCTTCGTAGTGAATCCCTGGCTATTCACCTTGGGAGTGAATAAGGGTCTTGCAAGCCCGGGCTAGAGAGGCAATCACGACTTATGGGTAAAGTGCGCAACCTCTGCAGAGTGTTATGAAACTGATATATCAGTCATGCTCATGGTTATGAGCGGCCAAGGGAGCTCCATTGATTAGAGATACTTGATCAGAGATGGTTGGCTTATAGGTGGTGACGAGGATGATGGTTATGATTATGATTATGGTTTCTGGTATTCTTTCCGTTTGGGAAGGGTACTTTTGGGTTAACAACTTGGGTTAATGTTAAAACTTGGCTCTCTACTAGTAATAATTATCTGATCAACTAAAAGCAACTACTTGACCCTAACCCCACATAAAGCTAGTCCACTACAGCCGAACGGGACATTTGCTGAGTACGTTAATGTGTACTCACCCTTGCTTTCACAGAACACCAGGTTGCCTTTGGTGCAATCTATGCTCAGGTAAATAAGAAGGTGTCGAGGCGGATCTCCAGGAGTTCCAGGACTTCGATGAGTTCGAGGATTAGGCTAGCGACCTCCCCCAGTCAGCTGCCTGTGGTGGGTTGTTTACGTTGGCTACGTTTTCGATTATGTGTACTTTGATTTATATTATGTAAATGGCTCTAGTCTGTAATATTATTACTTACTTTTTATTGTAATTCGAAGCATTATGCTGTGATGAGTCATTTATGTAATCGTTGTGTACGTGAATTTCTGATCCTGGCACGTACATGGTTCGCATTCGGTTTACCTCTAAAACCGGGTGTGGCATAGGTGGTATCAAGGCCATACTGACTGTAGGACCGCTAGCCTAGAGTAGCATTGGCCGTTTTAAGGACTTATTGAGTATTACTTCACCTCATCCTTGATTCTGCTTCAAAATATTAGTCACATCGACTAATTCTATGTTGTGCTCATATATGCCCCCTTGCCAAAAGTATTATATTCTAGTATGGTATATACTTTTCTCAATCTATTAGATCTGATCTCACTCTTGTGCTTGAGACATCTTTGTAGATGCCCCCTTGACCATACCATTTTTGTCTGTTGGGATTCCTCCCTATTCCGTCATTAAATTGCTACCCATTGACTATCTTTGTTCTCTTAATATTAACATGCTCATACACATAGATTCTTCAATACTCTTGTTTCAAATACTTACATCTGAATTTCTTCTGCCTACTTAAACACTCCAGTTTATATGTCCACGAGCTTCTTGTCTTCTGAGACCCCTTCCTATTCCGTTGTTAAGTCATTATCTGTCGACAATTTCTATTCCCTTGGTCTTAGTATGCTCGTATCCTTGGAGTCTTACATACTATCATATTTTCATGTATGCTTATCTTCATACCTTAATGTCTGTTTAAGACACTTCAGTTAACATGCCCTTGACCACCCTTGTTTCTGAATGATCCATGAGCGGTCATTTTATTTTGCACATCCTTGGTGATCTCGTTAATTCCTTGTAACTTCCCTCAGTAATAATTTCTGTTACTTCAACCATTTTGTTGGAAACTTACCTAACGCTGACCCCGACTTGTAGTGTCTACTTAAGTTTATAATTTTTCAGATTTTGCCTATCCACCCCCCTCTAGGCGACTTTCAACCACTTGGTTTGTTTTTTGCAAATAAAGTTCTTTTTCCTATCTCTAAGTCAAACACACTTGTTTGGGCAAATAGAGAGATATTGCAAGAGTAAAATTGATCAAGTGTCAAAACTCCCCCTTTTCCCATAATCAAAATTCTCCCCCATAAGAGACCAAATTTTGCAATAAGAGTCATTTGTGCAAAATACAAATTCTAACTCTACTATTTTTGAAATTCACAAGTGGTTGGCTGATCCAGTTGCTTTGGCCCTTAATTTCTCCCCCTTTGGCATTAAGCACCAAAACGGGAAAACCTTTGGCCCTTTAACCCCATTGCCTCACCAAAATGTCAAATAAGAGCAAAAAGGCAATGAGAGCATTAGTATGAACTTGGAATTTAAATACACTTATACTGGAGTGCAGTGGAAGTCTTTTCATCGCCCAAGTTAATTTTCCCTTTCAATGGTCCTTTGAGACTACTTCAAGTGTACTCAAACAACAAGTTAGTCTCAAAGGAGTCAAGTTGTAGCTCATCTACCCCTAAACATGTGAATCATTTGCATACAGACTTGTGAGGTCCGGGGATGACTTGTACAACTTGAGCACCACAAATAAGCAATAAATGATTTAAATGCTCAAAGTGACATGATCAAAGGCATAGAACACATGTATGCTATAGATCAATCCAAGTTACGTGAATCTAAGACATTTAGCTCACTACGCAACCTGCAAAACCTTTTCTCATCTAAAGGCTTGGTGAAGATATCGGCTAGCTGGTTCTTTGTGCTAATGTGGGAAACATCGATATCTCCCTTTTGCTGGTGGTCTCTCAGGAAGTGATGCCAGATGTCTATGTGCTTAGTGCGGCTGTGTTCAACAGGATTATCCGCCAAGCGGATTGCACTCTCATTGTCACATAGGAGTGGGACTTTGCTCAGATTGTAACCAAAGTCCCAGAGGGTTTGCCTCATCCAAAGCAATTGTGCGCAACACTGTCCTGCGACAACGTACTCAGCCTCAGCGGTGGATAGGGCAACAGATGTTTGTTTCTTGGAACTCCAGGACACCAGGGACCTTCCTAGAAATTGGCACGTCTCTGATGTGCTCTTCCTATCAACCTTGCACCCGGCATAGTCGGAGTCTGAGTATCCATATAAGTCAAAGGTAGACCCCTTTGGATACCAGATTCCGAAGCAAGGCGTAGAAACTAAATACCTAAGAATTCGCTTAATGGCCACAAGGTGACACTCCTTAGGTCAGATTGAAATATAGCACACATGCATACACTTAGCATAATGTCCGGTCTACTAGCATAGAGATAAAGTAATGAACCTATCATAGACCGGTATGCCTTTTGATCAATGGACTTACCTCCTTTGTTGAGGTCGAGATATCCGTCAGTCCCCATCAGTGTCTTCGCGGGCTTAGCATCCTTCATCCCAAACCTCTTGAGAAGATCTTGAGTGTACTTCGTTTGGGAGATAAAGGTGTCGTCCTTGAGTTGCTTCACTTAAAATCCAAGGAAGTAGGTAAACTCGCTCATGATTGACATCTCAAATTTTTGCATCATTACCCCGCTAAACTCTTCATAAGACTGTTGGTTAGTAGAACCAAATATTGTGTCATTGACATAAATTTGGTAAACAAACAGATCACCATCACAAATCTTTGTGAAAAGAGTTGGATCGGCTTTCCCAACCTTGAAAGCATTAGCAAATAAAAAATCTCTAAGGCATTCATACTATGCTCTTGGGGCTTGCTTAAGTCCATAGAGCGCCTTAGAGAGCTGATATACATGGTCGAAATACCTGTCATCCTCAAAGCCAGGGGGTTGTTCCACGTATACCTCTTCCTTGATTGGCCCATTGAGGAAAGCGCTCTTCACGTCCATTTGGAACAGCCTAAAGGAATGGTGAGCAGCATAGGCTAATAAAATCCGAATTGATTCTAACCTAGCCACAGGAGCAAAAGTCTCCTCAAAATCCAAATCTATGACTTGGGCATAACCTTTTGCCACAAGTCGAGCCTTGATTCTTGTCACCACCCCGTGCTCATCTTGCTTGTTGCGGAATACCCACTTGGTTCCTACAACGTTTTGCTTTATACGTGGCACCAGGCTCTAGACTTCATTCCTTTTGAAGTTGTTGAGCTCTTCCTGCATGGACAACACCCGGTCCGGATCCTGCAAGGCCTCTTCTACCCTAAAAGCCTCAATAGAAGATACAAATGAGTAGTGCTCACAGAAAGTAGCTAATCGTGAGCGAGTAGTTACTCCCTTGCTGATGTCACCCAGAATGTGATCGACGGGGTGATGTCTTTGGATCGTAGCTCGGACTTGGGTTGAAGGGGCCCGTGGTGCTTCTTCCTCCATAACCTGTTCTTCCTGTGCTCCCCCTCGATCACACTCCTCTTCTTGAGGTACCTATACATCATCTTGAGTTGGGGGATGCACCAGTGTCGAGGAAGAAGGCTGATCTTGTTCCTGTGGTCGCACATCTTCTATTGCCATAGTTCGCATAGCGGCCGTCGGAACCTCATCTTCATCTATATCATCAAGATCAACTTGCTCTCTTGGAGAGCCATTAGTCTCATCAAATACAACGTTGCTAGAGACTTCAACTAATCCCGATGATTTGTTGAAGACCCTATATGCCTTTGTATTTGAGTCATATCCTAGTAAGAAACCTTCTACTGCTTTGGGAGCAAATTTCGAATGTCTACCTTTCTTCACCATAATGTAACATTTGCTCCCAAATACACGAAAAATAAGAAACATTTGGTTTGTTACCAGTTAGGAGTTCGTAAGAAGTTTTCTTGAGGATACGGTGCATGTAGAGTCGGTTTATGGCGTGGCAAGCTGTGTTCACAACTTCCGACCAAAACCGCTCAGGCGTCTTGAACTCCCCAAGCATTGTTCTTACCATGTCGATTAGTGTCCTGTTGTTCCTCTCTACCACACAATTTTGTTGTGGTGTGTAGGGAGCAGAGAACTCGTGCTTGATGCCTTCCTCCTTAAGAAACTCTTCAACTTGTAGATTCTTGAACTCGGACCCATTGTCGCTTCTTATCTTTTTCATCTTTAGCTCAAACTCATTTTGAGCTCTCCTTAAGAAGCGCTTTAGGGTCCCTTGGGTTTCTGATTTGTCCTGCAAAAAGAATACCCAAGTGAAGCGGGAAAAATCATCAACTATTACAAGACCATACTTACTTCCTCCTATGGTGAGATAGGCAACGGGACCGAAGAGATCCATATGAAGAAGTTCCAGTGGTCTTGACGTCATCATCACATTTTTGCTATGATGAGTGCTTCCCACCTGTTTCCTTGCTTGGCATGCTGCACAAGGTCTGTCTTTCTCAAAACAGACATCTGTTAGTCCTAACACATGATCTCCCTTTAGAAGCTTATGAAGGTTCTTCATCCCAACATGTGCTAGACAACGATGCCAAAGTCAGCCCATATTAGTCTTAGCTATTAAGCATGATCTAGATCAGCATTCTCTTTCAAAAAATCAACTAAATAGAGCTTGCCATCTAGTACACCCTTAAAAGCTAGTGAACCATCACTTCTTCTAAAGACAGATACATCAATATTTGTGAATAAATAATTATAACCCATGTTACATAATTGACTCACAGACAATAAATTATACCCAAGCGATTCAACTAAAAACACATTAGAGATAGAATGCTCGGATGTGATAGCTATTTTCCCAGCCCTTTGACCTTGCCTTGGTTCCCATCTCCAAAGATGATCGTATCCTGGGAATCCTTGTTATTGACGTAGGAGGCGAACATCTTCTTCTCCCCTGTCATGTGGTTTGTGCATCCGCTGTCGATAATCCATCTTGAGCCCCCGGATGCATAAAGCTGCAAGGAATTTAAGCTTGGGTCTTAGGTACCCAACTCTTGTTGGGTCCTACAAGGTTAGTCACAACAGTTTTTGGAACCCATATGCAAGTTTTCTCTCCCTTGCATTTGGATCACAACTTCCTAGCAACTACTTTTGCATTTTTGCATAAAAGCACAAAAGAAGGCAGGCATGATATACAGTAGTAGGACTATTGCAATTTCTCCTAGGCGCATGAGACACAACATGATTACGCCTAGGCCTATTTCTACCATAAGCATAAGTAGAGCTAGATGCAAACATAGCACGTGAATCATTATAAATATGTAAAGCAACATGATCATAACTCCTATTATAATGAGAGACTTTCTTAACATGAGCATAAAGATAGGCATGTTTCTTTTGATCATGTGAGGAATGTGAGCTACTAGCCATAGGAGCCTTCCCTTTCCCCTTGAGATCGGAAGTCCTTTGGCTTGTTAAGTTCTTGGTTTCCTTTCGAAAACCAAGTCCATCCTTAATTGAGGGTGTCTACCAATGGTGTAGGTATCCCTGGCAAATTTTAATTTATCATAATCGTCTTTGCAAGTCTTAAGTTGAGCATTAAGACTTGCAACCTCATTGTTTAATTTAGCAATAGAAGTAACATGTTCATCACACGCATCAACATCAAAATCTTTACATCTATTGCAAACTACTACATGCTCTACACATGAACTAGTTTCATTAACTTTATCTACCTTAGCATTTAATTCATCATTTAAATTATTTAAGCTAGATTTGGATTCATGATAGGAAGACAACTCAGATGACAGTATTTCATTTTTCTTAATTTCTAGAGCAAGAGATTTTTGAACACTAATAAACTTGTCATGTTCCTCATATAAAATATCCTATTGCTTTTCTAGCAGTCTATCCTTTTCATTAAGAGCAGCAATTAATTCATTAATTTTCTCTACTTTAGCTCTATCTAATCCTTTAAACAGACCAATGTAGTCTACCTCATCATCGGAAGATTCCTCATTGCTAGAAGAAGAGTACTTTGGAGTGTCTCGAATGCGTACCTTCTTCTCCTTAGCCATAAGACATGTATGGCGTTCGTTGGGGAAGAGTGAAGATTTGTTGAAAGCCGAGGCAGCTAGTCCTGAAAGTTCCCTTTGACCCGGGAACAGGATCTGGATGTCGCCTAGAGGGGGGGGTGAATAGGCGAATAAAACTTGTTACTTTTGAAATTTAAATTCTTACTCTACTCGAAGACTTAGTACGCAGTGGAGTGAGAAGACTCTTCAAGTAGGTTGCAGCGGAATAGAAGATCCTGTCTCAAAATGTCCTGCACTTCAAATAAAGCTTATACCACAGATAAGTATTGAAGTGCAGATATAAAGGCGAGTAGAAAGAGAGTCAGGATACAATACAGAACAGAGCACACAGACGCAAGGATTTATCCCGAGGTTCGGCCAAGCCTGAAATGCTTGCCTAGTCCTCGTTGGAGTTAGCCACACCTGGGCTTGGAGTCTATTTCAACTCCTTCCTCCGTTTGCTCAGATCTGTCAGTATGACAGATAGAGCCTTTCACTATTGAGTGGGGTTACAACAGAACCGTGGCTGCTTACAAACTTCTTGGCAGCACTCCGGCAGAGTAACGATACGCTCAAGACCTTGCTCTAGCTCTAAGCAGCACTTCTCCTCTCTCTAAAGGCTTATAGTTGTGCCTTCTACACAAATTAGAGAGATACGCACAAGAGGGAGAGTGAGAATTGATCCGAGTGATGTCTACACTTGTTGGCTGCACTTGTATCTTGCTGGAGGCGCCTAGGGGTCCCTTTTATAGGCATAAGGGGCCTAGGAGCCGTTGGAAGCAATCCAGGAAGGCAAATCTTGCCTTCTGTCGGGTGGCGCACCGGACAGTCCGGTGCACACCGGACACTGTCCGGTGCCCGATTTCTTTCCTTCTATGGCGAAGTTGACCGTTGGCAGTCTTGGAGCCGTTGGCGCACCGGACATGTCCGGTGCACACCGGACAGTCCGGTGCCTCCATCTAGCCGTTGGTTCAGCCACGTGTCCCGCGCAGATCGCGCGGCCGACCGTTGGCTCACCGGACAGTCCGGTGCACACCGGACAGTCCGGTGAATTTTAGTCGAACGTCGCCGACGAATTCCCGAGAGCGGTCTTTTCACCAGAGTTAGCCTGGCGCACCGGACACTGTCCGGTGCACCACCGGACAGTCCGGTGCACCCAGACTGAGCAGAACCTTGGCTGTACACAGCCAAGCCTTTGCACCTCGTTCCTTTTCTTCTTCTTTCTGTTTCTATCACTCAGACGAGTATATTAGTACACTAAAACCAATGTACCAAGTCTAGAAACATACCTTCTCTTAATTATTACATCCATAGCATTTCACATGCTTGAGCTTTGATGTTGGACTCATAAATCATCAAGTCGGCTTGACTTGATCTAGATTGACATTTCTTAGCTCCAACATCCTGCAAAAGTCACATAGAACATTTCCAAACATAGGAACAACCCAAACTAAAGATCAAGGTGAACTTAGCTCTTTTGGGCTGCTTCCAGTTCTGGTTTTGACACTTGTTCTCCTTCTAGTGACCTTGATCTCCTTCTTAGAGCTTGGTCTTGAGCCTTATGACTTACACCACATAACTGTAGCTGTTACCTCATTGGTTGTAAGTCACGTCCTTATGTAGTGATCCTCGATGTGCCGTAGCTGTTCTCAACTCGATCACCCTTGACTTGCAAGCCTTCTTCTTCACCCTTGGCTTTGGGTTCCTCAGCCTCCTTGACTTTCTCCCGTGCACTTGGTACCTCGAAGCTCTTCTTGCCTCCGTCCTTGGCTTGATCAGTTGTCTCCAAGCTACGCACCCGAGTTTCACTTTATGCAATGTTCATCTTACTTGTGATGTCCATTATGTATCCATAATCTAGTTCTTGGACCATCACATTTGTTCACTTGTGTTGAACCCTGTAGGCTTTACCTTAAGCACCTGTTCAACACTTAGTACACTTGTTAGTCCTTTAATTGAGTTGTCATCCAAACACCAAAACTCACGAGAGAGCTTTCAATCTCCCCCTTTTTGGTGATTGATGGCAACACAATTAAAGCTTACATAAGAATAAGATTTGAAGCACAAATTTTGAATTCTAAGTTTATAGAATGCTCCCCCTAAATATGTGCTTACTTCAAAAACACAATTTTGTCCTCAGACGCCAATTTGCACATACTTAGGCAATTCGAAGCATTTCTACACCTTAGCACTTTTTAGGATGCATTGTGTCAAGAATCAAACCATGATGCTATAACACACAAATGCACATAATCAGAGTTAAGCACCATTCAAATTAGTGGATATATCACAGGAATATCAACCTGCCACTATTCACCATTAAGATACCAATTTAAACTAAGATACCAATTTAAAGCAATCTTAAAGCACCTTTAGTCTTAAAGCACCATTAACCACATGACTATCTTTTACACTCTAGAAGCCAGTTAATTCATCGCAGCAGAAACACTAGTCCATATGATGCAACACATATAATACTGCAGGAAGCATATGAATAACACACTAGTAAAGCTTAAACTAACACATCACCCCTTAGGATAAGCTTTCCTCTCAGGTTGAGATAAGCTTTAATACACAAATTCTCCCCCTTTGACATCAAACACCAAAAACCTTACTCAAGCAAGAACATAGGATGATGTCAAGGGACAGCAGGGTGTCAAGGAGGAAAAAACGACTATCAAAACTCCCCCTTACTTACTGAACATATGCCCTATCAACATTTAGGTAAGATACATATATGCAAAAAGATTAATACTTCCTTTTGTACCTTTACCATGTTGTAGTGCACTTCCCATCTTGAAAGTAGTTAATCTCTCGAGAGCTTCTCCACACTTGTGCCTGATTCTTTCTCCTATTTTTTTTTTGTTGCTAAGACACCAAACTTAGAACAAGTTATAGTATTGAGCACAAGAAGAAACTTCTATTCTCATGATTATCAAAAGATGTCAATTGAAGCGAACTATTACGGCTACCAATTAAAAGATACCAATTGCAAAGTTCATTTATTAGCATGGCTCCATGATATTTAAGAATAAGCATCTATTATCACCAGATATTATAGAGCATGAGCAATCTAAAAATATGCACTTACTCACAACTTGAGATACCAATTTCTTGACTTACAGAGGTACCCAAGTCCTGATTGCTCCATTTCTTGCTTATCTTCTCTTTTCCACCTAGAGACTATACAAGATTGTTCAAGAGCCAGTTAGTCTCAAAGGACATAGGTTATGTGTGCTCCCCCTCAAGTTGTGCATCAAGTATTTGAATGACTTGCACTTTGCACATTCTAGCTTCCTTAGAACTAGAGGGGATCACAACATACCTTGGTTAAGGCATACTCTACCACTTTCATCACCCAAAAATGCCAATTTGAATATCAAATGAAACGCCACTTAACACCAATTGAAGGCTAAATGAAAGGTTGACTAAATACAACAATGCATGCCTTAGGAGCACCTAAGCCATTTGAATACTCATAGGAAGTCTAACATTTCCGTAACTTGGACATGCTTCATACTCAACTATCATTGCATATACCAATTGAAGATCAACACAATCATGTATATAAAGCGTAATATCTAAGCATGTCATAATTAAGAAGGTTTCTTAGGTGCACAGAAGAAACAACATTTTAAAGGCATAAATTACCTAAGCCAAGATATTACCAATTGAAAGACAAGAACATAGCTATGATCACAATGAATGGAATTTCAAGAATATTTAATGAAATTGCATAGCTCTATTTTCCATACCTTTGCCTTTATGAGAGCCCTTGTTATCACCAATTCAGGGCTCCTTTTGCTTACGCACATCATAGCTCAAAAGGGCACGACATGGATTTGAAATTCACACAGTACCAAACTAGGGTAATCATGTGAACATGGACTAAACAAAATGTCATATTTGCACATAGCATTACTTACAAAAAGTTATAGGTTTATCCATATACACCAAGAGAGTTAATCGTTGTGGATATGACAAATGAAAGAGCTACCAATGAATGATTCAAAAGATATATCCTATAGAGCACCAGCCATGATTAAGCAACCATCATTATGATCCATTTAACACAGGCAATCATAAAGCATAACTACTCTAAGGACAGGTAGCACAACAAGCCAACTTAAGAGCAATACTAAATTGCAATTATGTACTTAAAATACACGGGTACCGTCCTTTGGAGAGCAGGTTGTAGATTCTCATCAAGGTCCTTTACTTGATTCACCAATAATGATTCAGGACCTATACACCTTATTTCACTTGAGATGAACATGGGATTAGTGTTTCACAATAATTCAACCTTGGATCAATAAACACCAAAACAATTAACAGCTTAAGCATAGAGTTTTAGATAACCGTCTTAATCTCTCTCATGGTCTCCAGTCCATCTCAAGGCACCTGCATGGTCTAGTTAGCACAGTTTGGTACCCATCTCGGGATGGGTCCATAATGATCATCTAAATGTGCTTTTGGTACCCAAATTGCCTTTGTGCTAGTTCTAGGTGATCTCGTTATAGATCTAGCACAAGTGTATGATTTGGGTCTCCTACGCGAATAAGATTGACACAAATTTACTTGCTTAGGAATCTTACCTTTATAACATACCTTGGATATATGACCCTGCTTACCACACTTGTAGCAGAAGCGTCGCTCAACCTGACATGACGCTTGCTGTGTGTCACTTTCCTTGGTGAGGGTCACCTTGGAGGATGCACATCCTTGATTCTTCATGACCGGACATGAAGTGATCGTGTGGTCCTTATTGTTGCATCCAAAACAACTTCTTGTCCCTTCATCCTTGTTTTTGTATGGACAAGACGCGATGAGGTGGCCTATCTCCTTGCATTTGAAGCACCTCCTTTTCCCTCTTCCCTTTTTGTGCTTGAATGACATGGAGAGATGATCAGTGCAAACAACATGATTAATTGAATCTTTACCTTTTTCCAAGCTTATGTTGATTTCTTCATCTTTAGGAACATTTTTCTTATTGAGCTTGACACTTGCTGCAGTTTTTCCTTTCTCAAGCTTCTTCACCACGCGCCCGTGGATATCTTGAGAGAGTTGAGCAAAGTGTCTTCTCCTCAGTTGTCGTTGCTTCTTATTCCCACAGAATTTCTTTTGTGACCCTAAAACTTGTTGCTCAATCAATGATTGGCTTTCTTTTGAGCAACAGGGGTTAGCACATGATGATATACAATTCAAATGCGCACACGTGCGAGAATGAGGTTCACATGAATTTAAGTTTGCAATGATAACCTCATGAGCAACATTAAGCATGATATGGTCATCAACTAATTTATTATGAGAATATGACAACATATCATACTTTTTACCTAGAGCACGTTTTTCTAAGTCCATTGTTTCTACTTGACTCTTAAGCATAGAATTTTCCGTTTTAAGTTGAGCAATATTAGATAATGCATCATGACTATTTCTTTGCTCAATTAAAACATATTCATACCTTTGGACCAAATTCCCATGAGAGTACTTTAGCTCCTCATGTTCTTTGGTCATCTTCTCTAGGCTGTTGTTGGTTTTGATGAGTGTTTCCTCTAGCCTGAGAAGCGTCTCGCCTTGTTCCTTGTTTCTTCTCAACAACTTAACCAAGAGAGCTTTGTCTGCTTTGTTGAGATGGTTGTACAAACGGCGAATTTCCTCTTCTTCCACATCATCGGTCTCATTTTCCCTGTCATTAATGTCAGTGGAAGCCAAACGGGAAAATGTACCTTGAGGTGATGAAGATTCATCCTCGCTATCATCCTCATATTCCTCCTCATCATGGCTTTTGTCTCCACCATCATTGTTAGCAATAAAACACTTATTATTAGTGGAGACCAAACCTGTCGACGAGGTGGATTCATCGTTGGGTGCCCATCGTTCTTGATCTTCTCCCTTTGAAAGGTTAGTATCACAAGCAATATAGGGAGTAGAAGCAGTACAATTTGCCACACAATATTTTACTTTAATTCTATTCCATAAATCATGAGCATCAACAATTAAATCATTATCACTACTCATGATGGCAAAATAAGCACCTCTAGAAAGAGAATCAACTAAGATGCTGCAAGCACGGTGATTGAGAGAAAAACATCTTAGTTCATCATTAGAGGGATTTTTACTAATATCAGATGGAAAAATACTTCTCCTAAAGATCTGTCTCAAATCAGGATCAACACTCATGAAAGCATTATAAATAGAGACAGACCAAGATTTGTAATTAGAGCCATCGCCTAAAAGAAGTTCTACAGTTACCTCTTGTGACGACATCGTTATCTCCGGACGGCTAAGCCCACACTGGAGAGGCCTAACTCTGATACCAATTGAAAGTTCCCTTTGACCCGGGAACAGGATCTGGATGTCGCCTAGAGGGGGGGGGTGAATAGGCGAATAAAACTTGTTACTTTTGAAATTTAAATTCTTACTCTACTCGAAGACTTAGTACGCAGTGGAGTGAGAAGACTCTTCAAGTAGGTTGCAGCGGAATAGAAGATCCTGTCTCAAAATGTCCTGCACTTCAAATAAAGCTTATACCACAGATAAGTATTGAAGTGCAGATATAAAGGCGAGTAGAAAGAGAGTCAGGATACAATACAGAACAGAGCACACAGACGCAAGGATTTATCCCGAGGTTCGGCCAAGCCTGAAATGCTTGCCTAGTCCTCGTTGGAGTTAGCCACACCTGGGCTTGGAGTCTATTTCAACTCCTTCCTCCGTTTGCTCAGATCTGTCAGTATGACAGATAGAGCCTTTCACTATTGAGTGGGGTTACAACAGAACCGCGGCTGCTTACAAACTTCTTGGCAGCACTCCGGCAGAGTAACGATACGCTCAAGACCTTGCTCTAGCTCTAAGCAGCACTTCTCCTCTCTCTAAAGGCTTATAGTTGTGCCTTCTACACAAATTAGAGAGATACGCACAAGAGGGAGAGTGAGAATTGATCCGAGTGATGTCTACACTTGTTGGCTGCACTTGTATCTTGCTGGAGGCGCCTAGGGGTCCCTTTTATAGGCATAAGGGGCCTAGGAGCCGTTGGAAGCAATCCAGGAAGGCAAATCTTGCCTTCTGTCGGGTGGCGCACCGGACAGTCCGGTGCACACCGGACACTGTCCGGTGCCCGATTTCTTTCCTTCTATGGCGAAGTTGACCGTTGGCAGTCTTGGAGCCGTTGGCGCACCGGACATGTCCGGTGCACACCGGACAGTCCGGTGCCTCCATCTAGCCGTTGGTTCAGCCACGTGTCCCGCGCAGATCGCGCGGCCGACCGTTGGCTCACCGGACAGTCCGGTGCACACCGGACAGTCCGGTGAATTTTAGCCGAACGTCGCCGACGAATTCCCGAGAGCGGTCTTTTCACCAGAGTTAGCCTGGCGCACCGGACACTGTCCGGTGCACCACCGGACAGTCCGGTGCACCCAGACTGAGCAGAACCTTGGCTGTACACAGCCAAGCCTTTGCACCTCGTTCCTTTTCTTCTTCTTTCTGTTTCTATCACTCAGACGAGTATATTAGTACACTAAAACCAATGTACCAAGTCTAGAAACATACCTTCTCTTAATTATTACATCCATAGCATTTCACATGCTTGAGCTTTGATGTTGGACTCATAAATCATCAAGTCGGCTTGACTTGATCTAGATTGACATTTCTTAGCTCCAACATCCTGCAAAAGTCACATAGAACATTTCCAAACATAGGAACAACCCAAACTAAAGATCAAGGTGAACTTAGCTCTTTTGGGCTGCTTCCAGTTCTGGTTTTGACACTTGTTCTCCTTCTAGTGACCTTGATCTCCTTCTTAGAGCTTGGTCTTGAGCCTTATGACTTACACCACATAACTGTAGCTGTTACCTCATTGGTTGTAAGTCACGTCCTTATGTAGTGATCCTCGATGTGCCGTAGCTGTTCTCAACTCGATCACCCTTGACTTGCAAGCCTTCTTCTTCACCCTTGGCTTTGGGTTCCTCAGCCTCCTTGACTTTCTCCCGTGCACTTGGTACCTCGAAGCTCTTCTTGCCTCCGTCCTTGGCTTGATCAGTTGTCTCCAAGCTACGCACCCGAGTTTCACTTTATGCAATGTTCATCTTACTTGTGATGTCCATTATGTATCCATAATCTAGTTCTTGGACCATCACATTTGTTCACTTGTGTTGAACCCTGTAGGCTTTACCTTAAGCACCTGTTCAACACTTAGTACACTTGTTAGTCCTTTAATTGAGTTGTCATCCAAACAACAAAACTCACGAGAGAGCTTTCAAGTCCTTCATCCTCAGAGTCGGAGGAGGAGCAGTCGGAGTCCCATTCCTTCCCGATGTGCGCCTCGCCCTTGGCCTTCCTGTAGTTCTTTTTCTTCTCCCTCTTCCCGTGCTTTTCTTGTCCCTGGTCATTATCATTATCGAGGAATTGAGCTATGAAATGATCAGTCTTACTGCATTTGAAACAGGGGCGCTTTCCCCTTATTTTATTCTTGTTGGGGTATTCCTTGCGTCCTTTCAAGGCGGTTTTGAAGCGCTTGATGATGAGCGTTATTTCGTCCTCATTGAGCCCGGTAGCCCCCAGTTGTGCTACCTTGCTGGGTAGCGCCTCCCTGCTGCTGGTTGCTTTGAGAGCAACGGGCTATGGCTCGTAGATGGGTAGTGGACCGTTTAGTGCATCGTCCACGTATCGTGCCTCTTTCACCATCATGCGCCCGCTCACGAATTTTCCGAGGATTTCCTCGGGCGTCATCTTCGTGTACCTAGGGTTTTCACGAATAAGGTTGACAAGATGGGGGTCAATAACTGTAAATGACCTGATCATGAGTCGGACGACATCATGATCCGTCCATCTTGTGCTTCTGTAGCTTCGGATTTTGTTGACCAGGGTCTTGAGCCTGTTGTAGGTTTGTGTTGGCTCCTCTCCCCAGCTCGCCTTCCACTAGTTCCATTTTGGTAATCATGGTGGCATCATTTCCCTCATGAGATATCTTGAGGGTGTCCCAGATTTGTTTGGCGTTGTCCAAGCCACTAACCTTGTTATATTCATCCCTGCACAGAGATGCTAGCAAAACAGTAGTGGCTTGGGCATTTTTATGAATTTGCTCATTGATAAACATATGATTATCAGAACTATCAAAATGCATCCCATTTTCTACAATTTCCCATATACTAGGATGGAGAGAGAATAAATGACTACGCATTTTATGACTCCAAAACGAATAGTACTCTCCATCAAAATTTGGAGGTTTTCCAAGGGGAATTGATAGTAAATACGCATTTGAGTTATAAGGAATGCGAGAATAGTCAAAAGATTAATTCTGATTGACCGTTTTCTTTTTCGACGAGGAGACGTCGTCATCGTCATCCCTTGGTGAAGAAAAGGAGGCGTCGCTGTCGTAGTAGATGATCTTCTTGATGCGCCTCTTCTTCTTCCCATCCTTCTTCTTGTGTGTCGTCTCTTGGCTCGTTGAAGATAGACTCCTCCTTGTCATTGACCACCATCCCCTTACCCTTAGGATCCATCTCTTTGGGCGGTTAGTCCCTTAGATGAAGAGTATGGCTCCAATACCAATTGGGAGCACCTAGAGGGGGGGTGAATAGGTGATCCTGTAAAAACAAACACTAAATAGCCACAAACTTGATTATAAAGATGTTAGTGCGAGTTAATCAAGTTGTTATGAAGCAAGCTCTTGCGAACACAAATAATCACAGAGAAGAGCAGCACAAGAGACATGGTGTTTTATCCCGTGGTTCGGCCAAGTATAACACTTGCCTACTTCCACGTTGTGGCGTCCCAATGGACAATGGTTGCACTCAACCCCTTTCAAGTGATCCAATGATCAATTTGAATACCACGAATTTTTGTTTAGTGTTCTTCTCCCGTTTGCGAGGAATCTCCACAAGTTGGAGCCTC
Organism: Zea mays; assembly: GCF_902167145.1. Lineage (NCBI taxonomy): Eukaryota > Viridiplantae > Streptophyta > Magnoliopsida > Poales > Poaceae > Zea > Zea mays. Next base: position 152,842,160 of record NC_050104.1, on the reverse strand, counting down.
TCGCCCTTACAATAGAGATCACAAAGAAGCACAAGAGAAAGGTTGGGAAAGCAACACACATAAGACTCGAATCCGCAGCACACACATGCACACTAGCCAAGACTTGAGCTCAAAACACAGCACATGGAGTTCACAACTCAAACGAAGCTCAAATCACTAACACAACGAATCAAATGCATGGAGGCAGAGTCTGAGAGTCTTAGGATGCTTCGTGAATGTTTGGTGTATTGCTCCATGCGCCTAGGGGTCCCTTTTATAGCCCCAAGGCAGCTAGGAGCCGTTGGAGATCAACTTGGAAGGCAATTCTTGCCTTATGTCGAGTGGTGCACGGGACAGTTCGGTGCACCACCGGACGGCTACAGTACCTGTCCAGTGTTCGATTCCCTTCCATATCGGGCACAACCGACTGTTAGGCCTCGGGACCGGTTGACGCACCAGACACTGTCCGGTGCACACCGGACAGTCCGGTGTGCCCAACAGACCGTTGGTGTGGGCCACACGTCGCCCGCTGATTGCGCAGTCGACCATTGGCCGTGAGCGCCTTTGGCTCACCGGACAGTCCGGTAATTTTTAGCCACGACGCTTTCTCCTTTTCCCGAGAACGACGAGTTCGTCGACGATGTACTTGGGTGCGAGCGCTGATGACTCACCGGACAGTCTGGTGCACCACCGGACACTTCGGTGATTTTTAGCCACGTTGCCCCACCGATTCCCGAGAGCGGCCTGTTCGCCTACGAGCCAGTCTGGGGCACTGGACACTGTCTGGTGCACCACCGGACAGTCCGGTGTGCCAGGGTGGTGCTGGTTTTGGCTGTCCTGAGCCGTATCTTCTCCAATTCTTTTCTTCTTTTCTTGACACTGTTTCTAGTACTTAGATAAACATGTTAGTACCTAGAAAACCAATTTACTAAGTCCGGATACATACCTTATTCCTTGATTTGCACCTTGGCACATATAAACTTAGAACCATGTGTTGGACATCTAATCACCAAAACAATTCTAGAAATGGCCCAAGGGCACATTTCCCTTTCAAATCCGTTTGCTAAATCTCCATGTGCATATACTTCCATAAGAAGATGTTTTGCCATATTGATATAGTTTTGCAAGGATTAGGGGGTGCATGTTTTAAATTTTAGACCTTGTAGAGGATTCGATGGAACCCACATCCAGAAGATCGAAATTTGTCCTGATAACAACTGTTGTACTCTTTTTCCTTAGTGAGTTTACTGAAGTTTTTCACATAAGGTTTTAACGAGCCAACAAAGTGCAAATGCAATATGCATCACCATGTGCTCTTTCTCCACATTTTCCCACTGGGTTTTGGGAGTTTTAACGAGGCATGGGTTGGTCGCGGTATTCGCCCAAGGGAGAGTGTTAAGTAACCCTAGTTAGGGTTATGTGGGTAAATACCGACTTTGCCCCTGAGGGGTCTCACGTCTCTATATAAAGGAACATGTACCCACTCATAAGATATCAATGAGAAAGAGGGCAGAGGCCCAGCTCGACATCTCAGGTCTCGTGTATTCCTCTATCATGCTTCTGGGAAGGGAGACGAGTCTTCAACATCTTCTCATGTCTAAACTGTTGATGGGAGGGAAGGGAGCAGATCTGGTGATCCGTGGTAACTTAGTTATTCAACAACTAAGTGCTAAGAGCTGGATCGTTGGGACGTTGGTTGCCTGTGTGGAGTGTGTCCGCTTTGTGATTTTGCTCTTTGTATTCTGTGATTTTGTATGTGTTGTCCGGTATATAGTTGGAAATATCAGGTAGTTTACTGTTGCACGAATCGAAATTATGGGTACCATAAATTACAGGTACCCCAATTTTCGGATTTGAGCTCGAGTTTAGATGCTAGAAACCCAAAATATAAAGCTATTCACAATGGGAGTTTCGTATCACTCTTTCCAACGTTGCCACATCATCATAAGTGCTACGAAACTATGAATGAAACAATGTCTCTCAATGCAATATTTCACGTTATTATTTCATGGGCTAACATACCAATTAAATGTTTCAACTTAATGGCCAATAGAAGTTATTACATTATGTGAATACGTAACAAATCACTCTAAATGGAGGTTTCACACGATTTCCAAGATTTTAGAAACGAGTTGACATGGTTTCATCACCATGAAACTCAATTCTCTTATATGTTATGCCATATCACAAAAAAAATTGACATGACACACTATTAAACATGCATGAAACCATCACCAAGAATAGTCTAAAGGCATGTACAACTCTGAGACACCAGCTTGATTTTCTAAGTATAAGAGACGACTACAACATTGAGACCCTTGATCATCAATGCAGCTAAGAGACAACGTGTATAGAAAGCCGTGAGGAGGCAAACTATAACTCTTAGGCAGTCATGATAAACAAAGTTGTTCATGCCTAAATAAATTTAAAAACTGACACAAAATTTCAGATAAACTCTGAACGACGAGCGGGACCCACACTGAACCCACCCCAGTACCCCACTACCATCGCTACCTATAGCGAGAGGGCAGTCTACTACTGTCCCGGAGCCCGGCCCCACCTCCATCCAGATCCACCCGTCACTCCGTCAGCCCCGCCGCGCGCACCATGGATCCCCCGCCGCGGCGGCTAGCCGCCCCGCTCCTCCTCCTGCTCCTCGCAGCGGCCTCCCCCGCCGCGCGCGCGTGGAAGAAGGACGAGTTCCGCAACTGCAACCAGACGCCCTTCTGCAAGCGCGCTCGAACCCGCGCCCCGCACTCGCTCGAGGCGCCGCTCTCCCTCGCCGCTGGCTCGCTCGCCGTCTCCCCCGACGGCTCTATCTCTGCCGAGCTCTCCCACCCGTCCCGCCCGCGACCCCTCGTGCTCCGCCTCTCCGTGCTGCCCCCGCACGCGCTGCGGCTCCAGATCGATGAGGACTACTCCACCGCCACTCCGCCGCACCGCCGGTTCCAAGTCCCCGATGTCCTCCTCCCGGACCTCGAGGCACGCACGCTCCACCTCCCCGAGCCCAAGACCGCCGCCGGCGTATCCACCGTCGCCCTCTCCTCCGACCTTGACGTCGTCGTTAAGCACGATCCGTTCGAGCTTACCCTCCGTCGCGCTGGGTCGGGCGATCCTGTGCTCTCCTTCAACTCCCACGGTCTCTTCGACTTCGAGCCGATGCGGGAGTCCAAGCCGGAGAACGAGACGTGGGAGGAGCACTTCCGGAGCCACACCGACAAGCGCCCCCGCGGTCCGCAGTCCATCACCTTCGACCTCTCCTTTTATGGCGCGGACTTCGTCTACGGTCTCCCGGAGCACGGGTCCACCTCGCTCGCCCTCCGCCCCACCCGCGGCCCGGGGGTCGAGGAGTCCGAACCCTACCGCCTCTTCAACCTAGACGTCTTCGAGTACCTCCACGAATCGCCCTTCGGTCTGTATGGCTCGATCCCCTTCATGATTGGGCATGGAAGTCGGTCGTCGTCTGGCTTTTTCTGGCTCAACGCAGCGGAGATGCAGATCGACGTGCTTGCACCAGGTTGGGATGGTGCCACTGCGCAGGACAATGGGCGGATCGACACACTGTGGATGGCTGAGGCTGGTGTCGTTGATGCATTCTTCTTTGTTGGTTCTGAGCCCAAGGATGTGATCAAGCAGTACATAAGTGTGTCAGGCACACCTTCAATGCCACAGCAGTTTGCTATAGCGTATCACCAATGCCGGTGGAACTACCGGGATGAGGCAGATGTTGACAGTGTAGATGCTGGTTTTGATGAGCATGATATTCCATATGATGTGCTCTGGCTCGACATTGAGCACACAGATGGCAAGCGGTACTTTACATGGGATCATTCTGCCTTCCCCAATCCAGAGGAGATGCAGCGGAAGATAGCAGATAAGGGGAGGAAGATGGTCACCATCGTGGATCCTCATATCAAGCGGGACAGTTCATTCCACCTCCACCAGGAGGCAACAGACAAGGGGTACTATGTGAAAGATGCAAATGGGAATGACTATGATGGGTGGTGCTGGCCTGGATCATCTTCCTATCCTGACATGCTGAATCCTGAGATACGCGAGTGGTGGGCTGACAAGTTCTCCTATGAAAATTACAAGGGATCAACTCCAACACTCTACATTTGGAACGATATGAATGAGCCATCTGTCTTCAATGGCCCTGAGGTTAGTCCCTGTTTGTTTCCTTCTATGATTATATAATCCAGCTTATAGATTATATAAGCACACAATGACCTGCTTATGGATTATCATAATCTAGGCATCTAGATTATATAATCCACTTAATAATCTGTATTGTATGTTTGCCTCTTAACTTAATTAAGCTGGATTATATAATCTAGAGGGTAAACAAACATGGCCTTAATTGTGATACCCTGCATTCTCTTTTGAGTTGTAATGATTGAAATATATAGGAGATAACAAGACTTGCGCATTCTTGGTTAAGCATTTGTTTTTCCTTAAATAGGTCACCATGCCCAGGGATGCGATGCATTATGGAGATGTTGAACACCGAGAATTGCACAATGCATATGGGTACTACTTCCATATGGCTACTGCAGACGGACTTCTCAAGCGAGACAAGGGGAAACATAGACCCTTTGTTTTGTCAAGGGCTTTCTTTGCTGGAAGTCAACGGTATGGTGCAGTCTGGACAGGCGACAACTCTGCTGATTGGGATCACCTGAAATCTTCTATCCCAATGGTCTTAATTCTTGGTCTTACTGGTTTGCCTTTCTCTGGTGGGTGGGACTACCTTCCATATTCTCTTCAGTAATCCTGATGCAAAAACTTTATTAACCCTTGAAGTTTCAACAGGCGCGGATGTTGGTGGATTTTTTGGAAACCCAGAACCGGACCTGTTGGTGCGTTGGTATCAAGTAGGAGCCTTTTATCCTTTCTTTAGGGGTCACGCTCACCATGACACCAAGAGACGTGAGCCATGGTTATTTGGGTAATTGTTCAGATACTGCTCTTTTTTGAAGTTTTATCTTTGAAGTTCTGTGATTTCTGTCCAACATGTCTGATATTAGAGGGGAAGAAAACTCACATGGCGAGACTTCATTCTTGCGTTTTTTGTATGTTTCATACTTATTTTCAATACTAACATAATCACCTTACTCTAGGGAGCGAAGAACTGCCATAATAAGGGAGGCGATTCATATGCGGTATTCACTGTTGCCCTACTTCTACACGCTGTTTAGAGAGGCTAGTGTGAATGGCATTCCTGTCATGCGTCCTTTATGGTTAGAATTCCCTGAAGACAAAGAAACATATAACAATGGTGAGGCATTTATGGTCGGACCAAGCCTTTTAGCTCAAGGAATATATGAAGAGGTATAAAAACTACATGCTTTTCATGGCTAATGAATAATTTACTGAAATGAAAGAATTTAACTGTTAAGATGTCAATCTTCATGCAGGGCCAGAAATCAGTGTCGGTCTACCTTCCTGGGAAGGAGTCGTGGTATGACTTGAGAAATGGATCTCCATACAAGGGAAGTGTGACACACAAGCTACAGGTTTTAGAAGATAGTATTCCCAGCTTCCAAAGGGCTGGTACAATTGTGCCAAGAAAGGACAGATTCAGACGCAGTTCTACTCAGATGGTGAATGATCCATACACTCTGGTATGTCAAACATGTTGATCCAATGTAAAAAATAATTTTATCTATTCAGTTCATCTTGTTCATTGATTTCATTTGGTATAATCGTAGTTCCAACCACTTGTTTGTTTCCTTGATGTGGAAATAGTTTTTACGTTTCCAATCACAAAGATATGCCATTTTAGGAGTCCTATAGTTAGACAACTACATAGGTGCATGGGCTATTCCGCTATTGCCTATTGGCCCATTATGGTCATTATAGATTGATGCTAATATATTAGGCAAGGAGATCCGATGGTGGTCATACTTCTATGAACCAACGTTGGCTCCTTCTTGCCTGTATATGTACCCCTGCCTAGTGGCCTTCTAATCGATCTATCAATTTTCCATGCAATACCTCTGCTTTCATTGTATCTGACGCCTAGGTTTTCCTTCTGCTGCCCTAGCTCTTGTGCCCCCTGGCTGCGCATCCTACGCACACTGGTTATGCGCCCTGCGCGCCCGCATGAGTATCCTCTTTTCGTCACATCCATGGCCGGAACTCCCATCCGGCTTGCCAATTTTTTTCGTCGCCGTTGCATCTGCTCTCGGTGCCCTTGATGATAAGGCCTCCCATGCTCGCGCCTCCAACCTAGAGCGCCAACAGGCCGATGTCGTGTCGCTCGTGATGTTGCTCTTAAGTGCGCCTAGGCTGCCGAGCAGGAAGTCGTTGCCACAACGCGCTCACCTGCAATGCTCATGAGCGCGAGGCTACCGAGGCCACCTCCACTCTTGACAGCACCCATGCAACAGGAATTCTTGACGAAGGACATGGGCAACCTCCATTACTTCCTCAGAATGTAGGTTCAATGGTACCCTAATGGCCTCTTTCTCTCGTAGCGACAGTACATGCAAGAAATCCTTGACCGCAGGAGCATGGCTTTGTGTAAGCCTTGCTCCACTTCAGTGGATTCCTATCCCAAGGTTTCGATGTTGGATGATGCCATCATTAGGGACGTTGTAGATTTCTAGAGTTCGGTTGGTGCTTTATAGTACCCTATCTTCACACGTCTAGATATCTCCTACGCTGTCCAGCAGGTCTGCCTCCACATGCATGACCCTCGGGAGCCTTATCATGTACCTCTGAAGCGCATTTTGCAGTACATTCGTAGTAGTCTTCACCTTGGGCTACTTCTTCGACCTTTAACACAGTCCGATCTGGTTGTCTACTTTGACACAGACTGGACCAACTATCCCGACGCTTGCAAGTTCATCTCGGGCTATGCCGTGTTCCTTGGGGACAACCTCGTTTTCTGGTCCTACAAATGCTAGAACACCGACTCCAGGTCTAGCGCTGAAATAGAGTATCGTGGTGTGGCTAATGGCGTGGCCGAGACTACTTGGCTTTGACAACTTCTGTATGAACTCCACTCTCCACCCATTCGGTCCACCATAGACTGTCTCCAGTAGAGTTTGGAAAATAGGGGACATGAAACTGTAGATGACACTGTTTGCAGAGAGAAGTTTGAAATAGGGGACGTGATAGGGGACGAGACAGGGGATCTGCTGGAGATAGCCTTAGTGTATTGCGACAATATCAACGTCGTCTACATGTCCTCCAACTCGGTTCAATATCAACGCAACAAACACATTGAGACCGACCTCCATTTTATTCAGGAGTGTGTTGCCATTGGTGGTGTTCGCGTCCTTCATGTGCCGATGTCATCTTAGTATGCTGACTTTTTCACCAAGGGTCTACCTTCGATAGTCTTTCAGGAGTTTAGGACCAGTACGAGCATCTGTGTCGACGCCCTGACTGCCGCACGAGGGTGGGGTGGGGTGGGGGAGGCAGCCAATTATGATCATTATAGATTGTTTGCTATTATATTAGGCAAGGAGATCTGACGGTGGTCATACTTCTATAAACCAACCTTGGGTCCTCCTTGTCCTTGCCTATATATGTACCCCTGTTTATTGGCCTTCTAATCAATCTACCAATTTCCCGAGCAATACCTTTGCTTTCACCTATCAGTAACTTTCAGTAACAATTGAAAGGGGGGCAGACCTAGTGCCAGAGGCTCCCACATGAGTGGGGTCTGGGGAAGGGATAAACCGAGGCAAGCCTTTCCCTTGCAAATGTGGAGAGCCGAAGACGTTGCTTTGAGCCCACAATCTAGTGACTCAGTGAGAGTTCTCACCACTACAGTAGGTCTTCCCTTTAAAAAGGGAAAACTCAGTGCCGAAGGCTCCCATATGAGTGGGATCTAAGAAAGGGATAAACCGAGGCAACCTTTCCCCCATAAATGCGGAGACAATGCTTCAAAGATGACTAACAATACACGAAAAAATTAGATTAATTAACTATTTAAGATAGGTGCCAGTAGATCCGTCATGAGAAGCACTTCTTTAACATGTAATCCTTTCATTTTATGTCATATATTGCTAGTCAAAACCTTGTGAACTGTGTCAGTGTATTAATGAACATATTTGTGATCTGTGGGTTGTAAGTATAAAACCTGTGGCTGATATTTTCTCGATAGTTTGTACTGGAGACAAGTTGCATATGTACCTCAGTAGCTTGCTACTTTCCTGCTACTTCTTGTTCTGGTGCTCAAATAATACATCCATTTTTAATGTTTGTTTAAATTGATATCAGATTCATTGGTTTGTTAGACAAGGGGAAAATTTATATCAGCTAAATATGTGACACTTTCCAGCATTTTTGGTCGAAGTAGCTTACCTACTGGTACAATTTAGTCTCAAATATATCCAATCCAAATAAACTAATTAACTTATGTTGTATTGCATTGATCAGGTGATAGCCCTCAATAGCTCTGGTGCTGCAGAAGGCGAACTTTATATGGATGACGGCAAAAGCTATGATTACCAGCAAGGGGCATTCAGCCATCGCCGATTTGTCTTTGCAGACAATAAGCTAACTTCATTCAATATCGCACCTGACAATTTGAGCAAGAAATTTACAAGTGGTTGCGTGATTGAAAGAATTATAGTCCTCGGTTTACGATCCGGAGTGAAGAAGGCTATTATTGAGCCTGGAAACCAAGAAGTAGAAATTGAATCAGGGCCAATTAGTTTAAGGAGTGGTTCCAGCCCAGTTGTGCCAACAATCCGGAGGCCCAATGTTCGCATCGCAGACAGTTGGACAATATGGATAGCGTAAGAGGTTGTCCATTCACGTCTGGAGCCTGATGTCTCTTTTGTTTGCTGTCAGGTTGCGAAGTTAGGCCAATCTTTAGAAGTTTAGTTGTGGCCTCGATCATTGCGCATATCATTATGGTTTTGTGGCCTCAAAATATTTACATGTAACTGGTACTTAAGCTGTTCCAACTGCCAATTTTGACAGAAATACTGAGAGAGATTGCTGATGTATATTTGTAGCTTTCATACATGAGTATTTGAGTTTATTATCTTGCAAAAATGATAAACAGTTACAAATTCCGAGAACATGGCAACCGAGTTCTATTTAACGTTTCTTTATCTTATATAGCCTTTTATTTAATACTCCATTCGTTCTTTTTTATTTGTCGCAATTTAGTTAAAAATGAACTAGCGGACGACAAATATTTAAGAACGAATGTATGTAGTATCCGTTATAGCCTTTTATTTATTTATTTATTTATTTATGCAAGATGTATCAGTTATACTGTCCAAAAGACTAGAACGATTTCATATCGCGTATGTGCTCTCGGTTTGGGTATCCTCCTTTTATTATATGCCAAGGAGGGTCTGTTACAGATGGCTTGAGATCGTTGTGCTAAGGTAAAGTGGAGACCCCGGTAAAAGCCTTGCCATGCGTCGATATCTCTGCTTTGTAAATCTCCAGCCGTGCTTCCCTTCGTTGTATTGCATGCTTCGTAGGGCGTCCGAGGACTCATGCCTAGGTCTTCCGGGTCATGAGTGGGGCTCAGGTCAAAGACTCATAGGCCATGAGTGAGAGGAGGACCAGTTCCTTACTGCGTTGTGACTCGGTGCTAGAAAAAATTAATAAATGTGGCATGCACGATTTTGATGGCAAGAGGAGTATGTTGGCCACACGTGGGTGGCTTCCTTGCGGTTCGTCTGACCCCTTTGTCTGGTTGTGCCTCGCTCAACCCTCAAAGTCGACGCACAAGAATCATCTGTAGGCAAACAAATTTATTTAGGCGGGCCTCCCTCCACCCCCTCTGACTCGTGCCCTTAGGGGTTGGAGGATCCAATCCCCGACACTAAGTTACTAGTAATAAAAAAACTCATCTTCAAGGGGGGCTAGGTAGCTGTAGGTGAATCAAGACGGAGAAAAGAGACAACTTTGAGAGTAAAGAGATATTGAGATATATGATTTGGATCTCGACATCATAGATCATGACACCTTGCCTTTGCACTAGAACTATGGTGTTGTTTGGTTCATATATTTGAAAGGTGAACGATAACTGATAACGTTAAACCATATTTGTTTAAGTCCAACGTAATCAGATATCATACTAGAAACTGATAAAGTTCTATTCAAACTTGTTACCGCCGGTAATCAAGCGTGAATCAATACCATTATCATTTAGATTACATTTCGTGAACCAAACAACATCTATAATAATATCCACGTAGGGTTGACAATAGACTCTAAATTTTACACATAAGATTTAATGATCAGATCAGACCCTATTTTTATTCATTTTTAAACTAAAATTTATTTAAAGACCTATTATTTTGTGAAGAAGTATTTAGATCACGCGATCTATTACCACTCCTATATCCATGTCATTTATACTATAATACTTTAACGCGATGACCTATAACGCTGATTCGTGTAGTCTCTGCGCGGTAAGTCACGATGATCTAAACCCGATGAGCTCTCATCTCACGTGAGATGAAAAAAGGCTAAAAAAAATTCGGGCGTGAGGATCATGCGTAAGACAAGATAGATATACATGCGTTTATGCTTGCACAAAGGACCCCTGATTATTTAGGCCCTCCTAGAAAAGGAGGAGGGTCGATTTGTCCTAAAATTCCCTTGGGAAAAACTAGCAACTTCCAAACTACGGGCCCCCGAAGAAGGCTGCAACAACGCGGCTTAGCTACACATCCAAACTGACACATGTTCATCGGAGGCTCCAAATATAAGTTAATAAATAATAACCCTGGTCCCGGGTATGGATGGCAATGGGTCGGGTTCGGATTGGATAGAGTAAATACCAGTCCGCGACTATATCCGCGGGGATTATCTATATCCGCCCATGACTATGCCCACGATTAAATTTTTGTACCCGTGCCCGTACCTATCGGGTATCGGACGGATATCGAGTATCCGTCGGGTACAGCAGCTTGGTGCATTCTCCCTAAATGAAGTATAGTGCTGTTCTGAGCGTCGCACATCGCCATGATCAGCGGAGGCACATAATGTTGTTGCACGGTGCAGTCGTGTAAATGTAGCCCTGGACATGTGTTGCTAATGTTTTTTTTTGCTAATAAACTTCCAACTCGTCAAAATCGGAGAGTAGCAAGCATAGTCGTCTGGTGTATTAACACTCTCTTAGCTCAAGTACTTGTACTAGATAGCACTAGTACTACGTACTGGCACTAGTACTAGAACTATATCAGAAGCATCAACAGACATGGAGGGATGACAGTATGATGAGCTGTCGAGGGTGGACGGCTAGCTAGCGTACTGATAGGTTGAAAATCTAAAATCACTATTTTCGGATATTCGTCGGGTACCCGCGGGTAAGAAATCAAATCCGTACCCGACCCATAATAAAATCGGATCGAGTACGGGTAAGACCCACGGGTCAAATTTCGTGCCCGAATCCATACCCGACGGGTCGGATATCCGAACCCGCGAGTAAAATTGCTATCCCTAGTACCTTGGTACTTGGAGAGATTTGATCTAGCAGAGGAAAGCACACTGGCGGCCCCCGCCTGTCAGCCGCTGCAGAGCTCGTGAGCAACGCAAGAGTTATGCATGCTCGCGGCGGGTCGTCGATCGAGCTTGTTAGGGCATGTACAGTGGAGAGACACTAAAACGGTTCTCGAAGCATAGGAGACAATTAAGAGACTCTATTGTACAATGAAGTGTCTATAAACGTAGTCTATTAATAAATACAGAATTAAATGTATTTGTATAGCATCAGATCGATAGAACAGACGATAAATTCGTACAGTGAGAAGTGAGGCGTCTGTTGTTACTTGGTTTACGAGCTAGAGGCGTCTCTTCACGGAGAGACGGCTCTAAGATTTTTTTGCAAATAACCCCTAAAACACCTTAAGAGCCCCCATATTAAACACCACTATACATGCCCTTATTATCTCCAAAGAAGTTGGGTGCTAATGCAGTAATGCTCGTCCCTTCCTCTCCTCTCCTCTCCTCGTCTCCTCCCCTCCATTCGCCTGAGCCTCCTCCCCATCTCCGGATGGGTGGCTCCACCACCACCGTCGTCGTCATGCTGATCGTCGTTCTTCACTACTACATGCTACTAGTAGACGGCGCCAGTTGGGACGAAGTTTCCTCGGAGGCTGACGGGCCGGCGCCGGCAGAGGGTCCAGACGACGAGCTGTGGCTGCCCAGGGCCGGACCGCCACCGAGGGTCGTCAACGTCGACGACTACGGAGCCGCGGATGCCGGCGTCGACGCCGCCGAGGTGAACCCAGCTTTATTTAACTCGCTCCCTGGCCCGTTTGTGGATCCCGATCGACCGCGGTTCTGATGATCTATCTCACACTCCACACGCGTTTGGAAACAGGCTTTCCTCGCGGCGTGGAGCGAGGCCTGCAACTCCTCCGCCGGGCGGTCCGTGTTCCTCGTGCCCGAGGGCAAGGCGTACCTCCTGATGCCCGTGAGCTTCCGCGGGCCCTGCAGAGCTGCCTCGGTCGCTGCAATGGTGAGAGATGAGTGAATACTATGCTATCCCGCGCGCTAGCTGCTGCTCTCTCGTTAGCTAGTGTTACAAGCTAATTAAGCAGATATGGTCAGATAAAGGGGACGCTGGAGGCGCCGTCGGACCGGTCGGTGTGGCTGGAGCGCGGCCTGCAGGAGTGGATCACGTTCGAGGGCGTCGACCGTCTCCGCGTCCTCGGCGGCGGGACGCTCGACGGCAACGGGATGCAGTGGTGGATCAACTCGTGCAAGCTCAACAGATCAGCGGTACGCTTGCGGCTTGCTTAATGATCAGTCGTCGTCGGTGTTTGCTTAACACTAACATTAACATGCCATGCGTATTTTTTTTTATTTTTGTTTTTTTGTTTGTGTATCCACCACCACCACCAGCGCTGCGTCACCGGCCCGACGGTACCTTCCCTGACCCGGCAACCCCGATGTATGTATGTATGTATGTGCGTCTGAGTTGGCGAGCTTGGTCAGGCGCTGTACTTGAGGAGGTGCACCCGGCTGGTGGTGGAGGAGCTGCAGGTGAGGGACAGCATGCAGATGCACGTGGCGATCGCCTACTCGCGGGACGTGGCCGTGTCGAGGCTGTCCATCACGGCGCCGGCGTGGAGCCCCAACACGGACGGCATCCACGTGTCCAACAGCAGGGAGGTGTCCATAAGCAGGTGCACCATCGCCACAGGTACGTGTATGTGTATGTTGTATGTATGAGGTGCCCCTTCTTCCTTCCTTTTCATGTGCGTGTGTGTGTGTCCAACACCATGCAACAACAATGCAGGTGATGACTGCGTATCCATCGTGACTGGCTCAACGTTCGTACGGGTGACCAGCATATTCTGCGGACCGGGCCATGGAATAAGGTATACGGCGTTTAATTTCACGTTTTCAAAATTTGGCATCATCTGTAAAAAGACATGATGGCAACACACACAACACAAGCTCTACGACTGTGCCTGTGCCTGTGCCTGTGCCGCAGCATTGGTAGTCTAGGAGCAAACAACTCATGGGCCCACGTCTCCGACGTCCTCGTGGAGAAGGCCACGCTGCTGGGCACGACCAACGGCGTCAGGATCAAGACCTGGCAGGTAGGTAATGCACGATCTCCTCGCTTGTGTTGTTGTAATAACTTAATTGGTTAACACACGTACTGCACTGCAGGGAGGGTATGGCTACGCCGAGAGAATTAGCTTCCGAGACATATCGATGCGCAACGTCACTAACCCGATAATTATAGACCAGAACTACTGCGACTCCGCCAGGACGACGACACCGTCTTCTTGTCACGACCAGGTATATATATATATATCTATACCGTCGTCCTACATCTACAGTACGTTGGTCCAAGTTTTCTCTGCTGCTTCTTCGTGTCGTCGTCAGATCTTCCAGAGTAACTCTCGTGCGCATGCATGCATGCACGCACACTTTGCACACACAGGGATCGGCGGTGGCCGTGCGTAATATAAGCTACAGAAACATACATGGAACCAGCGCTTCCAGAGTCGCCATCAGTCTCGTCTGCAGCGCCGCTCTGCGTTGCGACGGTATACGGATGCAGGATGTCTACCTGGTCGGAGAAGGAAGATACGCTACGTGCTCTTACAGGAACGCCACCGTCGTACAGTCTGGGTATACCTTCCCCTTTTGCAGTGCGGAAATGTAGTACTAGTAGCACCTACACATGAACTTAGGGCTCATTTGGTTTAGCTTTTGAACCTGTTTTTGTTTTTGTTTTTACAAAAAGCCAACCAATATAATGAGATGAAAAATCATAGTTGTGTGCGCAGTACAAACACATGTGTCCCACGAATGATAATGCAGACGACTATTGCTGTCATGCCTGACCGCCAGCCAATTCAAAACCGGCTCGCCGGCTGGTAGCTGGCCGCCGCCAACGCCACCGCCGCGTCCAACTGGCAGACTTCCGACCAAACGACGAACCGGCCCCGTGCGCCCCACATGCCACAGGGCGCACGCACGGACGCGGCAGCGCAGCTCCCCGAGGGAGAGAGAGACCCAGGGCCACGTCCGCAGCGCCGCGTTTCAAACTGTCCGGGCCAGCGTTGGGCTCGCCGCGCGCCGAGACGACACGGTCCCGCATGTCGCTCGCGGCGCAGGCAGCGAACCGCGCGTGAGCCCGAGGAAACTCCCGGCCGGCGGCGGGAACGGTGCCCAGCCGCCACCAGGACGATGCCGAGACCGAGAGCACGAGACGGGACGGGTACTGACTATATATTACCTACGGTTACGGCCCGGACTTGGCTACGGCTACCAACCGGACTGGAGCTATGGGATGGGGCTCGAGTTTAAAATTTCCACGGATCCCACTGCCACGCCCGAGTAACCGCAGGCGCAGCTTTGCAGGTGCTCTGCTCTGCGCCTGCCGCCGTCCTGTGCCCTGCCTGTCTCTTGCCTCTGCATGGCGCGCGGGTCGCCGGTCGACGTCGTGGCTGACGGACACGGAGGGCGCCACGCCCACACAGTCTGCGTAGGCCGCGTGACATGGCTAGTAGTAACTGTTTCGGAGGCACTGTCGCCGCAGTGACGCTCGTGCGGTGCAGTACTGCGCAGGCGAGGAGCAAGACCGCCGAATTGAACGCAGTGACGCGCCGCGTACGGGGCGGGAGGTCACAACGCACGGCACGGACGGGACGGTAGGCGGGTAGGCTTTCCGTTCTAGGCGTCGGCCCACCGACCCCGAGTACGTAGCGGCAGGCCTACCAGGGGGTCTACTCGCAAAGCCCAACACACAATAGCCTGAGACTGTTCAGCGGTTACCCCTAAATTTTTCTCACTATATCCCACTCATGTGTCATGTCAACGTTCTCTCCCCCCTATATCTCCACCCTGTACAGCGGTTCACCCTAAATCCTTTCCCTATATCCCACTACAACCATAAAATATCATTTTCTATACCTACTTTTCACCTCCTATCAATTTTTCATCAACTAATAATTAATTGTGGGCCCACAACACAGTAGATAGGGGAGGAAAGGAGAGTACGCTGCATTCGGGGGGAGAGAGAAGACGATAGCGCGTGGCTGCACCGTAGGGGGTGCTTTAGGGGGCACTGTTGAAGCAGGTAGCGTCTTCCTGTAGCCTCTACCGTAGGGGAGAGGGAGCTCCGGCGGGAAGCGGTGAAGAGAGTCTGACAAGGAGGCAACAACAATCACAAAGATCTCAATGGTCCTCCACAAGCACCAAACTGGCTAGTTGTTGGAATATGTTTCTAATTCCTTTTATATATTTAGAATATATTTTGTAATATGTTTTTCTGTACACCTATAAATATATATCCTTTCTGATAGTGAATTTGTTTACTTATGGTTGTTTGCTCCTCTATATTGGAAGGAGATTTTTTTCACATAAATCTTTGTGTCTATTTTATTTTCTAAAGCTAGCGATGCCAATCACTAAGACCACTTAGTGCCGCAAAATGCAATATCTCAATTTGCAACACGCTAGATCACGCACGCGATCTCACACAAAAATGCAACCACAAAGTTAGGAAAAGTGAGTTTGAGTGTTTGATCGAGCTCTATGTATGTGCCAATGTCAGCCAAAGGTGCCAAGAGGCCTAAAATGGCTATCCAACCAAGCACATATCTCTACTACTTATTAAGTAAGTAATAGTAGTCTGCCTCCCCTCGTTCTGCCGTTCTGCCGTCTATCAATCTGGACCGTCCGTATCCTATCGTGCGTCTTCCCCTCCACCGCACGACCGCACCCCAATCCCTAACCTTCCCCCGCACGTTCCTCTCCTCTCTCTACCGCGCTGCTCGCCCCCTGCGGCCCTGCCCCTGCCGCGATAGATGCCTCACGGCCCCCGACAACGACGACCGCGCCGCCATGACCTCCCATCGCCTCCACCTCCGCCGCAGGGCGCACCCTCCCCCTCGCCATGGTCACCGCCGGAGCGCCACCTCTACGCCTCGATCCCGGTATGTCCTCCCAAAGCTCGCTACTCCTACCAGATCTGGGTGGGATAGGTAAACGAAAACACCCACCTGGCGACGTCGCTCGCGCCAGCCACCGACTTCGACTGCGTCGTCGACGCCTTCGGGTACAACGAGTTGGCGATTGCGCGATGCCCGGGAGCTCCAACCGCGCGCCCACGGATTTCTCCTCCCCTGCTGCCGGTAGGAACAGGAATACCCCGCGACGGCTTCTCGGCCAGATTGATGTCGTCATCGAGCACCCTGTTTTTCGGGGTTCGGTAAGTCTCCATTGCAGCACCGTGGTCCGCCCCTGATGGCGCGCCTCCACCCCGAACCAATCGATCGCGAGAAGGTCAGTTCTTACACCCCTGGCCCCCCTTGCTCCCGGTGTCAGGCTTCTACTGTGGAATGTGAATCCCGCGATGCTCCTTGTGGTGGATTGCGCTCTCACAAGTAGCTGGACACTGATGTGCGACTCCACAGCATTAGGTTAGATTTTGCTTGCGTCCAGAGGAATGTGAATGCTGACTAATCCTACTGGTAACATTTTCTCATGTGTGCAGACCTGTCCTGGCTCTGCTGCTCAGGGTTTTCACGAGGGTAAGCGAGCTTATGTCTTCTTGTTTTTGTCCCAACGAATGCATTTATTGGTTACTCCATGCTGATTAGCACTTTAGTGTATTGATTGAGACTTGGGAACCTGTAGTATACTTAATACTTGATTCACTTGTTTGTGTTGCTACTGTAACTTTTTAGTTGATTTTGTTGTACCTATAGTGCATGGTGGACAACAGAAAGCTTTTCATCATCAAACTATGTCTTTTCTTATATAAAATGTAATTTACTGCCAGTTTACTTGCACTGGGACTGCCAGTCTGTAGAAAGCACAGTAGTAATCATGATACATTAGAATCTAGAAGCTGGGAGTACATTTTTGTGTGGGTGATCTGCAGAGATGTACCATTAAGATTTAAGAGTGCTACATATAGGCCTTGCTTAGGACCACTGTGCTGAATTTCTATTGATGCGAACCTAGATAAACCAATGACGGTTTGTATATACATGTGTGTGTATGAACTTTAATTATGCGTTATCCTTCTAGGGCTGCTGGGCACACACAAATACATGAGAGGCCCCACAACAATTCTGTTGCTTTTATTCTTTCCTCAACCATTATTGTACAATTCTTTTGACACTTGGTATTGATGTTTTTGTACTGTTGTATAAGAACTACTTATATGCCAAGCTCGCCGCCGCATCCATGTCAAGCTCGCCCCCGCATCCATGCCAAGCTCGCCGCCGCGGGGC
Source organism: Zea mays (assembly GCF_902167145.1). Lineage (NCBI taxonomy): Eukaryota > Viridiplantae > Streptophyta > Magnoliopsida > Poales > Poaceae > Zea > Zea mays. The sequence goes on along the minus strand of NC_050104.1, from coordinate 152,824,482 downwards.
TGGGGCTAGGCATGCCGCTGCCGGCAGCGAGCGCCAACGGTAATGGCACCGCGGAACAAAATTCGTGTTTCTCAAAGCAGGATGCCATGCCATCTGCGTTTAGGGCCTGGAAATATCTTCAGATGTCTGTTGTAACCTGTGCCTCGGTTAGGCCAGTGTTTTCATTTTGTGAGATTTTGGTTCTAAAGTATTTTAGAGGGCTAACTATTGAAAGTTCCCTTTGACCCGGGAACAGGATCTGGATGTCGCCTAGAGGGGGGGTGAATAGGCGAATAAAACTTATTACTTTTAAAACTTAAATCTTACTATACTCGAAGACTTAGCACGCAGTGGAATGAGAAGACCCTTCGAGTAGGTTGCAGCGGAATAGAAGATCCTGTCTCAAAATGTCCTGCACTTCAAATAAAGCTTATACCACAGATAAGTATTGAAGTGCAGATATAAAGACGAGTAAGACAGAGAGTCAGGATACAATACAGAACAGAGCACACAGACGCAAGGATTTATCCCGAGGTTCGGCCAAGCCTGAAATGCTTGCCTAGTCCTCGTTGGAGTTAGCCACACCTGGGCTTGGAGTCTATTTCAACTCCTTCCTCCGTTTGCTCAGATCTGTCAGTATGACAGATAGAGCCTTTCACTATTGAGTGGGGTTACAACAGAACCGCGGCTGCTTACAAACTTCTTGGCAGCACCCCGGCAGAGTAACGATACGCTCAAGACCTTGCTCTAGCTCTAAGCAGCACTTCTCCTCTCTCTTAAGGCTTATAGCTGTGCCTTCTACACAAACTATAGAGTTACACACAAGAGGGAGAGTGAGAATTGATTCGAGTGAAGTCTACACTTGTTGGCTGTGCTTTCATCTTGCTGGAGACGCCTAGGGGTCCCTTTTATAGGCACAAGGAGCCTAGGAGCCGTTGGAAGCAATCCAGGAAGGCAAATCTTGCCTTCTGTCGGGTGGTGCACCGGACAGTCCGGTGCACACCGGACACTGTCCGGTGTCCGATTTCTTTCCTTCTGTGTCGAAGCCGACCGTTGGCAGTCTTGGAGCCGTTGGCGCACCGGACATGTCCGGTGCACACCGGACAGTCCGGTGCCTCCATCTAGCCGTTGGCTCGGCCACGTGTTCCGCGCAGATCGCGCGGCCGACCGTTGGCCCGGTCGACCGTTTGCTCACCGGACAGTCCGGTGCACACCGGACAGTCCGGTGAATTATAGCCGTACGTCGCCGGTGAATTCCCGAGAGCGTCCAGTTCGACAGAGTTCAGCCTGGCGCACCGGACACTGTCCGGTGCACCACCGGACAGTCCGGTGTGCCAGATTGAGCTGCCTTGGCTGTACATAGCCAAGCCCTTTGCACCTCTCTCTTTTCTTCTTCTTTCTGTTTCTAACACTTAGACAAGTATATTAGTCCACAAAACCAATGTACTAAGTATAGAAACATACCTTCTCTTAATCATTAAATCTATAGCATTCCACATGCTTGAGCTTTGATGTTGGACTCATAAATCATCAAGTCGGCTTGTCTTGATCTAGATTGACATTACTTGGCTCCAACATCCTGTAACGGTCACATAGAACATCTCCAAACATAGGAACAACCCAAACTAAAGATCAAGGTGAACTTAGCTCTTTTGGGCTGCTTCCAGTTCTGGTTTTGACACTTGTTCTCCTTCTAGTGACCTTGATCTCCTTCTTAGAGCTTGTTCTTGAGCCTTATGACTTACACCACATAACTGTAGTTGTTACCTCATTGGTTGTAAGTCACGTTCTTATGTAGTGATCCTTGATGTGCCGTAGCTGTTCTCAACTTGATCACCCTTGACTTTGCAAGCCTTCTTCTTCACCCTTGGCTTTGGGTTCCTCAGCCTCCTTGACCTTCTCCCGTGCACTTGGTACCTCGAAGCTCTTCTTGCCTCCGTCCTTGGCTTGATCAGTTGTCTCCGAGCTACGCACCCGAGTCTCACTTTTGCAATGTTCATCTTACTTGTGATGTCCATTATGTATCCCTAATCCAGTTCTTGGACCATCACATTTGTTCACTTGTGTTGAATCCTGTAGGCTTTACTTTAAGCACCTGTTCAACACTTAGTACACTTGTTAGTCCTTTAATTGAGTTGTCATCCAAACACCAAAACTCACAAGAGAGCTTTCAATCTCCCCCTTTTTGGTGATTGATGGCAACACAATTAAAGCTTACATAAGAATAAGATTTGAAGCACAAATTTGAATTCTAAAATTATAGAATGCTCCCCCTAAATAAGTGCTTACTTCAAAAACATAATTTTGGCCTCAGACGCCAATTTGCACATACTTAGACAAATCGAAACACTTCTACACCTTAGCACTTTTTAGTATGCATTTTGGCAAGAATCGAACCATGATGCTATAACACATAAATGCACATAATCAGAGTTAAACACCATTCAATTTAGTGGATATATCACAGAAATATCAACCTACCACTATTCATCATTAAGATACCAATTCAAACTAATACCAATTTAAACTAAGACACTAATTTAAAGCAAGCAATCTTAAAGCACCATTAACCACATGACTATCTATTACACTATAGAAGCCAAATAATTCATCGCAGCGGAAACACTAGTCCATATGAGCAACATTGCAAGAAACATGAATATCACACTTGGCAAAGCTCAAACTAACACATCACCCATTAGGATAAGCTAATATCACACTTGGCAAAGCTCAAACTAACACATCACCCATTAGGATAAGCTTTCCTCTAAGGTTGAGATAAGCTTTAATACACAAATTCTCCCCCTTTGACATCAAACACCAAAAACCATACTCAATCAAGAACATATGATGATGTCAAGGGACAACAGGGTGTTAAGGAGGAAAACGACTATCAAAACTCCCCCTTACTTATTGAGCATATGCCCGATCAACATTTAGGTAAGATACATATATGCAAAAGATTAATACTCCCTTTTGTACCTTTACCATGATGTAGTGTACTTCCCATCTTGAAAGTAGTTAATCTCTTGAGAGCTTCTCCACACTTGTGCCTGATTCTTTATCCTAACCTTTTCTTGTTGCTAAGACACCAAACTTAGAACAAGTTATAGTATTTGGCACAAGAAGAAACTTCTATTCTCATGATTATCAAAAGATGTCAATTGAAGCGAACTGTTACGCTACCAATTGAAAGATACCAATTGCAAAGTTCATTTATTATCATGGCTCCATGATATTTAAGCATCTATTATCACCAGATATTATAGAGCATGAGCAATCTAAAGATATGCACTTACTCACAACTTGAGATACCAATTTCTTGACTTACAGAGGTACCCAAGTCCAGATTGCTCCATTTCTTGCTTATCTTCTCTTTTCCACCTAGAGACTATACAAGATCGCTCAAGAAACAGTTAGTCTCAAAGGACACAAGTTATGTGTGCTCCCCCCTCAAGTTGTGCATCAAGTATTTGAATGACTTGCACTTTGCACATTCTAGCTTCCTTAGAACTAGAGGGGATCACAACATACCTTGGTCAAGGCATACTCTATCACTTTCATCACACAAGGATGCCAATTTGAATATCAATTGTAAAACCACTTAACACCAATTTAAGGCTAAATGAAAGGTTGACTAAATTCAACAATGCATGCCTCAGTGGCACCTAAGCCAATTCAATACTCAAGGAAGTCTAACATTTACTCAACCTGTACATGCTTCATATTTAACTATCATTGCATACACCAATTGAAGATCAATACAATCATGTATATAAAGCGAAATATCTAAGCATGTCATGATTAAGAAGGTTTCATAGATGCACAAAAGAACCAACATTTTAAAGGCATAAATTACCTAAACCAAGATATTACCAATTGAAAGACAAGAGCATAGCTATGATCACAATGAAAGGAATTTCAAGAATATTTAATGAAATTGTATAGCTTCATTTTCCATACCTTTGCCTTTATGAGAGCACTTGTTATCACCAATTCAGGACTCCTTTTGCTCACACACCTCATAGCTTAAAAGGGCACGACATGGATTTGAAATTCACACAATACTAAACTAGGGTAATCATGTGAACATGCACTAAACAAAATGTCATATTTGCACATAGCATGACTTACAAAAAGTTACAGGTTTATCCATATACACCAAGAGAGTTAATCGTTGTGGATATAACAAATGAAATAGCTACCCATGAATGATTCAAAAGATATAACCAATGAAATAGCTACCCATGAATGATTCAAAAGATATATCCTTTGGAGAGCATGTTGTAGATTCTCATCAAGGTCCTTTACTTGATTCACCAATAATGATTCATAACCTATACACCTTATTTCACTTGAGATGAACATGGGATTAGTGTTTCACAATAATTCAACCTTGGGTCAATAAACACCAAAACAATTAACAGCTTAAGCATAGAGATTTAGATAACCGTCTTAATCTCTCCCATGGTCTCCAGTCCATCTCAAGGCACCTGCATGGTCTAGTTAGCACAGTTTGGTACCCATCTCGGGATGGGTCCATAATGATCATCTAAATGTGCCTTTGGTACCCAAATGGCCTTTGTGCTAGTTCTAGGTGATCTCATTATAGATCTAGCACAAGTGTATGATTTGGGTCTCCTAAGCGGATGAGATTGACACACATTCACTTCTTTAGGAATCTTACCTTTATAACATACCTTTGATATATGACCCTGCTCACCACATTTGTAGCAGAAGCGTCGCTCAACCTGACATGACGCTTGCTGTTCGTCATTTTCTTTGGTGAGGGTCATCTTGGAGGATGCACATCCTTGATTCTTCATGACCGGACATGAAGTGATAATGTGGTCCTTATTGTTGCATCCAAAGCAACTTCTTGTCCCTTCATCCTTGTCTTTGTACGGACAGGATGCGATGAGGTGGCCTCTCTCCTTGCATTTGAAACACCTCCTTTTTCCTCTTCCCTTTTTGTTCTTGAAGGACATGGAGAGATGATTAGTACAAACAACATGACTAATTGAATTTTTACCTTTTTCCTCGTTCATGTTGATTTCTCCATTTATAGCTTTGGGAACATTCTTCTTATTGAGCTTAACACTTGCTGCAGTTTTTCCTTTCTCAAGCTTCTTCACCACGCGCCCGTGGATATCTTGAGAGAGTTGAGCTAAGCGTCTTCTCCTCAGTTGTCGTTGCTTCTTATTCCCACAGAATTTCTTTTGTGACCCTAAAACTTGTTGCTCAATCAATGATTGGCTTTCTTTTGAGCAACAGGGGTTAGCACATGATGATATACAATTCAAATGCGCACACGTGCGAGAATGAGGTTCACATGAATTTAAGTTTGAAATTACAACCTCATGAGCAACATTAAGCATGATATGGTCATCAACTAATTCATTATGAGAATAAGATAGCATATCATATTTTTCACTTAGAGCAAGTTTTTCTAAATTTATCATTTCTACTTGACTTCTAAGCATAGAATTTTCAGTTTTAAGTTGAGCAACATTAGATAGAGCGTCATAATTATTACTTTGCTCAATTAACATTGAATCATACCGTTGAACCAAGACATCATGAGAGCACCTCAGCTCCTCATGTTCTTTGGTCATTTTCTCCAGGCTGTTGTTTGTTTTGATGAGAGTCTCCTCTAGCCTGAGAAGCGTCTCGCCTTGTTCCTTGTTCCTTCTCAACAACTTAACCAAGAGAGCTTTGTCCGCTTTGTTGAGATGGTTGTAGAAACGGCGAATCTCCTCTTCTTCCACATCATCGGTCTCATTTTCCCTGTCATTAATGCCAGTGGAAGCAATATAGGAAAATGTACCTTGTGATGATGAAGATTCATCCTCGCTATCATCCTCATACTCCTCCTCATCATGGCTTTTGTCTCCATCGTCATTGTTAGCAATAAAACACTTATTATTAGTGGAGACCAAACCTGTCGACGAGGTAGATTCATCGTTGGGTGTCCATCGTTCTTGATCTTCTCCCTTTGAATGGTTAGCATCACAAGCAATATAGGGAGTAGAAGTAGTACAATTTGCCACAAAATATTTTACTTTAATTCTATTCCATAAATCATGAGCATCAACAACCAAATCATTATCACTACTCATGATGGCAAAATAGGCACTTCTAGAAAGAGACTCAACTAAGATGTTGCAAGCACGGTGATTGAGAGATAAACATCTTAGTTCATCATTAGAGGGATTTTTACTAATATCAGATGGAAAAATACTTCTACTAAAGATCTGTCTTAAATCAGAATCAACACTCATGAAAGCATTATAAATAGAGACAGACCAAGATTTGTAATTAGAGCCATCGCCTAAAAGAATTTCTACAGTTACCTCTTGTGACGACATCGTTATCTCCGGATGGCTAAGCCCACACTGGAGAGGCCTAGCTCCGATACCAATTGAAAGTTCCCTTTGACCCGGGAACAGGATCTGGATGTCGCCTAGAGGGGGGGGGTGAATAGGCGAATAAAACTTATTACTTTTAAAACTTAAATCTTACTATACTCGAAGACTTAGCACGCAGTGGAATGAGAAGACCCTTCGAGTAGGTTGCAGCGGAATAGAAGATCCTGTCTCAAAATGTCCTGCACTTCAAATAAAGCTTATACCACAGATAAGTATTGAAGTGCAGATATAAAGACGAGTAAGACAGAGAGTCAGGATACAATACAAAACAGAGCACACAGACGCAAGGATTTATCCCGAGGTTCGGCCAAGCCTGAAATGCTTGCCTAGTCCTCGTTGGAGTTAGCCACACCTAGGCTTGGAGTCTATTTCAACTCCTTCCTCCGTTTGCTCAGATCTGTCAGTATGACAGATAGAGCCTTTCACTATTGAGTGGGGTTACAACAGAACCGCGGCTGCTTACAAACTTCTTGGCAGCACCCCGGCAGAGTAACGATACGCTCAAGACCTTGCTCTAGCTCTAAGCAGCACTTCTCCTCTCTCTTAAGGCTTATAGCTGTGCCTTCTACACAAACTATAGAGTTACACACAAGAGGGAGAGTGAGAATTGATTCAAGTGAAGTCTACACTTGTTGGCTGTGCTTTCATCTTGCTGGAGACGCCTAGGGGTCCCTTTTATAGGCACAAGGAGCCTAGGAGCCGTTGGAAGCAATCCAGGAAGGCAAATCTTGCCTTCTGTCGGGTGGTGCACCGGACAGTCCGGTGCACACCGGACACTGTCCGGTGTCTGATTTCTTTCCTTCTGTGTCGAAGCCGACCGTTGGCAGTCTTGGAGCCGTTGGCGCACCGGACATGTCCGGTGCACACCGGACAGTCCGGTGCCTCCATCTAGCCGTTGGCTCGGCCACGTGTTCCGCGCAGATCGCGCGGCCGACCGTTGGCCCGGCCGACCGTTTGCTCACCGGACAGTCCGGTGCACACCGGACAGTCCGGTGAATTATAGCCGTACGTCGCCGGTGAATTCCCGAGAGCGTCCAGTTCGACAGAGTTCAGCCTAGCGCACCGGACACTGTCCGGTGCACCACCGGACAGTCCGGTGTGCCAGACTGAGCTGCCTTGGCTGTACATAGCCAAGCCCTTTGCACCTCTCTCTTTTCTTCTTCTTTCTGTTTCTAACACTTAGACAAGTATATTAGTCCACAAAACCAATGTACTAAGTATAGAAACATACCTTCTCTTAATCATTAAATCTATAGCATTCCACATGCTTGAGCTTTGATGTTGGACTCATAAATCATCAAGTCGGCTTGTCTTGATCTAGATTGACATTACTTGGCTCCAACATCCTGTAACGGTCACATAGAACATCTCCAAACATAGGAACAACCCAAACTAAAGATCAAGGTGAAATTAGCTCTTTTGGGCTGCTTCCAGTTCTGGTTTTGACACTTGTTCTCCTTCTAGTGACCTTGATCTCCTTCTTAGAGCTTGTTCTTGAGCCTTATGACTTACACCACATAACTGTAGCTGTTACCTCATTGGCTGTAAGTCACGTTCTTATGTAGTGATCCTTGATGTGCCGTAGCTGTTCTCAACTTGATCACCCTTGACTTTGCAAGCCTTCTTCTTCACCCTTGGCTTTGGGTTCCTCAGCCTCCTTGACCTTCTCCCGTGCACTTGGTACCTCGAAGCTCTTCTTGCCTCCGTCCTTGGCTTGATCAGTTGTCTCCGAGCTACGCACCCGAGTCTCACTTTTGCAATGTTCATCTTACTTGTGATGTCCATTATGTATCCCTAATCCAGTTCTTGGACCATCACATTTGTTCACTTGTGTTGAATCCTGTAGGCTTTACTTTAAGCACCTGTTCAACACTTAGTACACTTGTTAGTCCTTTAATTGAGTTGTCATCCAAACACCAAAACTCACAAGAGAGCTTTCAACTATGCTATATATTTGTACTTCGCAGCGGCGCCTTGCCAGTCCTCGGCCCCGACTACGATAGTGGCACAGGTCCGCTCGCACATGTTTTGCCGCCTAATGGAGCCTGAACTTCTATTTCCCCGGAGACCTCACTCCACGTGGCCTGTCTACTCGAGGAAGCAGTCGTCGACGAGCTCATGGCAAAAGGGATGGACACTGCAGAATAGGTTAGCTTAGCTATTTATTGATCATGTCATCGATCAGTCATCACTGTCGTAATCTGGCAACAGCATCTGAGCTAAGCAGAGCCCACGTCCATTTTCCAGGCCTTGCTCGTAGGTTGCTCTGCTGGTGGACTTGCTGCACTGCTGCACTGCGACAGTTTTCGTGCGCGCTACCCTCCGGAGGTCCCAATAAAATGCCTTTCGGATACCGGGTGCTTTCTTGATGTGTATGGCCCTAGGCATCCTTTGGCTGGATGCTACATGTTTCTTAATTAAAAGACCTTTGGAAAGTAGTATTTACCTGAATTAAGTACCAGCTCTCTTCCTGCCACACAAAAGATTTTTCAGGCGAAAGGTTCATGCGGTCCATCTTCAGTGGAGTTGTTCACCTTCAGGTTAGCTTGAATAATTTGTGAATTCCCTCAAGTTCTCTATTTCACTTTATTTTCCTGATAGCTTTCACAATATTTGAGATTAGTCACATGGGAGTTGTTATACATGTTAGCTATCTAGGCCTATTTTATATTGGTTATGTATTCACATAAGTGGGTGCTCTTAATGCTGGCGGGTGGCAGCTGTATCGAACATGATTTGCTTATATTATGAAGGAAATTATTTTCATATTTGAAGGCTTGTACAAATTATTATTCGCTTTTAGTCAAGATAATGCCTGGAAAATGACACCAAAAGTACTACAAGTGTTAAACATTGCAAACTAATGTAGCCTTTATGTATGATACTGAACATGCGCTAAAGGGCCTTTAGCTGAGTTTGTTAGGTGCTGAGTAGCATTTTTCAAGTCCTGAGTTCGACTTTCTATGGGAGCGAATTTCAGATTAGGGTTAAATAAACCCCCTCATATGTCCTATACCCCTGGCTGTGGCCATTTTCATAAGGCTATGGTGCAGGGGTCTAGAAGGTTTCTCAATCTGTATGAGAAACTCTTCTTAATACAATACCCGAGGGCTGTCTCTGCAGGTCAACTTTTTTTATACTGAACAGTTGGCTGTTGGTGGACTTTTTTTATACTGAATTTCAGATTAGGGTTAAATAAACCCCCTCATATGTCCTATACCCCTGGCTGTGGCCATTTTCAGCTTATCCTACTGTAGTACTGTGCTTTATGATAACTCCACTGCTCTGTGCAAATCGCAATGATCAGCTTCCATATTCTTGTTTCTGTGAATGTGATTCTGTCTCTACATATTTTGATGCAGATGAATTGTGCGCACCTTGAAAACTGTTTACATGAAGCAAGAGAAGAGGCCCGAACAAACAAATGTTCACCTGACAGAAGGGCTGTTGAGTATGATGCTCTGCGGTCGTCTGCTTTGAGGATACATGGTTTGTTCGAAAGGCTAAATAACTGCATCACTGCACCAGGTGTGACTGGCTTTGCAGAGTCACTGCATTCTTTGGCTGCCTCCTTGGCAAGGTGTGTTACTGCCATTCACATTTTTATTGTTCATAGTAAATAGTCTTGATGGGACAACTATGATAAAATATCCTCTATTTCATTCCAGCTATGTAAAGAAGGATGAAGCTGATACCACTGTTCAGTTTCAACAATGCATCAAGATCCTGGCGGACAAAGTTTATTTACTGACACGATAGAGTGCTGAGCTGCTAGAACGCTATTCAGCTATGCAGGCAGTACATGGAGGTATCACAAAAGAGTTGGATGAGAAGAAAGAGCTGATTAAGAATCTCTACAATAAACTTCAACAAGAAAAACAGGTTTGTCTTTTAGCATATGTATCTGTCGGTGTTTTGGGTCCGACCGCACACCCGGGGTTGCCCCTCAAGGTGTTTTTAGGAGTAGGACGGTGCCAACGACTGTAGCAAAATGGTTCGTGCCGGTCGCACGAGGGACAGTGGACAAGATTTGCAGGTTCGGGCCGCTTAGAGGTGCGTAACACCCTACGTCCTGGTGAGTATATGAGCGTGGTTACAAGAGGGTTCTCTGGATAGAGGACGCAGAGAGTTTATGTGGGTGGCTAAGTAGAACAGGGTCGATCGTTCTGAAGGGGTGCCCCCTAGGCCTTATATACTCGACCGTGGGGCAGTACACGTGAGTATGATAACAACAAGTAGCTAAAAGATAGTGAACCTCTTGAGTTTATCCCTACGTAACCCTTGCCGACTTATCCTCGCATGGCTCCGTTGCATGGGGGCTTCAGCGCGGGAAAGTCAGGTCTCTGTTGCGATTCATTCGTTCGACGTTGTGGGCCGTCTGGGTTTGCACTAATCAGTCTCACGTCTTCTTTTCTTTGTTGGTTGTCTTTCCCTAGGCCCACGAAAGAATGACCTTACGAATTATTGGGCCCTTGGGCCTTTCGTGAGGCCTTTTACTTCTTAGTGGACCCAGGGGATATCTATCCCCCACAAGCCCCCGATCTTTGGGTTGATTTAGAGGTAATCAACTCAAAGATCCAAGGTCCAAAAAATGACTTCTTGCTGTCTTCTCTAGCTCTGATCACTCGTTCGACCAAAGTTTGGTTTTGTGCTTGTGCCTTAGAGGTTGGCATTTTGGATTGTAAGACTCTGGACTTCATTGGGTGCACCGGAGGTGCACCCAATGGGTGTAGCCCCCGACCTTTGAGTAGATTTTAGAAGATAATCTATTCGAAGGTCTTCTTCCCAAGGTTATCTCCATTCGCGCTCCTGCATCTCGGTTGAGGATCGGTCTTTTCAATCTTGCTCTACGCCTTAGAAGTCGGCGCTATATCGGCTTAGAATAATACTCCATGGGGTGCACCGGAGGTGCACCCAATGGGTGTAGCCCCCGACCTTCAAATGGATTTTTTAAGGATAATCCATTCGAAGGTCTTCCTTTCGCTTGTGGAAACTGGCATGAAGCTATTTTGCATTATGCTTTGGAGGTCAGCATTATGTCATCAATATTTTGCTGCAAAGGTCAGCGTATATTTTGTCTTTAGCAGCCGAGTTTGCAATCCATCCATATCTTGCTAGGTAGTGCAATTTATTTGCTTCTGCGATTGATTGGACGTTTGACGAACGTTTTCTGTCTAGTCTTCACGTCGCTTCTGTCGGCCATATCTTGTACTTTGCTGGCTATATTTGGCTTTCCTCTGATCCTTACTGATATCTCATTTTTGTCTTGAGGCATTCACTGCATGCTCTGCACGGATGTGTCCGTTTTGAAAAATATACTGATAATTCCTGGGCGTCCCCCCCAATGGGTGTGGGCAAGGGACGGCTTGGTACACTGAGTGTTTTAGCCGGTTGCCTCTGAGTAGTAATGCGATGGGACGGCTAGTGTAATCATATCCTTTGCGCTGTTGATTACAGTCCCAATGGGTGTAGTGTTGCATGAAACGGCATCCGCCGTCTGACGTGTCTTCAGATGGGTGGAAGTGCTTATTGAATGCCTTGCGACTGTTCAGTGACCGCGGTTAGAAGTGAGCGGTTGCCTTTCCCTTCTATAAATAACCCCTTTGCTTCTCTGGTTTCTTTACATCTCTTCGCTGCTCCTTACTGCCTTCTTTTCCTCCCCTCTGTCCGCTTCCACCATGGGCAAGAACAACAAGCGCAAGCGCGAGCCGACTCCTCCATCGGAGGATTTCGGTGACTCGGAATACTCGGAGGAGGAGTTTTCCTCCGAGTCCGAGGGGTCTCCGGCTCCCGTCTCTCCCCCGGCGTCGTCCGATGACTCGGACGACTCCCAGGGGATAGCCGCGGAGGTCTGGACGTACATCCGGGCCGTCGAGCGCTCCGGGCTCGAGGGCTCGGATGAGTCGGAGTACTCCTCGGATGAGGAGGACTCGGACGGCGGCGACGAGGATGAGGACGACGACGACGACGACGACGACGGCGACGGCGACGGCAGCGGCAGTGGCAGGGGCGGCGGCGACGGCAGCAGGGGCAGCACCAAGGGCGACAGCAGCAAAGGCAGCACCAAGGGCGGCAGTAGCAGGGGCAGGGCCAGTGGCTAGATGCCACTGGTCTTCTTAGATGTTAGTATAGTTTAGTATAGCTAGAATAATGTAGTAGTAATTAGTGTAGTTTAGTAGTAGTAGTAATGTAGAGTAGAAGTAGGGAAGTACCAACTCGTGAAGAGTTGGTTTGTAAACTCGTTAACTTCCCTTTAACGAAGAACTGTCGTTGATCCCCCCTTTTCGATGACTTGTCGTTGCTTTTCCTGAATGTTGAACTGATTCTTTTGATATAGTAGAAACAACGCCGAGCGATGTGGAGGTTGACATCAGCGTTTTAGAAGTAACTCCAAGCAATCGAACACAAGACCCGCGTTTTAGAGGTAATGCCGAATGATAGAAGGCCGGCATCGGCATTTTAGAAGCAATGCCGAGCGACAGAATACGGGGTCGGCGTTTTAGAAACAACGCCGAGTGATTGAAGGTCGGCGTCGGCATTTTTAGAAGTAATGCCGAGCGATTGAACACGTGGTCGGCGTGTTAGAGGACACGCCGAGTGATTGAAGGTCGGCGTCGGCATTTTAGAAGTAATGCCGAGCGATTGAACACGCGGTCGGCGTGTTAGAGGACACGCCGAGTGATTGAAGGTCGACGTCGGCATTTTAGAAGTAATGCCGAGCGATTGAACACGTGGTCGGCGTGTTAGAGGACACGCCGAGTGATTGAAGGTCGACGTCGGCATTTTAGAAGTAATGCCGAGCGATTGAACACGTGGTCGGCGTTTTAGAGGCAACGCCGAGTGATTGAAGGTCGGCGTCGGCATTTTAGAAATAATGCCGAGCGATTGAACACATGGTCGGCGTTTTAGAGGCAACGCCGAGTGATAGCCAGCTTTTCAAGTTACTTTGAGGAAAATAACCGAATGATGAGGTGGCACGTCGGCTTTCTTGGAAATAACTGTCGGATATCCACGTGGCATGCTGGGATTTCGGAGATGACCGCCGGGTGATGACTGGGCGCTTTTTTTGAAAGGGTATCTGGCTCAAGAATATCCCTTAAGAGTCGCGCTTTTAGCCGCCTTTGCTTTCCGTGCCCTAGTTCTTGCATTTCCGCATCTGAATCTTCTCTGCCACTCGCCTCCTACTCTGTTTCGCCAGTGAGAAGCAAGATGGCGCCCAAAAGAAAAACTGTGAACTCGTCTGCTGCAGTGATCCCCGCAATCGACCCCAACAGCCAGTTACCCTTCGCAGGTAACCACATGTCTGTAATTTCTGAAGCTGAGCTTCTCCGCCTTGTCTCCATCGGGGTTCTTCCTCCGCGGGAACTCTGTTCTTGGCGGGTTTGCCACGGGACTACTGTCCCAACCGAAGATACCCACGAGTCAGTAGTTTACACTCCTTTCCTTCTTCGCGGCCTCGGCCTTCCCATATCTCCTTTTTTCCGTGGCATCCTTGATTTTTATCACATCAACCTGACTCATTTGAACCCTAATTCCATTCTCCAAATCTCTATTTTTGTTCACCTTTGCGAAGCTTATCTTGGCGTGCTGCCGCATTTTGGCTTATGGAAATATCTGTATCACTGCCGTCCTGGGATGGCCGGGGGGCAACATCAGTTGGTCGGAGGTGCCAGTTTGGAGATGCGCCGTGGGCGGAAGACCGAGTATCTCGAGATACCCCTCAAGGACAGCATTAAAGGTTGGCGTCTGGAGTGGTTTATAATTGATAATTATGGAAATTCTCTCCCTTCCCGTTCAGGAAGACAGCCAGACGTTCGTACTCCGAGTTGGACTGAGTCTCCCACGGATCAAGAAGTGGCCGAGGCAGGCGTGTTGCTTACTGAAGTCGGATTACTGAAAGAGAGAGGTCTGACTGCCGAAGCTGTGGTCACAGATTTTGTTTTCAAAAACATTCAGCCGCTGAAAGACAGGGCCTATCCGGCATATCTTTACCGAGGGCTGGCCGACTCAACCCGAGTTACCAATAGGAGAATTCCTTCTGCTGATTTGGTAAGCCGACTCGAAATGATCCTTAGGGGTAAAGTTTCAAACGTTGGTGCTCCAGTGGCATACTCGGCTTGGAACCTACCTTCTCCCAAAGCTTTCACCCTTTTTGTGTCCAATCCGCCCGTGACTGATAGCAATTTGGGTCTTAGAGTGCGACCCTCTGCTGAAGAGGTCCGTTCCTTAGTTGCTTCGCTCGGGGAGATACCTGATGATGAACGGCAGATTTATTTTGAAGTGCCCCTGAACCCTAGTGATGCAGACATAAATGATATGCTCGATCTGCTAGCTGAGGATTCATCTGATGCTGCTCCTGATGGTACATTGGCAGTGGTGCCCCTTCCAGAGGTTGATGCGACCTTGGATGTCCCGAAACCTGTCAGTACTCGCCCGAGGCGCCCTAGCCGAACCAGTCAGCCCGAGCCTTCTGCTGATGAGCAGAAGAAGAAGAGAAGACGCCTCCGGCGAGTATCCAGCTTTGACGAGGATGCCAGTACCTTAGCTCCTGCTGCTGAAGAAATGACTGCAACTGGCCTTGCTGACGTTGATCCCAATGGGTGTGCTCCGCCTGCTGCTGACCCCAATGAGGATGTTGTTTGTGCTGTTACTGTGGAAGATGAAGAGGAAGAAAATGAAACTTCATTAACTCGGAAAAACAGTCGGCAGTTCGTCGCTAGCGGTGGAAGTAGTGGAGTTCCTTCTCCTGCCTTGTCTGTCCTTATTGGTCTGCAAGAAATGTCCATGGCCAATTTTGATCAAGCTCTAGAGGATATGGTCCCTGAGAACTTGTTGTTGGAACCTGCAGATGCTGATGCAACAGAAACTTGTGCAGCCGTGCCAGATGCTGGGTTGAGGTCATCCCGTGCCTCGTCGACCTTAGAGCATGATCTCGAGGGTCGGGATGCTGACCTGGATCGTCCTGATCCCATGGAAGTAGCTGAAGGCCCATCAACCTTAGAGGTGGTCACGACAGAGAGCTTGGATCCCTTGAATAGTGCTGACACGTGCCCAGCCCCCGAGGATGTCGCCGGGGAGAACTCAGCTCGGGTGAGGAGTGTAGGCCACTACCCAGCCCCCGAGGGTGTTGCCAGGGATGACCCGGCTCGAGTGGGCAGTGCCAACCTTGACCCAGCCCCCGAGGGTGTCCGAGCGAGGTCTCCTTCCTGCACTTCCATGGATGTTCATGTGGGTTCACCTCCACACTCTGGCGGCATGGTGGTGGCTCAAACTCCGGATCAGGGGGTCGCTTTAGAGGACAGCATCCCCACTGGTCTGGCGTTAGGCTCTGCTGAATGTACTGAGCTCATTCCTACTGGTCTGCTGCAAGCTGCTTCGGGTGGTGGTCTGGCACCTGGTCATCAGCTGATTTCTCCTGACTTGGGGATCCCTTCGTTTTTTTCCAACCTCCAGGTGCTGTGCTGTGCTTTAGTTTGATTTTTATGTTGCATGAATTGTTGCCATTATGTTCATCCGTTCTTCTTATCAGGCTTTGGTGGATGGAGTGGTCGGTCAACTGAAGTCGCAGGGTGCTTCCATCCCGGAGGTGGCTTCATCTCTTGAGCGTTGGAATCCGGTGTTGCTTCGGGGTCGTGTATCTGAGTTGGAAGCAACTAATGCTGGTTAGTGTTCTTTCTTCTTCTTCTTTGTTCTTGTCCGTGGATTGTTTTACCTTCTGACCTCATTTTGTTTGGATACCTCTTGATAGGGATGACTCGCGGATCACAGTTCTTGAAGAAAAACATTCCCAAGATCAAGCTGAAATGGCTCGACGATGCGCTGACTTCGAGGAGAAGTATTCTCAGAGTCAGATCGAGTTGAGTCAGGTCTCTGCGGCTTTGGATGATGCCAACGCTCTGAGTTCTTCTCTTCATGCTCAGCTTGACTCTGAGAAGGTAGCTTACGAACCCGTGCTTCGCCTTATCATGCTCTTGGATTCTGAATGAGTTGATTTTTGCTTGTAGGAAGAAAAACGCATCCTTGCTGCTTCTCGCGACAACCTGGACAGATTGTACCGAGATTCCAGCAACTCGCTGACCATCTTGGAGAGGAGCCACCGTTTTACGATGGAGGAACTGGAAAATCAGCGTCGTCAGCTGCAAGAATCCTCGGACGAAGTGACCCGCCTTACACAGTTGCTATCAGCAAAGGATACCACCATCAAGGGACTCCGAGCTTCTAAGAAATCCATTGCTCAGGAGTTAGAAACTGCTCAGCAGGCTGTTAAAGTTGCCGAAGAAACTGCTGTCACTTTCAAAGCTCAGCGCGATAAGGCCCTGGACAAGGCCATTCGGGCGGGACGAATCTTGATGAGAAGACCCGGCGTGGTTGTCCCTGAAGATATAAGAGCTGATGTGAATGCTGCCCCTGATTCCTCGAATCGCCCTTCTTCGTCAGTCGTTCCTGAGAAAGACATTGGAAAATAAAGAAACAGTTCGCGTGCTCTGAGCGCGCAGTTAGCATGATCAAGTACCCGTTAGAGTTTATCGGCTTATCATTCGAATGACATCATCACTTTCTTATTGTATCCGAATTTCGAATTTGTGGTAACGCTACATGATGATTATGAAGTTTGTTTGTGGGATATGGAAATCATCCCCTGAACTGCATAAGCGCGAGTATGCTATACCGGTTTAAGCCGTAAATGACTTTTAGCCGATAACTCCGTTAGTAGGGTATAGTGGTCCCCCTAGGTAAAGTAAGCGTGAACATGTTGCACCGCCTTAAGTCGTTGCCGACTTAAGTCGATTGCTCCGTTTGTAGGGCATAGTGGTCACCCCGAGTTAAGTAAGAGTGAGCATGTTGCACCGCCTTAAGTCGTTGCCGACTTAAGTCGATTGCTCCGTTTGTAGGGCATAGTGGTCACCCCGAGTTAAGTAAGCGTGAGCATGTTGCACCGCCTTAAGTCGTTGCCGACTTAAGTCGATTGCTCCGTTTGTAGGGCATAGTGGTCACCCCGAGTTAAGTAAGCGTGAGCATGTTGCACCGCCTTAAGTCGTTGCCGACTTAAGTCGATTGCTCCGTTTGTAGGGCATAGTGGTCACCCCGAGTTAAGTAAGCGTGAGCATGTTGCACCGCCTTAAGTCGTTGCCGACTTAAGTCGATTGCTCCGTTTGTAGGGCATAGTGGTCACCCCGAGTTTGAGAGCACCTAGAGGGGGGGTGAATAGGTGATCCTGTAAAAACTTAACTTATAGCCACAAAAACTTGTTAGAGGTTAGCACAATAATTGCCAAGTGGGTAAAGAGAAGATCTTGCACAATACGACAATTACAGAGAATTCAACACAGAGGAGACACGGTGATTTATCCCGTGGTTCGGCCAAGTACAAAACTTGCCTACTCCACGTTGTGGCGTACCAACGGACGAGGGTTGCAATCAACCCCTCTCAAGCGGTCCAAAGACCCACTTGAATACCACAGTATTT
The DNA here is from genome assembly GCF_902167145.1 of Zea mays. Lineage (NCBI taxonomy): Eukaryota > Viridiplantae > Streptophyta > Magnoliopsida > Poales > Poaceae > Zea > Zea mays. Next base: position 152,806,609 of record NC_050104.1, on the reverse strand, counting down.
TGCCTTGCTTATCTTTATCCCACTTGCGAGGAATCTCCACAAATTGGAGTCTCTCGCCCTTACACTTAAGATTCACAAAGAAGCACGGAGTAAGGAAGGGAAGCAACACACACAAATCCACAGCGAAACGCGCACACACACGGCCAAGATTCAAGCTCAAAGACTATCTCACAGTTTCTCACAAGAACAGAGCTCGAATCACTTAGAATCACAAATGGATGCGCAAAGACTGAGTGTGGATGATCAAGAATGCTCAAGAGTTGCTTGGTGTGCTCCTCCATGCGCCTAGGGGTCCCTTTTATAGCCCCAAGGCAGCTAGGAGCCGTTGAGAACAAATCTGGAAGGCCATCTTTGCCTTCTGTCGTCGGGCGCACCGGACAGTCCGGTGCACACCGGACAGTGTCCGGTGCCCGATTCCTTTCCTTAAATGGCGAAGCCGACCGTTGCAGATGCGGGAGCCGTTGGCGCACCGGACATGTCCGGTGCACACCGGACAGTCCGGTGCCCCCTTCCGACCGTTGGCTCGGCCACGTGTCCTGCGCTGATCGCGCGACCGACCGTTGGTCCTGGCCGACCGTTGGCTCACCGGACAGTCCGGTGCACACCGGACAGTCCGGTGAATTTTAGCCTACGCCGCCAGCAAATTCCCGAGAGCGGCCTCTTCGGCTGAGATAGCCTGGCGCACCGGACACTGTCCGGTGCACCACCGGACACTGTCCGGTGCACCACCGGACAGTCCGGTGCCCCAGACCGAAACAGCCTGTTGGCTGTACACAGCCAACTTTCTTCTCTTCTTCTTCTTCCTGTTTCTAATACTTAGACAAGTATATTAGTACACAAAACCAATGTACTAAGACTTAGAAACATACCTTTGCTCTAGATTTGCACTTTGTTCATCCATGGGTATTGATTCACATTTAAGCACTTGTGTTGACACTCAATCACCAAAATACTTAGAAATGGCCCAAGGGCACATTTCCCTTTCAATCTCCCCCTTTTTGGTGATTTATGCCAACACAACATAAAGCAACTGGAACAAGTGCAAAATCACTTCAAATAAAAACTCAAATTGGTTTTGATTCAATTTTGGCATATATGGATCATCCTTTGCCGCCACTTGGTTTGTTTTTGCAAATCAAACTCAAATCTCTATTTCTATGTCAAACACACATGTTGAGGCATAAAGAGAGTTATTCCAAAAGAGATTGATCAAAGATTTCAAAAACTACCCCTATTTCCCATAATCAACACTTCTCCCCACAAGAAGCCAACTTTTGACAATAGAGACAATACGAGATAATAAAAGCCTTTTGACACAACAAAAACTCTATTCTACTATTTTCAAAATCTCTCAAGTGGTAGCTGATCCATTTATCACTTTGGCCTTTATTTTCTCCCCCTTTGGCATGAAGCACCAAAACGGGATCAATCTTGGCCTTTTAACCCCAGTGCCTCACCAAAGTCTTCAATTAAGAGCAAATGGCAATAAGATTTCAGGAGATGAACTTGGAATTAGTTACCCTCTCATCGGAGTGCAGTGGAAGTCTTTCATGGTCCAAGTCCACCTTTTCCCTTTCAATCCTCCTTCGAGACTAAATTATCAAACTCAAGCACATGGTTAGTCTCAAAGGGTCAAGTTGTAACACATCTCCCCTTAAACATGTGCATCACTTTGCAACGGACTTGTGAGGTCCAGGGAGTGTTTGTACAACTTGAGCACCATAATAAGCAACAAAATGCAAAAAGGAACATGATCAAAAGCATAAGTACATGTATGCTACAATTCAATCCAGGTTCCGCGAATCTATGACATTTAGCTCACTACGCAACCTGCAAAAGGTCTTCTCATCTAGAGGCTTAGTGAGGATATCGGCTAGCTGGTTCTCGGTGCTAACATGAAACACTTCGATATCTCCCTTTTGCTGGTGGTCTCTCAAAAAGTGATGCCGGATGTCTATGTGCTTTGTGCGGCTGTGCTCAACAGGATTCTCCGCCATGCGGATAGCACTCTCATTGTCACATAGGAGTGGGACTTTGCTCAGATTGTAGCCAAAGTCCCGGAGGGTTTGCCTCATCCAAAGTAGTTGCGCGCAACACTGACCTGCGGCAACGTACTCGGCCTCAGCGGTGGATAGGGCAACGGATGTTTGTTTCTTAGAGTTCCATGACACCAGGGACCTTCCTAAGAATTGGCACGTCCCCGATGTACTCTTCCTATCGACCTTACATCCAGCATAGTCGGAGTCTGAGTATCCAACTAAGTCAAAGGTAGACCCCTTTGGATACCAGAGCCCGAAGCAAGGCGTAGCAACCAAATATCTAAGAATTCGCTTCACCGCCACTAAGTGACACTCCTTAGGATCGGATTGAAATCTAGCACACATGCATACGCTAAGCATAATATCCGGTCTACTAGCACATAAGTAAAGCAAAGAACCTATCATTGACCGGTATGATTTTTGATCAACGGACTTACCTCCTTTGTTGAGGTCGGTGTGTCCGTCGGTCCCCATCGGAGTCTTTGCGGGCTTGGCGTCCTTCATCCCAAACCGCTTTAGCAGATCTTGCGTGTACTTCGTTTGGGAGATGAAGGTGCCGTCCTTGAGTTGCTTCACTTGGAACCCAAGGAAGTAGTTCAACTCGCCCATCATCGACATCTCGAATTTCTGCGTCATCACCCTGCTAAACTCTTCACAAGACTTTTGGTTAGTAGAACCAAATATTATGTCATCGACATAAATTTGGCACACAAACAAATCACCATCACATGTCTTTGTAAAAAGAGTTGGATCGGCTTTCCCAACCTTGAAAGCATTAGCAATTAAAAAGTCTCTAAGGCATTCATACCATGCTCTTGGGGCTTGCTTAAGTCCATAGAGCGCCTTAGAGAGCTTACACACGTGGTCGGGGTACCGTTCATCCTCGAAGCCAGGGGGTTGCTCCACGTACACTTCCTCCTTGATTGGCCCGTTGAGGAAAGCGCTCTTCACATCCATTTGGTACAACCTGAAAGAATGGTGAGCAGCATATGCTAGCAAGATACGAATGGACTCTAGCCTAGCCACAGGAGCGAAAGTCTCCTCAAAGTCCAAACCTGCGACTTGGGCATAACCTTTTGCCACAAGTCGAGCCTTGTTCCTCGTCACCACCCCGTGCTCGTCCTGTTTGTTGCGGAACACCCACTTGGTTCCCACAACATTTTGCTTCGGACGAGGCACCAGTGTCCAAACTTCATTGCGCTTGAAGTTGTTGAGCTCCTCCTGCATGGCCAATACCCAATCCGGATCTAGCAAGGCCTCCTCTACCCTGAAAGGCTCAATAGAAGAGACAAAGGAGTAATGCTCACAAAAATTAACTAATCGAGATCGAGTAGTTACTCCCTTGCTAATGTCACCCAGAATTTGATCGACGGGATGATCCCTTTGAATCATCGCTCGAACTTGGGTTGGAGGTGCCGGTTGCGCTTCTTCCTCCATCACTTGATCATCTTGTGCTCCCCCTTGATCAAGCGCCTCCACTTGAGGTACCTGTTCGTCATCTTCGGTTGGGGGATGCACCATAGTTGAGGAAGAAGGTTGATTTCGTTCATCTTGTTCCTGTGGCCGTACTTCTCCAATCGCCATGGTCCGTATAGCGGCCGTCGGAACATCTTCTTCATCTACATCATCACAATCAACAACTTGCTCTCTTGGAGAGCCATTAGTCTCATCAAATACAACGTCGCTAGAGACTTCAACCAAACCCGATGATTTGTTGAAGACTCTATACGCCTTTGTATTTGAGTCATAACCTAACAAAAACCCTTCTACAGCTTTGGGAGCAAACTTAGAATTTCTACCTTTCTTCACTAGAATGTAGCACTTGCTCCCAAATACACGAAAGTAAGATACATTGGGTTTGTTACCGGTTAGAAGCTCATATGACGTCTTCTTGAGGAGGCGATGAAGGTAGACCCTGTTGATGGCGTGGCAAGCCGTGTTCACGGCTTCCGACCAAAAACGCTCGGGGGTCTTGAACTCTCCAAGCATAGTCCTCGCCATGTCGATTAGCGTCCTGTTCTTCCTCTCTACCACACCATTTTGTTGTGGTGTGTAGGGAGCGGAGAACTCGTGCTTGATCCCTTCCTCCTCAAGGAACTCCTCCACTTGAAGGTTCTTGAACTCGGACCCGTTGTCGCTCCTTATCTTCTTCACCTTGAGCTCAAACTCATTTTGAGCTCTCCTTAGGAAGCGCTTGAGGGTCCCTTGGGTTTCAGACTTATCCTGCAAAAAGAACACCCAAGTGAAGCGGGAAAAGTCATCAACAATAACTAGACCATACTTACTTCCCCCTATGCTCAGATAGGCGACGGGTCCGAAGAGGTCCATATGCAGCAGCTCCAGGGGTCTTGAAGTGGTCATCACATTCTTGCTGTGATGTGCTCCTCCCACTTGTTTACCTGCTTGACAAGCTGCACAAGGTCTATCTTTTTCGAAATGCACGTTAGTCAAACCTATCACGTGTTCTCCCTTTAGAAGCTTGTGAAGGTTCTTCATCCCCACATGTGCTAAGCGGCGATGCCACAGCCAGCCCATGCTAGTCTTAGCTATTAAGCATGCATCTAGACCGGCCTCTTCTTTTGCAAAATCAACTAAATAAAGTTTGTCGTCTAATACACCCTTAAAAGCTAGTGAACCATCATTTCTTCTAAAGACAGACACATCTACATTTGTAAATAGACAGTTATACCCCATATGACATAATTGACTAACAGATAGCAAATTATATCCAAGACTCTCTACTAAAAATACATTAGAGATAGAATGCTCATTAGAAATCGCAATTTTACCTAACCCTTTTACCTTGCCTTGATTCCCATCACCGAATATAATTGAATCTTGGGAATCCTTATTCTTGACGTAGGAGGTGAACATCTTCTTCTCCCCCGTCATATGGTTTGTGCATCCGCTATCAATAATCCAGCTTGAACCCCCGGATGCATAAACCTGCAAGGCAAATTTAGGCTTGGGACTTAGGTACCCAACTCATGTTGGGTCCTACAAGGTTAGCACAAATATTCTTAGGGACCCAAATGCAAGTTTTATCTCCCTTGCATCTTGCCCCTAACTTCCTAGCAACAATTTTCTTATCCTTTCTACAAATAGCAAAGGAAGCATTTAGAGCACAATAAATTTCGGAAGGTTCATTCACTACTTTCCTAGGAGCATTATGAACTACATTTCTCCTAGGCATTTGGTGAACAACATTTCTTCTAAACACATTTCTACCATGCATAACATGAGAACTAGAAGCAGTCATAGCATAAGAGTCATAAGCATGTGAATCAAAAACATCATTACTTCTAAAAGCATTTCTAGAGTATCTCCTATCATAGTACATGAAAGCATGATTCTTCTTAACACTATTAGCCATAGGAGCCTTCCCTTTCTCCTTGGTGGAGATAGGAGTCTTATGGCTTGTTAAGTTCTTGGCTTCTCTCTTGAAGCCAAGACCATCCTTAATTGAGGGGTGTCTACCCACTGTGTAGGCATCCCTTGCAAATTTTATTTTATCAACTTCACTCTTGCTAGTCTTAAGTTGAGCATTAAGACTAGCCACTTCATCATTTAGTTTTGAAATTGAAACTAAGTGTTCACTACAAGCATTAACATCAAAATCCTTACACCTAGTGCAAATTGTAATATTTTCAACATACGAGTTACTTGCTACTTCTAGTTTAGCAGTTAAATCGTTAATTTCACCTTTTAAAGAAGAAATGGTTTCATTACAAGTAGAAAGTTCACAAGAAAGTATTCCATTTCTTTTAACTTCTAGAGCAAGTGAATTTTGTGCACTAACAAATTTATCATGTTCTTCATATAAGAGGTCTTCTTGTTTCTCTAAGGTTATATCCTTTTCATTTAAGGCATCGATCAACTCATTAATCTTAGCTATCTTAGTTCTATCCAATCCCTTGAATAAACTAGAGTAATCAATTTCATCCTCACTAGATTCATCATCACTAGAATCATAAGTATTAGCATTACGAGTGATTACCTTCTTTTCCCTTGCCATGAGGCAAGTGTGATGCTCGTTGGGGAAGAGAGCCGATTTGTTGAAGGCAGTGGCAGCGAGTCCTTCGTCGTCGGAGTCGGACGAAGAGCAATCCGAATCCCACTCCTTTCCAAGGTGTGCTTCGCCTTTGGCCTTCTTGTAAACCTTCTTGTTCTCTCTCTTCCCATTTTTCCCTTGCTCCTGGTCACTATCATTTTCGGGACAGTTAGCAATAAAATGACCAAGCTTACCGCATTTGAAGCATGATCGCTTTCCCTTGGTCTTGGCCTTGCTTGGCTGTCCCTTTCGACCTTTTAGCGCCGTCTTGAATCTCTTGATGATGAGAGCCATCTCTTCATCATTGAGCCCGGCCGCCTCAACTTGCGCCACCTTGCTAGGTAGCGACTCCTTGCTCCTCGTTGCCTTTAGAGCAATGGGTTGAGGCTCATGGAGTGGACCGTTCAACGCGTCGTCGACGTATCTTGCCTCCTTGATCATCATCCGCCCGCTCACGAATTTTCCAAGTACTTCCTCGGGCGTCATCATCGTGTACCTGGGATTCTCACGAATATTGTTCACGAGATGAGGATCAAGAACGGTAAAGGACCTGAGCATTAGGCGGACGACGTCGTGATCCGTCCAACGTGTGCTTCCGTAGCTCCTTATTTTGTTGATAAGAGTCTTGAGCCGGTTGTAAGTTTGAGTTGGCTCCTCTCCCCTTATCATGGCGAATCGTCCAAGCTCGCCCTCCACCAACTCCATCTTGGTGAGAATGGTGATGTCGTTCCCCTCGTGAGAGATCTTGAGGGTGTCCCATATCTGCTTGGCATTGTCCAAGCCACTCACCTTATTGTACTCTTCCCTGCACAAAGACGCTAAGAGAACAGTAGTAGCTTGTGCATTTCTATGAATTTGTTCATTTATAAGCATAGGGCTATCCGAGCTATCAAATTTCATTCCATTCTCCACAATCTCCCATATGCTTGGATGGAGAGAGAATAAGTGACTACGCATTTTGTGACTCCAAAATCCGTAGTCCTCCCCATCGAAGTGTGGAGGTTTGCCAAGAGGAATGGAAAGCAAATGCGAATTCGAACTATGTTGAATACGAGAATAATCAAATGAAAAGTTCGAATTGACCGTCTTTTTGTAGTCGTTGTCATCATCCTTTTGGGAAGAAGTAGACTCATCACTATCATCGTAGTAGATGATCTCCTTGATGCGCCTTGTCTTCTTCTTCTTCCCTTCCTTCCGTCTATGCCCCGAGCCGGAGTCGGTAGGCTTATCGTCCTTTGGCTCGTTGACGAAGGATTCCTTTTCTTTGTCGTTGATCACGATTCCCTTCCCCTTAGGATCCATCTCTTCGGGCGGTAAGTCCCTTTGTGAAGAGAACGGCTCTGATACCAATTGAGAGCACCTAGAGGGGGGTGAATAGGTGATCCTGTAAAAACTTAACTTATAGCCACAAAAACTTGTTAGAGGTTAGCACAATAATTGCCAAGTGGGTAAAGAGAAGATCTTGCACAATACGACAATTACAGAGAATTCAACACAGAGGAGACACGGTGATTTATCCCGTGGTTCGGCCAAGTACAAAACTTGCCTACTCCACGTTGTGGCGTCCCAACGGACGAGGGTTGCAATCAACCCCTCTCAAGCGGTCCAAAGACCCACTTGAATACCACAGTATTTTGCCTTGCTTATCTTTATCCCACTTGCGAGGAATCTCCACAAATTGGAGTCTCTCGCCCTTACACTTAAGATTCACAAAGAAGCACGGAGTAAGGAAGGGAAGCAACACACACAAATCCACAGCGAAACGCGCACACACACGGCCAAGATTCAAGCTCAAAGACTATCTCACAGTTTCTCACAAGAACAGAGCTCGAATCACTTAGAATCACAAATGGATGCGCAAAGACTGAGTGTGGATGATCAAGAATGCTCAAGAGTTGCTTGGTGTGCTCCTCCATGCGCCTAGGGGTCCCTTTTATAGCCCCAAGGCAGCTAGGAGCCGTTGAGAACAAATCTGGAAGGCCATCTTTGCCTTCTGTCGTCGGGCGCACCGGACAGTCCGGTGCACACCGGACAGTGTCCGGTGCCCGATTCCTTTCCTTAAATAGCGAAGCCGACCGTTGCAGATGCGGGAGCCGTTGGCGCACCGGACATGTCCGGTGCACACCGGACAGTCCGGTGCCCCCTTCCGACCGTTGGCTCGGCCACGTGTCCTGCGCTGATCGCGCGGCCGATCGTTGGTCCTGGCCGACCGTTGGCTCACCGGACAGTCCGGTGAATTTTAGCCGTACGCCGCCAGCAAATTCCCGAGAGCGGCCTCTTCGGCCGAGATAGCCTGGCGCACCGGACACTGTCCGGTGCACCACCGGACAGTCCGGTGCCCCAGACCGAAACAGCCTGTTGGCTGTACACAGCCAACTTTCTTCTCTTCTTCTTCTTCCTGTTTCTAATACTTAGACAAGTATATTAGTACACAAAACCAATGTACTAAGACTTAGAAACATACCTTTGCTCTAGATTTGCACTTTGTTCATCCATGGGTATTGATTCACATTTAAGCACTTGTGTTGACACTCAATCACCAAAATACTTAGAAATGGCCCAAGGGCACATTTCCCTTTCAGAGTTAAGTAAGCGTGAGCATGTTGCACCGCCTTAAGTCGTTGCCGACTTAAGTCGATTGCTCCGTTTGTAGGGCATAGTGGTCACCCCGAGTTAAGTAAGAATGCAAGTCAATCATAAATGAGCCGAGTATCTTTGAAATCTCTCTTTATTGATGACGTATTTCCATTATACAGAATACATGGTCGCCCCGGCTGTTTTGAGATACAGCTAGGGGTAAAATTTTCGGAGGTGCTCTATGTTCCAGGAGTTCCCAACTTCTGTGCCATCCATCTGGGTGAGGCGATATGATCCGGGACGAGTGACCTCTGCTACTATGAAAGGTCCTTCCCATAAGGGTGATAACTTGTGCCGTCCCTCCCCTTTAGAATTCGGCGGAGGACGAGGTCTCCCATCGAAAAGAAACATCGCCGCACAACTTTGTCGTGGTAGCGCCTTAGAGTCTGCTGGTATCGTGCTGATTGAATCACTGCATTCAGTCGTTCTTCCTCAAGTACGTCAATATCCTCCAGCCTAGTGGCTTCGGCTTCTGCTATGCTTTCGAAGATCAATCTTGGCGCCCCAAACTTGAGATCAGCAGGTAGCACTGCCTCCGACCCATAGACCATGAAGAAAGGAGTGTTTCCATGCAGGGCCCGGCTAGGTTGGGTTCTCAAGCTCCAAACAACATAAGGCAACTCTCTTATCCATTTTCCTGCGAACTTTTCGTTTTTATCAAAGATCCTTTTTCTAAGTGCCTCCAATATCATTCCGTTGGCTCGCTCAACCTGCCCGTTGGCTCTCGGATGGGCTACAGATGCATACTTGATCTGAATGCTTTTTTGCTCGCAGAAGTCAAAGAATTCTGAACTGGTGAAGTTGGATCCCAAGTCGGTGATGATACTGTTTGGTATCCCAAATCTGAATATTATGCTTTGTATGAATTCCACGGCTTTAGCAGAGGTTAAAGAGGCAATGGGCTGGAACTCTATCCATTTAGTGAATTTGTCAATTGCCACCAATACATGGGTGTATCCTCCTTGAGCTTTCTTGAAAGGTCCAATCATATCCAATCCCCAGCATGCGAAAGGCCAAGTTACTGGTATGGTCTGCAGCTGCTGTGCTGGCATGTGCTGTTGCTTTGACAGGTATTGGCAAGCTTCGCATCTCTGAACTAACTCGGCTGCGTCGTTCTTCGCCGTCGGCCAATAGAATCCTGACCTGAAAACCTTCCCGACTAATGTTCTGGATGCTGCATGTACTCCACACTGCCCTGCATGGACTTCCTCCAGAAGTTGCTTCCCGGTGGACGAGAGAACGCACTTCATGAGGACGCCTGACGCGCCCCTCCTGTATAATACCTCCCCAATGAGTGTATAGTGAGCTGATTGTCTGGCAATGCGCTCTGCCGAGTTCTTGTCATCTGGTTCTTCTTCATTCTTTATATACTTAATAATCGGTTGCCTCCAGTCATCAGAGTCTGACTCAGGTTGATCTATGATGTTGCACTCTTCTATTTGATCCGTCGAGATGCTCGGCTGGAGAATTCCTTGCACAAAGATTCCGGGCGGGACCTGAGTCCGACCGGATCCGAGCTTGGACAGTACATCGGCCGCCGTGTTCCGATCTCTTTCTATATGATGAAACTCCAGACCCTCGAATTTATCTTCTAGCTTCCGGACAACGGCGCAGTATTTTCCCATTGAATCACTTGAACAATCCCATTCCTTGTTTATCTGACTGATGACTACCAGAGAATCTCCATACACCATCAGTCTCTTGACTCCCAGTGATATGGCGATGTTTAATCCGTGTATCAAAGCTTCATACTCGGCTGCGTTGTTAGAGGCCGGGAATAGCAGCTGGAGAGCATACTTGAGGTGCTCGCCTCCAGGTGCAGTGAAGAGAATTCCTGCTCCTGCTCCCTGCAGTTTCAGCGAGCCATCAAAATACATTCGCCATACTTCTGCGGTTTCTGGATTATCCGGTACTTGCTGTTCTGTCCACTCTGATACGAAATCAACCAGTGCTTGAGTTTTGATGGCTGTGCGAGGTCGGAACTCGATATCATGGGATCCCAACTCGCAAGCCCACTTGGCTATTCGGCCAATGGCTTCCTTGTTGTGAAGAATGTCCCCTATTGGAAAACCAGTAACTACTATGACTTTGTGGTCGTCAAAGTAGTGGCGCAGCTTGCGGGCAGTTAGAAGTACTGCATATAATAGCTTCTGAACTTGAGGATACTTTTTCTTCGATGGACCTAGAACCTCACTGATGAAGTAGACAAGGATGTTGTACCGGATAGGCATGCCCTTCTTCCACTCGCTCGACTACCAACGCAGTGCTTACCACGTGAGTCGTGCAAGAGATATATAGCAACAAATCTTCAGCTGGTTGAGTTGGCGTAGCTCGCCGGGGCGGCTTTAGTACTGGTGGTGTTGTCAGGAATTTCTTCAGTGCGTCTAGAGCTTCTTGTGCTTCTGACGTCCATTGAAACTTCTCCACCTTCTTGAGCAGTTTGTAAAATGGCAGACCTTTTTCTCCTAGCCTGGATATGAATCTGCTCAGGGCTGCCATACATCCAGTGAGTCGCTGAACCTTCTTTTGCGACTGAGGGGCTTCCATCTTCATGATAGCTTCAATCTTATCTGGATTAGCTTCAATTCCCCGGTGGCTGACAATAAATCCGAGTAACTTTCCTGCTGGTACCCCGAAGACGCATTTCTCAGGATTGAGCTTCCATCTATATCTTCTCAGGCTGTTGAAAACCAGCTGTAAGTCTTCGATGAAGTTTTCCGGATTCTCCGTTTTAATCACCACGTCGTCTACGTAAGCCTCCACACGCTTGCCCCAGTGATCGGCTAAGCATGTTTGAATGGCTCTCTGATAAGTCGCTCCAGCGTTTTTGAGGCCGAACGGCATGGAGGTATAACAGAAAGCACCAAACGGGGTGATGAACGCCGTTTTTTTCCTCGTCTTCTTTTGCCAAACTAATCTGATGATACCCGGAATAGCAATCTAAGAAAGATAGCACAGAACATCCAGCGGTGGAATCCACCACCTGATCTATCCTCGGGAGCCCGAAGGGATCCTTCGGACAGTGTTTGTTGAGATCAGTATAGTCGACGCACATGCGCCAATCCACTTTATTCTTTTTGAGTACAAGAACAGGGTTGGCTAACCACTCGGGGTGTAATACTTCTCTAATAAATCCGGCCGCGACCAAGCGAGCTAACTCGGCACGAATGGCCTCTCTCTTGTCGGGCGTGAAACGACGCAGCTTTTGCCGGATCGGCCTCGCCTGAGGATAGACTTTCAATTTGTGCTCGGCCAACTCCCTCGGGACTCCCGGCATATCCGCAGGTTGCCATGCGAATACGTCTCGGTTATCTTGCAGGAACTGGACGAGCGCGCTTTCCTATTTGTCATTCAAACTGGAGCTGATGATGGCCGCCTTGCGCTCATCGGCAAACCCCAGGTTGATCCGCTTGGTTTCTTCAATCGGCCGCATAGAGGTCGCGGCCTGAGCTTCGTTTGCCGGCACGGCGAGGTCTTCCTCAGGCTTAGAGTTCGCCGGTGTAGAAGGAACCGTTGACGGCTTGGTGGTGAGGGCTGCTTGGATGGCCATTCGGAAACATTCTGCGGCGCCTTGGAAGTCGGCGCGCACAGTTATGATTCCTTGCGGTCCTGGCATCTTCAGTATCATGTAGGTATAGTGCGGGATGGCCATGAATTTGGCTAGCCCCGGCCTTCCGATGATGGCGTTGTAACCGCAGTCGAAGTTCGCCACCTCGAACCTCAGGAACTCGGTTCTGTAGTTATCCGGAGTCCCGAAGGTGACCGGCATGTAGATGTGGCCCAGCGGGTATTCCCCTTCCGTCGGCACGATGCCGAAGAAGGGAGTGTCTGACTCGTGGAGCTCTTTGAGGTGAACTCCCAAGCCTTGGAGCGTACGGGGGAAGGTGACGTTGATGCTGCTCCCCCCGTCCACTAGCACCTTCTTTACCCGGCTCTCTCGGATCACCGGATCGACGAGGAGCGGGTATTTGCCTGGATGGTCAAAGTTGAGCCATTGATCCTCCCGAGTGAAAGTGATTGGGTGCTCCGACCACCGGTACGGGGCGGGAGGGCCGGTGGTCGCCACCAGTATCTGGCGGTCGTTGAGCTTTTGTTGTCTTTTGTTCTCCTGCGACCCATGTCCGCCGAAGATGACGTTGACCTCCCTGTCAACGCGCGGGAAAGCTCCTCCTCCCCCCTCCTCCGGCTGATGGGGCTGTCGTGGTTCACCTGGCCCTCCCCTCGGCGGAGGAGGCGGTAGGGGTTGGAAGGGTCGACCATGTCCAACGGAGTGCTTGAAGTCCCGGCAGTTACGTAGAGTATGGCGCATGTCCTTGTGGTACGGGCACTGGGCGTCGAGGATGTCGTCCAGCGTGCGCTCGCCTCCGCGTGGTCCTCCTCGGGCGCGAGAGGCAGGCGGTCCGGCGGCGTGTACTTCTTCGCGAGGCCTCTTCTCCCAGCGTTTGTCGGGTGGCTGGTTCGCGTCGCGTCGTGGTGCTGTCGCTGCGGGTTTTGCTCCTCCGATGAGGTCCCGGGCCCGCTCGTCGGCGGTGATGTAGAGGTCGGCTTCCCGGAACAGCTCCTCGGAGGTAGTCGGCGCCTTTTGTAGTATGGCTCGGACGAAAGCCGAGTCGTCAGATCCTCTGTAGAAGTCCTCGATCACGGCCGCCTCTGTGACCTCGGGGATGCGATTTCTCATGGTCTGGAACCTCTTAAGGTATGACCGGAGAGTCTCGTCTCCCCGGCGCTTGATGGATTTGAGGTCCCATGGTTGCGCGGGCTTGTCGGAGAGAGACTGGAAGTTGGCGGTGAAGCGCCGACTGAAGTCTCCCCAGTCGTCAATGCAGTGTCGGGGTAGATGTCGTAGCCACTGCAGCGCATCTTGCCCAAGGACGATGGGCAGGTACGTGGTCATAACGTCTTCAGATGCTCCGGCAGCCCGAGCAGCGGTGGTGTAAACGGCTAACCAGCCCCCTGGATCCTGCTTAGGTTCATATTTGTCGACATTGGATACCTTGAAGTTGGGAGGCCATTGGATGGCCCTAAGGCGCGGAGTAAGGGCGGATACTCCGCACGTGTCCTCCTGTCGTCGGGGATGACGTCTGTCCCGGGGAGGGGAGTGGCGGTGGTGGTTCCTCGACCGTCCCCGGGTGGTACCACCAGTTGAAGCTGTTGCCGACTCAGTCCGGGTGGCCTGGCTTTGAGTCGGGAAGCCATGATCTCGGTCATACTCCTCCCGACGGCGAATTTCGTTCTCGTGCCGCCGTTCGCGCGAAGCATTGATAGAGCTTCGCGCGTCTCGGCGACTGTTGATGGCGTGTCGCAAATCGTTCGGCGGGTGAGCGAGCGGTAGAAGATGGTTGGCTGCCTGAGTGAACAGGCGTCGGTATCCCTCGGCGTCGGGAGTCCGAGGAAGTCCGTCAGCTATCCGAGCTAGAACGCCTCCGACTTCGCTCGGCGTGTTCATAGCTCGGGCGAAGTCGGGGTTCAAGTTGCGCCCGAAGAGCGGATTCTCGCGTCGTTGCCTTGCATCTTGCTCGGCTTGCTCCTGAGTCCGACGGCGATCACGTCGTCGGGAGTTCCTTCGTTCCCTGAAGACACGTTCTTCCGGAGTTTCTCCTATCTCTGAGACCTCGTCTCGCGAGACAGGCTGCTCCGGATCCCTTTCTCCAGCTGCGTGATGTCGTCGAACGTTCCTGCGTCGGTTCCTTCGTCGGCGGGATTCTCGCTGAGGCGGTTCTTCCCCAGGCGCGATCGGTTCATCGTCGGAGATGGCGGGCGACTCTGCTCTCCCGATGAAGAGGACGTCGGGGTAGAACGGTATTCCTGCCGTGGCGACTTTCTTTCCGTTCTCCTTTGAGGTCGGAGGAACGGGAAGAACGACTTGCCTCTCCCTGGTCTCCTTCTTTCTCACGACCCGTGTCCATTCTTTCGTCGGGGAAGTAGACAGCGGAGTCTTCTGGGTCAGCGAGCTTCTAGCTCCAGCCTCCCCGGAGACGATCTTTTTCCGAAGAGCCGGAGGTAGCGTCTTTCCAGCATTTTTGGAGTTTGTTGGAGGAGACTTCTGTTCCGGCAGATCTGCGAGGCGGTGTAGAATTCCTTCTTCGTCCGCTACAGATGAGATTGTCCCGAAGCAGAATATAAATCCGGGACGCACGGCGATCTTGCTGTGGAAGGTGACGGCCATTGAGCTAGCTTGGATCGTCGACACACCCCCTACCTGGCGCGCCAGCTGTCGGTGTTTTGGGTCCGACCGCACACCCGGGGTTGCCCCTCAAGGTGTTTTTAGGAGTAGGACGGTGCCAACGACTGTAGCAAAATGGTTCGTGCCAGTCGCACGAGGGACAATGGACAAGATTTGCAGGTTCGGGCCGCTTAGAGGTGCGTAACACCCTACGTCCTGGTGAGTATATGAGCGTGGTTACAAGAGGGTTCTCTGGATAGAGGACGCAGAGAGTTTATGTGGGTGGCTAAGTAGAACAGGGTCGATCGTTCTGAAGTGGTGCCCCCTAGGCCTTATATACTCGACCGTGGGGCAGTACACGTGAGTATGATAACAACAAGTAGCTAAAAGATAGTGAACCTCTTGAGTTTATCCCTACGTAACCCTTGCCGATTTATCCTCGCATGGCTCCGTTGCATGGGGGCTTCAGCGCGGGAAAGTCGGGTCTCTGTTGCGATTCATTCGTTCGACGTTGTGGGCCGTCTGGGTTTGCACTAATCAGTCTCACGTCTTCTTTTCTTTGTTGGTTGTCTTTCCCTAGGCCCACGAAAGAATGACCTTACGAATTATTGGGCCCTTGGGCCTTTCGTGAGGCCTTTTACTTCTTTAGTGGACCCAGGGGATATCTATCCCCCACAGTATCCATAAATCCAGTACCAGTTACTGTTCTTCATCAGATGAACAACACAAGGCAGTTCATGAGGTTGTGGAAGTTGTGTTGCGTTCGATGCAGCAGGATGCAGGTGCAGAAGGAGATTGGTTTGACAATTGGGGCTATGAAGTGATGATGCACCTTCACGGCACATGGTTGCTGATACTCAATTTTGAGTGGCAGTGTTCATGTTAAGATTAATTTCTTTCCTTCTCTGTAAGTGTTAGTTTATCGCAAAGTTATCTTGACTTCTTGAGGCATATATCTATTTTAGGAACCAAAAACAATAATACTAACCTCATCCGATGCCCACCAATCTGAGCAGCCAAGGCATGCATACCTAGCCTTCTCGAGGACAATTCAGGAGGTTTGCTCTTTTCCTCCCTGTTTTATACTGGCATACTACTATATACTTCACTGATTTTTTAGCAGGGTAAAAAAATATAAAGATAGATTTTTAGAAAATAACATATAGTTCATAAAATTATTTCAGCTGATGAACCTTTTAGAGTTCTTTTATTATATAATGCCATTAATTGCTAACAGGGTGCATGTCTTCTATTTCTAGGTATGGTGCATAAAAAGGTAGGAACCACAATGAGATTGTGATGCTGCTCATGGCACATGCCTTTTGTGTGATGTCTGAATGTTCATAGCCCTTGTGCTCCTCATCCACCCATTTTAAGAATATGCTCACGTCTCATGATTGTGTCTTTTTTCAGAATCTCAGTTGTTCCTCATGTGGAGAACCTCCAGAGGCTCACATGTATTCCTACACTCACCACAACGAGAATCTGATTGTTCTTGTGAGGCACTTGCTGCCTAAATATTGTTTACCTGGTGAATCAGAAGGAAAGATTTGGATGTGGACTAGATGCTTAAGGTGTGAACGTGAAAGTGGGGTCCCCAGATCATCACGAAGGGTGATAATGTCAGCTGAAGCACACTACCTTTCATTTGGGAAGTTCCTTGAACTTAGTTTTTCAAGCCACTCAACCGCCAGAAGGCTGCCAATATGCGGGCATTCACTCAATACGGATTGTCTGCACTTTTTTGGGTAAGCTCAAAACATCAGCTGCATTTCATAAATTATTTCGCTTCCATTGTATTGTACTACCTTTTCTGTTCATTTATTTGGGATGTGTCAACTTCAGGTTGGGCTCCAAAGTTGCAATGTTCCAGTATTCCTCAGTCGAAATTTACAATGCCTACAAACCACAGCCTACTCTTGAGATTCACAATCCCGATATGCACAAAGATGCCCCAAGGTATGTTTATACGCATCTCATTGCACTAAGGTATTTAGCTGATTTAAAAGCAGATTCATGGCTCGCAAAAAAGTAAAGGGCTGCTGTTTGAAGCTGTTTTGGTTTTGATTGAACCAGGTTGCTGCCCTCGTGTTTCGTGCTCTGATTGTTGAGTCTTCAATGAGAGCTGATTCCAGTTATATAGAGGTGAACAAGCTTTTGATTATTTCTTTTGTTAATTTGGCGCAAAATATAGAGGTGAACAAGCTTATTAAAGGAAGATCCCTGTACAATCAAGAGTTCATACAATAGATGAAACGATATTGTGATTCTCTCAATGGTGGCTTCATGAGCAAGCAATCATTCACCTTGTTCACTAAAATTTCAGACTGTAGCTCAGATAAGGCTTTGAGCATTCCTTGGTAGTATTATATTTCCTTTGTCGCCACCAACTTTAAGTAGTATTAAAAGAATTTTTCTTAACTCTTACATTTCATTTTCCCTGTTCTTTTCTGCGTAATAGCTACAATGCTTCCGAGAGAAGGGAAACCGGCAAAGGGGAAAAGAGACGAATAGAAGGGCATTGGTGCCCTCTCACACACAGGCCAAGTATACATCCACATGCCACAATGACTTGGTACTTGATCATAGATACATTTTTTCCCACATAATACTACTTGGTAGTTTATTTTATTTTAGTAGTTAGATTTTTATCCTTTAGTTTTCAAAGTAACTTCATTGACTTCTGTACTGATGATAGCAACATTTTCATATTGCAGGGCCTGGTGCATATGGTATTACAGCTGTTATTATTGGAGCTATTGGCTATTTATTCATAAGATGGAAGGTACATCTTCTATTTTTAATTTGGTGAAAGGCTAATGTTGCTTAGAAAGTATATTAATCAAATATTCAAATCTGTATTAGAATTTACTGCAGGAAGCAAGTTATCTTTCTTTTCATTTTTAGTGAATGATTATACACTGTAAACTGTGCTAATGATATTCCTACTGTGCCATTTGATATTTGACCAATGTCAATTCCGTTAGAGCTAACGCAATGATTACAGGGGTGGAAACTTTCTGATATGATGTTTGTGACGAAGCGTGGATTATCTGATGCTTGCAATGTTGTGGGGAAACAAGTGGATCAGGTTTCAGAAAGTGTTAATGTAAGTTTCTTCTTCCATCTTTCACTATGATGTTACTATTAGACCTTCAGGTTCTCAGATGCACATTGCAGTGATTCACATATCTTATGCATACCCCCTTAAACTAAGTAATAAGGTGCTATACAAATTTCTAAAGTTTGGTAACTTTTTTTCATTTGTTCATCCAACTCTAACTGTCTAACACATTAGGTTAAAGGCTGTTGGATTAAAACATCATAGGACATACAATTCACAACAGAATCGTTCTTACGATGGTTGTTCTCTATATCAATATGATTCTATACATGATATTTGTACTCCTGCTGTGTCCATATACATGGCACTTTTGACCAGTGAACTCGAGAACGTAGTAAGTTGACCATTATACCCTCTTTATTAAACAAGGTAATAAACTATGGGGAATTGTTAGCCTTACATGATAAATTTGGAAGTATTTAGTGAAAGTTTTGGCCGAAAGTATCAACTACGTAGAAATAGTGTGAGTATGCTTATGTCCAGTTTTGTTAAACTATCTATATGTGCATATACCAATGACCAATCATACTTTTCAATATAGATGGATTCTATATACTTTCAAGTGCTTATGCCATATTTTCACTGGAAAGAGGAAACGTGACCCAATAAGGGCTGATTTGGTGACAAGGGGATCACGTGAGGATTGGAGGGGATTGAGGGGGAAATGAACTAATTTCCCCCTCAATCCCTTCCAATCCCCCCGTGATCCCTGGTCACCAAATCAGCCCTAAGGGGAAAAATATTCCTAGGCTTACCAGATATGACTCCAGTCATTAGATTAATTTATCTTGATTGTGGCATCTAAGTGTTTTGACTCTTACTGTTGCATCTTGATTGTGGCATCTTGTTACTCTTACCATGTCAATCACATGGACTGGTGTGAGTATAGCTTGTTCCTCAACCAACAACTATATTATTAGTTGTGATTATACATATAATATTGTTGCCAGGATGCTGCGTCCCTTGCAGTAGCAATCATGAAAAAGGGACTGCGGAGTCGAATATTTCTGGGCTGTGACAACAAGCCCCTTTCCAGGTAACTGCTGACCTTGTTCATATCGGTTTCTTTGTTTTGTAGTCAGTTTTGCTGTGAAGAGTTACTCTTTCGGTTTGCCTAATTTAAAAGGAAAAAAAAACTTTACAGGCAAGAAATAATGGATGCTGTTAACAATAGTGGAAAATTTGACACGAAGTTTGGAGGCTTTATTGGTTAGTCTTGTACGACCTGCTATGGTTCTTTGATTCTTTCATATTCTTGAGTGCACAGGCAATAGCATATAGCTTAATTAACCCGAAGTGTGTTTTAACTCCAGGTACTGACGATCCATTGGGGAAGATAATGGAGAATTCAAAAACTCGGGCTGAGATCGGTTGGGAACCAAAGTATCCAAGCTTCACCGAATTCCTTGGTATCATCAGTTAACATCCTTGCATACTGTTCAGTTAGTCTGACTCAGCTGAGTTGCAACCGTGATTAGATTGTACATCGTTTGAATTTTTATATGGTCTGAATTGGTGATGGTGTACATCTCAGACTAATTTTTTATTCTCACAGTATTTGAGCTGTGAACGAGACAGATGCCACCCCATCCCACCGGACAATATATACTGTCACGTGAGTGGATTTGTCGATCATAAACCTACATGGCTACATATGATGTACTCTACCGACTACCGCGCTGCAAATTGATTTCAACAAACTGAAATTGTTCCAGAGAATTGACGGTCAACTACCGAACAAACGAATAATCAACCAAATGCGAGCGCGTGCAGACTTGTTCTTTAGCACAGTATCCGACAGTTTATTCATAGTTATTCAAAACACTATTTTGTACTATCCATAGTCATTTAAAACACTATTTTGTACTGTAAACTGCACTGTTTATAAAGTGGAGTTTAAATATGAGAACAAAGATTTTAAGTTGTTGGAGATAGTTATTGTTTCTATTATATATTCCCGTTGCAACGCACGGGCATTCAGCTTACACTTCATATGTGCTACATGGATTTTGCATCATATCTATGTTTTACACAATTTTTTTTTACTTCCGTGGCAACGCACGAGCATATACCTAGTAGTCTATAGAGCCCAGTAGCCCACCTCCAAACTAGTCTTTTGGAACAATCTGCATCTTCTTTTGACACCATTGTGCTCCTCCCAACGGCTAGTCTACCATATACTCCAACGCTACCCCCCCCCCCCCCCCCCCAAAGCTATGAATCAAAACTAAAAATAGCTAAATTTGGAAGCCAAAACAATATTCAGGGTTCATTTAGACCAGACAGAACAATATCTACCTAAATAACCTGTGCTGATAAAGTTATAATTTAGCGTGAGCACCTGAGATCTATTTGGGCCGAGCCTCAACAAATATGAGATGATTTGATGCAGGTCATAGCTATAGCCACGAGAGAGTGGATTAGGACTAGATATAGGCTCGAGGGCATCTATGATGCACACATCCTGTTGCTGCCCTGGGAAATTAGGAATATGAACGCAGCCAGGCGCAATTTTAGTTACTACTCCCCCATGTTGAAATGTAGTGTATTTAACTTATATTGAGTCTGAACAAATATATAGAAACAGAAAAGAATAATAATATTGTTAACATCATGTAAACTATATTGGGGACGTTGTAGAATGTATTTTTATTATAAATTATCTCTTTAACTTATGACAAAATAAAAATACAATATAGAGTGAATATCTCACTGCAGACAATGTGGGAATCAAATAGCGTCAACACTCCTACTTTTCATGCCAGCGTGGCAGAACAGACAGCAATATTCCTACTTTTGAGAACAGAGACCGAAAGACATTCAAAATGGTAGTAGTAGAACATGCCGCAGCCTGGATGCCTGCTTTCTCTGCAAAGCACGTCCCAGACCTCCTGCACCAAACTTGTCCGCTCGATGCCCATCCCATCACCCGCTAGTCATTGCTCTAGCGGTCTAGCCCGGCTTGGATGAATTCGGATGTCTGAAGATCCGAATTACCCACGTTTGTATTCGGATAAAATGCTAATATAGATATCCGTATTCGTATTCGATTTTAATATGGGTGTTAAATAGACATATCCGAATTCGTTTCTTCTCTATCTGGTTTAAGATTCGTATTCGACAACATTCGACAAAACCGTGAAATATCCGATATTATTCGTATCCGAAAGAAAAAGTATTCAATAAAATCAATTTCAACTTACTTTTATTACTAATTACAAGTAATTTTAAACATTAAATAATATACTAAGAACTGAAGTACACCATTTAAAGTGTTAAAAATATTTATATCATAAACAAATGTCTGTGTTAATTTTACATTACTAGTGATATACAATGATAAATTTTAATAATATTAAAAAGCCTAATTTTGAATACAATAGATTATTGGAGTTTTAGAGTCCAAAATACAAATATACTTAATATAAAAAAGATTATAATTAGAGTCCAAAATATAAATATACCAGGTATAAATAATTTATTTAAAAATATGATATTCAACTATATGTTTCAACTAAATAATGTATATGTACTATTGTTCATAATTTACTTGTAATGTGAATTTTATCAACTATAAATCCATCGATAAAACAAATTAATACTTGTTATGATGTTATGTTCTAAATCAAGTATCCGAATATAAATTCAAATTCGAACTATCCATTTTGTATTCGTATTTGATAGTATTCGTATTCATATTCGTATTCGAATTAAAATATGGTAAATAGTGACATTCGAATCCGTTTCAATGTGTATCGAATCCAAATCCATCCCTAAGCCCGGCGTGGCTGGGCTGCTGCCGAATCGGAGCTCCAGCCCGGCGTAGGGCAATCCAGTCATTTTCGCCGCGAAGATCCTTTCAAATCGTGGCATCTCACGGAAAACGAGAAACACCGCCTCCCTTTCCATCCACCTGTCGTGCGTGCAGTCGTGCACTGCACCCGGCCTTTTTCCTCCCAGCGCCTTCTCCCTCTCCGACCAACACCTTCCACAGACCCAAAGCAACCCGACCGTTGCCGGTGCCGCCTCAGCCCCAGGAAAAAGGAAGCCCCTCGTCCGTCAACATCCCTGGTCCTGTCATCCACGCGCGCACGTTCACCGGCGGCCCCTCTCTTTCAGTTCGGTCGGAGGGCCAACCCGACCTCCGAGGCCTGAGCGGCCTCGATGTCGGCGCGGCGGGCGGCCAAGAGCCAGCACGCGGCGGCGACGCCGAGGACCATCAACCTCAACCTGGCGAGGAGGCCGGGCGGCGGGAGGCCCAGCCGGGGCGCGGGGCGCGCGCAGACCCGCCCGGCGCCGCCGCAGCCGGCGAGGCAGGTGCAGGTCAACCTCGGCGCGCTGTTCGAGATGGAGCGCCGCGTGCGCGGGCTGGAGTCCGCACCGCCATCGCCGGCGCCGGCGTCGCAGTCGCAGGAAGACGCCGAGGAACGGGAGGAGAAGTGGCAGTTCCAGGCGGAGATACTCCGCGCCGAGTGCAACTTCCTCCGGATGGAGCGCGAGGTCGCGCTGCGCAAGCTCGACCGCCACCGCGGCCAGATGGAGGCCGCGCTCAAGTCCGCCGTCGAAACGCTCGTATCGGTAAATACACACGGCGACACAACACGCATTATTCCATTTCCGACTAGTCATCGGCTCCATCAAAGCACCGCATGTTGTGCACCGACATGATGATGTTCTCGTATGGGTGCTGCTATACCACAGGGGAGGAAGAAGGTCGACGGGAAGGGCGACGTCGGCGTTGCGGCGGCGCTGGACGAGGGGATCGAGGACCTCGAGGAGATGATGGAGGAGCTGCGTGTGGAGAAGGAGAGCGGGAGGAGGGCGATGGGCGGTGCCCGTGAGCTGCAGCGGAGCCGCGGCAGGAACTTCGATCGGCAGGCGTCCTCGCTCCGCCGGCGCCTCGAGAAGATGCCGCCTGCCAATCCCGATCCCCTCGTCAAGGACATCCGCGAGATCGCCCTGCCCGTCCCCGCGCCACCGCCACCGCCACCAGCGGCTGAGCAAAGCGGCGACGATGAACGCGTCCACGGCGCCAACACCTCTGATGTAAGTCGCAGCGGTACTGATACGCAAATCGCATACGCAATGATGTTGTGTCGCTGTTTCAGTCTCGGGATTTTGCCGATGACTAAACGTACGGTGTCTCCTCTGCACGCTTGAAGGTGGAAATGCTGAGGATGAAGATGGAGGGGATGTCAAAGGGCATGCGCGAGCGGATGGCGGAGTACAGCCGGCGCCTGGAAGCCGTCGCCTCCGGCGACAACGCTGGCTGCCAGTCAAGGAAATGCGGCAACCGGCACAGCCGAAAGGCGAGCGCAGGCAGCCAGAGAAGCTGGAGCGGGGGCAGCACCGCGAGCAACGGCAACGCCCCGTCGGCCCTCGACGCCGGCCCGCACGCCCGCAGCCGCCAGAACGTGGCGGCGGAGAAGCGTCAGCAGCAGCACGTGGTACGATACTACGATTCAAATTTGCTCCCTCGCACTGTTCATAACACAGTTCATTAGCTTGTTCACTACTCTAGCTTCGATATTCCTCGCTTTCTCGGGAAGCAAGATTAGGAGTACCAAGGGAATGCGAATCGCTGACCTGGGGGTACTTCTGGTCAGCGACGCACACTCCACTTGACGCCATTATCAGTCCACGATTAAGCTGGTTTTGTTCCCATCCGGGTTAATCAGGGCGAGCTTTGAAATTGCCTACAGCACCGGATGCAGTGCTGGTCGTTGCTGTACCGTGGGGATCACTTTGTCTTGTACAGGGTTTGTAGGGAGATGAGTAATTGGCTGATGATCACCTCTGGGGCCACGAATCTATGGATTGGCACGTTGCTACCAACATCTAAAACATTATGGCCCTATGGGTTCCTTCTCGGACTGATACTATTACGCTGCTGGTAATAATCACTGTTTTCTTTTGCTGTGGAGCATGGAACCATGTGTGAGAAACTTGGCACTTTTAAGCCTTTTATCTTTGCTTCACCTCGCTACTACTGGAGGGTACTATATAGATGGATTTAGCATGTGTTTCCCTGATTTGAAATCGTCAATGATTGCGATACCGCCCAAGCTGTCAGTGACTCTGTCCAGTGGTCCTTGGGCCTGGGCCAAAGAGTTGGAGCTTTTCGTTAGTTCTGTTCTGTTCTGTTTGTTACTGCTCATCTGAGACGTGGGCGGTGGGCCTAAGGGAGGCTCTGCTTGAACATCATCAAAATTGTTTTGTTTTTCTGGGTGCTTATATTTCTAGACCGCGTCTGCACTTGCACTGCATGCATATGTGGCTTGTCCGCCTGACTGCATCTCGTCCAACAAGTGTTTTTGTGAGCACTAGTCACTTGGCTTCAAGAATGGTGATGCCGTTACCGTAGCCGTACCTTTTATTGTTTTGGCGGATGAAAGATTCGCTGTCAATGGGAAAGTTTGAATACGCGCCAACAAAAGAAAAAAAAATCAATCTGTTCTGCAAATTTGAAACTGCAAGGAGGTGAAGTTCAGTAATCAGTTAAGACAAACTGGCACGTGCCAGAGCAGGAACTGAAGTACCTACTTTGGCAAAGGCGTATACATAGCTTTGAAACCACAAACCGGCACATGATCTATCTCAGTATCTGGGCCAAGTATGAGCTTCAATAGCCTATAGGAGATGTTGCCCCCACAACGAGAAAGCAAAGCTTTTTCCTGGCCAGTTCGAAAGGCCTGGGCCAGGCTTAGGGCATGTGTTCGTCGCCGAGTTGCTTTCGCTCCGACTGCTCCGTATCAGATAGACCATGTCTGCTCACCAGCAGATGTGCATATCACCATAATAAGTTTGCTATGAGTGCATATAGATCGACCGAAGTTGGTTGGGTCTCCAGTTCTTAATGGCAATCCAGTACTATGCATTGACAGTAAAGCTAGTTGGTGAGGCAATCCATTCAAATCTGAAGCAACTGGTAATCATGCTTTCGAATTTTGTCGACACATACTGGGTAAAATTTTATGGCGTTCTCCCGCCTGCACCCTCTCCTTCTGCCCCTATGGCCCAGTGACGTTTCTTGCATTACTCCTTCCGTCCCATAATAAGTGTCATTTGTCGAGAAGTTAAAGTTTTCTAAGTTTCATCAAATATATATAAGACAATACTAATATTTGTAAGGTGTAATAACTATCATTAGATTGGTTGCAAAATATACTTTTACAATAAACTTATTTGAAGATATAAATTTGATGTTATTTTTTATATACTTGGTCAATTTTAAAGAATTTTGACTCCTCCATAAGTGTGGTGTGCCCTTAAATCATGACAGAGGGGGTAGATTTTTTGATCACTGAATCATTTGTCAGTCTTCAGACTAAAGTCATGCTAAATCTACTCATATTGCTTGCGAAAAGTTTTAGTGGTAACTGTTCCTTTTTCCCAGCAGATTATGTCTGGAGAGTGCAAATTGGTGGGCTCCGCAAGTTGCAGGGACTGCAGGGAAATCATGTGGAAGATAATGGAGCAAGTAAATGCAGAATCTGATCAATGGACTGAGATGCAAGATATGTTGGAGCAGGTCAGGTTGGAGATGCAAGAGCTGCAGTCTTCCAGAGATACCTGGCAGCATCGGGCTATGGCTTCTGACATCAGTCTCCGCTCCTTAAATTCTCAAGTAAGCAGAGGTTCTACCTATGCTTATGCCCTCACAATTGAAGTTATTCGTGTCCAATGTAAATGCACTGTAGTATTGTGCGTAGATCAAGTAAAAAACTATTTTGAATGGGGTATTGCTGAGTGCTGACCACACTTAATAAAAAAAGACTATTTTGGCACTAAAAAATTACTGCATTTGGTATGATGAATTACTGCTGAACTCTGTTTGTCAAAAAGAACCGCAGAACTGACGGTGAAATAGTGGAGGTACGTAAGTATAATGCTATATTTTAGGTTTCATCTTTTTGAGGTGTTATTGAAGGTCTATGTATTGCGTTATACAAATCTGGTCACTAACTTATAAAAGTTACCATCAGAAATTGGTAAAAACATTTTTTTGAAGACTAATCTAATGATAAAATGTTATATGTCAAAACATGGCATTACTTGTATTCCATGCAACCTGACATAATAGTACCTGTTTTTTGTATTGTACTGGAAACAAAATGCTATCCTGGACGGAAGACTAGCTATTGCTCTAGTTCATTATATGTTGAACACAACATTTGTTTGCGTGTATCAGTTAAGTGTATTGAGCCTGAATGCGAAAATATTTGTTGCTAAGTTGGTTAGGTGTTGTTCGACTTCTCGTGTCTTCTTCTTGATACAACGTCTGGGGCTTATCAATGTGTGCCCGAAGTATCCATTTTGTCAATGTCAATTTGTGAGATAGTCAATCTAATCGAAAACTTTCAACGTGCGGCAGTTACTGGAGTGGAAAAATCGGGGACAGGCGTACGAACAGCGTGCGGAGGAGCTGCACAGGAAGATTTCAGAGCTCGAAAGCAAGCTACACACTTCCAAAGCCCATTTACCAGCCCCAGCTGTTATTCCTAACCAAAATCAGTGGTCAGATGCGTGCAAGATGGAGCACCCAAGAGGAAATCCTCAGCACCAGCCATCCAAGGAACCCGGCAAGGAGGAGATCAAGAAGCACGTCCTCATCTGCCGCGTGAAGCACTCGCCCAGCAGCGTGCTCCCGAAGCGGTCGCCGTTCCAGGAGATAGGCAACATCAGGTTGCCGCGGCATCGGTGAGCATGGGTGGGCAGGTGGCCATGTGTTATGTGAGACTGTGACCTGTGTGAGTGATGGGCTGCTGCAGCGAAACTGCGAAGGATTCAGGCGCAAGAGAGAACTCTCTTTCGGTTTGGCGTCCACAGTAGCATCGATCAGCTTCTACGTAATAAATAATTTATTTGTGACCCACTGATGAGTAACATGGCCCGCCTGACTGTCAGATCGGTAGTAATAATCATAAGTAGTCAGTACAGTGATGAATAGGTGAGATATGTATGTAACGGGGTAACGCTTTATGTATGTGCAATTTTGTTCCTGCTCCATCCAATTTTCCATTTTTTTGCCCACTGTGTGATTTGTTCATGGTACATTGGTATATGAGCTCGAGTCAAATTCTGATTAGCGCTGAAATGAACACAGAACACTGATGGTACATTGGTATATGGTTTCATCATGCACACTGATGCAAGCACAACTGCACAAGTAACAATGGAAATTGAGGCTTTATTGGATTTGGATCTAAATATACTACAGGTACAGCATCCATATGCAACTAACAGCAACGATCTTTTCTACCTTGAAGATCAGCAACGGTATAGATGATTACAGCACCAAGTCAGTGGTTAATCATAGAGAGCCAAGCGCAGTACGTGCACACGAGCTTCTGAGAGATGTACACGTACACGGCGAAGGAGAAGCTCATGAGCGTGACGTCCTTCCAGTCCCCCTTCTGCTTGGGGCTCAGGCTCTCCCGCGCTGCCATCCCGGCCTTCACCACGTCGCCGCGCAGCCTCTCGGCCGTGGCAGCCCACCACGGGGTCGTCTTCTCCTCACCACCTCCTCCCCCGCCGCCGCCGCTTGCCGGCGGCCCGGACGGGAGGTGACTTTGGCAGACGAGGTAGGATCTCGGCCTAGACGA
This sequence comes from Zea mays, assembly GCF_902167145.1. Lineage (NCBI taxonomy): Eukaryota > Viridiplantae > Streptophyta > Magnoliopsida > Poales > Poaceae > Zea > Zea mays. The sequence continues at coordinate 152,778,990 of NC_050104.1, read as the reverse complement.
CACGGCGTCGCTACATCGTCGCCTGCAGCCCTGCGGAACATGTGGGGTGCTGCTGATGGTAAACATGCACAGGGAAGCCATGCATGGACGGTCGGTCAGATCTAGCCTGTGGCCTTGTGGGCTGGAGATGGGTTTGTTGATCTTTTCAGGGAGAAGAGAACGGATAAGTAGCTGCAGCCTGCAGGCTATGAGAGGAGGAGGAGAAAGGACAGCGACATGTTGGCCTGGCATGGCATGTAGTACCTGAAGCAGAGCAGGCAGTTGGGCGAAGCAAGTTCACGCTGTAGTGATCGAGTGTTTTTTGTTTCTCAGATCAAGAAAAGTTATCCAAACGAGACGTCTTGTTGTTTTCTGAAAGGTAAATCCAAAGAAAATTGCTGGAAACATGATAAAACTAAAATATCTATGATTGTGTTTCGAAATAGTGAAGTCCATTGCCCCCCCCACCCCAAACCTGTGCCAACTTTCAAAACCGCGAACTTCAATACTAAAAAAACAGAAGTCAACTTTTAAAACTGGACAAAATATCCATTTCGACCATTTCAGAGTGGTTTCTCATGTGATAGGTTGCTGCAGCAAGTGGGCACCGCATGACATGTTTTTTTAGCCATACTATATGCTATTAAATATTTTGAGTTCTAAATAATCTTAAGAAAAATATTCAACAAGAACCATCTAGATATCTCAAGTACTACACTTCTGGTACAAAGCGTTTGTCCATCCAAGGTGATTTGCAAAAAAAAATAAAAATAAAATTGACTTTCAAACTTCAATAATTTAAAATGAATATTTTAGCATATAACAGTTTCAAAATGAAGAACTTATCAGTTATGAGGTCATAGATAGGGTTTAGTGCTACAGCTTGGTACAGATCATATCAACATCCTAGTGAGTTTGAAAAAGTAAAACTAACAAATTTTGATAACTTCAAATGAATATTTGCGCATTTAAAACACCCTATGTAAAATGTTATAAATTATAATGTTGCAAACCACATGGAGATCTACAACTTTTGTGTATGTATTGTCAACATCTGAAACTGTTAAAAAAATTAAAACTCAATGCCAAATTTTGATGATTTAAAACGTGTACTTGAGCACCTATGGCACCCCTCTCCTTAAAATCACCCTTCCATCCTAGACTATAAGTTATTTCATTTTTAGATAGTAAAATCATCTAAAAAATAGTCAAATTTATGTAATAAATTTATAATATTTGTGACACTAAATAAGTATTATTGTATTCTTCATCAATTATATTTTATAGTATATCTCATCGATGTCAATCATTTTGCAAAATTATCTATAATTTTAATCAAATTTGAGATGTTGTGACCCTCCTAGAAAGCTAGAATGACTTGAAATAGTCAAAGAGGGTGGTTTATTTGGTTTTGAAAGTCGAAAAGATTACTCCCTTCATCTCAAAATATAATTCGTTATATACTAAACACACATTCATTAATTAACCTATGAATATAGTTTGTATATACGTATATCTACATTCATTATTATTTATTTAAACACAGACAAAAAAGGGCTAGAAAGAACTATATTTTAGAATCTAGGGAGTATAATTTTTAGTATTGAAGTTGAGTTTTTTTATTAATGCTCGGCGCCAAAATAGGGGGTTAAACGGACCTCACTCTTTTCTAAAATGTTATTTAATGTTAATATCCGGAAGTGATGGGCTCTCGTTTTAAAAGGGCTACGTAAGTTCTCTTGGGCTCTCGTTTATCTGGTTTTGCAGTTGGTCGACCCAAGTAGCGCTCCATCGGCGGGGGTCTGGGGGGGAGTACGGATGGCACCAGGACGGGCCTGCCAGCGTAGAGGTCAAAAAGGTCAAAGCGGCTGATTCGGTGATTCCTCTTCTCTCCGACCTAGGGAAGCAGCAGTCAAAAAGCTGACCCACACCTCCCCCACCCCCACCCACGAGCCATCAACTCACCTCCCCGCCGCATCCGACCACTCACCAGTCACCCCCACCACCGGCACCAACCCAATCCCTGCACCTCTACTACACCCATCACCACCGCCACCCAATCCTGTGCGTCCACGCTCCCGCCCTCCCGCGACGCGCCGAGCGGCTGCGGCGTCGATCCCGTGCTGCCTGTTCCGCCCGCGCGCCCCGGATCTGGCGCCCTGCGCTTTGCCAGTCCGCACCGGCTCTCACGTGGAGTGGACGGAGACTGCACGTCTCCACCTCCACCCCACCTCATCTTCTCTGCACCGGGGCCCTGCTCGCTCGATGACGGCGGGCCCCGGCGAGCCGCACGCACGAAAGCCAGTAGCACGCAGGCCGCTTGGCCTTGGCGTCTTGGACGCAGGAGCCGCGTGTCCCTGACCCTAGCCTTGGACCCAGGGCTTTTCTCTGTTACCGCGGTAAGCCTCTGCCCTCTGGGAAAATCTCCGACCCGGGTCCAAATCCAGTCGACGGCCGTTGACTGCGAGCGAGAGGCAGTGGCTGTGGCTGGGAGCGAGCGAGAGGAGTGACTCGGAAGCAAGCGGAGGCGGCTGGAGGGACGGCAGCGGATGCGGTGACCATCTCGCGCACGCCTTTCCCCGTGAGCGCTGGTCCTGGCTTTCCTTATCTCCCCGAGCAACCCCACCGCACCCTTCTCGGTGGATCCGAGGGCTGGAGTCTCGGCGGCGGCATGAAGCGGCAGAGGTCGTACGGCGACGGTCTGGACGACGACCGGCGGAGGTTCTACGACCGCGGCCCCCCGCCGCGGGACTACGACGGCGATAGGTTCGATCGCAGGAAGGGGTTCGGTGGCGGCGGCGGGTTCCACGACAGCCGGTACCGAGACTACCCCTCCCCAAGGGGGTATGGTGGGGATCGGGCCTTGCACCGGTCCGAGAGTTTCTCTGGCTTCCGTCGGGAGTTCCCCAAGGGTTTCCGGTCGGAGCGTGACAGGTCGCGGCGGGATGGTGACGGCAGCTCGACGTGGCGTCGGCCGGGAAGCGGGTGGACGGACGCCGAGTGTTTTGAGGAGTACAGGGCACCCGCCAGGCTGGGAGCGTCATCGCTGCCTGGGCAGCCGCGGCGGTCACGGTCACGGTCGCCCAGTGAGCCGAGGAGGAGGTTTGAGGTTGCCAAGGCAGAGAAGCCGAGGAAGCACAGTGCCGGCATCAATGAGGTGGAGGAAGGTGAGCTCTCACCAGTTGCTGAGCCCAAGGCCAGGCCTGCTGCCGTGGAGCATCGGAAGCAGGTTGAGTCAAGTCGTGTAAAGGAGAAGGGACTGGAGCAAGGTAAGGCGAAGAAACTGAATTCTGGGGTCCAAGCAAATTTGGGAGCTCGAGCTAATGGATCCTCTAGTGCATCTGATCCTAACAATGCAGCGAGGGAGGAAGGCAAGAAAAGGGATGACATACTGGTAGCTGAAGCAATGGATGAAGTGCGTGAGAAGTCTTCAACAATGGTTACAGAGGAAGTCGTCAGTGGAGGACATCAGGTACAAGCACTACATGCGGCTACCACTGATTCTAGTGAGTTTGGGCTAACCACTTCACCCATGCAGCAAGGAGTGCTGCAGGAGGAAGTGAAGCCACAAGAGGAGACTACCAATTCGGTTGACATGGTTGGGGAGAACACTTCCTCTACCATGCTGAAGGAGGGTATTCAGGAAGAAGCAACAACAAGAGATAAAACTAACAATGATACCGATGAAGTCAGAGAGAGTGCTTCATCCAATTTTAGTCAAGCAGTGCAGGAAGAAGTGACGGCATTACACAAGACTGGCAATGCTGCTATTGAGGTTGGAAAGAACATTTCACCTCTCATGCAGCAAGAAGTGCTACAGGATGCGGTGGTGGAGTTAGACGATACTGCACATGCAGTTGATGAGGTTGTGAAGAGTGCTTCCTCTGATATGCTGAAGGAAGTTATTCAGGAAGAAGTGGTGCAACATAATGGAAGTGCCGATGTTGTTGATATGGTTGACACTGACACTTCTGATCTGCCATGGGAGGCAATGCAGGAAAAAACAGTAATACTGGATGGAAATGACCATAATTTTGATACTGTGGAACCTGTCAGTTATTCTGGTATGCTGAAGGAAGCGATGCACGAAGGAGAGTTGACAAGGGATGAAACTGCCATTAACACTATTGTAGCAGGACAAGGTAATTCAACTGATATGGTGGATGAAGTGATGCTCGGTAAAGCAGCTGTGCGGGAAGTAATCTCCAGTGCTGTTAATTCAGTTGGCGAGAGCAATATGTCTACCGGGCTGCAGGGAGAGGTGATGGTTTCTCAAAACCAACAGGCTCCTGAAAGTAAAGAATTTGAAAAAATAACTGTAATGGCAGAGATGGATGAGCCAGCAGAAGATATCACACCTCAGCCTGTAGAAGTGGAACTCGAGATACATCATTGCAAAGAAAGAGGTACATCAGAGGAAACTCTTGTAGTAGAAAAGGATGCATCTGCTATGCATGAAAATGTTGAGAAAGAAGTAAAAGGATTTGATATCGAGGCCAAAGCTGACCGTGCCTTTATGTTCCATAAACCAATGAAAGAACATGCTGGGGGTAGTAAGGAAGAGGTTGCCAATACAAATCTTATGACAAGGGATTTGACTGAAGATAAAAGAAATGGCATAGAATTTGATGTCCTTAGTAAGAAAGTTAAAGTAGATCATTCATGTTCACTGGGAAGAGGTCTTGACTCAACATTGCAGCGTGGTGTAGAACCAACACAAACATCAAAATCTGCTTCAACCACTGTTGTAAAGACAGAACATGATACAATCAAGCTAGAGAAGCTTGATCTGTCATTGAGCTTATCAGTTTGTTTGCAGAATTCTGAATCTAAGTCTTCGATTCCTAAAACTGCTTCTCTAGTCCATGCAGCATTCTCTCAGCCGTTATCATCATCATCTTTCCACACCAACTCAGATGGGTTCCCAACTTCAATACCATTGACCAATTCTGAAACACTTGATCACAATCCTAGTTGCTCACTCACCCAACAATCATTGGACAATTATGAGCATTCAGTAGGCAGCAAACCTTTCTTTATGGGAGTTGATCAGATGAGCAATCACACAAGAAGACAAGCTCAGTTGTCTAGTGAATCTACACAGAAGGGGAGTGCTACCCCACTCCTTCAGAGAGTACTCCAAAATGGCCATATGGCAGATACTAGCACTTCTGCGATAAAAAAGCATACTAGTGGAATATCCACTGACCTACAGAGGCAAATCTCAGGAGTTTTGTTGCCAACACATAGTCATTGTTCTCACAACTCTGGATTGGAACATAATAGACATAGAAGGCAACTTACAAGAGAGAGAAGTAGTAACAGCCTTACAAGGGATGAACGGCAGGAGGGGGGACAACTAGTTGTTAATGGTGCTGGTGTTATTGAGAGGATTATTTCCAAGGTTGTTTCAGAACCTTTGCATCTTACAGGAAGGATGCTTCAAGAAATGACAGAAAATTCTATAACATATTTGAGGGAGGCCATTTCTGAAATCATAGTCGATCCAGATAAAAGAGGACAGATAATTGCTTTGCAGGAGGCACTCAAGAAAAGATCTGACTTCAATATTGATATGTTGCGATCATGTCCACGTGTGTTGATGGAGATACTTGTTTCTATAAGGACTGGCCTTCCATATTTTATAAAGAAAAGCAGTAGTGTTGCTACATCTAATTTGGTCGACATTTTTCTCAACTTGAAATGCCGAAATCTCTCATGCCAAAGCATTCTTCCAGTGGACGATTGTGATTGTAAAATTTGTCAGAGGATGACTGGTTTCTGTAGTTCTTGCATGTGCATTGTCTGCTCAAAGTTTGACTCAGCATCTAATACTTGTAGTTGGGTTGGTTGTGATGTATGTCTTCATTGGTGCCACACAGATTGTGGTCTACGCCACTCTCTGATTCGAAAGGGGCAAAGTGCTTCAAGGGCATATGGAACTACTGAGATGCAGTTTCACTGTTCTGCCTGTGGATATCCATCGGAGATGTTTGGTTTTGTGAAGGAAGTATTTCGAACATGTGCACAACAATGGAGGATAGACATGCTGGTTAGAGAGTTACAGTATGTAGAAAGAATTTTTTCTGCAAGTGAAGATGTAAGGGGCAAGAGGGTCCGGGACTTCGTGAAGCAGATGCTAATTAAGTCAGAAAACAAGGCCTATCATGCTGAAGTTGTCAGATGTGTCATTGCATTCTTTTCTGGTAAGCTACTTCACCATAGTGAATTAATCATCATATCCATGCTCGTTTAAGCTTCTTTTTTTTATTGTGTTTCGTTCAATGTTTTCTTCTTTGGGGGAAATAAATGGCTGGGTTACTGCCACTTGTTGCTTGATCTACATAGCTAGAGTAACATACTAGCTTGTGGGCTTTCTAGTTTACGTAATGTGGACCACTGAAAATGGCATCATCCAAATAATAGTCCATACTTCATAGGACCACTAGCAAGGGTTACAAAAGCTATCTGATGAGACCACTGAAAGTGGCATCATTCAACTCAAAGTTCATACTTAATAGCACACCTAGCAAGGGGTAGGTATTCATGCTCTAATGACTATGGTGTTGAAATATAAATATAAATGCTATCATTTGTCATCAAACAAAGTTTTAATAACTCTTCGCTTTCCAATTTCAGATGATGGTGCTAACCTTGGCAGTGATCCATCAGTACCACTGAAAGGCATTCCATGCAGCATTTCTGAAGCTGTTGATGGGATTCCTAGTTCAAGTCGGAAGGCATGGATACCATTTACCTTAGAGGGACTTCCAGTTTTAGACAAAACAACTCTTCCTACCACAAGCACAGGGAGCCCATCTGTGCCTAGAAAATCTGGTGAAGCTGAGTTTCAGACAATTGATAATAAGCCTGCCACTGATGAACTGGATAGCTTGATCAGGTTAAAGCAGGCTGAAGCATATATGTACCAGGAACGTGCAAATGATGCACGGAATGAGGTTGACAATCTGAGACACATTGTTATGGTAAAAAATGCACGAATTGAGGAAGATTATGGCACCCATATCGCTGATCTTGACATAAATGAGTTACAAGAGCGGCGCAAGCGAAGGATTGAAGAACTCCAAGTAATTGAAAGGACACACCATGAATTTCTCAGCATGAAAACTAGGATGGTAGCTAGCATTGGGGAGTTATTGTCAAAAATGGAGGCACTGAAACAAAACCGAAGCACATGAACTGAGGTTACTATTGCAGAAATCGAAGTTGCTCAACTTGTTTAAGGAAGCCTGCACATATTGTTGTAAGTTTCTTTTTCTTTTATTATTATTTCTGCTTGTTCTAGGACTAGCTTTCTGTAATATTATTCTTTTTCACTACTGCTGTGATAGAGATTCCTTCACTTTTGGATCATTTCAATCACATAGGCAGAATGATGAGATGTAAACTCTAGATCTTCCTGTATATAATCTCAATAATTATCTACATGCACATGTGGTGCTTCCTGATGTGATGTTCTTGATTCCTATGACCTGACTGAACTGCACAGGGCCGCCACTACATTTATCAGTGATCTGAACCGCACAGAGCTACTGGTGCATTCTTTTTCTGTGTGATATGAACTGCAAGTTGCATACAACACGCAACTAGTCAAGTGCTGATTTTTCTTTTTTTTATCTCCTTGCACATATTTTTGTTGCGTCTCAATTTCTGCATGAACATAAACATTATGTCGCTACCCACTCATGTATTTGGTGGAATTTGTCGTACACATTTCGAAGCCTTTTTAAAATGTAAGCACCTGAGACAGATGCTCTCTAACTGCACAGAACCACTGGTACCCCCCCCCCCCCCCCCCCCCCGTCGTTGATCTGGAGTACAGATGTGTATTATTTTGTAATGTTTGCTCACAGGGACAGATAGTAGACCTTACCTGAGGAGAGATGCGATTTGTGCTTATTTAGAACAGCAGCGCTTGCTAGCTTTTTTCTCCTAGGTGAATTTGCCTTTTCTTTTTCTACCCAAGAAAATGGACACTGGCCTCTTTTCTAGACTCATGCGGTGCATTGGAAGTTCTCTGGTTCAGTGGTGTTAAGTTCAATAGTATACACTCTTTTATCCCCGCTTAAGACCTCAAAAGACCATGCATTCCTGACAAACCTGAGTGTGTCTGCATTAGTTTGTCTTATTTTATGGTTGATGATATCTAGTAAATGTAAAATGCTTAGCTAGTTGTAGCAGTGTCCAAATTAGTTTCTAACCCTCATAATTCCACAATCTAGGAGAGGTTCCCGTTTTTTTAACATGGTTATGAAGCTGGGGGCTCTGTTTTAACTGGTTTTGAAAGGAACAGAAATGCTGATGTTTCTGGTTTTCTCTTGTTAATAGGGCTTTCTTCTTTGAACTTTGTTGTTTGCATGTATGGTCCGACAATGTTGTTGTCTTCCTTGAAGGGCCACCTGGTAAACCTTGATATTCACGTACGAATACTGCTCGGTTACAGCTTACAGGAATGCGCAAAGCATCGACATGTGAGGGGTAACCGAATGTCTCACTGGGGATGAGCCACCCCAGGGCCCCCCACGAGTAGCCGAAGGAGGAGAGGTGCAGACGGACGACGACCATGATGGTCAGAATGTAACATAGGTAGATATAGAGGATGTTTGGTTTCCATGACCAAAGTTTAGTTCATGTAATATTAAATATTTGAATATCAATTATAACTAATAAATGTAGACTTAATTATATTTAATAAATTTGTCTCGTCTTTATCTGTATAATTAGTTTTATAACTAAATTATATTTAATATATGCAATTATTATTCAAGCATTTTACGATGTCGTTAAGAATAAACTCCTACCGGTTGGTGGAAAATCTTAAGAACATGGAGGTAGCCTAGGGTTTGTGCCTAGAGAGATGAACGAACATAAGAATACCATATAAGAATACGCGAGTGTTTAGAGTGGTTCAGGCCGTCAGAGCGTAATACTATACTATATTTGTGAGTTGTATTGATGAGAACTTGAGAAAGTCTGAGACTAGTTCGAGATGCCTCCGAGCGAGTTTGACTGTATATATCCCTATCCCCGAGTCCTTGGATGGGCTCGATTCCGGTGCCGTCCATCCCTTTTTCTACGCAAGTGCCCTCTCTTTGATAGACTAAGGGGGACATGTATAAAGGAGCCAGGCCTAGGAATACTAAAATATAAAGCGCGGAGCATCAGATGGAGCTGGTGGACCAAGGTCTTCACATGTGATGGGTAGGAATCTTCTCTTGGTCGTCGTGCAGACTCCTCTGGTCGATTCGTCTTCACCCTGTCTTGTCAATGTGTAAGTGAAGACTGGGTTTGGGGTAGGTTGCGGCGTCGGCTGGTTCGTCGACTTCTGTAGGTGAGTAGGCAAACGGTGTTTTCTTATCTCATCTGTTTGTCTCTTCGTCTGCCTTTGCAGCGAGAATGGTAGAAATCATGATGGTACTTGCTCATGTGCGACGCAGTGGGTCAATGGCCTTTGCCTTGGTAAAGCGCGAGTTAATGGCGCATCCAGGCCTTACGGACTGCACACACCACCTGCATTTAATGCGAGGCGTACGACGTCTACCACTGGTGTGAACTGATGTGAACAGACGAACGACTAGTTCACATTGAATGTGGGTGGCCCCCACGCCAGAAGTTTGTGTCAAGCTTCGCCCATGTGATATCCTAGCCCTAGTGGATGGTGATATCTTGGTCCAAGGCTTAATAGAATTAATAGACTAATTATACCAACAAGGTGCATCTTCTTTTTCGAAAACCTATCTCGAAAGAACCTCCAAGATAAGCGTGCTTGGCTTGGAGCAATTTAGGATTGGTGACCGACCGGAAAGTTTTCTTGGGTGCGCAGTGACGACAAAGTGCGCACAAAAGACTCGTGTTGATCTGTGGGGACAATATATGATCATAGAGAGCTGCCAGTTATAAGTACAGCCGGTCCGGGAGCGGGCGGGGTGTTACGAGTGCTATCAGAGCCGAGCCTTGTGGTTTCACGGGCGTGTGTGGGTTAGGAGTTCGGGTATATGGTGCATGGCGCATGTGGGCCTGAAGTGGTCACATGACATGGCATATGACGACACTAGACACACAGACGTGGCTAAGAGGGGAGGTTCTTGGATTGGGGTTGACCGACGAGGATGTCGATCTTATAGGGGGTGGATTGTGATATCCTAGCCTAATGGATGGTGATATCCTGGCCCAATGCTTAATATAATTAATAGAATACTTATATCAACAAGGTGCATCTTCTTTTTCGGAAGCCTATCTTGAAAGAACTTTTAAGTTAAGTGTATTTGGCTTGAAGCAATTTGGGATGGATGACCGACCGAGAAATTTTCTCGGGTGCACATGAGCGAGGACAAAGTGCGCACAAAATACTTGTGTTGGTATATGGGGACAATATATGATTCTAGAGAGCTGCTAGAAGTAAATATTGCCGGTCCAGGAGTGGACGGGGTGTTACAGCCCGACGGCTTACGTCACACGCCAAAGGCCACGTGGTAGCATCGGGTCTCCGCTTGAGCGGAAAGTAGTAGCTAAAACACATGCAGACATGATAGCTCCGGACCTTTCATGGTTGGAGGTCTGGAAGAGTTAAGAAGTTCGGGTCCTAGGACCCGTACACATGGCATCACCGAACCTTCTCTAGCTGGAGGTTCGAATAGCAGACATGGGGGATCCGGTCAGGCCCACCGCTGGGACCCGAGTGTTGGAATAAGTCTCGTGGTCTGTGGAAAGGACAACAACAGTCCTTGTCGCTTTTTGATTGTAGGGACAACAACATCTCAATCTTTTTTATTGTAAAGACATCATGTGACAGCAGCAACATGTCAATCTTTTGACGGCAAGGATAGCGTTCTGCATGCATCCTCTTTTCCACTTTTTCCAGCTTTTGGAGGACAGCAGCTCGGTGCAGTTTTCTTTTGACTAGAGTACAACATCACCAATGGTTACTGCAGTTTGTAGGACAACATAGTTACATCTCTAGAAAGCATATGCTGCATTCCATTGGGCTATAAATATATATCTCAATCCTTAGATAGATATGACATTATATGATGTTTGATAAAATAAACAGAAATTCGTCCAACTTATAGTGCCATCTCTCAATAAGAATAAGAGTAATATTGCTTACATCGAGATAACACCAAACCAAAGACTTGCAAGCCCTGCCAAACAGGTCCAAGCCTAAGCCGGGATAGACCACTCGTCATCCATAGCTACGGATAGCTTTAGAGATCCCGTCGGTGAGTACCCATATTTAGGACCGATGTGATAACCTTTGGTTAAGTAAACCTCGTCTTTTAATTTTCATCTATCTAATTAATTTTATAGTTAGACTATATTTAATACACGTAATTATAATATAGTCTAATCATTCAAATATTCGACGATGTAGTTGGATGAAACCTAACACCCCTGTACACGTGTATATTGTCCCGAACCATCCTCATGCACTTCCGAGTTTGCACAGCACTCGACAGAAGGATGAAACTCTCAGTTTCGTACTGCACACCAGCAGTCCAGCAGTCAACAAATCCTGAAAACTATGAAGTACAAACATCCGCAACATTCATCTCACATGTACGAGACATTATTGCACAAGGATGAAACTGGTAGTTCAGTTCTGAAGACTGCCCAACACCAACAGCACATAGACAGCGCCCACACAAGACGGGGGACAGTGACACAGTGAATACTGAACACTGAGCATCCGCTACATTCGCACAACGCACCAGCTACTTACGAGGCCTCGGAAGGCCACATATCATGGCTGCAGCTTCTTCGGAAGAACAGCAAGGTCGAGAATCCTCCCATACATCTTTGCTAGAGCTTGCCCACACCAACCATGGCCATCGTCCAGCGTTGGCATCCTCACCTCGATGAACGGTGGAATGGCTGGGCCTTGAGGCTTGACGACCCCTGCGAACACCCTGAGGACATTGGCAGCATCGATATCCATGCATACACTGATATCAACTGCTCCCTTAGGGGCTGCCGGAATTCCAGTAATCTTGAAGTACCCTAACAGATGGTTATCTTCAGCACGTTCCCCTTCTCCTTCATACACAGCAATTAGGGCTTCGGTCTGCTTGTCGTGTGTCGTTGTGAACAGCATGTCCCTCCTTGCTGGAACCGTCGTGTTCCTAGGGATGATCGCAGCGAAGCTATCACCGTCGGCACGGATTCCCAGGTTCATGGGAGTTGCCTGGATCGTGAGAAGATCCAAGCTCCCCGAAGGATCATTCACTCCCGAAGCTATGGCTCCTTCCAGCGCAGCACCTGAAACAGCAGCTTCTAGAGCATCTATGTTCTTGTAAGAGACCTCCTTCTTGCACAAACCCAGGACAAGGCTTCTGATTCTGGGGATCTTCGAACAACCTCCGACCAGTATGACATCATTGATGTCCTCTGGTACCAACTTCGCATCAGCCAAGCACTGGTTGATGATCTTTTCGCACTTGTCGAAAATTGCCCGGTTGACTTGTTCAAACTCTGAATGGTCTAGAACTTTGGACACCATGTGGCCATTCCCCAAATCTATATTGATCTCCACGGATTCTTGACTAACGAGCCTGTGAATTGCATCTTGAGTAGCAATTCGCAGTAAGCTCATCGACTTGATTCTATCCATTGTCTGGCCAGCATATATACCGTCAAAATTGGGAAGAACATGGCGCATTATGTTCTGAAGTATATCCTCCCCACCAGCTGTGCATCCTGATAATGCTCTTATCTGAGAAACACCTCCAGCTGTGGCAGCCACGGCCACATCACAGTACCCAGCACCCATGTTAAATATCAGAGCAATTTTCTCGATGCCGCTTCCCATATTGTCATGCACAAGCTGCTGCTGCTGCTGAGCGTACAGAAGCGCCACAGCAGTTGGTTCTGGCATCAACCTCAACACATGCAGCCCAGCCATTGCACAGGCTCTCTCAATCCTGGTCTGTTGAAATCGACTGAATGCAACTGGTATTGTAAGCACAGCATTCCTAACGGGATGCTTAAGGTGCATCTCCACCAAGGCCTTCAGTTCAAGTAGAAAGATGGCAAGGACCTCCTCCGGAGTTGTAGATCGCCACATGTTGTTCACGAGCGCTGCAATGAATGGTCTCACACCGATACCCAATGTCTGCACAAGAAATGGGAGAGTCTTACTAGCTTGAACCACTTCATCAGTGTCCATTCTTCCTATCAGGCGTTTCATGTTGAATATGGCACTTCCTGACAAGATGTCTCTTTCCTCGTGTGCATTTTCCTTGGCTGCACCTCCAGTAACTCCTGCTGAAAGAGTATCATCTTTGAACATGACATATGACCTCATCCCTTTCTGATTACGGGTATTCTTTAAGAGCTCAACTTGGTGGCCATTCCAAATAGCAACACTGCATTTGGAAGTCCCAATGTCAATGCCAACAGCAACATCAGGGAATGAAGCCTGTGATTTGTCTTCCCCGGTGGTTTCACTATCCGATGCCACGGTATAGAATTGTTCAGCCATCCTACAAACAATATTGCATCAGATATACATTGCTGGTATACAATTCGTTTTTAGGAACAAAGAAGCTCAAGACAGGAAAATTGTAGATCGAGCTATTATGAATATATATATGGAAGAAGTGTGAACAGGTTAACAAACAGCATGGAAAGAAGCCCTATGTGGCACACACCCTGGTTAACACAGATGAGACATGGCAGAAAGTATCGAGTAAGTAACATCTTGGCATACAGCTGACTAGCCGAGTGCTACAGTACCAAACCTCAGGTTTAGCGTTCTACTGCCCGGCTACAATCACAAAGCTTCCATGGTACACCACTGAGCCCAGCCAGGTTAATCGACTTGCATAATAAGTCAATTTAAACTAGTAATAGATCTTGCATTATATATTCAGATGACACAACCCTGACATACTGCGCCCCATTCCCCAACTAAATTCCTAAACGTGCCGAATAAACCACATATATACACCGAATTCGAAACAAGAAGGAAGCGAGGATTAGGAAACCAAGGCGAGAAATTCCCTTGACCATTCGCATAGTCTCTGCAGTGCACATAGTCTCTGAAACTATGTGCTTCGTTCAGTTCCCCTTCCCCATTTCCTCGTTCCATCTTCAGTGCAAAACTAAGGTGATCCACTAACAAAAAAACACCAACATCCACATTTGTTCCATGTTCAGTGCAAAACTAAGGTGATCCGCTAACCAAAAAAACACCAATATCCACATCAAATGATCGCATAATGTATATCGCCGGTGGAACTGTAACACAGACGCGCAATGGTTGGCTAGCAAGAAAAAAATGTGGCGTCGAATGTGGACACGCAGCACCAAGTAACATGGAATGGCAAGGTTCATAGCATTGCTCCGACGTCCGACTAACGAAACCACAGTTCGAAGTAATGAGGCGCAGGAGACTCAGGCGATTAGTCATTACTTACCTGGCCAAGCGACGGCGACGGGAAGGGGAACCTCCGGGCGGTGCTCTGTGACGCTTCTTCGGAGAGGTGATGAACAACAATTGCGGTGCGCGTGCGATCCGATGGGGCGTGGGGAGAAGGGGGTGGAAGGAGGTAGAAGAAGGGTGGAAAGACGAGTATCGGGGCGCATCTTCTGGAGACGACGAGAGACCGCGGGCAGGCACGCGGCGTGCGCTCGCCGACAGGCGGAGCCGCTGAGTCCGAGGTCGCTCGGTTCCTGCTAGAAGAGTCGGGAAGCCGCGGGACGTAAGGATGGCAACGGGTAAAATATCCGCGGATAGTGTCTCTGGATATCCATATCCACGACTTATATCCGAACCCGTACCCGTTACCCGCTATGGATAACAAACAGTATCCACATCCGTTACCCGCAGGTAACGGATATCCACGGATATATCCGTTTGTCCACTACACATACAAAATATTTAAATCCAGCAAATTCAAACATGATATCATATTTGTCCAGCAAATTTAAATATGATAAAAACATAAATCCATACAGAATTTGTCCAGCAAATTCAAACATGATATCATATTTGTCCAGCAAATATAAAATTGTCTACGGATATCAAGTGCTACCCATATTTGGGACGGGAGTACAAGATATTTTAACGGATATTCGGGTATTTGGGTATGGATATTGATTTTTCTTATCCGTTTTAAAAATATCCACGGATATCAAGTGCTAACCGTATCCGTATCCATGGGTACAGACTCGTACCCAAAACCGTGCCCAATGGATTTTTTATCCGCGGGTACGCGGATAAATGACATCCATTGCCATCCCTAGCGGGACCATAGCTGGGGCACCTGGCCTAGTCGCCGCGTAGCCCGATTTTTTTTTTACATTTTAGCCCTTCCTCGAAAAAAATCATGTTTAAACCCTAGAAAATTTTAATATCATTTTTGGATCCTAACGTGGCACCGAGTTCGGCGCCATAGATCTTGGCGCCGAGCTCGGCTATGTACACAAAGCCTGTCTAGCTTAGTTGGTAGAGCGCAAGGCTCTTAACCTTGTGGTCGTGGGTTTGAGCCCCACGGTGGGCGTTTAATATTTTTTTGTCTTTGTCACTTATTTGTTTTTTGTTGTCCAGATTTTTTGTTTATGTCGCTAATTTGTCCGTCCAAATTTATTTCTCATCTAGATTTTTTTGTTTTTGTGACTGATTTGTTTATTCGTCCATACATTTTTTTGTTTATCCGGCGAGCACAGCGGTTGTGTGCCACAGTGGCCGCGAGACAAGACGGTGGGCGTTTAATATTTTTTTGTCTTTGTCACTTATTTGTTTTTTGTTGTCCAGATTTTTTGTTTATGTCGCTAATTTGTCCGTCCAAATTTATTTCTCATCCAGTTTTTTTTGTTTTTGTGACTGATTTGTTTATTCGTCCATATATTTTTTTGTTTATCCGGCGAGCACAGCGGTTGTGTGCCACAGTGGCCGCGAGACAAGTATATAATGGAGTATACTTTTATTTAGTACAGAGGAAAAAGATTAATATGTGTGCTTCTTTTTATATGGTCATAATTGAAATAAGAGTGTTGTCATTTGATTTTTATTGTGGTTAGCTGAGCAAACAAGGGGGAAGTTGACGGGTTGCGGCCATTGTGGCACACAGCCGATGTGCTCGCCGGATAAACAAAAAAATCTAGACGAATAAACAAATCAGTCACAAAAACAAAAAAAATCTGGATGAGAAATAAATCTGGACGGACAAATCAGCGACATAAACGAAAAATCTGGAAAAATAAACAAATCAGTGACAAAGACAAAAAAATATTAAATGCCCACCGTGGGGCTCAAACCCACAACCATAAGCTTAAGAGCCTTGCACTCTACCGACTGAGCTAGACGGGTTTTGTGCACACAACTGAGCTCGGCGCCAAGATCTATGACGCCGAGCTCGGTGCCACATCAGTGTCACGACGTCCGTTCGTGCCAGCGCAGCACGTACCTCGGCGCCATAGCCTATGGCGTCGAGCTGTGTTACCTCGGTGTCATAGGCTATGACGCCGAGCAAAGGATCCAAAAATGACATTAAAATTTTCTAGCGTCTAAACGTGATCTTTTTCCGAAAAGGGTTAAAATGCAAAAAAAACGGCCGCGTAGCCGCCTGGCATGGGCCCTTGCTAGTTGCTGCACATGAAATCTCTAGTGAGATCTCGGCTGTCTGAACCTGTGCCGTGTCGCAGATCTTCCTTTGCTAGTACTGGTGGAGGCCTGGTACGTACATAGGCTCCCAACCATTGGAGACGGAGGCCTACTAAGGGAGTGATATACGGATTTGGGCTTCCCATTGAGTTGCGCTCGGTACTTATCTACGTGATTGGTTGCCTGGTCAACTAATGCATGGCGCGCGCGTGTATGGTTTGTCCAAACTAGGGATGGCAATGGGTCGGGTTCGGATCGGGTATGGTAAATATCCGCCCGCGACAATACCCGCGGGTATTACTCATACCCGCCCGCGACTATACCCGCGAGTAGGAATTTGTACCCGTGCCCGTACCCATCGGGTATCGGGCGGGTATCGGATACCCACGGGTATAATCACAAAACAATATATCTGTACTGTTACAGAAGGTTGACAAAACAATATATGAGTACATTAGCGTTTACACTTGAACCAAACAATATATGAGTACTGTTACAAAACAATAAATGAGTACTGTTACCAAACTTCAAAGTATTCAAATATTTAATTCAACAAAACAGCAAAGCTGCAAAGGTCTCTTAACAAAACAGTAAAGGTCTCTTAACAAAACAACAGTGCTTGAACAGCAAGTCAGCAACACATGTGCGCCAGTGCGGCAGCACCCAGCAGTGCTTGGACAGCAACACGCCAACACCAGTGCGTTGTGCGCCAGGCCGCCAGCAGTGCTGCTGCTGCTGCTTGCAGCTTGCTGGCTGCTGCACAGATTTGGAGTTTGGACAGCAACGCTGCTGCTCCTTGCAGCTTGCTGCACGCCTGCACAAAGATCAAAGACTGTAGCACAGTGCACAGCCAAGACAAAATAATTATTTAGTTAATCAAAGCAAAGAAAATACTTCAAAATTATAAGTATTTACCTTTGTTGAACATCAAGTCATCAACCTATGGAGCATTCAACATATCAACAATTTGGTTCATCCTAACAAATAATGAAATGTACAAGTAAATATAAGTATTCAGTCAATGAAAGCAAAGAAAATAAATGTTAACAAAACCACTATTACCATTTGTTCCTCTTCATCCTCCAAACAAGTTGCCAGTGCATTTATAAAACAAGATTGATCACCTAACATGTCTGCACGAGACCAAGCTTGCATACACATCAAGCCTTCAACTGTTTTTGGAGCAAGTCTACTTCGATGTGGGCTAATTACCCTCCCTCCAGTACTAAAAACAGATTCTGATGCCACTGTTGTAACTGGAATTGCCATGATATCCCGAGCAATTTTTCTAAGAGTTGGGTATTTAATTCCCGCGTGTTGCCACCAAGAAATAATGTCAAGCTCTTGAGTTCTTGGAAGTGTTGGCTCTTCCAAATACAAATCTAACTCAGTGCGCATATAGGTTGAAGATGTTTCCGGTTCCTCTGACATGAACTTATCAAATATGCCAAGCATAAGGTCATCACCTTCATTAACGACAACATTCTTAGTACCTACACCATCAGTTGTTGCCACACCCTCCTTTGGATCTTGGTACTCCAAGACAAACTCATACAACAAACTCCGAACCCTAGACAACTCACTACTTGTGATTGGACTCTCTTCCCCATAAATGGTTGAAAAGAAAGCTTTCATGAATTTCAATTTAAACCTAGGATCCAAAACTGTAGCTAATTCCATAAGGCCATGCACATCTGACCAGTACTTTTTGAATTTGTCTTTCATCAAGGAAGACATTTGTTCTACCTTTGGGATAGCACTAGTTCTCCATTTCTCAATAGCCAAATAAATTCCACATATTTTTGGGAAAAACAAATTTGCTGTCACATAATTGGTTCCTGATAATGGCTCAGTTGCATCAAAGAACATCTTAAGCCTACCACAAAGCTCTTTAGCAAATTCCCAGTCCTCTATGGTTGGCTTAAAAGGAGCACACAACTTTTCTTTAATTGCTAGGCGATCAAACACTACTTGATAATCAAGTGCGGTGCTAAGCATAATGTAGGTTGAATTCCATCTAGTCTTACAATCGAGAGCTATCCTTCTCTCATATTTAACATTCATTTGTGTTGTTGTGCGTTCAAAACGCTCATGTCTTTTTGGAGTGGCACACCAAAATCCAACACTATCACGCACCCTTTCAATACCCGCATCCATAACACTCATTCCATCTTTGACTATAAGATTTATGATGTGTGCAGCACAACGCATTTGTAACAATTTGCCATCTAGCATGAGAGAGGAAAGGGGTAACTTATCTTGCATGCAACACATCAAATTATCATTAGTGGTGCAGTTGTCAAGAGTCACTGTCGAGATTTTCTTCTCAATTTGCCAATCTTGTAAGACTTCGTAAAGAACATCACTTATAATTTCTCTGAAAGGGAATTAGGCTTACACCTAGTCCCTAATTAATTTTGGTGGTTGAATTGCCCAACACAAACAATTGAACTAACTAGTTTGCCCAAGTGTATAGATTATACAGGTGTAAAAGGTTCACACTCAGCCAATAAAAAGACCAAGTTTTGGATTCAACAAAGGAGCAAAAGTGGCAACCGAATGCCCTCTGGTCTGGGAGCACCGGGTGTACACCGGACAGTGTCCGGTGCACCGCCGGACAGTGTCCGGTGCACCAGAGGACTCCAACTCGAACTCGCCACCTTCGGGAATTTCCAGAGGCGATCCCCCTATAATTCACCGGACTGTCCGGTGTACACCGGACAGTGTCCGGTGCGCCAAGGAGGAGCGGCCTCAGGAACTCGTCAGCTTCGGGAAATCGCCAACAGCTAGTCCGCTAAAATTCACCGGACTGTCCGGTGTGCACCGGACAGTCCGGTGCCACTCCGGAGCAACGGCTAGTCGGCGCCAACGGCTACCTGCAGCGCAATTAATGCGCGCTCTGCGCGCGCAGAAGTCAGGCGCGCCCATGCTGACACACCGGACAGCAAACAGTACCTGTCCGGTGTGCACCGGACACCCAGGCTGGCCCACAAGACAGAAGCTCCAACGGCTAGAATCCAACGGCAGTGATGACGTGGCAGGGGGCACCGGACTGTCCGGTGTGCACCGGACTGTCCGGTGCGCCATCGAACAGACAGCCTCCCAACGGCCACATTTGGTGGTTGGGGCTATAAATACCCCAACCACCCCACCATTCATTGCATCCAAGTTTTCCACTTCCCAACTACTACAAGAGCTCTAGCATTCAATTCTAGACACATCATAGAGATCGAATCCTCTCCAATTTCCACACAACGCCATAGTGACTAGAGAGAGTGATTTGCTTGTGTTCTTTCGAGCTCTTGCGCTTGGATTGCTTTCTTCTTTCTTGATCCATTCTTTGCAATCAAACACACTTGTAATTGAGGCAAGAGACACCAATCTTGTGGTTGTCCTTGTGGGAACTTTGTGTTCCAAGTGATTGAGAAAAGAAAGCTCACTCGATCCGTGGATCGTTTGAGAGAGGGAAGGGTTGAAAGAGACCCGGCCTTTGTGGCCTCCTCAACGGGGAGTAGGTTTGCAAGAACCGAACCTCGGTAAAACAAATCTCCGTGTCTCACTTGCTTATTCGCTTGGGATTTGTTTTGCGCCCTCTCTCGCGGACTCGTTTCTTTATTGCTAACGCTAACCCGGCTTGTAGTTGTGTTTATATTTGTAAATTTCAGTTTCGCCCTATTCACCCCCCCTCTAGGCGACTTTCAATTGGTATCGGAGCCCGGTGCTTCATTAGAGCCTAACCGCTCGAAGTGATGTCGGGAGATCACGCCAAGAAGGAGATGGAGACCGGCGAAAAGCCCACTACAAGCCACGGGAACACTTCATCGGAAGAGTCCCGCACCAAGAGGAAGGAGAAGAAGAAGATCTCCTCCAACAAAGGGAAGGAGAAGAAATCTTCTTCTCACCACAAAGAGAAGAAGGAAAAATCTTCTTCCCACAAGCCGCATCGGAGTGGGGACAAGAAGAAAAGAATGAGGAAGGTGGTCTACTACGAGACCGATTCTTCATCGGCATCCACCTCCGGCTCCGACGCGGCATCCGTCACTTCTAAGCGCCAAGAGCGCAAGAAGTATAGTAAGATCCCCCTACGCTATCCTCGCATTTCCAAACATACACCTTTGCTTTCCGTCCCATTAGGCAAACCACCAACTTTTGATGGTGAAGATTACGCTAGGTGGAGCGATTTAATGCGATTTCATCTTACCTCGCTCCACAAAAGCATATGGGATGTTGTTGAGTTTGGTGCACAGGTACCTTCCGTAGGGGATAAAGACTATGATGAGGATGAGGTGGCCCAAATCGAGCACTTCAACTCTCAAGCGACAACAATACTCCTCGCCTCACTAAGCAGAGAGGAGTATAACAAAGTACAAGGGTTGAAGAGTGCCAAGGAGGTTTGGGATGTGCTCAAAACCGCGCACGAGGGAGACGAGCTCACCAAGATCACCAAGCGGGAAACGATCGAGGGGGAGCTCGGTCGGTTCCGGCTTCGCAAAGGGGAGGAGCCACAACACATGTACAACCGGCTCAAGACCTTGGTGAACCAAGTGCGCAACCTCGGGAGCGTTAAGTGGGATGACCACGAAGTGGTTAAGGTTATTCTAAGATCTCTTATTTTCCTTAACCCTACTCAAGTTCAATTAATTCGTGGTAATCCTAGATATACTAAAATGACCCCCGAGGAAGTAATCGGGCATTTTGTAAGTTTTGAGTGCATGATCGAAGGCTCGAGAAAGATCAACGAGCTTGACGATCCCTCCACATCCGAAGCTCAACCCGTCGCATTCAAGGCGACGGAAGACAAGAAGGAGGAGTCTACGCCAAGTCGACAACCAATAGACGCCTCCAAGCTCGACAATGAGGAAATGGCGCTCGTCATCAAGAGCTTCCGCCAAATCCTCAAGCAAAGGAGAGGGAAAGACTACAAGTCCCGCTCCAAGAAAGTTTGCTACAAGTGTGGTAAGCCCGGTCACTTTATTGCAAAATGTCCATTATCAAGTGACAGTGACAGGGATAACGACAAGAAGGGAAAGAGGAGAGAAAAGAAGAGGTACTACAAAAAGAAGGGCGGCGATGCCCATGTTTGTCGGGAATGGGATTCCGATGAAAGCTCAAGCGACTCCTCCGACGACGAGGACGCCGCCAACATCGCCGTCACCAAGGGACTCCTCTTCCCCAACGTCGGCCACAAGTGCCTCATGGCAAAGGACGGCAAAAAGAAGGTAAAATCAAGATCCTCCACTAAATATGAAAGCTCTAGTGATGATAATACTAGTGATGAGGAAGATAATTTGCGTACCCTTTTTGCCAACCTTAACATGGAACAAAAAGAAAAATTAAATGAATTAATTAGTGCTATTCATGAAAAGGATGACCTTTTGGATTCCCAAGAGGATTGTCTAATTAAAGAAAATAAGAAACATGTTAAGGTAAAAAATGCTTATGCTCTAGAAATTGAAAAATGTCAAAAATTATCTAGTGAGCTAAGCACTTGCCATGAAACAATAGACAACCTTAGAAATGAAAATGCTAATTTGTTAGCTAAGGTTAATTCTCATGTTTGCAATGTTTCAATTTCCAACCCTAGAGATAATAATGATGATTTGCTTACTAGGATTGAAGAATTGAACATTTCTCTTGCTAGCCTTAGAGTAGAAAATGAAAATTTAATTGCTAAGGCTAAAGAACTAGATGTTTGCAATACTACCATTTCCAATCTTAGAGATAAAAATGATATTCTTCATGCTAAGATTGTTGAACTTAATTCTTGCAAACCCTCTACATCTACTGTTGAGCATGTATCTATTTGTACTAGATGTAGAGATGTTGATATTAATGCTATTCATGATCATATGACTTTAATTAAACAACAAAATGATCATATAGCTAAACTAGATGCTAAAATTGCCGAGCACAACTTAGAAAATGAGAAATTTCAATTTGCTCATAGTATGCTTTATAATGGGAGACGCCCAGGCATCAAGGATGGCATTGGCTTCCAAAGGGGAGACAATGTCAAAGTTAGTGCCCCTCCTAAAAGATTGTCCAATTTTGTTAAGGGCAAGGCTCCCATGCCTCAGGATAACGAGGGTTACATTTTATATCCTGCCGGTTATCCCGAGAGCAAAATTAGGAGAATTCATTCTAGGAAGTCTCACTCTGGCCCTAATCATGCTTTCATATATAAGGGTGAGACATCTAGCTCTAGGCAACCAACCCATGCTAAGTTGCCTAGAAAGAAAATTCCTAGTGCATCAAATGATCATGATATCTCATTTAAAACTTTTGATGCATCTTATGTCTTAACTAACAAATCCGGCAAAGTAGTTGCCAAATATGTTGGGGGCAAGCACAAGGGGTCAAAGACTTGTGTTTGGGTACCCAAAGTTCTTGTATCTAATGCCAAAGGACCCAAAACCATTTGGGTACCTAAAGTCAAGAACTAAACTTGTTTTGTAGGTTTATGCATCCGGGGGCTCAAGTTGGATACTCGACAGCGGGTGCACAAACCACATGACTGGGGAAAAAAAGATGTTCTCCTCATATGAGAAAAACCAAGATCCCCAAAGAGCGATCACATTCGGGGATGGAAATCAAGGTTTGGTCAAAGGTTTGGGTAAAATTGCTATTTCTCCTGACCATTCCATTTCCAATGTTTTTCTTGTTGATTCTTTAGATTACAACTTGCTTTCTGTTTCTCAATTATGTCAAATGGGCTACAACTGTCTATTCACTGATGTAGGTGTCACTGTCTTTAGAAGAAGTGATGATTCAATAGCATTTAAGGGTGTGTTAGAGGGTCAGCTATACTTAGTAGATTTTGAAAGAGCTGAACTCGACACATGCTTAATTGCTAAGACTAACATGGGTTGGCTCTGGCACCGCCGACTAGCCCACGTTGGGATGAAGAATCTTCATAAGCTTCTAAAGGGAGAACACATTTTAGGACTAACCAATGTTCATTTTGAGAAAGACAGGATTTGTAGCGCATGCCAAGCAGGGAAGCAAGTTGGCACTCATCATCCGCATAAGAACATAATGACGACCGACAGGCCACTGGAGCTCCTGCACATGGATCTATTCGGCCCGATCGCTTACATAAGCATCGGCGGGAGTAAGTACTGTCTAGTTATTGTGGATGATTATTCTCGCTTCACTTGGGTATTCTTTTTACAGGAAAAATCTCAAACCCAAGAGACCTTAAAGGGATTCTTAAGACGGGCTCAAAATGAGTTTGGCTTAAGGATCAAGAAAATAAGAAGCGACAACGGGACGGAGTTCAAGAACTCTCAAATCGAAGGCTTCCTTGAGGAGGAGGGCATCAAGCATGAGTTCTCTTCTCCCTACACACCACAGCAAAATGGTGTAGTGGAGAGGAAGAATAGAACTCTATTGGACATGGCAAGAACCATGCTTGATGAGTACAAGACTTCGGATCGGTTTTGGGCCGAGGCGGTCAACACCGCTTGCTACGCCATCAACCGGTTGTATCTACACCGAATCCTCAAGAAGACATCATACGAACTCCTAACCGGTAAAAAGCCCAATATTTCATATTTTAGAGTCTTTGGTAGCAAATGCTTTATACTTGTTAAAAGAGGTAGAAAATCTAAATTTGCTCCTAAGACTGTAGAAGGCTTTTTACTATGATATGATTCAAACACAAGGGCATATAGAGTCTTTAACAAGTCCTCGGGACTAGTTGAAGTTTCTTGTGACGTTGTGTTTGATGAGACTAACGGCTCTCAAGTAGAGCATGATGATCTTGATGAGATAGGTGAAGAAGAGGCTCCATGCATCGCACTAAGGAACATGTCCATTGGGGATGTGTGTCCTAAGGAATCCGAAGAGCCTCCAAATGCACAAGATCAACCATCCTCCTCCACGCAAGCATCTTCACCGACTCAAAATGAGGATGAAGCTCAAGTTGATGAAGTAGAAGATCAAGCAAATGAGCCACCTCAAGATGATGGCATTGATCAAGGGGGAGATGCAAATGAGGAAGACAAGGAGGATGAGGAACAAAGGCCGCCACACCCAAGAGTCCACCAAGCAATTCAACGAGATCACCCCGTCGACACCATCCTCGGCGACATTCATAAGGGGGTAACTACTCGATCTCGTGTTGCACATTTTTGTGAACATTACTCGTTTGTTTCCTCTATTGAGCCACACAGGGTAGAGGAAGCACTCCAAGATTCGGATTGGGTGGTGGCAATGCAAGAGGAGCTCAACAACTTCACTAGAAATGAGGTATGGCATTTAGTTCCACGTCCTAACCAAAATGTTGTAGGAACTAAATGGGTCTTCCGCAACAAGCAAGATGAGCATGGTGTGGTGACAAGGAACAAAGCTCGACTTGTGGCCAAGGGATACTCTCAAGTCGAAGGTTTGGATTTCGGTGAAACCTATGCACCCGTAGCTAGGCTTGAGTCAATTCGTATATTATTAGCCTATGCTACTTGAAAGGGAATTAGGCTTACACCTAGTTCCTAAATAATTTTGGTGGTTGAATTGCCCAACACAAATATTGGACTGACTAATTTGCTCTAGTGTATAAGTTATACAGGTGCAAAAGGTTCACATCTAGCCAATAAAAAGACCAAGTGTTGGATTCAATAAAGGAGCAAAGGGGCAACCGAGGGCACCCCTGGTCTGGCGCACCGGACTGTCCGGTGTGCCACCGGACAGTAAACAGTACCTGTCCGGTGCACCAGGGGACTCAGACTCCAACTCTTCACTCTCGGGAATTCTCGGAAGCCGGCGCGCTATAATTCACCGGACTGTCCGGTGTGCACCGGACATGTCCGGTGCTCCAAGGAAGCTCGGCTTCCTGAACTCGCCAGCCTCGGGTTCGCGCGGCAGCCACTCCGCTAAAATTCACCGGACTGTCCGGTGTGCACCGGACTGTCCGGTGTGCCAGCGGAGCAACGGCTCTCTGCGGCGCCAACGGCTCCCTGCGCAGCATTAAATGCGCGCGCAGCGCGCGCAGACGTCAGGGCTGCCCATACCGGTGCACCGGACATCAAACAGTGCATGTCCGGTGTGCACCGGACACCCAGGCGGGCCCACAAGTCAGAAGCTCCAACGGCTAGAATCCAACGGCAGTGATGACGTGGCAGGGGCACCGGACTGTCCGGTGTGCACCGGACTGTCCGGTGCGCCATCGAACAGAAGCCTCCAGCCAACGGTCAAGTTTGGTGGTTGGGGCTATAAATACCCCAACTACCCCACATTCATAGCATCCAAGTTTTCCACTTCTCAACCACTTACAAGAGCTAGGCATTCAATTCTAGACACACCCAAAGAGATCAAATCCTCTCCAATTCCACACAAACCCTAAGTGACTAGTGAGAGTGATTTGCCGTGTTCATTTGAGCTCTTGCGCTTGGATCGCATTCTTTCTTTCTCTCTTGCTCTTGTGATCAACACTCAATTGTAACCGAGGCAAGAGGCACCGATTGTGTGGTGGCCCTTGCGGGGAAGTTTTGTTCCCGGTTGATTGAGAAGAAGGAAAGCTCACTCGGTCCGAGGGACCGTTTGAGAGAGGGAAGGGTTGAAAGAGACCCGGCCTTTGTGGCCTCCTCAACGGGGAGTAGGTTTGCAAGAACCGAACCTCGGTAAAACAAATCCGCGTGTCACTCTCCTTATTTGCTTGCGATTTGTTTTGCCCCCTCTCTCGCGGACTCGTTTATATTTCTAACGCTAACCCGGCTTGTAGTTGTGTTTATATTTGTAAATTTCAGTTTCGCCCTATTCACCCCCCCTCTAGGCGACTATCAATTGGTATCGGAGCCCGGTGCTTCATTAGAGCCTAACCGCTCGAAGTGATGTCGGGAGATCA
This sequence comes from Zea mays, assembly GCF_902167145.1. Classification (NCBI taxonomy): domain Eukaryota; kingdom Viridiplantae; phylum Streptophyta; class Magnoliopsida; order Poales; family Poaceae; genus Zea; species Zea mays. The sequence continues at coordinate 152,752,546 of NC_050104.1, read as the reverse complement.
CGCCAAGAAGGAGATGGAGACCGGCGAAAAGCCCACTACAAGCTACGGGAGCACTTCATCGGAAGAGTCCCGCACCAAAAGGAGGGAGAAGAAGAAGAGCTCCTCCAACAAAGGGAAGGAGAAGAAATCTTCTTCTCACCACAAAGAGAAGAAGGAAAAATCTTCTTCCCACAAGCCACATCGGAAAGGCGACAAGCACAAGAGGATGAGGAAGGTGGTCTACTACGAGACCGACACTTCATCAACTTCTACCTCCGACTCCGATGCGCCCTCCGTCACTTCTAAGCGCCAAGAGCGAAAGAAGTATAGTAAGATCCCCCTACGCTACCCTCGCATTTCCAAACATACACCTTTACTTTCCGTCCCATTAGGCAAACCACCAACTTTTGATGGTGAAGATTACGCTAGGTGGAGCGATTTAATGCGATTTCATCTAACCTCGCTCCACAAAAGCATATGGGATGTTGTTGAGTTTGGCGCGCAGGTACCATCCGTAGGGGATGAGGACTATGATGAGGATGAGGTGGCCCAAATCGAGCACTTCAACTCTCAAGCAACAACAATACTCCTCGCCTCTCTAAGTAAAGAGGAGTATAACAAAGTACAAGGGTTGAAGAACGCCAAGGAGATTTGGGATGTACTCAAAACCGCGCACGAGGGAGATGAGCTCACCAAGATCACCAAGCGGGAAACGATCGAGGGGGAGCTCGGTCGGTTCCGGCTCAACAAAGGGGAGGAGCCACAACACATGTACAACCGGCTCAAGACTTTGGTAAACCAAGTGCGCAACCTCGGGAGCAAGAAGTGGGACGACCACGAAGTGGTAAATGTTATTTTAAGATCTCTCATTTTTCTAAATCCCACTCAAGTTCAATTGATTCGTGGTAATCCTAGATATACTAAAATGACCCCCGAGGAAGTTATCGGGCATTTTGTAAGTTTTGAGTGCATGATAGAAGGCTCGAGGAAAATCAACGAGCTTGGTGAGCCATCCGAAGCTCAACCCGTTGCATTCAAGGCGACGGAAGAAAAGAAGGAGGAGTCTACACCAAGCCGACAACCAATAGACGCCTCCAAGCTTGACAATGAGGAGATGGCGCTCGTCATCAAGAGCTTCCGCCAAATCCTCAAACAAAGGAGAGGGAAAGACTACAAGTCCCGCTCCAAGAAGGTTTGCTACAAGTGTGGTAAGCCCGGTCATTTTATTGCTAAATGTCCTATATCTAGTGACAGTGACCGAGGTGACGACAAGAAGGGGAGACGAAAAGAAAAGAAGAGGTATTACAAGAAGAAGGGCGGCGATGCCCATATTTGTCGCGAGTGGGACTCCGACGAGAGCTCAAGCGACTCCTCCGACGACGAGGACGCCGCCAACATCGCCGTCACCAAGGGACTCCTCTTCCCCAACGTCGGCCACAAGTGCCTCATGGCAAAGGACGGCAAAAAGAAGGTTAAATCTAAATCCTCCACTAAATATGAATCCTCTAGTGATGACAATGCTAGTGATGAGGAAGATAATTTGCGTTCCCTTTTTGCCAACCTTAACATAGCTCAAAAGGAAAAATTAAATGAATTGGTTAGTGCTATTCATGAAAAGGATGACCTTTTGGATTCCCAAGAGGATTATCTAATTAAAGAAAACAAGAAACATGTTAAGGTTAAAAAGGCTTATGCTCTAGAAGTAGAAAAATGTGAAAAATTATCTAGTGAGCTAAGCACTTGTCGTGAGATGATTGACAACCTTAGAAATGAAAATGCTATTTTAAATGCTAAGGTTGATTCACATGTTCGTAATGTTTCAATTCCCAATCTTAGAGATGATAACGTTGACTTGCTTGCTAAGATTGATGAATTAAATGCATCTCTTGCTAGCCTTAGATTAGAGAATGAAAATTTAATTGCTAAGGCTAAAAATTTTGATGTTTGCAATGCTACTATTTCCGACCTTAGAACTAAGGATGAAATGTTGCATGCTAAGGTTGTAGAACTTAAATCTTGCAAACCCTCTACATCTAATATTGAGCATGTTTCTATTTGCACTAGATGTAGAGATATTGATGTTAATGCTATTCTTGATCATATGGCTTTAATTAAACAACAAAATGATCATATAGCAAAATTAGATGCTAAAATTGCCGAGCATAACTTAGAAAATGAAAAATTTAAATTTGCTAGAAGTATGCTCTATAATGGGAGACGCCCTGGCATCAAGGATGGCATTGGCTTCCAAAGGGGAGACAATGTCAAACTTAATGCCCCTCCTAAAAATTTGTCTAACTTTGTTAAGGGCAAAGCTCCCATGCCTCAGGATAACGAGGGTTACATTTTGTACCCTGCCGGTTATCCCGAGAGCAAAATTAGGAAAATTCATTCTAGGAAGTCTCACTCTGGCCCCAATCATACTTTTATGTATAAGGGTGAGACATCTAGCTCTAGGCAACCAACCCGTGCCAAGTTGCCTAGAAAGAAAATTTCTAATGCATCAAACGAACATAGCATTTCATTTAAAACTTTTGATGCATCTTATGTGCTTACTAGCAAATCCGGCAAGGTAGTTGCCAAATTTGTTGGGGGCAAACACAAGAGCTTCAAGACTTGTGTTTGGGTACCCAAAGTTCTTGTTTCTAATGCCAAAGGACCCAAAACCGTTTGGGTACCTAAAGTCAAGAACTAAAATTGTTTTGTAGGTTTATGCATCCGGGGGCTCAAGTTGGATACTCGACAGCGGGTGCACAAACCACATGACCGGGGAGAAAAAGATGTTCTCCTCATATGAGAAAAACCAAGATCCCCAACGAGCTATCACATTCGGGGATGGAAATCAAGGGTTGGTCAAAGGTTTGGGTAAAATTGCTATTTCACCTGACCATTCCATTTCCAATGTTTTTCTTGTTGATTCATTAGATTACAACTTGCTTTCTGTTTCCCAATTATGTCAAATGGGCTACAACTGTCTTTTTACTGATATAGGTGTCACTGTCTTTAGAAGAAGTGATGATTCAATAGCATTTAAGGGTGTGTTAGAGGGTCAGCTATACTTAGTGGATTTTAATAGAGCTGAACTCGACACATGCTTAATTGCTAAGACTAACATGGGTTGGCTCTGGCATCGCCGACTAGCCCATGTTGGGATGAAGAATCTTCACAAGCTTCTAAAGGGAGAGCACATTTTAGGATTAACAAATGTTCATTTTGAGAAAGACAGGATTTGTAGCGCATGCCAGGCGGGGAAGCAAGTTGGAGTCCATCACCCACACAAGAACATCATGACGACCGACAGGCCGCTTGAGCTACTCCACATGGATCTATTCGGCCCGATTGCTTACATAAGCATCGGCGGGAGTAAGTATTGTCTTGTTATTGTGGATGATTATTCTCGCTTCACTTGGGTATTCTTTTTACAGGAAAAATCTCAAACCCAAGAGACCTTAAAGGGATTCTTGAGACGAGCTCAAAACGAGTTCGGCTTAAGGATCAAGAAAATAAGAAGCGACAACGGGACGGAGTTCAAGAACTCTCAAATTGAAGGCTTCCTTGAGGAGGAGGGCATCAAGCATGAGTTCTCCTCTCCCTACACGCCACAACAAAATGGTGTAGTGGAGAGGAAGAATCGAACTCTATTGGACATGGCAAGAACCATGCTTGATGAGTACAAGACACCGGACCGGTTTTGGGCCGAAGCGGTCAACACCGCCTGCTACGCCATCAACCGGTTATATCTTCACCGAATCCTCAAGAAGACATCATATGAACTCCTAACCGGTAAAAAGCCCAACATTTCATATTTTAGAGTTTTTGGTAGCAAATGCTTCATTCTTATTAAAAGAGGTAGAAAATCTAAATTTGCTCCTAAAACTGTAGAAGGCTTTTTACTTGGTTATGACTCAAACACAAGGGCATATAGGGTCTTTAACAAGTCCACTGGACTAGTTGAAGTCTCTTGTGACGTTGTGTTTGATGAAACTAACGGCTCTCAAGTAGAGCAAATTGATCTTGATGAGATAGGTGAAGAACAGGCTCCATGCATAGCGCTTAGGAACATGTCCATTGGGGATGTGTGTCCTAAGGAATCCGAAGAGCCTCCAAGTACACAAGATCAACCATCCTCCCCCATGCAAGCATCTCCACCAACTCAAAATGAGGATGAGGCTCAAAATGATGAAGAGCAAAATCAAGAAGACGAGCCACCTCAAGATGATAGCAATGATCAAGGGGGAGATACAAATGATCAAGAAAAGGAGGATGAGGAAGAACCAAGACCGCCACACCCAAGAGTCCACCAAGCAATCCAACGAGATCACCCCGTCGACACCATCCTCGGCGACATTCATAAGGGGGTAACTACTCGATCTCGGGTTGCTCATTTTTGTGAACATTACTCTTTTGTTTCCTCTATTGAGCCACACAGGGTAGAGGAAGCTCTCCAAGATTCGGATTGGGTGGTGGCGATGCAAGAGGAGCTCAACAATTTCACGAGGAATGAGGTCTGGCATTTAGTTCCATGTCCTAACCAAAATGTTGTAGGAACCAAATGGGTCTTCCGCAACAAGCAAGATGAGCATGGTGTGGTGACAAGGAACAAAGCTCGACTCGTGGCCAAAGGGTATTCACAAGTCGAAGGTTTGGATTTTGGTGAAACCTATGCACCCGTAGCTAGGCTTGAGTCAATTCGCATATTATTGGCCTATGCTACTTACCATGGCTTTAAGCTCTATCAAATGGACGTGAAAAGTGCCTTCCTCAATGGACCGATCAAGGAAGAGGTCTATGTTGAGCAACCTCCCGGCTTTGAAGACAGTGAGTATCCTAATCATGTCTATAGGCTCTCTAAGGCGCTTTATGGGCTCAAGCAAGCCCCAAGAGCATGGTATGAATGCCTTAGAGATTTCCTTATTGCTAATGGCTTCAAAGTCGGCAAGGCCGATCCTACACTCTTTACTAAAACTCTTGAAAATGACTTGTTTGTATGCCAAATTTATGTTGATGATATTATATTTGGGTCTACTAACGAGTCTACATGTGAAGAGTTTAGTAGGATCATGACACAGAAATTCGAGATGTCGATGATGGGGGAGTTGAAGTATTTTCTAGGATTCCAAGTCAAGCAACTCCAAGAGGGCACCTTCATTAGCCAAACGAAGTACACTCAAGACATTCTTGCTAAGTTTGGGATGAAGGATGCCAAACCCATCAAGACACCCATGGGAACTAATGGGCATCTCGACCTCGACACGGGAGGTAAGTCCGTGGATCAAAAGGTATACCGGTCGATGATTGGTTCATTGCTTTATTTATGTGCATCTCGACCGGACATTATGCTTTCCGTTTGCATGTGTGCAAGATTCCAATCCGACCCTAAGGAATCCCACCTTACGGCCGTAAAACGAATCTTGAGATATTTGGCTTATACTCCTAAGTTTGGGCTTTGGTACCCTCGGGGATCCACTTTTGATTTGATTGGTTATTCGGATGCCGATTGGGCGGGGTGTAAGATCAATAGGAAGAGCACATCGGGGACTTGCCAGTTCTTGGGAAGATCCTTGGTGTCATGGGCTTCAAAGAAGCAAAATTCGGTCGCTCTTTCCACCGCCGAAGCCGAGTACATTGCCGCAGGACATTGTTGCGCGCAATTGCTTTGGATGAGGCAAACCCTGCGGGACTACGGTTACAAATTAACCAAAGTCCCTTTGCTATGTGATAATGAAAGTGCAATTAAAATGGCCGACAATCCCGTCGAGCATAGCCGCACTAAGCACATAGCCATTCGGTATCATTTTCTTAGGGATCACCAACAAAAGGGGGATATCGAGATTTCTTACATTAACACTAAAGATCAATTAGCCGATATCTTTACCAAGCCACTTGATGAACAATCTTTTACCAGACTTAGGCATGAGCTCAATATTCTTGATTCTAGAAATTTCTTTTGCTAGCTTGCACACATAGCTCATTAGAATACCTTTGATCATATCTCTTTTATATGCTATGACTAATGTGTTTTCAAGTCTATTTCAAACCAAGTCATAGGTATATTGAAAGGGAATTGGAGTCTTCGGCGAAGACAAAGGCTTCCACTCCGTAACTCATACTTCGCCATCACTCCGAGCAACTCTCTCTTCTTTGGGGGAGAAATGAGCATCAAGGAAAAGGACTTCATCCTTGAGGGAGAGAGTAAAAGCTCAAAAGCAAAAGGACCGGACCTCGTCTTTGGTATAATCTTAACTCATTTTCTTATGACCAAAGGGGAAGAAATTACTTCCAGGGCTCTAATGATTCCGTTTTTGGCGATTCATGCCAAAAAGGGGGAGAAATGAGCCCAAAGCAAAAGGACCGCACCACCACCACCAAATTCAAAAACTTAGTGCTTTCCAAAAGTCTTTATCATTTGGTATCCTATTGTGTTCAAAAGGGGGAGAAAGTAGTATTTCAAAAATGGTATATCAAAACCCTCTTGAACACTAAAGAGGTGGATCTCTTTTAGGGGGAGTTTTGTTTAGTCAAAGGAAAAGCATTTGAAATAGGGGGAGACAATTTCAAATCTTGAAAATGCTTTGCAAACTCTTATTCATGTACCTTTGACTATTTGCAAAAGATCTTTGAAATGAATTTACAAAAAGAATTTGCAAAAACAAAACATGTGGTGCAAACGTGGTCCAAAATATTATAAGAAAGAAACATTCCTTGCATATCTTATAAGTAGTTATATTGGCTCAACTCCAAGTAACCTTTGCACTTACATTATGTAAACTAGTTCAATTATGCACTTCTATATTTGCTTTGGTTTGTGTTGGCATCAATCACCAAAAAGGGGGAGATTGAAAGGGAATTAGGCTTACACCTAGTTCCTAAATAATTTTGGTGGTTGAATTGCCCAACACAAATATTGGACTGACTAATTTGCTCTAGTGTATAAGTTATACAGGTGCAAAAGGTTCACATCTAGCCAATAAAAAGACCAAGTGTTGGATTCAATAAAGGAGCAAAGGGGCAACCGAGGGCACCCCTGGTCTGGCGCACCGGACTGTCCGGTGTGCCACCGGACAGTAAACAGTACCTGTCCGGTGCACCAGGGGACTCAGACTCCAACTCTTCACTCTCGGGAATTCTCGGAAGCCGGCGCGCTATAATTCACCGGACTGTCCGGTGTGCACCGGACATGTCCGGTGCTCCAAGGAAGCTCGGCTTCCTGAACTCGCCAGCCTCGGGTTCGCGCGGCAGCCACTCCGCTAAAATTCACCGGACTGTCCGGTGTGCACCGGACTGTCCGGTGTGCCAGCGGAGCAACGGCTCTCTGCGGCGCCAACGGCTCCCTGCGCAGCATTAAATGCGCGCGCAGCGCGCGCAGACGTCAGGGCTGCCCATACCGGTGCACCGGACATCAAACAGTGCATGTCCGGTGTGCACCGGACACCCAGGCGGGCCCACAAGTCAGAAGCTCCAACGGCTAGAATCCAACGGCAGTGATGACGTGGCAGGGGCACCGGACTGTCCGGTGTGCACCGGACTGTCCGGTGCGCCATCGAACAGAAGCCTCCAGCCAACGGTCAAGTTTGGTGGTTGGGGCTATAAATACCCCAACTACCCCACATTCATAGCATCCAAGTTTTCCACTTCTCAACCACTTACAAGAGCTAGGCATTCAATTCTAGACACACCCAAAGAGATCAAATCCTCTCCAATTCCACACAAACCCTAAGTGACTAGTGAGAGTGATTTGCCGTGTTCATTTGAGCTCTTGCGCTTGGATCGCATTCTTTCTTTCTCTCTTGCTCTTGTGATCAACACTCAATTGTAACCGAGGCAAGAGGCACCGATTGTGTGGTGGCCCTTGCGGGGAAGTTTTGTTCCCGGTTGATTGAGAAGAAGGAAAGCTCACTCGGTCCGAGGGACCGTTTGAGAGAGGGAAGGGTTGAAAGAGACCCGGCCTTTGTGGCCTCCTCAACGGGGAGTAGGTTTGCAAGAACCGAACCTCGGTAAAACAAATCCGCGTGTCACTCTCCTTATTTGCTTGCGATTTGTTTTGCCCCCTCTCTCGCGGACTCGTTTATATTTCTAACGCTAACCCGGCTTGTAGTTGTGTTTATATTTGTAAATTTCAGTTTCGCCCTATTCACCCCCCCTCTAGGCGACTATCACTACTTACCATGGCTTTAAGCTTTATCAAATGGACGTGAAAAGTGCCTTCCTCAATGGACCAATCAAGGAAGAGGTCTATGTTGAGCAACCTCCCGGCTTTGAAGACATTGAGTATCCTAACCATGTCTATAAGCTCTCTAAGGCGCTTTATGGGCTCAAGCAAGCCCCAAGAGCGTGGTATGAATGCCTTAGAGACTTTCTTATTGCTAATGGCTTCAAAGTTGGAAAGGCCGATCCTACACTCTTTACTAAAACTCTTGAAAATGACTTGTTTGTATGCCAAATCTATGTTGATGATATTATATTTGGGTCTACTAACGAGTCTACATGTGAAGAGTTTAGTAGGATCATGACACAGAAATTCGAGATGTCAATGATGGGGGAGTTGAAGTATTTTCTAGGATTCCAAGTGAAGCAACTCCAAGAAGGCACCTTCATCAGCCAAACGAAGTACACTCAAGACATTCTAACCAAGTTTGGGATGAAGGATGCCAAGCCCATCAAGACACCCATGGGAACTAATGGGCATCTCGACCTCGACACGGGAGGTAAGTCCGTGGATCAAAAGGTATATCGGTCGATGATAGGTTCTTTACTCTATTTATGTGCATCTCGACCAGATATTATGCTTTCCGTATGCATGTGTGCAAGATTCCAAGCCGACCCTAAGGAAGCTCACCTTACGGCCGTGAAACGAATCTTGAGATATTTGGCTTATACTCCTAAGTTTGGGCTTTGGTATCCTAGGGGATCCACATTTGATTTGATTGGTTATTCGGATGCCGATTGGGCGGGGTGTAAAATCAATAGGAAGAGCACATCGGGGACTTGCCAGTTCTTGGGAAGATCCTTGGTGTCTTGGGCTTCTGATAGTCGCCTAGAGGGGGGGTGAATAGGGCGAAACTGAAATTTAAAAATAATCACAACTACAAGCCGGGGTTAGCGTTAGTAATGAGTCCGCAAGAGAGGGTGCAAAACAAATCGCAAGCAAATAAAGAGAGTGACACGTGGATTTGTTTTACGGAGGTTCGGTTCTTGCAAACCTACTCCCCGTTGAGGAGGCCACAAAGGCCGGGTCTCTTTCAACCCTTCCCTCTCTCAAACGGTCCCTCGGACCGAGTGAGCTTTCCTTCTTCTCAATCAACCGGGAACAAAACTTCCCCGCAAGGGCCACCACACAATCGGTGCCTCTTGCCTCGGTTACAATTGAGTGTTGATCACAAGAGCAAAAGAGAAAGAAAGAATGCGATCCAAGCGCAAGAGCTCAAAAGAACACGGCAAATCACTCTCACTAGTCACTAGGGTTTTGTGTGGAATTGGAGAGGATTTGATCTCTTTGAATGTGTCTAGAATTGAATGCCTAGCTCTTGTAAGTGGTTGAGAAGTGGAAAACTTGGATGGCTATGAATGTGGGGTGGTTGGGGTATTTATAGCCCCAACCACCAAACTTGACCGTTGGCTGGGGGCTTCTGTTCGATGGCGCACCGGACAGTCCGGTGCACACCGGACAGTCCGGTGCCCCTGCCACGTCATCACTGCCGTTGGATTCTAGCCGTTGGAGCTTCTGACTTGTGGGCCCGCCTGGGTGTCCGGTGCACACCGGACATGCACTGTTTGATGTCCGGTGCACCGGTATGGGCGCGCCTGCCGGCTGCGCGCGCAGAGCGCGCATTAAATGCGCTTGCAGGTGACCGTTGGCGCGGAAGTAGCCGTTGCTCCGTGGTTCACCGGACAGTCCGGTGTACACCGGACAGTCCGGTGAATTATAGCGGAGCGGCTGCCGCGCGAACCCGAGGCTGGCGAGTTCAGGAGGCCGAGCTTCCTTGGAGCACCGGACATGTCCGGTGCACACCGGACAGTCCGGTGAATTATAGCGCGCCGGCTTCCGAGAATTCCCGAAGGCGAAGAGTTTGAGTCTGAGTCCCCTGGTGCACCGGACAGGTACTGTGCACTGTCCGGTGGCACACCGGACAGTCCGGTGCGCCAGACCAGGGGTGCCCTCGGTTGCCCCTTTGCTTCTTTATTGAATCCAACACTTGATCTTTTTATTGGCTAGATGTGAACCTTTTTCACCTGTATAACTTATACACTAGAGCAAACTAGTCAGTCCAATATTTGTGTTGGGCAATTCAACCACCAAAATTATTTAGGAACTAGGTGTAAGCCTAATTCCCTTTCAATCTCCCCCTTTTTGGTGATTGATGCCAACACAAACCAAAGCAAATGTAGAAGTGCATAATTGAACTAGTTTGCATAACGTAAGTGTAAAGGTTGCTTGGAATTGAGCCAATAAAACTACTTACAAGATATGCATGGAATGTTTCTTTCTTATTTAACATTTTGGACCACGTTTGCACCACTTGTTTTGTTTTTGCAAAACCTTTTGTAAATCCTTTTCATAGATCTTTTGCAAATAGTCAAAGGTAAATAAATAAGAGTTTGCAAAAGCATTTTCAAGATTTGAAATTTTCTCCCCCTGTTTCAAATGTTTTTCCTTTGACTAAACAAAACTCCCCCTAAAAGAGATCCACCTCTTAGTGTTCAAGAGGGTTTTGATATACCACTTTTGAAATACTACTTTCTCCCCCTTTTGAACACAATAGGATACCAAATGATAAAGACTTTTGGAAAGCACTAAGTTTTTGAATTTGGTGGTGGTGGTGCGGTCCTTTTGCTTTGGGCTCATTTCTCCCCCTTTTTGGCATGAATCGCCAAAAACGGAATCATTAGAGCCCTCGGTGTGCAATCTTCCCCTTTGGTAATAAGTGAGTTAAGATTATACCAAAGACGAAGTCCTTTTGCGTTTGAGCTTTTACTCTCTCCCCCAAGGATGAAGTCCTTTTCCTTGATGCTCATTTCTCCCCCGAAGAAGAGAGAGTTGCTCGGAGTGATGGCGAAGCATGAGTTACGGAGTGGAAGCCTTTGTCTTCGCCGAAGACTCCAATTCCCTTTCAATATACCTATGACTTGGTTTGAAATCGACTTGAAAACACATTAGTCATAGCATATAAAAGAGATATGATCAAAGGTATTTAAATGAGCTATGTGTGCAAGCTAGCAATAGAAATTTCTAGAATCAAGAATATTGAGCTCATGCCTAAGTCTGGTAAAAGATTGTTCATCAAGTGGCTTGGTAAAGATATCGGCTAATTGATCTTTAGTATTAATGTAAGAAATCTCGATATCCCCCTTTTGTTGGTGATCCCTAAGAAAATGATACCGAATGGCTATGTGCTTAGTGCGGCTATGCTCGACGGGATTGTCGGCCATTTTAATTGCACTCTCATTATCACATAGCAAAGGGACTTTGGTTAATTTGTAACCGTAGTCCCGCAGGGTTTGCCTCATCCAAAGCAATTGCGCGCAACAATGTCCTGCGGCAATGTACTCGGCTTCGGCGGTGGAAAGAGCGACCGAATTTTGCTTCTTTGAAGCCCAAGACACCAAGGATCTTCCCAAGAACTGGCAAGTCCCCGATGTGCTCTTCCTATTGATTTTGCACCCCGCCCAATCGGCATCCGAATAACCAATCAAATCAAATGTGGATCCCCTAGGGTACCAAAGCCCAAACTTAGGAGTATAAGCCAAATATCTCAAGATTCGTTTTACGGCCGTAAGGTGTGATTCCTTAGGGTCGGATTGGAATCTTGCACACATGCAAACGGAAAGCATAATGTCCGGTCGAGATGCACATAAATAAAGCAATGAACCAATCATTGACCGGTATACCTTTTGATCCACGGACTTACCTCCCGTGTCGAGGTCGAGATGCCCATTAGTTCCCATGGGTGTCTTGATGGGTTTGGCATCCTTCATCCCAAACTTAGCAAGAATGTCTTGAGTGTACTTCGTTTGGCTAATGAAGGTGCCCTCTTGGAGTTGCTTGACTTGGAATCCTAGAAAATATTTCAACTCCCCCATCATCGACATCTCAAATTTCTGTGTCATGATCCTGCTAAACTCTTCACATGTAGACTCGTTAGTAGACCCAAATATAATATCATCAACATAAATTTGGCATACAAACAAGTCATTTTCAAGAGTTTTAGTAAAGAGTGTAGGATCGGCCTTGCCAACTTTGAAGCCATTAGCAATAAGGAAATCTCTTAGGCATTCATACCATGCTCTTGGGGCTTGCTTGAGCCCATAGAGCGCCTTAGAGAGCCTATAGACATGGTTAGGGTACTCACTGTCTTCAAAGCCGGGAGGTTGCTCAACATAGACCTCTTCCTTGATTGGTCCGTTGAGGAAGGCACTTTTCACGTCCATTTGATAGAGCTTAAAGCCATGGTAAGTAGCATAGGCCAATAATATGCGAATTGACTCAAGCCTAGCTACGGGTGCATAGGTTTCACCAAAATCCAAACCTTCGACTTGTGAATACCCTTTGGCCACGAGTCGAGCTTTGTTCCTTGTCACCACACCATGCTCATCTTGCTTGTTGCGGAAGACCCATTTGGTTCCTACAACATTTTGGTTAGGACGTGGAACTAAATGCCATACCTCGTTCCTCGTGAAATTGTTGAGCTCCTCTTGCATCGCCACCACCCAATCCGAATCTTGGAGAGCTTCCTCTACCCTGTGTGGCTCAATGGAGGAAACAAAAGAGTAATGTTCACAAAAATGAGCAACCCGAGATCGAGTAGTTACCCCCTTATGAATGTCGCCGAGGATGGTGTCGACGGGGTGATCTCGTTGGATTGCTTGGTGGACTCTTGGGTGTGGCGGTCTTGGATCTTCCTCATCCTCCTTTTCTTGATTACTTTCATCTCCCCCTTGATCATTGCCGTCATCTTGAGGTGGCTCATCTTCTTGATTTTGTTCTTCATCATCTTGAGCCTCATCCTCAATTTGAGTTGGTGGAGATGCTTGCATGGAGGAGGATGGTTGATCTTGTGCATTTGGAGGCTCTTCGGATTCCTTAGGACACACATCCCCAATGGACATGTTCCTTAGCGCGGTGCATGGAGCCTGTTCTTCACCTATCTCATCAAGATCAACTTGCTCTACTTGAGAGCCGTTAGTTTCATCAAACACAACGTCACAAGAAACTTCAACAAGTCCTGAGGACTTGTTAAAGACTCTATATGCCCTTGTGTTTGAGTCATATCCTAGTAAAAAGCCTTCTACAGTTTTGGGAGCAAATTTAGATTTTCTACCTCTCTTGACAAGAATAAAGCATTTGCTACCAAAAACCCTAAAATATGAAATATTTGGCTTTTTACCGGTTAGGAGTTCATATGATGTCTTCTTGAGGATTCGGTGAAGATATAACCGGTTGATGGCGTAGCAGGCGGTGTTGACCGCTTCGGCCCAAAACCGGTCCGGTGTCTTGTACTCATCAAGCATGGTTCTTGCCATGTCCAATAGAGTTCGATTCTTCCTCTCCACTACACCATTTTGTTGTGGCGTGTAGGGAGAAGAGAACTCATGCTTGATGCCCTCCTCCTCAAGGAAGCTTTCAATTTGAGAGTTCTTGAACTCCGTCCCATTGTCGCTTCTTATTTTCTTGATCCTTAAGCCGAACTCATTTTGAGCCCGTCTCAAGAATCCTTTTAAAGTCTCTTGGGTTTGAGATTTTTCCTGTAAAAAGAATACCCAAGTGAAGCGAGAATAATCATCCACAATTACAAGGCAATACTTACTACCGCCGATGCTTATGTAAGCGATCGGGCCGAATAAGTCCATGTGTAGTAGCTCCAGCGGCCTGTCGGTAGTCATGACATTTTTGTGTGGATGATGGGCTCCAACTTGCTTCCCAGCTTGGCATGCGCTACAAATCCTGTCTTTCTCAAAATGAATATTGGTTAGTCCCAAAATGTGTTCTCCCTTTAGAAGCTTGTGAAGATTCTTCATTCCAACATGGGCTAGTCGGCGGTGCCAAAGCCAACCCAAGTTAGTCTTAGCAACTAAGCAAGTGTCGAGTTCAGCTCTTCCAAAATCTACCAAGTATAGCTGACCCTCTAGCACTCCCTTAAAAGCTATTGAATCGTCACTTCTTCTAAAGACAGTAACACCAGTATCAGTAAAAAGACAGTTGTAGCCCATTTTACATAATTGGGATACGGAAAGCAAATTGTAATCTAAAGAATCTACAAGAAAAACATTGGAAATAGTATGGTCAGGTGATATAGCAATTTTACCCAAACCTTTGACCAAACCTTGATTTCCATCCCCGAATGTGATAGCTCGTTGGGGATCTTGGTTTTTCTCATATGAGGAGAACATCCTTTTCTCCCCTGTCATATGGTTTGTGCACCCACTGTCGAGTATCCAACTTGAGCCCCCGGATGCATAAACCTACAAAACAAATTTAGTTCTTGACTTTAGGTACCCAAACTGTTTTGGGTCCTTTGGCATTAGATACAAGAACTTTGGGTACCCAAACACAAGTCTTGGAGCCCTTGTGTTTGCCCCCAACAAATTTGGCAACTACTTTGCCGGATTTGCTAGTAAGCACATAAGATGCATCAAAAGTTTTAAATGAAATGGCATGATCATTTGATGCATTAGGAATTTTCTTCTTAGGCAACTTGGCACGGGTTGGTTGCCTAGAACTAGATGTCTCACCCTTATACATGAAAGCATGGTTAGGGCCAGAGTGAGACTTCCTAGAATGAATCTTCCTAATTTTGCTCTCAGGATAGCCTGCAGGGTATAAAATGTAACCCTCGTTATCCTGAGCCATGGGAGCTTTGCCCTTAACAAAGTTAGACAAGTTCTTAGGAGGGGCATTAAGTTTGACATTGTCTCCCCTTTGGAAGCCAATGCCATCCTTGATGCCAGGGCGTCTCCCATTATAAAGCATGCTGCGAGCAAATTTAAATTTCTCATTTTCTAAGTTGTGCTCGGCAATTTTAGCATCTAGTTTAGCTATATGATCATTTTGTTTTTTAATTAAGGCTAGGTGATCATGGATAGCATCAACATTAATATCTCTACATCTAGTGCAAATAGAAACATGCTCAACATTAGATGTAGAGGGTTTGCAAGATTTAAGTTCTACAACCTTAGCATGCAACATTTCATTCTTAGTTCTAAGGTCGGAAATAGTAGCATTGCAAACATTAAAATCTTTAGCCTTAGCAATTAAATTTTCATTCTCTAATCTAAGGCTAGCAGGAGATGCATTCAATTCATCAATCTTAGCAAGCAAGTCAACGTTATCATCTCTAAGATTGGTAATTGAAACATTACAAACATGTGAATCAACCTTAGCATTTAAAGTAGCATTTTCATTTCTAAGGTTGTCAATCATCTCACGGCAAGTGCTTAGCTCACTAGACAGTTTTTCACATTTTTCAACTTGTAGAGCGTAAGCATTTTTAACCTTAACATGTTTCTTATTCTCCTTGATTAGGAAGTCCTCTTGGGAGTCCAAGAGATCATCCTTTTCATGGATGGCACTAATTAGTTCATTTAATTTTTCCTTTTGTTCCATGTTAAGGTTAGCAAAAAGAATGCGCAAGTTATCCTCCTCATTTTTATCATCATCCTCATCACTAGATGTTTCATATTTGGTGGAGGACCTTGATTTTACCTTCTTTTTGCCGTCCTTGGCCATGAGACACTTGTGGCCGACGTTGGAGAAGAGAAGGCCCTTGGTGACGGCGATGTTGGCGGCGTCCTCGTCGTCGGAGAAGTCGCTTGAGCTTTCGTCGGAGTCCCACTCCCGACAAACATGGGCATCGCCGCCCTTCTTCTTGTAGTATTTCTTCTTCTCCTTTCTTCTTCCCTTCTTGTCGTCGCCCCTGTCACTGTCACTAGACATAGGACATTTTGCAATGAAGTGACCGGGCTTACCACACTTGTAGCAAACCTTCTTGGAACGGGGTTTGTAGTCCTTCCCCTTCCGTTGCTTGAGAATTTGCCGAAAGCTTTTGATGATTAGGGCCATCTCCTCGTTGTCGAGCTTGGAGGCGTCAATTGGTTGTCTACTTGTAGACTCCTCCTTCTTCTCCTCCGTTGCCTTGAAGGCCACCGGTTGCGCCTCGGAGGTGGAAGGCTCGTCAAGCTCGTTGATCTTCTTGGAGCCCTTAATCATGCATTCAAAACTCACAAAATTCCCGATAACTTCCTCGGGGGTCATTAGTGGATATCTAGGATTCCCACGAATTAATTGTACTTGAGTGGGGTTAAGGAAAATAAGAGCTCTTAGAATAACCTTAACCACTTCGTGGTCATCCCATTTTGTGCTCCCGAGGTTGCGCACTTGGTTCACCAAGGTCTTGAGCCGGTTGTACATGTCTTGTGGCTCCTCCCCTTGGCGAAGACGGAAGCGACCGAGCTCCCCCTCGATCGTTTCCCGCTTGGTGATCTTGGTGAGTTCATCACCCTCGTGCGCCGTCTTGAGTAGGTCCCAAATCTCCTTGGCGTTCTTCAATCCTTGTACTTTGTTGTATTCCTCCTTGCTTAGTGAGGCAAGGAGGATGGTTGCGGCTTGGGAGTTGAAGTGCTCGATTTGGGCCACTTCGTCCGTGTCATAGTCCTCATCCCCTATTGATGGTACCTGTACACCATACTCAACAACATCCCATATTCTTTTGTGGAGAGAGGTTAGATGAAATCGCATCAAATTACTCCACATAGCATAATCCTCACCATTAAAAGTTGGTGGTTTGCCTAATGGGACGGAAAGTAAAGGTGTATGTTTAGGAATGCGAGGGTAGCGTAGGGGGATCTTACTATACTTCTTGCGCTCTTGGCGCTTAGAAGTGACGGAGGGCGCATCGGAGTCGGAGGTCGATGTTGATGAAGTGTCGGTCTCGTAGTAGACCACCTTCCTCATCCTCTTGTGCTTGTCGCCTTTCCGATGCGGCTTGTGGGAAGAAGATTTTTCCTTCTTCTCTTTGTGGTGAGAAGAAGATTTCTTCTCCTTCCCTTTGTTGGAGGAGCTCTTCTTCTTCTCCCTCCTTTTGGTGCGGGACTCTTCCGATGAAGTGCTCCCGTAGCTTGTAGTGGGCTTTTCGCCGGTCTCCATCTCCTTCTTGGCGTGATCTCCCGACATCACTTCGAGCGGTTAGGCTCTAATGAAGCACCGGGCTCCGATACCAATTGATAGTCGCCTAGAGGGGGGGGTGAATAGGGCGAAACTGAAATTTAAAAATAATCACAACTACAAGCCGGGGTTAGCGTTAGTAATGAGTCCGCAAGAGAGGGCGCAAAACAAATCGCAAGCAAATAAAGAGAGTGACACGTGGATTTGTTTTACCGAGGTTCGGTTCTTGCAAACCTACTCCCCGTTGAGGAGGCCACAAAGGCCGGGTCTCTTTCAACCCTTCCCTCTCTCAAACGGTCCCTCGGACCGAGTGAGCTTTCCTTCTTCTCAATCAACCGGGAACAAAACTTCCCCGCAAGGGCCACCACACAATCGGTGCCTCTTGCCTCGGTTACAATTGAGTGTTGATCACAAGAGCAAAAGAGAAAGAAAGAATGCGATCCAAGCGCAAGAGCTCAAAAGAACACGGCAAATCACTCTCACTAGTCACTAGGGTTTTGTGTGGAATTGGAGAGGATTTGATCTCTTTGAATGTGTCTAGAATTGAATGCCTAGCTCTTGTAAGTGGTTGAGAAGTGGAAAACTTGGATGGCTATGAATGTGGGGTGGTTGGGGTATTTATAGCCCCAACCACCAAACTTGACCGTTGGCTGGGGGCTTCTGTTCGATGGCGCACCGGACAGTCCGGTGCACACCGGACAGTCCGGTGCCCCTGCCACGTCATCACTGCCGTTGGATTCTAGCCGTTGGAGCTTCTGACTTGTGGGCCCGCCTGGGTGTCCGGTGCACACCGGACATGCACTGTTTGATGTCCGGTGCACCGGTATGGGCGCGCCTGCCGGCTGCGCGCGCAGAGCGCGCATTAAATGCGCTTGCAGGTGACCGTTGGCGCGGAAGTAGCCGTTGCTCCGTGGTTCACCGGACAGTCCGGTGTACACCGGACAGTCCGGTGAATTATAGCGGAGCGGCTGCCGCGCGAACCCGAGGCTGGCGAGTTCAGGAGGCCGAGCTTCCTTGGAGCACCGGACATGTCCGGTGCACACCGGACAGTCCGGTGAATTATAGCGCGCCGGCTTCCGAGAATTCCCGAAGGCGAAGAGTTTGAGTCTGAGTCCCCTGGTGCACCGGACAGGTACTGTGCACTGTCCGGTGGCACACCGGACAGTCCGGTGCGCCAGACCAGGGGTGCCCTCGGTTGCCCCTTTGCTTCTTTATTGAATCCAACACTTGATCTTTTTATTGGCTAGATGTGAACCTTTTTCACCTGTATAACTTATACACTAGAGCAAACTAGTCAGTCCAATATTTGTGTTGGGCAATTCAACCACCAAAATTATTTAGGAACTAGGTGTAAGCCTAATTCCCTTTCAGCTTCAAAGAAGCAAAATTCGGTCGCTCTTTCCACCGCCGAAGCCGAGTACATTGCCGCAGGACATTGTTGCGCGCAATTACTTTGGATGAGGCAAACCCTGCGGGACTACGGTTACAAATTAACCAAAGTCCCTTTGCTATGTGATAATGAGAGTGCAATCAAAATGGCCGACAATCCCGTCGAGCATAGCCGCACTAAACACATAGCCATTCGGTATCACTTTTTGAGGGATCACCAACAAAAGGGAGATATCGAGATCTCATATATTAATACTAAAGATCAATTAGCCGATATCTTTACCAAGCCTCTTGATGAACAATCTTTTAACAAACTTAGGCATGAGCTCAATATTCTTGATTCTAGGAATTTCTTTTGCTAAGATTGCACACACAGCTCATTTATATACCTTTGATCATATCTCTTTCATATGCTATGACTAATGTGCTTTCAAGTCTATTTCAAACCAAGTCATAGGTGTATTGAAAGGGAATTGGAGTCTTCGGCGAAGACAAAGGCTTCCACTACGTAACTCATCCTTCGCCGTCGCTCCAAACAACTCTCCGTTCTAGGGGGAGAAAACATGAGCACCAAGCAAAAAGACTTCGTCTTTGGTATATTCTTAACACATTTATTTATGACCAAAGAGGAAGATAGCACTTCGAGGGCTCTAATGATTCCGTTTTTGGCGATTCATGCCAAAGGGGGAGAAAGTAAGAGCCCAAAGCAAAAGGACCGCACCACCACCAATTTCAAAAACTTAAGTGTTGAATATTTTCAATTGGTTTCCTATTGTGTTCAAAAGGGGGAGAAAGTAGTATTTCAAAATGATATATCAAAACCCTCTTGAACACTAAGAGGAGGATCTCTTTTAGGGGGAGTTTTGTTTAGTCAAAGGAAAAGCATTTGAAATAGGGGGAGAAAATTTCAAATCTTGAAAATGCTTTGCAAAAAAACTTATTCATTTACCTTTGACTATTTGCAAAAGATCTTTGAACATAATTTACAAAAGAGTTTGCAAAAACAAAATATGTGGTGCAAACGTGGTCCAAAATGTTATATAAGAAAGAAACAATCCATGCATATCTTGTAAGTATTTATTGGCTCAAATTCTAAGCAACCTTTACACTTACATTATGCAAACTAGTTCAATTATGCACTTCTATATTTGCTTTGGTTTGTGTTGGCATCAATCACCAAAAAGGGGGAGATTGAAAGGGAATTAGGCTTACACCTAGTCCCTAATTAATTTTGGTGGTTGAATTGCCCAACACAAACAATTGAACTAACTAGTTTGCCCAAGTGTATAGATTATACAGGTGTAAAAGGTTCACACTCAGCCAATAAAAAGACCAAGTTTTGGATTCAACAAAGGAGCAAAAGTGGCAACCGAAGGCCCTCTGGTCTGGGAGCACCGGACTGTCCGGTGTACACCGGACAGTGTCCGGTGCACCGCCGGACAGTGTCCGGTGCACCAGAGGACTCCAACTCGAACTTGCCACCTTCGGGAATTTCCAGAGGCGATCCCGCTATAATTCACCGGACTGTCCGGTGTACACCGGACAGTGTCCGGTGCGCCAAGGAGGAGCGGCCTCAGGAACTCGTCAGCTTCGGGAAATCGCCAACAGCTAGTCCGCTAAAATTCACCGGACTGTCCGGTGTGCACCGGACAGTCCGGTGCCACTCCGGAGCAACGGCTAGTCGGCGCCAACGGCTACCTGCAGCGCAATTAATGCGCGCTCTGCGCGCGCAGAAGTCAGGCGCGCCCATGCTGGCACACCGGACAGCAAACAGTACCTGTCCGGTGTGCACCGGACACCCAGGCTGGCCCACAAGACAGAAGCTCCAACGGCTAGAATCCAACGGCAGTGATGACGTGGCAGGGGGCACCGGACTGTCCGGTGTGCACCGGACTGTCCGGTGCGCCATCGAACAGACAGCCTCCCAACGGCCACATTTGGTGGTTGGGGCTATAAATACCCCAACCACCCCACCATTCATTGCATCCAAGTTTTCCACTTCCCAACTACTACAAGAGCTCTAGCATTCAATTCTAGACACATCATAGAGATCGAATCCTCTCCAATTTCCACACAACGCCATAGTGACTAGAGAGAGTGATTTGCTTGTGTTCTTTCGAGCTCTTGCGCTTGGATTGCTTTCTTCTTTCTTGATCCATTCTTTGCAATCAAACACACTTGTAATTGAGGCAAGAGACACCAATCTTGTGGTGGTCCTTGTGGGAACTTTGTGTTCCAAGTGATTGAGAAAAGAAAGCTCACTCGATCCGTGGATCGTTTGAGAGAGGGAAGGGTTGAAAGAGACCCGGCCTTTGTGGCCTCCTCAACGGGGAGTAGGTTTGCAAGAACCGAACCTCGGTAAAACAAATCTCCGTGTCTCACTTGCTTATTCGCTTGGGATTTGTTTTGCGCCCTCTCTCGCGGACTCGTTTCTTTATTGCTAACGCTAACCCGGCTTGTAGTTGTGTTTATATTTGTAAATTTCAGTTTCGCCCTATTCACCCCCCCTCTAGGCGACTTTCATTCTCCTGTATGTGGAGCGAGCACATATATGAACCTACAACAGCAGTAATAAATGTAAGCACCAAAGAAACTAGAATTCAACCACAAATATGAACTACAAGTAACAGTTACCTCAAAAGAAATGATTTCAGCTTCCATTCATCATCAATGAAATGTACTGTAACCGACATATATCCTTTTTTTTGATGATTTGCTGTCCACATATCAGTAGTTACAGCAATCCGAGATTGACACTTTTGAAAGAAATTGATCATAGAACTCCTCTGCACCTCATACATATCTAAAATGTCCTTTTTAATAGTGTTCCTAGACATTGTTTTGAAAAGAGGCTGTAGAGCTGCACAAAATCTCTTAAAACCAACATGGTCAACCATTGAAAGCGGATACTCGTGGACACATATCATTATTGCGAGTTCTTTCCTAGCAACTTGTTGATCAAAAACATACTTATCAACTATTATTGCTCCATGTTCATCCTTACTCAACTTCAAGGTTGCTTGCTTTAATCCTTTTCTAACTTGCCGTGATTGACAACTTCCAAGATGACTACGCAAATGAGTTGTACCAGCTTTACTATCTCCAACTAATTGCTTTTTACACCAATTACATTGAGCTTTTAATTTACCACCAACAGTTACTTGTTCAAACTCTAGCCAAACATCAGATTTCAGCTTCCTCTTCGTCCCAACAATAACAGTATCATCATCTTCCACAATGACATTATCTATACCTGATTGTGGTGCTGCTGCCGCAGGTGGAGCATTGGTACTTGATGATGGTGTGCCACTAGCAGTAGCATCGCCGACACTTGATGGGTCTGCACTCGGCGTCGGCGTCGATGTATGTGTACCAACAGCATCACCAGCACGATTTGTAGTTGAGGTCACCCTCACCCTCCCCCTCCTCGTTGCAGCACCATGTGAAGACAACGGTGGACGATTAGCTTGCGTCCCAGAGCCGGATCCACTTGTAGGCGCCATGGATGGTTTGAGAACCAGGCGGGGCGCAAGCAGCACTGGCTGACGGCTGACCGGCTCGCTAGCGGTGGCGGCTGGTTGTTGGAGAACAGCAGAACGCAGCCACACAGGGTCGCCGGTCGCAGCCTCGCTCCTCGCTCCTCGCTCCTCGCAGGGACGCCGGACCTGGACAGCTGGACGACAGCCGGACTTGGACGGCAGTCGGCACGAACGCACCACGGGTCCACGGCAGCCGGACCTGGACCACGGCAGCCTCGCAGGGACGCAGCCACGCAGGAACGCCGAACGCACCACGGGCCACGACAGGAACACACCACGGCGGTCGACAGATGGGGTGGCGCGGCTGCTTGTGGATGGGGCGCTGCCGCGCTGGGCGTGCAAGACTGCAGTCTGCAGGCGGCTGGGCGACTGGCAGATGAGAGGATCAGAGGATTGAGAGCGAGAGTGCGAGACAGAGAGGGACGCCGCGTGCTGCGAGTGCGTGCAGAGGAGAGACCGAGACTAGGGTTCCCTGGGTGAAAACTGGACATTGGGCCGGTTTCGGTTTCTGGTGGGCTGAAAAGTGAAAACTGACAATATTTCGGATATCCGCCAGGACCCGCGGGTAAAATATAAAACCCGTACCCGACCCGATTTTACCACGGGTCGGGTATGGGTGAGACCCGCGGGTTAAATTTCGTACACGAACCCGAAACCGACGGGTCGGATATCCGTGGATATCCGAACCCGCGGGTAAAATTGCCATCCCTAGTCCAAACTCCATTTTTCTGCGTTCTTGCGCATACAACCAAAAGAGTCAGGTTTGGTATAAGATGCACCCACACATGTAGGCTCAACCATTCTCGTGCAAGCATCCAATCAAAAGCTGTGGCATGGTCAATGCATGCGTAGAACCAGGTTGGTGAGTAGCAGGCAACCAATCAAACCCTATATAACCTGGTTCAGCTTTTTCTGACCAGTTTTTCTGATAATCTGACTATCGTGAGATTACATGCGGAAGAAGATGAAGTGATCCAAAGGGCTAGAAAGTAATGGATTTCGCTGTGTTTATGTTGATTTTGGACGGGTTTTACCAAAACGATTCTTATAAAAGCGAGCTGAAAAGCTAAGACGTTTGACAGTCCACAACAGTTTTTGGTGATCAGAAACTGAAAAAGTCTAAACAAACATAATCATAATAGCATTTGACACGGTCATATACATCATCTGCTGGTAATAGCCCAATTGTCTTTAATGGAGCCAATATTCGGGGACGCTTAGCCTATGTTCTTTTTGTTTATTGTTTTGCATTGTATTTTATTTTTCTTTTTTGCTTATCTACAATTGATTATTAATTTCTTTTCGAGTTTGTTTAGTTTTTCTTCTTTTCGTTTTGTATCCACAATTACATTATTTTTTATTTGTCTTCTTTTTTCTTATTCGTTCTCTCTTGTTTATATTATATTTTAGCTCTTAGGGAGTAGTTACTCCTATGTATATATTTTTATATTTATGATGTATATGACCTAACAAAGAGCATATAGACTGAGTATATGATTATACTAGACCATCTACAATAGTATGTATGCCATGTATGCAAGTATATATAGAATACTCCCTCCGATTTTTTTTATATGACGCTGTTTAGTAAAAAGTTGAACTGTGCAGCGACATATATATCGAAACGGAGGTAGTACATGGTTATACTTATTTTATATACTACTGTTATGGTATTATAATTACACATTGAAAAATATGAGCTCTTTAGAAAAAACATATAGTAAGATTTGGAGTACCTTAAAAAATCATATAGTAAAATTTGAAGTATCTTAAACTAAGTATACAAACATACTTAAACTGGTAAATGAGTATGCACACATCACAATATTGTTTACTAAAAATAGAAATATCTAATTCCGAGAGTAGGAAAAGTCCATCCTTATATTCTCTCTTCTCTCTATATATATAAACTTTTTACATACACTCCATAGCACTCTTTTCATGTATCCATGAGCTCATTTTTATTTTATTCTCCTATCGTTTATATTTTGGTTTCAATCTTTTTTTATAATTTATACCACTCTTTCTTGTATTCATAATTATACTTTCTTTATTTTTTATTTCTATGTATGGTGTATTTTCTATTGTCCTTGTAATATGTACAAAGTGGTCTATGATGTATCTTTGTTCACTCCCGCGTGCGGCCACGACACTGTATCACGCGTATATGCGCCCCTATTGTATCTAGCATCTATATCTACATTTTACAGTTTCCTCTAAAAAATTGTATTCTCTATATTTATTTATCACTAGCAACGTTCTTTAAATCTCATCTTCTATACAAAAATTCATATACTATAGATATATTTTATTTTAGATTTTTATACATACATATTTATCACGTCCCTAAATGTTTAATACATTTTTTAGTTTTGCTTAATCTATTATTCAAAATATTAAAATAGATAGAGGAAAAATATAAAATTTCCATATAGAGAGAACGAGGTAACACTCTATATTTAGAGTATCGTTTAGATAGCATTGTTGAAAAGATAAAGTGAAACTTCTCCTAAATTTAGAATACAGGAGGCTTTAGGTTGTCTTCAGCAACGTCTTTTAGAGAAATATTTTTTGTCTTTAACATCACTCTCTAAAAGATTTTATTCTCTATATCTTATTATTTTTCAGCAACATCCTATAAATTTGGTCCTCTATATATACAGTGTTAATAGAATACATAAACTACCATATATTATTAATTATTTTTCATATAATTTCAATTGGATCTAACACACCGCATTAAATGACGCAATTAATATTTTTTCAATACCACAAATTTGTGTTAGGGCAGTAATAAAGAATATGAATCCACCAACCACCATTAATTGAGTCGACTGCTCGCAGCCAAGAAAACTAGAGAGAAAAATCAGAAAAAATTACAACTACCCACTCCAGCAAGGCATGGCTCACGAACCAGGGGGGCGAGTCGGCGAGCACGTGATCTGGATGGGGGATCCGGAGTGCCGTGCTCCGGCATGAGGAGACCGTGTGCGTGCAGTAGAAGGACAGGAACGAGCGCACACGGAAAAGTGTCCTGCCCGACGAAGGACACGGCGGCCTCGATCCACGACTGATCAGCCACACATACGGACGGGTCCGGCCATGAACGCAGCCAGAGGCTTTGGGGCCGCTACAGTTGCTAGCTAGGGAAGCCCACGCCGCAGCAGACGAAGCGCATGTCTTGCGGTTCGGGTTTGACTCGGGCCGCACATTCAAGCGTGAGGATGGGGCGCTCGATGGAGATGGGCCATCCGGCGTGTCCGCCACGCGTCATCGGCCCACTTAATTTAATGCGCTCACGCCCGCGGCAGACGCTCCTCCTACTCCGCCACATCCTGCTTAATTCAAAATTCGAATCCACAAACGGTTCTCATCCTAGTTGCCTTGCGGCAGCGGGAGGCAAGTCACGTCGCGAGCAGATCGGACCGGATGAGCCGAAAAGGTGCTGCCCCGCGATTGGCTCATCCTAATCACGGCGCTTTATGCTGGATAATCCTCCGTCCTCCCGTTGGAATCGATTTTACATTAAAGCCGGTTATTTGAATTGCTCCTCAAAACAAAACACTGTATAACCAGTAGAAATTGATACAGATTAAAATTAAACGGATTAAAGTCAATAAATCATATTTTTTTGGTGCATCGATCAATTTACGATCGTGTAGGTACTACTATACATCGCGTGAACCTGGTGAGACTTGAGAATTGAGAGTTAGAGAAGAATAGAAGATACCGTAATAAATAATCCACCTATTCTAAAGCACGTCTCAATTTAGTTTCGTCATTCTATAAATTGGTACTGGCTCTAAATTTTACACTACAAACTTTAAGGATCGAATCGGATTAAAATCGGGCTCTATTCCTATTAATTTTTGAACTAACATTATTTAAGAGCTCTAACTTTTTGTGAAGGAACATTTAGATTGTGGTCCATTACTACCCCTAAGTCGGTATTAACAAAGGCACCGACATCTACAATTGTACATTTGTTTTGTCACATTATACCTTTCTATGAATATCTATTAAATTTTAAAATGCTTAAATTATAGCTATCGAAGGTATGTTGCTTGTAGGTATACATACAATCTGAGGCATGGAGAGACGGCTTTGTCCGCTAAGTCGCCTCTCATAATAAATGTGATGGATATGATCCTTATCTTAACCGTCGATGCTTTGGTCGGGTGCCCACGTGGTACTAGGACTGTGTCATCCAGGGTATTACTGTCATATGGGTATATTGGGCGATGTTTGGGGATCATGTGTAGGCCCGTCTTTCATAGGGATACATGGCTTGGTCCCTACTAGTGTGTAGGACCTCATAATGCTAGATGGACTCCATCATGGCTAACCAGACTTGTGCTCTGTTTGGACGTCAATATTGGAGGTCAAGGACTTGAATGGGGTTCAATACTAAATCAGTCCTGACATTGAAATGAGATGTAATTCTGATTATATTGTTTGGATGTCATTGAATTGGAGTTTAGAATTGTGCGGTCTAATTCTACACAATACAGAGGGAGTGATGCTCTGTATTGAGAGAGAGAGAGAATTTATAGTTATAATCCAGTTCCAGGGAATTGGGTCTCTGATTCAAAATCTCAATTCCATGTTTAACCAAACAACAAATTTTTGGAAAGCTGGTTCCAATTCCCAATTCTGTGCTCCAATATCTACATTCAAACGGGGTATTGAACAATTTGTAGGTCACCCGTTCGGTTGCAAATCGATTGGATGGAAGTGGGTGTTCAAGAAGAAGCTCAGGTCTGATGGTGCTATTGTCAAGTACAAAGGCAAGACTCATGGCTAAAGCGTATACATAAAATAAGGTGAAGACTTCTTTGATACATACTTACATACTGCTAAAAGAACTATAATTTAGGTACTCTTATCATTTGATGCCTCGCATGGTCTTCTAGTCCATCAAATAGATGTGAAGATGGCTTTCCTTAATGGAGAGTTGGGTGAGAAAATCTATATGAATCATCCAGATGGATTCGTAATACCTGGACAAGAAGGAAAGGTGTGTGAGTTATTAAAGTTTGTGTATAATCTGAAACAAGCACCAAAGCCACGACACGAGAAATTTGATAATACTCTAACGTAAGAAGTATTTACTATTAATAGAGCTAATAGATATGTGTACTATCGCTAATAGATATCTGATTCGTCCTTTACACCAGCAGCTAGTACACATCACCAGCCTATTTTGTACGTATGTTTGTATCGTATGATACCACACAGACTAGTAGTCCACAAACACGCACACATGCAGATCGTACACCCGTGTACCACAGTAGCCTCATCATGCATCCACGCTGCCAGTTACAATCCCGATAAACCCCCTCCCGTTTTTACTATCCATCCAAACGCCTTTCCAGTTATCCAGCTTTTCACCCCCTCCACTTTTTTTTTACCACAAACACCCTCTATAAACCTCCGAATCCTCACACCCCACGCACCGCCAAGAACTCGCTCCAGCCACCCTCCCACCAGTGCCCCTCCGCAGTCCGCACGCCATGTCGTCCCGGAGCTCCCTCCTCCCGCTCCCGCTCCTGCTCCTCTGCGCCGCCGCCGCCGCCGCGTCGTCGCGCAACGCCGAGCTGGACGCGCTGATGGAGCTGAAGGCGGCGCTAGACCCAGCGGGGCGCGCTCTGGCCTCGTGGGCGCGCGGCGGCGACCCCTGCGGCCGCGGCGACTACTTCGAGGGCGTCGCCTGCGACGCCCGTGGCAGGGTCGCCACCATCTCGCTCCAGGGGAAGGGGCTCGCTGGCGCCGTCCCTCCCGCGCTCGCCATGCTCCCGGCCCTCACCGGCCTCTACCTACACTACAACGCCCTGCGCGGGGAGATACCGCGCGAGCTCGGCGCCCTCCCTGGCCTCGCCGAGCTCTACCTCGGTGTCAACAACCTTTCCGGCCCCATCCCCGTCGAGCTGGGCCGACTCGGTAGCCTCCAAGGTGACGAGACCTTCTGAAGTTTTATATTTTTTTTATAGAAATTTATTAGAATCTGAACAAGCGGTTTCGAACGGAGAGAAAATCGGGGGTTCCGTTTCACCAGCTAGCTGTGCATCCCTGTTCGTCGGTTCTTCTTGTTGTCGGATACGGATTGTTTGAATACGAAATACGTAAACAAACAGACAGACAAAAGTACTTGTTTTTTTAGGGAAAAGAAAATTGAATAGTTCCGAAATTGGTTTGTCCATATTATAGCCTCCACAACTCTGAACTGACAGAGATGTCGTAAACTTCTCGTGGTACTCAAAGCGCTCCTTCATTTCTTTAAACATAACCAGGACATGTCCTTAGGTCCTTTTTTTTTTCCTCCAAAGCATTGTGCTGCACGAGAACGTATCTTGTGCGCAAGGAGCCCTGCTGCTCCCATGAGCAAAATCAATCCAGACCACACCCTCCTGACGCAGCACCGTTGGATGTAGAGGGTGTGGTCTGGATTGATTTTGCTCATGGGAGCAGCAAGGCTCCTTGCTCATAAGATATGTTCTCGTGCTGCACTGCACCTGCACCCTCGATGATTGCTTGCCTAGAGGATGGAACAACGAGGGACAACAGCTCATGAATGGAAGGACATAATGGCTGTTTGTTTTTTTTTCCCTGTCTGTACAATTAGACCTCTGTGGCCTCCTTTGTAGGGCATCTGTGATGTACTCTGTATGTATCATGGCATCCCACTTTTATAATGACAGGGTTTTGCAGCAGTTTGGCTGTCGTGGATTTGATTGTACATGCTACTTTGGCGGATGTTTCATGATACTCCATCTTATCCTTTGCCTTTTCTGCTGAGTAAAACCTGGTTATTGACGCAAGACTAGTTATGAATTCTGCTCAAGGAATTAGTATGGTTTCATTCATGTTGCTCGCAGCCATAATTGCCATTACCTGTCTGTCTACTTTAGGATTAAGCTAGCCTGCCCAAAGCTCAGTAGATCAACCTACCGAATGTCAGTTTGCAGCCATAATTGTCCTTCTCTAACGGCAGATTGATTAACAAGCTTGTTTCCCCTTGTGCAGTGCTGCAGCTCGGCTACAACCAGCTCACAGGGAGCATTCCAACCCAGCTGGGCCACCTAAACAAGCTCACTGTTCTCGCCCTTCAGTCCAACCAGCTCAGCGGCGCGATCCCGGCATCCCTCGGGGACTTGCCGGCGCTGGCACGGCTAGACTTGAGCTCCAACCAACTCTTCGGCTCAATCCCCTCCAAGCTCGCTGAGATCCCTCGTCTTGCAACGCTAGACCTCCGGAACAACACACTTTCAGGAAGTGTTCCATCTGGTAACTATTAGGATCCAGTTCAGCTATGGTTTCTTACTTTCTTGATGCCACTGCTCAGTGCTCACAGCCCACTTCCTTTTGTTATCTGAAAAAAAATGTTGGTTGTCTGATGATGTAGGTCTGAAGAAGCTGAACGAGGGGTTTCTGTACGAGAACAATCCGGAGCTCTGTGGAGCGCAGTTCGATTCTCTGAAAGCTTGTCCTAACGATGGCAACGATGACGGCAGAACGCCCCGGAAACCTGAATCGACCTCTGTCAAGCCCCAGCAGATTCAAAAGACGGCCGACCTCAACCGGAACTGCGGCGACGGAGGCTGCTCGAAGCCTTCGACGCTCTCTACAGGGGCTGTTGTTGCCGGAACAGTCGTCATCGTGGCAGGAGCAGCGGCCTGTGGCCTGTCCGCGTTCTCATGGCACCGCCGCCAGAAGCAGAAGGTCGGCAGCAGTTCGGTCGAGCATCTGGAAGGCCGGCCTAGCCTGGACCGGTCGAAGGAAGCATACCAGAGAAGCGCCGTGTCGTCACTGATGAACGTCGAGTACTCCAGTGGCGGCTGGGACACTTCATCCGAGGGGTCACAGTCACAGCATGGGGTGGCGAGGCTGTCGTCGTCGACAGAGGGTGGTTCCCCGAGCGTGAGGTCGTTCAACCTCGAGGAGGTGGAGTGCGCCACGCAGTACTTCTCGGACGCGAACCTGATCGGCAAGAGCGGTTTCGCCGCGACGTACAAGGGGGTCTTGCGGGACGGGACGGCTGTTGCGGTGAAGAGCATCAGCAAGAACAGCTGCAAGTCGGAGGAGGCCGACTTCCTGAGGGGCCTCCGCACGCTGACGTCGCTGCGGCACGAGAACCTCGTCGGCCTGAGGGGATTCTGCCGGTCCCGGGCGAGCGGGGGGTGCTTCCTCGTCTACGAGTTCATGGCCAACGGAAGCCTTTCTCGGTACCTCGACGCCAAGGAAGGCGATGCGGCGGACGCCGCCGCCGTCCTCGACTGGCCTACACGGGTCTCCATCATCAAAGGCGTCGCCAAGGGTACGGACGATTCAGAACTTGCAGATTATTTCCTTGCCTTGTCGTATCGTATCGTATCGTATACGTTGTTGTTTGGCACTGATTTTCTCTGTGGATCTTTGGATTTTTTTTTTTCCTTCTCTCTTTCAGGCATCGAGTACCTGCACAGCAGCAAGCTGGCGCACCAGAGCATCTCGGCGGACAAGGTCCTGCTCGACCACCTCTACGCGCCGCGCCTCTCCGGCGCGGGCCTGCACAGGCTGCTGGCCGACGACGTGGTGTTCGCGGCGCTCAAGGACAGCGCGGCCATGGGGTACCTGGCTCCCGAGTACGCGACGACGGGGCGGTCCACGGACAAGCAGGGCGACGTGTACGCGTTCGGCGTGGTGGTGCTGCAGGTGCTGGCGGGGCGGCGCGCCGTGTCGCCGCCCCACCTCCAGCAGGGCGGCGGCGGCGGCGGGCGGCTGGACGACCTCGTGGACCCGCGCCTGCGCGGGCGGTTCTCGCGCGCCGAGGCCGCCAAGCTCGCCGGCGTCGCGCTGCTCTGCACCGCCGAGGCGCCCGCGCAGCGGCCCACCATGACCGCCGTGCTGCAGCAGCTCGGCACCAGCAGCCAGTGATCGTCGTCGGCGGCCGGTACGGTGGTGGGCCGGAGTCGGAGCTCGCTGGCTACCTGGCCGGCGTGGTGACTGATTTGTGTTGAGTTAGTTAACCGCTACTGATCTCGGCTACTCGCATGGTAGCTGCATTTGCTCCTTGTTTGAGCTGAGCCCCGGCTCCTTCCTCGGGAGCTCGGTTGATGTAGTTGTAGTAAAGTAAGCCGGTGTGATTGCATTGTGACGGAGAGTTTTTATTAGTTAACTACCGTCTCATGGCACTGATGTTGTATCGAATTGTACTGTCTGTACCCTTAAGATCTATCTATATGTCGAGGATTTGTTGGAAACGCGGAAATGTCACGACGAGTTGCGCACGACACGACACCCTTCAAATGACGTGCTGAAACTGAAAGGAAGTGCGTTCGTGCATGCATGCAGATCCCAGGATTTGGGACAGTCCGTCCTTGTCCTTGTCCCTGTCGCCGTACTGGTGGTGGTGGCGCGTCGTTGCTGATGAATGCCATGAGATGCAATGCAATGGAGGGCATGCTTGGCGCGTGCAGAGCATTTAGGGTGGTGGCAAGGTGGTGGTTGGTGGCGCCATGGCTGATGATGACTGCCGTTGCCTTGCCCCCAATGCAATGCAAGCACCAAGCAGGTGGTCCGTCCGACCCTCCTCATTCAGTAGTTCAGTACTCAAGCAGAGGCTCTTCGCTCCTCCCCTGTTGGCTGGAGGCAGGTCAGGTCAGCAGAGTTATAGATACAGGTTCACAACTCCTACATTAGCTTCTTCTCTCTAGAAGCAACAGTAATCAATGTACTTTGCGTAGCTTAGTGGCAGCTAGGACGCATTTGAAAGAAAAAAAAAATACAAACATACATACTCAAAACTGGGTCGGAACATACATACAAATATACATACTTTAGACTGCCCTCCCTTGGTATTATATTAAGAAGGGACCGAAACATGGTCTGGGCCGAGAAAATATTTGAACCCTAGCCACACATCACTAGTGGACCGTCACCATCCACTCTGCGACGGTCCAGTCAAAGGATGACACGCATGATGTAACGTGAGAGCAGGTAAGACACAATGAGGAGATTTTTTTTAACCAATCCCAAAATTTACCCTCAATGAGGATCGAACTCGGGCATAGAGGTTGTCGGGGACCATAATTAGGGGTACCCTCAAGACGCCTAATTCTCAGCTGGTAACCCCATCAGCATAAAGCTGCAGAGGCCTGATGGGTGTGATTAAGTCAGGGATAAGTCCATACGAGTGACTCGATCACGCTTTGCTCGAGCCTAGCCTCGGCCAAGGGCAGCCGACCTCGAGGGACTTCCGTCTCGCCCGAGGCCCCCCTTTTAACGGCGGACGCATCTCCGGCTCGCCCGAGGCCTTGGCTTCGCTGAGAAGCAACCCTGACCAAATCGCCGCACCGACTGACCGAGTTGCAGGAGCATTTAACGCAAAGGTGGCCTGACACCTTTATCCTGACGCGCGCCCCCCGGCAGAGCCGAAGTGACCGTCGTCACTCCGCCGCACCACTGACCGGTCTGACAGAAGGACAGCGCCGCCCGCGCCACTCCGACTGCAGTGCCACTCAACAGAGTGAGTCTGACAGGCAGTCAGGCCTTGCCAAAGGCACCATAGGAAGCTCCGCTCCGCCCGACCCAGGGCTCGGACTCGGGCTCAGCCCCGGAAGACGGCGAACTCCGCTCCGCCCGACCCCAGGGCTCGGACTCGGGCTAAGACCCGGAAGACGACGAACCCCGCTTCGCCCGACCCCAGGGCTCGGACTCGGGCTCAGACCCGGAAGACGATGAACTCCGCTCCGCCCGACCCTAGGGCTCGGACTCGGGCTAAGACCCGGAAGACGGCGAACTCCGCTCCGCCCGACCCCAGGGCTCGAACTCGGGCTAAGACCCGGAAGACGACGAACTCCGCTTCGCCCGACCCCAGGGCTCGGACTCCGCCCGGGCCTCTGCCGAACGATCTCCGCCTCGCCCGACCCGGGGGCTCGGGCTCGGCCTCGGCCACGGAAGACAGACTCAACCTCGGCTTCGGAGGAGCCCCCACGTCGCCCGACCTAGGGCACAGGCCCGCCACGTCAACAGGAAGCGCCATCATCATCCTACCCCGAGCCGACTCGGGTCATGGAGAACAAGACCGGTGTCCCATCTGGCTAGCTCCGCCAGATGGGCAATGATGGCGCCCCACAAGCTCTGTGACGACGGCGGCTCTCAGCTCTCTTACGGAAGCAGGTGGACGTCAGCAAGGACTCGACCGCTCCGACAGCTGTCCCTCCGCCAGGCTCCGTTGCTCCTCCGACAGCCACGACATCACGCCAGCAGGGTGCCAAGATCTCTCCGGCTGCCACATTGGCATGTACTTAGGGCGCTAGCTCTCCCTCCGCTAGACACGTAGCACTCTGCTACACCCCCATTGTACACCTGGATCCTCTCCTTACGCCTATAAAAGGAAGGACCAGGGCCTTCTTAGAGAAGGTTGGCCGCGCGGGACGAGGACGGGACAGGCGCTCTCTTAGGGCCGCTCGCTTCCCTCACCCGCGTGGACGCTTGTAACCCCCCTACTGCAAGCGCACCCGACCTGGGCGCGGGACGAACACGAAGGCCGCGGGATCTCCACCTCTCTCACGCCCGTCTCCGGCCACCTCGCTTCTCCCCCCTTTGCGCTCGCCCACGCGCTCGACCCATCTGGGCTGGGGCACGCGGCACACTCACTCGTCGGCTCGGGGACCCCCCGGTCTCGAAACGCCGACAGTTGGCGCGCGAGGTAGGGGCCTGCTGCGTGCTGACGAACAGCTTCCCGTCAAGCTCCAGATGGGCAGTCTCCAGCAACCTCTCCGGCCCGGGACGGTGCTCCGTTTTGGGAGTCTCGAGTTCATGTCGTTCGACGGCAGCTACGACATGATACTCCTTCTACCGCCGCGCGACAACGACAATGGCGGCCGACGACCCGCCCACCGGCGGCGGAACCGACGACATCTTCCCCGCGTGGTGGAAGAACAACGTTCGAGCTCGCCCCGTCCTCTCCCCCGTCAACGGGGAAGGAGGCGGGGCAACCAAGGCCAAGCGGGAGGCCGCGCTTCGTCGGCCGTCGAGCGAATCGACGTCCCCAGCGCCCCAACGGAGGGCACGCCGGGCGTCGACCTCGCGTTCGAGACGAAGGCAGGCGCCGTCCCCCCGCGACACGCTGATCCCGAGCAAGAAGACGACGCCGGCGCACTCGCGGAGAGCTTGCAGGACGTCGCCCTCGTACCTGAGACGACGGTGCAACCAGTCCCCGATGTGACTACGTCGCTCCTCGTCGACCAAAAGGTACTGACTAACTCCCATCTTACGTCATTTCCACTCGGCCTCAACCCGCCAAGCGACCTCGCTTTGGCGGACGCTCTCATTGAGGCGAGTGCAACCCCACTGAGGTTTCGTATGCGGTCGCCTTGGGACCGATTGACGGACGTCTCGACCTACGGGCCCTCTGGGTCCGAGGAAGATGACGATCCCAGCATCTGTTGGGATTTCTCTGGATTTGGCAACCCCAGTGCCATGCGGGACTTCATGACCGCATGTGACTACTGCCTCTCCGACTGTTCCGACGGAAGCCGCAGCCTTGACGACGAGGACTGCGGCCCAAGCCGCGAATGTTTCCACGTCGAGCTAGGGGATCCCTCCGAAGGATACCGTCTTGGCATGCCGGAGGACGGTGATTTTCCTAGGCCGGCGCCTCGCGCCGACATCCCGCGGGAGCTAGCTGTGGTCCCCGTTCCGGCGGGGGGTCACGACCCACAGCTCTAGCAAGTCCGCGGGGCGCAGGCCAGGCTCGACGAGGGAACAGGGGCGCTTGAGACGATCCGTCGGGACGTCGGGCAGGCATGGGCGGGCCAACCCCCGGCCGGAGAAATACGTCACCTGCCCCAAGGTCTCCAGCACCGCGTCGCCAACGATGTCAGGCTCAGACCGCCGCCCGCATCCAGCGGGGTTGGTCAGAACCTGGCAGCCGCAGCGATGCTCCTCCGCACAATGCCGGAGCCATCAACCACCGAGGGTCGGCAAATCTAGGGAGAGCTCAAGAATCTCCTGGAAGGCGCTGCGGCCCGACGGGCCGAGAGCACTGCCTCCCGAAGGCAGGGATACCCCTCGGAGCCTCACGCCGCGACTTCCCGATTTATGCGGGAAGCCTCGGTCTACACCGGGCGCACGCGCAACACCGCGCCTGCAGCCCCGGGCCACCTCGGCAACGAGCACCATCGACGCGACCGTCGGGCCCACCTCGACGAAAGGGTGCGCCGAGGCTACCACCCCAGACGTGGGGGGCGCTACGACAGCGGGGAGGATCGGAGTCCCTCGCCCGAACCACCCGGTCCGCAGGCCTTCAGTCGGGCCATCCGACGGGCGCCGTTCCCGACCCGGTTCCGACCCCCGACTACTATCACAAAGTACTCGGGGGAAACGAGGCCGTAACTGTGGCTCGCGGACTACCGCCTGGCCTGCCAACTGGGTGGAACGGACGACGACAACCTCATCATCCGCAACCTCCCCCTGTTCCTCTCCGACACTGCTCGCGCCTGGTTGGAGCACCTGCCTCCGGGGCAGATCTCCAACTGGGACGACTTGGTCCAAGCCTTCGCCGGCAATTTCCAGGGCACGTACGTGCGCCCCGGAAATTCCTGGGACCTTCGGAGCTGCCGGCAACAGCCGGGAGAGTCGCTCCGGGACTACATCCGGCGATTCTCGAAGCAGCGCACCGAGCTGCCCAACATCACCGACTCGGATGTCATCGGCGCGTTCCTTGCCGGCACCACCTGCCGCGACCTGGTGAGTAAGTTGGGTCGCAAGACCCCCACCAGGGCGAGCGAGCTGATGGACATCGCCACCAAGTTCGCCTCTGGCCAGGAGGCGGTTGAGGCTATCTTCCGAAAGGACAAGCGGCCCCAGGGCCGCCCATCGGAAGAGGCTCCCGAGGCGTCTACTCCGCGCGGCGCCAAGAAGAAGGGCAAGAAGAAGTCGCAATCGAAACGCGACGCCGCTGACGCGGACCTTGTCGCCGCCGCTGAGTACAAGAACCCTCGGAAGCTCCCCGGAGGTGCTAACCTCTTCGACAAGATGCTCAAGGAGCCGTGCCCCTACCATCAGGGGCCCGTTAAGCACACTCTCGAGCAGTGCGTCATGCTTCGGCGCCACTTCCACAGGGCCGGGCCACCCGCGGAGGGTGGCAGGGCCCACGACGACGACAAGAAAGAAGATCACCAAGCAGGAGAGTTCCCCGAGGTCCGCGACTGCTTCATGATCTACAGTGGGCATGCGGCGAATACCTCGGCTCGGCATCGCAAGCAAGAGCGCCGGGAGGTCTGCTCGGTGAAGGTGGCGGCGCCAGTCTACCTAGACTGGTCCGACAAGCCCATCACCTTCGACCAGGCTGACCACCCCGACCATGTGCCGAGCCCGGGGAAATACCCGCTCGTCGTCGACCCCATCGTCGGCAACGTCAGGCTCACCAAGGTCCTGATGGATGGGGGCAGCTGCCTCAACATCATCTACGCCGAGACCCTCAAGCTCCTGCGCGTCGATCTGTCCTCCGTCCGAGCAGGCACTGCGCCCTTCCACGGGATCATCCCTGGGAAGCGCGTCCAGCCCCTTGGACGACTCGACCTCCCCGTCTGCTTCGGAACGCCCTCCAACTTCGGAAGGGAGACCCTGACGTTCGAGGTGGTCGGGTTCCGAGGAACCTACCACGCGGTACTGGGAAGGCCATGCTACGCGAAGTTCATGGCCGTCCCCAACTACACCTACCTGAAGCTCAAGATGCCGGGCCCCAACGGGGTCATCACCGTCGGCCCCACGTACAAACACGCGTTCGAAAGCGATGTGGAGTGCGTGGAGTACGCCGAGGCCCTCGCCGAGTCCGAGGCCCTCATCACCGACCTGGAGAACCTCTCCAAAGAGGTGCCAGACGTGAAGCGTCATGCCGGCAACTTCGAGCCAGCGGAGACGGTTAAGGCCGTCCCACTCGACCCTAGTGGCGACACCTCCAGGCAGATCCAGATCGGTTCCGGGCTCGACCCCAAATAAGGAAGCAGTGCTCGTCGACTTTCTCCACGCAAGCGCCGATATCTTTGCGTGGAGTCCCTCGGACATGCCTGACATACCGAGGGATGTCGCCGAGCACCCGCTGGATATTCGGGCCTGAGTCCGACCCGTCAGGCAGCCTCTGCGCCTCAGCCGTCAAGGTAGGGTCGGCCTCGCCTCGGCGGAGCCCGACCATCCCTCGGGTGCTAGAAAGGGGGAACCCCTCTGCGTCGAAGATCGGGTGTACTTCTCCGCATCAAAAATTTTCAATCAAAAAAGGGCGTTTGCGTTCTCCCGGCTATGTCGGAAGCAGAGTCCCGAGGAGCGAACGTGGGTACATGTAAGTGGCAAGGCCGACTGAGCCGAGGAACTCCTACGCCTCCGGGCTAGGGACGCCTCACTCATCACCTGCCACGAAAAAAATGACCCAACTTGGGAAGCCACCCCATTATCGACAAACCGGGCCAGACACGCAGGCTGAAAGAAAGGAGAGTGCGACTTCATGCAAGAAAAACAAAGTGTTCAGGCCTCAGCGGACGCGGCAAGGCACACATTCAACAGAAGCTGTTCCAACAAGAGTTAGGCGCCGCTTTGGGAAGGAGCCGCGCCCTCGGTTCCGTCCCCGCCGTCGGTAAGGTCCATCTCGGCTTCCGGCGACGGCGCAGGGGGAAGGATCTCCGCCTCGAAGGTGGTCGCCAACACCGCGCTCGGACCCGTGGCGATCGCGTCGAGCCGCTGAACTTCCGCCAGGGCAGCTTCGTCCTCATCAGGAAGACAATACCCCTCACTAACCCGCTCCAGGTCCACAACGTAGTGGGAAGCGAGCACAGCGAAGGCCCGCCTGACGCCGTGGTGCAGCGCCTCGCGGACTCTGCCGCGCGCGTGATCACCCAAGGCTTGAAGGCGGCTTTGGGGGGAGCTTCCTGAAGGGACATCGCCGGAGCCGAGGATCCGATAAGCATCCGAGACGGCCTCGGACATGGCCGCGAGGTCAGCCTCCCTCTGCTCGGCAGCTCCGGCAAGCGCCTCGGCGAGCGCCTTGGCGGACTCGTCAAGGGCGGACTCGAGCTCTGCGAACAACCAGAAGAAAGACCTCAAGCACAAGCAGAGGAAACCGACAAGAACAAGAATCAGGGACGACCATGGCGTACCTTCGGCTCGGGCACGCTGTTCCGAGGCCGCGACCTAGGCTGCGGCTAGGTCGGCCGCGAGGGTCTCGGCCCGGCCTTCGGCCTCGGCAGCTCGGCCCCGAGATTGGTCCCGCTCCTCGACGACCTGGGCGAACTCCGACCGCTGCCGTTGCGCCTCCGTGCGCGCTGCTGCCGCCTCGGCCCTCAGGTCAGCGCAAAGCAACTGGAGGTCCGCTACCTTGGCATCCTGCTGAGAAAGGCGCGCAGTAGCCCCGGCAAGCGAGGTCCTCAGGGATCGCAGCGAGCCCCAGACATCGGCCTCGCGGCGGATGAATGACGACTTGGCGGCGCTCCGATCCGTCAGGTCCTGGAGGAAGGAGACAGGGCGTCACGATGAACGCCTCGCTCGCAGAAAGGAAAAGGTATGCCTGAAACCGTTACCTGGAGGATTTTGGGGACATCCCTGCAGAAAACCTCCAACGACGACTGGAGCGATCCCACCGTTGCTTCAGCGCGCTCGCGGAGCTCATCCCAGGACTGGTCCTCCTGTTCATCGTCAAGGACGAAGACAGGGTCCGAGGCCTCGCGGGTCCGGAATTGGAGCAGCTGACGCCGGGCCTCGGGGCTCCGCCGCACGGCGACGATGCCGCCGCCCGGCTGGACGGATCGCGCGCCCACGCCCACCTCTTCCGAGGCACTGGGCGCCGACGCGTCGGCCATCCTGACGCAGGCAGCAACCGGTCGCTCTCCGACTGGGACGGCGGCGACTTCGGTAGCGACGGGCGCCGGCGTGGCCGACACGACAGGCGGGCTCGGGGCCACGTCGGCGTCGGCCGCCTCCCCTGTCACAATGGCCGCCTCGGCAGAAGAGCCAGCCTTGGGAGCTCGCTCCCTAGAGACGGGCGACACCCGAGCCCCCTGCGGCGGAACACCCTGCGAAAGGGTCGGCTGAACGACAAGACCCGAGGCGGCGCTGGCCGCGCAGTCCGGTGCCGTCTTAAGGGCCTTCCGGGGTGCCAGGTCGGTCTGGCCATGGCTTCGCTTGCTGGATAAAAAAAGGGGGGGAAAGGGAAAATCACAGCCGAGACATACGAATGGGAAGCCAAGACGAAGACATTCCGAGATACTCACCCACTTCGGGCCATGATCCACCGCGCCTGGGGAGAGCCCTCTTGGGTCCCAGCTCCCGAAACAGCCGCCGAGGTCCGCTTCGCCGGCCACTTCGGCGCCACCCTCGTTTTGGACGCCCGGGGAGCAGATTGCCCGGGCACGGCCGCGATGACTTGAGGGTCACCCCCATGCGCCACCGGCACGAGCGGCGGCCCCTGGGGAGCAGACGCCCTGACCCGGCCCTCTGGAGCCACCTCAGCTCCTCCGGCTGAGGGGTCAGGTGACCTCTCGGATCGCCCCTGCGCCTCGGGCCGGGACCCCGACACTCCAACTCCGGGGGCTGACGGCGTCAGCCCGCTCGGGGGCTGGCTCGGCGGCTCCTGGCCACACCCCAAGCCGGGGCTGAGGCCGAGACGGGCGACCATGTCATCCTCCTCTTCATCATCGTCGTCATCGTCGTCGTCGGGCGTCTCTGGCGATGGCTCCCTTGGGAGCCCTTCCCTCTCCTGCTGGCGACGACGCTTCTCCAAGGCGTCCCGAGCCCGCCTCCGCTCGCGGGCCCGGGCCTTCTCCGCGTCCTTCTTCTTCTTTTTCTCCTCTGCGGCGACCCGCCGCGCTGCTCGATCCACCGCGTCCTCCGGGACCCGTGGCAGGGAGGGCTTGTGCCATCCCACCTCCTAAAAGAAGGGGAGAAAGAAACCCAATCATAAGAACCCGGAGCAACCCGATGTATGAAGAAGGAGGGAGTGAATACTCACCAGAGTTACGCACCCCTGGTCGGGGCGCATCCGAAGCTGGGAGTAGGCATGAGGGTCCGGCTTCCCCATCGCAGCCGACACTCGCCATTGGAGGGCGTCGAAGGGAAGAGGATCAGGGGACATCCGCGAGCCCTCCCAGTCAGCCTCCGGAGTCATCTCCCAGAGCGGCAGCCGCCGCTCCGCCAAAGGAAGCACCCTCCGACGGTGGATGGCGGCGACCACTCCCGCAGCGGTGAGTCCCCCCTCCCGCAACTCCTTCAGGGCCTGGAGAAGGGGTTCGAGATTCTTCTGTCTCTCGTGCGGGGTCCCATGGCGCCAGGCGTCGGTGGCGGCGGTGACTACCCGCTGGGAGAATGGTGGGAGCAACTCACCGTCATTCCAGAGGTAGAACCACCGGCGCTGCCACCCCTTGTTCGAGGACGCGAGGATGGCAGGAATGTACTGCAACGCCCGCGACTGCCTCAGCAAAAGAGTGCAGCCTCCGGCCCGCACCGCTGCATGGATCCTCCTCTCCCCCGTCGACAAGGCGAAAGGCTCGGCGAGGAAGAGATGAGTCCACAAATCCCAATGGGGAGCGATCCCCAAGTACCCTTCGCACACCGCTACGAAGATAGCGGCCTGCGAGATGGAGTTGGGGGTGAGGTTATGCAACTCCACCCCATAGTGGAACAGGATTGCCCGCATAAAGCGGCCCGTCGGCACACCGAATCCCCGCTCGTGGAAGGAGACGAAGCTCACGACGTACCCCGGCGGTGGGGACGGAGCGGCTCCGCCCACGGGAGGAATCCATTCTGGTCGCTGCTTATCGGTGAGGGGGCGAAGCAAACCCTCGCCGACCAGCTCCTCCAGGTCGCTCGCCGTCACCGTGGAAAAGGGCCACAGATCGCGTGGGGGAATTATGGTCACCCGATCAGCCATCACCAAGATGGAAGGGATGGTGGCGCAAAGGGCAGGAAGGGTGATTTTTCTCTTCTCCGACTAAAGTTCCTTGGGTTGCAAAGACCTAAAGGAAGAAGCGGGGAGCAGAGCGAAGAGCCGTCACCGGACCCCCTCTCGAGGATATAAAGGCCAGGGCGGAACCGTTTCCAGCGCTCCGCTCGGACCGGACGCGAGATTCAAAAAACGCGAAGCGAAACAGCCGTCCCTCGAACGGCTCGCGCACGCGCAACGGCCACCCCGCCAACCACTCGCCCCGTCGCATTAACTCCGCGGCGGGACAGGCGGCGCCTCTGGCAGGAGCGGCGGGCGACGCTTCGCCTTCGCCGTAATTACCGCGCCAAAAAAGGTACGCCACGTCGTTCGATTTCGTATCCTTTTCCTTTTTTCCTCTTTCTCTATCTCTTGCAACAGGGACCGGGAAAGGGGGATACCCCGAAAAGGATCCTTCTCTACGAAGGAACCGGGCTCCGAGCCCCCCTACTGATCAGAGGTTCGAAGGCTGGCCCTCCGAAGGGTTCAACAGTCGCCTCAGATCGCGTGGGCCCGACACTCACTACTGGTCAGGGGTTCGAAGGCCGGCCCCCCGAAGGGCTCCATGGCCGCCTCAGGCTACTCGGGCTCCGCGCCCATTACTGATCAGGGGTTCGAAGGCTGGCCCCCGAAGGGTTCACAGTCGCCTCAGACACCGAGCGAGGGATGACCAGGGGTACGTTCGAT